>NC_133591.1:4749755-5984738 GCF_964106895.1 Numenius arquata | reverse complement strand
CAGCTCATTACGGTTCTGCTATGATCTGATAAATGCAGGAAGGAGCATCAGCAATTACAGTGGGTGTCAAGTGTTAATTGGGCAGCTTTCAAGATAGAGGCATTTCTTTGTGTACGTACAAAGATATGACGTGCTCGGAATAGCTTCCCCTCCTGATCTTTCGTTCTGGAGATGTGTGTATTACAGTCGGTTAATGCAAGACAAATTATGTCATTCTTCTTGATTCGCCACATGTTCTGCCTATGGTGATTTGCCTCTGGGTTGTCTCATTAAGTTGTCTAAACATGGCAAATGCAGCAGCTGAACACACTCAGCTCTTTCTCCAAGTTAATTGCATTGTACACACGGGCCTGCAGCATCCTCAGTTCCTGGCTGTGCCATCCGCCGCTGCTGGGGCTGGTGCCCAGGAGAACGGGCATCTGGTGGGACCGGCTGCATCGAGCTGGGGCTGCAGTCCTCTGCCCACAATTACACTACCTGCAGTTAATTGGGTTGCTGATTTTTGTCCCAGGTATGCATCCCAAAAAATTTGGGTAAGGTGAAGCTTTCTGCTCCCTAGCAAGCAGTGTCGGGCAGAGGGCAGTAGCCGAATCACAGTCTTGGCAGCAGATGTAGAGTGTTTTGTAGTCGTCTTAATGCCACCCCCCAAAAAACAAATCTTCACCCCTGGTTTTAGTTGTTTAAGACTTCCGAATACCACGATGCTGATGTTCTCCAAGGTCAGCAGATTTTATAGCTCATGGAGAGCAAAATATTAAGCTCTGGCTGTGAGCTCTCCATCACATGATGAATATTTCCAAGGGGCAGGTCCCCAGGCAGACTTGGCTTGTTCCCATTAATGGAGTCAGGTGTGTAGTGGTGGAAATGCCTCTTGCTTCGGGGGGAGCCAGGCCAGGCTGTGCGGCTCCTGGGTTTCTTGCCTGGGCTGTGTTTGCTGGGGCTAGATTTCCCCGTCATCATCTGGAACATCCTTGGGGATGGCAGAGCTGGGTGCTGTGTTAGCCAGGTCTTTCATGCCTCTATGAACCCAGTGGGAAATCCCTGTTATGGGAGGAGACCTCGCATGGAAGAGGCACACACTCTGTAGCGGATGTGATATTTTATGAGGAGGGTAGATACATGTCTCTTACATCTTGGGCCATGCGTTATGCCCTGTTGATCTAAAGCTTTGCAAGCGCTGTGCTTTGCAGGTGAGTCCTGGCACTGGGCATCACTTTGTTTCCCCCGTGGGTCAGCTGAGGCCAGGCCTGCCTTTCCCTTACTTGTCAAAGCAGCCTCACATTGCCAGGATTCTGGTGTGGGAGAAGAGGTGGGAGCAGTTTATTGCGGCACGGAAAACATAATTGCTGTGTGTAAACACATGGCTCCTTTCCCTGGAGCCTAAGCCCCAAGTGAGAACAGGCGCTTCCTTCTGTTGCAGCTGTTTCCTAGCATCTCCTGGGCTTCGTTCCGGGATGTACTTGCTTTCCAAAGACCCGTCTCCATCACTAGGGCAGTTGTGCTTTCCCTGTGGTCCCTGCAAGCATCTCGCCACCGGTCCGGCACCGGACAGAAGCGCGGTGCACACCGAGTGGCGCACCGGCAACGCGGGAGCCAGGCTGCCCTGGCTGTACATCCCAGAGGGCTGCAGAGAGAGCCAGGCACTGGGAACACCTCCCTGCCTGTGGTCCTCCTGGGATGGAGCAGGGACTCGGGAGAGGCCAGAGGGGCAAAGCAGCTCGCTGGGACAGGCTCCAGCTGCGCTTTGGGCTCTGCCACAGCATCCCTAGCTGCTCTGCTTGTTGTGTGTGTCCTTGCCTGCGAGGTACACGCAGTGGTCATGACATCTGTGAACCCCGAGGTCTGCTGTGCAGGATGAACGTGCAGGGATGCACTAAAAGCAGGGCTGCTGTGTACATCGTGCGTACCTGTGGGGACGGTGCCCGAGCAGGTGCGCTACGTGGTTAACATCTCTCCTACCATCCTCAAAATCGCTTCTAAATGGCAAACAAACTTGCGTACAGTAAATAGAGGAGCTGGAAACGTCTCCTGGTGGCCCTGTTGTGGTGAGGCACCTGGCGCGGGCTCTGCAGCCGGGCCGGGGCTGTTTCTGGGGGCGCGGAGCCTGGCTGCGGGCAGGGTGACTCATGCAGCTGCTCCCGGGGCCAGCTCTGCAAAAGTGCAGGCTGGCAGATCCGACTGCGTGTGGGTGTGCAAAGCCCCGGCCAGGAACTTGCACACCTACCAGCTGCGTCAGCGCTTCTGAGGACCAGCCGGCGGCAGGGGGGTAGGTGAAGCTTTTGGAAACCCACCCGGGGCGGGGGCGGACGAGGGGGTAAGGCGGCAGGGTGATGGGGCAGCTTTTGCTGAGGCATCCCCTGTGCTGGGACCCTGGGAAACTCATCCTGCTGGGGATCTTCCCTGCTGGGAGAGCTCGGGTCAGAGGTGCCCGGTGGTAGAAAGCAGTGGGAGCCAAACCCCCCGGGGCCGAAATCCCTTTCCTGTCCCTGCGGGGGGGCTTCACCTGGGGTTTGCCGAAGCCGGGGAGCCCAGAGCTCCCTCCCCAGCCCTGGGGCTCAGCTCCCACCCTAGAGCTCCAGCAGGGCTCTAGTGCTTATTGGGTTAAAAAGTTGAATGTGCTTCAAAAAAGGGGTTTCCCTTCCTCCCTGTCCATCCATCCTTCTGTGTCCTTTCAGTTTCCCCTCTCCTCCCCCCCCCAGCCCTGCCTCAGGTTTAAATCCTGGGAAGCTCAGATCTGCACAGTGCATTTTTACCTGTTTTAAGCAGCTGTGGATTCTCTCTTCCCCCTATCCCATAATAGCTAAAACTACCTATTTTATTGAACAAATGCCTCTGAAAATCCGTCTCCTCACCCTCCTTGCTGCCAGGTATTTGGCTTTATTGGCTCAGCCCCATGGCCTGTCGGCAGCGTGCAGCGATCTGGATTTATCGGACTGTTAGTAACCCCCACTGAAAAGCCTGGCTTTGCGAGGAAGTGCTGTTTACTGAAAATGTCATATTTTATTTAGACTCCTGCTGCAGCCAACCCATGTCTTTTTCTCAGGCCTGTTTAATTAGCAACCACCGCACAGCCCCTGACACGTGTTCCTGGGTGGTTTTTTTCCTCTAATAAGCACTAGGTAGCTTGGCCGGGGGCGGGAGGGGGCAGAGAAGGGCTCCTCTGCGGCGGGGAGGGGAGGGAAGCGAGAGCAAGACGAGGAGCCAAGGGCAGCTCAAATCTAACGATCACATGCTCATGAAGCGATGAATCCTAGAAAGGGCATCTCTGCCTGCGTGCCAGCTCGCCTGCCCTCCTCCTCCTTGCCTGGCAGCCGTGCAGAGGTAAGGGGTGCGACCCCCCTGCCTGGCACCCTGAGGGGTCAGGGATTTGGGTCGCTTCCCAGGCAGAGCTCGAATGCATGAAAGTGGTGATAACTCTGTGCCCATGGGGCTTTCCTGCAGCTCTGGGGGCTGAGCTGAACCTTTCCACACATTTTCAGGCAAGGGTGGGATTTGTGACAGCTCTGCAGAGGTTTGGGAAGGGGTTTTGGCACAGGGGGAGAGCTGGAGCAGAGTCCTGCGACCGAAACCGATGGCAGAAATAACTTTTCTTCTCCCTTTTCTTCCCTGCAGAAGAAGGCAGAGGCTGCCCACCGGATCCTGGAAGGACTGGGTCCCCAGGTGGAGCTGGTGAGTGTTACCTCTCTCTGTGGGGAGTGGGAGCCAGGCCAGGTTTGGGGAGGTCTCTGGGTGGCGAGTGCGGCACCCTGTGTGTGTGTCTGAGCCGTCAGAAGGAGGCAAAGGAAGCGTGCTGCTGGCCCGGACCTCTCGCTGGCACAGGACCAAGGCAGGAAGCAAAGTGGCTGAGATGAGTACTGAAACACAGGCAGACACACACACAGCCCTCTTCTCAGAGCCTTAACCCTTGGGCTGCTTCCTCTCATGCTGCAGGAGAGCTGGGTGGGGAAAGGGTCTCTGGCAGAGTCTGCCTCTGCTCGGGATGCTGATGGCTTCATCTTCTGATGGTGGCCACAGCACCGGGGCTGCTGCCTGGCCAGCCAGCCCCATGGGAGGGATGGGTACTGGGACGGCTCTCCTCCGTCCCACCCTGCTGCAATGGAGGAGGGTGTAAGCACAGCCCAGTCACGGCTGCAACGAGCTGCAGGTATCGGGACTTGCACACGTCCTATTGCTGTCTCCCTTGTGCACAGGGAAGCTGAGAAAAACAACTGATAATAAATTGTCGATTTGGGGCTGCCGCCTCATCCAGCAAAATCCAGCTGTAAGTCAAGTGATGAATTGCTGGAGGGGTGGCTGAAAGCAACCCCAGAGGGGCTGGGAAAGGCTGTGTCTGCAGCCAAGAGGCAGGTGGACACGGTTTGGTGGAGCATCTCTTGCTCTGCACCAGCCGTGGGGTGCAATGGAAGGAGCCGTTCCTGCCAGGTGGGAGTGGGCAGCTCACAGGCCTCGGCAGCTGTAATTTGGACATGCCTTGTGGAGGTGGTACTAATCACTATCTTCCCCGGGTGCATAAGGGAGAGGTCACAAGGGAATTAGTGCTCACTGCGACGTGTCGAAGCCCGCTTCCTTGTTTGGGGAAGTAGCGCTCATTATTTTTCCTTTGAGTCACCCAGGTCAAACCCTTTGCTCTCTTTCTGCTCTGAAGATTGGCAGTGCCTGGGGCTGGTGCTTCCTCATCTGAAAGATGTTGTGTTTCCTTCCCCCCCCTTTTTTTTCCTTCTCCTTTTTTGTGTGCGTTGATGCTTTGCCCCTGGGTGCTGACGCTGCACAGGGGAGCTGCAGCAGAGCCCAGTGCAAACCTTTCTGCTGTCGCCCTGCCTTACTCCTCAGAGGGCAGGGGAAACCCCTGCTGAGAAAACCCTGCAAAACCCCAGCTGGGCTCTGCGTGCGTCTCGCAGACTCTCATCTGTCTGCCCAGAGAGAGATGCTTCCTATGGCCCAGCCCCCACGCTGTGTCGGGCAAAACAGCACCCAGGACCTGCCAACGGCCTCTGAGAGACGAGATGAATAGTCACATATTCTTCTGAGTCGGAAAGGAAGCAGCTCCAGGAAGGAGAGCAGCTTTGCAGGTTCTGCCCAGTGTGCACGACTGCTCCACCGTTTCACACACGATGTGCACCAGGGCCCTAGAGGTCCCACAACCCAGGAGTCTCTTGCAGGAAGGCTGGTGCTAACCCTGTACTAAACCTCTGTGAGGAGCGGTGGTGCCTCTCACCCCGGTGCAGGGTCTTGGATTGCTCTCGGCTCCACACAGGCTGCTGACATCTCACTTCTGGCTGTTCAGAGGGCTCTGGTTATTGCATTTGCAGCGGCGACGGTGACAGACACACATCGGCTCGGTAGCAGGGCATCTTGCCAGGGGCTGATGGTGCGAGGCGAGACATCACGGTGGAAGTCGGTTTGTCGTGGCAGAGAGAGGCCAGAGGTTACCACAGTGTTGGCCAACAGCAGCCCTGAGGTGGTATGAGGTCTTGGGTGCTGCTGGCAGGACGGAGCTGGAAGCTGTGTCCCTGGCTTGTGCTGGTGTTAACGGGGCAGAGGGGACATGGTGGGGCTCTGCCTTCTGTCCTGCTGGCGGCAGGTTGCTCCGAGGGGGTTGTGTTTGAGCAAAGAAAGAAACCCTGTCTCCTGATCACATCGGTGGCCTTGTTGAGGCTGCCTGTAGTGTTAGCTGGAAGGGAGGGGTTTTGAGTGCGATCCAGTGTAGCATAAATAGGGGTTTACCCAGAAGTTTTGGGTATGTGTCATGGGTTTCCCATCAAGTTGGAAGCTGCTGGGAGATGGCTCAGCTCTGGTAGGAAACTAATTCTTGACTTCTGTCTTTTAAACAGCTCCCTCTGAGCTTTTGGGCTTCCAAGCTCTTCAGTGAAACTGGTGTCCTTGAGTTGTACATCTCAAGGAAGCACGCTGGTTCCTGCTTTCTCGCTGCTTTGACCTTACAAGGTCTGGCCCTGCTCTTTCTATCTTAGGGGAGTTGTTCATGTCTGATCCTCTTTGGAGGATCCTCATTTTTGTGCTTCTGGGGTTTTAAGTGTGCAGAATGGTCCCTGAACCCTTTTGCCCATTACTTCTTGCTGGTGCCTCTTCATCCTGTCTGCTGGGGTTTTGGGTGCCCCTGGCCCCCATGTCAGCCCCAGCTGATGTAGAACACACGATGTCCTGTGCAGTTGTGGCCACTGCCCTCCCTGTGCTGGGGCTCGGCTCCCTGTCCCCACGGCAGAAATCATCCCTTCCTGGGGGAGCCCCAGGAAGCAGGGATCCAGTTGAGGTCCCGGGAAGCTGGCTCTCCCCTCTAGGTCAGGAGGAGGTTGTGGCTCAGTAAACCAGGACTCTCCTCACTTCATCCCTGCAACATAGTGGGACCGTTTTAAAAATGACCCCGCGTTTTCCCCAGGGAGAAATATCATTGAGAAGTGTAGCCTGAGCGCAGCAGTGGCCAGAAAGCAATCAAGACCTTTCATTCTATTTTATTTTTAAAGGGCTTTCAGTAAATCCAAGGTTTTTCCAGTAATAGCTTTGCATTGCAATTATGTTTTTCTTAAATGTCATCCCCCAGAGAAATGCATTACATGTCCCTTACCCTGAAGAAACGATGGGTGTTTTGAACATCTCACCTTCCCCATCGGACCTGTCAGCTTTACTTCTGCTTACTCATTGAGAAAGTTGTGATTCTGTGCAGGTTGGGGATGGCTCTGAGGGAAGATGCTGTTTCCCAGTCCCTGCTCTATTGAGAATAAAGTGTCTTTAACTATTTAAGCTATGAGGATATGTTCTCCATGGGGTGGGTAGAACTCGTCTGCAGGGCTTGCTCCACTGTGTGAGCTGAGGTACAGTGCCAAGGCTGTTGTGCAGACAGAAATCTCTTTGAGATGCTGGTGTCATGTGGATCTTGGTTTTGGGTCCCAGAGTTTCTTATTTCTGAATGTTTGGGCATTTCTTTTAAAATGATGCGTTTCAGTGCTTGTCTGTTAACACTTAGGTTTGCTAACTAAGAATTTAAGGGGCTGTTTATATCATAGATATAGAAACATAGATTTGGAAATAATATATTTGGAAATATATTTGGAAATAATATATAAACAAAGATATGGAAAAGAATCAGCAGCCTTTGGTGAGCTGAGTAGCATCAGGGCATCCATGATGTCTACGTGCACATGAGCACCTTCTAATCCAGGCGCAAACCAAAACGTTTCCTCCACTGCCTTCTCCCAGGCGGAAGGTCTCCGTGGCTCGCCACATGCCAGCTTATTTGCTTTGATTTTTATGAGCACAGAGGGGAGAGAGACACTTTTATTTATCAATATTTCCGTTCCTGCAGTCCTCTTCCAAGAGGCAGTCACTAGTTAAGGCAGCCCATTTGAACCTTCCCAGGGTGACTGTGGACGTGATGCTCCAGAGCCACAGCTTGATTTCTTCTCTCCGTGGTGCAGACCTACCTCTCTCGAGCTACGTGATGAGACAGATGTCTGTGTTCCTCTGAGCTTTCCAAGCGTGAAGTGCACAGCCAGCTCCGAGCCCGCAGTTGGACCAGCAAATCTGAGAGGATTTGTTGTAGAAATATCCCTGGGGAAGGGACCCCACCGAGAACGTGTCGCCTTCTGGGGGACCTGCTTGTCCCCTCTTGCCTGCCCTGTCCCTGCCAGCACGGGGTGGCTGGGTGTCTCCTTGCAGGCTTGCAGCCCACCATCCCCTCGCAGGGTAACAGATGCCCAAACGCTGCCGGCAGCCCTGCACCCTCCTGGGACCGCATCTCACTGCATCTGCCTGCCTGGGCTCCTCTGCGCTCCTCTGCCACGTGGGATTGCTTGTGCTTTCCGAAGGAAGAGTCATGCGTCCAAGGGCAGCCAGAAAAAGAAGCCGATGACCTGCTGGTGCCAAGATGCAGTGGTGATGGGCTGCAGAGGGTCGGGAGAGCTACACATGGTCTCCTTTCTGTGCAGATCAATGTGCTGTCCTGGTGTGTGGCAGGGAAGAGGTGAGGCAGTATCAGTTTTTTACGGGGCAGTAGAGACAGGCTGGCTGTGTGGAAAAACAAGCTCCTGTGCCAAGCACCTGTGATGGTGATGGGGAAATACCATAGAGGAGGTGAGAATAACACCTTCTCCAAACTGGAGGAGAAAGGGACCCACCTGTGTTTGCAGGTTCTGTCCTCTCCAGTACTGCTCACCTGGTTGAGCAGATGTTCGGCAGATGTTTTGCTCTTTTCCTGTGATTAATCTGAGATTAAATTGAGTGAGTGTAGTATCAGCTGTATGACCCCAGTAGGAAGGTGAGCCAGTTTGTATGTAGCCATGGCCAGGATGCCACCTTCAGCCCTCATGTCCTCTCACCTGTGTTTGGCCACAGATGTGAGTTTGTGGTGCTCACAGATGTGAGCTGGTTTGGTAGAAGTTTGTGGATGAAATGCTGGAAAACTTGGGTGATGTTTCGGTGGTTAGAAATGCAGGAGCTGCAGTCATTAGAAGGCCAGTTGCTGATGATAGTTGGGCCATGGCAGGCTTTTGATTAGTGGTCTTGGTCATGTTCACACCAGCTTTGCTAGTAACTAGAAGAGCGTTGAAGAGCTTGATCCTGAGCACCCTGTCAGCCTGCTGACATGGACACAACTGGTGGCAGCTCCTGGAGCACAGCCTGAACTGTTAACCACAACAGGTGGGATTGAACATGGTCTCTTTGTGGCATCTCTTCCTTCCAGAGGTGGGACCCTGTATCATGACAGGTTCCCTGAGGGTACATCACCCTGCAGATGGAAAGGGGGAAGTAGTGGGGGCAGTGACTGACTGAAGGTGACCAGGGATGGATCCCGCTCTTCTGACTTCTCATGGAGGGGCCAGGCATGTCCCCGCTGAGGGTGTGGGGGGCAGAGCAGCCCCATGGTGGGTGCTCACATCTGGTCTTGGAGACAGCCACGGTCACTGGTCTCTCTAAAGGGCAACCCTGGGCAAAATACTTGTTCTGCCAGAGTCCAGTGCCCCTCCTAAGGGGTGGACAAGAGCATCACCCTATGCCTGGGTGCTTGGGGACTGCGGTGACATGCCCAGGGGCCAGCCTGCCCATGGCATTGCTGGAAACCACAGAGATGAAGACTTGTCCTGCCTGCAGTTCCTGCGCTTGGCTCCCTGGGAGAGCTCAGGCAGGCTTTTGCCGCGTAGACATAACAATTTGCAGCACACAGACCGTCTCTTCCCGCTCCCCAGGCCCCCCTTTCCCCTCGCCTCCCCCGTGTCATATGTTCCAAAGCGCACTGCGTTTTTCAATCAGTGAATAACAACCACGTATTCGGCTCTGCTGTGTTTATGGGGATTACGTCGCAAAGTGCTCGTTCTGAGCCAGCGAGCGGTGCCTGCCCTCCCACAGGCTGAGCCGGGATGCACCGGGACTCCAGTGGCGCCGCCGGGAGCCAGCACCCTCCAGTACGGCTGGGGAGTGGGGCTGGGGGCGACAGGGGACACGGGGTGCCTGGGCTGGCACAGCTCGGGGAGACAGGCGCCTGCACTGAGGCAGCAGCGCTGCTGATGGGTTTAAGTTTCTAAATGTCAGACTGTACCATTTATGCCTTCATTTTTCTTATTTATTTCAGCCATTATACAACCAGCCTTCAGACACCAGGCAATACCATGAAAACATTAAAATGTAAGTATATGGCAATAAAAGGCTATTTTAAATGTCAGGTTGGGCATTAGGCTGGAGCGGGAGGGATGCGAGCGAGCTCCCAGACCCCGGTGAAGGCTGCCGAGGAGTAGCGAGCACCCTTTTAGAGCCGGTGTTCCGCTGCTCCGGGTGCCTGAAGCACAAACCAGCCCAGCAGTTGGGAGCAGTAGCTTCAGACAGATGCTGAAGGTGCCGCTTGATTTTTCTCAGGAGGGGGTGGATGCCGGTCCTGGCCGGTCTCTGGGCATTTTCCCAGAAGGCGCTCACCTTGGGTGCTTTCTTCTGTGTTTCACACGTACTGAAGTACGAAATCAGCTGCCAGCGCGCGCGCGTGTGTGTGTGTTTGCATGCGGGAAAAATGAGGTAAAATGAAAAGTTGCAATTACAATTAGATTTTCATGAAGCAGCTCTTGAATGTCTAATAACAACTGGTTATTTCAAAGAGACTTACCGAGACTTAGCAATCATCTAATTTGACTTATCACCTCAATACACGATTTAATCATCAACCTGCATTTAATAACCACAGTGACTTCCTGAACATATAAGGAATATAACAGATAATGAGAATAGCAATAATTGTGATTATTGTTGGAAATTTAAATAGTCAAACCAGATCTGAAACTTTTATCTGCCTTGAATGAACCGATGATTGCTCTGAGCTGCCTGCAGCGTGTCTATTTTGGTATGGGCTCGGTCAGCTGGTGATAATCATCTTTAATAATCTATTAACAAAAGTTAATAATCTTTTGCTTTTCAGCAGTATGTTAATTGATGCCAGGGGGATTATAGGGAAAGAGTTAATGTACCTCTGCTGTTCTGCTTTGCTGCGGGGGGGTGTATGGTAGGTGCTGGCAGTGTTTAGGTGCTGTCTGTCCCCAAGGGCTGCAGAGAGGAGGAGGGTTTGGGGACATGACCCTGCTGCTCGCTGCCCGGCCCTGCTCGGTTCCTGCTCCACCCAAGGCTTCCTGTGTCATCCAGGCGATGCACTCAACTGTAAAACCTTCAAACCCCGGAGCCACCCCGAGCCCTTCACCCCACAGGGCTCTGGGGTCCCCGAGCGGCCTCACTGGAGCGCTGGGCACTGGTACCCTGAATGTGAGGGTTATGTTCGGATACTTGGCTGGGGATAAACCCCAGGTGCTGCTGTGCCATGCACCTCTGGGGCAGGGGAGCATCATCTCCTGGGGGTGGGTGGGGAGGGCGAGCAGTTGGAGCAGTCAGTGGGAAATGATGGCTTTTCCTGCAGCTGAGAAATCCCAATAGCTTTTTGCTTCCAGGCATTTCCTTTGTGCCTCGTGTTGGCGATGCGTTTACCCCTGGTGGTTCGAGCTTGGCAGATGTTGCTGCAAGTCTTGGGCAAGGACCCCCCAGGATTTTGACACACGTGTGCTTTGGCCTGGGTCTCCTGTCACTCGGTGGATATGCTGCCTGTGAAGGCGGCTCTGAGGAGCAGGCAGACGTGTGCCCCCCATGCTGGCCGCCTCCCCCAGCCCATGCCACTCAGGTGTGCTTTTCTAGCTGCAAAGATGTAAAAAAAAGCAAACAAAACTAGGGCCGCCCCCTCCAGTTCACTGATTCAAGGCAGGACTAATGAAATAGGTGACGATTTTACTCTCGGGAGAGGCGATGGTGCCTGGCAAAGGGTCTGTGCTCCCTGCGGGCTTGCAGCCCCCTGCTTTTGGAAGTCTATTTAGCTGTCAGTTCAAGGGGTTGACAGCTGATAAACCACTTTGTACAGCATGAAGTGCTGACCCAAGGATGCTCTCTGTGTTGCTGGTTGTGACTCACCTCTGGTGTGTGACCGTCACTGTCTCTCGTGGTCCCCCGACCACCCTCTTCACTTGGAGGGCTCCATGGCCATCACAAGCCGGCCGCTGAAGGTGGCAATTTCAAGCTGATGGCTAATTTTGTCCTTGAAAGAACAGGTTAAAAGTAGATCCAGATACTTCACCCACTCCCCATTCCCTTGCCAATATTTGTGGGTTTGTGATCACATTTTCCTGTGATTTAAACGATTTCCTGTCCTTGGTTGCTGCCTGAAAGACGGGTGCAAACAAGAGAGAACTGACTGCGCAGGTCAGGAGTGAAACCGGTGATGAGATGTGAAGCCCCGTCAAAGCAGCTTCTCCTGCCGTCAGAGTGGGTGCTCCTCTCCATCCCTCCCTGTGCCGGCATCCGTAGGGTTATCCCAACTCTCCCATGCGGCTGTAGCGGTGGCGGTGATAGACCAGAGAGGTTGGAGCAGGCAGGCTTGGGGTTAATGTTCACTGTGATTAATGCTGCAAAAATATGGGAAGGAAACCACACGTTTTAATGAAAAGCCTCCGTCTCCTCCTTCCAGAAACCTCGCAATTAGCTGCCTTCAGCTGGTTATTGATGCCAGCCGAGCGCATTCACAGATCTAGGTCAGCAAAAGGCCCTGGAGCGATCTGGGCTCCAGATGTTTGCTGCTTTTGACCGCGGGCCTGTCTCGGAGGTCCTGGGGTCTGAATTGCACTTTGCTACTTGTTGGTGGACATGCAGAGAAATCACTGTGTCCTGTTCTCCCATCTCTTGTGTCCCTGGCCCACATTAAAGGGCATCTAAAAGATGCTTGGGAGGCAGATACAAAATCGAGATTTCAGTGATTCTTCTAAGCAAATGATTCAGGGTCCTTTGACCAAGAGGAAAAGGTATTAAAGAAAGGAAAAGGTATTAAACTTCTTTGTTTTGACCAAATCATGTTTGGATGTTCAAACTCTACCAACAACTTCTCTACGAGCTGCATTTGGAGGTATTTTTTGTTCTTTCCTCATTCGTAATATGTTTGTGCCCCTCTGCTTTAGAGGAGCAGCTTCTGCTCCGTAGCCTGGAGGTGGCTGTTTCGGCAGGAGATGCAGTAAATCCTCAGGGTGCTGGGAGACGTCAGCCAGATGCATTAGAGCACCAGAAGGACAACTACCAGCACACCACGGGTTATATTTTGCCGAGGTGTAATTGGATGCAGATTCTTCTGAACAACTTCACCCTATGCAGATTTAGCCAGGATGAAAAAGTCCTTTGGCACGTTGCTGGAAAATTATCTAGGTTGTGATTCTGTCCCCAAAACCCCCAGCAGAGCATGCTGGCTCTGTTGAGCTAAATAGAAACTGCTCCCACATGAAACTGGTTTGAAGTCTCCTACCTGGGCACAGGAGGATGGCCAGGCTGTTACTATTCACAAATGCCTTTTTTCTTTTTTCTTTTTTTTTTTTTTAAACATTTCCTAGGGTGGATTTTTTTTTTCTCAGTTGAATGTTTGCAAGTGTCAGTGGGAAGGCATTTGAATATCACAGAGCCAGGATTCCTCGATCTCTCTACAGTGATACTCTCTGCCTTGCAACACTAGTTTAATTCTTCCTGCTTGTTTGCTTTGCTTTTCAGCTGGGATGAGTCACTTATGCTAATAGAGCTGGCTGGGGAGTTAAGGGGAGAATTTCTACTCTTACTAAAATGTTACCGGTCTCTTATTTTCATGGAGTTTTATGGCCTGTCTCCTATTCAGTACAGTTAAAATTAATTTCATGCCCCAGTTCATTCCAGTGTTTGCAGCTTCAAAAGCTTTTAAGTCCTATTTAGCTGCCTGGCTGTGCTCTGTTACCCGTCTGCTGGGGTCCCTTTGGTTCACCTGCGAGTGTGGGCTTTGAGCAAACCTGGTTAATTTTGTATGCTACATCTGCCGCCTGATCTAAGGCACCGTTGAGTGGTTTGTGCCGAAGACTTGACCTACCTCTGATGGGACCGTGTCCTTTCTGTCTGAAATACCGGCTTTGTTGGAGGGAAGGGCTCTACCACTCTCTCATCGAGAAAGAAGAGAGCAAGACAGCGTTTAGCGTGCCCTCGTTTCGATAGGGATGGGGTGAGCTTTGCCCCCGTAGCTGGCTTGGCCCTTGCTGTCTTTCAAGGTGTGAATTTTTTGGCTTCGCAGTGCACTGACAGGTTCCTCCAAGATGCCTCACAGCAACACGACAGGGGGGCCACTTGAATGATTCTGCATCAGATGAGGGGGTTGCAAAGACTCATTGCTTTGGGGTTTTTTAGATCTTGCTGAAATACAGCAACAAATGCAGAGGACGCTTACTTGTGCACCAGTTAAGCATCAGTGCATCAGGTCTGGGTCTCTTATTTCAATGTTTCGGCAGCTGGATGTACAAGGATGAGAGCTGCTTTTCCTACCTTGCCACGGTAGTGCTTTTGCGTATTCTCCAGACTCCTGGCACCAAGGATATTAACCTTCTTTCCTCGAAGTGTTTGAAAAATGACAAGATGTTGTTCACATGAGCAGGATCAATTACCTGCTGTCTACCTGGAGAGGTGTTCTCCGAGGGGGCCTTCGTCTCTACGGCAGGAGATTCCTGCTCGGTCAGCCATGAAAAGCAGCCCGGTAGGACTCTCCTCCCCGCTTCCCGAAGCAGTCATCTTGAAATCATAGTCTGTGGGATTTGTGTTTGAAAGCAAAATGTGAGCTTCTGAGCCTTGAAAAAGCACACAAAAGGAAAACTGAAAAGCCCAGGGTAAGTACATGCAAGGTGCTGTTCACAGTTTGCTGTAAACCTTCCCTTCAAGAGCTTCTCCTTGCTTTTATGCTGAAATGTAGAAATGTTGGGGTGGAATCAGGCTGCATCCCCCTGAAATGCGTGCAGAGGTGTCAGAGAACCAGGGTCTGAGCGTACAGCTAAAAGAGATTAAGAGCTTGGTGTGATTCTGGTTTTCTTTTGTGTTTCTGCAGATCCAGCAGCAGCAGGGCTGTGTCTACTGTTAGTATTTGCACATCTGGGTTGCTGTCTGCAGCTGATAGCTTTCTGGGGGGGAGAACTTTGCAGAACCAAAATCTGAAATCTGGATTTTCAGAGAGGTTTAGGGGCTTCTGAATATCTTTTTCTTTTCAAAATGCCTCTCCCCTTTCTCCCAAAAGAGCAGAATAGCTTTCTTCTGAAAATCTACTAACTACAGCTTTCCAAATCACTTGTCACTTTGGAAAATTTAAGTCATCTTTTCATTATTGGCTGTTTAGGGGTTTTAGTAGCAGTGGATTGCCTCTAAATTCACAGTCGAAGCCTGACATGTAACATAAATGCTCTTCCAAACCCTGTCATTACTAATGCATTCTCTTTCAGGTCTTTTTATTAGCGCTTGTAGACATTTTCCTCATTAGAAATTCACCTAGCAGCTCCCCGCTCATCCCATTCAAGGTTTCTCATCTCTTTTATTCTCTGTTGGCACGCGCTAGGGCAGAAGTATTACCTTGTGATGAATTACTAAATGATGGAGACACACACTGCAACCTTCTGCTTCTTTCTCTTGCCAGTGTAAAGCCAGGTACTACTGGTTTTGGGTGGACTATCTTGCCACACTTGGGCTTGCAATGTCAGCTTGGGCTTGAAGGGAAGGCAAAGGCGTAGGACGTGTGCCTGACCAATGGCCAGAAGTGCTTCTGTACTTGTGCTTGTCTCATTTTGGTCCTTAGCTCGTAGGTACTTAAGAGGATGGGCATAAATTTGCCATCTGATATTAAGAGCTGTGGTTGTGGGTGTAACCGCTGCCCAAGGGAGTCACTTGAGCATCTCCTGGGGAACATTTTTGCAAGGAGATGGCACCGCAGGGACCTCGAAAGGCTGTGGTGGGGGTCTGGCCAGGGCAGGCTCTGATAACAAGGTGCCTGTCTTTGCCAAGGCATCTCCTCTTTGGAGCACAACCATCTCACTGGTCTCAGCATGTAAACACCAGGTGAATTAACAGCACAAACTTTTTCATGAATTACAGTGATGACTTTGGACCTCCAAACCATTTCGGACCTGCAGAGGATATGATTTGGGAAGCTGGGAGACCTCCATCCAAATAGGTTCTTTCTCTTGAGTGGTGTTTCTGGGCACAAATGCAGCCTGCCCGAGTATACATCCAGCGTTATGAATCTCTGCCACTCCATTCTCAGAGGCATGAAGGGTGCTTGAGGGTTAGTCCATCCCAATGCTCAAGGGCTCTGGGGTAAAATAACTAAAAATCTGCTTTGCTTTCCCCAGAAAGCATTTCTGAATATTGCAAGGAAACTGCTCCGAGCAGCTGGCTTTCCAGGAACGTGCCCTGCCTTGGGGTTAATAGGTTATGGTGTATTACCAGCTGGAGCCGTGTGCTGCGGCAGCTTCAGAGCAAGGAAATGAATGAGTGCAGTGACCCGTGAAGAGGATGACCTGCTCCCTGCCCTCTCCGCAGGGAGTCTTGCAGCCAGAGGGGTTGGGAATCAGTGACTGCCCTGAGCTGCGGCTCGGGGTCCTGACACCAGCGATGCATAGGAGCAGACATACCCAGGGAGGGGCGCCACCGTTTCTATTCGCTCTCCATTGCCTCTTGGCTGGTTTCACCTTGGAGCGTTCTTGCCGTGCTCCTCAGGTCCCGTGGTTTGTAGATCTCCAGTCTGGCCGGCAGCGCTTTCTTTGGCCGGAGCTGCCGGGAGGCTCCTCCGTTTCCGACCCTCGCCTGCATGATCAATCTCGCAGTACAATGGCTTTGCCAGCTGCTCGCTGCCTCCTTCCCACCGCTCTTTGCAGGCTTGATCCCTACTTTGTTTGCTCTGGCTGTTTGATGAAAGACGTTCCTGTGTAATTAAATACCCCTGATTAGTTTTGATCAAATAGCAAACTTCCTTTCATCTCGTCTTGCACCGGCTGAAGGTCTCTGCGGGCAGGCTCGGCCAGGTGTGCTGCATCAGCTCTTTGTATCCTCGGGAGCCTTATCCCCGGGCTTTGGCAGTGTCCACACGTGTGTACACGCCAGCACTGACACGCATGCGTGCGCGCACATCCTTTTAAGATCGCAGCCTCCGGAAGGATCGTAGCCAAGTCGTTCATGTGGACCTGAGCCAAGTAACTCAAAAGTCAGAGTTACTGGTTCTCTCCTTGACTGGCTCCATTGTGAAAGCCAGAAGACAAAAACAACCTTGCGCCAAGCCAGTTAAGGTGGAAGCGGCTGCTCCCGCAGGGCTCCCTTTGCTTTGCTGGGAGTGGGAGATGTATTTCACTCAGTGGTTTGAAGGTTGGCTCCGAGAACCATGTGCAGGTGTGGGGCACACCAGTTAGGTCAGTGGGGGTGCGGGATGAGGGTGAGTTATGCAAGGATGAAAAGCCCTTGCAAGCACCCAAAATTACAGATAATATTTGAATCCTGCTTCCTGTGCTGGTGGCAGGTGACAATCAAACATCAAGTCTTTAGTTTGGTTTACCTTGTGTGATCACAATTCCTCCTGCTGCCTGTCAGTGCTTGTGGGGAAGTGCTGGGCAGTGGTGGGGCTGCCCCAGGTTCCCCACCCAGGTTGTGCCCTATTTCAGGCTGGTTCCTGGTGCCAGAACTCTTGCTGGGCAGTGGTGGGGCTGCCCCAGGTTCCCCACCCGGGTTGTGCCCTATTTCAGGCTGGTTCCTGGTGCCAGAACTCTTGCTGGGCAGTGGTGGGGCTGCCCCAGGTTCCTCACCCGGGTTGTGCCCTATTTCAGGATGGTTCCTGGTGCCAGGACTCTTGCTGCACTCATCCGGTTGATACCTGGCCCCAAAAGCACTGGACTCACTGCTCCTGAGAGCCTCAGTGGCGGAGGCTCAGGCTACAAACAAATGTTGTTTGAAGATACAGAAAAAGCTCCTCTGGTTACCTAAGGGCTGGGATACCTTCTCGGTGCCAAAAGCTAATGGGACATGGTGTCCTCGCTTCAGAGAAGAGCTGCCTTCAGAGGGAAGCGTTAGAAATGTGTAAAACTGGGGCTGCTCTGGAGTAGGTGAGTGGGAAACGTGTAGTGATTACAGCCAGTTCTGGGGGACACTACCTGAAGCTGAGAGCCTACCAGAAAGAAGGGCTTTCCCTGTAGGCACACCAGGGAGCTATGGAGCCCACAGCCTGCAGGGAAGGCAGAAACACGCATGGGCTCCAGTGGTGATTAGGTGAATTGTTGACCAAAGGGATGGGGACGTGCCATCTGGCAGCCCACAAACACCAGCTCGTCAGAAGCTGGGCGGGCTCCGTGTCTCTCTGGTCCATCCCTGGCAGGGCAGCTGTGGGGGCACCACTGAGGACAGGGCAGGGAACTCTCCCGACTCGCTGTGGTGTGATGTGCCAGCACAGCAATACTTAAAGCTGTCCACAAGAGTCACTGTTGCTTTGTCTAAGGAGCATCCGCTCCTCCTGCCTGCGAACTGCCTGATTTCTTCACCCCATGGAGACTGGGCGCTTCGGGTCTCCATCCCTGATGCTTTTCTTGTGGCCCGGCAAACCGCAGCAGGGAGTTGGGAGGATTCCGGCTGCCGGGGAGGATGATGAGGGACGGCTGGCGCGTTGCAGGAGCGACCTTTCCTGTGTGCTGCTCCACGCTGGCTATTTCTGTGCGAGACTCCCAGCAGACAGCCCGTACCTTCCCCGCCTGCGCCGCAGCCGTCGTGCCCGGCTCTCTGATTTGCCCGGGGAGCACAGCGTGTGCTTCAGAGACGGGTGGCCCGAATTAACCTCCCTGCAAATGGTTTCTAAGTAACAGCGGTACGTGTGGCAAGATAAACTGTGAAACCTATTTATATTTACAGGGATTGTACTAACCTTTGAAAGGTTGACCTTACGCAAAAAAAAAAAAAAAAAAAAAAAAGAAAAGATAAAGTGGCAAAAACATTTAGGGCATGAGGGGGTTTTGTTGTTGTTTTTAATCCTTTCACTCTTTGATTACTTCAGCCTTGGTGGTGGTAAACATACACCGGCTTTCAAGGCATTCCTGATCTCTGCAGCTGCGGAGCCATTTAGTCTTTGTCTGTATTAGCACTTTCAAGGTCAGCCATGATGCAAAACTCAAGGCAACCCGTCAGCTGCGTAAGAGCTGCTGATTTTCTTCGTGTACTCTCCTGTCTCCTGATAACCTGTGCAGCAGATCCAGCAGCAGCGTGTCAAAGCCCGGCACTGATCCTGGATGTCGCCCAGGCTGGCGTGGGGAGGGCAGGGGTTGATTTCTGAAACAGAGTCAAAGGATGTGGCTTGATATTCAAGCCCTCACCCAGAAAACCTTTGTGGATCTGACTGTCTGCTTTGCAGGAGCCTTCAGCCCTGTGGCCTGCCTCTGCTTTCTGCTGATGTTGGTGGCACCTGGAACTGGGAGTGCGTGGGGACTGGGGGCTGTGTGGCTGGAGCTGGGGACACTGGAGTCTGTTCCCAGCCGGGAGCTGGTGTTTTCCCTTGGTAGGAGGAATTACGAGTGCTGCTTGCTAGCGCTGCCTTGGAAATCAAGGTCTATTTTTGCACCAAAGCATTCAAGGCAAAGTCAAAGGGCATGAAGATGCAGCGCATCTCAGGCAGTGCTCAGGGACTCTGCGTGTATCCCATACCTCTGGTAACTAATTAAGAGGGGAAAATGGCACTTAGAAGATCTGAATGGTACTATTGGGACTGAGAATCAAGCCCGATGTGTTTCCTCCTTGGTAAACTTAAAAAGAGGCCACAAAACTGAGTGTGGTGGTGAGGTGCTGGAAAAGAAATCATCCCTGTCCCAAATCCTGCTGCCTTTCCTCTAGTAGCTGTACTTGACCTTGGAGGTGATGGTGGTTGAAGACCTTACACCCAATGAATTGCTGTCCTGAATAAACCGGCTAATTATTGGGTGCCATTATGATGGTGGTGCTCCCAGGCCCTTCTCTGGGTCCCCTGGGATGCTGCCGGAGCAGCCTTGGTGACGGGCTGGAGGGACCTGGGGTCCCAGGGCAGCGCTTGCTGCAGGATCACTGTCATTCCCTGTGTCTGCCCGTGCATGGTTTCAGTGATGTAGTGAGAAGGGAGTTTGAGAGTTAAAAAATTTGGATACTTTCTGGGATGCTTTCCATCCCCAAATGAAGCCAGGACTGCCCCCAGTCTTCCCTTGAAGTGAGCTGAACCTTCTGCCCCTTCCCAAACAGGGTCTTTGGCGGCTGATTAGGATTAGGGATTTATGGGGGGCGGAGGGCGTTTTCTCCCTTCCCCACTAGCCAGGCAGGGAGGGGAGTGAGGAAGCAGCAAGGGTGTCTTTCCATTCTGCTAAATCCTGCAGAACATGCCTACATGAGACTGTTAAGCTCCTGATCAGTAATTACACACCACAGCTCTGCCTTTAATCGGGATAAAAGACTTAAGGAAATTCCTTTGCCCCTGGTCTCTACCTCTTACCTAGAGATTTTATTGCTGTGAATATTAGTAACAAGAACAACAGGAGCTCAGCTCTCGGGTTCGTGCAGACTCTGGGAGATTGTGCCGCCTTTTCCAGCTCCTTACTGCTTTGGCGCTGCCTCTCTTTGAGCAATAACTTCATGCTGTCTTCAGAAAGTAGAAAGAAGAAGAAACCAGGGGAGTATCTGGGCAGACGCCGGGTTGGTTGTGGTTGCAGTGGCTCGTTTCTCTCTTGAGGTCCCAATTCTGCAAGTGGCTGAACTTTCCTGGCTGGTTTGTTTGCAGCTTTGTTAGGCACGGCTCCAAGGAAGCCAGAGGTTAGGAGATATGTGCTGCAAGCCCTGCCGCAATCCTGCCTCCTTATCAGAGCCTCGGAGCCCGGGGTGAATAACCCCTGGGGAGTGTGTGTGTGCTGACAGCTCCCTTGATGCTGGCCCAGGGGACCAGGGTGGCTTGTGGTGGCTCCAGGTGGTCTCTGCCCACTTCCCATCATGCAGAGTTTGGCCTGAGCCCCCAACTCTTAGGACCCCATAGGGTTTTTGCAGATCAAAAAGGTAAAAATAATCAAGAAACAGCCTGGCCCATTGGTAGATGCAGAGCTGAATATCTGCCCGTATTCTGTGCACAGCAAAAGTTTTTAGAATTGGGAGTTTATAGTTTCAGTTCTCAACCTTAGTCCTGGTTTTTACCAACAGACGTGAGTGATGTTCCTCGTGTTGGAGGGTTTGTTGGTCTTTTTCTAAAGCTGGTGTAGGGTTCCTATTGCTGCTCTGAAGTTGATACAATTCCAAGTTAAGGTGGAAACCATGCTGCTGACTCCTTTGGGAGTGAGGAGACCCAGGATTTGGATTTTAGCCGCCTTGTTAATTGGATCTCATCTTTTGTTGTTTGTTTTTTTTTTTTTTTCTTTACAGAAACCAGGCAATGCGGAAAAAGTTAATTTTGTACTTTAAGAGGAGAAATCATGCTCGCAAACAGTGGGTAAGTGATTCCCTTGTACCTTATTTTATATGTATAAAGCAGCGTAATTTATTATGTGAGAAAGAAAGGGACATTTTCCAGCAGAGAGGTGCTGGTGCTCAGTATGGTGCCTGTTCCATTGCTGTGGCATCTCTTATGCTTAAAATAACTTGGATGTAAAGGAGAGGTCCCGGATCCTACTGCAGGCAGCACCTCCCTCCGCAAGTACCCCCTGCAGAGCGAACATGGGGGGTTGGCTTAATCACAGCGGAGCCCTTCCAGAGAGCCTATTCACAACGTAAATGTCTATTTTGTGAGTAATTGAACCCTAAGAGAGGTGTGAAATAAGCTGACTCTGCTTCCGATAAATGGTCTGAAGTCTGATCTGACTCCTTCCAGCTGACCACAGAGCGATGTTCTAGGAATTTGTGGTTTAAAACAAAAATCAAGCTCTGTGCCAGTTCATTTCTAGGCAGCTTTGCCTGCAAGATTGTTCCAGTGTCCTTCAAAGAGATGGTTCTTGGTTAGCTAAGGGGGAAGGTGGGGTTTATTATGAGACTTCAGAGGCATTTCTTGCAAGTCCCTAGTAGATAGAGGAGAAAGTTCAAATGGGATTTACAGAATTTATACGTTTTTGATGCTGCGGTACTCACCAGTGGGAGCTGGGAGGCAAAACCAGCACCGAAGGGAAAAGCAACCAATGGCTCCCACTGGCAAGGTGGATTTGGTGGTATCTTTCCATGAAGGGTGATTCAGCTCACGACACGGGGCTTTGTGTTTTACATGGAAGATGCAAAAATACCAGTTCCTGACTCAGTGTCTCTGTTCTGGGGCAGGCTCAGGTGCCAACCATCAGGTTGCCATCTTAAGTTGCCAATGGTGCAGGTTTTCTGAGCATCTTTGGTGTTGGTTTTGGACAGAAGTGCTTTGTCTGGGAAGTTATTGGAAAAATTCAAAGTAACAAGCCTGGGAAGTGGTTTGAAGGCTCTACCTTTATTTCTGAGCTAGTGATCAAATTGTTTTCTTATTTATGGTGAACAAAGGATGTTCCTTTTCTTTCCCGTGCTCCATTTTTTCCCCCTGTTTTGTAGCAATCTTCAAAAAGCCACAGATCTTGTATTCCAAAGGGAAGGTTGTGTTTCCCCTTCGTGTCCAAATGCGTGTGTTTAGTGTTTTCCATGATAAAACTTCCAGGTTTCTACAGGGCTACACCTGCAGCCTGACCCGGCGTGGCAGTCGGTGCTGCTCAGGGCACCTTGCCTGCCGCAGCCGAGGACTTCTGCAGGTGTGGGAAGCGGATCAATATTCCCTTCCTCAAAACAGGGATTGCAAAGCATCGTGTGGTTTTATTGGACCCAGAAGGCAACTGCCCAGGAGCCGCTTTCTGGTGGAAACGGCCAGTTACTGTGCTAAACCTAGAGTGAGTCGCTCTTTTGTGTCTATCGAGGAGCTGGGGAAAAAGGTTTAATTAGGCTGCAAGAACACAGTTCCTGAAATACGGCTCACAGTAAAGTCGCCTGTCATGCAAAATAGGTGAATTTCTGCCAGCCGGTTTATTCAGTGTCCTTGAAAGGGGATTTTTCAGTTTAGGGAAGCATTTTGCCTATTCTACAAAATAGGCAACATACGGTTGCTGAATTTGCAAAGTGAATACATTTGCTGATTCTGTTTGCAAAATGGGTACGCTTAGCTATTTTTCTGCCTATTTTGTAGCAGACCCTATTTTTAGCAAAGCCCATCTATGTGCCAACATTTCTTTCTGGCTTTTTTACTTTCTGGGGTATTGTCACTGCCCCGGGCTGGCTGGAGCAGGGTCAGAGCTCGGTCCTTGCAGGGTCCAGCCCTGAGAACCCCACCAGAGGTTCTGCAGGGCTTTCTCCTGCCTCCACCGAGGTCGGCGCAGCAGAAGATATTTAATTGCCATCAGAGGGATGATGCTGCAGAGAGAGAAGGGTAAAGGGAGCTGTTCTGGCTGTAAGAGGTTTATCTCCATCAGCCAGGGAAACAAAACCGTGGAGCTTGCATAGGAATTGGACTGGTTCCTCCTGTCACCTTCGCTCTTCCACTCCCCTCCGAAGAGCTGCTCCGTTCCCTGGAGCTGCGAGAGCGTGGGCTGCGGGAGGGCTTGGGCTTTGGCACAGCCTACAAACTGCCTTCAGCTGCTACGGCGGCGTTACTATTCATCCATTTTTAGATACGCATGTCAGGTCCGATTTGGCTCGCCATCAGTTACTGGTGTGATTGAGAGGCGGATGGGCTGGTGAGCCCAGCCGGGAAGAGGAGCGGAGGAAGCGCCGATGCTAAAAGCCAGCACAGACGGTTGCTCAGGAATGGACACGCTTGCTTAAAGCTGCTCAGAGGATGCTTGAAGAAGGAATAGACGCTTCTGCTGCTGAAGTGCCTGACCGGGAGCTTCTCCTGGTGATTAAGCTGTGAAGATGCAGGGAATGCACAGTGCTATCAGGTGCTTGTAATCCTGGCTTTTGAAGGATGGCAAAAGATTGCAGGAGCATATATCCCAGCTGGACCAAAAAGTGCTGCACAGGGATGCTGCAGACCAGCCCTGCTGTGGTGGGGTTTGAAGCTTGGTGTGGCAGGAAGGATCGTTTTGCTCCGTGGCGGGAAGAATGCAGATGCAAGTCAGAAGTGCTCGGCTGGTCCATAACAGAGCTGTTCTGTGGAGGGCTGGGTTGTGTGAGCAGGGAGCTTGGGTACTGCTGGGGGAATCAAGAGTGTGATGTTCATGTTGCTTTTTCCATCTGCGAATACCAGTTCCTTAAAAGAGGAATTCTGGATAAAGAATTTGTCAAGTTGTCCCAAAGAGTGGAGGAAAAGGAAGAAAAAGAGCCACCCCGCTGGCTGCAAAACAGCCTGGCAGCCGTGCCAGGGCGGTGACAATGCAGAACCCAGCACCGGCTTGTTCCCACAGGGGATGAAAAACCTTTCAAAGCCTTGAAGCTTTTCACCAGACCCAGCCCTCGTACTGGGCTGTCCCCTGGCCATGCCACAGGCTGGCACATGGCATGGGGCACCAGCTGCCTCCCGGCACTGAGGCTTGATAAACTTTGCAGGGTATTTTTAGCCTCTTCCCAAATGTGACGCTCTGAAAGCAGGAGGATAGAGCAGATTTGCTGGCAGGGTGGGAGCTCTCGTTTGCAGGGGGCTGATAGCATCGCTCCAGGAGGGGTAAAAAGGCAGCAGCTGTGATTTCTCCAAGCTGCAGCAGTTTATTGGCATTACCCATAGCTCCTTGCCCACAGCGCAAGATTCACCTTGGTGGTTTTCAGGGTGGTTTTATTTTGGTTCTCAATATTCGATTTTATCTTACGGCCATTTCCTTTGGCTCCAATGAAACCCAAGCATCTCTTGTGCATCCGTGCGGGGCAGGAAAGCCTCTGGTTCCGGGTGTGCAAATGAGAATGAATTTATTTGTGGGGGAGGGTGACAGTCCGCATCAGCCGTGGTGTTTGAGATGCTTTGTCCACCTCACATTATGATCAAGGCACCTCCAAAAGGCCATGGGATCACAGGACGTGTTGCTGCGTTTGGGTTAATGGCAGGTCCATGGTGGCTGGACCAAACCCACATGCCAGGATCAGCATGACACTAGCCACAGGTGCTGCAGGTGCCTGGCAGCAGTGCCGGTCCATGGAGCTGCTGGTGCTCGGGGTCCATGGTACAACTGACACGCTTGGTTCGGGGTAACCCAGTTGTCTCCTGACCTAGAACTGGGCATTTCGATCGGTTTGGGGATGTTTTTTACCTCTCCCCATATTTTTTTTGGTGGCTGAGAGCGAGCAAGACGCGAGCAGAGCACATCCAGGAAACTCTACAGCCTTGGACTTCCCTCCAGTCATGGGGTGGTGATGGCAAGAGATGAATTTAGTCCTTTGAAATCCAGATTCCCCCTGTTTCTGCTGTGGTGCCGAGTGTGCTGATGCCAAGCCGCCCGTTCTGGAAAGCAGCGTGGGGGGCAGGAGGTGGCCTGGGGTTTGCCATTGATTATTTTGCAGAGCGACATCTGTTTTCGCTTCCTGATTTGGGGCCTAGAAGGCATTTGTTTCACTCAAAATGAAACCTTAAAACCCCCTCTGCTCACGCAGCTGCTCTCACGTGAGGCTGGGCGCCATCACTCCTGTCACTGCTGCAGCTGTCAGGGATGGTAGCCAGGCATCTTCTCGGTGTGGACCTCGCCTGTGTGTGGGCATCTTCCTCCAGCAAGAGGGTGGCCAGAGGAGGGAGGAGCGATTCGGTGGGGAGAGGCTCGTTTATATTGCAAATAATATTTTAAAGCTATGGTTACTGGGCTGATCCCATCACTACCAAGGAGGAGCGTGGTGCTGGACCTCTGTGGTGGGCAACTGGGAGGTGTGCTGTGAGGATGTCACCCAGGAGGATGTGGCATGAAAACCCCTCATGGCGCTGTGTTTCTGCAGAGCTTGGGTTTTCCATCAGTGAGGACATGCTCGTCCTGCTCCTGGGCCAGAAAGGAGGAGCAGCAGCTGACAAAATGCTTTAACATTAGTCCTCCACCACACCTTAGGACCTCAGCTGGGGGCAGGGTGCCCAGCTCTTGCTTTTGGGGAGCCAGGCCCATGTGCAGAGCTGCCCCAAGGCCCCAGTCCTGTTGGTGTCACCAGGAATGAGCCGGGAGCACCAGGGGCCAGTGTGGCTGGGTAGGAAGGGGTGTCCGGCTCCAGGTGCCTCGGCAAGGCTCTCCCCAGCACGGAGAGCTGGTGGCTCCAAGATTACAGCTCTGCACAGTGGGGACCTGCTCTGCTCCCCTCCTGCATCCTTTCCCAAGGCCGTGTTTCAGTCCCTTCTTGCTTGGTGGCTTTCAGGCAGGTGACTTGCCCTCTCCCCGTGCATGGCCAGGTGTGTCGGAGCAGGGACTCCTTCCACAGCACTGGGGCTTTTGTTGCCAAATCGAGCACCCAGAGCACTGCTTCAGGCAGAAGGTGTGGTAGGTGGACAAGGCCACACTGGGTGAGAATTCTGGTTTTCCCATTTTGTATTGGGTCTGGAAGGGAAAAGCCTGAGGGTACCTGATGGCCTCTCTTGAGAATTTACCCTTGGGTTGGTCTCAGACCCTGGAGCATGTCCATGTCCTAATAAACCATATTTATTTAAGCGACTTGACTCATGCTCAGCCTGAGCAGCCATCAAGGGAAAGGCCTGGAGGAACTTGCCCTTCCCAGGAACTTTCCAGGCACGTCTCCTGAGCTCCCTCTCTCCCTCTGCCCTTTCAGGAACAGAAGTTTTGCCAGCGCTACGACCAGCTGATGGAGGCCTGGGAAAAAAAAGTGGAGCGCATCGAAAATAACCCCCGGCGCCGTGCCAAAGAGAGCAAAGTGCGGGAATACTATGAGAAGCAATTCCCAGAGATCCGGAAGCAGCGGGAACTGCAAGAGCGCATGCAGAGGTTAGAGGAGAAGCGGTAGGAAGGGGCTGAGCTGGTATCAGACAGCCTTTCTCTTTTCTTTGGGGATGGGTGTGGGATTGGTTCGTGGGAGGAGCGGGCTGGGATGACTATAGGTCCCTTTTCTCCCCTTCTAGTCAAAGGCAGAAGACAGTAGACAAGCAGCTTTGCTGCTTTTTCCCCAGGTTGGCTCAGCACAGAGCCAAGGGAGAAGGAAAAATGTCAGGAATGTGGTTGCCCATCTCCCCTCTGCTGCTGCTCTCCCAGCTGGCTGCGTTGGATCAAGGGCAGCTCCCTTGTTCTGGCCAGGATGGTGCTAATTACTGCCTTACTGGTGGGCCCAAATGTAGATGTACAAGATTTGCAGATGGATTTGGTCATGTCGATGATTTAATACATGTACATGCTTTGATCGAAGCATGGGCAGGGAGAAGAAACATCTGCAGAGATTATAGGAATGACCACAAATGACATGAAGGGAGCAAAGTGTCTCACTGAAAGGGATGTCCCCCGTCTCTCCCATCCACTGTCCATTTTCTCCTCCTCAATGGAAGTGCAATTGAGGTCACTCTGTTTCTTGCCAGAAAGAGACACAATTTCATGATCTCCACCCTTCTTGCTGAAAACTTTCCATCATTCCCATTTCAGCCCCAGGATCTTGCCCAGGGACACCAAACCCTTGTGCCAGCATCCTGTCCTTGTGCCCCACAAACAGCTGGATGGGTCCAGACTTCCTAATCCTTATTATATCTTGAAGAGAAGGGGAGAAATGGTGCTGAGAAATGTTTTAAGCTATTATGTGCTTAATAAGAAAAGTTTTAATTGCTTGGGATGTGTGGCTGTTACACTGGGTGATACTGGGGGGGAAGAATGTCAATGACTGGTTTTGATTTAAAAGTTCCTGCGACATTTACAAAGTAGATGCGGCTTTTGCGTCAGCAGATGCTACAAAGCTGACGGCTCAGTGTTAATGCTGACGCCTTTATACCATCGCTGGGGTGCGATGAACAGGAGAAAATATGGGGGAGGGTATGGTTGGGTATGAAATGTCCTTCCGTTGTAGCGGTCCAGGAGGTTGGCACAGGTAAGGAAGGTGGTTGGAGGCTTTCGACCTGTGAGCCCTAAGCTCGGGGGACACAAGGGACGGTGCTCTCTGGGCAGCCTGAGGGGCTGCAGTGGGCACCATTCCCGCAGCATGGCATGGGGTGGCCTGGGTGACGTGTTGGGATGTGGTCATTGTGGAGATCGACAACAGGGCGAGCAAGTTGTCATGAACATGGTTTGCTGCTTATGAAATGGTGCATCAGTGTCTGAGTGTTCCACTGCGCTTTCCCAGCAGGGTAGGACAGAGGGGCAGCGGCGGGCTCTCCATGTCGGCCGCACGCAGCGAGCACGAGGTGTCGGAAATCATCGACGGGCTCTCGGAACAAGAGGTGAGACCAGGTTGTCCCTTCTCCTCCTCTTCACCGCTCACTCCACTCTTCTCTGAGGAAGCCAGAAGAGTTACCACCAGGTCCCACGCCAGGTCCCACAGTGTCATCTGATACCACATCCTGATAGCTTCAGGCCACACTGAGGTTGGGGAGGTCACCCTGATGCCTAATACACTTTCTGGACAGGATCCAAAGTGAGGTGTTTATTTAATACCCAGCAGCAATTTTCCAGCTGCCTGATAGAACCAAGAGAGCCATGCAATGGTTCCGCAGGAGCAAAACATGGAGCAAAGCACCCCAGGAGCTGGTGGCCACTGGATAGGGTTTAGGAGCATTCAACTGCCTCTTAGGGACCTGAATCCCCAGCTCATCCTAGGTAGCTCATCCTAAGTAGCACCACACAAACACCTCCTGGCTGTTGGTTTAAACTGGAAGCAGAGATGGGAAGGCAGGGGAGGGGAGCCGGCGCCCTGGCTGCCGAGTGGAGGGGTTTTTCTGTTTCATTTTATTTTGAATGGGCTGTGTGGCTTGACACAGGGGAATCCTATGGAATGAATGGTTTGTACGTGAGCCAGTTGGCCCACATCTTCTGGGAGTGCTCCATTCATCTTGAAACATCCCCGTGACCTTGGCTTCGTTTGGATCTGGTTTCACAAGGGTTCCACTCTCTTGGCACGGAGGCGAGCTGCAGTGAATGGATCGTGTTTGGGAGGGGAGAGCAGCCCTTGCCCAGCAATAGCTGAGATGTTTGCTGCCTGTGCGGCACCATTCCCTCCCTGCCCCGGGTCCCAGGCAGTTCGCTGTTAGCCAGTTAAGGTGATGACCTGGAGGACACGGGTCTTGGAAGCAGCAGAGGAAAATTTCACAGCTCTGCAGAGGTCGTGGCCAAGAGGAGCGTTAGACGATTGCCTCTGACCTCCTGCACACTGTGCTGCTAAATTCCACCCCGATAGCCTTCTGCTGAGCACCCAGGCACAGCTTTGCTTGTCTCAGAGGAGACCTTAAGAGCTTCCAGCCCTTCCACAGGGTTGGAAGGAGCAGGGAGGCGAGAGCTGGGGTGCATTGCTGGTGGCAGGGGCCAGCTCTCTGCCCCGATGCATTGCTGGGGAGGAGAGGGGTCTGGCTGCCTGCTGGGGGTGTATCTGCAGCACTCGGCACCCTGAGACCCTGACGGGTGAAGGGAGAGACCCCTGCCAGCTGCCTCTCTGCCTGCCGGGGCTTTGCACAGGGGCTCTCTCCTTTCCACTGGGGCCGTCTGCAGTCATCAGGGTCGATGCTCTGGCTGCACGCTGTCCCTGACCTCCCGCGATGAGGTGAAACCCCCAGGGCATCTGAAGCAGCCAGCTGCTAAACAGGAGGTGTCCTAGTGAGGATGAGGAACGTGATGAAACGAGTTGAAAAGTCCATGTGTGTTCAGAGATCTGTGTTTTAGGAAGAGGAGGTTGGGTCTGATCCGCCGCAGCGGGGAAGCGGAGCGGTGCTGGGCAGGCCTGGGTCAGCAGCTTGCTGGGAGGATCGGCCATTACTGTTCTCCCAGGAACCAGCATCTAGCCGTAAATTAAAATAACAGCACTTGAGACCTGGCCTTCTGGGGTCAAGGGTTGGAATTTTTGTCTGACCAGTGCCACCCCGGGTGACAGCGAGGACTTGGAATGATGGTGCTGCTAGCCAATTAAAGAGGGTGGCCAGAGCATCCCTTCATCCCCAGAGGCTGGACCTGCGCCAGGGCACAGTCCCAGCATTCGGGCAGGGGACAACACAAATGAGACATCACATTGGCCACTCTGTCGCAAATACCTAAGGAAACCAGTGCACCCAGTCTGTCCTGTCACAGTGCAGCCCAGACTCTGGATGAACTTTGTGCTTGAATAGGATGGAGTAAAGGCATCGGATTATGTCCCAGGGTGTTGCAGTACAAGGAAAGAAAGGAATGATGGCCCTGTTATGGTGACGTTTGAAACATCCTGGAACAATATTAGGTTTCCTGTGGAAGGGAAACCAAACATCTCCCTCTGCCCACCCTTTCAGACAGCTGTGCAGAGCTGACCCCCTTCCCTCGCAGTTTGGGGTGGGGGGCTGCACATCCACATGGGCATGGATTTGATGGTTGGGAAGGGGTTTGCGTTCTTTGTGCCACTGCTGCTTTACTTGTCTCTCATTGTGGTCAGGAGCTATTTTGCTTAAGTCAGACATTTCCATGCAATATCTTAAAGCCTTTTATTTCAAAATGAGAGATTAATTGTTTCCTGGCTGACAGCAATAGCCTCTTTCAGCATTTAATTTACAATTACTCTAGCAATAAAGCTGTCTAGTGCTTGCTTTTGAATTCCCCTGTTCCTCCGCCTGTCCTTTCCTCTTGAACATCTGTCCCATGTGGTCCCCGCGGGGCTGTGGTGCTGACCAACTGTTCTCTCTGCTTTCCCCAAAGAACCTGGAGAAGCAGATGCGCCAGCTCGCTGTCATCCCGCCCATGCTTTACGATGCTGACCAGCAGCGCATTAAATTCATCAACATGAACGGCCTCATGGATGACCCCATGAAGGTCTACAAGGACCGGCAGGTGATGAACATGTGGAGCGAACAGGAGAAGGAGACCTTCCGGGAAAAGTAAGTGAAGCCCTCACACCTCTCTTTGCGTGGCCTTGGGAAGTGTAGACGGGACCCGTGCAATGCTTTGGCTGGGACCCCAGCACACTAAGGCATGAATTTCCCAAGGGCTTGTCTTGCCCCCCCCGCCCCCTCCCAGGCACACAGCTGTGGTCGCTGTGTTGCCTTGGACCTGGGCACAGAGTGATGCACCTGCAGAGAAACCTCAGGCCTTTCTGTGTGGTTGGTGTGTTCGTGCCTGCCTGCAGAGGTGTGGGACGCTGCTGCTCGCAGCAGGGTGAGAACTAGAAGTTTTTCTGCTTCTGTATCCCTTGTTGTATCAGCCACTTCAAGGATAACAGCAGTGAAACCCAGTGCTCCATACACTGTTACGTTTTTGGATTTACGTGCTGTCCTTTGAGCGCTGCATGTCCAGGGGGATTATGGGGCTGTCAACATCCAGCCCCGCCATGTAGACCCCCTCAGGCTGCAGGTTCCAGCTGGTGTCCATCCCTCGGCGCTCTGTCCTGCTGTCTGCAGGATTTGCACCGGCTGCTGTTTCCATGGAGGCATTCCCACGTAAGACACGTGCAGACTCTGGTTGCGGTGTCTTCTCCTGTTTACAAGCAGTGCTTGAGAACAGCTTTGCTTTATCAACTGAGATTGCTTGGGGGATTGCTGATCCCTTCCCTGGGTACCACCACCAAGCTGTGGGTTCCAGCTTAGTCTCAGATCCAGACTCCCCTGCATTTCATAGCCCAGCGGAGACCCAGTTGTGTTTGCGTGGAGGACTGGAGCATCCTCAGTGCCTCCAGTGTGGCTTGTGTGTCTGTAAAAACAGAGCTGGAGTTCAACTTCCAGCAGGATGAGCTCTGCCAGGGCTCACTGCTCTGGACATGAGGGACACAGGGGTACAGGGCTGTGCCAGAGCCACCTCGTCCATTGTGGCAGCGCTGCCTTAGTCTGGCCTCTGGACAATCGTGACACAGCTCAATGGATTACCATCAGGCCTACGGCCAGCCATGCTGGAAGCTGCTCTGTGTCCGGGATCCCTCCTCCTCATGATAACTTCAGTTTGCAGCTGAAATAACTTATTGCCAAAATGGACCAAAAAAGAACAAAACAAGCAAACAGGCTCCAAGGCTTTAGTAGAGGAGAATCCTCATTGCTAATTAGCCTTAAAATGTGACACTCCAAACAGCAAGGCTTGCCCGCAAATGACGCAAAGGCTAATTACTTGGTCTTTAATGGCGGAGCCGTGCCTGGCTAATGGGGCTGGAAGAATCCACACCCAGCTCATGCATCCTGCTGTGCATGGTGGTTTCTGTGTCATCACCGTGGGTGATGCAGAGCTCGAGGCGTAAATACAGCAGGATTTTGGGGCTCTCTAAAAGCTCTTTGTAAGAGATTGGTCCTTAGGAGCTGTAAGGAGGGCCAAGGGATTCCTGCCCTGGCTCTCACCCCAATCCCAGTGTGCGGGTAGCCGAGCTGCCTGGTGCGCTGCAACTTCTGGCCTGGGTATTTGGGGTGAACCAAAGTTGCATCATCTGTGATTGTGATCAAAAGCCGGCCTCTTCCTGGGACCATGAAAACCTGGTGCAACCTTTTGTTCAGCCCTGATGGCAGGGGCTCTCGGAGAAAACAGCCAGGCACTACAAGGCCAACAAGCTCTGGGTCTGAACTCATTCTAGCTGTTAAAACATAACCACGAGGAAGAGTGATTTTATTTGCTTCTGGGCAGGATTTCAGGTCTCTTTATTGAGACCTCATGGCTGGCCTGCTTCCAGGGGGGACATGGTTTGCTGATGAAGGAGCAGGGAAGGCTGCAGTACCCCTTCATCCGGCTCAGGCATCGAGGCCCTGTCGTGCTGGGCACTGTGAGAACGCAGCATCTGTCCCTCATCATGGTCTGTGAAAAACAGTGGATTGTCATCTGGATTGCCCCCAACGCTGTGTCAGCATCGTTGATAACGTGGCCTTGAAAACCCAGTCCCTTGGTCAGCCCTTGGTTTGTGCTGAGCACAGGGTGATGAGCCAGCTCTGGAGCTGTGCTCTGATCCCAGTTTGTCGGAGTAGCCCAGCTGCTTTTCTTTTTCCCTCCCAACTCCCCCTAGCATTTCTGGTTTCTTTTTTCTTTTTTATTTAGTCGCGTGTCTTGGGTGATTTCCCTTGGTTATATCTGGGGGGAGGGTAAGTTTTGCCCTTCAAAATATTTGACGGCAGAAAAGCTGATAGAGACTTGGGTCCCCATTAAGCACCCAAGCATCGCCCTCCCATTGCTGTCTGTACTCCCACCTCCCACATCCAGCTGCGCTCCAGCCCTGGCACAAGAGCCATGCTCCCCACACTTCGGTGATGCACTGGTTAACTGTCCTCTTGCCAGCGGGATCACCTCATGCCAAGGGCTTGTTGGCCTTTGGTGTTTCCCAACCAGCCAGGTGAAGGGATTTGTTGGAGGAGACGTCTCAGCGCCCAGGGACAGCTTCTCCCTGGTGGGCGATGCACCCTCCTGGGCTGCCAGAGCCGCGGGCGAGCCTGCTGACAGCTCCTCCGCTTGCTGGGCAGGAGGCGGTGTTCCTCGGAGCGGCTGTGCCACCGGGGATCTCTTGAGCAACTCAGCGACGTGGCAGCTCTGTGTTCCTCCTGGGGTTTGGGTTTCCCTTCCCCTCCTTTGCAGCTGCTGACAGCCCGGCCGGGCTTGGGGTCCTCCTCAGCAGTGGGGACACCCCCAGCCATGCTTCAGGGTGCTTGTGCTCGGCCATTGACGGTGATTCCTTGCCCTTTCCTTGCCAAATCCTGAGGCCTCTGCCCTCTATGCCCACCCTGTCATTGGTACAGGCTTTGGGTGGCCAGGGATCGAGCAGGGTGATGGGCACTACCAGCCCCCTGCCCACTTCTGCCCCGTGATGAACATCTGTGCATTGAAGCTTCCAAACAGCCCAGCTCTGCTGTGCTAAATTTAAAGTTCCTGTATTTCTGGGAAGCTGAGCAGCAGACAAATATTTTCTCAAACCCCCAAGTCCCTCGGGGAGCTGGCCTTGCTGCTCCGGGCGTGCAGGGCATGGCAGCCCAGCGATGAGGAGGGTCAGAGCCGACACTAACCCCCTCCCTCTTGCTCCCACAGGTTCATGCAGCATCCAAAGAACTTTGGCCTGATCGCATCCTTTCTGGACAGGAAGGTAAGCCTCCCTGCCTGGCTTTAACCTGCCTGCCGCTCTCACTTCTCCATCACGCGGCTCGCTTTGCTGTCAGAGCAGCCGGTGGATGCTGGGCATCTGTGGGCGGTGGTGGCTCCGAGCCCCGGGCATGGTCCAGACGCCTCCTGACTGCCTGCAGAGACAAGGGACTGAGTCAGCTGCAGAGAGACAGGGAGCTCAGTGCCGCGAGATGTGTGAACGCATCCAGCCTGGCGCGTAGGCGTCACAGCCCACCCCGTGATCTGCCTCGGGGAGCTGCTTTCCAGCATCTCCTGGAGGCATTTTTACCAGCCGGGCTGTCGTGCAGGGGGTGTGGGGTCCCGGCACAAAGCAGAGGGGTCCCCTCTTTGCTCCGGGAGGGATCTTGAGGGTGGACTGAGTCCTGGATCATCCAGCAGCTGAGGTTGGTGCCGTGTATGCACACACACCTCCTCTTGGTGCTTAGGAACAGTTTGCTCACAGGAGGGCCTGACCTTTCCCAAGCCTCTGTTGTGCTTCTTGGACTTTTCCTTTTTGCTGTTAATTGGGCTGATGGAAGAAAGGTTTGAAAAGGAGATATGAAGGAAGAGCAAGTCTCTGGTCCTGTTCTGAGCAAGCCAGGTACCTTCTGTGGGACAGACCATATGGGCAGATCCACTACAGGCCTGGCGTGGAATGACAGCGATGGACCTGGTGTTCTCTTGAGCAAAAAATACTCAAGAGCTGATGCTTCTCTGGTCCTTGTAGTTAGTTGCATCCTCTGCTCATCTCATGCAGTGTTTCATCCGTGCAGTGTCCGCTCACTCTGGGGGAACCCCTCTGCTTTCAGGGGGTGGCCTGCAGATGTTCCTTCCAGCCTGAGTTATTCTCTGTTTCTACATGACTCAGGCTGGGGAAATAATTTATAAAACCTTGACTTTCCTGTCCGAAGCAGCACGCAAGCAAAGCCCAGCAGCAACCACGTACTGCTGTTGTCGCTGTAAGATACCAGGCTCTTTTCAGCCTTTCCCACTTGTTAAAGCCGAAAGCGATGGGGACTTGGATGATGCTCACAATCCAGTCTGTGTTCCAAGCTGTAAAATGTCTTCTAATTTTATTTGTACTCGTTTGTATATCAGGCTGTAATTATGATACAGAACACATCCATTATCCTGTTGGAGAGAGATGCAAAGTATGGCTGAATGTAATGAATTAATAGATTTTTAAATTGCATTATAAAAAAAAAAATAGTGATCTTAGCCCTTGGAACAGATGACTGTAAGTTTTTGTGTTCGTGTGTGTGTGTATAATCAGGGCTAGATTAGAAAGAGATCCAATTAACACTTTAAAAGTTGCAATCTGTTTTTGCAAATGGTTCCACTCCCTGCATGGGGATGAGGAGAGCGCAGCCCCCGTGCACCCCTGGATCATGCAGCAGCACCCGGCTCCCAGGCGCTTGCAGGCATGTGATGGGTGTGGGGGATTATTTCTGTTCATGCAACAGATCCTGTATATGAAGGTGCAGCCCAAGACCAGTGTTCAGGTGCGCACCCAGTTCAGCAGAGGACTTTTCCCAGTGTGGCAGGAGCAGAATATGTCCCGGCCATGGTTCCTTGTTTTCCTGTCATGTCCGATCCGGGACAGTGCTTGTGGAGCTGACCGCTGGAGCCGGCGTTGGGATGGTGGCTCCTGAGCACCAGGATCTCAATCTTTCTGCGAGAAAGTCGTGTGTGCTGGAGCCAGTGAGCTTAATGGCTGGAAATAACACTAGCTGACAGTCGCGTGGCAGGTTGTGCCTCCCACAACCGCAACAGAGGGTGACAGGCGGCTCTCCCTCTTCTGCCTTCCATTGCCACAGTCATCTGGGGTCAGCCCTTCCCCCTGCTTGGCTTCTGACACAGGGTGCTCTCTGCCCGGCACCCCCGTCTCCGTCTCCGCACGCCTGTGGGATGGCCCCACTCTGTCCCTTGGAAGAGCTGAGCCTTTTTTATTAAGGAAACATGCGTTGCCCCTGCTTCCAGCTCCACCAAAGGGCTTTGGGAGGGAGGTGTGGGGAAGCCTGTTTGGGCTGTAGATCTTCAGAAGTAGCTGGAGACATGGCCATGGCAGGGCCTGAACGCTGCTCCTGGAAGACTGCACCCCGACAGAGCGAGGGGCTGGGACCTTCTGTTCCCTGACTTGCCCATGTCGTTGCAGACGGTGGCAGACTGCGTCCTGTATTACTACCTGACCAAGAAGAATGAGAATTACAAGAACCTTGTAAGAAGGAATTACCGGCGGCGTGGGAAGAGCCAGGTAAGAACTGGAGGAGCATGTCGAAACGTTGTCTCTTGGGCTTTGCAAGGAGCTGCAGCGCTTAGCACTGGCAGCTTCTCAGCAGCACTTTCTCTGAGCACCCCAAATGCTTCTTTTCTCCCCTCCCCAGATGGAGATCTTGCTTGCAGACTGCGATGGGGATGTGGTTTTGCTCTGTGTAGCTTTTCAGAACATGCTGTTTTCTGGCAGTTGATGTTTGTCCATCCCCGTGCCAAGGTCGCAGTAGCTTTAAAAAAGCAAACAACAAACCCAAGATGCTTGAAAAGGGAGATGGTGTGAATGCAGAAAACCTGGCCATGTGTCAGGAGTAGTGCCGGGTTGCCTGTGCAGCCTGTGGCTCCGTGCGAGAACCGAGCGGGGCCAGTTTCTCTCTCCCCTCCAGAGATGGCAGCCGGTGTGCCAATGGGGATGGGGGTCCTGGGAGCTGGGTGGGGGTGCCCCTGCCTTGCAGAGCCCGCCCAAGGCTCGTCCTACAGGTAAAGGTATGGGAGGAGAATGACTTGGGTGGAAGTGACTTCTGGTGACCGCCTGGCAGAGGCATATAAATCTATCTGAAGAGCTGGAGGGTCTCTGAGATCCCTGGGGGGCTGGCAGATATGGCACTGAAGCTAGAGGAGACCCTTAACCACTTGGTTAAAGGACAGGCAGGTACCTAGGGCACCATGAGGTGCTTGGAGGTAGGTGACTGAATCAAGCCTTGCCGTTACTGTGGCCAAGATATCAATCTGGACGTAACCACGCCAGTGTTGCTGCTGCTACCACAATACCCAGATAAGTGCTAACCTTTTGGGCAGGTACCTTGTCCCCAGGAATGCTCTCAGCCAGAGGAAGGTCCTGCTGGTGTATCCCCAGGTCCATGAGGTGAACGATTATCCACGTCATGAGGAGAGTGAGATGACCCCAAAGGGAATATCTCTCCAGATAACGTGGGGATAGAGATGGAAAAACTAGCCTGGCCCGTGCCACCACTGACATCAGCAGCTCCTCACACTGCATGGCCATAAAAAGCAGCACTTGGGTCTAGATCCTGATTGGGAGGCAGATAGGTAGCCTCGCTCCAATTTGATTTCTGCAGCATTAAGACACCAGAATAGCTAGCACATGACGAATGTCATGGACGAGGCCCAGTTTTCCCTTCTTTTTTTCAGAGACATTAGAGATGGATAAAGCCCTATTAGATTATCCAGTCCCTCTCCCAGCAAACACAGGGTGGTTCCCTCCAGTACATTTTTATAGTGTTTACCATGGTCTGTTTTGTTAGATCACAGCAACTAGAACATGAGACCACATTTGTTTCTTGTTAGCGGTGGAGACATTCAGCACAGCTCATTCCAGTTTCAATGTTAAGTTGAGCAAGTAACAAGTGTGGAGGGAGAGAGACAATCTAACGCTCTGCTCCGCATCTACCTACCTACCCTGGCAGCCACCTGCACCCAGCAGGTACTATTTGTATTTTGGTTTTTAAAAGTATCCAAAGCATCCTTGGCTGCAGAATTTCCCACGGCTCTTGCCCTCGCTGATGCGTCTGGTCCAGCCTGGGCAGTTGTGATCGTGTGCTGCTGTTTGGAGCCTCGTTCAGTGCCAGCCTTTGGAAGCAGGGACTTACTGTATCAACTGTAATAAAAGGCAAGACTGTTTTTGCAAGTAGGGGAGAGCAGTATTTGTAAAACATTGAGAGGCAGAGGCTGCTGGGCTCTGAGGGGAGCGGATTGCACCTCTGCTGGAGCACAGCTCAACCAGAACATTATTGTTTTTGAAGGAAGAGTCAGATGGCTGAGTCTGGGGGGAAAGTGGAGCAGTGACTATTTCCTGTGACTCTTTGATACTCAGGTGGAAGGTGGGATGTTCAGACGAGCTTTAAGAGCCAAGAGCTGGCTGCACAAACAGCAGTAAGGAGAGAGGTGCAGAACAAGAGTTGCTGCGTACAATCCAGCCTGGAGCAGCTCTCCCCCAGAGATCTTGGGGTCTCTTGAGATGCACACTTTGTACTGCGATACCCCCGCTATTTCCATACATCGATTGCATCCATTTCCTGCGAGGCTGCGTGCAGACAGAGCAGCGCTGGAAGAGCCTGTGTGCAGGCTTGGGAAGGGCACGCTGCTGCAGAAGGAAGATAGTGGAGGCTGGTGGGGCAGCACGGCTGGGTCCGTGCTGCCGAGGGAGGCTGTGCTGGGGAGAGAGTTGTTTTAGGGTGGGATTTTAAGGTAATGAAGGAACATGTTGTTAAAAGTCCTGCCAGAAGCTGGTGGGAGCAGTGAAGTGTCTCCCTTGCACACCTTCACAGAGCTGGAGTCTCCCCTGAGCGTGGTGCCAATGGGACCTGCTTTCCTGGGCCAGGCTGGGTCAGCTCGCCGCTGCTCCAACCAGCATGGGAGAGGTTAGATACTGGCAAATCTGAAGGGCTGGGATGGAGGGATGCTCCTGGCAGGACTTTTGCTTAGTGAGTCTTTTCAGAAGCTGCTTATATTCTGGCTGCGCCTGCAAAAGGTGTGCTCGTTTGAGGGTAACCCATCCTGGAGGCTCAGCGAGCACCTTGGCTGCCAGTGCTCACTCCTTATTCCCAGGGGGTCCTGGATTATTTTTAACCCCATGCAGGTCCCTCATCCTGTTGTCCATGTGGCCTTGCGACGAGTCGGGCTGTGGCTGGGGAGTGGTGGTGCTGGGCCTCTGTACCGGGTCTCAGCCCCCAGAGATGGTGACGGGATGAAGGATGGGAGAAATGGTGGGACAGCGCGGGGATGGGCAGCGTGCAGGGAAGAGGCAGGGCTGCAAATACTCTTCCCGCAGCATCAGGAGACACAGTGCCATGTTCCTGGCACTGCCCGTGCTTTGAGCACAGATTTTGCTGCTGGTAAGGGTTCAAGGAGTTAAACGCCAAAAGTGAGATTTAATTGATTTAGAGGAGAGGAGGAGAGGTTGACTTCTATATCAGATGAGAAGAGCGGATGAGGTCTGATACAAATAGCATTTCAAGTGGCCCTATGCTGTTTTCTTGCTCCTTTTCTCACGGAGAGGTTGGTGGTCTTATTTGCTCTTGGAGGCTGCGGGGAGCTTGAGAGCGAAGTGGAGATAATTACACGTAGAAATAAAGCTACTCTGGTGTCAAGATTATCATTGTGGCCTACTTATTAAAAGTCCATTAAAAAATAAGAATCCCACTGCTCCCTGGCTGATGGTCCCCTGGCAAAGGATATTTCTCATAAAGCTGCTACTTATTGCTAAAAATCTCCTGCCAAGAGCGGGGACTTCACATGATTCTGCTTCCAGTTTGTCAGAAGACGGAGCAGCCGCCCGCTCCGAGGCAGGACGCATGCTCCCGGCACGCTGCCTTCCCTGGCGCCGATGAATGAAAGGCGCACACATCTGATGGATCATTATGCATAATATTCAGGCTCCCGAGATGAAGATCCCTTCTAAAATAATCTTCTGCGTTTGGGTATGAAAAATGCCATTTAACCCTGAAAGGGGGGAATCAATGGGAAGAGGAATAACTTCCAAGCGTGTAATTTCTCATTGGAAAAAAAAAAAAAAGTTTGAGTGATGGTAAAATGATCTGATCCAATATTTAATGTACAGTAATAAGCATAAATTTGCATGAGCTTGTAATGAAAGGCCCTTGCATGGATACGTTGCCTGGGGGGGCTGTCACAGTTGCTCTTCAGGGTATTTCAAAGAGCATTTCTCTGCGAACACCCCTAATTCTGTAGCGAGGAGCACCAAAATTGAAGCTAGGTAATTAGCGCCATGTGCTTCGCTTTTTTGGGCAAGCTGTTCAGCCGGGCTGCGGTAGCGCAAGGTTGAGCTGAAACCCTGCTGGAACGCGAGTGACTCTATTTCAACATAATTATTCCGTGTGGAGTGCGGGGTTCTTATTCCAGAATAAATTCGCTTTGATTTTGGAGTAGGGTTGCCCACGTGGCAGTGGAGCGGCTGCAGCACGTCGGTGCCGGGGCATTCCTGGGGGGAGAAGCTGTGGGGCCAGGATAGGGAGGTGGGCGAGTGTCCCACCAGGCAAGGCCACCGGTGCTCTCGCCGGCAGCGGGTCGGCCGGCAGCAGTGATGGGCGGCTGGAGGAGCTGCCTGCCCGCCCTGAGGATGACTCAGAGGTGGATGAAGTCATGGTGGAGGGACGTGGCCGGCAGGACATACCGTCATGCCGGTCCCCCTTGGCGCAGCTGTCAGACGGTGCTCACGTATTCCCCGGCGAAAGGCCGCCGTGCGTTAGTGCTGACGCTTTCGAGGACTCGCTCGGTGGCTCCCGGGGGGACGGGAGCTACCCGGACCCCCCCCTTCCTCCGCCAGGGACTGGTGCCGGGACCGTGCCGGCGGGGCGGGGGCTGCGGCGTGACCTGCCCGGGCAGCCGGCGCGGTCCCCTGCCAGGGCTGACAGCCTTTCCCAGGCCCACCCTCTTCCCTAACCCCTGCCAAAACCCAAATCGAATTATCCGTCCCGCCGGCTGTCCCGCCCTCCCCAAACACAAACCATTCCCCTCGCCGACGCGGATAAACAGCCCCAGCCCGGATTTTTATAAACAACCCATTTACTTTTTTCACGGAAGCGCCGTCCCAGCCGGCGGGACTGGCAGGGGCTGGGGGTGCCAGATGGGCACCGTCTCTCCGTGTTCCCTGTCCCCAGTGCAGGAGCAGAGCTCCCACCACGGTCCAGCCTTGCCCTGCCATCACCTCTCCTCCCTCTGTGAGGATCAGGTCCGGAGCTCTGCAAACTGCCTCTTACACCACAGATTGTCCATGTGCCCCCTCTCCATTAACCACAACAGCTAACGAGATGAATGGTATTTATTTCTTGGAAGCATTCGATTTTCATCAATACGGGGAGTGGCTCCTCATTAGTGACAAAGGGCTTGACAACTTCTCTTTCAGACGTGGGGAGATACTTGTCATAAAATCCTGCTCATCATACAGAAACAGCCCTGGATGTGGTCAGTGAACTTTGCTGCCACAAATACCCATAAATTACTCTGCGTGCAATAATAAATTACTCTACTTGAGCGCTGTATTTTAAACAGCACTGAGATTATCAGCGGAGCAGGGAGGGGGGAATGATTGTGGCTGCAAAGTGGTGTGTAATGGAGCAGTTTGTGTGGTTGGAAACAACACCTGGGATGCCAGTGCTGGGGTTGCGGGTTCATCTTCTGCTGATGGGATGGGAGTGTTGCTGTGAGGTGGCCCTGCTGCTTGTCCTGTCCCCCAGTTCTGCCCCATTCCACCAGCTGGGACGGGTCAGCTCACTGCTGGGACACATAAGGGATTGAATTTGGCTTGTTTTCTGGACAGGTCTGCAGTGTGACAGCACTGCTGGTGGCTGGGGAAACCTGCCTGGCCAGGCTGGAGCTGCAGGACCCATGAGAAATCAAACCTGGTCCTGGTCCTGCTTTTCAGTGCAGCCTCACAGGGAGAAACATCTCACAGAGCATTTATTCCTTGGGTGCTCGTGTGTGTGCTGCTCGGCACAGGCTCTCGCTCTTTAAATCTACATCTCCTTGTAGCCAAAAAAAATCCAGACAAAACCAGCTAATCCCTAGAATCCTCAAATGGGCTCCGAAAGCTTCCTTGTGGAAAGCAGCGGGCTTACAGCGAGGATGGAGGGTTGCACTGGAGCATGTTTGGAGACAGCGGGTCCTGCTCAGTGGCTGGCAGTACGTGACTTGCAAAGACGTTGGTTTCCATTAGGCCAAGTGGTTGTTTCTGGGAAAATACTAATTTCTTGTGCTTTTCCTACACCTCGGTGTGGCTCTGGTGCATCCTGGCTCACAGGGCAGCCTGACAGCGGTGCTGGGGGGCTCACAGGTGAGGGCTTGGGGTCTGCAGCCTGTCCTGTGCTTTGCTGAGTGCTCTTTGCCAGGGCCCGCGTTGGCCTCCGTGCCTCCAGACGGGAAGGTCCGCCTGCCCCCTCTGAAGTGCCGAGATTGCCAGGTACTGACCGTGATGTTGGGGTTGGTAAAGGGCTGTCACCCAGGGGCCATCGCTGCCCTGTCATGGGTGAGGTTGAGCATTGGGGTGTCTGTGCAGAGGAGGTGTGAGACATGGCGATTTCTGAGCTGATACTGATCCCGTAACCCTCCATTGGCGCCTGCTCTTTCAGTCTGGGCTCCGTCGCTCCCAAGCCCTGTCCCCTACGTGTGCCCCATAAGGTGCATCATGCCCATTCCCGCATTGCAAGCACGTTGCAGCATTCCCACATCCCTGCCACCTCTCCAGGCAGCATAATCGGGCAAACACAATGGAAACTCGCATTCCTGAAATCCCAGCTGCAATTTTGGGGGTGATTAAATGAGAACGATGTGGCCATATTTGGGAAAAGACTCGAAGGATGCATTGCTGCAGGAGGATGGCTGCTTGGTCCCCAGGTCCCAACACGGCCTTGTGGGCTGCTGGCAGCGTGGGGACAGCAGGGAGACCTGCGGGCTCAGAGCGAGGACAGGCACGGTCAGGCAGGGACACGCAGCCACTTCCCTCCGGGGTAGCACTGGCACGGGCTGTTGATGGGCCACTTGCTGATGGACCCTTTGGCCACCACAGCTGGACTCTTCCATGCAGCTTGATCACGTCTGCAGTTAGCGATAATAAAATAGTCACTTAAAAGTGACGTCAACCCCCTTATTCCCGTTGTCCCCCAAGTTCGGACTCGTGTTTCTTCAACAGCAGGTCGATGCATCCTCCCAACGAGCACTCCACCACACCTGCACCCGCCTGAGTACTCCTCAGGTCGGGCATTTGGGATCCTGCAGCGTCCTCCTGGCAGGACAGGGAGTGATGGAAGCGGTTGGATTTTGGGATGAGTCCTTTTATCTGTTGTTGTGATCCGGAATTGACTGGGAACCAATGGGAAGTAGGTTGCATCATCGCTAAGTTGCTTTCTAAAGCGGGCTCAGTTGAAAATCCCAGAGAAAGCTGCTTCCGTAAGGATACGGGGCTTGCTTTGCCCCCGGTGCCTGTGCAGCATGCAGGGATGCTGCTCTGTGTCCCACAAACCGCCAACCCGGCACCTTCCTCTGTTGGTAGGGCTCGGAGGGGGCTTGGCACGCAGCGGGGGGTGCTGCAGGCAGCAGGGAGCGGGGTAAAGCAAACCGCAGGGAAGAGAAAACACGTGTTCCCTGCCTGGGACAGAGTGAGGGCTCATCTCCATCGCTTCCAAATGTTTTGCTCTCTTCCCCTCGGGTCATCTTCCCTTCACAAGCAATCAAATCGCTTTTTAAAAAACTCAGCAGCGACCCAGAAAAGAAACATTTCCTCTTATGGAAAAGCCCTCAGTGATTTAAGGAGGGATCTGAGAGAGCAGGGTCTTGTAAAAGTGGCTTCTGTGCTTCACTGAGATCATGGAGTGAACGGTGGGAAGGTGTCAACACCCTCCATGCTGGGCTGAGCTGCACAGGGGCCCGTGCCCAAAAGGCTCCCATGCCCAAAAAGCTCCTGTGCCACCTGAGATGAGCCCATGCACCAGACACGGTCGTGCTGTGGTTTGGCAAGTGACACTAAAGTGTCTGGCATCCCTACAGTCCCACAGCCAGTCCCTATCCTCGCCCCCCAGTGTGCTGCTCGCCCCCGGGACCGGCAGCCTGTGTGATGGCACAGGGCTTTCCCAGCTCAGCTGTGGCTGCTGGTGCTTTGCTGCTGGCGCTGGACATGTTCTGTGGCCTGTGGTGCTCGTGAGCCGTGCTGGCGAGCGTGCGTGGGCACACAGTGCCTCCCGGGATGCTGGGCATGGCCCCGGCGTTTTCCATCTCTGCCATGGGATGATTGCTGTCTCGCAGAGCATGCTGTTTACTGACGAAGGAGCTCTGGGCCATCGTGGTCAGGGCAGAACCAAGGGAGCCCCATGCTCGCTGTCATTCTCCTTATCAAATCCAAGCCCGGCCCTTTGATTTTTCAACTTGTTTCCGCAGCCAGCAGCATCAAACCCAGCCCCGGGATGCAAGCCATCAAAGCCAAGTCGCCGGCAGACATTCCTCTTCCTCTCCTTGTTGTTTTGGCAGCGGCTTGTTTTGCTTTGTGGTTTCTCCCATGAGCGGAGGGTGCCGCACGCGGTCGTGAGAAGCCAGGCTGTGTGGCGGTGGGTGGCAGCGAGGGCTGAGGCATTCCAGGCCATCGGATCAGAGGCTCCGGGCCCCAGGAGTCAGTTACATGATACATACATGTGTTTCTAAGCCATCCTCGCTGCGCTCCGTATCCAGCCTGCCGCCGGGGGACGGGTAGGGAGATGCGGGGAGCACTGTTTGCAGTGGCCATGCGACATCAGATCTCTGCAGCGGGTGACTCGACCTCTGCTGTGGCGTCGGTAAATGGGGAAGGATGCTCCAGGGGAGACCTCGGGTGCCTGGGCAGCATGATGGCTAAAGAAAGAGGAGGCTGGCGCTGTGGGTGCTCGGTGGGGGGGTTCCTGCTCTGGCTCTCGTTGGTGTGACCTGCCAGAGGGAGACTTGGAAAGCAGGTGGAAGGATGGATGCAGGTGGTGGAGGAGAAGGGATGTTCCCGAGCCACAGCTGTGTGGTGCCAGCCCTTCTCCTGGCAGAGAAGCTCTGGGCATCGTCCTGTGGGGCTGGGGAGAGGGGTGGGAGCTGAGTGCCGAGTCCTGCCGGCTGTGCCGCAAAGAGCGCAGTGCGTCCTGCCCCACGGTGCCCATATCGGATCTCATGGGACATTCACGGTGATGCCAGCAGGCACCCACGTGCACATATGGCCATCATCGGCGTGCTCTGGCTCCCGGAGAAGCAGCAAAGCAAACCCCAGCCGTTCCTGGCTAGCGTAGCATGGGCCTTTTGTCTTCGGCTTATCTTGAGCTGGTTTTAATTTGCAACTCCCTGATTGCATGCAGTGACCTCGGCCCAAGCCTGCTCCGCAGCCGAGTGCCCCTGGAGAACATCATAAATGCCATTGGTCTGAAGTCACCCACGGGAGAAGTGAGGAGCCAGCACCCCATGCACGGGAGAGGTGGCACAGCTGAGCGGGTGCTCCCGGCTGCTGGAAGGGATGGGGCTCACGTTGGCGGGGTGCAGGTCCCTCCAAAGTCCCTGTTGAGTCAGAGTTAGGCGTGACACGGTGGGGAGAGGGTTGGCACATGTCACTGCACTGCTGCAGTGAGCCTGTGGCAAAGGCTGCAAAGCTGCCTTCGAGCAGAAACCCTTGAGCTCGCTGCCAGCGGTGCCTGGGGATGTGGTGGGGTGGCTCTGAAATGAGGTGCCTCGCAGCTCAGCCTGGCACGTGCAGCTCACTCTGCACGAGGCTGTAGATGGTCGTGCTTTGCTCCCTCATGATTTAAGGAGCAAGCAGGAGCTGGTGGTTTCTGTGGTGCATTCATCTTCTGTAAGAGCCCCGGGCACCGTAATGACAGCAGTGGAGATGATGCACCTGTTGGCAGTCAAATGGCATCCCCCGCACAGCCAATCCGCCCTCAAAACCCGCCATGACAGAGAGGAGATGTCACCCCCAGCCAGCACTTGGGCTTGGGGACAGGCTCTTGCACAGTGCTGTCACTGTGACCTGAGCCGGTTGCCTGCCAGCACACCCACCAGCAAGAGGGGTGGCCAGGGGTGGCAGGAGCTGGTGGTCCTGGGGCAGGAGTGGTTCTCCCAGGTATGAGCTCAGGTAAACATCATAGGGAGAGGTGCTGTGAAACGGTGGCCGTGCCTGCCCCCAGCAGGACCGGGGCTGGGGAACTGAGCCCTGCTGGCAACAGTGGTGTTTTGGTGCATATTTTGAGGGTGCTGTGGAGCAGGGACTGGGAGAGGGCATGGATCCCTTGGCTGCAAGGTGCATGGTCCAGCCAGGATGCCTTGCGGGCAGCGAGGGAGGTTTCTGAGTAGGGCTCTGGCGCGGTCCCCTGCCACAGCCCAGCACATCTCACCTCAGAGGGGACGGGGAAGGCAGGAGCGGTCATTTTCCGGAGATTTGTAAGTTTGGAAAATAAATAGCCCTGCGCCGTAGGTTAAGCTTGGCATCCTGGCGGATTAATCACGCTGGCTGCAGCCAGCACTGCGAGCCCCGGTGACGAGAGCTGTGGTTTATAGATGATGATTCATCGACTCGACTTAGAGCGACCACGTTATTCCAGCAGATTGCAAAATCATAAGAGGAATGTTGTGGTTAGTTTACGGCTTAACTATGCAAATCGTCAGGAAGCCTTCAGAGCCGGAGAATGTAAGGCGCAGCGCGCCCGGATGGCTGGGCGGTGAGCAGGGGCCGGGAGCTGGCGATGGGGCTGTCGGGGACCGGCCGCTCGCGGGAGCCGGGGAGCGGGGAGGTGAGTGATTTGGGGAGAGATGAGGGTTGGGAGCTCACGGGGAGCCTGTGAGCAGGGTGCTTTGGAGGCAGGGGGACACGCGGCTGGCCGGGAAGGGGTTTCTGGCTGGTTTCACCGTCTCTGTGCCAAGGCGGCAGGCGTCTCTGGCGGGGGCTGGGGAGGGCGAAGGTGGGGAGCTGCTTCCCCCACCTCCTCCTGCCCTCTCCTCCTGCTTCCAGAAGCAGGCAGAGCCTCCGCGGAGGAAGTAAACAGAGTGGGAGGAGCTGCACCTCTTCCTCGCAGGGGCTTTCTCCCAGCCAGCCCTACTGCCGGGACATGCAGCAAGTTGGTCAGTTCTCAGCAGGGCCAGTGTTTCAGTGTTCGGGACCTACCTGGAAGCTGGTGTCCCCCATAAGTCCGCTTGGAGCTGGAGCTTTGCGGTGTCTGAAATCCCCGTGTTGTCCCATCCTGATGGAGCTGGGCGAGCTGTGTCGCTCCAGAGGGGAGCAGGGCGCCGGGGCCAACATGCGTGCCTGCCCGTGGGCCCTGGCAAGGGGGTGGCCAGCAGCGCCCGCAGTGTTCCCGGGAGGGCTGGCAGCCCTGTGCTCCTCTCCAGCTGTTCCGGGGCCGGTGGGAAATTGGGGCAGAGGTGAGCAGATGTTTGTAATTATGGAGCGGCTCACGCCGGAGCGCAGGGAAGGAGGCCGCCCGTCTCTGTGAACTCAGAGTAGGATCGGCCGCTTGCTCACACGTGCGTTTTTGTCCCGGGGCCTTTTTAAATAAACAGGATGTGTCGGCAGCAAAAACAAGCAGTAGCGATGCTGAAGAGGAAGGGCGGTCCGGTGGTTAGAGCGTCGGACCTGGGAGGGAGGGACGGGAGGGACAGCCCTGCCCTCTGCCACAGGCATCTTCCCTGGCCTTGGGCACATCCCTTCCCCTTCTTGTGCAAGGAGGGGAGCACGTACCTGCTTTGCCTCCTGGAAGTGGGGTGCCTCATCCCTGGGGGGTCAGGGATGTAGGTGGAGAGAGGTTTAAGCTTGCCAGGAGTAATTTTGGTGCTGGCTTTTGGCGTGTCCGCTAAGAGCTGACCCACCTGCTGGTCCACCTCTAACCGGGGCAGTGTGAATCAGAGGGAAACATCGGCTGGTAATTGGGGAAGCATTTCCTGGCCTGTCACGCTTTGGGATGGCGTCCCGTCCCTTGAATCATCCAGAGCTGGTCTGCATCCAGCACTAAGAATAGCCTCCCCGTGCACCGCGGGGGCAGCCATGCGCTGGGAGGGGGGGACCGGCCGGCTCGCGGGTTCCCAGCTGTGACTTCCCAGCGCTGCGCCATGCCGTGGTCTGGCTCCAGTGCCGGCCAGTCTGAGGTTCAGGGTAGAGCGCATAGCATGGCCGAGGTGGCTGCTGTGGTTGGTCCCCAGGGGGGTGTCCCACCTCCTTTGTCCGTGTGCCAGTTGTTGCTCTCACCCGGCTTCACTTGGGACCCTGAGGTACCCGCTCTCCCACCCGAGGTCTGGGTCCTTCAGCCAGCCCCATGGCCTCCAGACCAGCCCTTACCTCCTGGGTAGGATGTAAGGTGGCATTTGTGAGCATGGCTGTCCTTGTTGGTCCTCCCCGGGGTGTTTAAGGGGTGCCCCACTGTGCAGCCAAGCCCCAGTGCAGGAGATAAGCCATCACTGCCTGCTTGCCAAGGTTCAAAGCAGCATTTGGCCAGGAGCTTTCTTCAGATGAAGACATCGATACAGCCACTTGTGGAGCAGGTGACAGTTTTCCCTGCCGTGGCCTCTTAGTGTCGACGCTGCCCAATTTACGCATTTCAGCCCAGCAGGAGAGGGCTGGCAGGTGAGATCCATCCCATCCCATCCCCCTGTGCAGGGTGCTGTGCCCACCCAGCTCTCGCTCCTGGCATTGGGCACTCTGTCGTGGCTGGAGCAGGGCAATCACTAGAGGGCATCCTTGGATCGGGATGCTGCTCTGCAGTGGGAGAAGCCCTAATTTGATGTCCCACCACGCTGGGCTTAAAACTTCTGTGGGAGCAAACCCAGAGGAGAGGGATGTGCAGTGGCCACATGAAGCTGGGCCAGTGGGATTTGCTTGTCCTTGTCATGCCAGAGCTTGGTGGATGCATCTCTGGGCAAGCGCCTGCGTTGCAGTGTGAACCTCTGTGCCCACTTGGCTTTCTCCCTGCCTTTCCACGCCTGCTTTTGCAGGCTGGCACGGGGAACTCACCAGCACCACCACCATCCCAGCCTGTTCCTCTGAGGAAGAGCTGTGATGGGTACTTGGGGTGACAGTCCCTTGGTTTGAATGAGCGTGGAGACAAGATGGGACGATGCTGAAGCTTCCATTGGGAGCCTGCACCAGCCTGATGCTGGCACAGGGACTTGTGTAGTCACAGCTGGGTTTATGGCTGAAGGAGAGCTGGATTCGTGCCCCAGGGAGCTGGGGATCTCCAGGATGCGGGGTTTCCCCCCATCTCTCAAAAGAAAACATTCACGACAGGGTGGGAGAAATACTGCAAAACTCTTCTGGGCTCCCCTCCCTTGCCGAAGTGCTTGGTGAAGGAAACACAGGTGAGTGTGACGGCCAGGGCTGGGTCAGAGCCTGCCCAGAGCCCTGTGCACCCGGCCTGGCCATTGGAGGTCACAGCCCTCGCCCCATGGGTATTTGTCTGGGCTGAACCTGTGCTCAGGGTTCACCAAGCCGTGACTCACGGGGAGTCAGAGAGTTCAGGGCAGTACTGGGGAAACACATGTGACAGATGGCCCTTGCTTCTCTGCTGCCAGTGCAGGCTTGCCCGCCTCCCGCTGCCGATGGACTCGCTGGCTGCCCCTGGCTTCTCCCCAGGTTTGGGGGCTGGTGGGCCAGGGCCTGGCACTGTTGCTTGGCCAGTTGCTGCAGGAGGTAGCCCAGTCCCCAGGCGTTAGAGATTTGTGGACACCAGAAAAATCTTAAGCAACCAAGTGCTCATCCCAACCATTCCCCAGATCCTCCTCCTCTGGATCCCCCCCACTTCACATCCCACGGAGCTATTCCTGGGGGTGTGAGCTGATGTGGTACAGGTGTCTTTGACACGTGTGCCAGCGGGGAGGTGCCACGGGGCCAGCTGAGCTTGCCACGCGTGTGCTAACGAGTGGGGTCCTGTTGGCACAGCCACCTCCCCCGGGCAAAAGGAGGAATTGAAAGTCCCCAGGGTCTTGGTGATAGCAGTGCCTGGTTTTTAAAAACTTGTGTTAGACCAGAACCTGAAAGAATCAGAAGCTTTTTTGTTAAACGGCTCCGAAGCCTGCTTTTGCAGCTCCACACTTGTTTTAGCTCCTGGATCGGGGTCAGGCCAGTCCCCCTGGTTCGAGAGACCTGGGCACACCTCATCTGCGCTTGCTGCATGGCTGCGTGCAGGCCAGACCAGGCCGCTTGGGATCACGCTTGCTGTTGATAAACCTGCTTTAAGGCAATTTTTCCCTGCCGTTGTATCACCGAGCCCTTTCCCAAGGGGTGGTGGAAGCCGCTTGGGCAGGGGCTGGGCGAGCCCGCGTGGGTTTCCTGGAGCAAGCAGCCTTGTATTAGCCAGGAGAAGGATGGTTTAATAAATCATTTCCGTCTCTAATTTCTACGTCTCTATGCAGTGCTTCTCTTTGCCGGTTGCCAGAGGGAAGGGAGGTCAGGGGAACCAGGCCTCCCCAGCATCCTCCTTCCTGCAGCTGTTGAAACAAAATCCAGAACTATTATAATCACCATGTCCCTCCCTCGGGTACCACGGCGCCTTCAGTCGTGGTGACAGCAGTGGTGTTGGGGCAGTTGGGAGCACAGCCTCCACCAAGTGTGCCAGGCAGTACGGAGAAGGCAGGGAGCCGGGCAGCTTCCCTTCTCGGTGTTACAGGGCCATAAACTTTCCCCATGGGTCATGTCAGATGCTTGGGAAAAAGATCACAGCGTTGATATCACTGAGCCTCAGGCATCGCTGGTGCCCTTGTCTCCTTCGTGCTCCAGCAAAATGCATCCCACTGGCTGTATATCTCAAACCGATGTCGCTAAGCCATCGCCTGCAGGGAACAGGGGGTTGCTCTCACCTCCCTGCCTTCCCCCCTTTCGGGTCCCTGCTTGCTACCTGCAGTGCTGCCCAACCCCGGGGGAGGTGGAGCAGCTGCCATGCCTGATCTCGAACTACCTCTGATCTCCCCGGAAAGCTCTCGGCCCCCCGTGACCTCCATAAGCATCCTGCCCGTACCCTCTGCCTGCAGCGCTTTTTCCTCTTGGCCGCTCGCCCCCAGCATTGTCTCACGGCGTTTGTTTAGGTTGGCCCAGGTGCTGCGATGTATCCGCCTCAGCACTGAGGGTTTGTTTTGTTTTATGTCCCGTGTTTTGCAGCAGCAGCAGCAAATGCCCCGGAGCAGCCAAGATGAGAAAGATGAAAAAGAGAAAGAAAAGGAGAAGGAGGGAGAGAAGGAAGAAGACAAGCAGGAAACAGAAAACGACAAAGAAGAACTGACAAAGTAAGGAACAGCCCTCCCTGCCCTGCTCTCCTCCCTCTCCAGCCAGGGCTGGGCATCGGGCTGGGGCTGCGGTGGTGGGATGCTGTGGTGGGATGCGGTGTGGTCCAGAGCTGCCTGACCCCGTGCAGGACCATGTGCGCCCACCTCGCCTCCTCCTCAGGGAGGGAAGGGCAGAGTCTGCTCTTCTCTTTATTCCTCTTCCTTCCTGCTCCCAAGCTGGGAAAGCAATTCTGATACCTTTTTCCTTTTGGTTTGTTTTATAAACCAAATCAACCCACAAAGCCCCTCTGATCCTCCAGCTTGTTTTGTTGCGAGAGCCTCCGGGAGTCAGAGGAGCAATCCGGGCGCAGCCAAGCGTGGCATTTCACCTTTAGCGTTATTGATGTCAACGTGAGTGCTCCCAGACGAAGGGCTTGAGCCAGCCCTGCCTCCCTCACACTGAACGGGGAGCATCAGAGCCGTGGTGGGGAAAGGTTGGCACGCAGACCGCTAGCTATCTGTAATGGGCTTAATACTTGGTTTAAAAGAACATCTGGCTTCATTATATCTAGGCTGCGAAGACATTTACCAGCAGGTCCCTTTCAGGAAGATAAATGAGGAGGAGGCAGGGATGAATTTGAATGGTCTGGTATTAAACCTGTCTCCGTCAGGTCTCTGCGTGCACTTGGTGGTGGAGCTGCAGCCAGCTGCAGAAAGCAAACCCCACCGCAAATCACCCCACCGCCAATCCAGCCTGCTCCCAGCCAGGAAAAGAGCCTGCGTGTGCAAAAAAAAATGCAGACCTGCCCCCCACCCCGAAAGACCAACAAAAAAAAAAATAAAACCATCCCCAAACACGTGCAGAGAAGTAATTGCTTGACCTAAAAATCAGACCAACCCAACAACATATTTTTTTTTTTTCTTCCCTCCCTGTTTTTACAGGGACAAGAACGACGACACGTCTGGGGAAGACAACGATGAGAAAGAAGCCGTCACCTCCAAAGGTCGCAAAACTGCCAACAGCCAGGGCCGGCGCAAGGGCCGCATCACCCGCTCCATGGCCAACGAAGCCAACAACGAGGAGGCGGCCGCCCCGCAGCAGAGCGCAGAGCTGGGTGGGTACCGATGGGGATGGGGGGACCCTGGCAGGGTTTTTGGGGTGTCCACTCTGCTGGGATGGGACATCACCCTCCTCCGCTCCCTGCTGACAGGGGAGGGTTTTCCTTCGTTAAATCCTTCTTTTCGGAAGGTCAGCAGTGAGGTTTCTCTATCCCGCAAATTACCCAGCACGGTTCGCCTGGATGAATCAGAGGCATTTGCCAGCCTGGGTTGTCCTGGCTGAGCGTTAGTGGGTTTTAGGGCCTCAGAGGGAAAGTATTGCAAAAGACGAAAAGGGAAGCCAGTGTTTTTAGCAGCACGTTGGCTGGGTTCGTGCAGGGCTCATGCACCTCCTGCACCCAGAGGTGTTTTTCCCTCTGCGGCAGCTCTGGCTCCAAGTACCCTCAAGCTCTGTGCGGGAGCCTGCTCTGCCCTCCTAGGCTCACCTGGGTCTCTGCCAGTTCTCCTGCCCTCCCTGTTCTTAAATTTACCTGGAGCCTTTGGGGACTGTGTCCCCCCTCGCCTTGGGAATCGGGCCAGTCCCTTCCTCATCTCTGCAGCTGAAGGACGTGGTGAGGAGGCACTGGGTTACGGCTGCTCAGGAGCCTCCACCTTAGCTGCAGTTGCGCTGTGCACCTCAGGTTGCACTTCTTTTGACCAAAAAGCAGCATTTCCCATGCTGGTCCCCATTGCCCCTGCACATCTCCTCCATCAGTAGCTGCCCAGGCGCAGTGGTCAGTATTTTCCAAGGCTGCAGGGTGACTGAGCACAGCAGGAAGAGGCTGGGAGCCGCTTCAGAGGAAGGTGGATGAGGCAAAGCGTGCTGCCTGTGACCTGGCACCCAGGGACCGCAATTGCCAGCAGCTGGAGCCGTGTGATGCTGCCGTTTCTGTCTCAAGCTAGACGGGAATTCACAGCAGCATCCACAGCCCCCATCGGGTGCATCTGCCTCGTGTCCACAGCATCAGTGGTGGTCACCCTAGGAAACTCCTCATGTATTGACTTAAAGAAGCCAATGCATCAAGGAATTTGCCTGATATTCCTCTGTTTTATCAAGTATAAAATTATTACTGCGCTACCTAAGCCAAGTAGAAATAAAAGCAGGATGACTCCTCTCGGTTTCCTTGCTCTGCAGTTTCTTGCTCATTCTGTTCCATGTGCTATAAATCACTCGGAGGTGTTTCGCCTCCCCTGTTCCTCTGCTGACAACTGGCTGAAGCCTTGATTGCGAGCACTCTGTTTTCATATAGGCGATATAAATAGTTCCCGGCACAACGGAGCCCTGCTCTCCCTCTTGAACTTGTTAAGCAATGCTGCAAAGAAGCAGCAGATAATGCCAGTAACTTAGATGGGATTTTTTTTTTATCCCAGCATCTCAGAGTCTGTGATAAACTTTGCTGCAAATACAGGGAAAAGACTTTAGACCATGTTAAATTGGGAAAAAGGAATGGATCAATTCCAGCGACATCTCTGAGCAATTGGTTTCACTTTATGTCTCTCCAATAGTGCTTTAATTTAGGTTGGCTAAGAAAGTTATTGCATTTTAAATACCAATTGAACATTAAAAAACAACACAAAACCGTATTGTGGTTTAACTGCAGCGTGCCGGAGCTCCCCGTGGGCATCTGTTTCATAACTGCGCAACCTCAGTAAATACCATTAATCAAACCAAACGGGCCGTTTCTTTGACATTTCTTTACCATACAATAACAGTCACCCTCAAGCTGAGCAAAGGGCCTTGCGCAGCACGTTGGGGACACTCGCTTTTACGTAAATGAGTGTGGTGGCCCCGGCTCTGCCTGCAGCCAGGAGAAGCGGCGAGGTATCGATTTCCCTCCCTCTTGGCTGTCGTCCTGGGGGGGACGGCGTTTCTGGGGGAGGCGGTGACCTGCGCTGACTTCCAGGAGGTGACACCTGCAGTCGTGCTCAGCCACCTGTGAAGGAGATTCCTCTGCCCGATGCCGTGGGCATCGGAGCCTGTGTTGTCCTCCTGCAGGGTCTCAGCTTCTTGTAGAGCTTCTTGGAAGATGCTTCCTTCTCTCCTCGCCCGTATCCTTTCTCCTGAACCTATCAGCCTGTTTTCCATTTTAAAAGGACACTGTCAAAACATCTCTCATCACTGTTGAAATAATGCTTTGCCTGTTGTTTAGAGTAATAACCCCTTGGCAGCCTGAGCCGGAAATCTGTTTCCTTACCAAGTTGTTTTTTGCCTCTGACTCACACCCTGGTTTGTTATTGTAGGGTTTGCTCTAGTGCTAGGCTGCCAGCGGGACTGTTGCATAGTGAAGGCTTTATGCAGGACCTTGGTGTCCCCAGCGCCGTGCCTGGGGTGGGGGAAAGGGAAGAATCAGGTGCTGACACCCCTCTCTGGCCTGAGCTGCACGTCCCCCTGCTCCGGGTGAGCCACTAGCCTTGATGGAAGTGGCTCTGAGATGCCCGAGAGCCTGGTGATGGCACCGAAGGGAGTCTGCGGTCAAGCACGGCCAACTCCCTTAACAGATGCGGTCGGCCAAAGTCGCCACCGAGGTGACGCTGTTTCTCCGTCTCCACTGAGGGTGACAGTCCCACCCTGCGTCTGCCACCTCCAAAGCACACAGCCCAGATCGGCTCCATCTTAGGTACCTGTTGTTGGCGGGCCAGAGTGCGTGGCACCAAATCAGCAGGAAATCTGCTGCCACCCTCAAGCCATCTGGCTTCTCTTCCAGTCCCAAAGTAGAGGCTTTGCAACACTGAGGCGCATTCCAGGGGGATGCTGTGCATGGGTTCCCATGGCGTGGAAAAGCCCTCAGAGCCTGCACCACCACAGCCTTCCCTGCAGAAACACTTCTGCGCTGCACGGCGTTTTGTCGTGCCTCCAGGGAATGGGGTGCAGGATGGGGTTTGGGATTGGTCAGTCTCCTCCGAACTCGCCGGGCTTGCTGCGTCCCGCTCACAGCTGACTGCTCTCCTTTCCTTCCTCCTTCCCAGCTTCTCTGGAGATGAATGAAAGCTCTCGCTGGACCGAAGAGGAGATGGAGACGGCTAAAAAAGGTGAGCTGCTCCTTTTCTTTCTCCTGTTGGCTCTGCTGGAGCTAATCCAGCAACAGGGGATGGATGGCGTCTGACGGGTGGTGGGCCTTGAGCCATGGGGCCAGATTCTGCCCGTCCTGCTGCAACCAGCAGCCAGCTGCGTCCCAGCGAGCCTCAGTGGGGATTTGGGCAGGCAGGCGGTGGCACAGGGGGCACGCTCAGACTCTGCAGCCCCAGGAGCTGTGCTGACAACAGGGATGTCTGGGCTGTGGCCGGAGCCCACACGTGTCTGGAGTGGGCTCCAGGAAATGGGGAAGGCGCTTTGCCTGTTGCTTTTTTCGGTTTCTGGTGCCTGTGGCGTGAGGTGTAGTTTCGTGCCGCTCTCTGGAGGTTTGTGCTATCGGCGCGATCTGTTCCAGACATGAGTGCGTCTGCCTGCGTCGGCAGCTCTGGGATTCAGGGAGAGGACGGTGAACCCCGGCTCTCCACAGCCATGTGTTGGGGAGCTCGCGAGAGCTGCGGGCAGCGTGGGGTGACTTTACATCCTGGCGCTGATTCAGAGCCTTTGCTGAGACCGTTTTTAAAAAGTGCTGAGTGTAGCACAGCCCTTCTTGCCACTTCCCCTCCTCGTGCCGCTCCTGCGCCAGCTCTTTCACTGCTTTAATTTTTTTTTGCCAAAGTCACGTCCTGTTGATGGGCTGTCGAGCTCACGTCCCCAGCCCGTGCATCCCGCTTGCATTGCAGCCGACTCTTCTGGCCCGGTGAGGATTGTAAATGGGAAATTAAAATGGAAATGAGTGCCGTTCGGGGATGGCAGACGCAAACAGGCGTGTTAGTGGGTTCGGCTCTGCTTGGAAAATGCACCTGCTGCTGGGATGGTGATTACACGTTCTGGAGCGCCGGCTGCCCAGGTGCTGATGGGAGCTGTGGACTTGGATTACTTTGCCTGTGAATATCCCAAAGTGTTTGGCTCACTCGCCTTTAAGCTGTTCCAACCCTCTCTACAGCCCAGTGCCAATCCTGCACGTTGCCGAGCGGGGCTCTCTATAGATGCAAAACTTAATAGATAGACTTTAATCAAGCAAACTGGCCCGGGGCCAGGTAATGGGGTGAGCAGGTGCTGAGCAGGGAAGGGTCATTGGAGGGATCTTTTCCGAGCACTGTTTTGTTTTGGAGATTGCATCTGGTTGTTAGAAAGTGCCTCTTGCTGCTTTATGCTGGATGCTGGAGGTGCGCTTAAGGAGTCTTAAAACCAGCTGCCAAAGCCTGCATGGAGGAAGGATGAAGCGTGGGAGCATGTAGCGTTATTCCAGCCCAGGGGCCAGGACAAGGCAGGGAGATTTGCTGGTGTAAAGCCCGATTGCTGATGTTTTCCCCTCCGTTACAACCTGGGAAACTGAGATTGCAACACCAGACTTCTACAGAGAAGCCAAATTCCCCTTTGCCAGGAAGCAGCCGCTTTAATGCTTCAAGTTGGCTCTGCTCGGCATTTCCAGGGACCGGCGTGGTGGGGGTTTCCAACTCGCAGCGACTGCGAAACCCCAGAGGTAACCTCAGAGGTTGGAGGAGGTGGCAGAGCCTGCTGTGGGCACAGCTGGGCAGGGACGGAGTTCATGGTGAGCACCCGGCTCGGGGTGGGCTCAGAGACACAGGCACCATCCTCCTCATCATAAGGACTTGGCTGCCCCAGCTATGCTCTTCCCAGGTACTGGTACCAGTCTGAGAGCCCACAGCTGGCTAGTTTGGGGAGTTAAACAAGCAAGATGTGAGCCCTACGGAAAGTCAGCCCTAACGCCCCAGGTTGCTTGGGCAGATGGGGATGGTGACCTCTGCTCCCAGCACCCACCAGCTGGGAGATCAGCCTGGCCTTGCCATCCATTCCTGGCTTTTTTGTGCATGGCATGAAACACCGTGTGTCACTTTTGTTCAGGGACGTAAGAGAAAACAGCCCTGGGACAGTGAGACACCAAAGTAGCCTGCTCTGCTCCGGCGTCGCGGAGCTGCACAGAGAGTTTCCAAGCGGGAGAAGGCAGGACTGTGTCTGCTGGGAGAGACAATAAAGGGGAGTATCATGTTATTAAAGTTAACTAGGGGAACGAAAACCTAGTGAGAGGAAAGTTCTTGCTTAATGACACTTTTATTACGCAATAAACTTTGATTCACTAGTCTGTCAAAATGTGCAGAGATTGGTATAATTATGGGGTAGCGTGTTTTTCTGATATTGCCTCCTTGCTCCACGGCTGTGATCCTGAAAGCAGGAGGTTTTGATTAACCGGAGTTGCTCGAGGATTTCCCCCCTTTCCCTTCCTGATCCAGGGAGTGGGCAGCACCCGCTGCTCTGCCACGGGCAGGGTGAGGAGGATTTCGGCAGCGGGACGGGGCTGCTCCTTAAAAGGCAATGTTTAGGCAGCTCCTGCCTTGGGGCGACCCGCCGGCAGGAGCCCACGCGGGCAGGAGTTAAAGGTAGGCTGGCAGGGAGCGTGCGAGCAGCGGGTGAGCACCGACCTGGAGCAGCCAGGTGGGTTTATTGCCCCCCCAGCCCCTCCACCGTGTTTCGCCGCCAGCACCTGGCATCGCAGGGCAGCCGCAATTACGCTGGAGCTGAACTTGATGAACTGTGAGGTTTCGGCGTGGCCTTCGTTACTCTTCAGAGTCTGGTATCTGTTCTCGCCCCAGCGCTGGGTTTTCCCCCTGGCACTTAACAAGTGGGTTTGTTCTTTGAAAAGAGGCGGTGTGGAAATGGCAGTTTCTTGCTCACCTGAGGTCCTCCCGTCTCTTGCCAAGGTTCTTTGCTCCTCGCCCTTGGGGCAGCGCCAAGCTTGGGCCCTTTGTGCCTTTTCCCAGGCCAAGGAGCCGGAGAGGCCATGGGATGGAGTCAGCCTGATGAGGCAGAGGAGAGTTGGGCACAAATGTAAAAAGCTGATGTCAGAGAGTTAAATAAGCCATGAACACTCCTGAATAGTTCATTTTGGGTAGATGTGAAGTATTTCCCTGGATACAGAAGGTATTTTTTTGGGGCTGATTTTCAGGTCTGCCAACAACCAACTCAGAAAGCAAGACTGACCGGAACCATTTTTTTCCCAGTCCCAATCTGTCTATGAAACTAAAAAGTGTGATTTTTAAGAAACTACTGATTTCTTCAAATTAACCCTCTGACAGAAAAGCCCACGACAGAAGCCAGCCATCTCCCATCACCTTACGAGTGCAGCTGCCTTTCGGCGTGCTGTCTGGCTGGGCAGGATCTTTCTGGAGCCCGAGCGAGTGGGTAAACACATGCACGAGTGTGCACTCCCCCAACCCTAACTTGGGTTTGCACTGTTATTTCTAACAAGCTGGTGGCTGAAGGGCAGGGAGAGGTAGGTCTGTGTGGGTCTTCGAATTTTCCTCCATTGCTTCTCCCTGGCAGGGCAGCTGCTGCTCTTACGAGGAGTTGGCTGCAGTGAGGGCGATGCTAGGAAGCTGGCAGCTCCATACTTTCCTCCTTTCGTCTCCCCTGTGCTCGTGGATGGAGCCATCCCCTCTCTGGCTGGAGATGTTTACTGCTGTAAAACCCTGCTGATGGCAGTAAATGTGGGCTGGAGAAGCTGGTTTGCAGCCTGTGCCAGTCACTGCGTGTTGTCCCTCTTGCTGGTCCTGGGCTGGGATGTGCCTTGGGGACCTCCACCCGGGTGCCCTCCACTCAGGCTGGGTGCAAGGGGAGCTCAGAGCGAGGAGAGCCCAGCCTGCCCATCCCTGGTGCCCACCGCTGCGGGCAGAGCACCGGCATCTGCCTGCTCTGAGGAAGCCACGTCTTTGCCAAGAAGTTCAGATGAAGCAGCATGATGGAAATTATCGGGATGGGGTGCCATGAGGGCAAAACTGCATCCAGGGCATGCTTGCCCTGGAAGAGGCTGTGGTCGGCTGCAGTCCTGTCCCCGCCATCTCAGGCTGGGGTTTTGCTTCTCTTCAGCCAAAATGTTACCCCAGGGATAGTGGTGCCGCTGCCCACCGTGCCCCCCGGAGCTGCGCTTTCTGCCTCCCTTGGCTGAACATTTCTCGAGCGTGTAGGAGCAAACTGTGAGGATTTGCTTAGTGAGTGTCGGTGAATGGAACACAAAAGGCCTGTCAGGGGGAACTGCTGGGTAATTACTATAATTTACAGCCTACATTTTAATTTTGAGCATTATTTTTTCAACAATAAGAGAGCAGGAATAATATCCTAACCAGGTGAAGGGAGGGAGCTGGGCTCACCAGGAGCAGCTGCTCCATGTGCACTCGCTGCCCCGCACTGGAGACTCGAGTGTCCCCGGCTGGACCAGAGGGGGTGGCACCTCTCGGGGAGCAGGCATCCCAGGGGGGAGGCTTCCCGTGTGGCCCCAGGGTCAAAGGATGGGGACACAGCGCAAAATGAGGGTTGTGGCAGGAGGGTGACAGCCGGGCAAGTCTGTGGTCAGAGGACAGGGCTCAATGTTTTTGCAGCAGATTGATGCAGTGGTCCATGACCAGCTCCTCCGAAGGGGAGACCTGGGAGCTGAGGTTCCTCAGTCAGGGCCAGTGGAGCAGGGAGATGACACTAGAGCTGAGCTGGCTGGGGGTCCCTACTCCATACCCACACCTTGTTTGGTGGCAGGACATCCCTCTGGAGAGATGGCATGATGGGTGTGAAAGCTGCTGGGGAGTTTCACTCCAAGCTCCCTCATAACCCTGGGGCAGGTCAGAGACGCTCTGGCGTCCGGCCACCAAAGGAGAGGTCCATCGGGAGTGCGGCAGCCAGGTTCCGGTGTTACCTTCTCAAGGAAGGGAGAGCATCACCCACCACTGCGGCGAGAGCACACCGAGCCGGCTGCCTGTGTGACGGTCCCGCCGGCGCGTGCAGGGGCATGGGCTCATCCCCCGTGCACCGTCCCCACTGCTTTCCTTGGTGCGGTGTCAGGAGCCCGGTGCTCGCCCAGATCTGCCACCCACTGGCTCCGCGGCCCTGGAGAAGTTACTCACCTTCCTTGTGCCTCGGTCCTCCCACGCGCTGCCAACCACCCCGAGATCGGCGGGGGAAAGCGATGCGCTAATTCAGCTCAGTGATGCCGACCACGCTTTCGGGATGCCTTGGGTGGTGTCGCTGACTCCGTAGTGCCGGTCTTCCTCCGGGATGGGGTTACAGACCATTTTGGCTGTGGGGTAGCCAGAACTGCCTCCATCCCCGCTCCCAAGACGGTGCGTGGGTGTGAGAGGGGCTGGAGGATCGCACCAGGTACCGTCGGGTGTAGGGGGATGAGATCACTTAGGTTTTCGCCTCTAACCTTGATCTGCTAATCCAGACGAGCTCCCATTAAGGGACCCTTTTATGGGCTCCCTCCGCCCTTGCCGAGCCCTGGGTGGAGCAGGGCGGCCGTGATGGAGAGCCTTGGAACGGCTCCGGTAAAATACGGCAGCTGCGGAGAGCTGAGGGGTGCGAGCTGATGGCTCTCGCCCGCCGGGCTGCCCCTCCGGGTTTCCCCTTGCTCTGAAATGCCGAGTACACACTACCATGCTCTCCGGGCTCCTCTTCCTTCCAGCCTCCGTTTGCCGGTACCGGAGCAAAGGCCCCGGTCTGCCCGTGATGAGACCGATGCCAAACCTCTCCCCGTCCCTCTTCCGTCAGGCCAGCGGCCGCAAGGCCAAGGTGTGCCAGGGTGCCAGGGCATCCCGCCGGTGCGACGCTGGGCTCGCCGGCACGCACCTCCCCAAAGAAAAGCGCCTTTGATTCAGTTGAGAGCGGAGGAAACTATTAGCCAAGCTTTGTTTTCCTGGATCCCTCCCCCTGCCGCTGACATTCAGAGGAGAGCGAGGGAGACAGAAAGTGAGAGAGGGAGGGCGGGAGCGGGTGCCAAGCGGCCGCACCCCTTGTCAGCTTGGGTCAGCGCCACGTTCGTTATTAATGCTCTGTCTAGAGGTCACATTCAGATGCAACGAGCCCTGGGTCAGCCAGAGGAACAGATTAGAGCTCGCTCGCTGCTCCGCCACATACCGACAGCACCGGCTCTCCGTCCCCGGGCTGGCAGGAGCGGAGCTGCAGCGCGGTCGGCTGCTCCCTCCCCTTCGCCTTTCTCCTGCCTTTTTTTTTTTTTTTTTTCCTTTTTTTTTTTTTTTAATTATTATTATTTCTTGGCAACGTCGGGCATCTCCTGAAACTGCACAGCCTCCCCGTAGCCCCGAGCTGCAGAGCGAGGAGGTGAGGTAGGGGAGAAAAATACCAGAGGCGCTTCCCATCCGCCTTAACAACCGCGGCTGCAGCCGGCTGGAAGGCTCCGGCGAGCGGGCGGGAGGAACGCGGAGGACGCCGTTCGCTCGCCGGCCCCGCTGGAGGGAAGAGCGCTGGGGCCGGAGCATGTGTTCCATGTGTTCCCACCAACTTCTGGCATCGGGGTCAGGAGTCTTCCGCCTGTGACCTGGTTTCCAGCCTCGGCACCCGCTCGCTCGCCTCTCTCGGCCGCCCATGGCTCTGAAATCCTCTCGCCCCCAGGATTTAAGGAACCGGCTTTGCTTTCTTCTCTGTCTCCGGCTGCTGCGAGGGAGCGAAAGCAAAATGCGTGGGGAGGGTGTGAGCGGAGCACTCGCAGCACTTGGCAGCGGGCTGCCGTGCCCGGGGGGGCTTTGAAGAAGTGCCCCAACGCCCGCGTCCTTCCCAGCTCGCCCGCTGCGCACTCTGGGCGTGCTCCCTGCCCACCGGACCCGGAGCCGGAGCACGTAAGTTGGGTGGTGGGGTCCGAAGGATGGGGTTAACCTCAGGGTTGCGTGTCGCTGCGTGCCTGCGGGCAGCCCCTGCCTCCCGAGCCCCCGCCCCAAGCCAGCATGAAGATCTGATAACTCTGTTAGTCATAGTTTCAGTTGCGGTGCCGAGGCGGGCTGGCGTGCCGGGGAGCACAGGGCAGGGGCTGGGGGCTGCAGAGCTCATCCAGCCCGGGAGTGCCCGGTGAACCGAGGGCTTATCGGCACGTCCCAGGGTGTCCCGGCTGGTCCCTCCCCGAGCATGCAGATAATTACAGCGTGGGGAAGCAGGTGTTGCTGTTTTTCTCAGTTTTTAATGTAGAGAGCAGAGGGGCCAGGCTCCCTCCCCAGGAGCCCACCGCAGCCATGGCCACCTGCCCGGCCAGCTGCAGGCTCCTCCGGCAGCGTCCCCGTCCCCCAGCCCTGCGGTGGGCACAGTGAGCCTGGCAGGGGAAAGGGCAGCCAGGAGCTGGCATCACCGTGGCTGGCAAAGGTCACGCCACGCTGGGGACCGCTCATGCTGGCAGCCGTCACCCCCCCAGGCTCTGCCGTGCCTGGTCCCGCTTCCCTCCGCCGGGCAGCACGGCATCTCGCCCACCGGAGCACCAGGGCTCGTGGCTCACCGGTGCCAGCGTTCGCGTTCTGGGGCTTTGCCCGGGGTGCAGCAAATGGCCCCGGCTGTCACACTTGATGCGGGGCCACCGGCGCAGCGATGAGCAAAGGGGGCCGAGCCGCTTGTTTGCTTTGGACGGGCAGCGAAGGGTTGTGACACAGGGGATGGGTTGTGACACAGGGGACTGTCCTGCTTTCCCCTACAGCCTTCATCGACTCGGGGGGGGGGGGGGAGGACTCCCACCCCAGCTCGTTATCTCTCACGGTTGGTGGCCGGACATCCTTTTTTTTTTTTATTTATTCGTTATTATTTTTAAGAAGTCACAGCCTGCCAGCGGGGTGACGGAGGTCGTGGGTTTGGCTGGAGCGAGGCTGGGAGTTGCAGAGTTAAAGCTCAAACTTGTTTCTTGGCTTTCCACTGCCTTTTGTGGTGCTCAGCGCTGTGTGATGCCTGCCTCTTACATGCAATTTGATAAGCCCTGGTGCTGGGACGGGGCAGGATACAGGCACCGGCTGGATGTTAACTCCTGCCGTGCTGGGTACTGCTGGCTTCCTTCAGGACCTGGGAAGAAGGGAGAGGTTTCATCTCTCCTGGGATACGTGGTGCCATCTATTCAAGGCAGAGGTAGCCACGGACCCCATGCTGTGCACCCCTCCTTGCATGGGATCCTGGATGAGGTGCATCCCTTGGGCCCTGATTGCTTGTGTTTGTGCTGAGATCAGTCCATCCCAGGGGGAATTTGTGGTTGGTCTGAAGCAGAGGTTGGGCTGTCCCTTTGGTCCAGGCTGGGCTCAGAGGTGACACGTGGCAGCAGCGTGGCTGAAGGCTGGCAGTGGGGCCGGGCTGGGGCACAGCTGCCCTGGCTCCCAGGCACAAGCAAGGCTTTGACCAGGAGCTCTAACATGGGACTCGTTGTGGTCCCCAGCCCCACAGTGTCAGAGCAGCCAGGGAAGGGTTTGGGGATGGAGGTGCCTGGGCAGTGCCTGTTCCCAGGCTCTGTGGTTGGTGGCGTCTGGGCAGAAAAACCCCTAACAAAAGAGGAAGATGCTCTTAGCAGGTTCATCCCCTGATGGTTTTCATCTTGAAGTCACCTTTTGTGGCAGTACTATGCCCCGGGCTCATAGTCTATCTTGCACCCTACACAAGTTACAGGGGAGGACCTGGGGAGCTGTTGGCTTGAAGGTGGCATCACATGGGCAGGACCAGCTGGAACAGCACATCCCAGTTCAGCTGGCAGCATCCTGCAGGCTGGTGGCAGCCCTGGCCCCACCAGGCACCACAGGAAGGACCAGCCACACACCAGGAAGGATTGCAGGCTGTGAGGTTTTATTTCCCAGGAAGCCTGGATGGTCCCTCGCCCAGGTCACCTCCAGGAGCCTGGGATGGATGGACCAAGGTGCCACTGCACGTGTCCCTGGGCTGCAGTTGTGACTTCCACCTCCAGCTGTGGTACTGGGGGTCCCCAGATATCCCTGCAGAGACCGCAAGGGCACGGGGTGCTGACTCGTCTCTTCCTTCTCCACCCTTCTGGATTGCCCCAGCGCTGGCAGGAGCCCCACGCTTGGGTGGCATCATCTGGCCAGGATTGCCAGCCCTTGGCGTGATGCCTGACCTGGGAAACTGCTTTTGCTCCTGAGCCTGCAATCAGCACGAATGCCCTGGCATACCTCTTCCCACCCCGGGACATCACCTGGGCTTCCCTGCTTCTCCTCCCCATCCATAACCGGACTCTGTGCTTTAACCCCCTGAGCTGCCTTGTCATCACTGGGGCACAGGAGGGTGGGAAGAGCCTTTGCTTCATGGTAGGGACTGGGAGCTACTGCCCCAAGTTCTCCTGGGCACGGAAACACCTCCTGCAACCATCCTGAAGTGAAGGGAGCACCACTCACACTCCTGACTGCCCGGTGGCTGTCTGAGACGTGGCTGTGGGACGTATTTTGTTCCAGAGGCGGTCAGCATAGTGCCATTTTCCCCTTGGAAAGAAAAACAGGCTCTCATAGGTCATCCCCTGGCCTAGGAAGCCATTCAGACGGGTGCTAGTGACCATATTGTTCCTGTGGAGTTTGGCTTGCGCAAAGGATATTTCCCATCCTGATGGATAATGCTGCCCTTGTGCAAGTGTATCTGCTGTTAAACCCTTCTCCTTTTTCCCTCCTGTGACCATAGGTCTCCTTGAGCATGGGCGGAACTGGTCGGCCATTGCCAGGATGGTGGGCTCCAAGACCGTGTCGCAGTGCAAAAACTTCTACTTCAACTACAAGAAGAGGCAGAACCTGGACGAGATCCTACAGCAGCACAAACTGAAAATGGTGAGAGCCCTGTCTCAGCCCACACCCACAGATAGTTCCCAGCAAGTGCTTGTGTGCTTCCCACAGCCAAGGGCGGGGGGGAGGGTCTTTATCACCTCGGAGTGAAAGCTCTGGGGAGCGGGAAACGGTGCAGGAGAGGGTTTTCCACCCATCTGGCCCCGGGAGGTCTGGAGGAGGGGGAGCTGCTGCGTGGGAGATGCCTGGGTGTCTGGAGCATGGCTGGTACGTGAGGAGATAAGAAGGAGCAGGGTTGTGGTCTGTTGGCCAGGACGTGAGCTCAGTCCCGGCTGTGCAAGTACTTTGACGCTGACGAGGTTGTGCTGTTCCATGCCAGGAGCGGAGATCCCGGCTGGCCACCGCAGCTCTGTGCCTTGCAGGTACCGCAGTAACCTGGTAAACCACGTGTTTGCCCCAAAGAAATTCAGGGGTTTAGGACAACATGAGGAAAGGCTGGTCCCGACACGGATGTCAGTTGTCTCTGGGGCTGCGAGCAGATGCGTACATCTCTCCATGCCTCAGTTTCCCCATCAGAAGCAGCCAACGCTGCTGCTTTTCTGGCATGCGATGCAGGGTGTGAATGAAGTGGGGCTTGTTTGGTGTTCTGGAGATAGGACGGACTGCTAAGAGCAACTAAGGATTATAATTATTTCATTTGTAGAGTATCCTGGGGTTCCCAGTTTCTGGCTAATAGAATTCACATGGCTAAACCCCCAAGGGGTGCTTTGAAAATGCAAAGGACAATGTTCAATGCAGGAATCTCTCCAAGCAAGCTATTACAGAAAGAGTAAAAAGAAAGACAGGAAAACATTCAATGACTCACCCAGGAATTTAATATCCTAGTCAGTCTATAGGAATGAGAGAAAGAGAAGACATCGGCGATTCTTTTTTATTAATTCTCTATGCACAGAGACACTCCTGTGTTCCTATGTTTCACCGAATTGTTTTTAGAAACAAAGCAAACAAACTATATAAAAGACCCCAAAACAGATATAAAGACTGGAATGAAATGTGCATCAAGCCCTCCAAATATAAAACGTTACATTATAAAGATATCATTGTTCATTACTGGGGAGCGCCTGAAATAAGATCATACAGCTTTGCTGGCAGTGGAGCCGGTGTGTATTAATTTACTCCGCTTCCTAATGTTTCAGAAATTATATCACGGAAGTGTTTTTCTGCAGAACCACATTTTTCCCTGCATCCGTCCCTCCAAGGCAGCCGCTAGACTTCTCCAGTCTAATTGCTCACTCTCACTTGCAGTTTATATCAGCATCATCATTTTATTTTTTGAGCATTGGAGGCTATGGGATTCGGTTGTGGAGAAGAACAATGAACGTTCAGCTGTTATTTATTGTGCTCTATTGTTTTGTGGCAACAGCAGATGCCAGAAAGCTGAATAAAATCAAAGAACAACTGAGATTAAATTGCCATAGACCTTCCTTCCTGACTCCTAAATATATTCATGAGCAAACCGAGCCTCCAGATCTCGTCCTATACCCAGTAGTCAGCCGTGACCTCCGTGGAGGAAGCACGTGGCGAGGGAGCGTGGCATCGCCTAGTTTTGCCATGACATCCCCAATTTATTCCCTGACTTCGCCGCCAACAGCTATTGCTGATCATGTGAGGGGAAACACAGTGGCTCTGCTTTTCTTCCTCTTGCTTAGTGAGACTAAACTTAATTAGCAGATCTCATTCGTTTCCCAAATGGGGCTCGTTAATATTGTAGCCTCCTCTTCCGAGTAGGTGTGACACTGGGTTGCAGCAGCGTGCGGGTGGCTCGGAGGAGCTGTGGGGATGGGTGGGCAGCAGTGACCAGTGTGGGACGGGGAACAGAGCCTGGAAAGGTCCTTCTGTCCCCAAAATGTGGCACAGCACAGTGCAGAGCAGGATATCCCCATTCACCATGCTGGGACAGTGCTGGGTGGATGGGGCTGGGCATTTCAGCAGCCCTTTGTCCCCTTGCATGCTGAACCCCGGCTGGGCAGAGCCCAAGGAGCTCTGGGGACAAGGGGAACCTCCCTCGAAGCATCCAGGGAGCACCCAGCATTAGGAAGGAGAAAGGTTTGGGTTGCAACAGGCGAAGGTGCCTGGCATGGTGATGCTCCTTTTCCACCTCTCCAGAGCCCACATGGTCCATACACTCCCACATGCTGGTTCTGGGGTTTTAATTTGAAGACCCGTCCTTTTACTGGAGAAGTTCTCCCCTGGGGAAAGAGCACACAGGGACCAGGGAGCTGCAGGTGGGCTGTGTCAGCGCACAGAGCCCCATTCCCCCTCTCGCAGAGCTGCTCAGCACTCATGAGACCCTTCTTCAAGCCCATTGTGACCCCGGCTCTGATGGGGTTGGATGCCAGAGATCCTCACCCTGCTCCCTCTGCAGACACCCCCATGGGTTGGGGTGTCCCTGCCAGCCGGCTGCACCGTAGGACAGGCAGCCTGGTACTGCCGGGGCAGGGTCAGGCCACCTTGAGGCTTCACTTTATCTACCCTGCTGTGTGTTTTTGCTTGGTTTCACTGCCGAGCGGCGCAGATGTGTCCCAGGCATCAGCGTCACTTAACCTTGACCTTCTGCATGCCGCAATCTCTAATCTTGGCATTTAAGGAAAGCAGGGCATTGGGATACACGGCGTCCTCAGAGCTGCTCTTTTTGTTAGCAGTTGGAGATTAGGCTCTGTCTTCACCAGGACCAGTTTGTGGTGTGATTGTCACGTTGATCTGTTGTCTGCTGGGGCTTGTTTTGGCTTGTGCAGCGAAGATGGGTGAGTTATCTCCTGAGCTGGTGCTGGTCCTGCTTGGAGGACCAATCTTTTGGACCCCTTCAGGCAACATTTCTGCAATTCCTTGGGTTTTTGGGTGGTGCTGGCTTTGCACAGCAAAGCTGCTTCAGGAGGACAGCCTGGTGGTGTCTTCTTTTAGAGGATGAACAAGTCTGCCTTGCTTTGGTGTAGAGCCTTGTTCTCAGGATGGGGAACTGAGACCTTCCTCACTGCGGGGTCACCGCTCTGCCCCTTCCCTTCACTTCTGCCTGCTCCCACGACAAAGCATGGGAGTCACTCTGTGGCTGGACCTAGTCCTGGTGCAGTCTCAAATATGCATCACTACGTCACACCAGTCTGGGACGGCCTGGTCCTGCTCGTAGGACAGGCTGAGGGTGATGCCTATGGGAGGTACCTGTAATGGTGGCTCCATGTCGGTAGTGGGGTTTGGAAGCTGTTTTGGCTGTTCCTGCCATGTCAGGTGGTGAGTGCAAGGAGAGGCCAAATTTGTCGGGACGGCTGCTCTGCCTGCAGGGCCAAAGGCCAGAGAGACGTTGGGCCTGAGGCTGGTGGCATCTCCATCTCCTCCTCCAGGACAGACGGTGCAGGTGAACTTGAGCGGTGGGATGCAGTGCCCGGTTCCTGGTTTGGCAAGAGGCGAGATAGGGGAAGAGGTGCCCAAGAGGACAGCATAGAGGAGCAGACATGGAGTGACCCCTTGTGCAGAGTTTGGTGTCCTCCCTGCACACAGCGCATCTCCTCAGTGGTCTTGGTGAGGCAGACCACTCAAGTGGCACCAAGTCCTGGATGCTACTGCAAAAATACGTAGTGGCAGGTAGAAAGCAGGGACCCCCTGGGCTGGAATAGGACAAAATGAGCATCAAAGTGCCCATAGGAAATGGTCCTGGCACCTTCCTGTGGCCTTGCTGGTAATTGCTTGGATTAAGAGCATGTTGTGATGACGGGAGACACCTGGTCCCAGGCATGGCTCATAAAGGCTCTTCCACGTCTGCTACAGTCGTCGTTAGGATCCCATGCCAGACATGGGGGCCCTGTGGCTGCTTACAGAGGCAGAGCAGGAAGAGACCCTGTTCCTGGGCAGGGTGCCAGGAGCAAGACTGCAGGAAGGGACCAGAGCCATTGGCATTATAAGAGGCGAGGTGGTGGCCTGAACTTATCTCTAGATGTAGCCAGGATCTGCTGCCTGGATTTCACATCATCGTCCCCAAAATACCAGCAGTGGGGTCTGCTGTGAGAGGACCCGCGGTGCCCCCAGCATCTCGCTGCTCCACTCTGCCGGAGCCCAGGCTCTGGCCAAGTAGGATGCTGAGGCAGAGGCTGGTTCCCGGCTAATTCCCCAGTGAGGAGCCTGCTCCTGCCTGCGGCTGAGTCACGGACCCGTGAGTAAGAGGCAGAGAAGTCTTTGCCATAGTAACGTCGGCGCTTTGTCACCGCATTAGCGTGATGGGGAACTGCTGCTTCAGACAGAAACGTGCGGTTGCTGAATCGCTGCCGTGGCAGAGGCGCGAACGCTGGCAATGCCGGGGCATCACCGCTGCTGCCGGCCAGGACGAGGGCACCGCAGAGCCCGGTTCCTCCCGCCGCCTCCCCGCGCCTTCACACAGCCCTTTCTCAAGTGCCTTTTTTCCCCTCTCTCCTGCCCAGTTTGATAAAAATAGATTTTGAGCAAGCAGCGTTTCCAAGCAAAAGGCAGTTGTATTTGTTTGTTTTATCTGGAAGTTTTTTAAAAGACTGAAAATCTGGGAGGGGGGGGAGGGGGAGACCAGCTCTTCCCAGCACAGAGATCCAGCAGCAAAGTTAACGTTTCCACCACGGCTTTATCTTTTCATCCATGTAAATAAACGTCCTACACACGTCATTCATGTGGGGCTTGCAGGGAGAGCCGGAGATGATGGGCCTGTTCCTACTGGTAATATTTACTCAAGCAACAAGAGCAGGAAACAATAGCAAAGCTGAGACTTTCCCTTTAGGCCGGCGGGAGGGAACAGCTCTCTGTGCCCTCGTGGCTGTGACACGTTCCCCAGTGAGCAGGGATGGGGCAGGACGGGGTACCAGGTGTCTCACCTATGGGATGCTGTGCCACCTGGAGCGTCCCCACCGGTGACAGCCACCCTGGCATTGGAGTCAAAGTCCTTTGGCAGCACTTGCCATAGGGGACACAAAAGCTGGTTTGCAAAAGTATTGGCTGGGCCACATCTGGGGCATCAGCTTCATCATCTGCCGACCAGCATCAGGCTGTGGCCCTGCGTGCTTTTGCAGGTGGAGGTAGTCCCTGGAAATGTGCAGGACGAACACATCACACGTGTAACGTGGGACCACTGGGATCTTGCCAGCCTGGCACTGGTCACTTCTGCACGTGTGTCCCTTGTCCATGTGTCCACACGTCAGTGCCACCCCTCCCTTGGAGGCTCGCTGCCGCCTGGGGCTGGAGCTCCAAGTGGAGCCGGGCTGACCATTGCAGGACAGTCAGGTTTTTGGCCAGGTGAGACCATGCTGCCAGGCTTTCAGCAGGCGAGTCTGGTCCTCAGGACTGATTTTTGGAGGGTTTACCTGGGGGGACCGTGGTGGTGTTAGCATCCCTCTCCCTCTTTGAGTAGGACCGGTGCTGTCTGCTCCCCATCCTTCTGGTCTCTCCTTTTCACCATCCTCTGCTTCTTCCCCAGGAGAAAGAAAGGAACGCCAAGAGGAAGAAGAAAAAAGGCACCGCCGTTCAAAACGAAGAAGCTGCCTTCCCTCCGGCAGCCGAGGACGAGGAGATGGAGGTGTCAGGGACGAGCGGCAACGAGGAGGAGATGGCGGAGGAGGCGGAAGGTGAGGCAGGTTGGGGGCTGTGGTGAGGGGAACACACTCAGCTCTCCCGGCTTTGCTGCATGGTCACAGTGGAGGCACTGGGCATGGCCTCTCCGGGGCTGCAAAAGTCAGCACTGGCAGGGGGTCACATCTGTCACCCCAAGGCCACGCTGAGGTGACAGCATCCCGCAGCATGAGGCGCTGGTGGCTTTTTGGATGCCTCTGGATTTCACGCTTGCGAGGAGTGCCCTGGATCACTGCCCTCCTCCTGTGTCTGTCTGGAGGGTTGTTTATTTTGGGAAGGTCATGCGATGTGGGAGCTCTGTTACCAGCAGCCTCTGCTGTGGCTGCCAGCTGCCCACGAGGGTCCCAGGGGGCATGGGGAAGCTTACGGCAGCCTCTGTGGCCAGGAGCTTCTCGTCTCCCGCATCAAAGCTGCATGTAAAGGAACTTGGAGCGTTCCCAGCAGCTTCTCCTCTCCCTGGAGGAGAGCAAGCCCTTTGGTTTCCAATTTCCATGAGCGCACACTCCCCAGAGCAGCCAGCTTACCGGGGCCTGGCATGCTTATGTGCTCTGGTAAACCACATTTCTTGGGGTTTTCCCCCAGAAGGGTGTCCCTGTGTGCTCGGCAGGGTTAGAGAGCTGCCACTGCAGGGTCTCAAGGAGTTTAGCATGGGCTCAAGGAGGGGTAACCCGCTAAGGTTTGTGTGTGCTCATCCCATCAGGGCATCGCTGTCAGTGCTGCCCCGGGCAGTGAAGCCCCCGCTGCCAGCGAAGGCAGGGGAAGCCGTGGTCTCCCCCCGGCGAGGCTGGTGTACCTTCTCGGGTCTTTTCCTCCTCCTTTCCCTTTTAAGGCAGCGTTTTCCTCCCTCCCAGCCATACCAAAGAAAGGAAACAACTTGAAAGTGACAATTTTCAGCTATTTATCGCTTAGAAAGCATGGCAGTGAGTTTGGAGAAAATGCGCATAATTTTCCAACAATAGCCCCATTTGACTTTTGTCAAAGTAATTTAATAACTTCACCGTCACTGCTGGCACCACGCTGGTTCCTGGCCTTAGCACCCAGGCTAATGGGACTCAAAATGGGAAATCTTTTCAAACCATCATTGCAAGTGACTCATTACAAGGCAGATTCCAGGTAAATCTTTGTGTGCGAGGTGATATGTGACTCAGAGGCACAAAGTAAAAGGTAGTTATTGCTCTTTGTAAGAGTGCTGGAGAGGAAACAATGTATTTTTGAGATTAGAGACAGATCTCTTGACATGCTCCTGAGCCTTACGCTCCGAGCCTCGTCTCTTGTTCTGCTGCTGGGGTGGGCTATGGAGCTGAAGAAAGGCGTAAGTAGGAGGGATGAAATGTCACGGGAGCCGAAGTGCCAGGGCAATATTATGTACGAGATGGTTACTGGCTCCAGGGTGACATTTGGGGATGCTCAGGCAATAGCTTGGGGTCAGGGGGCCATGTGGCCAGCCAGGGAAAAGGGGAGGACGTGGTGTGGGGGTTACGGCATAGACCACAGATTCAGCATCTGGAGGGAGTGCACTGGAGCCTAGAGCTTGGTTGAGCCTGGGACGAGCCACTGTTGGATGTCTTGGGGTGGCATTTGGAGTAGCATTGAATGGCAGTCAGGTAGAGTTTGTAAACCTCATCCCTGAGTGGAGGACAGGACACCTCATTGCTTGATTGCAAGTGAGTAAAGGTTGAAGAAGTCTGAGATTCCTGACAAGTGTGGCACATTTTTGTGCCAAGGAAGGATGGGTGTGCTCTAACGTACGGCTCTTGGGACACAGTTCCTCTGTGCCACTCATCTTGCTGGTGTTGGAAAGCTCTCTGTGCTGCTATGGAGAGAGAGAAGTCAAGGGGTGCGCAGGAGGAAGCCTTCAGGAACGAGCATGAGAGCTGTGTCCGTCAGGGATGTGTTGAGGTGGGACCATGGAAGTCTTTCAGTGCTCCTGGCCCTGGACAAGTTTGTCTGGTGAAAGCTTAGAGGGAACAATCCTCTCCCCAGCCATAGAAACAATCTTTCAGCAGCACCTTCATCTGAAGCAGTGCCTGGATGCTTGTGCTTCCAACTCACTTCAAGCCGTTGGTGGCAGATTTGAGAATGATCCTTTCCATGTAATAATTAACCTGTCCCTCAGCACTGCCAGCGCTTTGCTTTCACTGACCCTGACCTCCTTTCTTCTGCCATTGGCGGCTTAAATAACAACAAACATGCGGGGTGTTTTGGGATGGTTCCCAGCTGCCCCGGGGGTGGCAGAGCCAGGGACACGGGCGACGTAAGTCAGCGAGCAGGGTGCCAGTGAGGTGCCTGGCCCCAGGGGAGCAGAGCTGATCCAGAGCCATGGGTGAGAGGGTGAGGAGGGAGCAGGTCCTGTCCTGCAGATCCAGCCAGCAGCCAGGGTTTTCCTTTAAAATCCAGCTTCCCAGTCGCCTGGTCTCCAGGCTTTTGGGCGTGTGGTTTTGCCTTTGGGTGGGGGTTAATAACAGACATCATGCTGGGCAAGCAGGGGCCCCCAGAGCATCCCCTTGGTTAGTAGGCTCTGGATCCGGGGATCCCAGCGCAGCTCTCCCAGCCCCGGGATCATCTCCCCCTTGGAGGAACGAGGGCGTTCTCCTCCCATGGGAGGGGGCGGAGGCAGCGATATGGGAAGCGAGAATCTCGGGCTGATCCTTATTTTTATTTCTTCCCTTTTCTCAGCTGCAGTAAATAACAGCTCCGACACCGAGAGCATTCCCTCACCGAGGCCTGAAGCCAAAGAAGGAGGCGAAACCGGGGCCAAGGCACCACCCGGGCCAGGAGGTGACTCCAGCACAGAACCGGCAGTCAAGTTGGAAGAGGCTCCAACACCCCCCGACGCTCCCACCGCTCCCCCCGCCAACCCTGCTCCTGCCACCAGCCCTCCACCAGAGGCAGCTCCTGAGCCGCCCAGCAGTGAGGAGAAGGTACAGGAGGACCTCGTGGTAGACGTGGTGAAAACGGAGGAGCCAGAGGAGAAGGTGAGCGAAGAGCCCTGCAAGAGCGAGGTGAAGAAGGAGGAGAGTGAAGACAGCCAGGAGAAGGACAAGGGAAATGACAAGAAGGCGGAAAGCGGCGTCAGTGGTGGAGGGACAGCAGGGTCGGAGGGGACACCCAAGGCTGAGAAGAAGGAGAGTCATAAAGGCAGTAAAGGCCCCGGGGTGAACCCTGACAGTGACTCCAGCGCGACCTGCAGCGCGGACGAGATGGATGAGCAGGATGCTGTGGACAAGAGCAGGTAGGAGCAGGGAGAGAGGTGGGCAAGTGCATGGCCTGAGGTCCAGGCGAGCATCTCGTTGCGTGCCGCAGTGCCCACATGTGCTCTCATGAGCTCCTTCTTGGGAATATCACTGCTCAGGCGCACCCCCAGGTGAAGGGACATGCCCGGATGTGTCCCCACATGGCCGTGACCCTTTGACCATCGCTTGCAGAGGGTCCATGACACAACGGGCAGTGTGATGTCCCAACATATGAGTGCTACTGGGCAATGGCCGTGGGCAGGTTTTGGGTGCAGAGCCACTGCGTCTGCTGGCTGCAGCCCATCTGGGTGATGCAATGGAGCAGGATGTGCCCTTGGGGACAGCGGAGTTGTGCAGAGGTGCAGGCAGGTTTGCCAGCATCTGGGGTTGGGAGTGGTTTCTGTCTGAGTTGGTGCTGGCAGGAGAGCACTCGCTTCAGAGATGTGTTCCCAGTGGCAAGTTGCTCCTCAGCAGAGATGCTGCTTGGCTCTGAAGGGGTAAATTATCTGTCCTGGCCGTAAAGGGGGGAGAATGGTGTGAGCTTTTCTGTGGTAACACCACCGGGTCTTCACCTGAGTTGCTGTGGTCCTCAGCCCTTCACCTGGCCAACGGTACCTCTCACCCTTTGTGGGTGGCTTTTGGGACAGGAAGGGGAAATGCGAGCCTCTTTGGGGGAAAAACGTCCTGTTCCGTTCCCAGTTCTTCCCACAGAGCCCTCATCACCCAAGAGCCTCACAAATGGGACAGGGTTTTCTGTTTTTTAAAGAATATGCATGAATACATGCGTCTTTGTAGTGCTGATTTCTCTAATGGCTCCTGCTTCCGTCCACGCTAGCTCCTAGGTCAGGAGCGACCCCTGAGTCCGCCCTGCCATCACATATGGATGGCAGTGCCTCTGCCGCTCCCCACCTCGGAGCTGGGCTGGGATGAGAGGCTGACGTCCCACATCCAGCATCCTGCACCCAACATCCCACATGCCTCCCATGGGCTTGCAGCAGGCAGTTTGGCAGCAAAACGGGTGCTGCCAGGCTGGTCAGGCTGTACACAGCGCTGTGGACGGGACTATTTAAAAAAACAACTGAGCAAAGCAGCGGGACGAGGCGGTGGGGAGCCATCATGCATCTCCACCACCCCTAACGGCCTCCACACTTTCCCTGTGATGAATGATGGAGCCAGTGGGTGAGTGCTGGTCGTGTGGGAGCATCCTCCGCGCTGCTCGGCCGCCCCGGGGAAGCAGCCTCTCTCGCTGCTGAGCAGCTGGAAGCAGCGCTGACGATGCCGAGGGGTGGTGCGGATGCTGCTGGCTCCAGCCCTGTGGCAGGGCTGAGGCCTCTTGGCTGCCGTGCTCCTCTCTAGCAGTGGACCAAGTCCAGCACCACCCCTCCCCGCCCTCTCCTCTTCCCAGATGGGAGAAAACCTCCCAGCAAGGGAGAGTGAGGCCAGCGGGGCTGCACTCCTCGAGTTTAATATTAACCCAACCGAAAACAGGACAGCAGCGGCTTGTACTGACTTCCCAGCAGCGAAGGAGCAAATCGTCTTGGGAACAACTTTTTCATCCCCGTCTCCTTGCTGAGTCAGCACCTATCTCACTTGTCAAACAGTTACCAGCTTACAGGAATATTAAACATTAAACAGGCGACCCGCAGCTCCTGGGCCACTCCTCTTATCCGGTGGATGGTGAAGCACGGGTGATAGCAGAGCCTGCTGGCACAGAAGAGCTGCAGCTGATGCCAGCGCCTGGTGCTGCCCGGCCTGGGAGCACCCACGGGGTCAGTCTGCAGCTGGATCAGAGGTTTCGGCAGCATCGTGCTCCCGGTGGGGGCTCTGTGCCCTTCCCCGGTGTAGCTTTGCTTTGCTCCCTTGCATTTCCCACCGTCCGAGGGCTGCTGGCTCGCAGGCAGGTACCGCAGCCCGGCTGCTGCAGCGTGACTTGCGATGAGCAGGACGAGGCAGCTGAGATGCCGCGTGAGCCGCCCCGTCACCGCATCACCCGATGCTCGCCCGCCCACCCAGCACCGGCGGGGCGTGGGTGCTCTTCCCTGCGCTTGTGAAAGCACCGAGCTGTCTGCAGCATCACCCAGAAGGGGACGGACGGTGGCTGGGGTGTCCCCGTGGCGAGAGGGAAAGGGAGCAGGGTTGGTGTGAGACGTAGGGGCAGCTTTTCTCAGATCCTCCTGTGGTTCACACTAGCAAAGATAAGTCCGGGATGAGGAGTCGCAGCCTTAACTCATCAAAGCTGAAGAAGGTGGCTAATTGTTCTGTGGTTCCGTGCAGCATGTGCTGCAAGAGGGCTGCTGCGAGCGCTGCCAGTACCGCGGTTCAGTGGGAGGTCACGCCAGATGGGAACGCACAAGGGAGGCCATGGATGGTCACCCGCTGCAGACCTGCAGCGCAGAGAGGAGATGTCTGTCCCTAAGCATCGCACCGAGCCACCTCTGTGTCCCGGTCACTGGCTCAGCCAGAGGTGTGAGGGCTTTGCCAGGCCAGCACCATGTTGGCGCTGTGGCCCTGGCTTGGGAGAGCCCTTTGGGGAAATCTGTTAGCCATCACCTTTGCACAGCCACTGAGTGTGCATTTGGCTGGGTCCCATATGGCTGGGACATAATAACATATGCGATTTGCATATTGATGCATTTAATACTGGCTTCCTAAGCATCAGGATCATGGAGGGTTTTAGGAAACCTGAGGATAACCTCCCTTAAGTGTGCTTAAAGGGATCTTATGGGTGCTTAAATGCGTCTCTGTGAGTGCCACAAGTGCATGGTGTGGCTACTGGGGTGGTGGCTTTGCCAGAGCTGGCAGGACCCCACTTGCTGGTCGAGCTTCCTGATCTCTGAAAATCAAGCAGTTTAGCTACGTGTCCAGCAAGAATCACTGCTGGGGAGGAGAGCGGTGCTGAGCATAACTGTGGCTGCTGAGGTCTGTCCTGTGCTACTAGTGGTGACAGTGACATAGAGCTGGGTCAGCACCTGGGTCAGTCACCTCCCGGTGAGCAGCAGGACCCATCTCAGCCCTGAGGTGACATGTTACTGGCTTGGCATCAGGTGAAGTGGCAGGAGAGGAGCTCTTCGCTGGCACCAGGAGCTGGCGTGGTGCTGGCAGCCTGCGCTGGCTGGCCTGCCTCCCAGGTGAGGCTTGACCAGAAAAAAAATGCCCTCTAAAAAAAATAATTAAAAAAAGATCGGCTTCTTTTGGGCAAAATCAGAGCCCAGAGTGCCAGGGGAGTGGGGCCAGGGCTGCAGAGCATGCTGTGAACTTGGGCAGCCCCAGAAGAGCAGTGCTGCAGCTCAGCATGGCGTGAAGGTCTTGGGAGCAAGTGCTGGGTGCCCTTGTCCCCAGCCACGTGTCTCAGCAGTCCTTGGGGCACTGCAACCTGCTGGAAGCCCCATGTCCCCCCACAGCATGGCTTCACGACACCCGTGTGGCCCTGTGGGCAGACATCATTGCAATTATTTGGGGAGCAGCTCGGATTTGCTGCCTCTCGCCTTTTCCCCGCTGGGTGCCTAACGGGAGCACCCTGGTCCCAATTCGGAGGTGGGTCCCCTTCCCCTCCGATGCCAGGCACTGCAGAGCGAGGGCTGGGGCAGTCCCAGCACTGTGATGAGTTTATCCCCCGCACATGGCCCCGCCAGGCTTGTTTATTCATCTGAGGGTGAGCATGGAGTGACCTTGAAATTTATAGGCTGAAAAGAGCAGTGAAATAGCAGCTAAAATAAACAAATCAAGCTGTAAAGCTTGAAAACTATGAACTGGCTTCAACCAATTGGAGTCGGGAGGGAGAGAAAGTGGAGATGGCCTGGAGAGATGTGGTCCCCGGGGTCTCAGCACAAGCTCAGGAGCCGGACACACTGAGGGTTTGATCCATGGGCTTCACACACCTCCATCCCCATCCCGTTTCAGTGGCACCGTGGAGATGCCTACCTCACACTGCTTGTACAGGGGCTTGGTGCGGCCATCTGAGTGTCTACCAGGCAACCCAAACAGCAAAGGGAAGAGCTAATGGAGAGGGTGCAGGGCTGCACAGCCGCTGGGCTGAACAGCAAATCCCATCCAAATCCAGCCTCTCATCTTTCAAGTGATCCAAGCGCTCCAGCCACGTGCACGTGGTTCCTTGCCCAGGCTTTAGTGCCTTGATTAAACTTGGTCCTTGAAGAGGAGCATGAGACTGACCCCGAGCACCACGCGAGCACCACATGTGAGCTCCAAAGAGTGTTGTGATGCCCTCATGAAATCTGAACTGGTCACCCTGCTCTGTAGCTCCTGGCTCTGGCTCTGTGCTCCAGTTCTCCCTCGGGTTTATTCTGGACAACAGCAGATTTGCTAGAAATAGTTAGCGTAGCGGATGGGGGGAAGAGGGTGCGAGAACCTGTTGAGCTGGATGTAATAGTCTTGTTTGAGCATGGAGACCCGCAAGGGTTGTCTTCTCTGGCAAGCAGGATTTGAATCCCATCCTGGTCTTTGCCTCCCTTTAGCCTCGTCATCCCCTGGCAAAGCTGCCCCAGTTGCTAGCTGGGCATTGCTGGTCCAGGTTGTGTTCCTCTCTGTGCCTGCCCTTGTAGACCAAAATGACTTGGGGAAATCTACAGCCCACCAAGGTCAAGACACCTCCCCAGCAGCTGTGGGTCCCCCATGCTTTGGGCAGCATGGCAGATTTTCCTGCTGAGCAACCTCCTGTCAGACAAGCGTCCTTATGATGGATGCCGAGATCTTTGGAGTGGTGGTTCCCATCTAAACAGGTATGGGGACAGGGCAGTGGACTGCAGGGCTGGAAGCCCAAGCGCACGATGTGTTCAAGCGTCTTGAGTCCCAGCAGCAAAAAGAGGTCCAGTGTGCTCCTCTCTGTTGAAGAGGATGTCCTCTAGGCTTGGCCACATAAAACAGGGGCGCAGGGTGTGGGAGAGCAATGGGACATGGATCTTGTCCATAGCATTGCCCAGTTGACATGCATGTTTTTTGTCCAGATTGCTGTCCCCCCGGCCCAGCCTGCTCAACACCACCAGTGACGCCAGGCTGAACTCCTCACCCCAGAAGCCGCTGGACCTGAAGCAGCTGAAGCAGCGTGCTGCTGCCATCCCTCCCATCGTGAGTACCCCACCAGAGAGGGACGGGAGTGGGAGCATGACAGTCCCGCGTGCCTTACGCGTGCTCTTCTGTCTGGCTGCGTCCCCTGCGTGGCACGCGTCAGGGTTGCAAGGATGTGGTTATCCCTGCAGATGGCCCAGCTCGTGGTCTGCAGAGAGCTGTGCCTGGGCGGTGTGAACCCCCCAGCAGCCAAGGTGCTCTCTGCGCAGCGTGTTCCCAGCTGCAGGATCGACCCTGCCAGCAATGTTTGGATGTCCCTTGAGCTCTTTTGTCAGAAAGTAGTGGGAGGTCTGGACAGAAAAAGCTTCTTGTTGCCACATGACTGCTGCCACCCATTGCTTTAAAAAGCGAGTGTGCACCTTCACAGCCTTGTGCCTTTCTTCATCTTACGTGCTTGAAGGATACCATGTTAGAAGCATTCGTGTTCTTCCTCATCCAGAAGCTCTGTTTGGTCCCCCTTTTTGGCTACCCAGTAGCTGCGTACTGAAAGAACATGTATTCTCCGAGGCTGATGGTTCCTCCTGGTGCAGTGGCTTGGGCTGTGACAAAAATCATCCTGGTATCGCCAGGGTCAACACCAGAGGAGCAGCAGTGCAGGGTGGGCAGGGAGGAAATGCCTGCTTTTGGGTTTTGAGTACTCAGGGAGTTCCTGATGCTCTTTCAGTTTCCCATATTACAGCTTAAGATGTGGCTGCCATAAGGTAACTTCTGGCAAAAGCTACTCACACTTAACTATAGATTAGAGGTTTTATAAGACTGAGGCTCTCCTATGGTGTCAGCAGCACAGAACTGACACTCTGTGTTGTGGACTTTTTTAGTCTCCTGTGGCTGGTGAGCTTTGGAGCCTTGTTTGGAGTGGTAAGACTTGCAGTGATAACATGGGGCAGGTGCTTCTCATAACATCTTGATGTCTCCAAGACTGTTACGGATGTCAACAGCACATGGCAAGTGTCACCAATTGTTAATTGCTTTGCAGATTTCCGAAGGTTTCTCGGAGGGGATATTGCAGAGTGGAAGCGTGAAGCCTCAGGTGCCTCCCCATGCCTTGGCCCTCTACCAGCAGCAGATCACAAAGGCCCATGAGTCTGCCCGCGAGGACGTGCCTCCGAGCAAGCTCTCACAGGCCCAGCAACAGCAGGCTGAGAAGGAGCAGCAGCAGCCAAGCAGCAGTCCCAGGGGAAAGAGCCGGAGCCCCGCTGTTGGTGACAAGGAAGGTAGGGGGCTGCACGTGTTGGTGCATGTTTATCTGCAGAGAAACGCCCGGTGTGTGCAGCTGTACGCAGCCGGCAGCTTTCCTCCTCTTAGGTGGAAGCTTGCTTCAACCCTTGAAAGCTCTTTAATAGCATCTTGAAGCAGGACCAGAGAGGCATGGCTAATTTCCCATGTTCATTAGACAGTACATCATGTCTCATTGAGCCCACAGCAAACACCGGGCCAGTGTCGAGCACTGAGGAGGTGAAGATTGCCTTTATTAGCGTCTCTGCCATTCACTTGAGAGCAAAGGGGCCTGGAGGCATGCCAGGGCTTCGGGTACAATGGCTCTTTTCTACCTTGCTGGCTTTCTATAAAGAATGCTTTTAATGCTCAGCGGGGACCATTATTTCATTTAAAATCAATGCTAATACTGTGACTCGGAGTCCAAAGGTTCCTGTAAAGATTCCCAGTGCTTTCTCCCCGGAATAGCTCTGATGTGGTTTGGCTGCCTAATGAGCAATTCAGAGTTTCCCACCGTAGAGCATCTGAAGCGTTATTAGCTTGAGCACCTGGGGATCAAGGTTAAGGAGAGACGGGAAGTCCTGATGAGACCATCCTCTAAATGTGTTTTTAATCTGAGTGTTAGAGTCTGTTCCAGTTCAGAGTCTGTGTCCCTGCCCCTCGTAGCCAGCCTGCGGTTCAGTTGTGTGTGAAGATGAGATGCTCTCACCAGTGGCACAATTGGAGGCACAGGGAAGTCGGGCTGGGTGGGTGCGATGTCCCCCAGTGCTGGATCCTGCACGGGGGTGGGTGCAGCTGCAAAAATTACTTGCTTATGCGTGGAGATGGAAGGTGGATGATGCAGGTCTCCACTGGACCTAGGCTGTGATCTTTGCTGGAAAATTGCTGCACTAGTTTGCCCTCCGGCAGGCAGGATCTTAGCAGCCGGCTCTGCAGTGTCCAGGCCCAGGTATTTATTCTTCAAGCTGTCATGTCCTTCTGGACAGAACCATGTGCTTGCAAGAAGAGTTGGTTGCTGACACTTGGACAGATTTTTTTTAAACAATAAGTAGCGCCATGTGTCCATCACACTTCCAGAAGGTTTTGCATATAAACAAGGAAGGTGACTGCTTACCTTGAGAGAAAGGGAGTTCCCCCCAAGTCATGGTGTTGCCATCTGTCAAGTCCTGTCTCCAGCTGATCTTGTCCTGCTGTGCTCCTGTTTCCTGCCCGGGCAGAACAGTTCCTCTCCAGCTCTCCCCTGCAGCGGCAGGTGATCAGGTTTGATCTCCTCCTGGACCGCAATCCTGTGCAGATCTGGTCTTGCACAGCTCGGTTTCCTGCTGAGCAGGGTGACATGGCCAGCACTTGAACCCGGAGCTCTGCATCACCGGCGTCCCAGTGCTGCAGATCCAGCTTCCTGCTGGCCACAGGAGGATGAGGAGATGAGGCAGATTTGTGTGTGTTAGGTATGAAGTAGGGTTTAGGGGTTGGAGATTAACCATGCCATTCTGCAACCTGGCATCATTATTAAATGCAGGGATCTGATACCCAGGTGGATTTTTTATGGCTTTGTTCTCTGCAAAGTGCTAGTGATATGAAGCACTTTATTCTTTCCTCTTACACCTCTGTAGTGCTCTGAATCTTCCATGTTAATGAAACTAATTATGCCTCCCTGTACCCCTGCAAACATCTCAGCAGGTCTTGGGCTCCAGATGTGTGATCTCCAAACCCTGCATGGCTGTGCACGTGTGCTGGGTACCAGTGTGGGTCTGGGTTGCACGTGGACCCTAGGGAACCATAGGCTGGTCTTCTCTCTTCGTGGTGGGAGTGCATCTCCCATTTGAAAACCAGCAGGTTTGTGATGAGAGTTACCTCGAGGGGTGAAATGAAGTCCCCCAAAGCCCTGATTTCAGCATGGGTATGGACTCAGGCAGCTGCTCAGTGCTGTCTCAGCCTCTTGGAGCACATCCTGGTGGTGGATCAGGAGTTGGAGGGGAGATAGCCAGATAGTCCTGGCAAATCTGTGTACATCCCTTCCCTCCCCTCCTCTCCGAGGCGTCCCAGTGAAGTGGCAGGAATCCAGACTGCAGACATCGTGTTGCCACACCACCTCTACACGGCTTTGCGTTAAACGGGAGAGCCCAGTGCAGCCTGCAAAGCCTTGAGGAGAGCAGCCCCGTGCCGCCTCCTAGTAAGGGGCCAGCTCCGTCGGAGCAGGTACTCCTCTTCCTCCCCTGCTCGATAAGAGAGCTTGAACTCTTGCAACTGCTCCAGAGATCGACATCCTTCACACCGCTCTGGATCCGCTTCAAAGCCAAGTCTTGCACACATCCTGGCCGAGGCGTTGGCTGCCTCGCAGCTGCTGGCGGGGGCCGTATGGGCTTGGAGGGCGGCCAGCAGAGCTGTACCTTCCTGAGCGCTGCCCTCCCCTCCCCGGCTTTCCAAGACAAGCTGCTAATCGCGGGGCCGGGCAGAGGCGGGCAGCCTTGCCCGGATCTCACCGACAGGTAGACGGATCCCTTTCCCTGTTGCCGACTCGCCGTCGGGCATATCTTTGGTTATCGCTCGGCGGTTTGAAAGCCAGCGGTATGTTTTGTGTTGATTTAGTTGTGTTTCATTTGGCCTTTGTAGGCGATGGGGAGCCAAGAGCATTAATTTGGATGACGGATCGTATAAACTCTGACTCCTTCGCTCCCATTCCAGGGGCTTGATAAACGGTAATAGGAACTCTCTCTTCCCCGCGTAAGTGCTATTTTATCAAAAGCTGGCTGAGTTATGGCCACCCTCTAATGCGGGGGCAATTAGGAACTGGCCACATTTCACAGGCTGGAGAGGCACGAAGGGGAGGGGACGTCTCCCGCGGGGAGGGGAGGAGGACGGGGCTCTCCAAGAGCCATCCAGGGTGCACGTAGCCCTGATGACAGTGCCTTGGCGTCGGAGAGGATCTTCAGCCGGGACATCCCAGCGCCGTTCGCCCCCGCATGAGTGGAGTCCGAGCTGGGCTGAGCTGAAGGGGAGAAAATCAGGGAGTGTGGATGTGCCAGGGACTCTGTGTCTGGAGGATGTGCCTGGGTTCCCCCGTGCTGACAGGATGAAGTGATCCTCTCTGGGATCCAGCGTGGGGAGAGCAGAGGCTGCCCTGAGGCCCAGCTCCGCCAGGCTGCTGCGGTGTGTGTGCCTGGACACCTCTGTGTGCCGATAATGGATTTCTTCTCTCACTGAAGGGGACAAGAATAATCTCCCAGCTTCTTAGTACACTGAGCATTAATAATGATAATGCAGTAAAGCCTCATTAAATTGGTCCTCTGATAATCTACTTGCCCTGTTATTAGTCTTAGCAGGATTCAGGCATCTATTTTTATCAAAAATTGATGGTTAAAGTCTGGGTTCATTTGTGATTGCTATTGTTTACCGCTCAGTTTCTAATTTCTGGTCAATGCGGACGTTATGCAGGTGGGTCTGGGGAAGAAGGGCAGTGCAACATTAAGTGTTTATCGATTACAAGCAAATCGTACCAAACCTGCCTGTAATCCGTCCAGAAAAGGCTGTCTCATCTGCTCAGCAAAGCGTGAGGATGTACTTGGGATGGAGCTGATGCAGATGAAGCCCCTCTTTTCCCTGGCACCCTGCAGAGCATGGCAGGGTTCAGGCATCCCCAGCACGGCTCCTCCATCATTAGGCACTTCTTGGCCTCCAATCAGCCTTTTTATAGCCAGAGTGAACCCAGCCTGGCATCCAGTATACCCTGAGCCAGATAATTTGAGGAAGCTTTGCTGCCCCCAGCCCTGGTGCCTTGCAGAGAACCAGAAAGCTGTCCTGCTCCCCACAGAGGCATCCAATCATCCCGCAAAGCTCGTCTTGATCTTCATTTGCCTTTGACAGTCTCATACAGCACAGTTGTCCCAGGTGTTTGGAGAACATCTGGTCACTTCAGGCACTGCACGTTATTCCCTTGCTGTCCAAGAAGCTGATGCCGTTATTTTTGGCCACTTCCCACAGCCTGCAAATGGTTTATAGCTGGCAGCTGTCCTCTAAGAGTGGCTGAGATTTTGCGTCGCAATGTGATGTGGGGATGAGCTTGTTCTCGGAGTGTAGTGGTCCCTGGCAGTGACCTGGGACTCCCTGGGTGCCCCATGCCTATCTGTACACCTCAGACCAGTGAGCTGGTGCCTGCTGGATGTCCCCCACGCACCAAAGGGATGCCGATGTTGATGCCGCTTGGCTTTAGCCTCACTGAAGGGTTTGGCAGGATCATCATTAATCCCCCCATCCCTGCCGTGGTGGCTGATGCGGAACTGTGGGCACAGGCAGGATCTGCCCAGGAGCGGCAGGGACCGCTCAGCGAGCTGGTTGCTTTCTGTTTCCCTTGCAGAAAAGTCCGTGCATTTCTCATCCATCGCAGAGGCTCAGAAGCTGAGTGCGGAGCCGACAGCTGCCTCGTGCTGGCCCCCTGTCCTGTCCTACTCCCGGGATGTGATAAAAACCTCTCCCCAGGCGGAGCCCCACTTGTTTCAGTATAACCCACCAGGCAAGTAAAAGCCGCTGGCTGCATGGCATGTGCCCTCTGTCCTGACCTGGGGCTGAGGACAGAGGCTGTGGTTGCAGCCAGTATCACAGGTCATGCTCTTAAATCAGTGCAGCTTTTGGGGGCGTAAGAGAGGGGGTTTGGCAGAAACCTGCTAACACCTTGCAGGCCTGGCAGAGGGCTCCCTCGCTGCTAATGCAGTGTTCTGAGGGTGGCCAGGCGGGTCTCCCAGCTCTGGCCGGGGCAGGTTTAGGGACATGGCTTGTCACAGAACCGTGTGGGTGCTCCCGGCACTGCTTTGTTGCAGAGTCAGGCAGGTTTTAGCCCTTGCTGCACTATCCCTCTCCAGCTGGAGGGCAGACAAGTCGGGCACAGCGCATCCTCTCTGGCTGCAGATGGGACAAGGCAGTAATTTAAACTATTCCAGTCCTTTCCAAAATGATCGTGTGACTTGGATCCTTGTACAGGCTCACTGCCAGCCAGTTCACTGCATCCAACCCCTGCTCCCTCCCTTGCCCCCTTTCTCTCCGATAGCTGCAGCCAGCCTGCCTTCCCTCGGTCCTGCTAACACTTGTGTTTTCCCCACAGGACACCCCATCCCGCTAAACCTGCATGAGAGCTCTCGCTCAGGGCTGCAGAGACTAGCGAGCATCTCCAACCCTCCTCCCCTCATTTCCTCCACCAAGCACCCCTCTGTGCTGGAGAGACCCGTCGGATCCATTTCCCAGGTAGGGTACTGGGTGTGAGAGGCTGGGGATGCCTCGTAGGGACCAGCGGCTGCCCCTGACCTCTCTTCTTGCACCACAGGGAATGCCCATCCAGCTCCACACGCCCTACAGCTCCGAGCACGCCAAGGTCCCCGTCGGCTCCATCACCATGGGCCTGCCTCTGACCATGGATCCCAAGAAACTGGGTAAGGAATTGGGAGACAACTGTTTTCTCATGTGCTCCAAGAGCAGTGGGGACAAGCTTGCCAGCAGTGTAGGGGAAAGGAGGAGCACAGGACATGGCAAGGGAGAGCAAAGAAACCTGTTAAGAAGATGAAAGGATTAGTCTGTTGGGAGAGCAGAGACACGGGCAGCTAAATTTGTGCCATATAGGAAAGCGGCGTCTCGGTCAGGACGCATCCCAGCCTATAAATACCCTCCAGCTAATACTGTGATCGAAGGAAGGAAATATATTGCCGCTCCCCAGGCCGGTAGGATAAAGACTAAATGGCCTAAAGTGAACAAAGGAAGTGTTTAGTCTGCAGATTTGGAAGCATTTCTTAACAGCAGGAGGGGTTGGAGCAGGACCGAGTCTGGGGAGGGGGGAGCCGGGCTGTATTCCCTGATGTGTGTGGGTCCCGTTGTAAACCAGCACTGAGTTTTCAATGCCAGCCCCATCCCCGGTGCGGGCAGCACCCAGCCGTGCCTTTCCCAGGGCGAGAACAATGATCTGGCGTAGCTGGCTGGCGGTTGTGTGTTCTGCCGACTGCTGCAGCCTTGGTTGAAGGCCATCCCGAAGCAGCGGGGACAGCGAAGTCACCAAGGGGGTGCCAACCCAGGGCTGGCAGAGATGAAAGCCTCGAGCAGCCGAGAACTGCAGCCCCATGCCCTGCACCTACACTGATACTTGGTTAATGTTTTCCAGTGCCTTTTCCTGGAGTAAAGCAGGAACAACTTTCTCCTAGAAGCCAGGCCAGCCAGCCGGAAAGTCTGGTTCTGCAGCCATCCCAGGAGGGCTCCATCCTGCGGGGTGAGGAGCTGGGGGCAGGAGGGGAGGGATGCTGGCACTGCAAAGCCTGGAAAATGCTGTGCTGGCTGTGGTTACCTGGTGATTTTGGGTTTGATTTCTGGGGTTGTGCTCAGCCGAAGGGGTCTCTCCATCGCTTTTCTCCAGCCTTACCAGCAGGGTGGCAGGTATCTCTGTACAGTGTCTCAGTGTTTCTAGCCATCTCCCCAGATGCCTCAGGTATTGATCCTGGTAGAGGTTTTACATTCGAGGGGCATCCCAAAAAGACAAAGCAAACCCTGTTTAAATGTCATTGATTGGTTTTCAGGCTCTTTGCTGTTGCTGCTGCAGCTGGGAAGGGACCACGTTTCATTTAGATCTAGCCCTCCCATGTTTCTTTCCCCATTACCTAGGCAGAAGAAAATAAATGCAAAGGTGTTGCTTTTAAGTGCAGATTCTGGTTTGTGAAACACCCCAACTAAGGCAGTCGGATGCACGAGTGCAGTGGGCTGGCTCCAACCCAGCACAGATAACAAGCAAATGAACTCAAACCACCCCGAGCTGCATCTCACCGGAGATCTGCTCTGATCACATCAGAAGAGGCTGAGACAGGCTGTGCTTTCCCCCGGGCCCACTGATCTGCCTGTCCCTTCATGAAGGCAGCAGGGAGCTGTTAACCTCAAAATACCCATTTTTTCCACCTCCCAGCCCCAGGCGCACAAGGGTGGATCCCTCAGGGGACAGGGTGGGAAAGGCTCTGCGAGGCATGGGATTTAACGCTGACGTCTCTTGGAGGGCTTCCCCTCCAGTAACTCAGCTTGCTAGAGACTGGGTTGAATCCTGTGCTTAGTCAGTAGTCTCAGCCCCACAGGCTTTGTGTTGAACGGCAAATCCAGCCCCCAGCTCACTGGCTTTGTGTCCTACAGGTACTTCCCTCAGCTCTGCCTCAGGAGGGAGCATCACCAAGGGAACACCCACATCCAGACCCCCTCCGGAGTCACCCATCACCTACCGAGGGTCCATCACACATGTAGGTCCCTTGTCTGTGGCGGATTTTTTCTTCCTGGGTGGTGGTGGCTGCAGCTTGCAGTGCAGGACGTGGAGGCCAGGGGTTTGAGTGTGTAGCACAGGGCTGAGCAGCACGAGTCTGTGTGATGCTCCTGTCCCATGGAGCCTTGGCAAACAGCCTTCGCTGGCGTTGGCACGAGCCCTGTCCCATGAGCCGAGCCTGCAGAGACCAGAGCTTGACAAGCAGCGATGCAGAGCCTTACAGCACATCTAAACACACACTCCCCGCCCCTTTGCTTTTCATAGCTGTCAGGAACAGAAAGCAGCTTTAAATGACTCTGGGAAAATAATCTTGCCAGTGCAAGAAAGTGGAGCAGAGAGAAGAAGGAGACGGGTGGAAGGGGAAGGGGAGGCTGCGAGGTGCATGTAAGGTAGTGAGGTCTCCTGCCAGGGCTGAGCATGCTGCGCTGGGGGTCCTGCCCAAAGGCTCTCTCAAGCAGGAAGATACTTTGGCCTTAATCTCCACCATCCATCTTCAGAAGAGCAGCTGGCAAGCGGGCGATAGGTTTTTTGCAGTGTGAGTTATTGCTCATCTGGTAACAGAGCAGAGAGCATTAAAAAAAAAAATAAATCTGTTTCCCGTGGGGATTTTATCTGGCCATCATTCAGATATTTAAAGCCACTCACGCACAGATCTTTTCCCTGCCTCCTTCAAGGAGGGTGACCATGTTCCCTTTTTGGCCCTGGGGACCTGAACCTGAATCCTGGCCCAGAGCAAAGGCTTATCTTGCCTGGTGCCCTGTGTCCAACAGCTGCCAGGAGCAGATGCTCAAGGGCTGTAAATAACCCATCAGAGCAAACGCATGCTCCATCCCCTCGTATGCCCCTGCCGCGGCCATGGGCAGCAATGGGTGGGCATGAAGGGTCTAGTGCACCATGTGCCAGAGGTCAGAAGATGAGCAGAGCTTGCTGAGATGCTATTTTACATCCATCCAGATTGCTTTTCTTGGCTTGGAAATAAGTTACCAAGCCCAGACATAGGGCATTACCTGCCTCTCCTGCTGACCCAGCAGCCTGCATCCCTCTGCTCCCCCTGGGGAGAAGGAGCCCCCCATTCCGGCAGCAGCTCCGGGTGCCAGAGCTGATATTTGATCTCAAATTAGTCATCCAGTTCGCAGAAGGCAGATCTTGAATATATGCTCTCTGCTCTGAAGCCATCTGTCATCACTTGCTTTCAAATCCCCTCTGAGCACGTCCGCGGAAGGAAGATGACTTACCTGGGGCTGGGAAAGCCAGCACCGGGTGTACTCCGAGGGCGAACAGTCAGAGCATTGAACCGGCACGATGGTACATCCCAGCAGCTTCGGTGGGGTTTTGGGGATCACTGGTGCTCAGAGGGCTTGGTACAGAGCAGGGGCCTCTCCACGCTGGGGTGGGGAAATAGTCTGCCCTAGCACAACCTGGAAGCACCAGCAAACTGGCTGGGGCATCGCTTCCCCCAAGGCTTCCCACGAGCATCAGTCCTGGGGAGTGGTGGGGTTAAACGAGCAGAGTAGGGGGGGTCAATCAAGAGCTTCACTCTGACAGCATCACCATCACTGTGCCTTCCCTGTCATGGGGTGGGGGACTGTCACCCCACAGTGGCTGTTCCTGGTCTGCACCAACAAGCTGTGACGGCAGAGGGGTGTTAATCACCAGTGACATCTTCAAGGACATCCAGCTCTGGGTGTTTTGAAGGGGATTTGGAGAGGGGCAGGTGGCTGTGAGCTGTGTCCATGAGTGCCTCCGGGGAAAGAGAGGTTTCAGTTCACACCAGTTTGTGTAAGGAGCCTGATCCTGTTTCTGTTGGAGACCTAAATGGCAGCCTTCGCTCCCCGACCTGCTCCAGGGCCAGTCTTGTTGCCGCCTGCCATCTCGCCCAGGCGTGCTGCCAGCCACCAGCTCCCGTGCACAGGCAGCTCTCTGAAGGTCACGCGTGCTGCCAGCAGATGTGAACTGGGTGGACAGGACATCTCCACGACTCCTGTACCAGGCTGGGAAAATAGGCTGCAGGGAAAAACAGTCCCTGCCATCACTGAGGTGGCCCGAGGGTGGCCCCAGCCCTGTCCCCCCAAACCTGTGGGGTGGAAGTGAGCCGAGTAGCTCACACCAAAACACTCAGGGCCGTAGAGCTGCTATTTTGTGTTTTGGAGATCTGTGCTGTCCTCACCCCCCACCTCTTCCCAGCAGCCTCGCACAGATCACGTACCTTTTTACCGCTCCTCGTTATCATCCTCATCAATAATTAAGCTGCAAGTCCCTGGCTGTTGGCTGCGCCAGGAAGCAGAGGCCGGGCGCGCTCTCCCTCCGCTCAGCCTCCCGCGGGGAACAGCCTGTCCCTGTGCGCGTGCTTGCTTAATTGCTTGTGACACTGTTAAATATGGATCTTGGTGGCTTTCCAAGGGCACCCCGGCAGAAGTGCTGTACAAAGGAACCATTACCAGGATAATCGGAGAAGACAGCCCCAGCAGAGCAGAGAAGGCGAGAGAGGATGCCATGCCCAAAGGACATGTCATCTATGAAGGGAAGAAAGGCCACGTGTTGTCCTACGAGGGTAAGTCGTAATCCTCTGCCTTTTTAGGGCAGGCACCAGGGGTTTGTGCCGCCGTGGCTGGGAGTTGGGAGCTATTTGAGGAAAGGTTGATAAAGTGCAACAGTCCGGCCTTGCATCTTTGTTTCCAGCATCATTTCTTTCCCTTCCCACCCCAGCTGCCTACAGCCCAAGTGGGTTTCCCTTGGTCCCATGTGGTTGTCTTGCCTTGGAGATGGCTTTGCTGGTGGGCAGGGGTGTGATGAGGCCATGGCCATGGACAAGGTCTCTGCTTGTGGTTGGTTTTGAGGAGCAGGGGAGAGGAGGGCACCGGATGGGAAGGCATTGTCTTCATCCCTAGCACCCCTGTGCAGGAGGGGACTGTGCAAAAGCACTACGAGAACATCACCAAGCTGTTGGGCCAGGAATGTGCAAGATGGAGGCAAGCTAGGCAGTTTGGCATAAAGGTTTATTCGGACATCAGATTCCTATCAGCAATGTCTTGGACACCATATGGCTTTATCAGCGTGGGGATGCCCTGCAGGAATTCTCCTGGGGCCAGCAGCACCGTGCCTCAGTTATCTTGTGAGCTTTGCTACAGCATCTGTAGCTATTGGAGGGGGTGAAGCCATTCCCGCATCCCTCAAGGAGCCTGTCTGGGAGGTGCATTGGCCTGTCACCGGCTGCTATTGCTCAGAAGTGCTGAGGACGCCAAGGGACCTGGCCAGAGCCACGTCTGGGGTGAGACCTGCCACTGGCACAGACGGTGTCACTCGTTAACTGGGCTGACCCTGCCCGTCTGGGGATCGGTGCAAACAAAGTACGGGAAAGCAAAGCTGGGCAAGCAGCCGGGCTGCTCCCGAGAGGGCTCTGGAGAGACCTGCAAGCTGTGTCGCAGCTCGCACCCCCGCTGCACGGTAACGCGCTTCCTCGGTAAATGCCGACGGTGCCTCGCTGCATTAGCAGTATCAGCATGCAGTCACCAGCTGCTCCTGCCTCCTCTGCGCCTGCTCATCCCATCGCAGCACTGGCCATCAAAGCTGCTCTGTGAGCCCCGGTGGCTCCCATTAGAGATAAGCAGATGTTCCTCTCCAGTGAATCTGGAAACAACTCCTCCGTGCTTTCTCTTTGACGTGTGCTGGGCCGGGCATCTCTGGCATGGAGCTGGGCTCCTCCTTGCCCATAGCTGGGGTTGGGAAGAGATGAGTTACAGACGTTGCAGCCCCGCAGCCCTACATCCTCTTGGGTTAAAATACTGGCGTGTGCCAGTATTCACCTCTCTTCTCAGTTGAATTTGGAGATGACTAAGGAGCACATCCTGACCTCAGCCGCGCTCACCCACCTCAGTATCTGTCTCTGATCAGTTGCTGTGCTGCCTGAACCCTCTGCATCCCTCCCCGGGACAGAGCATCCCTTTCAGCCTGCCTGGCAGCCCAGGCCCTGTCATCACTTCTGCAGACAGAGGGTGTCCAGGAGAAGTCCTTTTCTTCTTGCCCACAAGTGCAGGCAGCTGTTTTCATCACAGACTGGTTCAGGTCAGGCCATGGGTGACAACTCACAAGCTTTGGCTGACGCTACCTCTGTGTGTGCCCTGGAACGACAGGGACCATTCAAGACAGGGCTCTGCACCATGTCTGTCGCCCATCGCGTGGAAACCGGCTCATCCCGTGCCTGCCCATGTTCACTGTCAACTCTAGCCCAGATAAGAAGTGTCACCGCGGGGGACTTGTGTCTGGGCGCCCTTTGGGACAGTTGGCAGGTCTTGGACCAGGGAGGACACAGGAAACATTTCAGGACTTGTTTGTGCAAGAAGCTATTTTAATCTCCCTTGCCTGGGTTTGGAGTTGAACAAGGTTGATCTCAGAAACAGTGCCGATGGGGAAGACTCCCGGGCAGCGAGGGCTGCCTGTCCCCAGAGCTGGGATCCCACTCCGGGCAGCAAAGGAGACTTGCGTACCAGACTCTTCCCCATCGGTGTCAGCCCATCTTCCCGGTTGCATCCTGAGCCCATCGCCTCTCGTCCTACCCCCTGTGGAGGCAGATGAGGAATTAATTCCTTCCTCTCCATGGCAGCCTTTTACATGCTTGATAGCATTTATCGCATCCTGAGTAATCTCGCCTGCTGCTGCAGCCTCGGCAGCCCTGCTGCCTGTCTCCTTCCCCCCGTACAGCCCAGTGAGGCTTCGCAGCCTGGAGCGAAAGAGTTAAAAAAAAAAAAAAAAATTAAATAAGAAATCTCAAATTGTTGGTGATTGTGAATTTTGGCAAGCAGAAAAAAAATTGCAAATTCTTTAGTGTCATGAGGGTGCTTAAAATAAAAGAGCTGTAATGAGACGAGATCCTGTAGCATGTGTGAGCTGAATTGTGCTAGATTGGTTATTCTCACTCTGCATATGATTGCTGATGGCTTCTGCAAGGCAAGGGACGTGGGTTTGGAGTGATTTTCTTTCTGTTTAGTCTCTCTTCTCCCTCACGCCCTCCCCCTGCTTCCCAGCAGTACAAAGGGTGCCCGGGACCACGTCCCCTTCAGCAGAAGGGCTGTTGGCAACAGATGTGCCTTGATGACAGGGTGCAGGCACATCACCCCTCGTCTGCCGCAAGGTGTTTGGCTGATTCTGAACATCACCCCCGGATTTCTCCTGTCAAATGAATCCAAAGTGACGGCTTGGGGACAGATCCCCCTCTTGTTTCCCCACACACAGCCGCAAACCCTTTCTGGATTGAGTGGGTGCTGATTGCAGAAACTGATAGTGGGTGTGAAGTTGTAATAATCCCAGTTTATTAATTACTGGTTTTGCCGAGGAGAACTTTTGTTCCTGATAGTCTGCGATGGAATGAATGTTTTTAACTTCTCCTCTGTTTTCTCTAATTGTATAACCTTCTTCTCTGCCTGTGAAGAGGAGGATTAGGGCACCGGCAATCCTTGGCAGGAGCGACCAGGCCAGGGACAATGGGCAGAGGCATTAATCTTTCCAAACCAACATCCCTGCTCGGAGCTCGTTAGATAAACACAAGGCATTCAGCTGAATCAGAAACTGCCTGCTAAATTCACAGCTCCCCGCACACGATGGATGTCCATTGCCCAGGGCAGGTGTGATGCTGCCTGGCACGGGCAGGGCTGCGCTGGCAGAGGGATGGGGGCTGGAGCTCAGGACAGGTCTCCACTGTTGATTTGCAGAAGAATCTGCTCCAGGTTTGGTAAAGGAGGTGGTTGGTGGCCTCCTGTCACGCTGGTGCTTCCCCCATCAATCCTGCATGGGACTTTTCGCCGTCTCCCCCAGTTCTCGTGTGCACTCGCTGCTGTTTCAAAGGAGTCGTTCTCAGCTCTGCCTCTCCCTGCTTTTCCCTGGTTTTCTCACTCAGGGAGTGTCTCAGCAAATGTTAAGGCTGGCCAAGATCCCAAACAGTAGGTGTCTAGCAAAAATCAAAACAAACAGGGAAAAAAAAAATATAAAAATCCCCAGACCCAGGGGGCTAAGTTCAGTGGAACCGCAGCTGCTCACACCAGCACCGCGCTGGCTCCAGGCTGAGCCACTGCCTGCATCTGACCCCCACCGGGGAGGGAGGGAGCGGGACGCAACAGGGTGGATGCTCTGACCCAAGCGGGAGGCAGAGATCTGGAGTCTGAGGCAGTCAGGGAGGGGAGAAAACACCAGCTGAATTTCTTGGAAGCCAACCTTGTGCGATGTTTCTGGCATTGCTGAGCGGTGGCTGATGCTGGGACAGGATCTGACCTTTCAGCGACGCATGCAACCAGCAGAAAACACCCTCCCTTGGCCGGTGCTGACTTTCCATGCTCCTGATGGTGATTCTCAGTGTTCCCTTCCCCAGGTGCAGTTGCTGCTTCTCAGTGTCCCAAAGAAGACAGCAGGAGCTCAGGAGCTTCGCATGAGACCACAGGAACCAAGCGGACCTATGATATGATGGAGGGGAGGATCAGCCGGGGCTTGTCAGCCCGTGATACCTTGTCTGCCAGCATCGAAGGTGGGTCTAGGTGAAACCTTTCACCCATGCTGTCTTAGTAGTGACCTGCAGAGACCCCATCTTGTCTACATGATGCACCTTCCTATGCCCATGTTTTAGCAGTGGTTAGCTGGTACCCTGCAGCACATCCCAACAGGACAGCATCTGACCAGCATGGGAGAACAAGGGACACGGAATGGCCCATTTCCCTTTGGTTTTTGTACTGGTAGACCAGTTTCAGGACTACAAAAATAAGGAATCACAGTAAAAAAAAAAAGAGAAGTAATTTAGAAATTGTTGATGTTTTTCCTTGTTGTCCCAGGAGACCCTGGTAACACTGTCATGTGTTCATTGTATATGAACTCCTGTGTCACAACCCAGCTTTCCCCCTTGGATCTCTTCTAGGTCTCATGGGTCGAGCGATCCCTCCAGACCGACACAGTCCCCATAACCTAAAGGAGCAGCATCACATGCGGGGCTCAATTACACAAGGTAAAGTCTGCGAGCAGAACATGGCTAGAGGTAACGTGGGGGAGGATCTCACATGCATGGCCCCGTGTTCTTGTTGTCAGGCTAGGGCAGGAGGAAACAAAGATGGACACATGAAGGTCCAGCTGCAGATCTTTGCAGCCTCAGCTATGTGCTCAGAGAGATTTTGCAGTCTTGCTCAACTTCTACCAACCTAAGCTCTCACCAAAAGTCAGGGATAAAATTCTCGGTGACTCACATGAAGGCAGGTTGAAACTAGTGTGAAATGGTTCCAGAAAGTGGTGGTAGATATGAGGTGGTCCAGCTGCATTAGTGATATAGCTGCTCTGTGTGCTCAGCTGGGTACCAGTCACCCTCTGCATCCATTGTCTGCTTGGGGGTTGCAGGAATACCTCGGTCCTACGTGGAGGCCCATGAGGACTACCTCAGAAGAGAAGCCAAACAGCTCAAGAGGGAAAACACTCCACCGAGGGACTTATCTGATGCCTACAAGGTCAGGTCTCACGAGGGCCTTACTCCTCTGAAAATGAAACCAGCCCATGAAGGCCTGGTGGCCACGGTGAAAGAAGCAGGAAGATCAATCCATGAGATTCCCCGGGAGGAGCTGAGGCGGACACCGGACATCTCCCTGACGAGACCTCTGAAGGAAGGCTCCATCACGCAGGTGAGTATGGGGCAAACAGCGAACGAGATCAGTCCTACTCAGGCTGCTGTCCTTGCACAGACCCTCAGGACCATTCCCAAGGTAAAGGGAGAGCAGAGAGGGCTTTGGGTAGCAAACACATCACTGCGCAGAATTGAGGCCCTGCTTGGATACAGGTTGCCCTTCCCCATCCTTTGATCTTTAAAGCTCCCTTCCAAGTCAAACCATTCTATGATCCTTCCCAACAGACAAACACAAAAGCCAGGGAGGAGAGTTTCAGCATGTTAAGAAAGCAATGTTCCATCCACGTGTGTACACAGAAGGGGACACATTCGGCTCTTGTTCAAGTCCAGAGTCAACTCAGTGGCCTCAGCATTTGTGACTCTGGGTGCACGTAATCTTGGTCTCCTCCCTTTATGGGCAAGTGTCAACCCAGCAAGGCCAATAGTTAGGATGTAACGTGGTGTGCTGTCTCCTGTTGGGCTCCAAATATTTGGAGGGTTCCCATGGCACCTCGTAGTCCTACCTCATTTCACAGTGTGTGTAGGAGAGAGGCGTGATGGGCACAGCCAGCCTTCGGCAGTGACTCATCATCATCTTGTTGGAGCATAACGAGACACGCAAGATGGGCACTCCACCCTGCCCCGCGCCGTGCAGAGCTATTATCTCTGCTTTGCCGATGGCTGTTGCCATTTCACTAAGTAAACTGGTGTACTGACCCACTGAAGGAGGAAGCACAAGTCCCGCTGAAACTTGGTGGAATGCAGTCGCTGCATCCCCTTCTCCTCTACACTTCTTTGATGTCCCCTCTGCCTTCTGTCCCCAGGGTACCCCACTGAAGTACGACAGCGGCTCTTCCTCCTCAAGTACCAAAAAGCACGATGTGCGATCCATCATCGGCAGTCCCGGCAGGACTTTTCACTCTGTGCACTCACTGGATGTCATCCAAGACCCAAGGAATCTGGAAAGAGCTTACGAAGAGAGCCTGAAAAACAGGCCAAGCCCGGTGACAAACTCGGGTGGCTCCATCGCCAGAGGGGCTCCTGTGATTGTACCCGAGCCGGGCAAGCCCCACCAAAGTGCCCTTGCCTATGAGGACCACCAGGCAGGGCACAGCACGGCGTTCAGCAGCCACTTGCACAGAGGGTCTCCAGTCTCCACGCGGGAGTCCACGCCACGGCAGCACGAAGGTACTTGGCAAACCTTTTATTTGATGCTAAGATTTCTAGCAAGATAAATGGCCAAGGTGGGGTCACCACCTGCCTAAGCCGTTCCTGGCAGGTGCCCGTCAAACCCATTCTCCCCAGCACCCCACACCCACTCTTGCCCACAGCCACGGCTGGCCCATGGCCACAACTGACTCAGCGGCACTGGGGTGGCTGCCAGGGGTGGCTGGGGCTCAGCTCCCTTCCTGGGGGTACTCACACAGTTGCTGTGAGGGCACCCCGTGTCTGTGTCAGGGTAACTGAAGGGAGACTTGGACTGTGGCTGATGAGGGTGATGGTGTTTCGAAAGCATATTCCCTGTCCCAACATTGGCCCAGAACACCCTTGTTTCTACAGGCGGGCAGGAAAGCAGTGCTTGGTGCATTGGATGGGGGGGATCTTCACACTTGTCACCAGTCTGGTGTGTGTTTGCCTGCCTTGTGTGTTTATGCCTCATCCATCGCCTGGGCTCCCATGGGCCTCACCTCCAGGAACATCTAATCCCTTCTGAGCCAGTGGGTCTGGGCAGTGTGGCTGGTCTTTGGGACCTGCCACCACCCCGGCCCATCTGCCCGTGTCCCCTGGCATCGGTCATCTCCGGCCACCAGAGCCAGACCTGGGGCTCCCAGGGAGCAGGTGTGTGTCTGGGCTGGGCTCAGTGATCTGGTGAGACACGCTCAGATCCAGAGCACATAAAACCCTCTTGCTTCGTGGCACATTTGTGGACAGGATCCTTTCTCAAGCCAGTCCCTAAGACACCGTCCCACCGAGCCTGCTGGCTCCAGGGGCCTTTTGCATCTCCCACCTGCAAATCCTTGTCCTAATCCAAGAGTCTTGTGATTTGGGGGCGTGCAGCACAACATCACAAACTGCTGAAAACTGAGGCCAGGACACGCCTTCGCGGCGAGGAGTGGGAAATGGGGCTGTGCACTGCAAAGCTCCTCCAAAAAGCCTCCCCCATCACTCGCTGCCGGCTGGGCCAGCTCCAGCTCTCCGTGGTCGGTGTGTCTCGTTGCTGCAGCCTCTGCTGTCTTCCCTGTTAGGTCAGTCGTTTTGGGGGAAGCCTTCAGATGTTGGCAGCTCTTTGAGTTCTTTGAGATTGGCACATAGAGTGAGCACAAGGCAGGGAAGGCAGTGCCTGGGTGGTGAGGAGAGATCCCAAGAGAAAAATCAATGTTCCTGCAAAATGCCCGTGGGAGGGTGGATTTCTGCATGTCCGGAGCTCACAGGGTTGTGGGGTGCAGAGGATCTGCAGGAGGACTCCCTATGGGTTGGGTCAGAGTTGGAAGGCACCTTTCCCTGAGTTGCCTGAGCTCTGTTTCTGCCCCAGCAGTAGGTTTGATTTATTAGCAGCCGCGCGGAGATGCCAAGCTTTGTGAAAGCAGTAGGAGTGGTGCTTCACGTGGACTGTGTTGCAGCCAAGGTTGTTTCAAAGTCGGCAGTGATAGAGCTGGATCCATCTGCGTGTGCCCAAGGGGACTGCTCCTTCCTCCCCAAGCCAGGGCCAGGCAGCGTTTGGTGTGCCGTCTGGCGCAAGGGGTTTGGGCACGCTGCTTGGGGTGGCTCTGTGTCAGTCGCTGTCCCCAGCCTGCTGTTGCGGACACAGGAGCTGGTGACACTCATCCCAGGTTGGGTGAGAAGTGCCACCAATGCCCAGCTCAGGTTGGGGGCACCAAGAGAAGTCCCAGACATGATCCAACCTCCCATCTGTGTGCTGAGAAAGAACTTATGACTCCAGAAGGTGGTGGGTGCTCGGACACTCTGAACTGTTTTGTCACCATTGCCAGGAGTTTCGGGGTCTCTGGCTCTGCCCAGCAGCAGTGACCTCCTCATGCCAGGGCTTCTTGCGCGGGCCAGGATCAACTCACAGACCATCCAGCATGGATGTGCTGGGATGAAGGGATGGTTCAGGACAGGCTTCTCCTCCTGGGTGTAACTGGGGCTTGTCCCACCTCGGCCTTGGTGGTGTAACATGGCATGGTGGTGTAGGGAGGAGGGAAAGGTCCCTTGAGTTCAGGGTAGCTGTGAGCATCCCTGGAGGACGCGCTTGGCTGCAGGCATCCCTCAGGGACACGGCTTGGCCACGGCGCTCAGTTTCTGACTCATTTCCTTCTGCTCACTGCAGGGAGCATCACTGCCGGGAAGCCGGTGTCCCAGGACAGAAAGATCACCCCCACATCGAGAGAGCTCACCAACTCCAAGTCTCCGCATGCCCCCGTGGCCGACCACCACCACCCCATCTCTCCATATGAGCACCTGCTCCGTGGCGTGAGTGGGGTCGACCTGTACCGAGGACACATCCCACTGGCTTTTGACCCTGCTGCCATCCCGAGAGGAATCCAACTGGAAGCAGGTACCTTCTGCGGGAGCACAGTCTGTTTGGGATTGTTTTTTTCCTTGTTGTGCTCCAAAAGCCTGAGGTCTCTGGGGAAAGCCACTTCACGTCTGCATCCTTTTCTCTCCCAGCTGCTGCTTACTACCTGCCAAGGCACCTGGCTCCGAGCCCCACGTACCCCCACCTCTACCCCCCGTACCTCATCCGGGGCTACCCGGACACGGCCGCCATGGAGAACCGACAGACCATCATCAATGACTACATCACGTCCCAGCAGATGCACCACAATGCCGCAGCCACGGCCATGGCACAGCGGGCGGACATGCTGCGCGGGTTGTCACCCCGGGAGCCTTCCCTCGCCCTCAACTATGCAGCAGGTCCTCCCGGCACGGCACCGTCTGGTGGCTTGGGGGCATTTTGGGAGGAGGAGGCTGGGTCAGGCCAGCACTGCCAGCTCTAGTGCTGAGGCCAAGAGCCAAGCCGGCAGCACAGTGTCACCCAGCAGTGTAGGAACTTGGCCGATCAGCGTGGAGGACAGTGGAGGGGAAATTGATGCTTTTTTTGCCATCTTTAGTTACTTGAGGCTCCGATGTGCAGCTCTGGTTTTGGGTCATGGGAGCGCCTTCCAGCCTGGCCCTGCTGGCTTTTGGAGTTTGAAATACACTCCCAGAGGGATATCTGGCTTTCTGCAAACAGCAGAGCGTGCTGGGGAGCACATGGGGTGCGGTGCTGCTGCCCCTCCGCAGGCAGAGCAGCATTGGTCTCCGGCTGATGCTGCGTGCAGCCCATGCTCTGCAGGGATGGATCTCAGCATTTCTCCTCCCTGTTATTCCCAGCAGCAAAACACACTGTGTTTGCCCACAGAAGGGTCCCCTCTTCTGAAAATCAGCACCTGGGGGCAGTGTGTGTGCTGGCACCTCCTGTGCTGTGCCAGAGCAGCAGGACAGGTTGACCTTCCCCAGCATCGCTCCCCGGTCCAGCTCGGCCAAGCTGCAGCAGCTCGGCATCATCCTGACCATGCTCTCGCTTCTCTCTCCAGGCATCATCGACCTGTCCCAAGTGCCACACCTGCCCGTCCTCGTGCCTCCTACCCCTGGCACTTCTGCCACCACCATGGACCGCATCACCTACATCCCCGGCCCCCCCCAGACCTTTGGCAGCCGGCACAGCAGCTCCCCACTCTCTCCAGGTAACGCTGCAGGTTGCTTTTTCCATGGGAAAGCAGTTGGGCAGGATGCCCTTAACCAATTCAGGGCCATGAGCTCAGCATGCCAGGGCAGATGGGGGGACCCCAAATTCATTCTTATTCAGGGACCAGCCCACTGGCTCCCTCAAACCAGCTCCTCTGATCCTGCTTCCTGGGGGCTTCCTTGCTTTTCCCCTTTCTTCCCCAAAGTGGCAGCTGGCAAGCAGCTTTGTGGAAGGAGAGCAGTGCCCTGGAGACCGTGCCAGAAAGTTATTGCATGATTTGCCTGGGATTTGTCACACTGATTGCCCCCGTCTGTCCTGCTCCAGGTGACCTTGGATGGAGCCATTCCTTATCTGCTCTGCAGACACAGCAATGTGAAAAGCAGGCAGTGTTCCCCGGGGGAAATCGCTCTGTCTGCAGCCCTTTCACTGCCTTTTGGTTGGATTTCAGGAGGCCCTACGCACATGACCAAACAGTCGGGATCGTCGGTGTCCGAGCGGGAACGGGAACGAGAGCGAGAACGGGAGAGGGAGCGTGAAAAATCCATCCTAGCATCCACCACGGTGGAGCATGCACCCATCTGGAGACCAGGTAGGCTGGGGAGGAACCCGTGCTGAGTGGAGGTAGGGTTGGGACTAGAAAATGAAGAGCTAAAGAAGCCCTTCTTTGTATTTTCCCCCAGGTACAGAGCAGTCCAGCAGCCGTTCATCCTCACACTCTCACAGCCACCAGCACTCACCCGTCTCGCCCCGCACACACGAGACCATCCAGCAGCGCCCCAGCGTGCTCCACAACACGAGCATGAAGATCATCTCTTCAGAGACCCCCACCCCTTCCGTCCTGCGGTATGTCCCACCAACATGGCACCTGCTGCTTGCCTGGACCCCTGCAGCAGGGCAACTGTGGTGGTTAATTAATGAGCATCTCATGGGGCACCTCTGAGATAGAGCAAGGGTTGTTTTAGCCTTCATTCTCAGTAGGAGCAGGATTGAGGCTTACAGGGAAGTTGTGATGGGGAGAAGGAGATTTTGGTGCCCAGATCCGTTTCTTTTCCTGGTGGCTTTTACTGCTGCCAGGAGAGAAAGCAGGAGTGTCCCTGTGCCCAAATACAGGTATCACTCCTCTTGCTGAAAGTTGCCTGGTGGTGGAGTTATGAAGGTCTCTGGGACCCGTCCATGGGTTTTATTCTCTCCAGTCAATGCACCCAGGCTGCAGCCTGTGGCCAGTTACTGTGGTGGAGGCTCCATCCAAGCCCTCCTCACCTGCTCCAGCACAGGCCAATGCTCAGGAGCCCTTGGAACACCTCAGCCAGGCAGGGCTGAGCACTGGGGCTCTGGGACAGCACTCCCCTTTTTCCACATGCTTCTCTCTTCCTCACCTTGTCTTCGTTTGCCTTCCAGATCCTCCTCCACCACTACCACATCACCAATCCGCTCCGCCGCCTTCCCCTCGGCCTCCACCCTGCGCTCCTCCATCAGCGCAGCAGACGGCTACGCACCCCTGATGGACCCGGCCGTCCTGCAGAAAGAGGCCTCGAGGGCGCGGGAAGCCAAGGCAGAACGACCCCAGACTGACAACAACGTCTTCACCTCAAAGCTGCCCAGTGGGCCCAACCTTGAACAGTCGCCTTCACCCATTAAAGCCATGGAGTCGAGACCTTTACCCACCTCTGGACCTGGCTCTTCTCATCACTATAGCAGAGGACAGGGGAAAAGCCAACAGCACCATCATCCTCTGGACCAGCAGCACGCAGCCTCGGGCCCTGAGCAGCACAGTAGAGAAAAGAGTCAAAGTAAACCCTTTTCCATGCAGGAACAGGAGCTCCGAGCACTCGGTAAGACCACCACGACAGCGGCCAACTTCATAGATGTGATTATCATGCACCAAATGTCTTGCGATAAGGGGCAGCGAGAAAGAGGCTCGCTAAGTAACGACTCCACTAGTGATGGTAAGAAATTGGAGGGGAGAGGTGAGAGAGCTGTGGCCTGAAACCCATTTTATTTCATTATTTCCTATTTTTAGTTGCACGTTTTGGCTATTGGCTTCGTCAGCTCCCCGAGTGTGCTTGTCCCTCTGCTTCCCGGTTGTTGTGTTATTCCAGACTTTTTTATTTGTGTGTGTTTTAAGGATCTTCCCTTCTCCCACCCTCTTTTAGTTTTTCCCATTGCCAAGTCCTGTTTTGCAAACGTTGTTCAGTTCCTGGTATTGCTTTTTATGGACAATAGCAATTTGCTAATTCTGATTTCCCCATCGTTAGAAATTCCCAAGCAGTCTGAAAGGAACAGTTGTGGGTAATAAATCAAACAAGCGAAGCGGAGAACCAGGAGTGTGAGTGGGACAGGGCTGCTGACCTGCTCACGGTTGTGTCGTTGAGTGTGCAGCATCTCTGGATTCAAGGACTAGGTCATTCTTGCTGGGAGCAATTTTCACCTAGAGCATTCATCTAGGCTCCCACCAGCATACAGAAGCAGCATCCCCATGGGGATTTGGTGGGACCCCTTCTTCAAGTTGAAGCATCTGCCTTGGTCGTCAGCACTGGGGGTTGCTGTTGGTTAAGGATCTTTCCAGAGCAGAACACTTCATCTTGGGTAGATCTGAAGCATGGTCCCTTCGGTGCTGGCATGCACAGGGTGATGCAGGATTCTGCATCCCTGTCCCCGGTGCAGGGACGTCCTCCCCTACCCATGCCCTGGGTACGTGCAAGGTCAGTGTGTCCGTCCCTGGGCACCGGGGACCCTCCGGCAGCATTGTGGGTGGTTTCTAGGAATTGAGCCTTAGGAGAGTAAAGGTCTGTGGAGGCAAAAGTCATGAGTGTTACCAAACGTGCTTAGCTGGCAAGAGGCAGCGTGTGCCTCCTCCAGGACTCTTCTGTCCTTTGTCTGTGGAAACATAACCTGTCCGTGCCTCCGTTTCCCCTCTCTTTTGAAGGATGATGGTGGCCCCTCATTCCAGCTCTGCCTGCTTTGATGCAGCTTGATTCTATGTAAAGGGCTTAAAAGGCAGAGAAAGATCAAGAAGCCTTTTTGCCCCTGTGGTGAGCGAGTCTGCTGTCTCTGGAGTCTGCAGGGCCTCATGCCCAATTTTCAAGTCCCTGCTGTTGGCCATGCTGGGCTTGGGGCTCTTCTTTGTAAAGCACTTGAGACCTCCTGTGCAGCCACCACCACCCCTGCAGAGCTTTGCTTTCCCTCTGGGCGGAGCAGGTTTTTTTATTTTCCTGTGTTTCAGTAGGTGGGGGAAAAAGGAGGAACAAATTGTGAACCCACAGGGGTTGAATTTGGTTCCCGACTCTCGTGCTGTCACCACGAGCTGCTGAGTGTCCAGCTCTGCAGGAACGAGACATCACGTCTGTACTGCAGCCATCGCCACAACTGGACATCAGAGATAGCTCCAAGGGTCCCTGCAGTGTGACCTGCCAGGTCTTCCCCTCATCTCTTTTCCCCTCCTCTGCTGAACGCGTGACTCTGCCCACGAGCGATGGTTGCCACAGCACTAGGGAAAAGCCAAGCGAGCTCCTGGTTTTAACTCCCTTCTCCTGTTTCCCCAGGCTTTCATGGAGGCTACAGCCCTGAGCGGATGGAAGCAGTGAGTCCCGTGAGCTCACCCAGCCTGTCCCATGAGAAAGGGGCCAAGCTGCTGCAGGATGCAGAGAAGGGACACGGGGAGCATGACCTGAGGCAGAAACAGCAAGGTGAGGGCAGGAGCTGGCGCAGGAGAGCCCAAGCTGGCATGGGGGTACTTTGACAGTGAGCTCTCGTTCGCCGTGCCCCAGTGCTGTGCTGGGATGGCGTTCGAGGAAGGGGATTGCAGACATCATCTCATGCCCGCTGTCTTCTTTGTGCCTCCCCCAGGCTCGCTGAAGGCCTCTGCTCCCGAAGCAGCCCACCTGCAGCACCTCCGGCAGCCCGATGGCCCTCAGCCCCAGTGCCAGCCCCTGCAGTCCAGCCAGAGCATCAAGGGCATGAACCAGCGGGTGGTCACGCTGGCCCAGCACATCAGTGTAATTAACTTCGTTCTCACCTTCTTGCTGGGGCTCCGGGGAGGAGGGAAGAGCTGATATGAAATATGTCTGGTGGGGAAGGGCTGGGAGTGATGCTAGAGACCTCAGCATCTCTGGTTGAGGGCTGGAGGGAGCAGGGAGCATCAAGTGTGTTCAGCCCAGGTGTTTGCATCCCCAACAAGCCCATCACGAGAGCTGCTTCAGGCCTGAGGTAGAAGTTACATCCCCACAGGGTCAAACCAGCCTAATTCCCTCTTCCTTGCCCTCTCTTAGCTCAGCTCAGCAAAGCAAGAGGTAGAAACCAAGTGTATTTCTGACTCGGGGGTTTCTTCTTCTAGGAGGTCATCACACAGGACTACACACGCCATCACCCGCAGCAGCTCAACTCCCACATCCAGACCCCAGTGTACTCCTTCCCTGGGGCCGCGTGCCCTGTGCTGGACCTGCGCCGCACCCCCAGCGAGGCGTATCTGCAGCAGCAGGAACACGCGGTGGCCTCCAGGATCTCCCCACAGAACGAAGGCGGCAAAAGGTGAGGTCAGAGTGTCCATCCAAAGCTGGTGCAGATGGGCTTCTACCCTCCCTCTGTGTCGGTCCTAGCTCAGACAGACCAGGGCTACCCAGGGTGAGGAGCCCTTGGCTACCTGGCACCTCAGTAAGGCGGTGCATAGGACAGGGTGGCATTTGGCATTGCTGAATTTATGCTCCCCACCTTGGGGCTCAGATGGATCTCGCTTGCTTACATGGCCCAGAGTATAAAATTTCCTTCTGATCTGGGCATTAGGGGAGAGAGCCCAGCCCTGGCCACCCAGCAATATAAAAAAGGGGGGAGGAAAAAAAAAAAGAAACCACAGAAAGAATAAAGACATAAATTCCCAGAACTTGATATGAGGAATTCCTCGCAGCCTCAAACCTGGCTGTTTCCTAGGCACTGGCCATTGGCAAGCATCGAGGGGCTGTGTCCATCCTCTCCGGGCTGCCCCAGCATCCCATCACCCACAGCCAGCAAGTCCCTGCTTGGCCCCAGATGAGGTGGACAGGAGGTGGTGGATGCTGCCCTCCCCTGTGTTCATAAATATGATGGAGACTCAAAAGCCGTGTCCCCAAAGGGTTAATGTCCCAGCCCTCTGCAGGCAGCCAGGGACGCTTGGGCTGATCCAGCGAGTCCCAGGACTGGTCCCTCCATCCCTGCTGGGCAGCTGTGTTTGGGGTGGCTGCTGCCTGGCCCGCTGCCTGGAAATCTGGGCCACGTCTCGGCTCAGTCCTGCTCCGCACGCCTGCGGTGCAGAAAAATGCCCAAGCGGCGCTCTTCCTCCGGCTTGCGTTAAAAGGCGCCGTAAGCCCACGGGGGTGTGGAAGGTTTGGCTTTTTTCCCTGCCGTAGGAAAGCTATTTTGGTCCTTCTCCCCCCTGACCCCAGGCTGCTGTGCAGAGACAGAGGATGTTGCAATAAACCGATTGCATCTCCCCATCGCTCTCTGCAGGTCCCCGGAGCAGAGCAAAGCCTCAGCCGGGAGCGGGTCAGACAACTGTATCGAGCCGGTGTCTCCACCAGACGGCGTGGGAGAATCGGAGCACGCCAAGAGCGCCACGTACCCAATCCTGTACCGTGAGGGCGAGCAGATAGACCAGAGGTAACACCGAGGGAAGGGACGGTAGAGACAGCGTGGGGATGTCCCCAGGCTCGCCCTGGACCAGGCTGCTTTTCTTGCAGCCAAAAGCAGTGTCACATCCCAGGTTGCTGTCCGTTCGTAGCGTACATTTACAGTAGGGATAGGGAGAAGGGTTGGAGATCCCCAGTATCTGAGGAGCCCCCAGGCTGATTCTGAGAAGTTACGCTAAGGGAAGAGTCTCTCTAGGTAGGACTTTGAACTGAACTGGACGTTGCAGAGGTTTCCGATGGTCTTCTGCTTTGCAGGATGGGGTCCAAGTCCCCAGGAAACAACACTCAGCCTCCAGCTTTCTTCAGCAAGCTGACTGAGAGCAACTCTGCCATGGTGAAGTCTAAGAAGCAGGAGATCATCAAGAAGCTCAGCACGACCAACAAAAATGAGACGGAGTACAGTAAGGACATGTGGGGATGTAAATGTGGGGAACTGGGGGAAAAAAAGCCTTGAGGACACATGAAGCGAAGGAGATTTGGGAACAGGTGCTGCTGTGTTAAGGGCTGGGAGCTCCCAGCAGGCTCTCTCTGCATCATGCCATGGTTTGTTGGGAAGTGTGAGGTCCAGACGCTTCCTGGGATGAGCTGTGCTGGTGCCAGCAGTGGCTGTGTACATCTGGGGAGGCCATGGGAGGCTTCCTGGCCCCACGTCTCCTTGCTCTGGGGCTGTCAATCCCACCTGCACCGGATAACCTCAATAGGAAGGAATAATGAGCTGAGCATGGAGGAGACTTAAGAGCAATTGATATTTTAATGAATGGCTAGCCAAGCTGAATCCTTCCTCCTTGAGATGCATCTCTCCCCAACATTACTTTAAGCCCTACATCAATATTGGTATAGCTCTGTAAAACTAACCAGGCTGGCTTATATTAGAAATTCAGCCCGTTCATTCATTAACCGCTAATAGAGTAGATAGGATCATAATTTAATTTAGCCCAGCATTATACAGTCAATACTAATTCAATTTGAATCCATTTTACAACAGCTGCATTGGATAAGAGGGACCAAGCTGTCTCGTCTCATGGATGATATTACCATGAGCCAACAGTATTGTTATGCCCCTTTGGGGACATGTGGCTGAACCCCATGACCTTCCACACTTTTCCTTATCAAGGGAAAATATATAGAAATAGGAAACGCCTCTTATTTGATGAGAATTTCTGTTATTCTAAGGAAAGCGATATCCAAGCCAAACAGCTCAGCTAAGAGGGAAAATATTGATTTAACATTTCTTCTCCTCCTCCTCACCCTCCCCACTGTCCAGACCTGCTCCCTGGATGTGGGGATTTGAGCCTTTGGAAATCCCATAGGCAGGAGAGAGCGTTTGACTTGATGGAGCTTGTAATCCGAAGGGCTGGAGGGAGGGAGGTCAGCACTGAGCACGAAGACATCACCCTGGTTCTCCGGGCTCTGCTTTTCTGCCCTTTCCCAGCTGGCAAGGGAAAAGGGAGGGAATGCCTGCTGTGGGTCTCCCAAAGGCAGTTAGTCCTGGTCCCAGCCAGCACCCACAGACCCACACCAGCACCTGGAGGAGGTGGGCTGCTGTCAGCCTGTGTGCCATGACAGGGACACTGGCATCTTGTCATGGATGGCACGGCAGGTCCCTCCCTATCATCAGCCTGCACACGCTGCTCTCCGTGCTGAAGAGTTTCTTTGTTTTTCTCCAGATGTTGGGCAGCCTGGGACAGAGATTTTCAATATGCCGGCGATTACTGGAGCAGGTAACTCTCCCACACACCTGTACCATACCTTATTCCCTACTGGGCTCACAGCCACGGGGAGCAGGAGACTCGGTAGATTTAAGCATCTCCTTTTTCCGTTTTGCCGTAAGATCGAGCGTGACAGCTGCTGGGAGGCTGAAGCCTCAGGACACACCATAACTCCCCACTGTTGAGTTGGAGTCAGTGCAGTGTAACTCCTCAGAAAGCCCAGCAGAGTTTGAGGAGAAGAGGTTAAAAGTCAAGCAAGGGTTGGCCATCTGATACCAACGGGGGGTTGAACTATAGCAAGGTGGACCTCATGCTCGAGAGAGAGCACCCTGCTCTTGGTGGGACCTTGTGGTCACCCATGGATGGGTAGGAGGGCAGTGGTGAAAGGGAAGGTGAGGGTGGGAAGCAGGCTCTGTGCCACTACGGGCTGGGCAGGCTGCAGGAGCTGGTTGCAAAAGCAAACTTGGGTGAGAGCAGCGCCCCATGACCTTGAACTGTGAGTGTTGGGCAAACTGGCGGTGGCTGAGGAGAGGAGGTGTTATCTGGGAGATGGAGGTGTGCTTGGGCACAGGGGTGCCAGCAGCATGCTCAATCCTCCAGGTGCTTAAAGCGTGGGTTGACTCTGGTTTCTCAGGAGCTGGGAGGAAACATTTGGCTGGTGGCCAGGTCTTGCCATGGCTGTGCAGCCGGTGCCATGCAGAAGGGCTTTGTGGGTAGGACCGCTTGGACCTCTGTGCTGTGCAGAGGGGGAGGAGAAACTCCACATGGGTGGAGGGTTTTAGGCTGATCGCCTGGTTCTGGAGAAGCAGTTTTGGTGGTGGTATCTGAGTGATGCTGCAGGGAGCCATGGTGGTCTTCAGCGAGTCCCCGGCTCTAACTAGCATTAACTTGCCGGCCTGCTTAACCAGGGGTTCGCTGGCTAACACCTGGGGCACCCATGGAGATGCCATGCTGAGCCTGAGGACCACCATGCAGGAGCACTTTAGGAGCTTCCTCATTGGCACTGCACCCTCCCCAGCTCAGCTGGGCCCGCAGCTTTCAGCCCAGCTGGGAAAGGAGGAGAGGGAACAGCTTAAGGAAGGGATTTTGGCAAGGAGGGGGGCGCAAAGCAGCCCCATGGAGTTGGGTGGCCAGCATGGGCTTTCCCAGCACAGGACAGAGACCAGTCCAAGGGAGAAAGACTGCGTGAAGGCTGTTGAAATGTGGCCACCTGCTGCAGCAATGTCCAGGTGGGCTTGCAAATGAAAGAAATGAATCCCCATTGAGGAGTATTAATCAATACTTAATTGATTAAGTACTAATGCTCTCTGACAGCAGGAAGGCCTTCAGGTTGTTAGTTTTAAGTAGGAGGAACAGCAGCTTTTCCCACAACCAAGGGAAGGAGGTGCTGTGGGCCAGGACTTTGTGCGGCAGGAGGGCCAGGCACAGCCATCAGTGGTGTACGACCGCTCGCCAGTGCCAGCGTGTTTGGGAGAAGGAGCTGGCTCATGTCAGCAGCTGGGACGAGAGGGTGCAGACAGCCAGGACCTGAGGGTCTGCGGCAGACAAAATCTGGGGGGGATGAGACCCAACCTGTTGAGAGCATCCCCTGGTGAAAGCCGCTCCTGCTGTGCTGGAGGGAGGCATAAAGGCAGAGCGTAGGGAGCTGATGGCTGGCATCTGGCCAGAGGGGACCAGGAGAGACCCTGCCTGTTTACAGGCAGACGAGCAAACCCAGGATCCATCCCTTTCCGAGCAGAGGAACATCAATCCCAGCGCGAACACCCCCAGGATGGGCCGAGCTGGTGGGGGGCTGCCAGTGGGGCTATCCCTCACCGGCCTGCTGGTTTTGTGTCTGTATTTTGCCCTTGCTTGTTCCCTGTAACCGCCACATCGGGAATGACGGTGGCGTGGCTGAGCCTAGTGCCCTCTGGTCCCTGTGCGGTGCTGCACCATAACTGCATGGCTTGAGACTCACTCCCACGCGGACACACCACTTCTCTGCATCCTGTCCCGTAGCCGGGGCTCAGCCCGGGAGGGGGCCCTGGTCCACAGCCAGCACCCGGCCCCGGGGGGAGGAAGGGAGCGGGCTGGGGCAATGGGCAGGGGGCTTGCAAAGAGCATGAGGAGGGACAAAAGGACTCTCCCCTGTCCCCAGCGTAGCCCGACCCCTCGCAGGCAGCTCCACAGGCTGCGTGCCATTGCCATCTCTCATGCCAGGGCCAAATCCAGGCACCTCTTTCCAATCAAGTGTTATTGTGGCGTGCCCCCTCTTCCTTCCCTGACTTCTCCTCCATGGGAAACCGCCCCAGCTTCCAAATTCTTGTCACACCGACTTTTGATCTGTGTGTGCATCCATATGGACCCCACATCCAGGTGACTCTCCTCCTGCCCCCATGCCAAGTCTGGCTGGGTTGGGAGCACAGCCCTCCCCTTCTTCCAGTCACTCCCTGGGGCTCGGTGACAACCCCTTATCCCCTGCCGTCCTCCAAGCCCTTGTCCCCGGGAGCCCTGCCTGCCTGCAGCACTCCAGAAACCCAAATCCCAAAGTAAGTCCCATTCCATCCCTCCACCAGCCCCTGCCAAGCCCTGGGGCGGGATGGAGCGGGGAGGAGGAGGAGGATGGGTGCATTGCAGCGCTTTAAAGAACAAGATGACAAAGTTTGTTGCTTTGCGAGAATGTGCTGACTGTTTGTTTCTTCCCTTCTCCCTTGTCTCCTTTCTCCCCTTTCCCCGTCCCCCCCATCTTTCTTCTCATTTGGCTCCCCCCCATCTCCCGTCCCCTCTCTCCTCCCCCTCCCGTATCTCCCAGGGCTAATCAGTTGTAGGAGCCAGTCGGTCCAAGAGAATTCCAGTACCAACATGGGGTTGGAGGCAATAATTAGGAAAGCCCTAATGGGTAAATATGACGAGCAGTGGGAAGAGCGCTCACCTCTCAGTGCCAATGCTTTTAACTCTCTGAATGCCAGTGCAAGCCTGCCCGCTGCTATGCCCATAACTCCTGCTGATGGACGAAACGAGGACGTGCGCTCCTTGCCAGGTCTGCAGCCCTCTCCACCTTTGCTCTCTCTGTGTTATTAATTCTCAGCCTTTTTATTTCCCCTTTTGTGGGTGGATTTATTCCCCCTCCCCCCGTTTTTGTTCATTTTGGTTTTCTTTTCTCCCCTCCCTCCCCCGGCTTCGAGCTTTGTGAATCCGCTGATTAATCCTGGTCTTGTTTGATGTTAATTTAATAGTCTCAGAAGGTGCTGTTGCTTTCTCTAAACCACTGACTGTGCTCCTTTTCCCGTTTATTGGTTTTTAATAGCTCCTTTTCTTTTTTTTCCTTTTTTTTTTTTTTAAACAATGGAAAGGTTTACGGGGGGGAAAAAAACCCACACCCAAAAGACCGAAGCCATAACCTTGAATAGCCACCCCAAACTGTCCCTAAACCCCCGGGTGGGATTGCTGCTCCCGAAATAGGGGAAGAAGCTGAGAAGGGCTGGCATCAGGGGGACACGGGGCAGGGTGGCCAGGTTTGGGGGTGTTGGGGCAGGCTCCAGCCTGGGACAGGGGGTTGGATGGGACTTGGGGGTGCCTGGGGCAAGAGGAAGAGCTTAAGGGAGCTAAAAGTGATAGATGGGGGGTCACTTTAGAGAGCAGGGCTGGGGGTGAGTTGCCCCATGGGCCCCAATGGGGCATGCAAAGGCGGCTGTGTGCCATGGTGGGGTCTTCCCAGCTTCAGAGGAGGATTGAACAGAGCCGGGAGGGTTGTTCTGCTGATCTCCAGTTAAGGAAGAGAGGAGAGGGACCAGGGATGGATTGGGGAGAGCGTTTGTCCCCCCCCCCCCATGCCTGCAAAGGGCAGATTGCCTCTTGCCAGCACCCTGCACAGAGCACAGCCAGTGCTGAGGGTCACCCTTGGCAATCTGGGCACAGAGCCCCCAAAGCTGAGGAGCAGGTTCATGGGGGCACGCAGGTGCCTTCTTCCAGGTCAGCTGGGACCAGGCGCTCTTCAGCTTTTTGCAGAAAAGCTTTCCTGGCTCCTGCATGAAACCAGCAGCTTCTTCCAGACACATTTCCCCACACCCAGTGGGGGCTGCCTGGGCAGGGTGGGTGGGATGCAGAGCCCATCCATCCCTCCCACTTCAGGAGCTCCCCCTGGGTTTAGCTGGGCAAACCTCCCTGACAGAGGCCCTTCTGGCTTTAAACCTTTTAAAAACTGGCCAAACATCACCAGAGATTTTGCTGTAAGAACAGATTAAAGACCGCCCTCGGCCATGCAGACCACGGGAATGGGGAATGCGCTCGGGGCTCCAGCACCCACGTAGCTCCCGGGGGGGTCCCTGCCAACCAGCGGCACATGGAGCTCCTGTGCCAGGACCCGTGTTTGTGGGCTGAGCCACAAGCCGGCTCAGGAGTGGACCCGGTGGAGAAACGGCCCGGTCAAAGCTGCGGGGCTGCTTCTGCCCTGGATCCGCTGCAGGGGACGGTTGGTAGCATCAACCCGCAAAGAGGAGAGAGGCACAGGAGGGGACAGAAACCTCCTCCAGCTGCTGCGGCTGCTCGCCCGCCTCGCTGCAGAGAGCTTGCCCCGTCGCCCTTCCCCGCTGTGGTGCCAGTGGCCCCCTGGCATCAGCTTTTCTCCTGCCACGAGCCATTTTTGCAAGCTCTTGAAAGGGAAGCGCTGGGTACCCGCACCCCCTCCCCGACCCCCCGAGCCCCATCGCGACGAGCCGGGTGACAAGCGAGCGCTTCTCTTTGCAGGAGGAGGAGGGAAGCCAAAGATCGCTGCCAGACCCAACAGCCGCAAGGCCAAGTCCCCGGCGCCAGGTCTGTCCTCGGGCGAGCGGCCGCCGTCCGTCTCCTCGGTGCACTCGGAGGGGGACTGCAACCGGAGGACACCCCTCACCAACCGCGTCTGGGAGGACAGGCCGTCGTCCGCAGGTAGGACTCAGGGGGGACGTGTCCCTGAAGCGGCCGTGTCCCCATAGCAGCCGTGCCACCCTTTCGGGTGGGCTGCAGGGGGGGCAGCCACCCTGCATCAGCGTTGACTCTCTGCTTCCTCCTCCCCGTGCAGGTTCGACGCCGTTCCCCTACAACCCGCTCACCATGCGGCTCCCCAGCGGGGTGGTGACGGCAGCCCCCGCCGCCCCCCTGCCGCAGGGGACCCCCGGCAGCCAGCACCACGCCTGGGACGAGGAGCCCAAGCCCCTGCTCTGCTCCCAGTACGAAACCCTTTCGGACAGTGAATGAAGTGAGCCAGGGGCAGGGAGACGGCGACCAAACCCAGGGTTCGGGGAGCGAGCGGGACACCCGGGGCGAGCGCCCACCGCCCCAGCCCCGCCGGCTCTCAGGAGCGAAGACACAGGAGCAGAGCTATTTTATTTTTTTCTTTTTTTTTTTTTTTTTTTTTCCCCCTTCCCCTCCCAACCAGCCGATTTGAGGGGATAGGGTTTTTTTATTATTATTTTTTGTTTGGTTTTTTTTTTTTTTCTTTCTCAACATCTGGAAATTTCTGCATCCTCTTCGGTCTGAAAAAAGAAAAAAAAAAAAAAGCCTTAACAAGACAAAACCCAAGGAACCCATCTTCGATCCTGGCAGCCTTGCTGGGTGGTGACCCCCGCGCTCGAGAGGGACTGAGAGCGGCTGCGTGCCCCAAGCGTGCACGTCCCTGGGACGCTGTGTCGGCGCGCTCCTGCGGAGCCGAGCCCAGGGGCTGTGGGATGCTCCCCTGCATCCCCGGCCGTGGGGCAGCGCCGCAGAAATGCAAAACCTTGAGCAGGTTAAAGAAAAGAAAACAAAAAATGTTTAAGAAGTGAAATAGGATGGAACCGCCCCGGTTTGGTTCTCCCCCAGATGGTCTGAGGGCTGGTAGCCTGTCATACCCACGAGCAAGACGTATGGGCCCCGGAGCGGTCTTGACGCGCTTCTACCGTGGCTGGGATGAGCGGGCAGGGGAGGGAGTGAAGAGCTATTTCTTAAAAAAAAAAAAAAAAAAAAAAAAAAAAAAAGGAAAAAATCCTGGTCCCTTCGGTGGAAGCAATCCCAGGCATAAATCGGAGCGGGCAGGGATGTCCCCGGGCTGGCTCGCACGCTGCCCACGGAGGGGCTCGGTTGCTTTAAGTGCATTGTTTTCTGAATGGTGAGAAAAGGCAATTGTAAATTGTATTGGTCTACAGGGTATATTTTTGATACCTTCGGTGATTTATGTCAATATTTTACGCAAGGAAGGACTTAAACAAAACACAGTATTACATGCTGTAAAGGAGGTTCTGTTCTTACATGCAGGCTTTGATGCGTTTGTCCATTGTATGGAAAGGTTTAAAAGAAAAAGGAGGAGGTAACAATGATCCATCAAAGTTATCTGTAAGTCAGGAGAATGTATGAACTTAGTTTAAAAACAAAAACAACAAACAAACAAAATCTTGCCATGGTTGCAGGGCCCCCCCGTTACACACACCTTTGCTGACTCAGCAGAAGTTGTTTGCCGGTTGTAGACGATGATTCTCCGGAGCCCTCCGAGCTGGCCGGGTGCAGGGGCAGAGCGGGCAGGAGGCCGGCGTGGCAGGGAGTTCACAGGAAACTTTAAAAGAAAAAAAAAAAAAAAAAAAGGACAAAAAAGGAAAAAAAAAGTTTTTATTGTATTTTTGTGATACACACGAATGCTCTACTTTACATTATTTTTTTCATTCCATGATGTTGGCTCATATCTGCAGTTACATGGTTAAAGAACAAAATATTAGAGTTTTTTCATTCACTTCTGCTTTCTCGCTCTGGGGGGGAAAAAAAATGGCAAAAAAAACAAAAATATGTATTAAATGCTTTGCATTCTATACGCTAGAGGAACCCAGAGCACGGCACAGACTGTCTGCCTCCCCGGCTGCCGGGCAGGCAGCCCTCGCATCCGACGCACGGGCCCAGCGGCGAGGCCAGCGCCGTCACCTTCCCCATGGATCTTTCTTTTCCCCCTGCAACGTTCCCAGGTTGATTCTGATTTCAAAGCAAGAGAATGATGGTGTTTGTTGTTTGTTTGGGGTTTGGTTTTTTTTTTTTTTGGTTGGGTTTTTTTTTTTGTTGGTTTTTTTTTTTTTTTTACAATGTACAGGTTTTTAATGTTCATCAATGTTTGTGTCTTTTCTGTTGTGCTTTTTTTTTTTTTTTTTTTAAAGAAAAAAAAATCCGAGACAATGCACAAGCGATGTGGAAGTCTTTCCGTTCCCAGGTTATTGCTGCTGGTGTCTCCGTGGCTCTGAGATGTAAAAATTTAACAGAGCTGATGTCTGGGCGTAACGCTATTAAAGTGTTGCAGATTTTGCTGGGAAAAAAAAAATAATATCCAAATCCGACCCATCTTCGAAGCCGCCTCCGCCACCTTTTCGGAAAAAAATAGAAAAAAAACAAACAAACAAAAAAAAAACAACAAAAAAACACAACAAAGAATAAAGTTCCCACTTGGCACAGTAGCAATACTGTGTGCTGCTTTGGTGTCTCCAGGAGTCCAGGAAGGTGCCGGTTGCTGGTGGAAGGTGGCTGCGGCACTCACGGTCCCACTGACCCGCATTGCAGACCCCAACGTGGGTCGAGACATGGAGAGAGGGGCCAGAGATGCTCCTGCCCATGGGGGCGGCTGCCTGGAGCCTCCGCTCTCGCTGTGCCTCGCTCTCTCTGGTGGTACCTGCAGCCCCACAGCGTGCCAGGGATGGAGATGCTGGGGCAGCGTTTGGGTTCCTCACCGTGTGGGCATCCCCTGCCGACCCATGGCTGAGTGTCAGGATGTCAGGAAGGGCGACAAACTCCAGCCAGGAGCTGCAGAGCCACCTTCTTGCCACCCCAGCTGGAGTGGGGCTGTGTTGTCCTCCCCATTACCCCCAGGCAGCATTCACCCATGCCATAACCAGCACCTGAAGCCATCGGCTGGAGGGTGAAGAGCCTGTCCCACCCATCAGTGCTAACCCCGTAGCCGTGTTTCTCTTTTCCTCTCATTTCCACCGTGTTTTTCATGTGTGTGGGGCGAGAGGTTGGAGCTGGCGGGTCTGTCCAGGAGCCCCAAAGCACAGCTGATGCCCAGGGCTGTGCTGTGAGGGTGTCGCTATGTTTGAAAGAGTCTTCAGATGTTTGCCAGGTTGTTCTGATCCTCTTGGGGTTTGTGGTTCAGTGCTTGTGGTGGATGGATGGTCAGGGCAGTGTTTGCAGGAGAGGACAGTGCTGTGGAGCCAGGAGGACAGGGAGGTGCTGGTGAGACGATCCCATCCTGCTCGGTGGGATCCCTTGGGATTGTCTCTGGAGCAGGACATGTTGCTGACATTCCCAGCTCTGTGCAAGAGCTCAAGCCCCAGCTGTGCCACGTGTCCCCATCCCAGCAGGACAGCCTGCCCTGGGCTGGGAGCCATGGGAGGGGAGCAGCCCGGGTGTGCTGGGACAGGGACACACATGGGTTTTGCTCCTGCAGGATCCTGCACCTGGGGAAGCCCCCTGCAGAGAGCTCAGCCCCCGCATCTGGCCACGGAACAGCTCTTTTGGCTCTTTCTGTCTTCCTGCATCTCCATCCTTGGTCTCCCTGTTCACAGACCTTCCTGCAGCTGTGTCCTCCAGCATGTCCCCACAGGAGCGGGGACAGGGCACAGGGGGATACAGGAGGATCACACGGGGCAGTGGCAGCTCCTGTCAGGGAGCTCTGCACCACCCTTGCTGGGGTGCCGGAGCAAGGAGCGTCTTCCTGCTGCAGATTAATTAATTTGGGTCAAATCAAGGCGTTGGAAGCGTGCAGGGTTGGGAGGTGTGGGGATGCGCCCAGCCCTGGGACAGCCCCAAGGAGTGTGTGCCTTTGGGCAGGAGGGTCTGCTGCTCCTGCAGGTCATGGTGCTCTTCCCGTCCTGCCCCACTCTGGCCCGTGTTCTCCCCCTGCCGGGGACCGGGGCATCCCCAAGCACCCCAAAACCTCACAGCAGGGTCCAGCCAGCAGCTCCTTGTGCTGCCGGCTGTGGTTGTGCAAGCCAGGAGAAAGTCACGGTAAACTATTAAAAAAAAAAAAAACAAAAAAACCCCTAAGTTTCAAGTTAACGTTCGCCAACTTTGTAACTTTTACAAACAGGTAAACAAACGATTGGACAATTTATGGCTTGAACTGTACCGGGGGGAGATACCTATCTTTTGTACATCCGAACTGTGCATAGCTGTTTTGAAGTGAGTTGTACGATAGCCTGTACAGAGACACCTCCAGGTGTAAATATTCCCGCTGCTTGCTCTCGAGGGGTGGTTCTGCTAAAGGTAAAGGGGTTTGTTCATTGTTATTTTGCTCAGCGTGCCCACCGGCAAGCGGTGTGGGTAGCAGTGCCCGAACACTGCCTTACTGGTTAAATAATAAAAAAAAAAAAAGCAAACAAACCAACCCCCCTCCCCCCCCCCCCCAAAAAAAAAAAAAGCTTATTTAGCAGCAAAATACAGCGCTCTCCTGGCTGTTTGTGTGCGTGAGCCCAGGCAGGGCGAGCTGCTCGCGGGGCAGCCAAATCGGGAGCCAGACGGCTCATGGCAGAGGGGGGTACAGGGTGGGTTGGGGACCCCGGTGCTGGTGGGGCAGTGATGGGGGTGCCTGCGGTGAAAATGGGCTGGGGGAGGGGGAAAGGGTCAGTGGCAGCAGTGCCAGTGGGTGCTGCACTGCACACCCTGAGGGCACGGTGGATGCCCCAAGGTGTGTGACTCACGTCGGGGGTGGCTGATACAGCCCCTGGCGTCACTGCTGGGCTGGTGGGATCTGCACGCCCACCGGCTGCACTGTGACCCTCCCGTGGTACCGCTGTCGATGGGGACAGGGCTGCTGGAAGGACCTTGGCAAGGGGTGAGTTTGCTGACTGAAGCACAATGGGACATCGCAGTCTAAAGCTTTGACAAAGTCACAACCTCCCTCCTTGCCTCAGTTTCCCCATCTGTAGGCAGGGCTCACACCCCCGTGCTGCTTTTTAACCAGCTGATGGCCAACGGCTGCTTAAGCACATTGTTTTTATTGACTGCGGTCACCAAGGGATGCTGGTGCCACCCAAGGACAGTTGTGGGACCATGCATGCACCTCTTAGCTAAATGTCCCCAAACGAGATACCTGCATCTCTGCCAGCGTCAAGCAGGGCTGATGCTGGAGGACACCTTGGCTTTGTCACTCTTTGACCAGCAGCCAAAGAAAACATTGTTCAACTGTGATTGAATTCAAAAATTCAATTTATAAAAAATAATTTAAAAATAGATATTCTGGTGATGGGTAATCCCTCATAAGCTTAGCAGGAAATTATTGGGGAGGCTAATTAGCCACTACCTAATTAACAATTGAAACAAGCCCTGGTATCTATTTGTCGGTCTAAATTGCTTTACCTCTGACATCTGTCCCATGGGGTGCAGTTGACTTTGGTTGGGGCTGGGAGCCATCAGTCCCCAAGTCCCCTTCCCACGTCTGCACTTGCAGGGTGGGTGCCACGGGGCTCGGGAGCCCTCTCCGCTGCCGTGGGGTGTGTGTGCGGTGGCATTTTACAGGGGAAGTGATGAAGTGGGGGATGGCGAGCCAAGGGGTATGGCTCTGCCTGAGGATGGATGACTATATGGAATTTAATCCATTGAAGGCCTGTTAGCTGGTTTTGCACTTGGGGGCCTTCTGCTGCCTTTCCTGTGGCTCAGAAGTGGATTTTACATAAACAACGCTTTCTTGGGAGCAGCAATGAGCATTTCTGCCAGGGTGTACCCCATCCTTCTGCTGGCTCAGTGTTTCATGTGGTCACCCCCATCCCAGCTGCTGCACCTCCTGGAGGAAGGCTCCCCAACGCTGCGTGACCGGTTTGTCTGTCCAGGAGATGTCCAAAAGGTTCCTGTCTCTGTGCTGGTGAAGGATCACCCTAGGGTCCTCTGGATTGCCCAGCCACTGCCTGAAATCCCTCCAGGTATGTACCCACACTGACCAAACCTGCTTCCTCTGGTCTCCACATGCTCCTCCAGTGACCATCTCCCATGGTAATGCACTAGGTAGACACCTGCTGGCTCTTACAGATCAGTCTAAATATCCCCGAGACCAGTGATTTTGTTGAAATTCTTCTTGGAAAGGTTTTTGCGGCTCTGAAGGCAATTAAAGTTAATAAATAGTACAAACAGAAGCCGAGCTGTTCAGCCTCTCACATCAGGGTTTCAACGCTGACAAGGGCTGACAGCAGTAGCCCTGGTCAATAATTCACGCTGGTGCTGGAGAAAGAGAAGGTGGGAAAACTTCTAAATTCAAGGCCAACACTTATGATTTAATGATGGAAAACTTTAGGTCTACTTGAAAAGCTCTTGCATAAGCAGATTAAAATGATGTGGGACAAAAGCAGATGGCTTTGAAAAGCAGCAATAAAAAAAATGTCAGAAGTTGAGACTCACTCATATCTTGTTTGGGTGGCAGAGGGGTTTTTGAAAGGGAGAGGGAAGACAAAAGATGATTCCTGATGTCTTCACCCTGGACGGAGGCCATGAGAAGGCACAGGAGCACTGCAACCTTCTCCTGGTGATGAATTGGTGTTTAGTTAGGATTATGGGGATATTTAATTTTTTCTTTTGGAAAGAATTAAAGCAAGAGGAAGATTTTTTAGCCAGGCCAGGCTGAGTTAGAAGACCAGGAAGGAAAGGGCACGAGACCGAGGTTGTCCTTGCTGCATGAGCCAGGACATAGTGCATTGAGCTTCAGCACCCTTCCTTGTGGGTGATGGGGAGTGGGGAGGGATGTAGCCGTGCCACCCTGCAAAGATTAAAAAGAAAAAAAAAAAAAAGGTAAAAACCACACCAGAATACAAACCCCATGTGGTGGTGGCACCCAGCCCCGTGCCCTCCCCAGAAAGGCAGCTTTTGTCCCTACACACCAGCCCTCAGCAGAGCAGGGGATCTTAATGCGAGCAGCTGAATGGGCCGGACGTGCTTTTGGACAGCAGAGCCGGTAACCATTCCTGCGCTCCTTACAGCAGGAAGCGTTTTACAGTCTCCTGATAATTGCAGTCCAAATAGTCATTCATCAGTTCTTGTGATTTGCCGTGAAATTATATATGCTCTCTGATAATGATGCAGAGGGCTAAAGAGCTGATCTTGGCAGGAGATGAGAGGTTCGAGGCTGGCGAGTAACTTGGAAGGAAAATAGAGCAGCTTTTGATGGGATGCCTGGCTCTTATCAGCATTGGGACCCTGAAGGGCGTTGGGCAGAGGCAGGGGTCTCTTGGCTGGCTGAGCTCTACCTGGCTTGTGTGTCCGTCTGGGAAGTGTTGGGTTTGTAAGAAACTTGGGAACGAGTGTCACTGTGCGTGTGTGTGCGGGTAACATGCTGAATTAATTGTCAGGTTTATTTATCCTCTCATTTTTGGCCTCCTGTAATTACCAAAATGAGTATTTGTCAGGACTCCAGGCAGCAGAGTGGTAATAAATCACTCGCCACTGACGGGAGGTTGGAGCAGTTGTGTCTGAGTGAGCCCAGATCATTGTGGGCTTTAGTGAAGTGCAAGTGCTGTCAGAGGAGCTGGTGCACAAACAAACAAACAAACAAAAAAACCCAAAACAGCTTTGCAGAAATTCTCCTGAAATAAAATCCCTGGATGCACATCCCTCCAGCCTGGGGCAGTGGTTGTCTGAGGAGGAATCACCTAACAGGGATGCAGGGGGGCTTGGGGAGGTGAAAGCCTCAGCAGCCCCCAGCGTGTAGGACACTGCCATACCCCATGGGGCTACAGGTCCCTTCCTGTGGTGGCACCAGGGTGTCCAAAAACGCTGCTGTGAAACAGCAGGGAGGGCATCTGTCTGCGTGCCCTGGGCTGAAAACCTGCGGAAGCTGGGTCGAAAGGCAAAATCCTAGTGCTGCAAACACATCGCTTTCTGGGTCTTGCTTCCCAGAGCGGCGCTCTCATGCAAGTCAGGCTTCATTGGGCTCTGCCCCGCCAGCGGTGATGCTGTGCTTGGGGCACGGGAGGGGGTCTGGATCCCACCCAGGAGGGACCATGCTCATCTCAGCTGCAGACCCCAGTGTAACCACCAACAGGTGAGACTTTCCTCTTATTGGCCCTTGTAAATGGAGAATAAGGAGAAATAACTGCCTGGAGATCCATTCTGCCACCTACACTGCAGAGGGGAGAGCATCGGTCACACGTTGTTTCGAGTCTGTATTTTTGAAGAGGCCAGTGTGTTTCCCTGCTTTGGGAATAATCTGAACGTCTCTCGCTGCAAACGCATGTAACCTGACGAAGCGCAGGGTGTTAGGAATGGTGGTAAACTCCATCTGGAGACCTCTCTGCTTTGAAGTCGGACGCCGTTTTAAACTCTGCAGGGTACTTTTGCTTAGAAAAAAGCAGCAGTTGTCAGTGAAGATTGATCTTGGTCCAGAAATTTTTGCTGTCCCCCCTGACTTCTTTTCATATTTATTAGTCATTTGCAAGGTCTTTGATGACTAGATGCATGTTCAGCTTGGAGAAAACTCTGTTGCAGTATTTGCCAAGGTGATGCCAGGGGATAGGAAACACTGATCGCACTAGCTGCAGGGTCTGGCCATGCTAATGATGGTGTATTTTGAGTTGTCATTATTAATTGCCATGGCAGCCCCCGGTGCTCCTCAGCAGAGACAGAGGAAACCCACGGAGGAAGCAGAAGCCCTTGGGGGGGTTGGTCTCAGGTCTCACCCACAGGCATGCAGCCCCAGTTGAGCCAGCCAAAATCAATTGCTCCGCACGTTGTAGGTCAGTATTTGCAGAAAACACTGTGCCTGCAAAGGAGGGGCACCTCTGTGGGCTGCTAGGGGCTCCTCCTGCCTCCAGTGGCACAGGGGGAAGAGAAGGCTTTGTGAAGAGCAAAAAACAGAGCAACACCATCCAGAAGGTCACCCTCGAAGACACTACATCCTCATTCAGCATGTTCCTCAAACCCTGCTCAGAGCTGCTGTCAGCAGGTAATGGGCCATGTATCAGCTCTGGTGAGACGTGGACTCTAAAGAGGTTTGGATTCCACTGATTTGGGTGTTTGTTTGCAAAAGGCTGGGCTTTAGCTATGCAATCCTGATCCAGCTCTACCCAGGATCCAGGAGTATTTTCTGCTGCTGTTTCATCCTGAGCCCTTTCCAGAAAGCAAAGCAGCTGCCAGAGGTCAGATGCAAGGAGCCTGGTCGGTGCGTGCCTGAAGATGGGTGCCAGGTCTGGATCTGCATTCCAGTTGGACCGCAGCAGAGCTTTTCCCCATGGGGATGTTAATCCTGGGCCTTGGCTTAAAGCCATCTCCAGCTTTCATGTTTTTGGAACCAAAAAAGAGCGCCATTCTCTTCAAGGGGAGAAATCCTTGTACCCCAACTCTGTGCCCCAATGAGAAGTTGCAACCGGTTCAAGCATTGCTGGCTCCTTAGCAGTGAAACCCACCTAACATCACCCATTTTTAAGCTACCCAGTCCCGGTGGGCTGCCAGAGCATCCTACTCCCCTTCAGACCAGCAACAACCCCCGAGCTGGAGGTGCCTCCTCCATCCACTGGTGAAGGTGAAACCAAATAGCAGAAGTTGGAAACCAAATAGCAGAGGTTGCTCTTGGGTCTCTTTGTGGGGGAGGGCAGCCTTTTTATTAGGTCCAGATGTTGCATTCTGCCCTGGGCCATGCTGGGAAGTAAAGCAAAATGTGTTAATGTTGGCTGGAAGAGCCTTGGTGGAAACAGGCTCGGAGGAAGTGGGGTTTGTCCTGTGCCCCTGTTTCCTGGGGGCCCAGGGAAGATGGGCCAGCACAGGAGGGACAGGCACAGGCAAGGGGTCATCCAGCTGCTGAGCAGCCCTCTTCCCTTCACTCTCCAAAATTCTCCTAACAGTGAGTATGGCTTGAGTAGGGTAAGCCAGCCACCCGTACCTCCAGGGCTCTTGGGTACCTGCTGTCCCCAAACTGATGGCACCCACAGGGAAGTCATTCCCATCGCTGAGCTGTTGGGTCCCTTCTGGACTGATTTCCCGTTGGGTTTCATATTGAGATGTGGAGAACTCTGTGTGAGGGGCAAGGCTGCTCTCCAGATGTTATTTTTCACCATTAGGCAGTGTTTTAAAATATGTGATTTCCACCCCCACCCACCCCCCTGCTTTCTGAGTGCATATAGAAGAGAGACCTTTAGAGGGGTGAGTGGCAGGGGAGGGCCTGGATGGGGGAGGGCAGCAGGACCTTCCCCCAAATCAGCCGCTCTTCTGCAAATGAAGAATTTCCAGAAAGTGCTGAGCTGGGCATTTTGCAGCCAGCTCTGCTAGGCTGCGGCACAGCATCGCGCGGCTGGTTAACGGAGCTGGGCTCCAATGGGTCCCCGTGATCCAGTGCCAAGCCTGGAGGCCTTCAAAACACGTGGCTCGTTAACAGTGCGCTTCAGCTACGGCTGGGGCTCGCACAGAGGGCAAGGCGCTGCCAAAACTTTCACAAGTCCTGGAGGACTCAGAAAGGCCCAAGCTGCAAAGTTCAAGGGTAGACCCGGAGGCAGAGCAGTGCCGTGATTAGCGAAATACCCCAGGCCTCAAGTGCTGCTCTGCTGTTCCCAGGTCCACCCCACGTTCACTTTGATAACAGGCTCGGAGTAGAGCCACAAGGATGGCTCCTCTCCCAGATACTAGTTAGGGATCTGTGTGCCTCTGGGTGCTATCTCCTCTATTCAATCTATATTCCCAGGTAAAGCCCCCACTCAAACAGCCAAGGATGCTCTAAGAGGCTGAGATGCTGCCATAATGCCTCACTAGAAGTTGGACCTGAAGCTAAAACCCCAGCTCTGCACCTCTAAGGCCATCCTACTTGGCCACAACAGGTCGATAGGTCCACAACACGATGACGTGCATCACCGCCTACCCAGCCCCAGGCACTATCCCCTGCGCCGGGCGGCCGAGCCGTGCTCTTCAGCACCAAAAATGAATGTCCTGGAAGTGCAGGCGCTAAAAAAAACCAACACCCTTGTCGGAAGCACAGCAAAAACCCATCTGTGAGTGGAAGAGGTCAAAGAAGAATACAAAGGCTTTTATTTCCCGAGGCATTTGTCAGCAAGACAAATGTGGGTTTTTTTTAAATTTGCTGTTTTCCTAGCTGGCCTCCCACGCAAACGCCAAATGGACTTTCACTAGCATAAAGCAGGGTGTTGGCGTGTGTCCTTTGTAATCCAACGCTCGAGGACTCAGATGAGGAATCAGTTGGATCACTGTTTATTATCAGTAAGTGGGGCATATTTAAAGGAAATGGGCAGATTTCAACGCTACATCTATAACTAGTTTATTGCTGGCGTGTTCCTCTCTTGCCCTTATTATTTATGTTGAAAATGATAAATGAGGGATTGATGGTTCTAGCTGGTTTATGAATAATCAAGTTATTTCACTGTAAAGCCCCAGGGGAAGGTAATGTTTCTACAATCTTCCATCAAAGAGAATGCAGTTTGCACTCGTGTATGTGTGTGTGTGTGTGTGTTGCTCATTCCTCCACTGCCTTGCACTTGGCATGTTTTTGCACCAAGTGTGCCCATCCCCATGTACTCCCACGGCGTATCCCAGTGCCAAAGCAGGTTTTCCAGTCCGTGCAGCCCCTTGGCATCATCCCCCACAGCCACGCACAGGGTGTTTGGAGCAGTTTGCTCTCCAGTGCAGGAGGTGACGGGTGTCTCGGTAGCCCGTGCTGCCAGGCTGCGTGGCCACGGCGCAAGCCAGGTACTCTGCACAGAGGGCTGCAACTGCAGCAGTCAGCCCTCATCCCATTTGTATTTCAAGGAGCTGCAAATAGCCGCTGGTTGGTCTCAGGATCTGCTTGTGAGAGAGGAAGAGCCCTGGGAAGAAGACTTGAATGTTTATGTGTATAGAAATGTCTAATCACTGGGCTCAGAACAGGCTCAGGAAGGGAATCTGGAGGTGGTTAGCTGGAGCGGAGGATATTTTTATGCTAGAAATGTTCTGTCTGCCTGTATGCAGGGTAGGAAGGATACAATGAGAATCAAAGTCTTGGCAGGATGAGCATTTTCATCCTCGTAGATGTGAACTCCCTGTCTGTCTTGGACTCAGAGGCGTAGAACTGTTTAGATCCAATACCATTATTAGAAGCAGAAAATAGAGCTCATAAAACTCCCTCCTTACGCCCCAAAAAAGCAATTCCAGGACTCTATCCCACTCGTGAACAAGCCATTCCAGCTCACATTTCCCTGCTGTGGCCAGGCACATTGCCAGGGGAAAGGGACTTTGTGCTTCAGCAGAAGCTGTGCAGCCCAGGGGCAGGTCCTTGCTCCTCTCCTGTGTAACCAGACCAGGGGATTTAGAAGCAGGCAGGAGAGCTGGGCATGGTTAGTGTAGTGGCAAACCCACATGGCCAGGCCATGGAGTAACCCCAGAGGCAGCATCTGTGGTGGGAATTGCTCCCCCAAGCAACAGGCTGAAAATCAGCACTAGATGGGCTTCTTACTATGGCTGAGCAGACATTACAGAGAGCAGTCAGGAGTGCCCGCCAAGGAAGCCACCATCCTACCACCAGACCAAGCATCCAGAGGCCCATGCAGCCACCCTGAGGTCAGCTAAGGTGTCCCCTGAGGAACTGAACCAGCATCACTGGACAAGAGGAGGTTGCAGAGCTGCATCTAGAGCGTCTCAGGTGGGTTCAATCATCCTGGGATGGCTGTTCTGGGAGGTAGTTTTGGAGTTTCAGGGTCAGCTGCTCTGGGGTCAGAGAGACCTTGAGGTATACCTGCTGTGACAGACAACCAACCCACATCTGCTCCCCACAGAGATGGCCTCAGTGACAACTCAGCATCCTGTGCCAGAGGGGATGCAGTTTGTCCATTGGTCCAGGCATGGTTCTGGTTGTTCCTTCGCATGGGCACAGATTTGTGACATTTTGAGGACTGTGACACAACTTTTGCTGCTTGACATTGCCTAGATCTTCCAAAGAGACTTCTGCAGGTCCAGGCTTCACTATTTGCTGAGGATACGGAGCAGAGGCCAAGCCCAGGGTCTTGCATGTGGTACTTTCAAGTCAATGGCTTAGCATCAGGAGGAAGTTTTTATTGCTCCAGTATCAGGTAAGGTTCTTTCTTTGGCAAACCCCTGTATTGTTTGTTGACTGAACATAGCTGTGGAATGAAATCTGATAAAGGCATCTGTTGTTCACTTACGGCTCTGCTTTGTTGAGTGGAATGGGGATCCCAGCATGTGGGTTTTTATTATTATTAAATTTGTAGCTGCCCATTATCAGCAACTTCTTTTAGGTGAGGCTTTTGGCATTTTACGCTCAGCATTCTTGCTGTCTGTAAAACCAGCCTAAATCTTTCCTTCTGTTCATAAAGGCATCTAGTCTAAATTCAAAGTCTATCCATTATAACTTCAGCACCTTGTAATCCCTCAGAGATATGTGCAATTACTCTCTGAAATATCCCAGGAGCAAAACTAATACCAAGCATCATCTGCTTAAATTTACAACATCCAAATGGCACAGTAAAAGCCACTAGCTTAGGGGTTAGCTCATCTGAGCGCACTTGCCAAAACACATATCCTGCATCTAATACTGCTTTTGCTGCTGAGGATTTAGCTGCCACCTCAGGAATCTTCATTGGACGGCATTCACGGTTTATGGTTTTATTTAAATAACAGGAGTGGATGCACATGTCCTTCATCTGGTGTTTGGGTTTCAACCATTGAACTCACCCAGTCCATACACCCCCTGCATTTCCAAGGGTGCTTGAGCACGAGCATGTTGCCCATCCTTCATCCTAGGAGCAGTTGAGCCATGATTTGTGTCAAAAAGCTTGGGACGAGGACACGGGCACTTCCCGTGCACCTGAAGCAAGCCTCTTGCATAACATGGCTTTCCTTCTCCTTGCCATTCCGTGGAGTTTAATGGCTGTTTTCGTCCAAGTCTATTGACTTCATCCCTATAAATCCAATATGATTTTTCCATAAGGATTAGTGTCAGATTCTCCCTGCAGACATCTTAGGTCTTGGAAGACGGCTGAGCGCTCTACTAATAGCTGGCGGGTGAGCCTGAGGCATTTACAGCAATGGCTTTAAAACACACTCCATGGCGAGGCAGGGTTTTAGCCCTGATGCAACCCGTCTGCCTTCTCGACTTGGAAAGCCAGGACGTAGCAGGGGTCCTGATACTGTACCAGGGTGTGGATACCTGGACACGGCATAAGCATTATGTCAGTTCCTCCTGCCCTTCAAGGCCATGGAAAAGCTGGGAGAGGAATTATCTAGGTTGAACACCAGGGCTTCATAGTTGGGTACAACAAGATCAAGCAGGAAGAGGGAAATTTAGGGTGAAGAAATGGTAAAACAGCCTCTGTAGGAAGAGTGAGTTTTGTGTCCTTTGCTTGAGCTATTTCAACTTTCCCTGGGCATACATGACAGGGCAGGATTTACACGTCTGAAACCACAGCCTCCTCACCACGGGGAGCTGGGATGAATTCCATGGGCAAGGGAGGGAGACACCAAAAACATTCCCTCTGGATGGGAAAAGGGCATTGGGGACCAAGTAAATGGGTAAGGAAGAGGAAGAAAACTCCAGATACATCAGCATGAGAGTTTGAGCATTTTATTACGATATATAAATTTTGTCTTTTTAAATTACTCTCTATGAGTTGAACAGGAAGGGATTATTGTGGAGGGGGGAATATACAAAAATAAAAGGATATTGTGAACTACTGCATCACCACATATACAACAGTAAAGTACTTTACAAGCACTTAAGAGAATCAGACTTACAAAAATAAAAAATATGACACATCCTTATGCATTTCCCCCAGTAATATGTTCTTTTCTTCATTCTCTAACCTTCAAACACCTTTCAGCCCCATCTTCAGGTCACAATTCATACGGTAGGATACTTTACTCATGTTGATGGCCATCACAGTATCTGAAAAGGAATTAGTGCCTCCCAAGACTTACAACATACAATGGTTATCGGAGAGCTTTAGGGGAGATGTTCAGAACAGAACTCAATTTGTGAGTGATGGGGTGATCCTCAAGGACCAGAGTTTATCTGGCAGTAGAAATGTGAATATCCCACAAGAAGATCCATCATTCCCTACAAAGTGTTCCCCCATCTCCACACAGAGACAGCTCTGTGTATCTGTGCTGGATACAGAGTCCCCTGTCAGCCTGGAGAACAGTGGCACTCACAGACTTCAGCGGGACTGAGTAACTGTGACAGAGGATGGATCTGATTTTGTTTCAGCTCTAAAAAAGGCAAGGACGCTCTTCCCTGCATGAAAAAAGTCAGGTTAAAACTACAATGGCTAAGTATCCTAGCTCACAGTGTTCACACGCAGAACATTCACCTCTACATCAGATTCACGCAGCCTTTAGTCATCAGTTTGCTCTACAAAGTCTTTTGTTCATTAACCTTCTAGTGACCTTTCCCATTTTTTTAAGACACACTCAACATAAATAGTAAATAGCATTCACTTCTCTGACCAGCAGCTCACTCAAACACTGCTATCAACACCCAAATCTCATTTCATCATTCCCAGAAAGTATGCACCTAGGGTGCAAATCTGTATTTCACATTAAGAAAATTAGAGCTGGCTTAGGAAAAAGAAAAAAAAAAAAAGATGAAAGAAGCAGTAAACTGTTTTGGTCAAAGTTGCTCTCTGCACTTTGTGCAAAGTAATCTGTAGATTCTGAAAGGTCAATATTTCCATAGGGTTCCCTCTTTCTGGCCCCAAACGCAATGACAGCAATGCAGGCAGACCAGACATAAGCGTGCTCTATTGCATTCAGGGGCAAAATAATCACAGGAATGAAGGGATGAAGGGGAAACCCCACACCTTTGGGATAGACAGTGACTTTCCACATTGGAAAAAACAACCTTCCCATCCCCAAAACAGATGCCTTCTCAGAAAGTTGCTGATCTCAAAAATAACTATTGATGGAAAGTAATTCCTGAAGGCAGAGTCTGACTTTACCTATCAGGCTTACAGGACTGTGCGCAATAGGCACGTTAGTATCCTGGGGAGAAGTTGTGTAGCCACAGTCCCAGCTGCCCAAGGAAACTCAGCTTTCTAAGCAGCATTTCCATGGTCTAAATTTATCATGAAATATACATGAACAAAGATCTGTTGTTTGAGATGAATGATGCTCCGTTTAAAAGAAAAACACCTCTCTAGTGGGACTAATCATTCCTTTTAGATATACAAACATACTACAGGTAAGGCACTTCTTGGTTGCTGGGAGCGATTCTTAATTGGCACCACACAAACACAAAAATCAGTTTCTGGTGTTTAAGCAAAACAAAAAAAGTCACTGCTTTTCCCAGTCGTAAGCAAGGTGAGCTCTGGCTCTTCTACCACCACCTAACCCAGCCACCGGGATAGGAGTAATAGGGACAGAGGGTGGGCAGGCAGGGTCTACCTCTGCACCTACATGAGGGTGAAGACTTTACACTCTGTGGTTTTCTTCTCCTCAGAAAAGACAAAAGTCCTTTTCCAAGGCCAGCTTTCACCGAGAAGAAAAGCAGCTTATGATGGGCCCATGGGAGATACCACGTAAGAAGGTATTTTTCAAAAATTTCTGTACATCTCAGGCACTTGGTAATGTCACAGCTTGGATGTGGTCCAGGATGGTAGCCGACCATGGCCTGTCCATGGCTCCACAGCTGAAAGTGTGTTCAGCAGCCTAGAAACGCAAGCTGCCGACTGGCTTTTTTTTCTTGACATGGCAAAACCAGAAAAGCTGCTTAAGCTCCAAGAGGCAGGAGCACGTTAGGTCATTTCTAGTCTATTTGCAAAGAAAACAAAGCATGAAGCATCAAAGACACCTGGCCTTGACATGTGGGGACCCTTCAGCGACAAGGATGCAGCCCACCATTACACCCTCCTGGGAGTCACATCCACTTGTGAGACTTTGCCTTAGCAGCCCCTGTCCCTGCAAGGTCAAAGACAAGGCTGTGGTTCAGGTCTCTCCACTGGATTGTATTTGCACACTCGTTTTTTTTTTTTTTGGGGGGGGGGGGGGCGGGTTGAATTTTTTTTATGTTACAGCCAGTGTTTAGGAAGCTGAACTAACAATGGACAAAGTGGGCAGAAGCCTGCAGCTGGGGAAAACCTGTCCTGCTCAAAGACCAGCATGATCAAAACCTGAAGCTTTGTGCCTGGATCAGGGGAATAATCCAACTGTTAACAGGAAAAAAGCCTGATGTATGGTGAGAATAGGGAGTCTCTGGCATCCCTTCAGCTTGGAGGTCAGCCTGTCTCCATGCTTGCTCAGTGGAGGAGCCTGCAGTCTAATCTGTCATCATGCAGGGATCTCCTGGGTATGAGTATTGGCCCTACTTTTGAACCTGGATTATACTGTTACTCAGCTTGGAAACCTACCCCCTTTGCTACAGACTCTCCCAGGTGCAGGGAAAGAGCCCTCCAGAGCCTTCATAATGACCCCAGGAAGGCAGGTGAGTTGCACTCGTCACAAGGCTCACTCACCAGCACCAAAACAAGATACGCCTCAAGATGAGCCATCAAGTAAGTGCATCACCAACCTGCATTGCACTGGGACCATGTTCATCCTAGCTTCAGCTGCCCCGCTGTCTAAGCTAACTCCGCAGCACTCGTGTTTGCTGGAGCTCTGGGGAGAGGGGTTGCCTCAGGCATAATAATCCCTTTGGAGGCAGAAGTTACTTCTCCAAGCTTTGATGCTGACAGTCAACGACAGCAAAATCTGAGCAATAACAAATATAATCCTTGTTTCTTTGTTGCTGAAAAGAATTCAACAGTAGGTGGAAGCCTTGGAAATCCTTTGAGAGATTTCTCCCTACCAAGTCCTAACTCCCAAAAAGAGAGGCAGAGTTCATCACTGCCATAGCGCATGTCTTTCGCTACTAATGATGCTTCAGCTGTCAGGATTTAACTTTGTAAATAAAGACCTTATATTTACCTCTGGTGGAAAAATTTGTGCTTCATTTTAAACAAGAGAACTCTGTTTCATAAAGGTCACAGTTCTGGTCATATTTACCAATTGCCTTTTGAAACTGATGGAAAAAGTATCTTTTTAAGTCACTATTTAATTATTTAAGTTTGACAGATTTTTTTTTAATCTCTGTGGGTTTGTGCGTCAACTGTTCTGGGCAATCATCTATGTCTTGTTGACATTGTTAATAGGTTTTCTGACTTGGCTGCTCAGTTGTGTTCTGAAATAACTCGATCAGACTTGCAGCAAGTCAGGAACAAAATGGAAAGTTTAGAAGAGGGAAAGCTGGAAATTAATTTCCAGAGCTGTGTGGTTATTTTCTAAGTCTCAGCTCTTCCCAGCAGCATGCAAAAATTCTTGGTAAGATTTTAGGAGACAATTCCATGCTATTTTCAAAGGTTACTTGTTTGTAGCAATCCAGGCTCTTGCAGATTTTCAGTGAGCTACTGAAGAGGTACTGGGAGACGTGACTCATGAATGGAGAATTGTTGACCTTAGGATGGCTGTAGTGACTCCTGTTCTATGTTTCCTACTGAAAGACAGCTCAGCTGTTTGTGAAGTACCTGTTGAACTGCTACACCCTGGCTGATTAAGAAAACCTGCACAGATTTGGGCTCTTCAATACTTCATGCTCTACACTGAGAAAGTCTGGCCACTCCTCCACAGTCAGCGAAGCTGTCCACGGCACAGGTATGGAAACTATTGAGAGGGTGATCAGCCTTGCTCACGAGCTTCTGCACTAGCTTCTTTGAAGCCAGACAGCATCTCCCTGTACTACACTCCTCGCTGCAATACCCTGAAACTCAAAAGGGTTGCAAGTGCATAAAGATCCCTGGAAATTGGGTGTTTGAGACAACAAACAGCATGGCACACTTGGACCGAAAGTACTTTTAGAAAAGGGCACTGGGCTCCTAAATCACTTGGACACTTTTAGAAAATAGCCCTTCAGCTATTGAGATTTTTCTGTCTCCCCTGTGTACTCTTGGCTGGGCTCACAGAAGAGGTGGCCATGCGTCAGGGTAGGCCTTTCTCCCGTCTCCTGGTTGTGCTGTGCCTTACTATGGGATATAAACATCTACCTGCTTGCAAGAGCACCGTGTGCCTGTTCTCTTCCTCTTTTTCCTGGTGACAGTCCCCGCTCCTCTCAGTAAGTTAGGCCTGAGGCTACTGCAGTAGTGTGATATTGCAGCTATCTCCCAGATGAGCTGTTGGAGCAAGCTGTAATGTATTAATACAAATAACTGCCTCCTCTGCATTTACACTCTAAGAGACCTGCCTTGGTGTATGCTGGGCAGACTGGACGCTGACTCTGCAGTTGGTGTTCCCTTTGCAGAGATCAAAATAGCTCTGGACATTACAGTGAGTCTCACCTATGTGCTAGACGAGACCTACAGAGCTCACAAGGCAGCACTCTGCTATGGCTAATAGGGTACTTTGTCATCTTGATTTCATCTAAATACAAGTCAAAAATAGATACGCTTGGAAAAAAGAAGAAAAATAAAATCCAGACCATGAATGTCAGGAACGTCGCAAAATACAAGCCAGCCTCTCACTGATCAAAACCATCCCATGACCTGCAAGCCGCCTCCCAGCCAGTTCAGCCTCACCCAAGACGTGGTGTTCTCCAGCCACTAATATTCAGTTGCCATCAATGAGGGCCCAGCCAGAGACCCAGCAAAGGCCACAGCCTCCTTGAGGTCACAAGGTTGCCAGCCGCAGGGCAGATCAGAGGGTCTCACTGTAGATGACGCACGGGCTGGTTTCCTCACAGAGTTCCAGCTGCACACTGGAAGCAAACCAACGCTTGGCACAACCCAAGCTGTAGTTGAGGGTGGTCCGGTAAATGTTCTTGGCACGCTTAGGAAAAATGATGGTCGTGCTCTGAAACCTCAGTGGCTTCTGGCGGGGCTCAAAGATCAGCTGGGACTTGTAGTTCCGCCAGGTACAATTGGGAGCAGCAATGACTGTCTCGCTGTAGGTGGTGACGGTGGGGATGGGGCCATAGAAGATGTCATCTCGATAATGCTTCTCAGAGTCGTACTTCACCTCAGAATTGCACCTACAAAGCACAGCAAGGTATCAGGAACACAGCCCAGGCAGCAGTGGAGAGAAGATAGGGTAGGACTCTTTCCTAACCCTTTGGAGCTGGCAACTTTTATGACCTCTTAGTGCACAGACACTGGGGCAGCTGCCGACCCTACCACCCCAAGTGGAGGGCCAAGACGACTCCTTCCTGCTGGTGAATGTGAATCTTGGGGGAATCCCACCTTGCTGTGAATCCATCTCAGCACTTCTGCAGTGTGTGTGTGCACAGAGGACCAAGCCTGCCTGGTCATGCCAGGGCAGAAAAGGCTCCAAGCAACCCACGTCTTCCTCTGGTTTCCTCCATGGGCCCCACTGGAGCCTCAGCTGGGCCCGGAGAGCTGCACTGGAGGCAAACACCCTGTTAGCAAGGGACATCAAGAGGTGGTGAAACTCCTCAGCTGGGGTAGGTCAGAGGCTGAGGAATGAAAGCTTGAAATTCCAGGAAAATTCTTGATCCAGCCTTTTCCTGAGCATTTTTAACAAGCACAGCCATGCAGCATCAACTTGAAATGCTGAGGGACCTTGCGAAACAAAGGTCCCTTGATCATTAACTCATGGTAGGTCTCACCACACTCCCTACTGCTAGTGTTAGGCTTGGGGGGTTGTCCCTGCCCCAGTGACCAGGCTGAATAGATGCTGCTGGTGGGCCACGGTCATGGGATGTCACACTGGGGTGAGGGGAAACTTACTTCTCAACACAGCATGCCCACTGCTGCTTTCACAGGCCATGTTGTCCATGCAAGCTCTGGCTTGGCAGGAAAATAACATAAATAAGGTTTTCAGAGATGGCAGTAGCATGGTGTAATGGACACATGTTGAGCTATCAAGGCTGTGTGTTTGTCTGTTTCTTTATATTGCCTTGCCATCAGAGCACAAAGATGCCCAAACCAGCTAAAATCAGAGTGCTGGGAGATGAGGGTTGAGGTTGCTTGTTGGGGCCTATAGAAAATCAAAGCAATAGTCAAATAGCAGGTAAAGCAAAGGGATGCTGTGGTGTGGACTCTGGCTGTCCAATACCCAAGCCATTGGTCTCAAAAGAAGTGGCCATGTTAATAGCTGTCAGATGTCTCTGCTGGCCTCCGGAAGGGATGTATGGAAACCAGGCCACATAAAGGGCTTTCCCTAGAATCCCCGGCCATGGGGAGCAGCAGGACTTTCACTTGTTTTCCCTGCTCCCCAAACGCTCCTCCGGCAACCAGCAGCCAAGGAATGTGCAGCTCCACGTAAAAAAGATTAAAAGCTGGGTGTGTGCTTGTCATTACCTCCACCCGGAGGGGGTTTGACTGATTGTGCACTGCATGTAATCTGAGCTGCTGTAATGTATTTTGCACAGCTAGGGTGTAAGCAAGTCATTCAGCACACATAAAACAAGACTCCGATGTAATCACCATAAAAACATGCCCGCTGGCAGTTCCTCAGCAAGCAGAGATTTACTGGGGTGCATTTCCAGAGAGACGTTTGCATAGGTTGAGGAGAGTGGGAATTGGGCTCACAGTCCTCCCACAGTCCCTGCCCCAAACTGCTCCATGCTGTTTGCAGAGTACATTCCACACCAGCAGAAGTGCATAAGAAGAACAGAGACCAACGTTTATCCATTGGCCACAGCACCAGCCTCACAGGAGGTCAGAAAACCTCCATCCCTGGCTTGAGGGAACTCATCCTGTCTCTGTGGGCTGGTCTAATGTTGGTTTCTCTGCTGCAAGGGCTAACATAAACAGGTGCCAGTTATAAGGTGTTTGATTCTTCTGAGGATCTAAGTCAGCAGGGAACAGGATGAAGACCATCAGGTTACTTAGTGGAGGCCACCAAGCCTACAGATGGTAATGTTTTTCTCTCATAGCCTTGGATTTGAGCTGTCCTTGGAGGGAAAGTCTTCTCTTACAAGCTCCCTTCAGTTCTTGCCTTCTCCCCTCCACCTCTGCTGCTGTCGGTGTTTTTAATTCAGGCATTACTCTCCCACCTGTCCCTCCCTTCCCATCAAAATAACCACGACTTTCATTCGTAAACACAATTTAATTTTTTGCAGAAGGAAAAGCACCAGGAAAAATACAGAAATCCCCACCTACCCACCCCATCCCATCTGTACCTGATTTCCTGCACAGGCTCGGGGCTGACCTCAATGCTTTCTCCGAAAAACACAGGGTACATTCGAGGCCTCATCTCTGGCATGGACGGGTTCAGGAGCAGGTAAGGCATCTGCAGGGAAGAGGAACGCAGCAAGCGTTGGGACACCACACAGATGAGGCTGGCAGGGTTCGTAATGTGCTGAGGCTGGCAGCGGAGCAGCCAGCAGCAGCACACTCAGCACTGGCAGGAGACATCAGTGCCTCCAACCTTGCTGAACTCCATCTCCTCAGAGTCCCATGGGAGACACTGCAGGTAACAGGCTCTTCGGCAATGAGAACAGGTGACTGTGGCACCATCCGGACCAACTTTGTTTCATGCAAGCTAAGCTTGCCTCGCTTGCACTCTCAGCACCATTCAACCCCCAGCCTTGCAGTCCCTGTCTTTTCCAGGTTTGTAGCAGGGCCCCAGGTTAGCGAGGTGTTCATCATACCGAGGAAGGCACTCTTCTCCATACCCAAAGGGAAGGACCATTGTCAAGTTGCCAAAAAACAGCCTTAAGGTGGTTAGCAGAGAACAGGACCATTAACCCCCACCCTTGCACATATAAGCCTTGCACAGGACTTGCGATGCCTTGACTTTCTGATCTGCCAACTGTGGCTGTACCAATTTCCAGGCTGACTTCCAGCTCCCAGGGCTGAGGAGACACAGCACCCACCAAGACCACCCTCTCCACCTCCCTCTGCCCAGCGCATCACCCCAGGTAAGTGACTCTGCTCAGATCTCCGGCACTGCATCCTGCAGCATCTGCTCACTGAAATTTAGCCCGCCCTTCCCTCTTCCTTTCTTGTTTCTCATAGGAATCACAATTGTTTGGGGATTTTCTTTAGCCCTGATGTTGCCTTTGCTCTTCACTGTTACGCATTATCAAGTCTTACAAAGACTCAAAGTGCACCAGCAAGGAGAAGTGCCCTAAATCTGATGTAACATGGAGATAGGACCTAAGTCTGCTGACTTAAAGGACACAGACCTACTTAAGTGAGATGTGTATATGTGTTTATATATATATATATACATGTATATATGTGCTGAAAATAATGTATCCCTTGCAACGATCCAGTGGGCGAAGTGGTAGATTTGCTGTTGCTGAAGTCTCTGTGCCAAAAAAGGCTGTCATGCTCCAAGAGACATTCTCGTTAACCACGCGCAACTGAGTGTGGGGTGAGACACTGGGGCACCTTGTGGCCTCAGCAATGCAGGAAACCAGTTTCAGGCCAGGACTTTTTAATGACTAGACCCACTCCAAGACACGACACCAAAAACTGAATTTTTAAGACTAATTACACCCTGAAGTTACTTAGTCTGATAGAGTGTCACAGTCCAGCCTAGGCTCCTCTGCCCACCACAAAAACGAGCACTCCTACTTGTCTATACTGGAGTGCTCTCAAAAATCAGTTCCCACACATAGGGAGCCTGTGTCTGATGTCTGGACCAAACCCAGCAGCTAATTAAGCCTAATCCTGCCCTCCTGGAAAAATGTCATTGCAGGTTTTGGTCCCTGCCACCACTTTTCTGTCAGCAGTGATTTATGACACGCAGGGACACAGGATCTCTTTACAGGAGATGGCTGGCAGCCCCTGTGCAAGATTGAAAGGTCTCTAGGTGGCTGAAAAGTTAATGGAGTTTTTCCACTTTCCACCCTGCATAGGTCATATGTGCGAGAATCCCAGCCCTATTTCATCAGTGTAAGTCAGTAAGAACATCTCAGGGCTCACAGAATCCGCTACAGTAGATGAGGATGTGGCTCCTGTATTGCCACTCCCTCCCACCTTCCCCAGCATCTTCTGGTTGGGTGGTACAGGGGGGAACACCGGAGCTGTGACCTGGTTCTTACTGGCAGTGCTGGCAAGAGGTATTGCAGCTTGTGCCATACCCTGTACAACATGCAGGTCCCCAAGCGCTCGCCAGGTTATCCCTCAAGTTGCTGTTAACTGGCAAAGCTCTGTTGAATCCACTCAACAGCATCAGTTCCCGCTAGCTGAGGTCTGGTTTTCTCTAGTGGCTTGGGCTTTCTCAAGTGGCTTGGCTTAGGCTCAGGCAAAAAATGTCATTGCTTCATCTGAATTCACCAAGCCCTTCGATTCTTTGTCCCAAAGCCACAAAGCTGTTTACTCTTTCCATACTGAAATTTCCCTGCACTTTACTACTGTGTTAAACTGTAAAGTAAAACGGCCAACCCCTCTTTTTGATTGAATATTTCTGTTCCATCCTCAAAAAAAGACAGTATTTGCATAGGCAGGGGAAAAAAAAAAAAAGGTGGTATGTTCACCCTCACTACCAAACACCGGCCAAAAGGCAAAGTTCATTCTTGGATTGCTTTCCACACTCTTGACAGGGGAGGGCAAGGGCAGCCTTTCTGGTTGTAAATAAAGCTCTTGCCTCTGAAATGTGAGTTATTTAGATCAGACAAGCCTTAGTTCACAAGGGTGCAAATCTCCAGCTTTTAACAGTCCACACACGGTCAGAGCTCTTTCTAAAGACATCTTGTACATGCGAAGAGGTTGATTTGGGTGCAGGAGTCAAACACCATGTGCACATGGCAAGCTTTGGGGCGTTCACCTGCAAAGATATGCAGATTGCTTTAACCGGTGAAGGAAGAAAGGCTGAGGATACGTGGCCCTCCTTCAGGAGACTGTTCTCTTCCTCTTTATACTCCTGTAGCCATACCTGACATTGGCAAAACTCCAGTTGAGAACCTGCCCTCTTTTTACACTGTGCCCACTTAAGGAGAGGTTTTGTCCAAAACTGGTCTCTGCTTGTAGATAAGGTGAGAAAATTATCAACTCTCCTCCTTCCTTTGAAAAGTTCTGCTCAGCAAAAGGTGTTTCTAACTCCCAGACGAAACACTGAATGTGCACAAGACATAAAGGTGGGCCTTGTCCTGTAACATGAAGAGCAGACCTAAAGGTATGAACACCTCTTACTGGAAAATATTTGAATGTCCTATTTTTACCATGTACTGTGACTCCTAGCACAAAACAATGCTGACTTATAAGTGGTTTAGGCTTTTATATCCCATCCTGAGGACAACACTGCTGACCGGGGCGCAGGTTTGCAACAGGCTCTGAAGGGAAAGACCCTGCACTTCTGCTGCCTCTTCCAGCAGCACCCCTATTTTTTTCAGAGGGCATCCACCCAAGTCCATGCCCAGGCTGACCATCCCTCGTGTGATCCAACAGCCTAAGAAAGTGCATCCGGAGTGTTCTGTGCACCCTGCTCTCTTCACGCACTGCCTTTGGGGAGCCCTTGCGATGCTCACCTCGGCTGGGGAGGGACAATAGTTTTCTTTGAGTGTAACCAGCAAGCTGGGGGTTTGCTGTTTCCCATAATGAGTAAAGTAAGTCACAGTCAGCAAAGACAGTTTCACTGCCCCAAAAAGTAGAGAGGCAGAACACAACTGGGAAGGCTCCTCTGGCCCAACTTCTAAGCAACAGATGTTTTCAGGCCATGCTGCCAAAACTGATTGCAAAATCGGATAACCAGAAAAAAGGTTGGGAGGCGCTGGTCTGAGCAGCACAGGCATCCCAATGTTGCCTTACTGTAAGTTTAGCCTATGGGACTATCTTTACTTCGCTGGCCAGGGACAAGTGAAGATTGGGTGATTTAAGCTGCTTTTCAGATCCAGATTAGCTTGCCAGAATGCTAAAAAATTATCTCAGATAGATGGTAACCATGAGGTTCTTTGATAGATTAACACAGGAAAAAAACAGATCTCTTAACAGTTCCACAAAGGGCGTCTGTAAAGTGCAGTTTTAAAGAAGCAGTTTTAAAGAATCCATGTCAGTGCTTCCAGGCAAACAAACCTTCACGCTTCTTGCTAACATATGCTGACACTAAGCATGCTCAAAATACCCCTGGAGACGAAAATGCAGGAGGTGAAGTCCTTCCTGTGGCTTAGCAGGAGCATTGCTGGGGCATCTGGCCCCCAGCGTTTGTAGGGGAACAGGGTTCAGAGCCCGCTGTGTGCAGGGGGTCTGCCCAGTCACAGCCTGGGCACAGAGGCAAACGCCGTCTGTCGAAATCACAAGTCCCACAGCAGCAAACAGGAAACAAGAACATGCTGCAGAAACAATACCAGTGCGCGTGGAGAAACGGAGGCTGTCATGCATGACTGAAATCAATCACAGTCAAAAAGTTGCCACTGAATTTGGTGAGATCAGGATTAAGTCTTCTCCAAGTTATTCTGGATGGAGTGGTGATGAGACTATTTTCATTGTGGGTTACGGTTTACCTTGCTCTGGGCAGGGAAGGGTGACAAAAGGCATTTCATAATGCATTTCATATGCTGTAAACGAGCATCAACTTCAGACCTGCAGGCTTGGCTTGATTAATTTAGAAAGCTGGAACAATTGCGGACGTTGGGAAGTCAAAGCCAGCAACTTCTACCACCCGTCAGAGACCATTACAGATTCACAGTTATCTACCGCAAGTAGTACTGTGAGCTGCTGCAGGTCAGAAACCTTGAAGTCACCTGGAAGTCTGCACATGGAAGGCATAAATAACTTAGAAAGCACGGTCTAAAAATAGAGATCATCTGCAAGACCCTGCAGTCTGCTCAGCAAACAAGCAACTGAATTGCTTAAATGGAGTGAAAGGGTCACTAAACAGCACGGTTTTACATGGCAGCAACTGAAACGCACTTCATATGACATTTTGTTTCACCTCCAGTGTTGTCCTGAAATATCTGCTCCTGCATCTCACCTGCAGTTCGGAAAGCAAGGAATAGGCGACATGAGCTTTCCAAAAGATTTGTCTTTGGGGCTGAAATGTTACATGCTTGGCACATGTCAAAAGCTGGCTTTTTGGCAAGAGTTTGACACCAGCTCCTTCCAATCTGTTTTAAGATAAAAACGAAACAAAAATGTTCTGCCTGTCAAAAAAATACTGACTCAATTATTTTTCCTTCTGCACAGGAACGGTTAGAAGAAGAGCAACACCGACCAGACTGGTGAGCTCCCTGGAGAAAATTATGATCCTTGGCTCATTTCTAGCAACCACTTGGTGATCTCCGGTTGCTTCAGAAGTAAGGTGACTTTCTTTATTACCCTGCACCGCAGATGGGCTGGCAGGGAGTAGAGCTTCTTCCACACTATTGGGGGTCACTGATGGTGAAGAGGAGAAACCCACATGTCTTTAGACCATGCTGTGCACAAGTGATCCACAGGCGAGGTCTGTCTATCCAAAGAACAAACCCTGGGGTTGCTACAGCTGGGACCTGATTAATCTGTCCCCAGTAATTGGAGCTGTGCTGTTACTTATCAGATGCAGCTCTGCAAAAGTCACCACAACCCTGTCATCTTTATGCAGAAGAGGAGGAATCTGGTAGTCCAGGAAGGTTGAGGAGTTGGAAGGGAAAATACTGGAGAGATTGAAAAGCGAGCCCCATGCATACATGGTATCCCCTCAAAACAGAGCCAAGGTTAAGTAGTACATGTGCTATCATTTTCATTTCATTTCCAGTACATAATTTGTTTCAACCAGCAAAGGGTTACAGTATTATTAAAAAGTTGAAGTGCTTTCTTGTTCGGCTGCATTTTTCCCTCTGTCTTAACTCCAATGCCTTTCAGGCATGTAACAGCCTGGGCTGCTAAACTCCGCTTTTTTCAAGTAGCACATAGATAAACACAGATAAAATCAGTTGCTGAACGGAATTCAATCTACAGCTAACCAACAGAACTTCCTTTATGGTGGCTGAAGTATTATGGGGGGGCTTTTGCTCTGGGACACATACACATCCTTCAGTTCCGTGTCATTGCTTCATACCTGCCACAAGTGCATTCTCTCAGTGACTGCTTCCTGGAGGTATTTAGATCGCAGAGTTCTGAACAACAGCAAAAATAATACAGTGGACAGAATAATGCTATTTTACCTCTAATAATTATGTAGAGTAAGTGGGCTCTGTTAAGATATTTTTCATTTGGGGTAACTTACAAGAATGGAAGCAGTTATCAAATAGTAAACAAAGATGAGGAAAAAAGTGCCATGAAACTGGCCTGAAATATACTGACTGTTCTTTAGCTTCCAAATTCCAGGCAGCAAAGCAACAAAAAGGAAAGGAAATTGATGTGACTTGAAAAAAAATAAACCCCTCAAAAAACCTTTTCCCCAGAGAGCAAGAAGGACCAGAACTGACCGACTCCTTTTGCTATGGTCATTACGTGGAAGGCACTAAGATGTGGCATTAGATCTCCGGGGACTGTAAGGGGAAACGGCTTTCCAAGCATGAGGGCTACAAACAGGATACAGCTTCCCAAATTCCCAGCTCCTAACTTAGCTAGGGCATAAGCAAATCTCTCACCACACTTTCCCACTATGGTAACATGTCAGGTCCATGAAAATGTCACTTTACTCAGCTGTTATTTACAGCTATAATGAAAGTTCTGGCTGAGTTATTTGACACACATCTACATTCTCCGCTCTAGCTGATAAGCAGTATTTGTTTAACAGACCATTTATTTTCCCAATATCTTCACGTATTGCACATTACGAGTAATTTATACTAGGGCCGGATGAGATTTTATTTGAAGGTGATAACAGTAAATGCAGACCTCAGGTATAAAGCAGGGCTTTATTATTTCAAAGAATTACATCCTTCCTGCCTGTCTCCCTCTTCTATTTCAAGTGGGAAATGTGCACTGCTTTTCTTATTGTCCACAGCGTCACTTGGGGACGCGATGGAAATTAAACAGCTGGAAGACACCACCCTAGATACAGCCACATTTTTCACAGCAGACGGTGAGACCGCGGTGACTGTTTCCCTGACCTGCACAGAAGGGACGTCTGCCATGGTTTGCAGATTAGGTGAGGACCAGAGCCATTCCCCCCTCCTTCGCTGCTGGCGTTGAAGCAAGGAGGAAGAGGAGTAGGCGCATGTTGAGAACTGGATGGGGCTGAGGGACAGGGGACAGTCAGGTGGGGTTGGCCTTTGCCAGGCAGCGGATGCAGGCATGAAACTGAAACCAGCACCAAGCCCTGCCGGGGGAATTCCCGCATGATCCTACCCCGTGGGAGCAGTTCAGAAGTGGGTCGGAATGCCGGGATGCAAATGCCAAGCCCAGAGGCAAGCCCTGCTGCTGTGCCAGATGGGTGCCTCGCTCCCTGCTCAGGCCTGGGGCTTTCCCCAGAGCTGCTGGGACCCACGTGGGCTGGGAGAGACACGTCACCTGCTCGGTGTGCAGGCTGGCTTATGGTGGGGGTGCTGGGCCTTTCTCTCACATGGGCTTTCACTGTAGGTGTTGGCAGGTTTGGAAATGACATATTGCCTGGAAACACTTGGATGGCCATGTTCCCCACCCAGTCCCCACAAAGTCCTGGACCACTTTCAGTCTAGGATGAGATGCTGGCTCTGTCACCCAATGGCTCTTCAAAATGCAGCATGTCAGTAAGAGGTGTTTCGGTTTTTTGTTTGGTTTTTTATTAAATATCAGCCATAAATCCAACAGGGCTGGGACACATGCTGACCTAGACCGTGTTGGTGGGACCATGCCTGTGAAGGCTGTGCCAAGGCATCCTCCTCCTCTACACTTCAGATGAAGATGGAATCTTCTCCCACCATATGAGACTGATTCTGGCACCGCACTGTTGTCCAACACAGCTCCTGAATGTAAGTAGAAATTCCCTACGTGGGGGCACTCATCTAACAAATGATCCACTGGGATATAGTCCTACAGAAGTCAGTGCTCAGTTAGGCAGGCTGAATGCACAAATACTTAAGTCTTTGTGTCTTAAGTATTGTCTCAAATAAAAAGGAGCTTGTTGCAGTGGCAACAGTGTTGGGAAGGGACAGGAGGCCTGCTGCTTCAAGAAGGCACGACTGATAGTTCTTCAGATGGATGTGATCCTGATCTCCCCTGATATCCGTTAGGAGTTATGCTACTGAATGCAAAGAACTTATTTCAGCACAGCCCAAAAGCAGTTCTTCTAGCCTAAAACTATATCCCAGGGCAACAACAACAGGGAAAACTCTAAGCAGATCTGGCTACCTTAATGTCATTTCATTCCCCACTCTTCCAGCAACTGCTTCTTTGTGCATATTATTAGAGATTTATTTCATTGTATTTATGTTCCTTTTGGCCCAGCATTACATGCAAAGCCTAGAGAATTCAGTAACCCGCATCCTAAGAATCAATTTAATCGTGTTTCAGATTTAAAAGGCAGAATTAGGTAAAAGTCACCTTCTACCTTCATTAGGATATTTGCACTTAAGCACAAAACAATTGACAAATTCCCTACATGGACTTTATTTGAACAAATAAAAGCCATTTTCTCCTGCACTGCAAGTAAAATACAAAAAAAAAGAAGTCCCTAAATGGTGTTGAACTTGTGGTATTTATGACTCTGGCCCTAAATTGCCTTTCATATTTTCTTGGATCCCAAAGCTGTAGCCAAATTGGCTGGTTAAATGTGAATAAATGGTGCATTGTCTTTGAAACAAAGTCATGCTTATTAAAGAGAAGAGAGTTTACTTTTTCAGAGTCACAGTTAATAACACAAAGCAGAGAGAGCACAGATTTTACACACAAGAAAGTCTTCGATAAGGGCAGGCAATCTCATTTTAGTCTGTATGAGAAGAGCTGTCCTAGAGCAGAAAAATTCTTCAGTGTATTTGCGAAGCTGGAGCAAAATAGCTGACTGCAAAAGAACGCAACTGTGTTCACACTGGTGGTTTTGATAGGTCCGCAGCAAGGAATAGTATGAAATACTTCCCACAGATCTGGAATGTTGTTTTCTTCACCTGACAGCAATTTATTGTAACCGTACGTACTAGAATTTTGGCCATTACTGACTGAGCTTATATACGGTTTTATAGTATTATAACACAAAGACTGCAGGCTGCATTCCTGGCTCTGTCACGTTTATAAGCAAAACAAACACTAATATAACAAGCGATTTAAAAAAAAAAGTATGCCTTGGTGTGCAAATAGCTGCAATTATTGATTTGCCAATTCTGAATGCTCTGATGAACAGCAGAGTAGTAGAGTTAAACAGAAGCACATTCATGGGTTGCGTAATTGTTCATAGATCTGCAAGTCCTTGCTAAATGGCAAGATTAAAGCTAATTAGACACTGAAATTTAGACATATGAAGGAAGTAATGCTCTCCATATTTTTCCTGCTTTCTTAGTAACAGCTACAAGTACAGTATTTGCAGGGTGAAATGAGAAGTGAAACTCTTCGTACAGTCAAATACAGTGAAAATTTCTATTTACTTCATTATTTTGCAATGTACCAAACAGTCAGAGCTAAAGAGCACAGCCCTGCACCCCAAATAATACAGCCAAATTGGTTTCAGTGTTGGTATTTCTGCAACCTCCTGTACCTACTAAAGGCAGGAAATATCCACAGTGTATGAAACCCATACTCTTAACAGCAGGAGCCCGGGGCTACCCATGCTGTTGCAATGTGATATAAAATTTGGAAACACCTAGACTGTGAGTTCCTCTGAAATGCGTAAAATGTTCATTTATGATCAAAATTAAAAAATAACTGGAAAACTTAATTTTGCCTTATACAGATTGCAAGAATAACTTTTTTTTCCAAAGGAGTCAAGCACAAAAACTCTCAGTTCTAAGAGTTCAAGAGCTGAAATAGGTTTTTCTTATGCTCTTTCATCTTTGATATCTAGGGGCTTTCTTGGGAGGAGAGGTGGCCAACTGTCATTACTGGAACGGAGGCTGTCATGTCCCCATCACAGAGCTTGCAGACACCTCCACCCCAGCTGTTTTCTGGTCCAGCAAGCTTTCATTCATCTTCCTCCCACATTTCATTTTACAAATACATAGCAACAACCTGATCCTGCCAAATCAGAGGCGTGTGGGTAACTCTTTGTACATTAACAGTCCCGTCAAGATGGCATCTGCATGCCCAGGCATCTGCAGGTAAGGCTCCATATTTGGAACTGCAGCATTAGCGGCTTTGCAATTTGATTTTCATAATTAACACCTCACACCCTATCCACCATAGTCTGGTGAGAAGGAGTGATTGGGGAAAGTTTTGGCATGTTTGGGAGTAAAAGGCAGTTTTCAATAATACGCTAAAATTGCCTTAGAACTTGAGAAAGTAAATGAGGGTGTAAGAAGTCATTGCAAAATGCCTCTACCGGGAAGAAGTCTTTGAATTGTCACTAATCCACAGGTAGATAATTTTTTCCCATGGAAAGATTTGTGCTGCAGTTTTTATTCCATCTAGAAGCCAATTAACTGTGTTGAATACACCTACAACTGTCTTTTATATATGTTTAAAAAAAAATAAATTGAAAGATCCCTGGGGAAGAGCTTTCATCATCCTTTAAAAACCTCCACCACCATTGCTTATGCTCTGAACTTTGTGTTTTAAAAACAGTTTTTATAGCTAAGGGATAGAAATGAACAAATAAAGCAGAGTAACAGTCAAAATAAATCTACCCAAATCCTACTCCACAGTCAACCACTTCATTGGCACTGTGTCAGGCTAACCAAAATCTATAGAGCTGCTGCCAGCCATCTGGGTTTACAAGCCACCAACCCTGCCCCGCTCAACGACGCAGCGCAGAAACCTTCCACGCAGACCCATGCCACAAAACCCCGCTCCAGCAAAGGGCAGCAGCACACAACCCTCCCCAGACAGCGTCTCCACACCAACTTCCCCAACAGACACCCGGACCCTGCCCCAAGTTAACAGTTAGTTTTGTCTTTCTTTCAGCAAATGTGGTTCCACACTCCTGACAAAATAAATGTGGGATGCTGGCGTAGGGACGACTGGGAACCAGACTCCCCTGCCTCGGTCCAGAGGGATGCAGCTCCACCCTGTCGCTACCAGGCAGGACAGTGTCACTGAGAAGCAATTACACTTCTCTGTTCTCAAGGTAGGTAGGGGAGCCTGTTTCAGACCTGGGTTTCACTTTTAATTATTAGAGTTTACCCAGCCAAACTGCCAACACTTCTGTGAATGTATCCAAAAACCCCTGACCGGCACGGGGCCAACCTCCCTGCCTGGGCACACTAGTGATGGTGCCAACACCAGACTGCGGCCACCACAGGGCACAAGGAGCCCGGGAGAGCCCTCGGCCACCAGTGCCGGTGGCCGGGCACTGAGGGGGGACACAGCCCAGGGGTGCCACAGTCAGCAGGTACAGGTCCTTTCCTCGCTGACCCCTGTGCCAGGGCTTGGCCAGCCCTTCTCCCTCCCGGGGCCAGAGACGACAGAGCCCAGCGCCCAGTTTGGCTCTTACCACTTTGCCGTCCTTGGCCTCTCGCCGGTGCCCCGGAGCTGGGGGGTCCGCACCGCCGCTGCCCCCAGCTCGGCCCTCGCCAGGTGAGAGGGAGTAGAAAGGGGGACTGGGGCTGGGGGGCAGCCCCGAGTCCGGGCTGTCCAGCAAGCCTTCCCGGCTCTTCTCCTTCAGGCTCTCGTCCATCCCTTGCAGCTGTAGGTGACCTACCATGTCTGAGGGGCAGCGAGGGGGCCGCAGCGGGAGAAAATCCTCCAGCGCCACCCGCCGCGGAGGGAGGGAAGGGGAAAGGTGCCCGGAGGGGCCCCCCTGAGTCCCGCTCGCCGCCACCAGCCTGCCGGAGCCCGGGCTGAGCCTGCTGCGGGGGACGGAGCCAGCATCAGCCGGACCGGGCTTGCCCCGGCCGCCTTCCCTCCACCCGGCCCCCGCGCCCTGCCTGCCCGCCCCCCGCCCGTCAGGCGGCCCCCGGGGAAGGGAAGAAAGGCCCGATCCGCCAGCCCCAGCCCCGCAGGGGATGCGGCCCCGCCGGCAGGGAGCGCTGGGCGCGGCGGGGGACAGGACGGGGACGAGCGCGCCGCTCTCGTCCACGGGCTGCCGCCGTCCGTCCGCCCGCCCGCCGCCTCCCGGCGGCCCATTTATCCGGAGAGGGTGGGAGGGGAGCCGGGGAGCGCCCTCCCCTTCCCCCGGCCCCCCAGCTCTGCCCGGGCCGCACGTTTTCAGGCACTTTGCAGGCAGGGAGCGGGTTTGCCGCCGCCAGCCCGCCCTTTCCCCCCCGGGCGTCGCCCCCCGAGGAGACCTGAGGCAATCCCCGCGCACGGCGGTGCCCCCGGCCTTCGGGAGAGGGGCCTCCCCACCCGCCATCGCGGAGCTGCGGTTCCCTCTGCTGATTTCCCTCACTTCTGTCCGAGTTTTCCCTCACTTCTGTCTGATTTTTTCTTCAGTTCTGTCAGATTTTTCCCTCAGTTCTGATTTTCGTCTCTCTTTCATCCCAAACCAGATTTTCCTCTCAGTGCTAAGGCACGTGGGCCGTGAGGGAAGAGCTCTTCTCAAGAGCCATCATCCCTCTTCGCTTTGAGGAGGCCGAGGGTGGCTTCACCGAGGCAGCGGGTGACCATGGCAATGTTGGCTACCGGGGTGTACAAGCCCACTGTAGCCCCTGTGCTGGCCGTACCCTCATGGCGGTGCTTAAGTCTCCCGCTTAGTGTGGCCCAAACCACAGTCTCTCGGACTGGCTCCACAGCTGCTGGCCCACTGCCACCAAGGAGCCATCGTGTGTTTGAGGCCACCATAAATACAACGGGGGGACATGCCGAACCCCAGCACAGCCGCTAGCCAGGAGGAGAGGCTGCTGGCAGAGGCACTGCCAGCACTGAGGGGAATGGAGAGTCCCTGTCAGCCCTCAAGATCCAGAGAAGCAAGCAGCGATTAAAGAGGTCAGGTTTGCTGAAGCCGATGCGGACATTTATTGCACAATAACTGGCTGACTGGTTAACGTTATCTTGTCCGCAGCCCTGGTTATGCTTTTCTCATCGTGTTTTCTCTCTACATAGAGTCCAGACTGTGAGAAATTTGGGGCAGGCCCACTCATACAGCTCAGCCCGGTGGAGCTTTACTCATGGCAAATAAGTTTCCATGGGAAGCTTACCACTTCAACCACCAGTTGAAATCCAACTGGATGACTCCTTTTGGTCCGAGTTGTCGGCCTAGCACCCAGCAGAATGGTGCTGGGTTTGTGGCTGTTTGTGCTAAAAAAAAAAAAAAGACAAACACAACGTTTGTTGTGGCAGCTGATTAAAACATGAGGGGTCTGGTATTGCACCTAGGGATGAAGGCTTTCACGCCCAAGCCCTGAAGATGGCACAAAGTCCTTGGAGGTAGGGGTTGATCCTAGAAGGGCCCTCACTACATCCTCCTGAGGGAGTGGGTCACACTCTATGGCGGTAGGTGAATGCACTCATAAAGCTGGCTTTGTTTAGACGTATTCTTGCTCAAGTCAAAAGGAAAGGCCAACGATGCCCAAACCCACCCTTGACTGAAATGAGGGGCCCTCCTCAGAGTGACTGAAGTGATCTGTATGCACTGAGCTGTGCAGAGGAATGTCACTGATTTATAAATGTCAAACAGGCACCGAGCAGCCCACACACAAACCTCAGTGAATTCTTACCTCTGACCCGCTCATCGGCTCCAGCAGCCGCACTGCCTGATTTAGAGGCCCTTACTGTAAAGGCTCTAATGTCTCACACAGGCTACGGCTGATCTGAAAATGTCAAAGGCGACCAAAGGTCAAAATTTCCATAAATTAGGCCCTGGCTTGCTACCTATCACGTAATAGGATTCCCTGGCCAGTTAACACTGTGAACTCAGGCATTCAGCCCAGTGGTTCCCCTGCAGCCCTGTTCCCTTGCCCCTCTCCTGAACCGACAAGACCGTATGTGCAAGGGGAAGGAGTGTCTTCAGAGCTGCTTTCCTCCAAGGAGAAAAAAGGAGCAGGACAAAGAGACACTGGAGAAGGGTGAGTGTGCTATCCTTTGTTCCTAGAGAGGTATATTTTAACTTGGGGAGCAGTTGGAGGGAGGCTGTGTTTTTTCTTGTTTTGAGAAACTACAGTCCAATTTTTCCTGGAGCTAAATAACATATATTTTTAAAGCTAAATTTCAGTACAACATATGCCTCCAGCACAGAAGTGGGTATTTGTGGTTTAGGGTTTGCTGGGCTCTAAACAGTTGAAACTCCAGGTATTGTTGAGCATTGCCAAGCATTTGTAGGGCTATTGACTTCAAGTATGACTGGCAAAACTGCTGCTGGGTTCTGCAGGGCATGTGTATGCACACACTATGGTGCTATTGTTATTATTGTTGTTGTTGTTGTTCTGCAGGGCATATGTGTACACATATTATGGTAGTATTATTATTGTTGTTGTTGCTGTTTTTAGTATTATTATCATTATCATGTTTAAAGTTAGTAGTGGGTTGCTCACCCAAAGTGGAGCTCTCTTATATAAAGCACAAGGTGGGTAGTGGGTAAGAAATTTTCCTGTCTTGATGGCTGTGATGGAAATGACTCGTTCTTTGGTCAGAAGATCTCCTGGAGCCACAGTATACTGCTCTTGGCCAGTGAAAATTTGCCTGAATGGAAACTTGGTAAAGGATACAGTGTGCAGACACAGAAGTATATATGGGGTAGTAGAATTAGACATGTTGAAACAGGACGTAAATATCACATGGCGCCCTACCAAAGGAGAAAAACAAGTGAGGGATTTTCAGTTGAGGCCGTGTTGCTCTACTGAAACCCTCCTTAGTTCAGCAATTCTTAATTTGCTGGAAGAAATCACTAGGGATTGGTACATTCCTGTGTCTTGGCTTGGGAACAGGGAAACTGGGCCCTTGTGTGTATGGTGGGACAAGGAGGAAGGAAAAGTCTGGAGGGAAGTTTTCTGGAGCAGCTGAGTGCAGACAAACAGGTGCAAACACAGTGGTACAAGGGCAGCAGTGTATGAAGGCGTAGGCTGTGGGACACTGGCCTTCACCACTAGCACTAACTCTGAAGGAATAACCCTGCCTAGCTGGGAATTAGTGTAAAAAAACAGTAAATAAGGAGTGAGGAGCCAAGTAGCAGAAAACTAGGGAAAAATCCAGCAGGACTGTATCTGTTAAGATTCAGTCTTAGGCAGAGGTGTATTTCTGACAACATTGATTAAAGAGAGCTTTAGGAAGTACACACATCTCAGAACTTCTCCAAGTTGTTTTTTTTTTTCATTGATCTATTTTGTTATAAAATGCAACCCCAGTCCCAGTCCTGAAACGGGTGAAGAAACACATGTGAAAAAACCCTTGTGCTTTGCTGGGAGCTGCAGGGGCTTGGTGCTGCTCAGGACCAGAGACGTGCTGTGTGCCAGGCTGGTGATACTTCACCTGCCATTTACAGCTCTTCTCAGGTAATGAGCAGAGCATCAGGGATGGGATGTGATCTGCGCCCTGGCTCACTGGGCTGCATTCAGTTGTCTGAGGTTTCCAGGTGAGGCTTTACAACCCAAAATCTGCTGAGGGCTGTGTGGTCTTTACAGATGCCTCAGTTAAGTGCTAGAATTTTGTCCACATGCTTGGATGTTTGTTCCTCTTTGCTACTGGGCTGCCTTGCTAAGTACCATGGGACTCATGTCTGGCACTCCTTGCACTGGTGGTATTCCTGAGATCCCCTTGCAGCCTCTCTACAACTCTGACCTTTTCTCTGCCCTCCTTCCCTGTGTCCAGGTTCTGGCTGGACTGCTGTGTCCAGCACAACTGTGCTACAACATCCAGTAGCCCTTTATGGCCATGAATATCCCACTAGTAAGATATATCATGAACGCTCAGATCAAAATGCAAAAAATGATGCAGCACATGTGGGAATTCATGAGAGAGGGACTGAGTGGGCAGTGGGGGCAGGAATGCAGACAGCCTTCCTGGTGTGAGCAGCCCTGCTTCTGGATAAAAGCTGGTATCCCTCCTTGAATCCACTGGGATTCAAGCCTCTCCTTGCTTTGATGAGTCCTTTGCCTCCTGTTTTCCTAGCGGTTCTCTTAGCTAGATTTGAGTACTTTAGGAATCTGCCGTCCCACAGACATGGCAGAATGTCAGCATCACGTGCTAAATTTCCTTCCACTGCTGCCAGGCTTGAAAGACAAATACAGTGAGGGAAGAAAGAGACAGGATACAAACACCTACATCAGGACTTTTTCTGAAGCAGGCTGGGTGGCGAAATGGGAAGAATGCTCGGAATGTCCATTCTGGTTCCCTGTCGAACCTAATCCTTCAGAACACCCACAGCATAACTAGTCCCAGTAAGAATGGCTTGGGCCACAGTTGGATGTAACTATGCTCTTTGAGTTACCTCCAAAGAGGTGCAGCCTCTCCTCTCTGCAGTATATTCCTGACACTAGTGCTGAAAGGCACCAAGGGGAACATGACCGACCACAGAGCAGGACTTAGGTGCATCAGGCCCAGATCACCCTTGCCTGGCACCTCATGGAGTTGTTAACCTCAGCCCCAAATGCTCCAAAGCCCAAGGGTGGCATACCGCTGCTCATTGCACAGGTCCAGATGATGATACAAAAAGCAGGAAGCACATCCGTAGTGCTGGACCTGGAAACCACATGCCAACAATGATTCATTTTGTAGGGAAGCATGGCAGAGTTCAAATCAAAGGAACCATTCTGCCTGAAAGCTAGAGGCCATTTATCAAGAGATAAAATCACCTCCTGACAGGTCTGCTCATTTATTTTTAGGCAGCCCCCACATCAGATTTTTTTTCGACCTGGACTCTGAGTCTTGGCTGTCTGGTCCAGTGAAAGGCACAGCCAGGAAGGAAACAAACTAACACAGGCAGCTGCTTCTCCCAGAGCTTCTCTGAGGAGATATCTGGTCCTCCTCACAGCATCCTCAAGTATGGCTTTGCCAAGTCACTACAAGGGCTTGCAGCTTGTTCCTGTCTCCTGTTAGCACTGTGTCAGTCCTGCACTGTGGGAGCAACCAGAATGTTATGCAGCTCCCTCAAGTGATGGCTGCACCTGCCCTGGCCCTGTTACCCTCACCAGATAAACAGTCCCTCCTAACAGCAACTTGGAACAAACTGTGTAGCGGGAAATGGGAATGAAAGCCACAAAATCTCATTTTCTAGGGTCATGAGTGCCTGCTCTTGGCAATAAATCAAAGAAGCAAATTCCTTTTGAATATCCCGGGCTTGACATAAAGACAGTGCATCTCCCAGGCAAGACAGTAGGCTTTGCAACTACAGTAAAGACAGATGATCTTTGAAGAACATGCACAGGGTTATATGGAACTGTTGCCTTCTCACGTTTGACTGCAGTTTGTACAGTTTGTACTACAATCAAGGTGAAAAAAAAATAACTGAATGCTGTATTACAGAACAAGCAAAGGATCTGAAGCACAGAGAAATCATCATAAAGACTCTGCTTGACTTTGAGTAGGGCACTACATGCAGACTGTTGGATTACCTGTGGAGTCCAGTTGGCATTTGCTGATATTGTTACATACTTGAGTCAAAACATACTTCCTTGCCTCACTGCCCCGGAGAAGGACCTGCCCGTTATCCTGTGAAATTTCCTCTGCTTGTCTGTCAGGGCTGCTGTGCTGTAATCTTGGAGGATAATCAACAGCGAAACCATTCATAAATCACAGCTAACAGAAAAGACGCCGATAGGGTCTTAAATTTCAAGCCTGCAAAGCCATCATTTCAACAATGACAGTCAAAGGAGAGATTAAGAATTCTTTTATATGGAAAAGTTTTTCTTGGAAAAGCAGCCCTCTCTTTGGTTGCCTGTAAATAGAGTCATGTGGATTTGATTTTTACATGGCCCTTCTGCCTGCTTGCAGGGAATGCTCTGCAACCCCAATGGGGCTGTTCTTGCACCAAACTGGCGTGTGGAGGGACCACAGCGGGATTTGAATAAGGCGTCAAAACCGAAGAGCTAAAGCTTTGCCCGGTGCTAGCAGAGGCCAAATGGGCTGCCTGTTTGGGAGGCAGTGGCAGGACATTCCAGAGAACCAGACCCCTCTTGGCTCAAATCCACCATGGCTCTGGGTCCAACTGCAGAATGGGAATAAGACCAGTGCCTTGTTTTATGGTGCAAGTGAAGCATTCAGAGATTATCTGTACTTGAACCTCATGGTGTTTAAGGCTGTAAGGGTATCGTGAAGTCTATTGCCAAAAAGTGAATGCAGGGCTGGATTAACACCCCACCTGGAGGGTAGGTGATCTCTCTCTGATCCAAACTGAGTCTCGTCTTGCTTTGTTCATTTGGACTAAGCACTATACTAGGAAGAAAGGAGGAAGAGCGTCTGTGTGTAGTTCTTGCCCTCCCTCCTGCGGATGATGACCAGCAGTGCTTGTAGCATCTGTCTTCAGGTTCAGAAGAGCAAGTCCCAGACAGGCTCCAGACTCATGCTCATGGCTGTCCCCAAACAGCCCAACTGGAAATGAAGTCTGCCTGCTCAATGCATCTCTGGGAAGTTGCATGGAAGAAGCATGGATAACAGTGAGGATAACTCTCACCAAGAAGAAAACAAAACTTTTTTTTCACGTTTTTTTTTTTTTAAGTGATCATTTAGACTGCAGGACCAGAGGAGAGATGTAAAGCCTCACTGATCAGTTTACAGATTAAATTCTTGACTCAACAAATAGGTGTCACCATAAGGAGTCTTATAGTTCATATTCTTGTGATAGTGTCATGTCTCCTTGATTTATGACACATTATTCCCTCCTGTAATATCTAACAATCAATGGCACATTTCTTCTCCGGGTATCCATCCCAATTAGCACATTTATAAAGCTTGGAAGGACAACCACAGCTCTCAAAATTGCCTGTTGAGATGTGGTATGTTGAAAACAGGGCATGACACAATGACATGTGATAGACAATGGGTGAGATGGCTTCACTGGTATCTTAGCTCTATATCCTACAGCTCTAAATCAGGGATTAGATGAAAGAAATTATTTGTGCACCATATGGTGACCTGAGGATTGGAAGGCCATCTTCTTCCAAAAGCGGTAGCTGTCAACCTGTCACTTGTGGAAGGAAACCAAGAAAAGCAATTCTAGTCAGCTTAAATTCTCTGTACAGGAGCTGCATCACTGCTGAGTCCACAAATGGGAAAAAAACAGTCAGAATTCACTGTTCTAGGGACCTTTTCAAGTTAAAAGTCTTTGGTTCCCATGTCTACGTTAATATCCCGCTGAAAACCAGTTGCTTCACGATCTCAGCATCTCTCCCAATGAAAGAACTGGAGCTGAGAATTGAGCCTTTTTGAAGGTTATCAGTCCATAGATGGTGGAACTCAGTAAATCTGTTGCTAGAGGTCATTTTGCTGAAAAGTTTCCTTCTTGTTTATCATTATCATTAGGCTCTTAGCAGATCCCTCACACACGGCCCTCTTCCATGGCTATCCAGGAATAACCCTGTATTACTGGAAATCTACTCAGCCTTTTCTGGTTTCTGTAATAATCAGAGACAGAGAGAGACTGACCTCTCTGTATGTGGTGCTCAGAGGGTCTGACCTGGGTACTTCTCATCAGCGTCTGACTGTGCTGTATCCAGCTGCTTAACAGATGGGTCTGAAACAACACCCCAGGCATGGGATTCAGGCTTGGGCTAGGCTGGTCAAAGTTCTCTCAAAAAGCATTTACTGAATTGCCATCAAGTTGTTAGCAATGGTGGATGGCCAAGTGTGGTCACCTGTCCCCTGACAGCTGGCCTGGGACCACTGGAGTAATCAGCTAAATTACCTTGAATTGATGACCTGCAGATTTAAAGCACTACAACCCAGTCCCCATTATGCACACAGCTCCCATTTCCTTTTGTATTTCTTTAATAGAAAAATAACAGGAAAAGCAATTACTGGCCATATGAAATGTAAGTTCATATAGTATTTCCTATAAAACTTCAAGCAACTCCTTGTTAAAGCAGATAAGTTAATCTATCTTTTGGTTCAGGTCACAGTAGGTTTTCAGCTTTAAATCACCATGGCACAGTAACTAATGGCGTGTACCATAGAAATTATGTTGAAAAAACAAGGTATCTGGGCAATTATTAGGTGTATATTTCCGGTGAAAACAACCCACGTAAAGACAGTGTCAGAGAAAAGGGTGATTGATCATGTGGATTTTGCTCCCTTCTGTTTTCTTGCCCACTTTCTCTACAACAGTAGTATTAACTGTTGTGCAATTATCGTAATGAAATCTGCTAGTGGACTTTTCAGCGTGAGGAAGCCTGGCACTGGCAGGAGGGACTCAACAGGGCTTGTTACCCGTGGAGGCTGAAACTGCACAGTAAGAGGAGGATGGTCCCTTCAGGCACTCAACTTTCAGAAAGACCAAGGTTAGAGCTTTACCACGGTTGGGTTTTTTCCATTTTGAATTCTTGGTAAAATGCCGTATGTCACAGTCTTCGCTCAGAGCTCATTAAAGTCAATGCAAAGACTCTTGTTGACTTTAATGAGCAGTGGTTTGAACCCTAAAGCTATTACATGATCAAAACTCCCACCAAACTGTAAATATGGAGGTGTTTTGTTTGCGTTGCAGATATAATATTTGGCTACAAGGCAAGGATGCTTGGGATTGATTTCTGTATAGTCTCTGTGTCTCTTTCAGATGCCCAGTAGTTTTACTGGATTGTTTATAATAATAATTTTGTTTATTAGGTTAAATAAATTGGCCAGATTCTATCTCAATGTAAAACAGAAGCAACTGAAAGCTACTGAAGTCATTGAGTGAATTTTGGCTTCTCTTACAATATGTATAGTTTTTGTTCAGCTGTTGGCTCCTGGTCTGAAAGAGCTTGTTCTCATGATACATCTGGTCCATCCACATGCCACAGCACCATGAGAAAAGTTATAACACTGAACCTGCAGTACAGATTTTGCAGTGGGAAGGGCCAGTCCATGAAGCAACAGGAAGCAAAGAAAATCAATGTGCAATAGAAAAAAAAAAAAGTGCAATACACACAGAGATATTTTATTTCAAGCCTGCTCAGAAAAAAAAAAAAAAAAAAAAAAAAACAGGGAGAAAATCAAAGCTTGGAACTCAGAGCTCCTCACAGAGTGGTATCGTTCTGAACAGCCTTTGGAAAGGTGTGTCACTTGTTCTCTAGACTGCCACAACACCCTGGGATGCTGTAAAAATAGCTGGCAGTGCCTGACTGACAGGCAGGAGACGTGTGACCCTAAATTATGATGTTTTCCTTTTCATGATGAAATGAATGCTGCCTTAGACAGAGGCTGAAATACATCTGTTTGCGGTGGGAGTGCCATTTTAGGCCCGTTTCTTTTGAAACTAGGATTGGAATTGCCAGGGATCAGCAGAGCTATGGGCTCACAAAGAGGGCACTGTCTTTGAGGAATCTTTACATAAGCCCTGCACAACCGAGGCAACAGGAGTTTGCACAGCTGCTGCTGGAAGCAAACGTGTACTTTTAGCTGACCTGAACTGGTGACTTCGGGCGTTAAATCTGACGCTTTCCAGATGTACAGACCTCTCCTACCACAGTCCCCAAACATTCAGTCCCCAGGTAAAAAGGAAAATAATAACAATAATAATAGCAATAATAAAAGGGCACTGTAAATACCACACTGTAGTTTATATTCCAGAGCTGACATGTACAGATCGCATGGTCCAGGTTGAAGGTGAGTGGCATTATCTTCTCCTAAGAGCCGTGTTTTGAACCACATTTGATTCAGAGCTAATTAGTGCTGCAGCTACCTTTAGTTCTCATCTCTGGTCAAGCACCTTCTTCAGAAAAGGTGGCTAAATATCTAGAGCTCTTATTACCTGCTGAGAATTGGCGAATATCTGTCTGAGCATTAGACCCTCAGGGAATAGCCTTCAATTTGTGCTGGGGCCCAGGGGCATTCACAGGACAAAGGCATCTTGCCAAATAGGTAGAAAATTAAGTTCTGTGCTTCATGGCAAAACAGAACCTTGCACATCAAGGGACAGACTTAATGATGAGGATGGGATGGGATGTTTGTGAAGTATTGTCACTGGACAAGTGACAAGGAAGGGGCTGGCTGCTCCCCCACACTGTGTCCTGATTCCATCTCTGCTGCTGCATGTTATAAGCTGTGCTGCAGAAGTCAAAGATTACTGCACAGGAGGCTCTGGGATGACATTGTTCACTTGATTCTCAGAAGTAAATGGAAGCTTATCCTTGCTCCTGACCCAGCATAAATTGTTTTCCTCCCTATAATGGTTATTTTTAACAATAATTCCCTCTCCCATGCATGTCTGCAGCCCTTGGATGTTGAGATGTTCTTAGGGAGGGTGATGGAAGGGCATGGGGTGCCTGAAGAGGATCATTTATTTTATTCCATTTTATTTAGGTGTGGTATTTATAAAGGCTCCAAAATTGGCAGTGAGAGAAAGGTAAATATTCTTCTGAACTGGAGACCGCCCTGACACAGACAGCTGCAGCCCAGCCTCTCCTCATTCTCCCTGCCAGTTCTCTCAAGCATGACCTGGTTTGAGGACCACCTTCAATGAGATCAAAAGGTGATTCTCCCAGTGCTTGCTCCACATGCCACATGACTTTCACACTGCCTGTCAACTGGGTGGTGAGTATGTGAGACAGGAATGAATTCTGGCCTCCCTCAGTTGAACCATGAATAACTCGAGGGAAAACAATGGTGCAATGAGAGAGCCTACAAAACCCTGGAGATGTGTTCTTGCCACAGTGAGCTGGGGCATCCAGGGAAGTGGTTACTCAAGACTATCTCTCATCAGCTGGCAATTCTTTAATCTCTCCAGCCTGGGGGATTGCCTGTTGTTATCCTGGGAAAGGATCCTGGAAATATAAGGCAGACGGCTGCTGAGAGAGGGTGGATGTTTGGTCCTCATTTCTGCAGGGCTTTTCAGCTACAGAGCAGTAAACTTCTCACATCTCCTTTCTTCCTCACCTTTCTTGCTTTCTTACTAATTGCAGTGCTGTGAAAGGGAGGTTTGCTCCCTTGAAACCTTTGTTTCTCTCTCTGGCTGTGAAGAAACACCAATGTTTCCAAATTTTTCATGGACTAAATTTCAAAACATCTTGTTTTGCAGAGGGAAGTACATTTTACTTTGACGTTTTTTGATCAAAAGTAAATGTTTTGGCATGCTCCAAATTGATATGCTTCACTTCGGTTTGTTCAATTAACCCAAAAAGCTTTGCTTTAACTCTGTTCAACCCTGAATATCAGCCTTGTATTGTATTTCCTCCTGGCAGCTCTCATCCAGGAACTTAATACTCATATTTTTCAGCAGACAGTATGTAGGTGCTGTCATGTCTCACAGACCTTAGAGTCCACTCTGCATCATGGCAGAGGTAGTCCTCTAGGAAACAGCCTGCAGGAAAGATGAGACGTCTAAACCGCAGCCCCAGTGAGGCAGTGTACTTATAGGGAAATGAGGTTTTAACGGTTTATTGAACACATTCAAACCAAAACATAGTTTTCTGATTTTGTTCCAACTGGCCCTGAAGAAAATACTGCTTCTTGACTTTTCTTAATTGAAAAAAAAAAAAAAAGTGTATTTTTATTTCTTTATTCTGAAAGGAAAGAAGGTTCAAAATCAGGATGTTTTTCTCCCTGAAAATTTCAATTTTGTGAAAACTGCCTTTTTACTGGGCAGCCTTCCCAAAGGGAATCCCCAGCCAGCCCCAGTGCTAATATCAGTGCACAGTCTTTGGAGCTGATCCAGAGGTCATTCACGCCATTAGACATTTTTATCGTGGACTTGAATAAACTTCGGACCAGGCTCTTTTGGCAGGAGCATATGGAGTCTGGAAACCTAAAAATAAATCCTGATTTGGAGCCGGCCACAGCTTTTCAGCAACCATGATGGTACTAGGTATTAGCCTGTCAGAGAGGAGCTGATGAGGTGATTTGGTCATCTCTGTGCCCAGAGCATCTTCTGCTGTTCGTTGAAATAAACAAGTGGGAAGATACCACTCAACAAACTCCATGTTAAGAGCTCTCGATGAAGAATTTCTTTGTGAAGCATCAACCCCAAGGCTTAGATGGAAGATGTTGTTTTGAGAGGTGGCCTGGTTTTCTCTTCAGGAAGTTTTGCAGCAGTAATAGCTCCTGGAATATATAACACTGTCATCCTCAGTCCTAGGAAATGGACAGGTCCCTCCATGATGCAGTTTGTCTGCAACAGCAGTTTTGTGGGCCAGCAACAGTTGCTGTCCCAAAAGAGAAGAACTGGGCAAAGCACAGAATTTGCACTTTTCCAAATTTGTATCCTGTCCGTGTTGTGAGAGGTTTGCAGGAATCAAGAGTGAAAAGAAAACCCTTGGTCACAACAAGGCATTATCCTCTCACTCACCCTGCTCATTGCTATGCACTGTGAAGGGATTGCTCTGCAAATATACCGACAGCGAATCTCATGCTGTAATTACCGTGCCTAAACCCTTTCATCTGGAGCCCGCTCCAACTCTCTGCAATGACCTGAGTCAGATCTGTGAGCGGTAAAAGCAAAGCATTTCCAGCTTCTCTATTTTATTTCTACTGCCACAAGAGTTTAATTGGGTCTTTAATTACTGTTTGCTGTCTGATGAATCATTAGAGCCGAACACAACTAACTGGTCACTTGCTGTTGCTGAGTTTGTATGAGTGGCCACATTTTCAGCAATATTGTTTCGATTCAAAACAATATTCTCATTTAGCACAGTATATATTTAGTAGTCTAGATGTAGTCAAATTTATGCTAATTTTCATGGTCTAATGCATCTTTGACTCAATTGGGAAACGGCGGGCAGAAAATGACAGGGATTTTGGCTTTATAGACCCTTCCCAGGATCAGTAATTCTCTCTGGGATTCCTCTTCTGAAAAAGGCAATTACAATGGAGAAGGAGTATGCTTGGCACATGAGATCTGGGAGGATACAGTGAAGAACAGGTGGTTGCACCATGCCAGGATATGAAGGCAGAGGGAGAGAGACAAGGTGATAAGGAAAGACAGAGAAAGTTAGAGGCTCTTGGTCAGGTGGCAGTGGGCTTGCTTATGCTGACAGATTGTGGTGGATGCCAATCCTAATTCCCACAGCGCTCATGAGAGCATCCTGCTGGAGCAATGTTGTTGGCTGTGGTCATGCCACCAGGCAGTCCATATAAAGGGCTCCATCTTCAGCTGGTTGGTTCATCTCCTTCGTATACATCTTTTTCCATCCATCTGGGTACCAGATACTTTGTTTTCTGCATGCAACAGCAAAGAGTTTGACTCATCCATGAGGTTAATAGCAGGCACTCTTCTTTTCTGTGGGTCCTTCATCAACTGGTTGCTGTGATTGTCCTGATTCCCAAGACAGCTCTCAGAGCTGCAGCAGTCTCTGTTGAAGGGTGTTAAGTTGTGGCAGTAATAATGCTGGCCCTGGTGAGAATACAAATGTGTAGTTTGTTGATCCTGGACTGCAAAGCAGTACTACTGCCTGGCAACTACACCGCAAGAGCTGGCAGGCAGACCTATTTCCAGCACACTTCTCTGAAAGGGGAAAGGGTGTTTTCAAATTTCTTCTTTCCCTCTCTCTCTTCCAAGTGAGAGCCTGCCAGGAAGCTTTGGAGAGAAGCTCTGGTGCTCATCTGTGCTTCCCAAGCTGAGTATGATGGCTGGGCTCTTTCTCCAGGACTTGGGCACCCAGCAAACTGCTAGGTCTCAGCAGTAGGTGTGGGTCACTGTGGGTTGAAGGTGAGCCAGCCCTTCAGCACCTGGGGTGGAGAAGGAGAAATGTGGTCTTGTCATTGCATGTTTTTGAGGGACTCCTCCTGCCAGATGTGAGGGTCACTTCTAATCATCCATTGGACAAACAGGCTAATTCTTAAAGTAAGAGCCAGGGTGTCAGATGCTCATGTTGTCATACATTGTCATAATACATTGTGTTGTCAAACATCATACACCGGTACCCCATCACTGAAGAACTGAAGCACACACCAAATGTGGTTGGGTGAATCGGGACCTCTGCTCAGTTGTCCTGTGGCTTACGGTAAATTACCTCTGCTGAAGGGCAGCAGGGACACATTCAGAGCTGGGGGCACGTCACACCTCCACTCTGCACTGTCCAGGGATGTGAAGTAACACATACAGATACCTCAAGAGAGAAAGATGCAGATTTCTGCCCTTTACCTGTTTCCTGAACCTGCAGTGTTCAACCCAGGTCCTCTAAATCAGGGACAGATTATATGCAGTTATTCTAAGGCTGTATTTTGTGTCTGCCTTAGTGGGACTGTCCTATCTGAAGCTGTGGAGAAATGGAGCTTATGAGCCGTGTCAGTCGCTGGCACTTTGCCACCATCCCCCGTACAAGGAAACCTGCAAACCCTTTTTGGGATCAGCATATTGTCCTAAGCACAATCATGTGTTCAGTGCACAGAGCAGTTAAATGTGTGTGTTAGGGGCCAACTTTTCATTGAAGCCTTGTCCCATTTCAGTCTCTCTCCTGAATGTTCAAGTGTTCAGAGGCCTGAGCTAAATATGAGTGAAAATGTGCCAGGGGGCTTTGCTGTGGTTACTCACCAGCAAAACAACTATGCCAGCAAATTAGGGAGAAAACAAGCACCACCTGATCTGTTCTTGCCCAAGGGCAACATTAATTTATGCATCCTGTTTGCTCTGTGTAACATGGGAACACATATGTTACCCTGTCCAACCAGCTACAAAAAATGCTGCGGACCCTTTGTGGCCCCTGGGAGGCCTGGCACTATCTTTTCTTGCTATGTAAGTAAAATGTTTATATCTATGGGACTAAACATGAATTAGACATTGCTCCATGGTGGAGCAAATGCAGGGCACAGAATGGCCGTCATGCAGATGTTCCTGTGTTTCTTTGCAATGTTTAAATGATCTGGGTAAATCTGGGGAGCAGCTACATCATACAAATTGGGGGAATAATGGGGAGGGGGTGCCCCCATGGCAACCCATCATGTTGTAATCCATGGCACGCCTGCCACAACAGATAGTATGAAGGAAGAGAGATCATTCACCCCTTCCCTTCTTCATCCTCTCCACCATGGCAGATCTGTTCCTGCTTTTGAGGCAGGGAAACCCCTGTCATTGTTTCCCAGCCAAGTTTGGCAGTGTGGGGAAGAATACACAATATTCTTTCTCTATTGAAACTGCACACCTCTCTCATCTCCTAAACCAAACCTCGTGTGGACTTGCTCTCTTGTTTCTCCCCACTGCAGATGCAAGCAAGGAAGGCAGCTGAACCTACAGTGTGACCCTTCCCATCCATTTTCTGAGCCAACAGTGATCAACAGTGGTCTCACATTGGTCAGAGCAACTACAACGGCTGCGGTTGTCACCATTTCTGGATGCCTCAGGGTATGTTGCCACTGTAGAAGACAAGCATGCTGGTTGTAGGGGATTTAGCTAGCCCAGGGGACATAAGCTTTGGAGACCTGGCAGCCCAGCAACTAACATCAAGAGGTGACAAGGCCTGGAGGGCTGAGTTGGTGACCTGGACTAGTACCTTGCTGTCTTTGCATAAAGCAGTCCTGCAATTGTTTAACCCTGCAGGTCTCCATAAGGGACCAAAGAACTGATCCAGTGTAGTTAAGGTGGCACTGCTTCCTATCTGCCCAGGGGTCATTTTTCAAGTGCACCCTCATGGTCTATGAATTTTCAGCAGTTTCTTCATTAATTTACCCTTTACAGCAATAACATCTCCAGCTTGGTTCTACAGTGTCTTTCACAGTTTGCAGTATCAGATTTACCTGTCAGTGCTCTTGTGAAGATGGAAAAGCCTCTGGGTACAGGGGGGCTGGGGAGGGTTCACTCCTTATAGCAGCAGCATGGCTTTGGTTTGGAACTGGGCTGGGACATCAGTTTGTTTGTCAGAGTTTGCAGGAAGTATACCCAGAAACACATCACCTGCCACCAAGGTACAGCTACCTCAGGGTAAAAGACGGAAGCTGTTTCATCATTCACAGAAACAGTGATAGAAGAATATAGCGTATAGCTCAAACTTCAGAGGAGGATCTGTGCTGGCAAAAGTGAATTGCCCTGTTTGAAAATGGTCTAGAGAGAGGTTAATGCCCAGGGATTGCAGAGGCACAACCTTGATTTTCCATCTGCTTTGATATCTCAATTAGCAGAATTCAGAGCAAGGGCAAGGGGGAGCAACTTCTTCGCTGTTTCCAGCTTTTTGGGGGGGAGAAAAAAAAGATTTATTTATTAGAATAGGCAGAACACAATTTAACTGAGAGATTGCTAAAGGAATTCAGAGCCTGTGGGATTTATGACAAGGTGATGAAAGAGAAACTCTGATAGTTACCCAATAAGCTTCTTTTTCCAAAAACATAAAGTTAAAAAAAATAAATTTTAAAATTAGGATTTTTTTTTATGAATGGGTTCTTGTGGTGTGCAGGCTGCTAACACTATCAACATTGTTTCTGTGGAACTCCAGGCATCTAATCAATCTTCATTCTGTAAGAAAACGTTCCAAATTATACGAAAACCACATGGCTTCTCCTGTTTGTAGGGAAAAACCTGACCTGACCCCATCTGTGCTCCAGAGTGGCTGAGTCCCCATCGTAGGACTAATTCCAGCAAGACCTGTGATCTATTTTCATTGTCCTAGCACTCAGAAGAAGGCATTTAGTGTAAGGGTGCAGCTTTCCTTAGGAAAAGGGGGAGTTGTTCCAGGGAACGTGTGGAGGGAAGGATGGGGCTGGGATCATTGCAATGCACTTCCAGGCTGTTCATGTCCTTTAGCATGCAGAGGTCAGGGCAGAGGCATTCCTGATCTTTGCCTGGTGTAGCAAGAGCATCATTTGCCTTACACTGACTACATCCATTTACTCCATCCTCTGAGATGTCCTGTAATTTGGTGGAGGCAGGGTTTAGAGTTTTTAGGGTCAAACCAGTATCAGCAGCTGTTTATGAGACACCTCTTGGGTGCCTCCAAGGCCAGGTTCGTTGCCCATCAAGGCTGTGAAGCAGAAGCACAGCTCTGGGACAGCTGGAATGCAATGCCCGAGCAAGCCCAGACCACACAGCCTTAGCAGGCTCTCCCGTGTGCCCTCTGGCCTGCTCAGGCAGGCAGTTTGCTGTTTGGAAAGCCTTGCTATGGGAAGGAGGCAGACAGATCAGCCTGGAGGCTGTATCCAAGGCCATTCCTCGGTCCTCTATTTAACAGCAGAGGACAGCATTGTAGAGTCTTGTGGGGGGCAAATTAGGGTCATTCTGGTATTTTCCAGGTAGCTCCAGTCACAAAAGGGGGCCAGTGAAATGAGTTGTCCAGCATCAGCCAGCAGGGCAGAGCCACAGCTTTCCCAGGCCAGCACTCCAATCCTGCCTTTCTAATTATCTGCTTGAGCTTGTTTTCCCTGGAGACTCCTTGCTGCCAGAATCATCCCCACAGGTTCCATTCCTCTGTCAGATGCTGGCATTGCTGTCTGCTTGTGCTTGAACGCTGGCCTGCAGGAGGCCAGCCCTTGCTGGTTGCTTCCATACAGCATGTTACAATCCCTCTTTAAATTGCAGAGGGGTTGGGAGCAGTCATCTTCAGACAACATCTCTTCCAACACTTTGAGGGCAATTGCTTTTATTTGACCTTTATAGACACACACATCATGCCACAGACATGGTGAGTGTAAAATAAGTATTTTTTATATGTATACATATAAAAATGCAAGTTCACAAAGTGAAGGCAAATTTTCCTTTGAAGAAAAGGGACTGCTGCTGAAAAGATGTTATCCTTTGAAGACTAGTAGCTTGTCTCATAAATTACCCTGCTGTTTCTTCAAGATCTTGTGCAGAAGTGTGGTGCATCCCGGTCACTAGTTTCAAAGCCCAGTTCAAACCAAAGCAAACTGCAACAAGTCATCTCTGGAAAGCAATTGAACTGTGAATAGCTCTGGAGATCAAAAGAGAAAAGCTACAGACAACAAAACAGTAGGCTATTCAGAAATAGGCTGCAGTGACAGGGCTTGCATCCAGTTTTCAAACTCCAGCAAACACGGGGAAGGTTTTAGGTCCCAGACCTAAACGAGAATTATGAAAATGCAGAGCAGTGTGTAAATAAAATTAAAGGCAGCATGATGTACCACTCTGGATCATCACTAACATCACCTTTAAACTGCCAAATGAGGAACTGCATCTAGTGGATGGAAAGGCTGTAAGTGGTAGAAGTCTGGCTTTGCTCAGGAGCTAGCATTAAATGGAGGTAAATGAACTCCCACTAGTCAAAGTATCTCAAAAGGTTGATTAGCCTGGAATTTAAGTGCCTAAGGACAGTGATGTGCCTAAGACCTAGGACTAGAATTAAGAAAGATTTGGGATTTATATCTATGTTTTTAGGGACAGGAACAACACAGTGTCTGACAGAAGCAATAGAAGATGCTGGTAGACCTATTGAGATATTATGGCAAAATCAGTTGCTGAGTTTCAGTCTACTGAGGTCCTCATATAAGAAGACCCTCCTCAGTTGTTTATAGTATAATTGCAATCATGTAGGCTGAAATCTGTCCTCGTGTTTTTCCTCTTGTATCCCTGCTGTCCCTGCTTCTACCTAATGCAGCTGTGCTTCAGGCAGTCAGTTGGCCTTGAGTGCATGAGGAGGCTTTAGTGGCCCTGACCAGCCTCACCTGGAGCCTCCACACACACTTTCTGCCTGTGGGCTCCATTTAAGTTCAGACCCGAGCTTCTGCTCTCTCCTTGAGCTATGTTGTAGGAATATGTGTTAGTACCTCCCACAAGCCATGTCTGTGCCTGGTGCTAGACCTTGTTGATGTGGTCCTTGACCTATTGGCCCCGTTCTTGTCTTGACCTCAGATGTGCCTTGTCGCTATGAACTTGCTTGGTGATGACTGAACTGCATCTGACCCTGACCTGCCTTTCCAGCTTGACCTCAGACCAGCCCCATCAGCATGGACTTGCCTGATGATCTGGACTCAGCTGATCAGCTGAAGTTGGCTGCCATCTCCATGTCTGCCCTGCCTGCTTCACTCAGGTATTGTGGGGCTGGGTGCTGTTTGGAGGGGGCCTTGTTACTGCTGTCCTTGTCACCATGGTTGATGTTTGGCTACCTGTCCTGGAGGGAGCAGTCAGCCCTTGCTGCTCCCTGAAAAATCTTTATGCAGAAGATGTCCTGTTAGCAAGGGAACTATTTTGAATAGCTGTAGCCTTTTAAGTCATAGCACCCTCAGGCTTTACTTGCTTTTCTGGCCAGATCTGCTTAAGCGTCTTCCTGTTACAAGACTGGGCCCTTCTTGCTGCTGTCTGAATGGAGGAGTCTGGCAGAGCTGGCGCTTCATGGGACTGTTAATGATACACTGCTGCATTTGACCTCGATTTAACTGCCCTCCCCAGCCCGTTAGGAGGCCAGAGGGCTGAAGACCAATCTTTTAGCATTCAAAAGTGCTAAAGCCCAGGTCTCACCCCACATGGTCTCATATGTAGACAGCGTTAGCTGGTGTGTAGCTCCAGAGTCTGGTGCAAGGCTCTTTGTTCCTACAAAAGAGGGAGAAAGAAAATAACTCCTCTGAGGTGAACTTGCCTGTACAAATGTTTTCCTACTCAATGAATGTTTTTCTAAATATAAAACACCTGCCATCTGGCTAAATACGCCTCAAGGTGAAAGAGGTAGTGTCTGGGGCAGGTAAGCCTGCCTGGACCTTCTCAAACTTGTTTGGAAAAACACAGTCAACTGGAATATCCTAAATATTGGTGCCTCAGCACTGCTTTTTGTTGCCCAGAAAGCTTGGTTACCAGCATTCACATGACCAGACTGAGTGCTTGATATATTTAGTGATGTGTAGGCTCAAATGTCTCTTGAGAGACCAGTCTGTCTCATCAGCTACAAAAGCAGCTTCTGCCAAGGCAGTTATCTGTATGCTGTGCTGAAAGCGACATGGTCTAGGTGAGGGATGGAGAAACACTTCACTATATCATAGAACAGTTTAGGTCAGAAGGGACCTTTAAAGGTAACCTAATCCAACCAGCCTGCAATGAGCAGGGACATCTTCAACTAGATCAAGTCGCTCAGAGCCCCATCCAGCCTGACCTTGAATTTTTCCAGAGATAGGGCAACCTGTTCAGTGTTTTACCACCCTCATTGTAAAAAATGTCTTCCTTGTATCTAGTCTAAATCTCCCCTCTTTTAGTTTAAAACCATTACCCCATGTCCTATTGCAGTAGGCTCTGCTAAGAAGTTTGTCCCCATCTTTTTGTAAGCCCCCATTAAGTACTGAAAGGCTGCAGTAAGGTCTCCCTGGAGCCTTCCCTTCTCCAGGCTGAACAACCCCAACTCTCTCAGTCTGTCCTCATACGAGAGGTGTTCCATCCATCTGCTCATTTTTGTGGCCCTCCTCTGGACCTGCTCCTGTCTTTCCTGACACCCCTCTGGCCTTGGACCAGGCTTACCCTTCTCTTGAGAATCAGCTTTATTTTTTTTCTGGGGAGCCATGATCAAGTATGGTTAATGACCCTGGCATTCAATGCGCTGCAGAGCACCCCTCTCAAAACTTATGGGGCAAAGGTAGGTAAGGGAAATGTTGAAGGTGTTCTGGTTGGAGTGACTACGAAAGCAGTGGCATTTGTCCCCTCATGACTGTTCCTGCTAGTGGCTTGTCCTAGGTCAAAACTGGAGCAGGGTGAGGCCTAGATTGCCTGACTCCTGTTTTTTTCCTTCCAACCCTGCGTGCTGTAAAAACCACTACAATTTTATTTGTCCAGGAAACCGAGGCTGCTCGATAGCCAAACTGATTCCCTGAATGAGGAAAAAAAAATATGCATATTTTGAACCGTTTGTGTGGAACACACATGCGCTTGCTCTCTCCTTCTTAAATAATGTCAAGGAAAACTGAGAAAATTCAGCAAGAGATCTGTCCTGCTCTTTCCTTGTCTACCTTATGTGTGTTTTTGTTTCTTTCCAAAACAGTTAGATTTCCGGACAAAGAGAATTGGGACTTTGCTTTGAGTTTCTTGGCTCTTCTCAGTTCACGTCTCCCTGGCCATTCCTTTATTCGAACAGAGCCTTTTGTACGCGGTATATGAGGTTGAACTGAGGGCAAATATTATTACAGTCTCATGTTCTGAATCGACACCAGCCAAGCCTCTCTCTGCACTGCTCTAGCAGGAATTCGTGTCAAGTTGTTCTCCTTCTCCAAAGGTTTGACTGTGCCCTTCAGCACAGTCATCTGAGCCCTTTGACTCTGCAGGGCAGGGCTGTGAACAGTGCTGTTGAGAAAAACATTGACTTGCAGCTGCTGCCTGCCTGACTAGGACTGGGATGCCCAGCTGAAATCCAGGTGCTTTGTCTGGGGAAGCTGAGCGCTGAGAATTCCACTGGCCTTCTCAGTCAGAAAAGAGAAAGCGACAGTTAGATCTGGGCCCTGTCCATGGACTGGGAGCAACACAGAGCTCAGAAATTAGAGGTTTGAAAGAAAGCCATTCCTCCAGGGACAGGGTGGGAAGAAATAATTGGAGGATAACATCCAAGACCAGCCTTGAAGCTGCTAATAGACTGTTCGTTATCTCTCCCTACTTCTTTCATCTGACTTTTTTACCATTTTGCCTTTTCTTGATTGCTTTCTCTTTCAGCTGGTCCACTAATTACTTCCTTGCTTAACTTTGAAGCCCTCAATGGCTGTTATTTATTTTCCCTTTTAGCTGGTTAATTGTTTTCATCCTTTGCTCTCCTCTTTGGCATAAGCAAAGAGAAGGAGATGGCAAGCAGGAGAAAAGGAGTGGATAGAGGAGGTTAAGCCAGTAAGGAAACTGGTGCAATCCCTTTGTGGAGACGTTTTGAAGAGACTCTTGCTCTAATCAAACATTCCTGTGACGGCAAGTGCTGTATATCTAAGGAAACTATGGCCTGTCACATGCTGTCCCTGGAGTGGAGTACATTGTTGGGAGAAACTTTCAGTGAGCGTTCGCAGTTTTTCAGGGGTGTTATCCTGCCTTAGTCTTTGGTAGCACACGAACTGGGATTTGATAGAAGCTGTAGGCAGTAGTAGAGCCCTAAGATATACTGAAGTGCTAGACTGTATACAGGGAGAGGAGAGTGAAATCCATGTGGCTGCCTCTGGGCTTTACAAAAAGGGCACTTAACTTCACAGTTTGGTGGAGTATGAAGTATTATGAGCCAATAATTGCAATATCCATCTAACTGCTCACCCTGCCCTGTCCTTCTGTGTCCTCATCAGGCTCCATCAATGTTCTTGTTGACCCATCTCTTCCCCTGCTTTGCAATTTATGGTTCAAATGCAGCCTTCACCCTGCCCCTCTGATGGAAGCCTGCATACAGATGTAGCTGGGTGTGGGTCTGGCTCTCCCTGGGAACTGGTCCTCCTTTGGTGTGACTGCTGTCTCCTGTGAGCTGTTTGGCAAGGCTTCTTTAATCTTGTGCACTTTGGAAAGTTTCCAGTCTCTGTCTTTTTCTGCCCCTTGCAGACTCAGAGGCTAATATGCACATTGCTTTAATTTGTTCTTCAAATGAAACCCATTTATACCTGTAGGTGCCTGGCTGTTAAGTCAGTAATTTACTTCACGGTAGCTTAGCGTGTTTTTTAAAATGCCTGTTTTGCTATGGGGTTTCTGTTCATTGCAAGACTGTGCAAACCTCTAAAACAGCACTGGAAAGAATTTCTTTGGAAAAAAAGAGGCCCAAGGTGAACCATACCACTTTTCTGTTCAACCATAGGGCCATAAAAGAACTAAAGGGTTGGTGCTGCTTTACAAGCTTTCCAAACTTGTAGATTCTGCCGTAGTTGGTTTGTGTATTGGCTAAGGATCTGCGGAGAAAGGGACGGAGGATGTAACATAGGCCTTCTGTCTGCATTCTCAAAATGGTACCAGTGTGGTTTGTATGAGGTGGGATAAGCTTCAAGTATGAAAGCATTTCTAATCTCAAAACATCTCCCCAACACTGACAGAGGACCTAAAATCTCTCTCCTTGTGAGAACCATGTTTTTTCCTGCCTCTCTAGTGACACTGCATTTTTCCGTGTCCCATGCCTCTGTCCTGCACCTGTTATGTTGTGGGCAAGGACAGCCCAAATCACAAGTTCTCTGATAGAGACTGGACATGCTCCCTCAGGGGATTTACTGAATGATCTGAAGAAAAACAGAAGCCAGTGCTTCAGGGCATACATGTTGGCTATCGACCCAGCCCTTGTGGTAGCTAGAACAGGTGATATTCAGATGCACTTTGGTTCTGTGCACCAGTTTATTGCCATTTCTCTGCTCCTCCAGAAATGAAGGCAGCAAAGTAGGACACTACAGATGAAGGACTATTTTGCCGGGGCTGTAGAGACTTGCTGCACAGACCAGATGTGTGCTTTCATACTGGGGTAAACTGAGAGCAGCGTAACTGAAATCAATGGGGTAGTGCTGGTTAATGCATTGGGAAAACAATGGAGATGGGGGGAGACAGGGAGCAGTGGGCCAAAGGAGGAGGGACTTGGGCTGAGAGGAGGCAGGAAAGCTGCATTTCATTCTGCTCTGTGCTAATGGTGCCGTAGAGCCATCAGCAGAGCTGCACAGACTAAAAGCACATGGAGGAATCTGAGCAGCGGCTGCCGACCGCAGCACCACCAGTTGTGCTGAAGTGGGGGAAGCAGCCCTGCACAGCCTATGAGGGCTGCATAAGCAGTAGTACATCTATGCTGCAGCAGCCAAACTTTAGTTTAAACAAACTAAAAGCTAACTAACCTCAAAGCTGCAGGCATTCATCAGCCTTCACAGAGGCAATGTGTCCTGGGGCCAACTGGGGCCATTGCCTGAGGATTTATTCCTGCAGGAGCCCTTGGTTCCCAGCTGGGTTAAAATTCTAGGCAGTCTTCTGAACAAAGCCTCACTGGTCTGAAGGGATCTGCTTCTGAGGCTGCTTGAAGCAGGACCAAGGATCTTTGTGGAACAATTCTACATACCCAGCATGGACAAAGCAGCACCAGTCCTTTTATAGTGGCTGAATTTGAGTGCTTTCCAACCCATGTGCTTTTACTTGGTCCTCAGATTTGTGGTCCCCAAATGTAACAAGCCTCCTTTCAGCTCTGTTTTTGCATACATGTCTTTAAAACAGAAAAGCAAAATATTTCAAAGCTTTCTCTGTGTTAGGACTGTCTTTCTGGTAGCATGGCTTAGACTGGATTGCTGTATTCCATAGAACTGTTCAGTAATAAATGGTATTTGCTTCATTGGCAATATTCCTCTCTCTGCTGGCTACCGACTTACAAAGCAATCAACTACACTTAGCTTTAATGGGAGGCTCAAGCAATCTGGTGGGTACTGACTTCTCTCAGATGGTGTGCTTTGAAATGAGAAGAGAATCAAAGGATACTGCTGCTTTCCTGGGAACAGGACAGGGTCACCTCTCTTGGTAATGTGAGGTTCTTTAGGACTTTCTAAGAAATAAACAAGACTACACTTTCAGCTCTGAAATCTTGGTAGCCTCAGGCTTTGGAAAGCTCTATTTCATTTAGTTTCTGGCATTTACTTTTGTTTGCTCGGACTATAAAGACCTTTTTATTCTGATCCTCAAGAGCTGTTTACCATTCAGCACATGTGGTCTGCATCGCTCACACTAAAATCTTTTGAGGACTTGGCAACCCTTTTTAGTTCTCTGATCAATGCTGGCTAAGGAACAATGGCAAAACCCCATGGAATTGTGTTGCCCAAAATGTGTTGCCCCTGTTCTGATTAACTAGCAGCCTCAGCTGAGGTAGGGGTTGCTGGCTTGATTTTTTTTCAGTAATGCTGGTGTAAATCTGGAGTCACTATGCTGAACTGAAAGCAGGTGTGTCAATGTAAAACCAGAGGACAACTTTGCCAGTCACTTACGTGTCTGCACAGAAAGTTAAGATCTGAGTTTTGCTTTATAACCTGATTTACAGCTTGGTGCTTCTGTGCACTGTTGGCGTTTTCCTTTGGTCAGTTCCATGGGCAGCTGTTTTCTAAGGATGCATAAAGCTGGCACCAAGGACTGCATCCTGCAGGATCCAGCCTGGACATACTCTGCATTGAGCTTAACTGAAATTTTCTGTGCATGAAAACCAAAGTTTGGGCCTTGCAATGGCTTTTCTCTGAGCTCTCAGTACTCAGGGTATCGAAGAATCAAGAGTTGGTTTCAGACCCCCTGTGTGCAGTTGAGTGGAAGAAAACATGGCCTTTCTGCAGCAATTCTAGTTTAGCAGCTTGGAAACTTATCAGTCAGAGAAGCAACTTCCCACTGCTAAATATTGCACTTTAAATGGCTAGGAGAGATGTTTTCTGAAGGCAGGGGGATAACTGGCCACACTAGTTTTGAAGGGCAAGAGGATGGGGGAAAGAAACAGCAAAAGATTTACAATGACTGCTGAGAATGTCATAGCAACAAAGGCATCCTAAAGGGGAGCATTTTGCTCCCAGCATTTGCCCCGAGTCAGCCTGTGCTCCTAAAGAGGCTGTTGTTGGCTGAATATGTAAGATGCAGTGGAGTCTCTGAGCTGACATGGTCCACTGAGAAGGTGCTGTACTGTGGAGTTGAATCCATATATGTAAGGACAGGTCAAATTAACTTTTTTTTTATGATTAAATCCCAATAGCTGCATCAGCACAGCTACACAAGGTTTCTCTCCTCCTTTTTTTACATTCTATACCAGCACCATCCTAGGTATTAATTTTAGAGGATATCTGCACACATGGGTTAGAGCTGACTGTTGATCTGAATTTGCCTTTCTCTAAAGCTTTCAATGTGCCTGAAGCTCTGCCTTTATAAGCTGGTCCTCTCTGTAAAAGAGCTAAACCAACAGTATAAATCCAGTTCCCTCTACCCTGGAACTGGGGGATTTGTGGGTCAGGTGTGGAAACTGTCACCTTCTATTAAAGGTGATGTGAACTTGTTGGGATCCCCAGCTTGGGGTGGAGGAAGCAAGAATCAGGTCTATTACTGGCTGTAGGCAGTAGCCAATTCATAAACAGTTACCATTACCTTTGTAGATGCTTGAGGGCCCACGTTTCACCTCATGCACAGAGGTCTGCTCACCACAGGACTGGTGCATTGGCTGTTCATGGCAATGAAGGGCTGAAACCAAGCCCTCAGTGCCCTGGTAGGACTGTGCTGCTGGAGCGGCTCCCATGAAGAAGGAGCAGAGGTTCTAGGAGTCCTCACTCTGGAAAACTGACCCTGCTGGGCAGGGAGCTGTGAAAATGCAGAACATAAAACCATCCGCAGCCAGATGGCTTCCAGTTGCAAAAGCACTGCACTGAAGCACAGTCATAAAATAACTAGATGGCATTTAATTTCACTGATGGTTTTGTGTGGCTTGTAGAGGCCACAGCTTAGCAAGGCACCTGCCTAAAATTAAGCACACTGCTACCTCTATGCCCTGCTTTGCTTTGCTGAATTGGAGTAAAAAGAAGTGTGGTTCTCTTCCTATTGGTTTACTCAAGCAGCAAAGTGAAATAACTGTCCACTGTGCTGGCTGGCTTGCACTTTTTAGACTCTGCTTAAAGAAAAAATAAAAAATAAAGGGTGCAAGTCATGGGGGGTGGGGGGAAAGTCCGTCACTTCCTCAGGAAACACCTATAACAACAGCGTTTGGAAAAAATATTCAAGAAAACCTCTCCTGTTTGATTTAAAAAAAAAAATTCTCTGCTCTAGCTCCACAGCATTCTCCTTCTATTTATTTTTCTTGAGACATGGTCCAATTTTTATTTTTGCTAAGTTAAATGAGCAATAAGTAGTAATCAGATGTTGACATAAAGTTATGTGTACACCTGCTGACTGCCTCATAAAGAACAAGAATGCTTTTAGTTAAGAAATGGCAAGCAAACTAAAATACAGCAATTAAGTTCACTAATAAGAAACCCAAGTTAAATTACATATATTTATTAAATCACACAAGTCTTCTGAATGACCTTTTTCATTTGATGGTGCCTGATGAAAGCAGTTCTGACTCAAAAATCTGGTATTCTTCAAGGTTTTGCCAGTCAAACTCCTTTGAATAGGAACTCTCAGATGAAAAGGAGAGAAGCTGTGTTGCACATCAGTGTAAATTCTTATGTCCTCAAGTCTGGGCATGTGACTATATTGGATTATTGATACCTCATTGAATTCTTAAAAGGTGTAAAATTATCCCTCAGTGTCCAGTCAGAAGCACTGGAGTTCCATGAATGAGTGAACTGTAGATATATGCATGCACCTGTGTCTCCTTTGACACTCAAGGCATTGAACTGAGGGCCTGCAGTGTGAAAATGTGTGAGTTGCTGCCATTTCAAAAAGCAGCAGACTTGCTGGCTGGGAGCTGGAGTGGGTCTAGTTCTGAGTGCATTAGGACCTGTGGGGATTTCTCACAATTTCTATGGGCCTGAGGCATCCAGGGAAGCAACTACAATGACCTCCACGCTGAGTGTGTCTCTGTGTGCCTGAGGGGACTCTCATTGAGAGAATTTGTAATTTCTTTTTTTTAATCTGAGGAAGCAGAACACGTATGCAAAGCAACTAAAACATGAAGTGGAGAAGGTTAAGGTTCTTAATGTAAGCATTAATGCCGTTCTAGTTGTAGAGAGCCTTTGAAGGGTTCTTTCGATGGCTTTCAGGACAATGGTGTTTTAGAGAAAAGAAGCTATCAAGAAGGGCTGGGATGATGCGGCTGGAATTTGACTGTGTTTCCTTCAAGGCTTAAGGCCAAGCAAATACAAACTTTGGGATGGTAAAACCAGAATACTTAATGTAAAGGGGGAGAAGAGAGAGGAGGGGTGATATGGGGAAGAAAGGAGGCAAATGCAGTGGGAGCATAAGTTCTTCCTGACTGCTATTGGAGTCTTGGATTAAGCTTGAGAATTGTGAAAGCATCTGAGTTTCCTTTGGATATGTTGCATGATGGGGTAACAACAATCTGATGGAGACTCAACCACAGCTCTCATAGAAATTTTGGGTCAAACTGAGGGTCCTCTCTAATGGTAGGTCATTCTCCCATTTGCTGTGTCCAGGTATTAAGCCCTGTAACTGGATGAGTAGATTCTGCTTCTGGTATGTACTCTGCTTTCATACTAAATGTGATCTTTGAGTGCTCTCAGAAGACCTTTTTACTCGGAATGTCGTCTTCCTGGGTTTGATATTGTCGGACTTAGTTTAATCGGTTTTCTCAAGCAGAACACTGTGGACTCATGTTGGGCAGTGTAAAGTATTAGACCTCTATGCAACAAGACCAGACCGAGTTCAGAGCTGTGACATGTCTGTGAACAGCATGTCAGTCTTTAATGGCTTTCCAGTAAACAAAAAAAAAAAAAGTCACAGCAAAGGATGAAGTTGATCCCCTCACCATAGGGTGAAGGGAGAACAGAGAAGTGGTCTTGAATTTCAAGTATGAGACTTGATTGTCTTTGAATTGAAACTCTGGGCCAAGAAAAATATCTCAGTAACAGGATATGTGATGTGATTTTTACAGCCTATAGCTGCTTCCTAGGTAAGACAGATACTGATAAGCTGTACTCATGAGGTGTATTGTGAATTCCAAAGGCATTCTTGGTAATGTCTCAGTGGTCCCTTGCAATGCAGTGAATACCACCTGTCTCACAGGCTGTATTAGTGGTTGGGGAGTCTGGGAGTTCACAGCTGTTGGTTAACATGTACTAATCCAGAAAAACCACATGACTGTTTTAGTCATGAGGGTAATATAGATGGTCATGATGCAGAACTAGGCTGTTGACATGCAAGTATCTTCCTGGTGTTGAATGGTGGTATGATTTTGGGGGCTCTGTACACATGAGATGCTATGTAACCGCAGGGCTGGACTTCGAAGGGCAGCCACTCACTCAGAAAAGGGCCAGGGTCTGGTCTGCTGTCACATTGAGCAGTCTTCCCAAAGAGGACCTCAGAATGAAGGCAGACTGGAGCAGTCTGGGCTCAGAGTTGGAACTCAGACTCAGACAGCATTTCTGAGCTGAGGAAGTCTGGTCTATCAAAAGGCTATTTGACCAGCCTGCATTCCTGCTGCTCCTCTCTGCACCAGGCAGTTTGCTTGTACAGCAGTTAATGGGGATGAAGGGACAGAGCTTTACTTGTTCAAATTTCAAAGAGCATTGCAAGGAATGCAAGAAGTTGTTGGGCATGTTAATCAAAGAAAACTCATATTCAGGAGTTTGATTTATACCTGTGCGCTAGACACAGGTCATGTAGGCTGGTAGATTGATGCTCAGGCTACAGGTTGTAAAACTTCTCACACGGATTCTGCCCTCTGCCCCTTCCAGCTACATCAGACTCTGGAAGCAGCTCAGATCTGTGTCCCAGATGCCTCACATGAAAGAGGGTCACTCTCATCCCATCAAGAGGCAGTTGCAAACTCAGTGTTGCTCTGTATCTTCTGCTTTCTCCTCTTTAGCACAACGCTGAAGGATTAGGACACCAAGCAGGCCTTGTACAGGATCTGACCCTGTAATAGAAGAGAGTGCAGTCCCTAAAGCTAAAAGAGTCCCTCCAGCGAAAAAAGCAGGGGGTATTTATCCCTGTCTGCCATATCTGCAAGCTCCAGCTGGGATCTAAAAGCTGAACTAACATTTTTGTTGTCATTAGTGCCTCTTTGTTGAAGGTCTGGATTTCACATAGGAAATCCTGCACTAGAATTGCTTGCAGAATATATCCTTCATGCTAGAAAACAGAGATAAGTAACACAATGTGTCACAGTAGTGTAGCGTGCCCTCCATCTGCAGCTCACAGTGTGTTAAGCAGACAAGGAAAGGCCAGACTGCCCACAGAATGTATTCTCATGCTTATGATGCTGTTGGGGAGATTAGGAGCCAATCCCAAATTCTGAGCTCCTATTACCAACCCAGCTCATTCATGAGGCCTCAAAAAATGCTAGTAGCTTTGATCCTTTCAAGTCCTAGCACATAGCTGGGGATGCCAAGCTCTGACTTCAAAGTCTGTCAGTCCCCAGATCCATAAACTGATCAACAAGCGCTTGCATGTCATCATGCAGAAGGTTTGATGAGGGAGTGGGGTGGGAGCACATTCCTTCCTTCCTTCCCCAAAGCTCCTGGGCCATGCCTGGAGGAGGCTGGATGGCTTTGGTGTGATTGCTGCTGGTCTTTTCTTTCCTTCTTCACATTGTAAATTATTTAGGTGACAGCATCAAAGATCAGAGAGAAGCACATGAAAAAAAGATCTCAAGTATATGCTTTATACTCCTTGGGATCATCTGTCCAAAGAGCTCTACTTGCTTTGTGGGTATGGGCCTGTATTCAGCCACAAAACATCCCTATAATAGTTTACAGCTGGGGAAACTGAGGCATGGGGCTGTTAAAACGTGACTTGGCTAGAGCATCTGCAAAGTCTCTGCCAGAACTGGGAGGAGCATTCTGTCCCCCGACAGCTCCCCTGCATCTGCAGGAGCATGCTTCCTCCCTCCAGCAGCTTGCCAAAGGCTACACGAGGGAGACCCTGCATCTACACATCTCGCCTGTGCTCTATAACATGGCAATTCTGCTTCTGTGGCGACTCACTGAGCAGCACAGCAGACCTGCTCCACATCTACACCCAGCCTGCTGGCCAGTCACCCTGGCCCTGTCTCTCCAGTGTATTACATATGCCCCTACCTCTCTGCATTCCCATCCCAAAACATCATCAGCCTTTTCTGCAAAGCCTTGGCCCACGTGCAGACATTTTGAGGATGGTCTGATCCACTTAAGACTTTCCAAATGGCTTTTCTTTCACTTATTTTTCCTTATTGGAATGGGAAAGGGCAAATGTTTAGAGATGCTCTTAGGTTAGACTTTCCCCAAGCTCTGCTGGGTTTGATGCTCTACTGTCCCTTTCCTGGGTCAACATAGAGGATTGTCAGGCTCCCTGTGGATGCTTTCTGCTCCGCTTGATTTATCCAGCCACCTGAAGAGGAAGGATGTCTTCTTTTGTTTCTCTTCATCTGCAGAGTAACACAGTAGGATTAGCCAGCAGTGAAGTTCAAGGTTGCTATAAATAGTTTTCTGCCTTGTCACGGGAGTTACCCGTTTATTCTATTTCTCTTCCTTGTCAACAGCCTTTCTCAAAGTTGGCTGTAGCAAAAGGTTTGGGAGCCTGTCACTGCACAGCTCCCTTTGAAAATGCCCAGAGTGCCTGTTCTAGCATGACTGCACCTCCCTGACTGGGGCAGGGATGTCTGATGTCCTGAAGAGCCAAGCCTGCTCTAGCCATCTAGTTTTATAAGTTAATAACGTGGCCTGCAGCCTGTTCAGTGGGCCCCTTCTCCTGGAATGGGTCGTCTTGGATCCTTGCTAGTTCTGCAACCTCCTTCTGCTTCCCCTAGGAAATTCTAGTCAAAGATCTCCAAAGAAGGGGGGAATTATTTTTTAATTGTGAGAGGAGAACAGGAGACTCTCAAATGTGATTTAGGCTTCACAACACTACTTCAGGAAACACATCGTAAAAGAATTGCTTCCTTCCCTAGTCTCTCTCCCCCACTCCCTTTTCAAACGAGTGAAATCCAGCCACCTCTGGGGTGGAACACAGCATCCACTGAGCAGCATGTGGTAAAACCACCTGCCCGCGTTAAACATGGAGCCGTGCATGATTTTGTCCCTCTTGGAAGGCTACAGAGAGTACAGGAAAACTTTGTAGCCGGCCCGGAGGGAAGTGCCAGGCCATGGCTCTTAGCTCGGACAAAGATTGCTTGTGCTGAGAAAGGTGGTTAAAGGTGAACTGAGGTTTCTCACAGCCCTGAGCCAGTGAGTAGCCCCTGTCTGGAGTTTGGTGGTTGTTGGCTCTGAGTAGGTCAGAGGGTGCTGGAGGAGGTAGGTGTCCAGTGAGAGGTTATAAAGTTTGCGCTCTTGGTAGATCCTACATTTGTGCCTGGGTGCTGGCGTTGTCTTCAGCATGTGCCAGAAGGGTTTTGGTATTGCTAAGGGGTGTATAAAGCTTGCATCAGGAGCAGAGAAAGGCTTGCTGGCAGAGACAGCACTGAAAGGGCAGAGATCTCAAAGTTACCCCTATCATTAGTAAGGTGGGACAGGTATTTATTGCTTGGGTACCAAAATTAGGCTTTTGGGACCTGCCACTGGCTATTTTCTGATGTTGTCCAAATCATGTATGTGTCCTCACAGGTTTCTCACCTCTAAAATAAGGACAAAGCGTTCCTCAGCCCTTCCCTACCACACCATACAGCTACGGAAAAAAACCTGGTGTATACTGGTTTAGATCTTGCATTATAACTCCCAGTACTGTATGCCTTTAACAGCAATTCAGTCCAATAGAAGAAACCAACTTATAGGAAAGCTGTAAGCATGTACTATTTGTAACCTCACCAAAAGGATGAAACAAGAATATCTGGTCTCTGAAAGAACACATTAAGGAAATCCTCTTTTTCTAAAGCCTTTCAAGATCTTACATTTTTCCTCCTGAGAGTTTGTATGTCTTGGGAAAGTGGAGCCACCATTGCTTAGGTAAACTTGTTAATCTCCAAGGGAATGTAGAACAGCAGACATTGGACAAGAAAACCTTCAGTTTGGTGTGCTTTAGGGAATGGAACAATCCATGCCTGGGATGAAATGCTTCAGCCAGGCTGCTCCCAAATCCTCTGGCATTCAAACAGAGAGAAGTAATGTGTTGTCTTCTTTTGGCTCTGTCTCACCCCTGTATCCCAAAATGCCCAGTGCTTCTCAACTCCATTCTCTGCTTGGTTCCTACAGTCTTCACATGCACAGGGACAGAAAATTAGCAATTAGAAATTGAACTGATGAAGATGATTCATACAGAGCTTTCAGACTGGATGGAGATTCCTAATGTCCTGCTGGTAGAGAAACTTGCTCAGAAAGGCTTTTTAATGCATGCAGGAGTTGAATGAATCCAAAGGGAAACAGTGGGCTGTTGGAGGGAGAATGGGAACATCATGTTCCCCAAATGATGGATTTAGGACTTGGTGGAACACCCCAACAGCTGGCAACCCCCATCTGTCTTGGGGCTTCAACCTCTCACTGTGTTCCTTTAATGGATTCTTAAAATTGGTGGGTGCCTGGATCAGCTGACCAGGTTATGGCCCCAGTGCTATTTTTATCTACTTATTTAACAAGCAGTCTGAAGAGCTGTAGCAGACAGGAAATAAAGTCCCTCCAAAAATACTGAAGGGTAACTTTTAAGACGTAAATTTTTAATTGCAGTTTGAACAAACCATTTTTAGTTTCCATGAGTCTGCTCCTTTCCATCTCCTCTGCAATCTGGAGCTTCGCCAAAGATGAACTTGCTGCGGTTGTAACCTTATGGGCCCATGAGTCTGTGACCCTGCTTTCCATGAGCTTCTGGCATCGCTGCTAAGATCATGCAATAGCAGCCACAGAGAGCGCCTCTTCAAATATGTGTATCTGCAGTTGGGCTAAGGGGAATCCAGAAAGAGAAAAACCGAGGAAATTGCTTTCCCCCCTCTTTCGGGTATAAAATGTTCTCTTCTTTCAAGTTAATTTGTTCTGTGAAAGTTCCCCTTGAAATCATTTTCCAACTACTTTGAAAGATCAAATAGATTATATTGAAAGCTACTGTAAGATGAAGTGCCCATTTGGATTTAATAAATGCTGGTTTATAGAGCTAGCCTCATTATTTCTTTGGGATAAACCTATGCAGAATGGAGGGGAGGAAGGATTTTTAATGTTTCTGAAAAATTTATCTCACGAACAGTAAAAACATACCATAGAAATATATCAGCCACAAAAATGACATCTTAAACACAGTATTTATTGCATTCTATATTTGTTTTGCATAAACTTTTCTGGTTTCTATTACACATATTGATTTATGGAGTTTATTTGGAATAAATGTAGTGCATATTTAAAACTAACAGAGCCCAAATCTGTTAAGCGCCCAGGAGCTATAAAACCTCTGTAAGGTTCAAACTGGGACCCTCCAAGTCCTTTTTATCGGAATATCTTTTTCCATTTAAAAAACGCAGAAAAATAATAAGAAAGTAGATAAAGAAAAGCAATTTGTGAAAATATATCTAGCCAGTGTTTCGACTAGAGTTGGTCTGAACTTTTTATTCAGTGTCTCGTTCTGTTCCTTAATGAAATGTTTTTTATCCAAATGGAAATTTTACCACGAATATCCTTTTTCACAGATTTTTTTTTTTTTTTTTTTTTTTTGGGGGGGGGAGGGAAGTGTGGGGAGCTGACAAGGGCTGGAGGGGATGGAAAACTTCTCAGAACACATTTTGGTTTTACTGAAATTCATGTAACTTTGGAATACACACCAAACTAGAAACTTCTTAGCAATTTTTCCATTAACTTCAACCTTCAGAAGTGAAGGGAAGCAAACAAGGAGCAATTTGCCTGTAAGCCATCGGTGCTTGATTTGTAAATGAGCTAATTGCATATTTTAGCAGGTTGGAGGGAAAAACAGTAAAACAAGGATTGTATTTATTGATTTATTTTTAAAGCACATAAGTTGCATTTATGTCCACTTTCCTTCTGATCCCCTGACAGGTTTGGCACCTGCCCTGTTCCTTCCTGTAACTGGATTACTCATGTACTTTTAGTGCATTTCTAGATTGGCTAAAATAATACCTTTTCTGTATAGTTTAGAGTGGGTTTGCAAGTCATCACAGCACAAGGATTCTCTCAGAAACCTAACTGATGTCCTTTACATGCCCACAACAAAGCACCTGGGACTTGAATACCCAAAACCAATGCAATTGCTTGTAAGTGATCTGCAGACTGATAATTATTGAGTGACTAAAATGTAGGATTATCCTGATTTTTTTATTCAAAAATTGTTGGCAAATAAAATCTGAGGCTTGTCAGCTTTGAAATAACTTAAAATTATACTTTAAACTGCATTTACTGCAAACATGCCTGCTGCCAGGGTCTGAGTGGCTGCAGACAGGAAGACTGTATGGTTGTATTCTGTTCATAACTAATCAGTGGGTTGTTCTCCCAAGTGTGTCATCTTTCCAAAAACCATCTGATGTTTACTGTCATGAGTCTATTTTTCACAAACTATCTAGAGTTCTCTCTATAAGAAGATCCAAGGCTATAGTCAGACTGTCGTTATCCGTGCTAAATGAAATGAGGAGGTTCCCAGCTACCTCCTGCCTAACAGCCTGACCAGTATGATCTATGTAGTCTCTCCCTAACCCGTCTGATCTAGGGGGGGATCTCTTCCAGGTTAGCCTCAAGTCAACTAACTGCAGGTTTAAGTTGGACTGTCCAGGTGAAGTCCTACCTGTGGAGTTGTTCTGCCATGTGTTCCAAGACAGCAATAAATGGCAGAAAAGAGGGATATTTTTAATCTAATCAAGCATAACACACTGGAATGCGGCCTCAGTATTGGCATGGCCCCATACAGATTAAACCAGGTTTCTTTGAAAGCCATCACACATGCTGTTGGTCTCATCATTGACCGTGTTTGGTGGATTGTGTGCTTGTGTGCTGGGCTCTTGCCCGACAACTTGTACTATCCCCTTATGACTCCAGTGTAATCTCTTGTCTGTGACCCCACCAGCAACCCCTGAGAAACCACTGAGAGCACTGAGGCAAGGTATTGCCTTCTACCTTGCCAAGCAGGAAGGCTTGTGCACTAAGTGACTGCCCATAATTAGACACCACTTGACAGAAATAATTGGCTGTGGCACATGATTGCTGATGTAACTGGGTTTAGGAAGCATCTTTTTCAAGTTGGCTGAGTACAGAGCCATGGGGAATGGAGCTGTGGAGAATAGCACTAAGAAACAAATTCTCTCCTTCAGCCTGTGTGCACAAAGAGCTTTGATCCCCAACTGTTAATTGCTGAAAGGACACACAGATCCCTCTAGCAAGGCCTTCCTTAAGCATTTGACACTGCACACTGGCAGGGGAAGAGCTTTGAGATGGCTGGGTTTGACCCACTCTGCCCCAGTACAGCTTTAGTTGTAGTCTTCTGTCTCTCAAGGTTTTCAAGCATGGGCTCGGATTGAAGTTTTTTTGTATTTTGAGCTGCTCTATTCAGAAGTTATCCTGAGCTTCAAAGAGCAGAGTTGTTTAACTTTTCTTTGCCTTACTTTGGAGGAAGACCTGGGCTGCCTGCTCTCTGATGTACTGCTTGTTGTAGTTTACAGCCCTGGTGAGAATAATGTGGTGTTAAGGAGTAAAAAGCTAGAGTTGGTAGGATATCTGCAAACTGGTAGGGGAAACTGGAGCCTCATTGCCCTATGCACTTAAAAATCTCCAGGTGTATTGGCAGAGCCCAAGAGGCTAGGTGTTAACTTCAGATAGCAAACCTGGGACCCTTGTCCTGCCCTGGCCAGCATGGCTCTAGCGAAATGGAAAGAAAGGATACTTTGAGGTGGGGACAGACACACTTGTGTGGGCAGCTGACCTGCAAGATAACAGGCCTGTTTTGAATTTGGGAAGGAATAAACAACAAATTGATGACCATGCACACAGAGGCTCACCTCACGATGTAGTGTTATTGTTCCTCTTATTTTCTCCCTGGTGCTTTACTGCTCCAAAGGTCATCTTTTTCTTCCCCCCCATGCTCAGAGGCTCTGCACCTCCACATGCTGCCCTGATAGCTTTCAGGCAAACACAGAAAATGGAGCCATAGGAAGAAAACCCCAAAAAGCAAGCAAAAACAAAAAGAAAAAAAAAAAAAGAAAAAAAAAGTATTTGGATTATTCAGACAGTACCAAAATTCACCTGTCTGCTGGTGCGTACATATAGAGCAGATGTGCCCCCTGGCACCAGTGATTTATTTAGGGAACTGTGGATTCACAGGCATCGAATGGCCTGCGTAGAGCTCTGCAGCGGAGGGTGACTGCCAGGGACAGAGCGGCTCTGACTAGTTGACACATTCAGGTGAGTTTGGTCTGAGTAGCAGTGCTTCACTGTGGCCTGATTGCAGGGAAAGGGGCTGGGACAAGTCTTTGTGAAGGTTTACTAGTAAAACTAATTGTTTTAAGGATCTTTCTACTAATGGACTGGGTAAGGTTCCCCAGGAAAGCACTCCCTGGGGCACAAGCTATTGCTAGGGGTAAAACCCAGGGGACTGGACCCTCATTTCCTTCTCCAGCTGCTAGTTTTCCCTCAGAAACCTGTTTTGCTCTCCTGGATAGAAATAACTGATGTACTGTAGCATGTCTTGTTTGTGATGACCCCCATCCAAAGCCTACTGATATAAGAGGAATGTTTTGCAGGGACTCAGAGGGATTTTAGATCAGACCCCAACCTTTGCAGCTACTTTTGTGTTGCTTTCCTGCCAGGACTTACTGACCAGCCACCAAACTCCTGAGAAAGTCAGCATGAAGTGTCAGTCAGGGTTCAGTTCAAGTGACAGCTAAATATGCCTCTGGAGATGAATGAGAGCTGACAGGCCTGAAACACAAACAACCTCAGACAAAGCCAGCCAGTGTCCACACCAGCTTGCTTTTAAATCATACAGTAGCCTTCAGCCATTAACACTTCAAACACTATCTAGCCCTTTGAAAACTCAGTTCATTTATTAGTGTTCCTGTTAATGTCCCTTCCACACTCTGTTCACAGGATTGCCTTCTGGATTGGTCAGATGGTGGCTTCTCAATCCTATGCAAACAAGGATGAAAAACAGTCTTGAAATGCTTTAGGAGAGACAGCAGGCTCCAGTAGTGGGATGCGGAGGTCTGGAGACTCTCACCTGCTCTGCTAAGTATGTGCTCTCCAGTTTTGGGTGAGTCATGGCACCTTCCTCTCTCTGTCAAGGTTGGGAGACTGCTCAGACACACCGTCTGCCCCTTGTTGGCTGTAGATAAAACTGGCACAGTGCAGTTCTGGGACTAGCAGAGAGTTTCTAAATTCAAAGCACTCCACTGCTAGTTCCTACTCACTGGCATGTGCCTGAGAGCCAGTAAATGCCTTGGATCTGCCACGTTGTGGGGTGTTACCCTGTCTGACAAGAAACATTCTGGGCTGTGAGCTGGAGGTGCAGAGCTGCACTGAGATCTTCAGAAGTCTGTCTCTGGGTTCTCTGAACTTAAGGGTATGTAGGGCCTGTGCCTTCAATTCAGATTCCCCACACAGCAACTCACCTGCACATTCCCCTTGCTGGGTTTGGAGATCTCCTCTGCTTTAAATCTTCCTGATTTAAAAAAATGCATTTTAGAGCAAAAGAACCCAACTTCGTTGTCTTTTTTCCTGTTCCGTGGACAGACATAGTGCAAGCAGAGTAAGCATGAATTGCACCATACTTGCTGCTCACCAGCTGGCCAGGGAGAACAGTGCTTTCTTCTGTCTGGGCTGGGGGGCTGGAAAGGTGAGGCTAGCAGCAGGAGTCAAGACAAATAGGAGCCTGTTTTTGATTTGCCATCTGACCCCTGCCAGCTCAGAGCACCTTGTCTGTAAGCATGACCTAAATTAAGCCCAAATGCCATCAGCTAGGCTGTTGCTTTCTCTCACAATGCAAGTGTTTCCAGGTACCTAGCCAGAGATTTATAATCCACTTCTAATTACATTCTTGTTTGTGTCTGCTGTCATGCTGTCTTGGTCTTTCTGTGGTTTGTTAAGTCCAAGAGCGTGCCTGGCCCTTTGTGCTCCCAGCATGTATGCACAGACAGCAAGGGGCATCCACGGCTGACAGCTTAGCTGCTGGAGGAGACCCGCTGTGCTGGGCTGTGTGTCTTTCGTGGACGAAATATCATGGGAGGCATTTTGGCTTGTTAAATTCTTGACGGCACAGGTCTGCTGTCCACAGTAGGTTCACTTGATAGAAATAACTCTGGCAGCAGCCCATCAGCAAGAACACTGCTTTTCTCTTAAATGTGAAAGGAGACAAAGGCTTGATGTTCCCTGCCCAGGCAATTCTTGCCTTTTCAATGGCAGATGACCAGCATCTTTCCCTAGCTGATCTTAAGTGCAGTTTTTTTGCTATCAAGCTGAAGATTAGATTCTTGTAAACACAGTCTGGAATTGATTACCAGTAATTAGCGTAGATTCTTCAGTCACAGTGCTGGAAGGACCAAGATGGAATAACATGCCTCGTGATGCCACACGTGGTTACACAGTGCTAGTCTGACTCTAGGGAGAGTGCTGGGCAAACTCTTTCTGAGAAGTCAGTGTCTTGTCCCACAGGGCTTACACGCAGAAAGTAAGCTTTTATTCTGAATTACAAAGTCTCTCCTCCAAAATACAGGAACAGTTTCTGAAGAAACCCACCTTATGTATGTAAAACCATTGGCTTCTCCAAGAAGTAAAACTGAGCCTTCACTTGTATGCCCTGTGCTGATTCTGCTGCTCTGTGCCAGGTGACACCACCATAGCAAGTGACTTAGATTCCCCAAAATTGCTATGGGGAGAACCCTAGTCTATATTAGTGGAAAAGCAGTTCCAAACATAATCTCTGCTCTATCCTCCTTTTATTTTCTCCCTGTGCCAGGAGTTCTTGAAGTCTGTCCTATGATTGTGACACTGGGGCAGACAAGCCAGGCAAATACTTTACACACACACACACTCTGAGCAAACCAGACATCCGGTATTTAGAAATAAACAGTGTAAAGAGATTTGGGAAATTCATTGTTCATGCCAAGGCATTTAAGAGGCATCTTGGTTCAAGTAAAAGCCTCAAATAATTTCCTTTTTTTTTTTTTTTTTACTTTGTTTTTTAACTGCTGAGTTAAAGTTACTGCAAACCAAAATGGACCATTTCTATTTCCAGTTGATCAAAATGAAGGTAACTTGTTTTCCACTAGCATTTCAAGGTGCTGATTTTCACCTAAATATTTTCTCTGTCAATGAATAAGCATTTTACTGATTGCAAAATGTTGTGTTAAAGTTTCTACCCATCCCTAGTGATTCACAGAAATTAAAGCTGGCAACTCTTCATCCTAAACTATTAGGTTTAATTGCTGAGGAAGAAAGACCTCCCCCTTCCACTACCCAATGCCTGGGTGAGCAGTGGTTGGAGGGAGACAGCGGCCATTCAAGAGAGGGTCAGATTCCGCTGTCATCTCCTGTCTGCATCACCAAGGGGCACTCAGAGAGCTAAAATCTACAGACACCATAGTCTGTAGACTGGACACTATTGGTCTGCAGTCCAGTAAATTTGGATCCGATCCAGTCTGTGTTGGTTTGCTTTGGGGTCAGCAGTCATTAAAGGTGATGAGAATCTTGGAGTGAGACCTAGTTAGCAATCCTTAAACACAGGAGTACAAAACGGGTGGAATTATTTCTTTTTAGCAGTAAAGTATAGTTGTGCAGTGCATCTGTCCTGAAATGTATGCTTAGTTGTGGGATTGTGGTTTGTCTTTGGTCATGCTGTATATTTTTAAAGAGGATTTGAGGCCAATGGTATATACTCTGTCTCGTGTGTGTGCTAGATTTATGTGGAATGGATTTGAGAAAACATGACAGATGGGAAATGGATGGATGGCTTTTTCCATGAAGGTTGGCAGTTTTTACCTGCTAGCAGCTTAAATAATGGAGGCTGGGTGGTGACCAGGCATTAACACTTGCTGCTGCTGTGAGTGCTTTTCAAGAAGGGAGCAATTACTTCAAAATTTGCTCTCATAGTAGTCAAGCTAGTATTTAGAATCTAACTTATCGTTCAGATTAGTTTGGGTCACCCATTTTCAGACCATTTGCAAACATGCTTATTGCTGATCCAGACCCAGTTTCTGCCACATTTGTATGTACAAGTTCTGCTCTGTTTGTAAATAGGGTTGGATTTTGATTTTTGGTCAACAATATGAAAATAGTCTAGGGAGTTCAGGTTATGAGTGCATCTGGCATTTGTTAGGGAGAATTCGGGCAATGGTTACTGTGTGTTACTGGCATAGCTGAACATCAGGAACTGGAACTATTTACTCTTGTAGCCCTAGAAGATGTACCTGGCCTCAGTCTGGGAATGAGGAGAACCTCCATTGCCTCAACAGAGAGATGGGCTATTACAGCTGGGGCTGAGTGAAGAGGTACTCCTCTCCATCCACAATAGCCGTAGGCCATTGGATGCTTTAAGAGGTTTCAACTCGCTGAGAGCAGAGAAGTGCAGAATGACACAGATAATTTTTTTTGCCAATTTCCCTGTTGAGATTTCCAGGCTCTTGTGATGCCGCTGGGATTCTGTTCTGGGAAGCAGATGAAGAAAGTAATTTCCAGAAACTTGACACCTCCTTTTAAGGAGACGAGAGAAGTGGAAGGGCAACAGTAGAACCCTCCAGTGCCCCAGCATGAGATTTTCATCACAATCAAGGTAGGTCTTATAGAGTCACTGCACCTGTGGGAACTTGTGGGGACACCGTGGTAGCATCCTTGTTTGCGTTTTGTCTTGGCATCTCTTTTCAAAGATTCAGGCACCTCACTGCCCTGGAAGTCTCCCGCATTATCTCTGGAGGCAGCAGTACTCTAGTACCATGTTTCATGATACTGTTTGCACAGCTGCAAATGGCACATGCAGGGCAGCTTAAAAGAAATATTAACTTTATTGATTAGGTACATGATACACTGGGAAATACCTCCAAAAAACCAGCAGTGTAGGAGAGAAGCGCAAAATGGAGGTTGTATGAATCCTGGATTGGTACATTTGTTGTATGCAAGATGTACTGTTGAAAGAGATGATGCTGACAGAGGTGTCTGCAGCTCCCTGCATGCTTCCAGGATATTTGAGTTGAATTCTGCCAAGGAGAACTTTTCATCCTGCAAGCTTGGGCTCTTCTGTGGGGTTGTTGGCAGTTATTAAAACGCAAACCCCTTCTTGCCTACAAATCCATGTGCTTGATCTTTCCAGCCCAAATCCTACAAGTAACATGCACTTGTCCCCAGGGCAGCTTGCTCAAATAACCACAGCTCTGCCGGAAAAAGGGCCGTTTGAGCCTCAGGGAATTGGGAGGAGAGGTTGAATTATTCCCAGCATCCAAAGACCAAGAGGTTCCTTCTTCAGCAAATGTTTTCAGTTCCCACTTGGTGAATTATTGCTAGGGATTTTTTTCCCTTCAGTGTTTCCATGAATGTGGTTGAGGCTCTGATCCAGGAAATGGGGGGGGGGGGACGGACCTCTGAAAAATGTATCGCACCATTTCAAAACTCAAGTGGAATTAATTAAATCCAAATTTCAACAGTGTGTCCAAAGTTGAGCTGGGCTCAAGACACACTTCAGAAGGTTTGATTTCAAAACAATCCCTTTGCGCACATGCACATAATTTAGGGAGGTTTCTGTGTATCCAGTACAAGGCAGGAACAGGGAGCTGCTGGGTACCTGAGTTTAGAGGGAAAAGGTAGTATTTGCAAGCCAGCCTGGAGAAAACCTTTTTCTGCCTGATTCAATTTATCCTAATCCTCTGCTCAGCAAGCTGCAGATTGGAAAAAGAGTCAGGAAATAGTGTTGTGGAAAGAAGAGCCAAGCTATTTGAAATGGAGATGCTGTGGCTGGTGCTCGCAGTTCTGCTAGCTGAAGAGGTAAAAAGAAGTAAAAAGAGCTAAGGGACAGTACAGAAAGCATTCAGGACATCAGGCTTGGGCTGAAGCAAAACAGTTTGGCAATGAAAACTTTTATGAATGGTGGGGGATGAAGGTCATTTCCCAGCTCCACTGCTGAAGTGGGGTTACCTGGCAGCTCTGAGTGCTCCCATTCCTCCATCTGATAAATTAAGATAATGTAATTTACTGTCCCAGGGAAAACACAGTGAATTTAAAAAAATAATGCTAGTAGCGTGGAGCTTTCTCAGATGTTTTTCAGAGCCCAAATGCCAAATTCTTTCCTCATTTTCATGCATGTGTCCCAGCTAGCTGTAAGAGTTACACATGGGTCAGTAAGGAGAAGAACTGGCTCTTTAATGTAGTATTTAATAAATTCTTTCTGTTGTGCCTGTTCCCTGGTTTTTCACTCCTTGAGGAGGAAATGAGCATCTCTCATTTGCTTTTGCCTTGTAGTGATGACCTGGGATAAAGTTGAGGGGGAGGACTCCTTCTACATGAGAGATCAGTTATACCTCTTCAGTCTCTGCAAATGAGGAGATTTTGCCTTTAAAGCCTGGGAACGGGAGTGGTTCTACCTCATTTCTGCCAAGCAGCAACACATGCTGCCAATATTTTTCCTGTGGATCTTCTGCCTGGACAGGGATGCTGGGTGAAGGTTCTGATATGGCTACAGAGACAAAATATCTCTTTTTCTGTGGAAGTTCAGGTGCACTGTGAGTTGATAAACTCCATCGCAGGAGATGAGAACTGAAGCATTTCTACCAGGCACTGCTTGAGAGAAGGGAAACGGTAGGTCTGTGCTGAGCAACGAGCTTTACAGACTTTACTTCATCACTACAAGAACAGTTTTATCTGTAAATGTAAGTCATTGCTACACATACTGCATAGCAGCAGCCGTACCTTGAAATACTGTGGGGTTTATTGGATGGGGATTACACATTGCCTGGAGCAGGCTCAGAGTCCCAGAGTCATGCTTGAACCCTGGAATTAAAGGAACTGAATTCAGGGCTCTGACAGGTCTGGGAATCTATATTGTTGAACTCAATAGCAGCTAGACCCGCCAGTAAAACAGCGGTATTGAAGGATGAGATGAATGCATTTGTTCCAAAGACCTCCCAGCCAGATGTTACCCCTGCTGTATCACATACAGCTTTCTTCAGGCACAGAGTTAACACCGAAACCTGAGCCAACTGATAACAAGGGCAGGCAAGTACTGCTGGGGCTGTGTGGCATTACCCATCCACCTTTTCCTGGCAGCTCTAATATTGGAAACACATTAACAGTGTGGTTCAGTAGTTCAGGAGCTCAACCAATACAAGGGCCATGCAAACATTTCTCCCTGCGAAACAGCTACTGACAGCCTGTTTGATGCTCTAAGCCTTTGGTGGATAGTTGGCATATCAGAAATTCATTTCCTCCCGCTTCCTTCTGCATTGCATCAGCAGTGTTGCAAGGCGTATTGCCTGACACCTCATGGCAGCAGCATGACCTGAAGCAGCATGATGAAATTGCTTAGCCACTTTGTTTTCAAGCTGAAGAAATTCCCTTTCTTCCAGCTCTTTTCTTTTATCCAACAGCTCAGGGAGATTTGGCTTTGTTTTCATAGTGTGGACTTGTCTGATGGAGCTGGACCCTGCAGCACCCTGGTACACTAACCTGACAGCATCTCAACCCAAACACTGCACAGACTGTGACTCTTCCAGCTCAGCCAGTGCCACCAGCCAGGTAAGAGGAAGCAGAGAGTTTTGTCACGGTGGAGGAGCAGGGAGGGCTGTGCAGGTTGTTGCCAGGACCAATGGAGTGGAGTAAGACACTTGCTTGGCTTTTGTCTCCCTTTTCTGTGCATCCCAGCAGTGCTGAAAGGGCTCTGCATTCCCTACAAAACCCTCAGCCTCTTGTCCACAGCCTGTCCACAGCTGTGTTTGCTGAGGGCATGGTTCAGCCCCTCATCCAAACCATGCTTTCCCATTCTCCTTCTCTTTTTTGCTTCTTCTCATGAGTGTCGCTTCTTTCTCTCTGGAGGAGAGCACATGCTGGTATATTCCCCACCAAGCCACTTCAGGAGGCTGCCGTGTCTCCTTGCACCCTCCTATCCCTGCTTTCTGCTGGTACCTGGCTCTCCTACTTTCCTGTTTGCTGAGGCCTCTCCTGTTAGTTGGTTCATGTTTCCTCTGTCACTTTGTCCATATACCCTGCACCCTGTTTCATTGCAGGTTTTTCATGTCTTTCAGAGGTAAAAAGGAAAGGGAGGAAATTGTATCAGTATAAAAATACAATAGTTTAATTTTTTTTTACTTGGCTGCTCCTGGAATGCTTTCACATGTGGCAAACATACCCAGACAATTAATCTTGTGCACCCACAGGGTGTAACTGTAAAACAGTACATGACAGATAAAGATGTATCTTCCTTCTCTATTTTGCTATGTTTTGGGGATTTTTTGGAACTCCTACTTTTGCTGTGTCGGGGCTGGTTTCCCCACCTGGACCTCCAGGCATATTCTAGTAGATATAATAAAAGCAGATGCTCTATGTCTTATAAAAATTACATATTAGGATCATCTTCCTCCCTACTGTTCCTCTTCGGAGCAGAGAGGTAGCCAAAGTCGACAGAAACTCATAAACATGGAAGAAGGATGGGAAAGAAATGACTCGGAGCACTCTTGTTCTAGCAGAGCCTAGGCTGAAGTGGTTCAGGACATGTCACAGGGTGCACTTGGTGCAAGCAAGCAGGCAACAACCAGCCCATCTGAGAGTGCTCTCTACGGCCAGACTGCTGACAGGTCCTGCATGCTGTGCTGGGGTAGAGCACTCTAAACCCATGTAACAAGAGCACATGCTGCTGTTTGAAGTGCTGGGGGCAGGAAACTTCTGGATATAGGAGCAGTGACTGTTCCTTTGTATGTGTTTCTTCTGGCTGAGCTGGCAATGTCAGACTACTAACCCCCTGCAGTTCTGGAATCTGGTTATCCAGCCCGGATACTCCCTGTCCTCTCTGCCTTTCTTTGTGCATCTTGCATCTTTCTGCATTCTTCCCAGTATGCTCTATTTCTCTGTGTTATAAGCAGATATTCTTATATCAAGGCTTACTATTTACATGGATGGGATTCAGCCTCTATTCAAAAGGCCCTATGGACATTAATCCTTAAGGGACTTTACGAGGACATAGTATGTCCTTAGAGAGTCATTCCAATATGAAACTGAGCCTGCTGGGCAAGGCAGCCCACTTTGGGTTAAGCTGCCTTATGCAAATTACAGACCTGTCTTTCACAGGGTATATATGCTTGCAGGGGCTGTGGGCGAAAGGAGGGAGCAACATGATGGACTGGGTTTTGTTTAACGTGTCTATCCGTATTGTAATTAAGTTGGTGCCCAGTGCAACCCATGTATGTACACTGTCCCCCAGCACCTGTATCTTACACACACGTACACTGGGTCTTCCAGACCTACCTCCCCACTACACAGCCAGGCTGAGAGGAAGGAGCTCAGCAGGCAGCGAGGATCCAGGCAACAGGCACTTCTGCTTATGCAATAGGCAAACATTGTAGTAAATAACATGTGTAGCTTTGTTATTAAGCTTGATCTTGTTAGGGGAGGAATAAATGTTCTCTGTGATCATTTTTCTTGTAGAATATCAACACAGGATAAAATTGTGGCTCTGGCTTTGCTCTTCCTGCTCATTAGAGCTCCATGCTGCTTCATGCCATGGCCTCAATCTGTTGATGTTTGCCATGACAGCTGCGTGTCCCCCATTTCCTTCAGACTCATTTTACACTTGATAGATGCTGGCAGTTCTTGGGTTTTTTTCTTGTCCCTCCCCCACACCTCTTCTCACTTTTACAAAACTAACTTTACACCAAATTGTGTTTAATTTAAAAGGGATGGTTAAGGCAAGATACCTGTTTGCTGGAAAGCAAAATCAGGCACATCTGGCATTCATTGACTTTTAAAGGCAGAGAAATGACACAACTAAAATGCAGATACAGAGGATTTCCAGCTACTTTTGGGGGGATGTTATTTTAGTAAATTGAACTCAGATAGATTTGTTCTACTTGCTCCTAGCTCTGGATATAGTCTGGACTGGGTCACTTCTTTAATTATATACCACTAACAAACTAATAATTTTTTTTTTGTCTCTGTTCATCTGCCTTTGTTTTCTCTGCACAGGGTGGCTGCTTTAAGGCCTGAAGATACTTCTAGAGCCATACCCTGAGTCACCAGCCTCCATGTTTCTGCCAGAAAAAGCTGTTGTATTACATCCAGAGCAGGTATGTACACTGTACCTGGAAACACTTGAGCTGGGGACAGAAAAAGCACTCACTTCACCTCCAGTTTCTAGGCTGATTTACAATATGGGGTCCAGAGAAATCACTTGGTCTGGTTATCTGGGCATACAGGTGGGAGTGAGAAAGATGCTCCCCTTGAGTTGGCCTGGCAGTGTTGTGCAGAGGAGCTGAGTGGTGCCCTGATGGCCTGGAGCTGTGAGGCAGCTCGAGCAATTCCATCTGATCAGTAGTTATAGAACAAAAGCCAGCCCTTTCTAACACTTCAAAACAGTAGAGCTTTATTTGAACTTGAAGAGAATAAATGAGTCTTTGGCATTATGTGGGGAGAGAAGACTTTGCTTCTATCTGCCAGTAGTGCATACTTTCTAATTCAAGAAGGAGCAGCAAGGCAGATCCCATAGACAGCATCAGGCGCAAACCCAAAAAAATCCTGGCTTTACCCATGGAGAGACTGAGAAGTTGGATCCTCTAAAACAGAGGCTACTTTATGAGTAGTCAGAAACTGGGCCACACGCAAACCGGGTATGTGAGGGTAGCAGGGCACTGCACTGTTTCTTTTGCTGGGGGATCTCCAGGCAGGTCAGCCTGGGACATACAAGCCCCTGCCCCCAGCAAGCAATAGATCACTCTGCAACAATCTTCTCATCTGTATACAACAGGTTTCATATCAGCTGCCTCAAACTCCCCACATCCCTCTGGTGGCAGTGGCAAGGTCCAGATGAGTATGAAACTAGAGTCTTATGCAGGGCAGCAGTATAACCCTCTCCAGGTTTCTCTTACTCCCCTATTTGCCATTTCTGGCTGAATCCTCTAATCCTGCTGGATCTTCCCCTGGGGAACTGATTGAAAGAGCCTCAATGGTTTAATCCAAATTGCCCTCCAGTTCCCTGGTGATGCAATTGATTGAAAGCAGGATTTTTACCTCTCTGTTCTGCTTAAAAGTATCCCCTGGCCATCAGGCTCTCCTGCTTTGAGATCTAAAAGTCACTGTGCAGGCAGCCAGTGGGCTGTATTAGCTTGACTTTCTAAGTGGATAATCCAACAAGACATCAGGAATCCCAGTGTGGCAATCCCAGCCTCAATCAGTCTTTCTCGTGGTTGTGGGCTATTGCAGTTTAGCATCAGGAGTTGTTTCTTCCAGCACTGAAGCTTGCAGTAGCAAACTTAAACATTTTTCCTCATGGTAATCTGCAGTGGGAGAGGCCCCTAGTGCCTCCCCATGACAGATTTTCTGTTGAGAATATCTATGAAGCTGCTGTCCTTGACGCAGAATTAACCTTAATTAGAGATAGACAGGCCTTTTCTAGAGAGAATGTGCTGAAATGCAGTGAATCCCATGTAAAAATATTATTCCTGATACAGACAAAGTAACTCTAAGGAGACAAAATTTGAGCTGACAAAATTCTGAGAGCTGGGTGAACTAAGGAGAACAGTGTGAGCCTGGGATGAAGAGGGTGAGAGAGACTGTGGCACATTGTACCTCAGTTTACCTGCTTGACAGATGAGTAAGGGGAGGATAAAGACTGGAGAGCTGTACTGCTCCAATTCCTATTACTTGTCATAATTAGTTGTGAACAGGGTAGGGAGAGGTTTTAAGAATTTGGTCCTGTTGCCATAAGCTCTGACCAACAGTGTCCTCCTGCCCACATGACGCATGGTGGTGAGAGCAGACTGTGGTGGATACTTTGCAGGTGGACTCTGAGCCAAGGCTGAGTCCCAGTTTGGCTGCTCTTCCTTGCAAAAGGGAAGGCATATTTTGGTTTTCCTGAGCTGTCTGCAGTGCCTCTCACTCCAGTCTGGGAGAGGTGCCAGCCCCTTCCAATGCCTTTCCCTAGTGAGCTGAATAACTCTTACTTCCTTCAACCTGCCTTGAGCTCTCAAAATAGCATCCTCAGGTATGATACGACATATTCTGTTGCCCTGCTGTCTGCTGCAGACAGTCTCCTCTTTCCTTCTGCTTTCCCCTGCTCCAATTTATACATAGCCCTTGGGACTGGCATCCTTTGTCATATTAGAGATGCTGCAGAGACCTGGGGATACGAGGAAGCAAGTCTTGCCGAGAGCACTGGAGTCTGCTATAGAGTGCTAATTCCCACAGCACTAGGATGCATCTTGGAAGGCTCCTAGGCACATTCTGGACTGGCTTAATTTCATTTAGCTACCAAACTTTCCTTGGCATTGGAGCCCAGCACATCCTATAGCTGGGTTTTACCTGAGGTCGGAGACCCCATCCTTTTAGACCCCCCTGAAAGTAGGGAATTTGTGCAGACTATGAAGCAATGTGATCACAAACCTTCCTTCTCTAAGCACTGACTCTTAGCGAAGCCAACCCTCTGAGCATGAGTGCATTAGCCCATTGGAACAGCGCTTCCTTGGCTCCCAGCTCCCCTCCATGGCTCTGGCAGCCAGATGCCATCTCCGCTGCCAAGTTAAGCCTTGCCATGCTGTATGATGGGACAGGCTGCTCAGCATGCAGCCAGAGACGGGCCTATTTGCACTCAGCTACTGAGCATCCCTGCAGACACCCTGGTTATTCCAACCTCCGTCCTACACAGCCTTCCATACAGGCTCATATTTTGCCTCTAGAACAACCTCATCCTTTCATCCACACTCTCTCCCTATAAGAAAACCCATGTTTGCCCCATCCTTCCTTTCCAAAAAACTGTGTCTGGGCTGCTGATGCCCTGTAGAGAAAGTGGAATGACTCCTTGAAGAGACTGGCTGCGAGGTAAACAACCTGGCCCAGGCAACTGTAGAGCTCATTTGGCTGGTTTGGCCTCTTGCAGACTCTCTAAAAGACATCTCCCCCTCCCTCCTTTGTGTTCCTGCCAAGTGAGCTCTGCTGCACTGCGTCCCTGATCTTTTCTGACATTAATTACCCTTTCCTGGCTCGGGCTGCCCTGTTTGTGGCCAGGAAACCAAACTCGCTTGTGCTTGGAATCAAAGCAAGCTCTGGAGTTCGGAGGGAAGAGAGGGCGTCTGCTTCCTTGGATGGCCAACTGGAATAAGCAGGTGTCTCTGAGCCCTTCCTACCCAAGGGAGAGCTTCTAGAAGTCTTTGCCCATTGCAGCCTAGGCTGGATCCGGCCAAATGCTGAGCACTTGCTGGAGTGGCTGAGACCGAGGGTAATCAGTGAGCTCTGCCCAGCATCTTCAGAAATGCTCCAAACAAACCCAGCACAAGCGCAATTAGGAACAGCAGTAGGACTAAGCCCTGGAGGCAGCCCTTCTCCTTTCACATGTGACTTCTTAGGCCACTAATCTCAAAGGTTTCTGCCTCCACTTTGCCTGGGTGCCCCTGGCCTCCCACCTCCCTGTCACCTCCAAGCAGCCGTACCCCAGCAAGGGGTATTGCTTCCAGCAGGGAGGTATGAGGTCCCAGCACCTCACATCATGCAGCCTGTGGCAGTGTGACAATCCAGGGATGGATGCTGCTCTAAAAGCACAATTGAAGACGATCCTGGCACCAGCCATATCCCCAGTGCCACCTACTTTCTCAGAGTGACAGTGTTCCTTTGGAGGCCAGAGCTTGGCTGGCAGAGTTGAACACTGAGACTCTCAGGCTCTGTTGAGGGAGTACAGTTTTGCTGCTGGGCTTTTGGAGACTGCCTAGCCTAAATCAGGAGGAAGAGGGTAAGTCAGAGAAGGGTAAACATGAACATGGCATTGTTCCTTGACACTCTTTCTACAGCGCCCTGAAGTTCCCATCACACACCCAAAGGAAACCAGCAGCACTTGGAGTGTTTAACTGCCAACTCACCAGTTACAAAGTCAAAAACCCTATTAACTCCTATGCTTATAGGAAATCCTATGCTTATAGACAGAAAGGAAAATCCATACTTTCCTTAGAGAGAGCAGCAAAAAGGAGCATCTCTGTGTGTTTGCCACATCTTTGAGCCCGCATCCAATACAAAGGGACCCACAAGGCAAAGTTATTTCTAAAATACAGCACCATCTAGTGCTGCATTGCAGCAGCTCACAGCAGGCGGCCCACATGTCCCCACCTCGGTACCCCACAGCACCGGGGGTCCACTGCTCACTTTCACTCCCCAGCGTAGGGCTGTCTGCCTTTTGGAGTGGGCTTTGATTTGGTTCGTGTGTCAGATGGCGGTGTGTTGTCTGAGGGCTGCCTGAACAAGTCTCTTTGTGCCTCTGTGTACTTGCAGCGTTCCAGCAGCCTCTTGCATAATTCATGGAGAAATTCTGTCAAAACTTCATCCAAACCCCAAATCATATGTGAAATGCAGCTGGAAACCATCTTTGCAGATTAGAGCCATTGCAAACATCCCTTCCCCCTGCTCCACCGCACCTTGTATTCCTGTGTGTTAAAGGCAGGCAAAATTTCTGGTGCAGAAATCCTGGTGCTAAGTGACATAAATATAACCAGTTATCTGAGGAGTGGCTGTATCCCTGTGCTCTGTAGAAGCATAGAGGGTGATGGACTGTTGCTGAAGGGGTAAGAAAGATAGTATCAGCAGTTTAAAGTTCACAATTTAAAGCCTTGCATTTGCACTGGAAAATAAACTTCAGGCAGGTTGAAAACTGCTAATCTGAAGTATCTCTGAAGGAGGGATTAAAAGTGCTGCAAACACCATTTCCTAGGTGTTGAAATTGCTTGGCCAAGAGCAGAACTGGCTGATTATTATGGAGTTAATTGCACCTGCCTTCCCATTATCTCATTGTAAAAAAAAAAAAAAAAAAAAAAAAAAAAAAAAAACCCAACCTGAAAATGCTTGGCTTTTCCCCATACACAAAATTCAAGGTTTCAAGTTAAGAACAAATTCTCTTCAAGTGATATCCAGGATTCATGCACTTGGTTAAGCCAAATCAAAGCACTCCTCTCCCCTTCCAAACCCAGGTACTATGAGGTGAAACCCTTGAGTTGTAGGAGCATGGGAGGAGAAACAAGTAGGCCAGGAAATGCTTGCAGGTGCTGTGTGATGATTGACTCTTGCTGGATAGGCAGGTTTCCTCCTGCTTTTCTAGGGAGGAGGAATGTTGTATGAAGACAACATAGTCTGGCAGTAGCTTTGTCTGATGTGACTATGGGTAGTATTTGGGATGGAAAAAGTTTGTTCTTTGGTAACCAATACCACAATGGGGGATGATGCCTGAGAAACTGTTTATTTCACAAGTGCATGATACCTTTTTCCACGTCTATTTGACCATTTAACCCCAAAGCAAACACGTTGTTTCTTTGCACCAGGCTTTGTTACTTCCCCTTTTCAAGAGGATGAGGCCAACATCAGCATGAAGGTGTGAGAATTTGGAAGCAGAACTGCTTGCTGTGTGCAAAAGGGGGCAGTTTCCTTGTGACACCAACAAAATCAAAACTACAAAGTTTATAGTTTGGAGCTAGCCCCAATGGCAGTAAATATTAAATTGTCTATTTAGATTCTTTTGTTCATTGAAACACAAAAGCCAGCAGTGTAGGAACTTGCTTTCCATGGCTTGCAGCAAAGGCAGGGTTGTAGGACTGGTATGAGCTAGTTCTCAGACACAGCTGTGCCTGAGACCCCAGGAGGTTCTCCTCTCAGAGACCCAGGCCACAGTCACGAATGGTGCAGCCTTGCAAATCCAGCTGGCCAAAGCATTTTGCTGCTCAGCCACCAGGAACACATTTTGTAGGTGCTGTGGCACCTGCATATCTCTTTGGTCTTACCTCCACATGTCAAATGAGCTTCTCGCTGATTTTTTGCTCAAACAGGAGCTGCTGCCTTGCACTGGAGCAGACTGGACTCTGGTCTCATAAATTCAGTGTCTGCCCAGCAATGTCCTGCCCTGAAGGAGAGAAGTTCCTAGGTCCTGCCAATTATCAAACACCAAGAACGTGTCCCATGGAGACAAGGCCACACAGCAGCTTCCATGTGTGAGCACTCCCACTGAGTCCTTCCTACAGGCAGTCCAAATTCAGCTGTTCACACACTGAGAGTTCTGGTAAGCTAATATTCAAATAAAAAGCATTGGTAAGGCATACCTCTATACCCCTCCCCTTAGCACTATCTCGGCCTTTCCTGGGTCAATGTGGGATTCTTCCCTATGTCTGCTCCTAGAGCTTTTATTTTTACTTCTGCCAGCCTAATTATGAATGTCCTAGCTGAGAGGGCTTTTCATTTCCTTCATTTGCTAGGCAACCAAGCATCCATACATTTCCGTAGGGGTCTGTAAACATCCCATGGTACATTCTCCTAATTAGAAAACAATGGCTGTGGTTGTGTTTACATTGCTATGCTTATTAGGAAGTAAAATGCTGGGTTGGTTTTGTGTTATGTGCAACCTGAGATTGTACATTTGTGTGCTGTTTGGAGGAGTTTTTAATTGGTTTTTAAGAAATGTGTCTTGGGGGTTTCTTGGTTTCTGAATCAACACAGACAGAGGGTTTACAGCTAAGCTATTGTATGAAATTACAGATCGCGTGTTCCCTGTGAACTTTCCCTAAGTTTATTCAACTCCAAAAATGCAAGTTGAGTTAAAGAGGGAAACATTGCATGGGTTCAGGAATGGGCCACCTCCTTGGGAGGCATTACTTGTTATCAGGCAGTGAGTTTCAGGTCAGTTGGGCAAGTATCTTAAAGTCAGTGAATATCTGTAAAAAGGATAATCAGAGATTTCCCACATTTCTAGGAAGATTCATAATATTCTAGAAACATAAAGGTGGAATCCATGAGTTCATTAGTTCTGATGTTCTATATAACACAGACTGTAGTAATCAAAATCAATTCCAGATCAATGTCTTTTGAATTGAATAAGTGTTTGAGAAAGGAGTCCAATCTTGCTTCAGAGGTTGCCAGTAGAGAAGGGTTGATTGCTACCTCAGTAAATTGTTCCAGTTGTTAGAAATTTTCACTTTACTGCTACTCTAAATTCTCACTTCAACCCCCAGCCACTAAATCTCATTATACCTTTTGTCTGCCAGAATGAAAAGCCTATGGTCAGTTTTGTTCCCCGTATTGCTGCTTCAACAGAATGCAAGATCACACCATAACAAGAAGAATAAATTGCGTATTGGATGTTTTTGCTTGAAACCTATTTTCTAACCTTTTAATTCCACTCACGGGCTCTTGTCTGAACTTTTTCCATTCTATCAACGTACTGTGAGTGGTACACCCAGGCCCAGGCACTGTATTCTGCCAAATGCATCAGCACCAAATGCAAAGGTGGTGGAATCGCTCTTGGTTACTGATGATGTTACACCACAGAACCACAGAAATGTTGATTGGAAGGACCATTTTTGGAGACATGCTCCCCATCTGTTGCCTGACAGAGTAAGGCAGGTCTTTACTGTCTTTGACAATCTGGACCTGGCTCCTTTCTTTATTAGCCACCCTCGCAAACAGCTGAAAGCTGTAGCACGGAGGATCAGCAGTACAAGGTCTGTAGAAGTCCCCATTGTGTTAGTTACTGAGGACGCAGACATACAGTGGCGTGCCTCTTTGCCCGGCTGCAACAGAAAGAGCCCAATTCAATGCTAACTCTTAAGCAAATAGTACGCTGACCTCCCAGTTAATAGAGCGGCCCTTCTTGCTTATTTTATTCCCGGTATTTGAACTGCAGCGCATTCCAGTTGTGTAAAAAGACTTTGCTGTTTGGAGCATGCTGGAGTCAGGTGGTGAGCATACCAACAGCCAGACAGGATACTGCGCTTCCTGCGAGAGTAAATACTGAAAGTCATGCAAAGCATCTTTCATTCTGGCTTGGCCGCAACAGCCAGTACAGCCGCTGGAAAGGAAGGACTTCACAGAGACAGAGAGATTATTCTCCTCTGGCTTAGACACTACCTGGCCTTTTAATCATATTTGAAAATCTGTATTTTTAAAGTCTGCTCACTTTGTTGGCAGAATGTGTGCCCACAAACCCCTTTCTGCTGGAAGCTTGCAGTCTCACTCAGGGATGTGCTACAGGAATACAACCAGTGCATGGATGCTCTGCACCTCTTAAGTTTGTGCCTCAGACTACAGCATGGGATGACTGAAGGAGCTCTTGGACTTATCCCAAGTCTGTGTTCAAACATAAACTAAGAGAGAAATGTGCAACTAAGAAACAGTCCAGATTTGCCTTGAGTAATTGCACTTCTGGACAGTCTCTGTTTTACTCTCTGGTAAAAAGGGCTCTAAGCACTTTTTGCCACCAGGAGACTGACACTGGGTTTGTCTTGGGTTGTTTGGTGGTGTCTTTTTTTTAAAGAGGCATTTCAGAAAGTCATCATGGAAGTGTCTAAAAGTTTCAGCAAGCTTCATAGAGAGCAGAGATAGAGCTCCTTTGGCAGAAACTACCTGATCTATTAAGTCATCTTCAGAGTTCATGGGGACTAACCTGAAAAGCTAGATTCCTCCCCAAAACTACATGGAAACCATTTGTTGGGCATTCAGGACACTTTGCACGTGGTGTGGTTGTTGACATATGAATGGACTGGAACAGATGCCAATAGCATCCTTATGGTTGCATTTTAAAAGCTGCATCATACACAGTCTTGAGGCCAGAGTGAATTGCAGCCGTTCCATGCAGTTTGCTGACATCTCCAGATGGTCATAGTGAGGATGAGCGCAGGAAAGCCATTGGGATCACAGTAGCCAGCAGATTCTGCAACAGATGGTTCTAACCTTTCATCATAACATTCAGGTGTTGTATTTTATGCTATTTGGGAGCCTCCCGTTGGAGTGAGCTGGAAGGAAATCAAGCCCTGTCTAGGCATGTTTGAGCTGTGTTTCAACAAATCCTTTAATTTCCATAAACAAGTGCAGTTAGAAATCTGGCCCTTTACTCCAGTCTGCCTTTGTTCCCATCTGTAAAACAGAAATGGCAGGACAGTCTGGCTCACGGGGGTATCTGAGGAGAGAAATATCACCACCGTGCAGGAGTAGCTCAGTTAAAACAAGTCACAAGAGCATCAATCCCAGTATCTGCAGCCAGGTCCCAAGAGGATTTTTCCATCACCTTGTGGAAGGAACTTTTCAGTTTTCTAACAATCAGTAAAAATGAGATTATATTCTTAAAAAAGCTTGCCTTTCATGCTGGTATCCACAAAGTTCATTATGTTCAAACAAGTTTTCCCAAGTTGCTCTATTATCTGTGTTTTCCTAATAAAGAACTGAATATTTTCATTTTTACTTGCAAAACTGTATTTACATCAAGCTTTGTTTTGATTTTATAGACTCTAAAACTATTTTTAGGGTTTTATTATTCATTGAGGCTTAAAGCCAGTGGAGTCATCTTGGTAAGTTAGACTTTATGGCTATTTTCATGAGATCCGACATAACATCAGTCCAGGCTTTTGGAAGGAAATGGCTTTCAGGGCTGCCAGTTAATTTGTGAAAAGATACTGCAAGGATATTCTCTCCCCATTGTGCATTTCTTCTCTAATAAAACTACAGCGTGTTCTAATACTTTAATGTCTGGAAGGGTTTTAATACCTCTTTCCCTTGTCTAGCAATGTTTTAGGTAAGGAATCTGATATGATACCTTTTTAGTAGAAAATACAATAGCTTAAAAGCACTGTGATATTTTCTGGAGTGTCTCCAGTTGATCTGTTGGTCTTTGACAATTGGTCGTATTTATTGTCCATGCAGTATTTTTAAAGTATTTTATGGGTTCTTCAGTGGAAGCAGAGATCTTTGGAGAAAAGGAGGCTTGATGGGGATGTTTTGAGGGTTGTGTCCTGCAATGGGCTCTGCCTACTGAGGTTTTCATCATAAATCCTGGTGATATAATCCCATTCCCTAGAAACGTTGTTCTGCAGATCCCAGTTTTTTACCAACATCAGTTGTCTCCAGTATCCCAATGAGAAGTGTATTAATGTGGCAGTTTCAGCATGGGAAAATGAGGTACTGGAGGGAGGCTGACTTGCACGCAGTCTGTAAGGCATCAGTAATGAACACAGATTTCCCAAAAATTATTCCTCCAGGAAGAAGCAATCACAAATGGGTTGGTCCTAGCATCTTAGATGCTGTTTTTTCCTTTTGCAGCATACTCTGTTTTCCAGAATCTTCCACCTTTTTTCCCCAGGCAGTAGACTTGCTGTGATGGTCCCAACCTCCTCTACAATACATTTGTAAGTTAGGAGATTTGGTACGCACCTCTGTGAAACACCAACAGCTGTAGCACACCTCTGCTCCCCCCCTCCCTGATATCTTATCTTGGCAAGCCCCTCACTTTACATACCTGACCATTCCTTGCAAATTGTTTCATTCTCCAACTTCACCCTAATGTTTTTGCTATGGTGTCTAAGCTGAGCTGAAGATCTGGTGAAATGCACAGTCCTATGTGATTAGCTGTGCCAGTAATAATTGTTACTGCCTGAGCTGGTTTTTGACATCTATTCCAAAAAGCAAAGATGTTTTTCCTCCAGCATCTATCACATTACTCCAAATAGCCACATCCTTTCAAAACATGCTTCTGTGCTGTTCATACCCTCTGTCTGGAAACCAACTGCTGTTTTTCATGGTCATATGCAATTATCCACTTCGTGATTTCTGCTTCTTGCTCACAGTTGCTGTCTTCTCCCACAGCAGGAAAATGACCAACAGCTTCATACTTCCTATACATCACCTGCAAGACAGCCCTGGAACCACACAAAGATAGGATACAGACTGCTGTCCTGTCAGGAACATCTGCAGGGAACAGTTACTCCTCCTCCAAGGAGACCCATCTATATCATTCTTGTGCAACAGATGTTTAAGGATGTGGATCAAGACCAAAGGGATTCCAAGATTATATCCCACCCTTTGCAAAAGGTACCCATAGGATCTTGGATAAAGCATTGAGTCTCCCTGTCACACTTCACCTTGTGAAATGCAAGGAGTGCTTCTGCCCTTAGTCCTTTTGTCTACAAGGACAGTAAATACTTCAGTGCAAGCACTCTATGGAGAGGCCCCAGTTGTGTTTGGGATTGGTATTACACTAGCCTTTATTGAAAACATAATTGGAAATGTGAGTCTTAAAAAGTTACAAAATATACCTTTGAACTCTATTCCTCTCCTTTTGAGGGACAAACCAAGGAATGTAATCAAGTATTTGGCAGAAACAGTAACAAATGCATGCTCAGCAACTTCTGAATCTTACTCACTTAATGCCATACTGAAAAAACTCTTCTAAATATTGCAAAAACTCACGGACTGGAAGCTTTAAAACTTTCTTGTAAATTACAGAGCTATTATAACACAAATTTATATTAAGGTTTCTTTAGTGCTTAAAAAAAACTACCTGTCCTGAAATGAAACATGTGAAATTAATCTATTCCAATTCCTTTTGCATTATTCTCCTTACAAGCTGGAAACCTAACTTATCTGTATCTGATCAAGTGCCAATAATTATAGTCTTTAAGCAAAAACTTACCCAAATTCCTGGCATGGTTTAGTTTCATGATAACCAAGTACAGATTTCCAGGGTGTTTCTGTAACTGATTTTGTATTTGGTGTATATTTATAAGAGATTTCTGTCATATGAGAGAGGACAGGGTCATTCAGAGTTTGGCTTTTCACCTAAATTACTGGTGTTGGTATTTACTTCCTGGTCATTTTCTTTCGGCAATGGGAAGATTATTGACAGTCTATTGACAAGAACTGGGATGTGACAAGCATTATACCTGGATATGAGGATGTTGCCGTGTCTTGGTTCTGGTACAGAGGGAGGGTCTGGAATTAAACTGCATGTGGTGAACACTTAGGGTGTGCATTAGTGTATGAGAGTGTTATCTACTGCTATGTTTGGGCCCTTGCCCCTTTGCAGTTAAAGGATTTCCAGGCTCTGCACCACAGAAAGATCCTCACATCAGCCCTGCCAGGCAGGCGGGTGTTTCCTGTCCATAAGGCACAGAGGTGACATGTCCATGCCAAGGCCAGAAATGCAAGCCCAGATCAGAGACTAGAACTCTTATGACTTCTGTCTGTATTATTGCGTTGAAGCAGCTTCCAGCAATGTGAATCACAGTTCAAAACTATCCTCTACAAATGCAGGTCAAAAAGATTATTATTGCCCAAAAAAATACTTTCACTCCATGTGCAGCTTGAAAGAGGTTGGTGCATACCAGGTAGAATGGAATAGAGAGAGATCGTGCCCAGTGAGGAAATCTTGTGGCCCGTGCACCTCTGTGACACCACAGCTGTGTCAGGATTTTTCTGTGCCATTCAAACCTTCCCACCGTGGCCTGGATTCAGCAGTTTGGCTGGGTGCTGTATACTGCATGTCTTTGAGTGATTCACTAACTCCTTGAAGTCTCCAGCTAAGCCAGCAGGAGCACAGCTGTTTATGCTTTTATCTTGCTCTTTTCTTTTTCCTTAGGGTCAATCTTAAAATGAAACTTGCCTTGAGAAGCAGAGGGTAATGTGGGAGCCTTTCTGGTTCTGCGCTTACTGGAATGGGTACAATCATTCATATTTTGCCCAAAACTCAGTGAAATAGTTGAATATTTTCTAGACAGCTGCCATGTCTAATCACACTTATTTGTGTTTAAATTTTGACGTATGGTTCCCATTTCTGGGAAACCTTCATGCCATCTAATGGACACAACATTATTTTAAAATTGTGGACGCAGGCAGAAACACTGCTTGACATTAGACTGATTCTGAAACAAGGTAACCCCATTTAGAGTTAATTATGACCCCTTGAGGGGAGCTGGCATAAGAAGCCCTGAGAATATTTACAAAATCAGAATGTTAGTCCAAGGAACATTTATTGGGCTTGAAATAAACCCACCTTTTTTCTTTTCTCTTTTCTCTTCTTCTTTTTTTTTTTTCAGTTTGAGAGGAACAAGTATAATTGAATTGGCAAAGAATTCTCTCTGACATTGATTTTTACAACAACTTTACCTTTTAGACAAAGTCTCACATGTTATTGATTTGAAAATTCATTGTGAATGTTTTAAGATCTGGTTTCTGTCTGCTCTGGGAAAGAGAAAGAACAACACGCAAAATAGTACAGTGTAAAGTACAGGTCAGGAGCAGAACAGTACCTGTGACGTTTTCCTGCTTTTAAACCCAACATTTGGCTGTGTGTGTTTCCAGAGCTTCTTGCTCCCATTGACTTATTTCTCTCTGCAACTATAACAGTTATGAAAGGGACACAAGCTACCTCTAGACTAATTTATGTGTGTGCCCATGCCCACATGCCACACTCTTTAGATGTCAAACAACTCTTTTAAGCGGGGGGAAATAGTAAGTCATCTTTGGAAAATACTGTCTTACTTTTGGTTTTGATTAGCAGTGTTCAATTACATGAAGGCATTATCACTGTATTAATGGAAGACCCCCACCAACTCTTGTGAGGTCTAGAGAATCACCTTACACCAGAAGAAACCACATCTATATGGCAGCGGTCTTTCCCCAGAGACTGAGAGTACTCAGCTGTTAGAGGTGGGTTTATGCTTTGTCTCTTGAGTATTTGTTGTCTGTAACACCGTACTTCCCCTCTATGGTTTGTTTTTTTTTTTTCTTTCCAGGCAACGTTAAAATGACACAGGACTGGACACAGAGCTGTTATGTACGTGGGACAGATACTGTTTAGGTAGGCATTAGGATATGGCTTGTCTGAGTGCTATTCAGTACTTCCTGAATTTTAATCACTCATCTTTTAAGATATTCAGTGAATTGCTTTTGACTCTGCCTTTGCAACTGGGACCTCAGGATGGACCAACTCAGAGACTCAGCAGCCTACTCAGTAACACAGCTCAGTCTCATGTTCTCATTGCCTCCCTACTTGTGATATTTATGGTATTTCACAGCTACATCATCCTGTGGTGGCAATCAAGGGCAATGCAATCAGAAATGAGTCTTTGTCCATTTTAGAGGTATGACATTATGAGATAATTTCTCCAATGTTGAGCAAGAATTGATCAACACATGTACAAAGGCAATGCCATGCAATCTCCAGGCCTCTCAGGGCCCACATTGTACAGTGTTTTATACATACATCCCAAGTTTATTCACATTCTGGAAAGCTTCCCCGGGAATGTCTACAATCTAGCATGTAGCATATTACAGCCACGTTGCTTAAAACACCCTTCAGCCAGCAACTCCCACCCCGTTCTCTGTAGCTGCAGGCTCAGATGAGACACAGTCTCCCGCAGTGCAGGTGTTTGCTCACCCTGCGCAAACACCGCCATCCCAGCAAAAGCAGTGTGTGAGCAGGCTCTGCAGGTTGTTAGACAACGGGTGCGTGGACCTGTTGTGGTTTGGGCATGGAGAACTTATCACAAGCCTCCATGGGGGTTCTTCCTTTCCTTTGCTCCTTAGGCTCTTTTGGAGAATAGGTGACCTGGAGACCTGGTACCTGGTACTCAAAGCTGATATGAAGCCCAGCCACATTTCCTAGATGGCTCTTTGCAAAGAGGAACTGGTGCACTGACCTGCCTCAGATGGCAGTATCCAGAAGTACAGTGGAAAACAAAAGAACATGGTCTGAAAAGAAACAGAGCAAACCTGAGCAATACGGCCTCCCTAATTCACTCATCTACCCAGATGCCCAGAAGCTAACCTAAGTCTAAAGGGCTGCAGTGTTTTTTTAAGTTGAATAGTTCTTATCATTGGGGACCAAGGTAATTAATTGCCTCAGCAAAGTGATACGTACTGCACCACATTGCTTGCAGAAGTCACTGATGCCCAGAAGCAAAGATAATGCTACATTCCCTCTGTTCTCCAGCCTCTCCCCTGAGAATTCACATCAGTAACAACCCATTAGATCTCAACACTGTGTCCAAGAAATGTGGCTAAAACAGCATTTCTTTGGAGGTAACAAAAATAAATGGGACTCAGAAGAAAAGCAATTTACCTAGGAAACTCTGAAAGCTCCAAACATCAGCATATCTCAGCTTTCTTGGGATTTTTTATTTTTATTCTGCATTTTCTAAATGGCATGGATTCAGTCCCTGTAGATGGGCCGTGACGGCGCACATCTGGTTTTATGGTTAAGGAAATAGCTGATTGAATCGATACACTCAACACAGCTGACTGGAGTAAATAAAAGAGGATTTGAAGGAAGCCTTGTTTTCCCCCAGATGGATGAGTCCACCTTCAGTGCAATTGCCCTGGTCAGTGGAGTGACACAAGGCGGGAAGAGCAGCCAGTGTATTTCTTCATGAACTGAGCTTGCTTGTTTTCTGTCCATAATAACTTTGGTTTTGTGGAACACAGCTCTTAAAAAGCAGCAACCGTTTTCTGCCTGACTCACCGCAGTCAGTAACAGAGAAAGCTGGTGGGCAGGGCCCACTGCAGAAAAGTGGGACTGACCCATTGGGTAAATAATTTCCATCGCTGGACTCCATGATCACACCTAGTGATCTGTGTGGAGCAACTGTCAGACACGAGCTTCTTTGTTCTTCACAAGAAAGGATGGGGGAAATGGTAGGAGAACGTGGTGTGTCCAAAAGGGTAACAGTGGGAGGTGTCGGAGGTTCAAACCTGGCAGCAAATCCTGCCTCAGTGTAAACCAACTTCAAAACTCCCATAGAACCCTGGAGTTTTGGAGGTCGCAGGCTCGTGTTTCTCTGCTCCAACCTTTTGGGCACAATACAACTGTAAAAATTATCTGTGGGGACATTTGAAAAAAAGTCCCAATAGCCTTTTGCAGTGATGGGGCAGCCAGAGTAGCATCTGAAGAGGTTTTGGGAATGCACCATGGACCCAACCTCTCAGGATGATACCCTGGGTGGGCAAAAGGCTACAAGCACCAGTTTACTGTTCCCTGTGTTTGCCAGGTGCGTACAAGATTCCCACAGAGCAACTGGCTGGCTGTAACCATTCCAGCAACTTAGCTTTAAGCTGATAATTGAAGGTAAGACAGACCTTTAAAAAATACCTCAGTTTTATTTGTTGTCTTTGCTGTCCTTTTTCAGACCATACACAGTCTTTCAGGCCCCTGTTTTCTTTCAAAGCCTGTATCGATCACAGCTGTGAAGTTATTGCCCTAGGAGTGGTTTTTCCCAGGCAGTGGAAAAGTTATTTTCATAGGCACCTCATTGTCACTTCATATTCTTGGGAACTACTTAAGAGCAGGATCTGTTAGCTTTATGACAAATCCCTTTATTTACATGGAGGGATGGCAGTTCTTGGTTTATCCCACTAAAACATTTCAAGAATGGCCTGCAAACATGAATGCTGGTGCAAGGCTCACTCTGAGCCATCCCCAGGGCAGTTTCTCTCCCAGCTCTCACTGCTGCAGCCTGGATCACTTCCTACAAATACAACCTGCACCCTGGGTTTTATCTTCTGTCCTTGCTGCAGCCAGGTCACTGTCTCATAAAATCCAAGCAAAGACAAGGTAGGTGGATTTTTTTTCTAATACCTAGGGGCTGTTGGTGCTCTATGGCCTTAAAACAGGAGAGCTGGTCCTCGTTTAGCTGATTTGACCTCTCCAGAGGTGCCTCATGAACAGTCTCTCATGGGTAATTCTTGTGCAAAGCTGTAGGTGCTCTCCCCACCCAGAGAGGGCAGGGGCTTCCTCGTGTATAATTGCACGATGAGTCTGAGCAATGGGTTGCTGGTCTTTCTGAAGGATTGTATGCAAGTGTGTGGTTTATACGGTATCTGAGAAAACATAAGACTGAGTTGATGCCATTTAGTAATGCCTTTTTCTCCCCTAGAAATCACTTGGCTCTGAGAAGAGGCATGGAGGAAATGTCTGATGGATTTGCACCAGAGAGGGCAGCTCTTGCTGGTAAGTGAACTTAGCAAAGAAAGTGATCAGTATCCTCATTGTGGCCAGTTCTGGGGAAGGTTAGTCTGGGTTTGCTTCCTATGGCTTTTTTGCTACTGAGTTTGCTCTCTGCATCTCTGCTCAGAGCATTTGGCCCAGCATTAAGAGAATGTATCTGCTGTTAATGGAAATTGTGTTTCTGAGTGACTAACAAGGAGGGACAAGGGAGGAGTTTTCCAAGCTCTGCTAGTGTTTCAGGGCATGATGTGGAGCAAAACAGACTGCCTCTCCGCACTTCGATTGATTACTCTTGAATAAAGTGGACTCTTGATGCCTGCCCACAGGGGCGTTAAAAAATGTAAAAAGTATTTGTAAATTAAAATGCTTGAATGAAAGGCTCTGGTATGTGTAATCTTAGAGTATTGCATTAAGTAGGAAGGCAAACTGTCAGGGGAGCTCCTGGCGTTACATGGAGCCTAGCTTGTCTCACTTAAATAGATTTAATAAGCTCTGCTAGAATTGAAGAAAGGTTGAATTTAAACATATTTATTTGAATTTACATAAGCATGCATCAAAGCGAAAATAATCCAGGCTCTTGGTTACTTTAGTCTAGTTTTTGATAGTTAATACTTCATCCGTTCCAGCATATCATAAAGTTCCTTTTCATGGTCTCAGAAGAACATAAGGAACTGAGTGAAAGGAGCTGAGCTTGTTACTCTGTATGTCTGGAGGCTCAAGGTAGAGCTCTGTCTGTGTTTCATTGGTTTTTCCACGTTCATGTTATGTCTAACTCTCCAGTACCCTTAGACAAATGACAAAGCCTAACAAAACAGTGATGCATTACTTGGCCTTCCCCTTCAGGACTAAGCAGTGACTTTGATGAAGGTAGAGGGAACTGCCACTCTGGGAATAGGTGATCATTCCGTGGTCAGTGCAGGGCTGACCAACCATTCTTGCCCCTTTGAGCTGTATTTTATGCTTTTGGTATGTGTGAGAGCAAAAGACGCGTGCTACGTGCTCAAAGAGCTAAGAGTTATTAATGAGCAGGAGATGATGTGGGCTTCCTAATGTCCTAGGGAAGCTGGGTGCCAAAGCAACCCTGGATGATCACCGTCCCCAACAGCAGGAGGTTCAGTCCTGCAGCTCTGTCCTAGTTGGACTTACACTGCTCCTGAGTGGTGTGTAGCTAAGACTTGCATGTTGGCCTGCCTTAACTAGGGCATTTCCCTCAGAAAGGAATATATGGCACTCTTTCTCTCGCTGGGAAATGACGAGAGGCCAATAATTTAATCTTTCTGTATCTCAGTTTCCCAGCTAATAAAATGGGGCTGCTCATCCTGCTCCCCTCTACTTACACAAAGCTTTATCACTCCTGGCAGCTTTATGCTCTGAGAACCAACCCTTAACATAGCCAACTTGTACATCTTGAGTGACATGGTCTCATCCCTTGGCAATCACAGTCGGAACTTAAAGGCCAGTCTGTGGTCAGAAACAAGAGTGTGTTTTGTTAATACAAGCTACAGCCAACTCTGCCAGCTGTTTCCATGCTTTTAGCGAGTGTTTCCTACTCAAATAGAGAAAATGGTTGATAGGAACTGAACCAGATACAGCCATTCCAGCTAACAGTGAAGAGTTACACCCACGGAGAAGTTGAAAAAGACGCTAGATGTCTCCAATGCAGTATGTACCAAGCTGCCAGATGTTTAGGATCCCTTAAGTAATCTAACAGGCCTTTTCAAGGCGATGTTACTCTTGAGTATCATGGTTCTCCTGAAAAAGCATTAAAGTGAACTAATTTTAGCTTTGAATTATGAGATACTTTTTTCTCCAACAGAAGGTGTCCCTGAGGACATAAGGGTAGATTTTTATTTCCAAAACGTTGCCTTTGTATATTTTTAACGGATCATCTGGATGAAGTTCTAATGGCTGGTTAAGACAGTCTGATTTATAGCAACAGCTGTTCACCTTTGTAGATGGGGAGATTCTTGGAGATACAAAACACGTTTATGAACTTGATATTCCACACCCAGGGTCAGGTTTTCTTGCCTAATTTTTACACAGGTGTAAATCCAGATAGGCTCCTGTGAAGTCAATAAAATTGCTCCATGAAAGGCATGGAAATCAGAGTTCCCGGAAATGGCAGAACAGTTATTTCTTTCTCCAGTAGACTGAATTTTAGAGCCCACAGCAATTGGAAGTGATTGGGGTTGAGAAATGTACCTAAGTAGTGATAGGGTGTTCCTGCTGAGTGATGGGGAAAAACGCTGATTCTTGCATGATGCCTGGGGAGCCATTTCTTCAAATGGCTGTAGAAGAGGGCAATCAGAGCGCCCAAAATTAGGAAGCAGAAAAATGAAAGAATAATGAGAGGGGAGATACCTTGGGTATCCTATTGTAACTCTTTCATATTTTAATCCCTGTATTTCAAAAGGTAGGGTTCCTACTGCTAAAACATGCTGAAAAAGTATCTTTAATTTTCAGTATTGAAGTCTCGAAAAAGAGTTGGCCACTCTAGGTTTAAAAAAAAAAAATTAAAAAAACCTGCTTTTAGACAGTTGTGTCAGCATATTTTTTTCATCTTCAGATCTTTTTATTATTTTATTTACATTTAAAAAAAAAAAAGCTTTGAAATTCTCTATGGCATTTTCTTGTTCTGGTTTAGCAGATACTTTTTTGGCTTTAGAAATAATAAATGTTTTACAAAAAGAAAAGAAGTTAAGTGCCTCCAGATCCTATAGAAGCTCCAACCCAAGCTTATCTTTGGGGACTTGCTTATGCTTTCTTAAGACAAAGTGTTGCTGGAGCAGCAGTATCCGAATGAACAACCAAGGCCATATAACTTTATTATTAGCAAATCTGCTGTATTTCACACATTCACACTCTCTTCACTTCCAGCTATTCAATCCACCTCTATAAAATACTTTTAGAGCTGACCTGTTGATGCCAGCTCTGATCTAAAATGCTGTGATGATTAAGTGTCCTCCATACTCCACTAAATGGAATAAATAACATTAATTCAGTATGCAATTGTCTGGCTTTTTCCCCTTGCCTTTCCTCTTCTAGTCCCCTGCCTTGATTCCCTTTGTTGCCTGCGCCTTTTGTCAGGATGTTATTTTCATAGTTGACCTGGATTTGCACAGAACTAGTAATGCAAAGGCAAAAAACAGCTGGAGGTGTAAGTGGGAAGAGAACCGAGAAGGCTTCTCAAGGAGATTTTTCTCTTGAAAACAGGAGAGGAGTGTGATATTGCTGCTTCAAATATCTGATGAACAAAGAAGGAAAGCATGAACCAGGGAGCTGGCAAGACAGCCAGGTCTGCCAGCATTAGTAGGTCCCCAGCAGTTTGGATCATACTGCAGAAAAGACTTTTGCCACTGGCTATCCTGGGACCAGGCTGGGACACGTGTGAACTCTCATGTGACAAAACACGACTGAACTGCTTTTCTCTGTGGGACACCCATGTCTTTGCTCTCAATGCAAATTTGTTCTTAACATGATTCCACTGGAACTTTTATTCTTTGACAAGGGTATTTTAAATGTCCTACATAAGGCTCTTCATGCAGAGAAAGGAAATTTGAGACGTGTAGTTCTTCCATATCACCTTATATTTGTCACAGGAGATATTAGAAAGCTGGCTGTTTGGCAGCAGGAGTCTGATCAAACCTGAACTCAGAAAAATCTGTGGCTTCAGTAAGATTGTTTATGGAGGATTCCTGGTCAGAATAGATAAGGCTACTTCAGTCCAGCCCTTGATTGTAATTCAGATACACAGAGAAGTTGCAAGGAAAAGTTACGTGCAACTTCCTTGAAAGGGCTTTTTGCTTTCTGCCTCAGGAGAGGCATGCACCATCTTGCCCTGGGCTTACAAACTATTGGGTTACACAGATGCTCACACTGAATGTGTGAGGAGACGGTGTTGGCTTTCCCCGCCTCACCCCCCCCCCACCCATCATAACAAAATGCATGTTTACAAATGCATCCTTTCCATAAAGTGAGATAGTACTTGGAAAAGTATTGTGTTTCTAGTTGTGCTAGAGTATCACAATGTATCCTAACAGCATCATTCTATCAGAAGTACCTTTGGTCTCTAAAACTCCAAGGCAACCTACTCTGCAGCAAGCTCTAAGGGGTGCAGAAATCCATCAGGATTTCAATCCAGGTCATACCTGGGAAGTGTGAGCATGATGCAGCATTCCTTGTGCATGGCTTGTTCCTTGTAGCAGCTATATTGGACTCTGGAAAAAAAGGCATCCATCTTTACTGCCAGCTTTCCACTGCTCTTCTCATGTGCCCCTCTCCACTCCTGTCTGCATTTAGAGCCCCAAAATGCAGCCAGGGCCAGGATTGTTCCAGAAGCACAATGTGTTCATGTATTGTTTTGGATGAGACATGGTAGAATGGTGCCACAATTTTCCCAAGTATTGAGAGCTTTCCAGCAAGTTCTGGCTGGTCGCTGTGGCGAGGTCAAACCATTGGCAGAGACAAATTCGGAGATGTCTTCTGCCGTTTCTCAATGAGTGTGGCTGGTTGGTTGTCTTTAAAGCATCAGCACTTCCTGCAAAACAGAAACAACAAAGTCTTCTCTAGGAAACATCCAAATGCTTTTTCGTTTTGGCCTTTGTGAAACCTTTTGAAGTCTTTCAGCTGAAAAACAGAAAGCTTCCCGGGCGTGCGTATGTGCATTTGTTGGTACTTTGCAACTGCTGAGGACCAAAAAGTACAAGAAAGTCCTGGGGTCTGTGCTAGGAGGGTGCAATAGTAGCTGAATGTGCAGCAGAATGTTGCTTTGAGCCCTCCCCTGCTGTTCTCCAAAAGAAGCTTGATGGCAAATTTGTCTTCCCAGCCACAAATGAGAAAATGCAGTGCTTCATGTTGCCTGTACTTTATAGTAACTTCACTGTAGTTAGTCAGGTTAATTTATCTTGGCCCTGGCTTTTTTTAATGCTCCCTGGTATATATTCTGCTCAAAGGAAAAGCCACCTGTTTTTCCAATCTGCTGCTATGTCTACATTTAAGAGAGGGGATCATTGTATGAAGTCCCTGTTCTGAATTGCATCCCTGTATCGGGATGCCAGTTTTGCCATGTCCCAACCAGCTCATTTCTTTTATAGGCACAGAAACTACAAGAAAGTCCCTGGAGTGGCAATTTGGTGACAGCTCTTCTGCCATTAAGGTTGCATTATAAGGCATTTGTACACTGCTTTTGTCAGCAGTCATAGTAATCTTCACCAAAAGCTGAGCAAGGGAGAATCCCAGGCCAGCTGGGCTGAAAGAGCTTTTTGTACCTGCAGTGCTAAACAGGAGGGAGGGGAGCCCTGGATGAGCTGGAGCTGAGGTTGTGCTTTAAAGGCTTTCTCACATAATTAAAGTTTTCAGGCCTACTTGGAAGGCAGGACACTGCACCACTAGATTTGTTCCTAGTACATTCTGGCTTGGTCCTTTTGAAGGACAGCAAGCAGCTTTTTTAAGTTTTCTGCTTAACAGTCTGTGCATGTGACAAGGCAATTGCATCGGCCTTTGGCACTACTGGGTTCCTAGGCCACCTTATGAGCTACAGGAACGAAAAGCTCTGAGCCACGCAGGTCACTGGAGTCCAGGGAGCAAAAATCTCTGTGACACACAAGTCATTGGACTCCAGTTGGTTGTGTCAGCTGCCTATCTCAAATAACAGCAAGAACAGATGCCATTCCGGTGAATTTCCTTATTTACAAGAAAATACTTCAGATTCCAGATGTTTGGTAATTTTTTGCATATTTATAAAGTTAAAATGTTCCTTTAGGACTCAGTCAGCATAATTATCAGTCTAGGGTTTTGCTTTTAAACTGTATTTGAATTTTTGTGAATGTTGTGTGATTTGTATGCTAGTTGCTCACTGTCTACACTGGAGGCCAGAAGCCCTTGCCAGTGACAGAAGACAATCTCACAATATGTTGATAGAAGTTTAAACTACTGTTAACCAAGTGATAGAGCCGATATTTCTTTTCCCTCTGCCTTCCATCTGAATCATAGCTTATAACAGTAAAAAACTTGATTGTTTTGTCCCCGAGCTGGCTGTGGAAAAGGGTTTGTGTGCATGCTTGCAAATTGGGAAAAGGTATTTTATGTGGCTCCCTGCACTTTCTGTTCTTATTACATGGATTATTCATCTCTAGATTTGAGAACGTCCTCTGAGCAATGAGTCATAACACACCCAAGACTTCCCTGGGGAGTCAGATGCAGACAGCCTTATCCAGAGCATCAGCTGTACCTTCGTTCTTTTTCCACAGACAGAGCAAAGGCCCAAGGGGGCATCCTGCCTCCCTGGAAGGAAGGAGTTTACCTTCTTTCAGCTGCCTAAAGACATGTCTGGTTTTCCATTATTGTGATGAGAAGATCTCATTACTGTCTGCAGACCCTGCCCATTTCTGCCTTAAAGCGATCACTAGTACTCCACTGCATGAACTAAAGCTTTACTATCCATATCAGGAGATACTGCACTGTCTCCTTTGCCTGTCTAAGGTGCCAACATCTGACTTCTACGTTTGTTTGCTCTGGTAGGTGCTGTGAATCTGTCCTGGTGGTCTTTCAAGTGGTGCATAGTGCAGGGTCTGAGGGGATGGAGAAATCTGAGCAGCATCAGAACTCTGATATATCCTCTCTTGGTTTAGCACATTTGCCAGTGCATAGCCACCAGACATGATTTCTCCCTGCTCACAGACCCAGAGCCTTAGCACAAATATATTAGTAAATCTCATTCCTTGCACAGCATTTCAAAAGTGTCCTTAATGGTATGGGAAATAGGCCCTGCGTGTGTCCAGAAGGGGATGGTTCAGGCTTGATCACCCATTTAGCCCTTAGCTTTGCTTATTTGTGCTGGCTCCTGCATGCGCTGATGGGCTAATTAGGCTGCCCAGTTCCCACTCCCTCTGTGCCCTTTTCTTGGGATGGGGGGAACGGCAGGATCAGGAGAAACTAGTTCCTTTGGAGGGGGGCTGGAGTGCAAAATGAACAGCTCACAGCCCTCTGACCAGCAGTATTGCATTCAGGAAGACTTCCCGCTCCGCAGGGGATGGTCTGCTCTCTTTATCCACCCTCTGACATGATCTTGTATCCAGGCGCTTAAGAAGAAGAAAAAAGAAACAAAATTGAAAGCTGCTATTTTTAAACTCTGCCTTTGGCTCTCTTTGCAGCACTCTGCTTTCCTCCCTGTGATTCAAACAGTGTTCTTTTGAGAACTAGGCACCAGGGCCCTGTGGTTTCCTGGTACTTGGAACATAAAATCTCCTAATTCTTCTCTCACAGCAAGCTTCAGAGGCTGGGGAGTGATTGATATTTTCTATCGCTTCATTAATAGTCACGGCACAGTAGTTTCCTAATCTGTTTTTGCACTGCTTTTTATTTTGAATAATTTGTCTTCCAAATTTTCTCAGCCCTCCATGTGACACAAAGCGAACGCTGTTTGCTCCCCTCCTGCCTTTTAACCAATGGGTTGAGACCTTGAGGAGCTGGTGAGACTGAGCTGTTTGAGAGCTGGGAAGCTTGGGGACCTGCCTTGAGGAGCTTCCTCGTGTTTGTTTCAACAAGCTTGGCAAATCTACTGGGGATACGTCTCCCGGAGGGATCTATTGCTGGGATAAATTGGGAGTAAATACTGCAAGGGAAAGTCTCCTATTGCTCTGCTGGCTGATACTGGCACCCATGGTGTAAGTGTTGCAATGCTGTCTGCAAGTGCAGAAGACAAAAGATGAGCGATGCCCCAGAGAACCTGCAGTCTGTGCAGGCAAAGGGAAAGAGATGCAAAGGCAGAAGGTACTTGAGTCTCAGACACCACTACAGCAGGCATCGATCACTGGTAGAGACCACCTCTACCTACCCCCTGCATGGTGCTTTCCTAGCCCAGCCCCACCACTAAATTAGGGATGCTGACCATGCGTGGAGGTGATGGGTGGATCTGGAAGATACCCTAGATCTATTAAAGTCTAGTTCACTTCTCTGCAAGGAAGGTCCATTGAGAGAACTGATGATGGCCATGCTCAGAGCTAGTCAGCAATTTGGAGCACATAACAGACCTCTCTGCGCCACTGCCTCAGGCCCTGCTGTTTCTTCCTCTTTGGTTCGTGTGGTCTTTAAGCATACTTGTGTACATACCAAGTGGATGGCACTGAGAATGTGTGTGCGTTTCATACAGAGAAATAGTGTATCACAACAGCTGCAGCGCTCTCATTGTGGAGGCTGTGGGTTGGTGGACTGCAATGGCCCAATTAAAGTGAAATCAAAACGCTAAGGGTCCTCTTGGGAAAGGAGAGCTTCGGCCTTTTTCCTGACAGCCTCTGCTCACTGCCATCACTGTGCACAGTGAGAGAGCTTGTGCCACAGTACATTTTCCCAGCTTCGTGTCTACCCTTGGCTCTCCTCTTCTCCAAATCGGACCTATTCAAAGTCCTCTGTGACTAAGATAATGCACATTTCCCATGGAAGGCAGTAAGATTCATCTAGTTGGCAACCAGCATGGAGAATCTGTAGTGTCTCAACTGTTTTTCCATGCCCCTTACACACCTCTGCCTATCGATTCTAGTCCAGGGAATTATGAGTTTAAAACCTGGATATTAGACCTATTTCTGGTGGTAAATGAGGTGCTCAGGGCACAGGAACTAAGCAAATCCCTTGCAGAGAAACAGGGTCAAGGAAAACCTGGGGTGTCTCCTGCTGACCATGCTCTTCTGCACCTCATCTTCAGGGATAAAGCTATCCCAAATAAAGGCAGGAAAATGCAGTGGGACCCATTTGCCCAGAGGCTTGGGCATCAGCCCATGAGATGGGGGGTGGGGGGGGAAACAGGGACAAGGGCTAGCTGTTCTGAGCCAACTCCTTGCTACCACACTCTTCAAGCTACGTCTCCACATTGCCTTGTAAACACCTGGAACATTTACCTGCAAATGAGCTGGCTTTCCCAGGTTAAACAACTCGCTGTGCTGCTGGGACTCTCTGGCATGTCTGCAAGAATCCTAAACTCACTGTAAATTGCTTTTTCATTCAACCCAACTTGGAAAAAGGCAGACACGCTGTAGTCTAAACTCCCCAAGAGTCTGTATTTGCTTTGTTCCTATGTGTTCTAGCACAGTCTGCTCCCCTGCGATTTAAAACAATGTGTCTTTGTGCTTATCTTCTGGGCTTGGCAAGGCAGTTTTTACCTCTTAGTTTTTGTCTCAACAGGAGAAATTGCTGTCTAACATCCTTTGTGGACTTCCGACCAAAACCATCCAGTGCAACATATGGTAAGTCATTCAACGTTTTATAAACTCAGAGTCTCAACTATAGTTATTTATGGGTGGAAACTGGCATATCAATAGTTTCTTTTTGGTTACAAGGGTAACGAATTCTGGCTTATGTTATTATGACATCTCAGTTTAGGTTTCTCCAGCCCTTCCTTACATTATAATGCCTTTGACTTCACATTTGTTGCTTCTGGTGCCTGCCACAGCAGCTTAGCGCTGTGGCGTGTCAGCAAGGCAAGAATCTCTGCCACATTCCCCTTGCTCCAAAAAACACAGGCCATTATTACTTATGTTAAAGGAGAAGGTTTGTGCCCTGATGTTACACGTGGCAACAGCATGTGAGGATGTGGCATTGGATGATGCTGTATGTTACTGCACTGATGTATCCTTTCTTCATCATGTCATTCTCTGAAGAAAAAAAGGGCTGAGACAGTAGATAAAGGAGTATGACTTGTGGGATGGCTTTGTTTAAGTTCTCTTGACTCTAGCCATCAGCACTTGACTGATGTCTGCAGCGGAGAATAGTTGGGACTTACTGCAACCTCAGCAAATGTGAGGGATACACTGTAGAGTGGTGGAGAGAAACTGTGTCAGCAAGCTCCATGCCAGTGCAGAGAGTTATGCAGCTTTCAGCTTGCGGTGGTGTTCTGTGCTGGGTTGTTGTACCACCACTTAGGACATTTCTGTGCCCTAATTCCAGTACAGATTTAGGAGGTAAAACTTTTCATAGTTGTTTGGATCATATGAGTTTCCTCTGTATGTCTATTTCTGGTATCTCAAAAACAGTTGTCATGCATTGCAGGGGTCACCTGGAAACTGGGTTGACTCTCTGCAAGGTGAAATGGTACCTGTGCTTGGGAGACTGACCCACCCTCTTCCCTGAGGGATTGTTTCCAGGCCACTCCTGGGAGACGATTTCTGGGTTTACACTCCTACTAACAAAGGAGACTCCCCAACCTGTTGGACTCTTCATCCAGCACCTCCTGCTAGCACTGAATGCACCATGCATGTTATGCAAATTTTTTTTTATTACTTCCAGACACGAGCTCTTCTTGAGTTTCCTTTGTGGCTGATGCAGCCCATCTGTAGTTTAAAAAAAGCAATGTTCAACTGTCTTGCTTTTAGTATTTTGTGTAGTGCTAAGCTCAGGTTACCACTGTAAATGTGTTGCTCTCACTTTGCACTTGATTTTTCCAAAGTCTGGGGCTTCGTAGTCTCTTAGTTGTTCCAAGACATGTCTGTTTTCTCAAGGATCTTTATTTTGGGTGTGGGGAGAAAGACTGTATATAAGAGGTTCAAGGGGAATGAGTAAGATGGAGCAGAACGGTCTACACAAGTAGCAGCATGGCTTGGAGCTCTCCTGACACAAGGAACTCTGGACCAGGTAGAGTGAGGAGGGCTCACCTCTGAGGAGGCCTGATGTGTGATCAGTCCAACAGCCATGTCTCCAAATTCTTCCTTGCTGCAGCCAGGATTGTATCTAGAGGGAGATGTTCAAATGCAGCTGTTCTGCCCGGTAGTTTTCCTTGTTTTAAGACAGCCCCTTGCAGGAATAACTCTAAGGAATGGATTGCGCTTCACCCCAGAATTTCTCTGTGAAGTTTTATGGCAAAAGTCATATGACTTAAAAGTGCGCAGCCCAAACCCAGGAATCTTCAATAAATCTGCCAGTAAAAAAAAAAAAAAAAAAAAAAAAAAAACAAAACTGCCCTTCTCCTTTTTTTTCAAGGGTCAGAATATACCAGGACAGTATTTAGGCTTATATATTGACACACTAACATCAAACATGCGCTGTCTCTTAGAATGTGGAACTACCAGAGACAAAACAAGACTCGGACGTTGGCAAGGAAGTACTCTCCATGCCTGACTGAGCTGACATTTCCTAATTGCAACCAGAGCACTTACTCTGTGCAAGAGTTTAAAAACTTTACCTTTTTTCCAAATCATAGTGGTTTGCCCCTGTGAAAGCTATTTCCCTCATTGTTCATTCTTCAGAATAATTACCTACTAGCAACATTCAAAATTTCTCTTCACCTCTCTTTTTTCTTTTTTTCTTTTCTGGTGTGTGTCACTATTTCAACTCTTTAACTGTCCTGCTCTTGGGTTAACCAAGCAGAGATGCTCAGAACTCTGCAATGCTTAGAGTTGGGCCAGGGAAAAGGGGTTGTCCTAGCATGGAGTTGCCTTTAGCCCATGGCCTTCATCTTTTCTGTTGGTCTCTGAGCTTTGACTCCCACAACCAAGGAAATGTGTACTGCAGTCCAGATTTACTGTTTTGCACTTGAGACAAAACCCTCCCCTCTAACTTTCGCATTCCTACATTTCTGAGTTCTGCCTAGTAGCAGAATTAGAATGAGCAAAATACCACAGGAAAGATGATGCTGAAAGAAGTATTTATTAACTGTCTTACCAGATGCAGAATGGTAGAAAGCATATCCAGCCCAGATATATCTAGCCAAATTTAACTGAAGGTCATGAATCTGCAGAGCTTTTCTGACTACGTGCCCAATAGACATGATCTTGCTTGATCACATCCTATCTCTAATGTAGACATTGCTTGACTGAACTCAGCATTTTTCCCTTCCAGTCGCGCTAATTGAAATTCAGCAAGGTGCTAAGAAGCTAAGAGCTTCCATTTTCAAAGAGGGTTAATAGTTTTAAAAGTTTCGATTTGGGAAAGTCTGAATCTTGAGAGACCAAACTTATCAGCAAATACCTTCCACCTGAAAGTTTGGTGTCTCTTGCAGTGCCTGGGGATGGTTCTGCCAAGTCAGTGGTCACTTTGGGACATGCATAGTGAGGTCTTTAGTCCAAAGTCAGGCTCTCCTGGAAGTGTTTGGCAGTTTGCCCAAGAACAGGGATGGGCAGTTTCTCAGGCCTTGATTTCAAAAAGTAGCAAAAACAACATGACCAGTTTAAGAATATGTCACGTCCCACTGATCTGTGTGTGTGCTTATCTTTAACGATGTGCTTTCAATGGATTTTGGATAAAAACCAAAAGGAGAGCTTTGAAAATTCACTCATACAGAGTAATTGTATTTAGCCTGTGCTGTCAGTTCACACCATATCATCGTAAAGAATAATAAATAAGCAGTCCACATTCTTACAGTAACCTTTCACTATTTAGTACCAGGAGGTGAGGGGACATGTGCCTTCCCAGACATCAGGTATGCCTTGGTGGTGGTGGGAGTGTTTACTTTTGTTTTTAAACTTGACGGTAGCAGTGGGGGGATGAAGTTAAAAAGCAATCATTCCGAGTCAAATGGTAAGACCTAGGAAAACAGATGTGGGGTGTGTGCCATGAGCCAAGATCAACTTCACAGAACTCAGAAGATTAGTTCTACAAAAACTGGAGGGAGGGGGGGAGAGGGATATTATCCAGTCAGCGTTGTGACGGACGGGAGCAAGGAAATAACTCTGAACAGTCAAACAACAGAATCTGCAGCACAAAAATCTGGTGCCGTTATTTTGTCATAGGTAGGAAATCCTTTCAATGGTATCTGAAGGGTATTAAATACTGTCTTCCTCTGACATAAAATAGGAGGGCAGAGGCTTTTATTTCTCTGAACTGCTTCGGTACTCAGCTCCAGAGCAAAATTGCCCTCCTGTTTAAAATCCTGAGCATATAGGGCTAATACTTGTCTCCCCTTTCCCTGGGACTTTTTGTTGTTGTAGCAACTTTTTTATTTTTCTGTCAAGGAAATATGAATAAAAAGTTTCACTTTGGTCAATACTGGCAAAGTATAACACTTTGGGACCTTTGAGTTAAAGAAAGACTCCACTGCTGTTCATGGGGAGAAGCCCCCAGTCTGAGCACCACGTTTTCCTGGAATCTACACAGGGCTTGCAAATATTATTCTGTTTATTTCTCTAGTGCATCCACTAAAAGCTCAGAGCAGTTTTTCAAAGCTTCCCACAAGCTAAACCAAGCCAAAGGTTCCCTGGCCCACAATCATCAATACTACTGAGCTGCTGCCTAAACTCTGCTGTTCTTAGATGAATTGACATCTCTTTTCTTCCAAGGGCTTGGCTGCAGCAGGCTTGTTACCTTTGTGTAAGGACTCTAAAGGACCATTGAGGTCTGAGCTTGTTCCAGTCTCCTCACAGGACAGAGATGCTACAAGAACTTTATTCACCTGTCATCTGAGGAGAGGCAGGTCCTGCCTCCCTCTATCTTTCCACTGGCACCATCTCTGCTCAGCTGGACCGGCACTTCTAGGGTTGTTAGGTGAGCCAGTACCATCGTGGAGAAGCCTTACAGCTCTGAGGAGGGACTTTCTCAGAGGCCATGGAGACAAAGCACTTCACAGCCTCAGCCATAGGGACAACCCTGGTTTGCTGTGTTTTCTTGTCCTGGGTGAGAGGAGGAGCGATCCCTGTGCATCTCTAAGCCTTTGTGCTCCAGGCAAGAGGCTCAGAATGAGTCTTGCTCGCTCTCTGTTGGCTTTTACCCCATAGAGAGCAGTAGTTAAACCCTACAGCCTAGAAATCCTTTGGGTTTTACTGTAGGCTGTAAAACAGGCTGGGGAGACACTGGCCTCTAGTTGTTTGTCTCCAGAGGTAAACTACTGTTCATACGATCCTAGCCTCTGGTTCTCAGGATGAAATTCTTTTTCCATGCCAGAAAAGCAGCAGCTCCAGCCTATGGGAAGCTCATTTGCCACGCTTGTGCTGCGGGCTTATTTTCCTCTACAGTAGCACCCAGCATCTGGCTGAAAAGCATGGCAGATGAGGCCCAGCAGGCTCAGTAAAACCCCTCCATCCCCTCACCGGAATGCAAGACAAAAGAGCTGCATCTCTAATAGATGGCTCAGGCTCGTATCTCCCTCTGAGGAGAACCATTACAAAAATATTTCCCAGATATTTGGCTGGGCATCTCACAAAACTATCCAGTTTCATGATGCTAATTTTCCCATTGTCTAGACAGTTGCAAATCCAGACAGCATTATCAGTATGAACCTACTGTGCACACACGTACATACAAAAGCCCATTTTTCTGCCCATGGTAGTTACAGGTATGTTCTTACCCATGAGCTGCCTAGTGGTGAACTTCTGAATTGCTCCAGAGTGCCTGTATAAATCTCTTGGAGTCCCCATTCCCCTGGCAGGGCTGGTGTTTGATTCAAGCGATACTAAACTGTGTAGATGCTCTGAAGGTTGAACTAGAGGATCTAGCCCCTCTCTACCTACCTTCTCCTGCACCCAGAAGAAAAATAAACTGTGCTCGGGGTTGGAGAGTGCTGTGAGCCAAGCCTGGGCGTCCCTCCTCAGGACAGAGTCTCCTGCCATATTGGTGTTCCAAGGATGAAAATGTTCTTTTGCGGTTTGTGTGCTGGAAATGTTCATGGAAAGACATTCTGGGGCTGTAGGCATGTAGATGAGGTCCTGCTAGTCTCTGATGATGATAAAATGATCTGTGGGCATTTGTTCCTTCTGTCTGGCTTGAAATGTTAAGACCTGTGTAGAGGAACAGCACATTCTTGTTCTGCACATCAGGGGTGCCAGCCCACATTTTGAGGCGGGCTGTAGCACCTTCCCCAGACTTTGGCATAATCGGTAGCTGTATTTATAGCCTTTCTGTGATGCCAAGGGGCAAAAATATAGGAGGAGCAGGAGCTGTATTTACAAAGTAATAACTTGTGAATGAAGATGCTTAGCCAGCAGCAGCATTTCCCCTCCTTTCTCTTCTCTAACTTGCAGAGTTCTTCACTTTCTTCTCAGGGCTTCTGTCCATATGTGCATGGCTCTCCTGGCCCACTGAAGTGGGGGTACCCCCGGCTTGCTAGGCTGTACTGGCAGCCAAGGCTCTGTGCCCATGTCTTTGGAAGGCAGAGGAAAGAGTGACACAGGTGGAATACAAAGGGCTTGGCTGCAGCTCCTTTCCGGCTTTGTTGGAGGGCACAAGGAGTTTGGAAGGAACTGCCCCTGTGCTCCTGGGATGTGAATCCTGCCAGGCAGCTCTTGATTATGTGTGGGGTTGCCAGAGTGAATCCCATGACCGAGGCAGCAATATTGTTCTACTAATGAAAATCCAGGACTTGTAGTGTCTGAACAGCAGTGACTTGGGTCTTTCCCTGGTGAGGACCACAGCCAGGCTGAGTGATCTGTTTCCAGGAGGCCCTGCTGACTCCTGAAGGCAAACAAAAGGGAAGGAACTGAAATAACCACAACATGGTGGGTTCATCATCTGCCTCAAAGATATCTGTTACTAGAGCCTGGGAGCTGCGAGCAGAGAGAACCTAGGGGGACCTGAGCAGAGCTGAGATAATGTCCCAGACAGCCAGTCCACGTGGGAGCGGAGGAGGAGGAAGAGGGCAGTTCTAGTTCAAAATCTATGGGGCTTTGCAGTGAAAGTGCTGGGAAGGGAGACTGGAAAAGTTCTTTCTTCCTCCAAGATAGCTGTGGTCTGTTCCCCAGCTGGACTCTTGCTCCGTATCTGCTCTAATCCACATCTTCCCTCTACCAGCTGGGTTTGTTTTGCAAACTCAAATCTGATCTCCTTAGTTGGTCCTGTGTGTCTTGCTCAGTTTTCAGGATTCCATGTTTCCACCATATAAATTTTACAGCAAAGCTTACTTGCCCTCCTGTAACTAAAAAGGGGAGGTACTGTGGCTCTAATAAGAGCAGACAGTCCCAAGAAATCTTCTAGTCCAAAGTATTTTACAGAAGGCTGGCTGCATCTGTAACTTGAACTGCTGCAACTCTCATTGTGATATTTGACTTAATGAAAAGTAAAAGATTCAGCCTCATTCAAGTTTTATGCCCATGAAACGAACCCAGCTCTAGGGAGGTGGCCATGTCTGCCAGAACAGTGTGTAACATGAAGAGAGAGGGTGTTTCTGAAGCTCTACACCAGAGCAAAAGCCAAGAACTTGGTTAGATTTGGTATGCGCTGTCATATTTTCCATAAATGTTAACTCTAGGTCCATCCTCACTAACTCACAGAGCCAGACATTAGTGGGACTGGAGATAAGAAAATATAACCCCCTGGAAACTCATGGCAGGAGATTCCTTACACTGACTGAAATGCAGATCCCTTCTAGGGTAAAACCAATGTGCAAAGGATACAGACACAACATAGACACAGGTAAAGTGAATTCATATTTTGAATCATGTAAGCACTCAGGTATTTGGTCTTTCTAATCACAGAATGCAGATGTGCAGAAAGTTATCTGAGATTGGTTTTAGAGGAGGAGGAAATAAATTTACCTAACTTAATCCTTAAATCTGTGATACTGAGCAGAGCTCCTAGGAGATGCAAGGAAACTTAGTTATTCTGTGCTCTTCTAATAGAAGTAACAAGAGCAGATATCTACTTAAACCTTCTTGAAACAGGTCTCTGTAGATGAGTCGCTGATGGACTTTGCTCTGCAGTTCTGTGTTGTGGGTTTATCCATGGGCACTTGCAGCAGTCTGTATACTCGATAGCACTACCAGCTGCTGATCGGCACATCTGAGCACAGATGTGCTTTGATCTGTGGGAATTCATTCCCAAGCAAGTCTCCCAGCCTTTGGGCACCCTTATTAGACACTCTTTGTGCACAGAGCTGCTAAGAAAGAGCTGTTGCACTTTAACCCCATGCATGAGTCTGCCTGAAACCACTCTAGCATCACTCTCAGGGGCAGAAACACCATATCAGGCCCTGAGATTTGAGAGGATTGTCCCACTCCAGCCACAGCCCTCCTGCACACTGCAGAAGAGCCAGGCCTTTGGCTTCAGTGGAGTGGGAAGGAGTTATTTACCCAAGACTGGCTGCGTTGGAAGGATGTGAACCTGAGAAGTGTTTGACTAACAGGTGCCCAACAAAGGTCATCAGAAAGACAGGTCCAACAAAAGCAAAGACAAGGCTTTTTTAACAGGTGTGTAGAACCACTGTTGAAAGACATTGTAATAACCTTTTCTAAGACTATGAATATCCCTGAGGAAAACCCATTTTGGCAGCAGCCTGGCCTTCTGTTTCCCATCAATTGTAGCTTTGTCTCTTTTGAAGCCCCCTGCTGCAAATGAGCAAACACCTGGCTGAGAAAAGATGAATGGAAAACATTGCCTGTGCTAGAGAGGTAATGGCAAATCCCATGCCAGGAGGAATAATAAACAGGAGATTATTGATATAACTGTGCTGGTCTCCAATAGGTTTTCCACCAGGCATGTAGAAGCACCTACAAAAGAGGCATTGTCTCTGCTGTCACTGCAAGGGAAATGGGAGAAATGAGTTGTGCCTTGACTCGAGCCCAGTGCAGGAAGGACAGGTTTGTGTCTGGTGAACAAAATTGATCAGTATCAGCAGAATGGGGAAGCAGGGAGTGAGAAATTGCTGGACTGTGAATTCTGAGGATCAAAAGGTGGTGTATTGCAGTTAAGTGTCCAACAGGCTGTTGTTCATTAGCCCAACCCCTGCTCTAAATCCTAGATGGTAGGCTGGGAATCAAACTGCGGATTGGGGTCTGATGGTTGAAGCACATCTTGCCCTGAACCCCAGTACACGGCTGCCGACTGTCCATTTTGCATTGCAACAAGGTGCAGATTTATGAACGTGCAGGAATCTGTGTCATGATGTTAGCACAGCCCAGGCATGTGGGGATTTTAAGAGCATTGCACCGATTGAATGTATTTGTTTCTAACAGGAATGCTAAGTTAGGCCTGTAAGTGAACACTGTTGAAAATGCCTGGCTCTGCAAGTGATATAATGCAGAAGAGATTCCTCGAGGGCAGGTCATTGCACTTTCTTCCTGAGATCTTTCTGTGACATTCTTCTACCTGGGAAGAAGGCAGGGCAGCTTCTATAGATATGAATCTCCTGTTCTGGGGGGCTTCACAGAAACCTCTTCTGACACCCCAATTACATCTCAACCTGATCAAAAGGGATGGGGGAAGGATGTATCTCAACAATACAGACACCCTAAAGTTTTGAGCATTTGCACCTCTTCTCCAGCCTCTCTCTTTGCTTCCCTGGCTGCAGATAACAAGCATTTCAGTTCCAGTTTGACTGCCTGATTCTTGGAAACCTGAGGCAGACAGCAGACTGCTCCTCCAAAGTGCGGTAGAAAAAAAGAAAGGTGGGTGGGAGGGAGGAGGAGAAGAACTATTTCCTGCAGTGAAACTCAATCCTTTTCAACTTAAAAATAGGAGGAAAACAAATTCCTGTGGGTCCTGCTATAAAAGGGTTTGACAGTTGCCTACTTTCTGCCCCACCTCCCAGAGCTCCCCATTTGTCTGATGTCTTGGTAAGAGCCCTCTTGAACACAAACGCAGATCTGTCGACTGCAGCCCTGCTGCTGGGGAAAGCGGCTCTGCTCCATGCTGGGGGTCAGCTCTAGGGGAGTGTAATGCACTGCGACAGGTAGCAAAGCCCAGGATTAACTGTTCTTTGTGTGGAGCTACCACACAACCAGGTATTCCTGGGCCTTTTTTCCCTGCTGGAAATTTTGTCCAAACCATTATAAAAGTGCCCAAGATTTCTGAGCATTTTTGCAGGCCCTGTCAAGCCAGGAGTCTCACAAGAGAGATGACACAAATAGCAGCCAGAGCCCCCACCTGTGCTTGCATCTCCTCATGGTGGTCCTCTAAGCTGTAAGCCACAGCCTGTGGCTTAGGAGGAGTGGGAGCTCTGGGCACAGCTTAATCAGACTTCATTGCCTGATCAGGCTTAATTGCCTCATAGCCAGAGCCATCTCCCTGCTCATCCCTGCTGCCAGACTTCTGCTCTCCTCTCTCTTCCCACTCATCCTCTCACTCCTTTCTGCCTCACCGCCTGATTTCAGCACTGGGTGACAGTGCCACAGACCCCAATGTAGCAGCCTCCTCCCCTGCCAGATCGCTCTCCCCCCTGTAAGTCCTGCTCCCTCCTTCGCTTCACTTTCTCATTCTATCTCTCTGCTCCCCTCTCCCTTCTCTTCTCCCTCTTTCAACACTGTGTTGACAGGGTAGAGATGAAGGCAGCTGGAGAGGCAGGTTTTCTTGAAGCTCCTGTTCCTCTCGAGGGAAGAGAAAGTAAAGCTTTAGGAGGCAGAAGAGATAGCCAGAAAGACTGTTTAAGTAATGATCCAACAACGTTCGCAATGGCAGCTCCAGCAAAAATGCTGCTGCCTGCGTTTCTCCTGCCCTGGGGGTGCTATCAGACCTGGTGTGGCCTGGCCTCATGACAGGTATCGATTAGGGCTGTGCCATCCTTTCTCTGTCTCCCACCATCAGCCGATGCTGCTATTGTGAGTCACTTCAGCTCTTGGCTACAGTTACTGCTGAAAGGGGGAACGGCTCCCAACAGGAGTGATTCACCATGCCTCACCAGCCTTCTTTGATCTGCTTCCAGTCAGATCACCTCGAAGTTGGAGCACTAGAGCAGAGCAGCTCCAGTGCTTTCTCATGCCCTCGCTGCAGAGCTACTGTCCTCCTCACTGACCTCCTTTAGACCTCCCAGGTTTGTGCTGTTAACAATTCACTGCATTCTTATGATTCTTCCCTCCTGAGTCAGTAATAAACCGCTTCTGGTGCAGATCTAGGGACTGCACTGTCGATATGGGTTCAGAGCTTGGCTGGAACAGGACCGCACGTCTCTAAGTTAGGAACCACTCTCAGTCCTCATGTGAGCTTGGAGATCATTGTGCTCTGGAGCCAGATAAGCTGTTAGAGCCACCCTGCCGGAGCCAATTAACACGGCTAGGTACTTTTCCAAAAGCAGAGGGGTTTTAGCCTATGTATTCAGGCCAGCTTCTGCTCTGAGTAACCACATTATGCCTCACTGTGCTTGAAATTAGCCTTGAGCTAATGCATTGTACTTTGTGTGTCCAACAGGCAGAGTCAGTTACCACAGCTCAGCTGACGAGCAGTAATTCATTAAGCCTCTGTAACTCAGTCACTACAGTCATCCAGTCTTAACAGGGCCAAATATATTCCCACTGTGATGTCACAAGACTACAAAATTCCTCTTTAAAATAAAAATTGTCTGTTGTTGCTCAACCCTGATAAAGCTTCAGCTCTTTGGCATCTATCCAGACCAGCAATCCGTCTTTCCAAAGTCTGGTTCTACCTGCATAGCCCAGAGTTGTACCTATCTAAGGAAAACAGGTGACTTAGAGGAATGCAAACCTCTCTCTTGTACAGACATGTGACCAAATGCAATTGAACTATGGTTGCTCAACAAGTAATTGCCCTTCAGCTGAAGCAACATCACCATTGTGTACATGGTTGTAACTTGCCCAGCTCTTTCACTTAACTTACGCAATGTGAGAGCCTTAGTAAGAAACCGATGCCTGCTGAACTAATCTAAACCAGCTAGGGCTCCTAAGCCTCTGCTTGGACAATCGCTGCTGGGCAGTCTGATGTGTTACTTGTACTGCAGCTTCTTTCCTCCTCTGTATCCAAAAAGTTAGTTTAATTCCCATCTTGCAGGCTGTTTAACTGTAATCATCTGGCTTTGCCCCAAGATGGCCAGAGTGCATGCACTAGACCCCTTTAAACCAGCTCTTTCTCATCCCAACAGACACCCCTTCCTGTAGCAAATACAGCATCAGCTTTGTATACCAGTTGAACTAACCAACCAGTGGCTTTTAAACTAACTTTAATTAAACTGCTGTAAATTTGCATGTAGAATGACCTCTGTGGATGTGTTGCAAGAAGCCCTTCACAAGGCAAACAAATCCATACCTTTGATAGAGAAAGCATGCATGCTTTTGTGGTAGGCTGTGGTCCAACTGCATGGAAGGCTTTATAGAGAAATGTGTTGGGTTTGTTGTTTTTTTTCTTTTTTCTTTTCTTTTTAGCTGGCGTGGAAGAAAAGAGAGGATAGTTTCCAACAGGGAGGATAAAACAGTACAAATTAAATCCATTCTCTGGCCAGTGTAACAATTGCAATTTCCTGCTATTCCTTGGAAGCTCTACAGCCCAAGAGGGAGATATTTCAAGACCGGTGTGTCAGGGATAGAAGCGCATGCATCTGGTTATTTTTAATGGCAGCTCTGTCCCTAATTTTCACTGCTGGCCTTGATGAAATGCCAGCTCTGCTTCATTAACCTTTTGTCAGCATGGCAAAGAATAAAAGGTGGCTTACAACACTAGCACCTGAGATAAAGCTCCTTTTCCCAACAAGCTATTGGAGGTCCTTAGCTATACCAGGCAGAGTTTTCAGTAGAGAAGAGAAAGAAGAAGGTAAAAACCCCTGTATGAAGGTTTGTGTAACAGAGTCTATACAAGTCTCATATCTGCAGTCTTCATTACTGTCTGATGTGTGTTAGAACCAAGTTTCAATCAAGGTAACCATTTTCCTCTACAAGCCAAGAAAAATATTGGGTTTATTTTCAGACCATTAAGAATAGTCTCTCAGAACAGCCCTGTTTTCCTTGCTTCATATGGGCTGCTTAAAAAAAGAAAAGAAAAAGCACAATTTCACAACCGTGGCAGCTGTGAGCTGCACATGGGTTAGACCCCAACAAACAAAATCTTCACTGTGCCTTGGAAGAGCTTTCTCAGGCCCCAAGACTTAATCCACCACCACAGCCAAAGGATTAGTGCTCCAGCGGTAGAGCTGGGCAAAAGACAGGATTTTTATTCTGTGAGAAATGCGGTGGGTTTAGGGTGGGAAGGGGGAGAAAACACAAAGTCAAACTTCTTCCAAGCTCTGGTTTGTAGTAGTGTCAGCCTTAACGAAGCAGTACAATGCAGCTCCGGCTCCCTCCTCCCTCCATCTCCTTTGCAGCTATGACCAGTTCCTACCAACCACAGTCACTGTCACGGCTGCTACCTCCTCCCTCAGCTTTTTACGGAAACATAATCCATCACTGTAAGCCCTGCTTGTGAGACAGCGGTCTGAACAATGTGTTCAGTCTGGCTGGTGGCTGCTAGTTATGGGAAGGCTCTTGGTAGTGCTGTAGCTATTGCATAGTTCGGCACAGCTCTTGTGCACCCAGAAGGCTTATTTCAGAGCCGCAGTTTCCAAGTGGTGAAAGACAGAGCTGTTTGCTCTCTGGGCTGCAGCCTCAGGAGGTCTGGATTTAGCTTATCATGTGAGATCAGGATCACTGCTCTTAAAATGTCAGCAGTGAGCTGTGGAGCAAAAGGGGGGAGGGGGAAACCTTCCCCAAAATTCGGGCACAGAAGAAAGTCTTGGGGCTGGGAGGTTTGCTGAGGGATAGCCTTTCTCTGAAAGCCTCTCAGTTCTCTGCCAGGTCCCCATCATCTTGCATCGAGGCCTCCCACTGAGGGATGGCTCACCCAAGGCAGTGCTAGCCTGGCCAAGGGGCTGCCACCGTATCGCCTGACTGGGAGCACTGGCTTACACTGCAGGCTGGTACCAGCAGAGCAGAAGGGACAGGTACAGTATCTTCCCTGGATGCCTGTAGTCACCAGCAGCCCTGGGGAGCACCACCACCTTGCTAGTGTGGTTGAGGAAAATCAGGGCTGGATGTCTCTCGTGGCTCCGAGGCCACCATACAGGGGGACCTTCATCTGAGCGGAGAGTTTATGCTATAAAACCAGAGGAGAGAAAAGGCGGAAGAGGAGTGAGGACAGAGATCTCCAAAGCCTTGGCTGGTCAGAGTGATCAAAGGTACAGGCTTGGTGCACTTCTGAGCCAGACTTGCTGCATGAAGCAGAGCTCTGCCAGGCTTCTTGTTGCTGAGGGTCTGCTCATCAGGACAGGCATCCAGATAACCAGAAAAAAGGGGTTTTCTTTTCAGGCAGCAATTGTGACTCTGCCTTTGCAGGGGATGGAGTCCCATTTGCTCCAGGCACTTCCAGCTGTACAGAGCAGCTAAGGACGGCACGGCCTCTTTGGTGCAGGGCTCTGGTTTGGTACCTCCCTGGTGCTGCTGGGGCCGTGACACTGCAGCACATGTGCCTGCCAGGCCACCAGCTGCAAGCCACTTGCAGAGCATCCCAAGGATGAGTGTAGCAGAGAGCTGAGGGAGCCCCGAGCCATAGGCTGCTTTCACTGCTGCACAGAGGGCTTGTTAGAAATAAGCCAAGTGTTCTTGCAGAGGAAGCAATCCAAGGCAGGGGAAAGTGAATTACATTAAAAACTAAGACCAGAGATGCTGGAAATATGGATTCTTTAAGCAGTGGTACAATCCTAGCTTCAGCTTCTGGCATGTTTCACATCTAAACACTCCCACCCTAACTGCATAAAGCAGCAGGGCTCTATTGCATGCCCAGGTCAGGGTAAACTGCAAGAAATTGCTTCCATTTAAGTGCAGTCACCTCCAGAAGGGGCCCTGGGCTGGCAAGTACTTTGCATAGAAATAAATAACCAGCCTGGTGTCTAGTCTGGGAGGGAACCTGGTGAAATCCTTGGAGTCCTACCTGCTTGCACCATAGCTCAGTGCATCCGGTTCTTGTGATTTGTCTTGTCACACTGAAATGGGGACAAGTGCAGAGATGGGTACTGATTTATTAGAAAATCCACCAAGTAAAAGCAATTGGCTGGAAGCCTGCTTTCTTGCAAACCAGAACATTTCTTGTCCACAACAGGTAGCACGTTCAAAAGCAATGCCAGCACACAAAACCCAGGAACTAGAGGCCTGTAATTTCCCTCTGCCATCTGTGGGTTACTGGCGTTGAGTGAACATTTCATAAGTTTCATTATGGTCTCAAACTGCAAGCCAGGTTCTCCAGGACATCTGCTGTAGGCAGGGATTTGGGCAAAGAGAAGAATCACAGAATCTTAGTAGAGAGGTTCTTGTTTGTAGAGCCTGGGCTGGGTCTTGCGTTGAGGTTTGAGTGAACCTGGGCCATTTAGGTGGGACCCACTGAAGCTAATAGGCTGTGTATGGTTTGGATTCAAATCTTGGCAAAACTAAACTCCAACCTTGAAGAGCACGTTTTACTCTGTAAGCCTGGAAGACCCTTCCCGAAGCTCACTAAGGAATACTGTGAAGGGATGGGTGCGAAGACCGGTCTTGGTCAGTGAGGGAAAGCCGTGGCTGTTGTTCTGACTTCTCCTCTCCCTGTGCTTCTTCCCTGGTTGCAGATCTTAACTCTTCACAGGCCCAGATAGTCATCCATGGAGGTGTGGGATTATTGTCTGTCCTCAGAGATATGGGGCTCCTTCCCAGCCCCTAGAGAAGAAATAATTTCCTTCTATTCATTGTACACCAAGGCAGCAAACTTGGGTTTGCTGTATTGGATGGGATTTAGTCACAAGGGTGGAGCATGGTGTTACCTTGAAGCAAAATTCTGAAGCTGCAGCAACAGGGTCTCATCAGAACTGGCATGTCAGGGCAGACAGAGATTTAACAGTAAATGTGGGATTATACAAACCATGGTAAGCTCCCATCACAGCATTCTTCAAGGCTGAAATGACCAGCTGCAAAAGCATCCATCTAGCAAGGGATGCATATGTGAAGATATGCACATCATCTCAGCTTTGGATAGGCTGGAAGGATGTTTTTCTCATAGGCTGAAAGAAACAAAGAGGATTAATCTCAGAAAAAAAACCTGGGGCACTATGTTGAAGTGGGTTTTCATCAGCTTTTGCTATTGTATGCGTATCTCAGGTTTACTAATGATTCAAATGAAAAGTAATCAGGAGAAGTGCTTGGAGAAGGAGATTTTCCTGTATTTATTTTGGATGCATGTCCAGTGGAAAAATATCTTCCCAAGCATTTTGCTTGGCGATGTGGCCTGTTTCATTTGGAAAACAATTGATGGTGATGATGAGTGGTGTTAGATGGGATCACTGTTTGACAGCTTTTTGACTTGCCTGCAAGTCAAAGCAGCAAATTCCATGTGACTGCACACGTGTGCCGAGGAGAGGGTGGGGAGACAGAGGCCATGGACAGGCTGTTTGACATGTTCGATCCGGTCTTTGCCAAATTCTTACCAGGCACGGTACAGATTGTTAACCTGTCGCCCGGTTTTGCCGCAGTGTCTTAAGTGGTTTGTTGACTGTGCAATCTGCAATTTGATGAGATACCCCTGGACACGCACTGTCCTCATGTTGCGGGTGAACTGCAGAGATCGGTTTAACCTGTTAGTGGGGAATTTGCCAGTAGCTCTGTGCATGGTGCATTACATGTTTACAGGAGCAGACTGCTCCCACTGACTTTCTGTTCCCCATATACAATGGGGTGTATCCTCATGCTATGAGGATACTCATCCTTGATGCTACCCTGACACCATATTCACCCCTTTCCAGAACAGCTGTACCAGCTATAGCTCCCCATCCCTTCTCTCCTCCAGGTGCAGTGAGGATAAAGGGAGTAATATGCAAAAAACCATCCTGTCCCTTAGCTCTCTGCACTGGCCATTGGCAACTCTCAGCAGAGGGACCATAAGGAAGGTTAAATCAGTGAAGACTATTTGTCTGTCTTCATTTCTGAAAAGGGAAATGCCATCTGCCACATTCATTCTCTCCCTCCCTTGCTGAGGGCTTCCCAAGCAATGGCCTCTGGTCTTGGTGGCACAAGGGATAAATCCAAAGCAACTTTGCTGAAGTCTTCAGAATTGCTCCCAGGGTAACTGAGATCAGAGCAGGGGCCCCAAGAGTTTCCTAAGCTTCACAGCCATAGCCGCAAGGCAAATAAAATGAGATTAACCAATTACAATTAAAATGAGAGAGAACTGCTTTTGACAGTAATTTTGAATTTCCCCTAAAACCACTTCCAGCTGTGACCTCCGACTCGCGCAGCGTTCGCCTGAGATCTGCCCCTGGTTGTTTGTTATAACTGGTGCTTTCAAGGACATTCAGTCCTGTCTAACAAGAGGTTTCCTAGGCAAAAAAAAATAAGAAGTGAAAAATGGAAGAGGAACTAACACAGGGCATCCCTGCAGCGAGGCCCAGACACGAGAGCCCTTCCAGCCAGCAGACAAGAACAGCCGGGTGATCTCCAGTGAATTAAGCGGAGTAGTGCTTGCATAGAATTCCCCCAGGCCCGGAGAGCTGTGTTGCTATCATGCAACTGTGAACCTCATTCTGGGAATACCCTAATTCACGCAAGTGTAGAACAGATCTCTGCTCCCACAGAGAAGCTGGCTGTGCACAGACCTTGCCCTTGCTTTGAGAAGAGAGCAAGGCTGTGTCTACAAGATTGGAATTATTATCATTATTCTTATCTAGAGATATCAAAAAGTTTGTTATGCAGCAGTGTCACACAACTGGCTCTCATCTTAAGAGCATCCAATCCTTTCAGACTACTTAATTCTTTAAAATGAGTAGATGTTTTTGACTCATTCTTTGGCCTGTGCTACCATCCTCTAGCCGAATTTTTCCAGGTGCTGTTCAGAAAACAACCCTGGAGGAGAAAATTTTGGAGGACTAGTGAGGGAAGAATAATATAACTGGGTGTGGGTTTTCACCCAGCTATTATCGGCAATCTGCAGTCTTCTGCAGATGCTCCTGCCTCTTCCCATCAGGAGACTGGAGCTTCCCTTTGGACGGGATCAGAGAAGAACAGCACTTCCAGCAAATCCTCTTCTCATTTCAAAACTGTGCCAACAGCACTCACAAGATTCAAGTCCCAGCTCTCTTTGGACAAGGGTGTCTTGCATTTAGTTAGAGATCGGGTCTTGCAAAAGGAGGAGTTGGGACTGGGGTGTTTGTTAGGAGATGCCTGTAGATTTCTGCATAGGCTGATAAGTGAATAGCCTCCATTGCCTGCATCCACAGGCACGTTCGCTGGCCATGAGTCATTTACATGCTGCATTTCTGCCATTCTGGCATTTCCACATTCAGCCCAGGTGGAGGATGTGCCTGGCAGAGGAGTGGCTGTGGTCGTGAGGTGACACACTTGAAACTTCTCCATCATGCAGTCAGCAGGATCGATTTCCCATGCTGCAAGGAGAACAGGGCTGCGAAAACAGTTACTTGAGCCAGTGATTAGGAGTGTAAAAATGTATATAAAGTTGCTATTTTTGCTCTTCAAGCACAGAATGTGAGAGGGAGAATAGACAGAGATAAAGAAAAAGGTGCATCATTTTAAGGCTGAGTAACCGGAGTCAGACAATGTATTAGATTATTTATACTGTGATCTGCCAGCTTTGAAAGCCTTCCAGGTGCTGTAGCACTCTACTGTTGATGTCAGTACCATAGACACCTTTCTTTGCAATTTCCTTTGTCATTAGTGATTTTTAAGGAATGTGCTATCCTTTAGAGATGAGGTCTGAAAGCAATTTTGGAAACAGGAATGCTGTTTGTGTAACGTACCCCCACACCAATTATATTTATTTAATTTGAAATGAATCAACTGGGTTTCAGTGCTGTCACACCTGGGTGACTTTCAAAACAGTTTTGTGTAAGCAACTGTCTGCCCACACTCAACACAGTCTAGTATCTTTGCATCTGCAAAGACCATTGTTTGTTTTCTAAAGTACCTGAGTTTGCATCTGAATTGCTACAGTCTGTTCTTAAAAACTTCTTATGATGGACGTTTTCCAATTCCCTAGGTAACCCATCCCAGGGCTTTCTATTTACTTTGCTTTTCCTACAATCCTGTCTAAAATTTCCTTGCTATAAATTAAGCTGATTTCTTCTTGCCCTTCCCAAGGTTCTGGAGACCAGTTGCTACCCCTTTTGCAAATATTGGAAAATCATTATCATGTTCCTCTCATTCTTCTCTCTTCTAGACTAAACAAATTCATTTCCTTCCAACTTTCTTTACAGGTCATGTTTTCAAAACCTCTTTATCATTCATTTAATTCTCTTTGCACACACTCCAGTTAGTCTATTATCTTCCTTAAAATGTGCTGCTCCAAACTGAGTGGATGGAGTCTCCCACTACAGGGCAAATCTCTTCTGAATTCTTATCAACTTCATGACATCCTGTTTTGAGTTGTAGTCTGTGCAGCCAGACAGAGCATTCCCAAAATTATTTGCCTTTTGAGCTATGTGTTCTTTGGTGATATTCAGGCCAAATCTCAGGGCACCATTAGATGGGCTCTGTCTTCAGTTCAGAGTCCCTCCACTGGGTCTCAGTATGGGGTGGTGCAGGTGCTCTTAGTTTAGTTTTCACAAAGCAAATCAGAATGGCTGAAACCAAAACTGAAAAGGATATGTGTCTTAGTCCCTCTCTCTGCTCAAGTTCTCCCATTCATGGAAAAAAAAAATAAAAAGAGGGAGAAAAATATATCCTGGACATACTAAACAGCCCCCATACCTGCCTCATAAGATCTTACAGCCCTTCAAAATATTTGCTTAATCTCCCAGTATCTTGGCAGGGTACACAGATATTAGCACTCACAGGTGTTCTTATCCATTGATCTCAAAATATTCTCCTCCATGTTTTAAACATGGGGAGACTGAAGTGTTTGGAGGCTCAGTTTTCATAGGCAACAATGATCCCCTGCTCCATTTAAAGTCAGTGGAAAATGTAGGTTGCAAGCCAACTGGAGAATTGGGCTTTAAGTGACACGCTGAGGTCCCCTTGAAAGTTAATACCGGAGCCAGGAGTAAGAGCCCAGGTTTCCTGAGTCTGTCTAGAGTCCGATGAGCAGAACCAGGCTGTCTCCTGCGTGGTCAAACCCATGCTCTAATTCCCCACGTAAAACCTACTTGGTTGTGGCAGGCATCACGGCGTTCTGGAGAAGAGTTGGGTTGATCACAATTTGCTCACTAACTAGAAATCTTGTTCATCTAGTATTTGGTTGCAAGTTGCATAGCTGAAAAGCCTGTTAAAGAAAACAAATAGCACCTGCGCCAAGCCCTGCCGTACTCCAGCAGTAAAAGATATTAATAGTTTCCAGCTCTGTATTTCGCATGTTGGCTTGCCAAAGCTCACCTGCTCTGTGTGAAACGGGAGGCTGCTCAATGCTGGTCACTGAACAAAAGGCTGGTCTGTAAAAGACAAATCTGGGGGAATTTTTTAAATTCCAAAAATAGACGGGGGGAAAAATGTGCCAGCAAGATGGATCTCATTTCATTTCCCAAATCCCTCTGGTCTCCAGAGTTCATTCTTTGCTCTTAATGTTTCATGCTATGGCTTATTTTAGTCTCCTTAGTGGAAAGTTTAAAACATTTACTTAAAGGCAAAGCTTCAGCTGGCATAAACTGTCACAGCTCCCTTGACTTGAGTTGCCTTCAGCAGAGGAGCTGCCCTTTAGCATTTAAATTGCTTATTAGAAAGTGGAAAACTGTGTTGCTTGAAATCATCTGCAAAGACTAAAGAGAAAGGAATATAAAGAAAGGGGGCACAGTGTGGATTTCAACTGAGAAACAGGCTTTCAACATGGACAGGTGCAAATAGGGAGCACTCCTGACACACACTACTCTTCAAGTCTTTCCTCAGATGTCCCTCCAAAGCAGCTGCCAGTGCTCCCCCTGCCCTCCCCGCAGCAGCCCTGAGGGGCTGGTGGTGCCGCATCTTGCTCAGCAGAAGGAATGGAGGCTGCCAGCATCTCTTGCAGGACAGCACAGGCTGCAGAGCACCAGCAGTTTGGAGCAACGGAGTGATGTTAAATGGCCATGCCCAAATGGTGCTCCTTTGTGCCAGGGAGATGTGTCCAGAAGCACTAACGGGGTTCTAGTAAATGTTTTCCAAACTGTTGATTAATTGGAGGAGGTCTGACTTGGAACGCATGAGCCCACTTGCTACAGCCTTTGGGCCAGCTGGCTCCCTCTTACACCTGGCAAGTGCCAATGCCCCGACCAGGAGCCATTCCACCTCCAAACTCCATCCACACAGGCCTGTTTTGCAGTAGCACAGTACTGCCATTGCTGTCTAGCTCCCCGCTCATCTCCATGCTCTGTTTCCTGCCTTGCTGTGCTGTTTTCTTTGCCTCCAGAGAAGCATCTCATTCGCATGGCACAGTGGTTCAGGCATAAAAGCCTGTCTCAAAAGTATCATTGGTCCCTAATGAGTGAGTCCCTTTTCCTCTTCTTGCTCTTGCCTCCAGCATCAGATTCAGCTCCCTCAGGCTGGGCTGCGGAACTGCTGCTCAAGCACAGCTCAGCTCCCCACTCCTGTGTTGTCTCTCCCTGCTCTAGCACAGCCCTGGTGATCATGCAGGGGTAAAACAATACTGTCACAGTTGCCATTCAGCTCAGCACTTTTTACAGGGAACATCTGCAAGCTCTTCTTTTTGTTCAGCACATCCTAAAGGGAATGAAAAAAAAAAATTAGCAAAGGTGCAATATGTTTTTCTTTACTGTCAAGTTTAACAAGCAACAGCCATCTGAGCATCAATCACTTTATGATGTTGGGTTCCTGCACTGGTCCCTCTGTCTTGCGCGTCCTGACTTAAATTGAACCCACCTCACTGATTCTCCGGTAAATCGCATCAGCAGGGCTGTTCCAGATTGACACCAGCCTGACTAAGACCAGAGGAGGCTGCCAAAGCCCAAAGGATGGGAACAGTTATTTTGCCAGCACCCTGGCTGGATTTGTGTCTCTGCAGGAATGCGTACACTTCCCTTTGCTTTTGCAATGGCACCAGCGTGTTGACGAACTGCAGTGCTGCTATTTATCCCTTAATTACTCCCATGACTCACATTAAAGTAACAATTTTCCATAGAAACAAACACAAGCAGAGCTGACACCACTCAAACTGCTTTTATTCTGGAACATGTTCTGTACTCTGGGTTTTGAGGGTGGCAACTCTGGAGGCTGCTCCACGTTCCTGGTGCCAAGGTTTGCCAGAGTTAAGGGAAAGGAGACTCACTGGGCACTCACTTGGTCTGGGATGGGGAGGAAGGGCTACAGCCGCTGGACTACAGCCTGCATGGGGCTGGGGACCACTCAGCATGCTGTGATTTTAGGGCAGATGGACACTAAGCATAGCTCAGGACAGTGGGGCTCCTGTCTCCAGTAGTTCCTGGGTGTTCTTAGGATATGTTCATCTGCTGATGTTCTTGCCAGGACACTCCCTCTGTTTTATTTACCTGTGGGCATCTCAACCTGGGATGCTGCTCTGTGTTTCCACTTGTCTCAAGAGGCTCAATCAGGGAGAGCAACAGGAGTGACATCCCTGGATCTTATCTGGGAATATTTGACCTGTTCTGTGTCGTATTAATTCCAGATGCTACTGTTGGGTGGGATCATCCCTGGATGAGTCAGTTGCTTAAAATAACTAATGAAATAAATAGCTGGCAGATCTCAACTGCATCCTTTGGGCCAGCCTGGCATCAGTTTTTATGTGGGGTCCTCATGGACTTCAAATCCTCTGAAGCTCTTTCCCTGTGGTTGACCCTTGGAAAGCAGTATGCGTACAGGAGGCTGGATGGTCAGGAGGCATCTTTTTTCTTTTACAAACCTGCTTGCCTTGCCTTGGTACTAGAGTTGTCAAAAATCACCCTAGTTCTGTTTGTGCAGCCAAGAGAAACAAGAGAGAGCCAAAACTGTTTGTCTGATTTCTCTACTTGTAGCTAACATTAGATGTGCCTGGTGATGGTGTCCCAGTGTCTACTCCTCCTGCAGGGCAGGAGCAGGGATTCCTTATTCCTTAGGGCTGTAAGTCTGCCCTAAAATCATTCAACAAAGGGAGCCCTTCCCAGGCAGTGCACCCATGGCAAAGTGAACATGTCCACGTTGGAGGCTATTTCCTAGCCTCCCTATAGCCTAAGAGGAGGGAAAATGGCCACACACTATCTCTTCCCAAGGCAGACAATTGTAATGTCCAACACAGATGTAGATACGGGAGGACTCAGAGCCCTTAGCCAGGAAACAGGGCCCCTTCACAAAAACTGCTACACACAGTCCTATAAAACAGACCGTTCCTGCTCCAAAATGCTCCTAGCATCATGGGAAAGGCAAGAGCGAGCAGGTGGATGGAGAGAGGAGGGATGTGGAAGCACAGGGTGATGAGAGCAGCGGCACTGTCACAGCACCCAGGGCTAGGAGGTTGCCAGAGGTACCTGCTTGTCCTTGCTCTGGGTTTTGCTGCACAGGCTGGGGAAAGCAGGGCACGATGGAGCTGAGGAAGCAGAGCCCTGGAAAGCTTGAGCAAGGCCAGCTCCAGACAGGCAGTGTGATGCTTTTGCCACTGCATGTTTTAAGAGATTGTATGATTTGATGTAGAGCCTGTTAGAGTTGGCTGGTAACTTACTTACACTTTGTCTGTGCAGATAAAGTTGCCTCCATATTATACTTCTGTGCTCCCCACACACATACCCTTTAACTTTGCAAAGTGTGGTTTAAAGAAAAAAAATTTAAAAATGCAACTTTGGCTGTGCAGCCTTCCCAGGAAATGCCTATAGAAACTGCCTGCGCAGGAAACATCTACAAAGGGAAGATGGGCGAGGGAGGCAGGCAAAGCCTAACAGACCTGGATTCTTCTCTGCAGCTTCTTCCCCTCCACTTCCTCGGGGCCGTTGGCTGTCTCTTCATTTTGCTTCCCAGGCCCCACACGTTACCAATGCCTTTCATGAGGGCTTGTCAGCCTCCCACCATGCCAGAGTCCCGTCAAGTCTCTTCTCCTCTGAAGAAGAAACTTGTAAGGGCTCAGTAGCCATGACTGAAGCCAGATTTTCAAACAGGGCCAGCGCTCAATAAACCGCTGGGCTTTTCTGAAAGTCTGGCTCTGAGGAAAGCCTTTATTTTCTTTTTTTTTTTTTTTCCCAGCACATAGGAGTTGAACTAGGACTGAATCAGTAATATAAACATTAGGCTGAATAGACTGAATATCTCTTCCCTAGAGGACTGCTCTCTTTGTCTGCCTTCTTTATCTCTGCCAAGGTGCTGATAACCAACGTGTGCCTTATGGAACACATGGCGGGACTCCCGTGGGACTGACAGAGCCCCATTCCATGGGGATTTTCAACTCAGGCTGCAGAAAGGGCTGTGAAGGAGAGAGTCGGAAGCAAGCTTTCACTGGCAGAGAGAGGGATGGAGCAATCAAACAGTTCTTCCAGCAGGCAGAGGTGTATTTAGGCAGTGCAAGCCCTTGCTTTGTGCCTGAACACCTGAAGTTTCCAGGCGTGAGGCCAGGATTTCAACTTCTCCTTAAATAAGGGTGTTTTTCGTCCAGTCAGGGAGGCAGAGTAAAGTGTATCAGCTCCCTGAATGTAAGGAGAGCTACCTGTGTGAGCAGGGAGTGGAACTTGCCCCTCTTCCCTTTTCCCAGTTCCTTTTGAATCAACTTTGAATGATGGCACCCACCAGAGAGGGGCCAGGGCAGGAGCAGACAGGACAGGAGGGATGCCAGATAAGGCCACAGTGCCATCATCTCTTTTCTGTCCCACACATGACTCCTGTTAATCATGGGACAGCCGCTGTTCGACTGACCACAGCACAGTGTTGTGGAGGCTGTTCCCATGGGTGCAGGGATCCATGCAGGTACAGCAGGATCACTGCAGCGAGAAAGGACAAACAGAAACAAAGGAACTAGAAAAAACCCCAATGTCTCCCCCATTAAAACCTTCCCAATTCCTGTGTCCTGCCACAGGATTATTGCCTTGACTTGCCTTGCAGATTTGCCACCAGCAGATTCTGCTTTCAACACAAGACTTGAAAATATTTACCATTTTTTGAAGTAAGAAGGCAGAGAAGACTCCCTTATTCATTCTCCTTCTCCAGGTTTAACAGAGAACTTAATTTGTCTGAGATGTGAAGCACCTTCACACCTCTACCTGAACTGGACTATTTAGCTTGAACACTCAGACTCCAGTATCCCTTGTTACTAGGAGGTGGCCCTGCCAAGGCCCTTGTTCTCCCACGATGCAGAAACATCTGCAAATAGCATCTACCAAAGTTTTCTTTTCCTTAGAGGTTGGTGTGGGGTGACACCAGCAAGTGGTTTGTGTTTTCACAGGTAGGGGTTCCAGTCTTGTTCCAGAAAAAGAGCTTAATTGCCTCTTGCATTTCTCTTGAATCAAGGACATCTCTTGAGCCCAGCAGCTTCAAAGACATGTCCCCGCACTCTATCATAACAACATCTAGAAAGCAGTTTGAATTTCTTCCAGCTGGCGTCATGTTACAGAGATCCCTATCAGCACCCGGGAGGAAAGAATTAGCAAGAAAAACAAGTGTCTCTTTAAACTTCAGAAAGAAAAAGAAAATGCAAAGAAAAAGGCCATGTAAAAAGCATAGACTTAGCCCAGTGGCATCCAAACAATGTGCTCTTTTCCTAGGGTTGTTTGAGGCAGAAAGGAGCCTAATGATTGGATTTTCTTGTGTCAGCTGGAGACTTTGAACGCTAATGGCAGGATTTTATCGAAGCCAGATGCATTTGCACAGGTACTGTCTATATGACCTCCCTCCCTGCCATTGGAAATGAGCACCTAATGTGAGTATTAACACAGTGCCTGTGGAAGCAGGGAGTCACTAGAGCAGACAAGCCAACTCACGTGGATTTTCAAAGGCATCTGCTTGGCTTTTCATGCCAAACTCCTTTCATGCCCCCCAAGGGACTGCTTGTGACTCTCTTCCCCCAGAAAAGCGTCACAGTTGCAGACTTTTCCCTTTTACCAGGACATCAAGCAGTCGGGCTCAGGGTAAGCAGTGGGAAAGCCTGGAACAGGCAGCTCCCGGAGTAGCAGAGATCTTCCCACACCCAAGGCGCTCCCCAGATCTCCGCCAGCCAGTTTTGTTGTGGTTATTGCTGAGCCGCCTCCTCTTGTGTAGCTGTCTTCCACCCCAGCCCAAGCCCTGCAGCCATCCTCAGCATCTTTCCTTTGGTACACAGACTGACTTGCTGACATGTGAACAACTCCTTCTAAAGAACAGATACCCTCCGTTTCAAAGAGCAAAGTCCCTCAGGCAGCTGGGGAAAACTGGCAAAGGACAGAGACTGAATTTGTTTTTGCTTTGCACTCCCTGTGGTTCTTCACACGAAGAAGCCAGTGGCATGAGATGGGTCTTGGGGACCAGAAGTTGGTGCCTTTGCGTGTTAGAAACCATTTCCGTTAGCAAGCCTTACAAGCACTCTCTGTTTCTGTATTTGTGATCCCCACAGTGCTATTTTTCTGCCTTTCCCAATACTTTTTCTTCTTCCCTATTCAGTCTGCTGATGGGCCAAGCCTCTTAGCTGGCTCTCTTCAAAGGAGGGTGTTCTAACATAATGCCATCACTTCTCATACTGTTCTTTTCTCCGGCAAATTTTCATTATGGTTGGAAAAAAGTCTGGCAGCCATCACCTCTGCTCTTTGATGACCTTTGGTTGGTTATTGAGCTATTACTCATTATTTAATTGTCTTCACTTCACTTCTAAGTAAAAAGATGGATGGATGGATGGATAGATAGATAGATAGATAGATAGATAGATAGAAGGATGAAGGAGGGGGCGAGCCATTTCTGGTGATTACTGGCCCAAGTCAAGTTGGAAGAGGTGGGAAATTGCATCGAGCTGCACCTATTTATACCTTCCAAGATACTGACTTGCTCTGACAGTGAAACATTTCTCACTACCAGAACTCAATCTATTATTTGCTTGGGTTTAGTGGGCAGTTAAAGGAAAACTCACAAGATGCAATTAAAATAAAAGTTACAGATCAATATTTCAGCTTCTAAGCGTCAAAAAAGTGAACTTGAGCATATGTAACTTCAGAGACAAACCTAATCTTCCCCTCTTGCTGAGAAGATTCACTTAGCAACAGTGAATGGGGCTTTCTTCAATTTGCTTTATCCTGTGTGTATTTAAGATAACCCTTTTTTTCCAGAATTTCATTTAGCTACTCATACTACAAACACAAGGACAGATGGTCACCAGATCAAACTTAATCAGCATTCTGTATGCTGGATTTTGTGCTTAGAAATTCATCTGGTTCTAGTAAAACATAGTCTGAAACCTGCCTGATGTTTAACTCAACCACAGAACTGTATTAAATTTCTAAGCCTCCCCATCCTCACAAGAGATTGAGAAGGAAACCATCAGGCATTTTTAAAAGGGGTTGATTAGGAGTTTAATTATCAGAGATCAAAATTTGCTCTGTTACTGTGTCTCACTGGAGAACAGCATTTTTAACGGAGGACTGCAGCCCAGTCTTACCCATTTGTTTCTTCTTGAAGTTCATCACAGGGCTAGATCCAGCCCTGGAGGAAGAAGATGCAGTTTTGTTTACACCCCCTTACACCACGCCGAATTCAAGGTCTAGACCTTGGCAGTCCACCCTTGGTCAAGGAAATTTGAACTATTTTCCCATGGCTTCTTCTCATTCCTCTTCTTCCTCAGGCTCTTCCCTTTTCTGCCTCTCACTGCTGTCAGTCGTTAGCCTAGCAGAGCTGAGGTCTGCGCGAGTGCCCCCATCTCAAGGAGTTGATGTTACATAGGCAGGACAAGGAACCAGCTCCCCCAGGGCCAAGGCCCACAGAGAAGAGCTTTCAGGCTTTATAAGCCTTTTAGGCTTCTACATGCCCATGAGCATGCAGATATCCAGGTGCATTAAAAGACATATCAAAGCCTCCTTTGCCTTAAAGGAAGACAGGGTTTCACCATGTGTCCATAAATCCTCTGTCCTTCAAGCTGGTGGTGGTGATCTTTTCGCCCTCTTCAAAAACACTCCGCTATTTTATCCCTCGTGCCCCAGTCTGTTAGAGACGTGTATACTGCTGCATCGAACTTTGCTGCCTTTATTTGTATAACTGTGGCATGGGGCTGACTGGCCAGAACCCAAAAACCACTCCAAATGGCACAGAGGCGACAGCCATCTGTGTCTTTTTCACATTTGGTTTCATTGTTTTAGGATTAAATCCAACCACTGCAACCTACAGTAACTCTAGCCTTCTCGAGGCTCAGAGCTTTCCATATAGCGCGGTCTGTGGTTTCACTGTGGAGAAGCAAACCTGGAAAAAAACTTGTTGGACTGGATCAGAAGTATTTTAGTTAGTGCAGCAGGAGTTGCCAGTGGTGAAAATAGCACTGCTGGAGCATGAATGAACGGAGTGGTGTTTCATTCTGTGCTCATTAGACAATTTAAGCCAAACTCGGCATTATGGTTGCACTGGGCAGTTTGCTCTTGAGATACGTTTCCATTGCCACGTAATAAATATAAATACTCTTTATAAGATACCCATGCATGGAAGGCATCTAGTGGTTGCTAAGGGTTATTCTGATGATGTATATTCAAAGCCCTCCTGTTTGGCATTAATTAGCACAATGTACTATTTTGCAATTTCCCAGCACAGACACATCCAGATTCCTGCTAGGAATTGGAAGTGGTATCACTCGCCACCCACTCTCCACCCAAGCCAGACAGCACTGAGACAATCCTCCCTCACATGAAGCTTCTGTCTCCCCCACAACCCCATGGTAGGGGGTATCAGGGGCTGTAGAGGATGCAGGATTTTTTTGCGTTACAAAAGCAAGCCATTTCTAACGGGCCTGAGGCTGGGATCTTCATGAAGGTCTCTCCCATGGGTCCCAAAAGCCCAGTGCCATTAGCTGAGGGCAACCAGAAGCTCTTGATTTGGCATGTGGGCTGGTGTATCTCTGATGTCCAGGTTGAGGATTGCTGCTTGCAGGAAGGTGATGCCCACAAGAGCTCAGACCCCTGAGGGACTGATGGGAGCTTGTGACCTACACGCTGATTTGGACCCTTCATGTCACAGCACTGGGAGGAACTTGTGCAAACCATTCCCTTATGTGCTTCCCATTTCTCTGGGCTTGGCTTCTCCAAGCCTACTACTGCTGCTCCTTAATGCAATACTAAGGACAATGCATAGGAGGGACTATGGAGGCTGGAATCTCCCCTTGCTAAAGACCAAGAGAAGGGGATACTTGCACTTTTTCTGCCTGTTTATCCCTGTTAGGTGTCTGAAAAGCATTTGCTGCCAGCCCCAAGCTGCAGACAGAGATAATTAAATGCTGTACCAACCAAACTGTCAATGCATGAAAACTTGTGTGTTTCAATGACATTGCATGGAACATAACATAGCTAAGCATGTAATTAGGAAAGTACCAACTTACACTCATATCCTTCTTCTGCTTAGGCATCCCACCATGGGTAGGTTGCCCTGCTGTTCGTGGCTTCTGAGTTCCTTGTACTGGGCAGAGAGTGCTTTTTCCACTGACTTTGGTACACCGCTATTTTATGCCTTCAATGCAAAGGCTCTTTTTTGCCACTTTCTTATTAGTGGTTATATCTTGCCTCATGTAAGGACCATTGGCCTCTGACTTCTAATGCTGGAGCTGTTCATAGAATCATAGAATCATAGAATGGTTAGAGTTGGAAGGGACCTTAAAAATCATCGAGTTCCAACCCCCCTGCCATGGGCAGGGACACCTCCACTAGAGCAGGTTGCTCAAAGCCCCATCCAGCCTGGCCTTAAACACTTCCAGGGATGGGGCATCCACAACTTCCCTGGGCAACCTGTTCCATCTGCATTAATCTCTTACACAATAGCCATCCTCTCAGGCAGGCTATATGGTGTGAATTAGGTCCTTTCCCGCAACTAATGAAGAGTTGGGACATTGTGAAGCACTGATGGGGCATGGTTACAGCCCTACAGCCAGCCCCTCTGGGTGCCCATCACACCCACCATGGAAGACAGCCACCGCTGGAGCCTGCCTCCAGCATCACCATCCCCATAGCTTCAAAGCTCCACTGCAACTCAGCCTTTCCCAGCACCATGGTTTTTGCACGCTCTCCACAGTGCTGTAACAGGCAAGCACCAGTTAATTTTCTTTTTTATGCCTCCAGCCTCCCTCCAGATAAATTTATTTTTTTAACTCAGAAGTACATTTGTTGCAAGTCAGATGCCAACAGCTCCCAGTGCCAAGAAGATGCAGTGCTCCTTCTGCTTGTTCTGTTTTCCTGTGAACTTTATCAGTTTTTGCTTGTTTCTCTGTGACCTTTGGAGCCCATTCAAAGTCATCTGCCTTTTGCTTTGATTTAATTTCAGTCCAGTGCATGTTGCCAGCTTATTTGTTGCCTATTTTTACACGTCACCAGCAAATCACCACCTCTTCATATTGTTTAGACAGTCATCAAATCTAGGCTTGCCAGCTCTTTTTGTTAATGGGCTAGGAGGGATTGTTACATCGAGCTGATGTGACCAGAAAGGGACCAGAAAGCTGCTTAATTCCAGCTAACAAATCTTTAAAGCCTAATGTGGGACTTTTATGGCTGGAGCAGGGTCTGGCCTATGTTATGGACCCAAGGTCTGCCTGTATGTCTGCTGTACCTCATCTTTCCACTCATTAGCAGGGCACTTCAGCTACCACAAGCACTGGCTCCACTGTGCTGGAAATGTATCCCTCAAGTTGTTGCACCAGAGATTTGGCTTGTGCTGGTTCTGGGATGGAGACAGTTTTTATTGTAGAGCTGGTTTGGACCTCCTGGGTCCTCTCCTACAGCTGGTCCCAGTTATAGGCAGCCTGGGATCAATGGGAGGTGAAGGAGCCTGGTGGCTTGCAGTTCTGGTTATTCCTACAATGTTAGCAAGAGCTTGGGTAGACATGGGAGCCTCAGGTGAGGTGCAGGGTCCACAGACCATGTTCAGGCTCAGCTCCAGAACCACGCAGCCCACAATGTGCTTCTTCCATGCCTGGAAGGCTCCACGTTTTTCATGTGCACTTCGGGAGAGCTATATTGAGGGCCATTTGTGGTGAACGGCAGGAGTACTTTCTCCACGACTTCTGTATGTTTTTCTGCACATTTGTCTGTGTTGCCATTACAGCTCCAGATATCCTGCTCAATGGCTCATTTAAGACCAAGATTTCTTATGTGGGACAGGAGTAAAATTCGAATTTCCCTCCGGTACAGAGGACATTCAGAAGGGGAAGGCATAGCACAGTTGACCAGAACCCAGACTTGTCTGGGCACCATGGGCATCTCCCACTGCATCATTCAGGACCTGAGGTATGTATTTATTTCTTGAAGCACAGGCATTGTGTACATAGCTTTAAACTATTCTGACTCCATTTTCTCTGTATGAGGCCCCAAGTCCCTAAATAAGACAATTTAAAGAGATAAGTGCTTACTGGTTAGATGTAACTGTGATGATTTTACACGGCGCAATGAGTGTAGCATTTTCAAAGACGGCCTGCACACTTCTTGTGCTCTCCACAGAGGTTTACTGTTATTCTTTCTCCTGTTGTTGGTTCCCTTCCCATAAATCACCAGAAGGAAAACTTGTGGCTGTGCCACATGAGGTGGGGAAAGCCCGTTGCAACCCTTAAACAAAAAGTATCCCACGATTAAAAAATGTTAGTGTAAACAAAACCAGCCTTTTCAAGTGCCCTTTTCCCCAGAGGCATGCCCTGCAAGCACTAACAAACAGGGCTGGCCTGGAAAAGTGGGAGCAGCACATTTACAGGTAGATGCTCAGGTCAGTGCAAAACCTAGTACAATCAGCTCTTGCCCTGCAAACATCCATGCCCTTGCCTAACAGCACAGACAAGTCCAGCCCCTGAGGGAAGAGGGGCTGGACGTAGGCTTAGCCGTTTGCAGTCCTTATTTTGCTGTCCTGCATTCAAGCCTTGCAGTATAAAGATTGGCACAGGGTTGTGAACCACATGCGGCAGAGTCTCCCTCGAAGAGGGCTAAGCTGCACTGGGCACCCAAGAGCCCAGGGTGCCTCTCACCCTGCCGATCCGCTGCCACAAAACCGCTGGCAACTTGTGTGTTAGCAGCAGTGGGGCTGTGGGCTCCGACTCTGGCTTCTTCTGCATCGCTCAGCCCCCCCAGGGCTGCACAGCCACATTCTGGGAGAACTTTTATGTTCCTCCAGGCCATCAGAGCAGCCAAACAGGCTGCAGAGGTCAGGGATTAGTCCTGGCTTGGCTTCGATATGCTCTCATGAGCATTACCCAAATCTCAAATCCACCATGTCTGCAGTTACGTACCTGATCCAGACTGAAGCTCATTTGCTTGCACAGCCTTGCAACAGCCAGCTCAGTTCAAGCTCGGTAACTTAATGTTTGCCAAGGTTTTGCATTTTGCACTGAGACCTCTGCTGCTGCCATCACCCACGATGCCAAGTCAGCCCACACATCCTCCTGCCACCCATGGAGTCACACGCTCTGAGGCAAAGCCTGGTAATATCACATCTGGGGGGTTACAGACCCTGGAGAGGACAGCCACTTACAGGTCCCAGGGACCCCGGCACAGCCAGACTGCACGGTTTAGAGTGTTGCAGGCACATCTCAAACTTCTCATGAAAGACTAAGAAAAAAGGCACCACCAGAACCCTAGGGCTAGAAAGAAATCTGGGACAGGCCTGTCTCTTACTGTTCCAGTGCCCACGTGTGGCCAAGCCCTGAATCTTTTCCTCTTTTGCTTTGTTGCATCCAAGTGCCGGGCAAACTCTTTGCAAAGAAGGCAAGTGTCCTCTGCTGGCTGCAAGCAAAAAATGCATGTGGTGGTACCCTGGCTAGGGACAGCACTGGAGCAGGGATGTGTTCTGTGGAGTTTGTGACCTGACTTTTTTTTTAAAGATGGACGATAAACCAGCTGTGAAATGGAGCTACAAGCTGCCCGCTTGCAGCATGGGCAAGGGAAGGGGGTCGGGGTCTCTGTGCTTTCAGGCTGCGGGTGCAGGCCAGGATGCAGCCCTTCTCGGTCCCATTGCTGGGGGGTGGAACTCCAGGTGGGTCCCCCAGTACAGCCCAGGTGGAGCTTGAGATGGTGGAGGCTGGGAAAGATGTACTTTAGAAGGTAGAGGGCAGCAGCATAAGAGGGGCAGGAGATCAGAGGTGCCCAAGGCACAGGAGCAGAAGAGCTCTTCACCAGCACAAAGCACATTCTGGGTAGTGCCGGCAGAAAGGACGTAAGAGAAGGGGCCAGAATCCATCATGCGTTTGTTCTCTGGGTTTCTGAAATAATCCCTCAGAGATCAACGGGGTTTCACATCTTTCCCCATCTGTTCTTAATCTGTTCACTTGACAGATGCCAAACCACCATACCCTTATGGAAAAACACAAAACAAAATACAAAGCCTTCTATCTCCTCTGGTTTTATTCAGAAACGTTCCCCGGAGCCTGGCTCTAGTCACGCCCCAGTCGTGTGAGGAGTCCCAGGGAGGAACCTGCACCGGGGACAGATCTGCTGTCAGCAGGGGTTTCACAGCAAGGCCCAGAGAAGGGGTGGCCAGGGCACAGGAGGTATCTGATGGAGCAGCTTTGTGTTTATACAAACCCGATGACTCAGGTTGGTGATTATCTGCTGCTGGCATCCCTCTGCTGCCAAGAAGCCTCCACCGACATCTCAGTCCTGTTGTTCCAGACTTGCACAGCCAGGGATAGGCGGGAGATGGGCAGAGAGAAGGGAACTGCCTTGCTAAAAGTCACAGAGCAGATAGGGGCCAAAAGGAAAACCAGCACCCTGAACCTCCCAAAGCCTCCAGTCAATTGCTCAAGCAGCCTGTTATCCCAGTGTTATCTCAAAGTTCAGCCCTGCAAAATCTGTTGAGGGTGTGAGGAACAGCATATTAATGGTACCCATAAATACTTTATTTAAGGCTGAGACTCAGTGACTACAGTACTGTCATTATCAGTGCCTGGATCGAACCATCTCTAATAATAAATAATACAGGATAACTCCCAACATCTAAAATTATTCTATCCTCATCCTATCGATCAGAAGGTCTTAGTGTTTGCAACAGCTCATACAGTAAATGGACTTCAACTTTCTTCTTTCCAAATACTGAAACTGGCTCTTTTCAGGACACTGCCATGTAATTTACAGCTCTATCACCAGCTCCTTAATAGTTGCCAGGTTCTTTGGAGTCCTTTGAAAGTGAACACAATAAAAAGATAAGAGTGGAGACTGACCACAAGTTTCACGTCTGCAGATTCCTACGTGTCTTTTTTGGTCTTTTCAGCCAGCTAATGGAAACCAATTCTGTGTCTTCAAGGCTAAATGATGAGGTTTTAGAGTTCCCCTGACTAGTAACAGCAGAGAATTGCTACAGATCTACAGCAGCCAAATGCCAGCACATCTCTACATGGAAAGGAGAGATTTGCTCTTTGCATATCATTTGCTTATCAATCCTGCCAGTCTGAAACCAGGTTTGAAACAGTGGCAGTTAAACATCAGCGCAATTTGATCATTACCCCAGGAACTGGATATTTATATTGGTTCGGATGAGCAAAAAGGAAGGCTGGGAAAAGATTCAACAGCTGTGATAGGAGAGGGAAAATGGCACTGTCTTGGGCTGTTAGCATCACAGCATGCCCTGCTCTGTTCAAACACTGCTTCACACCAGCCCAAGCCTACATTAATTTAATAAATTAAAACATCCTGTGTCTCCCCAGTTTGGCAAAGGTAGGATTTGGGGTGAAGGAGATCTCCTTTGCTTATTCTGCATGTTTTGCCAGTATCCCCCAACTCCCTGAAATGTCAAGAGAAAGATCAACAGAGCGAAACGTAATCTCAAAGAGAAACACAATATTTTTTAAAATGTCCTCACTGCAGCAATCATAATAAAAATACAAACCTGAGGTTTGTAAAAATCTAGCAATAAAACCACAGACATCTTTACAACTCCCAGATACACAGTGCTCCCCAGCAGCAAGCACAAAACCCTCCCAGATGCTGGGGAACAGGCCTAATTGTTTTACAGCCTGCAAAAAAAAAAAAAAAGGCCACACATGACACCAATTCACAGGTCATTACCAGTCACCATCAGGGAAGATAAAACAAAATCTCTTCATTCTTCCTCACCTAGAGACCATGGAGCATTTGAGTGGTATGGTGGTGGAATGCTACACTTACAGGCAAGTGCGTGTTTTAGGTTCATAAAGCAAGTTTAGATTTTTGTGCCGTTTCCTGGTTATTTAAAGCCCTTTTCTTTTCAAGCCAGATTATAGGCATCTGTGCTTCCCCAGCTAACAGCAAGTGTGTTCTGGTCCATGGGAATAGAGATCATCTCTTTTAAAATGTGAGGCAGGCCCTCAGGCAATGCTGCTCAGCTTCCCAGTGTGTTCTGGCAGGTTAGTTAATATTTCCGTGCCATGAATCTCCCATCAGCAAAAGGAATCTTGTATTTCTCCCACTCTTTCTCCAGTAAGGTTTAAAGCTCTTCACGTGGGCACTGCTTATTACGAGGAGGCAATGGAGGACTGTGGCAGCAGAGGGCTGGTTGTGTGCAAGGTGATCAGGCTCACCCGAGTATGGAGCAGGATTATAAAGCACAGAGTGCAGTTGGTGGGGGACTTTCTGGAACCCCTGCAATTGTTTAGCCTACTACTTTCTTACATGCTTGACTTCAGTTGTAGTTACAGCCAGGATTTTGAATTGCCTGTATTGCTGAGGGAGGCAGGCATCAGCTTGCTGAGATGATGGTATTGATTCAGCTATTGACAACTGCCATGACTTGTCTTTTCCTCTGTCTGCTGTGGGAATGAACCCATTTGGTAGCAATGATGGGAAATTACACAGAGAAAAAAAATTCAGTGTAAACCAGGCTAAAAAGTTCAGAGTAAACACAGCCTCAGTCTAGTACTGTATAACTGTCAAGTCACATTGCAGTAGGTTTCTTGATGCTGATAATTTAACAATTCTTTGGCCCAAGGGTACATCTCCCACTGCAAATCTGCTTCTCCAGAGCTGCTTTATCACTGACCTGAAAGGAAGCAATCATGGCTTGTGTGTAAATGTATGTGATGAGTGCTAATGCATGGCAATAGCTACAGCACATCTAGCTGGTCTGACAAAACCGACAAGGTTCTGTGCGCGTGTTTTGCTCCTTGAACACAGAGGTCACTGGCCTTTTTCCTGGTGATACATATATAAAGCTGTCAGTGATTACTTGTACACTTAGACTAGATTTTTATTTTATTTTTTTTGTAAAAGCCATAAAAACCAAAAGAAAATGCAGATGTCACAGGTCATCTTTTGTGCTAGAAAAATGTTTGTTCTTTTCCTCTTATTTCTAGGTTATTCACAACTTGTCCGTTGACTTTTGTGGACTGATTGTCTAAGTTTAGCTGCCTAGTTGAAGAGTTTTTTTGAAAGCTGTTCTGGGTCTTAATGACACTCTTTCTGATAGTAGTGGAAACCTTACTCCTCAGGTTCCTGGGAAAGGCCCACTATATACTTGAAAGGTGGGAACTGCTTTTGCCTGTGTTAGGATATGTACAATCGCAGAATTCTGGGTAACATCCATCTCATTAATTAATGCTGAAAAATAACAGATTTTCTAAGAATCTGGTTGGTAAAGTGGAGATAAGGGAGCTGATTGAGTAAGGGGCTGATGCCTTCTCCTGGCCAGCAATTCTAGCGGTGTTTTACATTCAGGGAGTAGGTCAATTCACTTGCATATTTAATGGATGAGATAAAGGCCGCTTGCACTAAATTAGCTTTCTGGGCAATGTAGGATACCAGGGATGCAAAATCCTTCTGGCTGCCTGCTGCTGCGGGGAGCTGCCTGCGTGCTCTTCCAGAGCATGGCCTGGCAGATCTGTTTGCAGATGATGCTCTCCTGTACTAAAACCAAACGCTGATGCTCCTGAGCATCCTGCTATAAAGCAAATGATTGCTAAGGCAATGCAGGCCAAGATGCCGCTTTGGGAGACAGCTGACCACGCTCTGCTCAGCACCGTTTCATTAGTAGTAAGTCACACTGCAGCAGAGGTACAAGAAGGATCTCTGTTGTGCTTCCATGTGTAGAGATGCGTGTGCAGCTCACAGCAGCCCGCTCCCACCTTCTGCTCCTCCAGCCCCATAGGTCAGGCCAGATTAGGCTTCTCCTAGATCCTGACCCGCTTTCCTCAGTTCTGCTCCTCAATAGATGGCTGAGCCTCAGTTTCAGGACTTGTCATCAGATGTTACTTGTTCTGCAGCAGGAGGCTTCCTCTTGCACCAGGAACCCCGCTGGCCTAAGTGTTGTGCAAACAAAGGAAAAACAATAACTAAAAACAGTCTCTGCCTTAAGGAGCTGACAGCATCTCCCTTATTTCTCCCAACCACTGTAAATAAATCCTTGGTAATGTCACTGTTCTTCAGAGGATGATAAAAGGAACTGTTGTCACTCCCTGACACTGGCTGTTCCTGCCATTCACTAAGCTTTCCCCTCCCTCTCCCATGCAGGGAGAAGTTTGTTAAAAATTAGATCTCATCTGATGACTGATAATTATCTTAGAAGTTGTTGGTAAGATGCAGTGAAGGGACTAAAGAGTGCTCAAGAACAGCCCTGCGGGAGGAACACTGCCTTGGCCGGCTTCACTGATCGGAATTAGGCCTTGGGTATTTTAACTGATGCTTCTTCAATAGATTGTCTGATAGCAAAGGTACTAAATAAGGATTAGTATAGAAATATCTCTGTACACGCATACACACATTTATGTATGTTTGGTTCTGATTTTTAGAATCTTCCCTTTTGGAACAGGGAGAGATCACATCACCCTTTAGATTTTAACATTTTGGTTGAATTTCATCCTGCTGCTTGTTCCCTACTCTGCCGCAAGCTCTGAGAAAAGACTCTGCCCAATAACCCTCCCCTTGTCCTACCCTCAGCCCACTGCTGTCGAGAGAAGAAGACTCATTCAACAACCTATGGGCTGTTTGCTTGCAAGGAGAGACAGCCACTCCAGCACCATCTCCTTCCCAAGGAGGTGAATGTGAAGCTAATCCCAGATTCTCATCTCAGCCACACTGATCTAATTAATAGTAACTCTTTTGGCTTTATAGGGTGGAGGGTGTCTGGATTTAGATCTGCGTTACCGGAAACAAACTCTGCCCAGCTGTGGATGTTGATATTACAGATCCACGGCAAAGAGAAACAACATCCACGTGCAGTGACACAGGAGATGTGATGAACCTTTTCTGCTTCCAGCTCTGCAGCCCGCTGCTGCCTCCTGTCCCTGTAATCTGTGCTCTTTAGCAAAACAAAGCAAGTAAAAGAAAATAAGGAGAGAAAGGCACCTTAAAAGCCAGCAAGAGTGGAAGATGCACTGCCTCTGATGTCCTGGAAAATCTCTGTCGGCGCTCCTAGTAGCGCCTGGAGAGCAAACCCGAGTAGAGAAAGCAGAGGGTAGGAGACAGATCACCTGAGACAAAACACAGGACAGGATCAGCCTTGCCCTAACCTCTCCCTAATATCTTCCTGCACTTACGTCCCATTAACTAATTAGCATGGGCTTTTTAAAATACACATGGTCCCTCCAACAAGTAGACACCAATCTCCAATCATCCTCCTACCTGGGCCCTCTCTCTGTCCCCAGGCAGCACAGTGAGGAGGAGAAGAGCCCAGAGCCGGCGCTGGCAGGCGGGTGCTGCTCCTGCTGCTCTCGGTGCTGCTGGGAGCCCTCCTTGCTCCACAGGCATTAGACTGTCTGCCCAGGCTTTGCAGCTGCTTGATTTATTTCTATATATAAGCTTTGAAGATGTTTCGTGCAAGCGACGTGGCACATTTCCAATGCAGCCAGGCCAGCTCGCGGAGGGCACGCAGGGCAACGTGGCAGGGGATCAGAGCAGTTCTTCAGCTGCTGCAGGGACAGACTGGCCAACCTGCAACTCTCTGCTTAGCAACAAGGTCCCAGCAATCCGTGCAGATGATTGCATCCCGTCAAATCCACCCATGTAAGGAGTTTCCTGCTCTGCAGAGCTTGGCCATATAGCTGAAGAATAAGCCGTGAAGGGGACAGAGGTCTTTGAACCGAAGTCCAGGACTCAGAGGTCCTCAGATCTGGAGTCTGCTTGCTGGAATTTCTGCCTGATCTTGTCAAATCATGGGAGTCAAGAAATCTGGATTTTTATCTCCGTTTCCCCATGGATTTTCTGTCTGACCCTGGGGCGGTTGCTTAGAGCCGGTCTTTGAAGGGATGTCTGCAGTTTTCACAGAAAGCTGCAACTGCAGGAAGCACTGATAGTTACACTAGAGATACAACCCACAGGCAACATCGGGCCTTAAGGACTGCTGCACGTCATCTCACAGCTTTTTGGGATCTCTGATTTTGGTGGAGCATAAACAATGTGAGATTTTACTGTAAGATGCTCCTACCTCAGAGCCCTGTGTTTGCACTTTTGATGACCTGGGGGTTTGAATTCCTGGGGAAAAACCCCTTGGCCATCCCTGAAGTTCAGGAGTTGTGATCAGGGCCAGAGCTTCCTCCAGCCCAACCCTTTGCAAAGGAGTCACTGAGCTATAATTAACTGTATTACACAGCACCCTCCTTTTCAGGATTTTTAAAGAGCTTTGCAGCTATTAATGACACATAATTACCATGCTCGCAGCACCCTGCAAGACAAAGGTATTCCCATTTTGAACACGAAGAAACTGGAGCAGCTCAGTGGGCTGCTCACCTGGCGAGGGGCAGCGGATGCTACTGCTGAAGCAGAGCAGCCTTTTAAAGGGTGACAAATTGGGGGTGACGTTTTCAGACTGAAACTTCACAGAACCAAAAACTTCAGAGAAACCAGGGGGGCATGGAAAAAAAAAAACTGCTTAGGGACTGTTTCAGTTTTATCTCTGAATGAATATATTTTCATCCCTTTGTTTCCAACACATTTTCCTCACGTGGGTTACAGGGGTCTGTTTCTGTTGTATGAATGTCACATCTTAAGGCCAGTTAATAAAAAGCACTTTCTTTCCAACAACACAGCTGGGGTTTTTTCTTCATCTGTGTTAGGTTATTAGGGATCCATATTGAATTTAACATCCTTCTGTCTTTCCTGCCAGGATGATTCAAATGACAAATGCCTTTCTTTTTTGGCACAGGTCCTACCTGAATCAGCTTCTCAGACTAGCTCATCACTTAATGGGATCCTAAATTAAGAGTCCACATTTTATATAAAAAGCTGGATGGATCTGCGATAAAATGGATGGAAAAGTATGAACAGGAGAGGGCTTGTTCTCTGGGTCTATGTCTGCCTGACATCGTGCACTGGTTCTTGAGCTCAGCCTTGCTTTGGGCAGCTGATGACAGAGATGCCCCATGGAGGGATGAGCAGGGAGCTGCCAGCGCTGCTGCTGTGTCCTGGGCTGGAAAGGTGCTGTGGGGACACTGCTCACACCCCCTCTGCAGCAGTGGGACACAGCAGCCTGCTCCTTCCCACTGCAGGGCCTGTCTCCATCACTGGAGAACCTCCTGCACCAGTCTTTTCACTTTCAAATGTCCATTTCAAATTGTTCTTCTTTGGTTTTAGCTTTGGCTAAGATTTAATAAGCTTTCTTAAAATATTTCCCTCCAGGCTACCATTGCACTTCATTTTCCCCGGATTCAGGAGCCGCAAGATGCGAAGCATGTGTAGATCCGTTCTCCGTTTCTTCACACATAACAGAACCACATTGAAGGTATGTAGATCCACCAGCTTGCAGCTTAATGTTGAATTTTATATTGGTTAAGGCCTGAAATCTGTGTTTGATATAATACTTGGTTTTCTTTAGAAAATTACTATCTCTAACATTTAGAAGCTTTAATCAGCTTTTTCTGTTGTCTGCTTACAAAATCAATTTTCTATCTCTTAAGTCCCCTATAATGAGGTATTTTCTTTCCATTACAAGCGGTGTGTGCAAATCTGCGTGCGAGAGGAATCATACTAGGCTTTTCCTATGTTTGCCATTCATGGGGGCAATGTCCTGGTCATGGGCAAATCCCCGATTGTCCTAACTGTCCTGGGCTCATCAGTTGTGCGGGAATTCCTGTGCGTGTCCTCCAGCGCACACGCTGCTCCTCTGAGCTGCCGTGCATCTGCCAGAAATATAATCCCGTGCCAGGGACGATGCCACACGGCGTCATCTCCCACAAGGATTTATGCAGAAAATACAGATGCACGAAGAGTGTCCGACCACGTGTGGCTGCGTGCCCAGGGCCGCCCAGCCGGGGGGCAGTTTCGGGTCGCAGGTGGACACAGGTCACGCAGAAACGATGCTGCAGGGCCCGGTGCGTGTGGTGGGGATGGAGGGGCTGCAGAAATCCCACCCCTGGCAGCTTGCTCCGCTGGGCCCTGGTGCTAATCTGGGAGGGGTTGTGGGGAAATTCACACGTGTGTGGCCATGAACTGCTCGGGCACACGGAGACATACGTGACACAGTGCCAACAGCACTAACATTCCCCCTCCTTTTTTTTTTTTTTTTTTCCCCCCCACATATCCACGTTGTCATGGTCCTTGGGCGTGTGTGCAAATTCTGGCCACAGGCGTGTTTCCAGTACCCCTAATTCCCTTACACAGATGTGTGTGTGTGCATGCACGCTGCTTCATGCCTCTACATGCATGTGCTGCTCCATACACACAAGAGACACACACACACCCCCCCTTGTGCACCTCTCCACGTACCCGCGGGCATGCGCGACCTTCACATGCTGCTGCTCAGGCACTTACGGCTCCCCACACCCCTACATACGTGTGCGCTACTCCCCGCACATACACGCACACACCTGTGCGCGCGCGGGTCGTGCGCACGCGCCTCCCCCTCCTCCCCCCGTGGGCGGGGCCAAGGCCGTGGCCGCTGACAGCGCTGACCCCCCCGTTGCCATAGCGACGGGCCGGGCTGCCGCAGCCGCACCTGCGCCTGCGCCGCCGCCCCCGGGCCCGGTGTCCCCCCCACCACCACCACACGCACACCTCCCCTCCTGCGGCCGGTAAGTGCCGGCCCTGCGGGGCGACCTGCGGCTCCTTCGGGCTGGTGGCGAGCGAAGGGCGATGAGCGCCGGCAGCGCCTGACCCGGCGAGGGGTGGGCGGCACGCTGCGGCTGTGGGGGCCTGCGGCGGGAGGGAGCCGCCTCGGCACCGCCGCGGAGGGCTGAGCAGGTGAGGGGACGGCGGGCGGCGGCGGCCGGGGCCGGCTGAGGGAGTGGAGGCGGGTGACAGCACCCTGTCCCCTCCACCGGTTGAGGGGGCGTTAACGGCATCGTGATCCCCCCGGGACTGGGTGTGGGGTGGGTCGGCGGCATCGGCGCTCCGTGAGGGGGCCGAAGCCTTTCCCCCCTCACACGCACCCCCGGGCCCGCCGGGGAGACCCTCCCCGCCCGCCGCCGCGTTGTGAGGCGGGTAAACCCCCACAGGCGGCCGTTGTCGGGGCGCCCGCTGTCCCCTTTCCGCGTTAGGAGGGGCGGTGGCCGTCCCGGGTCCCGCGGCGGCTGGAAAAGCAGCGCCTCGGGGCAGAAGGGGCTCCGGCGGCGGCGGGGCCGCCCGCTGTGGTGCAACGAGGAGCCGCCGCCGGGCGCGTGGGGTGGGCTGCGGCTGCCGGTCCCGGGGTGCGCTGGCGCCGGACCAAATGCCTCCTTTTCTCCCTTCAGAGCATAAAAGGCACCTTTTCTGGTTACTAGAGCAGCTGAGGAGAAAAGGTGTGATCCCGCGGCTCTCTTTACCCCTTATCTTCCTGGTGCTGCGGGCTCAGGGACAAGGACGTTTCTTTCATTTCTGGTTGCGAAGGTGTCCGGGCTCAGGGGAGCCGCCCGCCCGCTCACCGCCCTCCCCAGCCTCCCTCTGCACAGCTCAGGGGGGCTGCTGGCTCCCACCCACACCCGCTGGGGCAGGCTTTACATCGCATCCTCCTTCATCCTGCACAGTCTCCTTTTGTATGGTACGTTTTCACTTTAGAAAGTGACAAGAGTGTCATTATCATGGGTAACACAGGGCCTGCAAAGGGAAGATGGATGAATGCATACATGGATGGATGGATTGTGTACGTTTTGGAGTAGGTAGGGAGTAATCTTCATTTGAGACGAGGAGATTTTTTTTCCTTCCGAGGAGAATGTCTGTCGCTTGTGGACGTGGTAGCAAAGTGCACGGCGTCCTCAGACATGGAGATTCTTCCAGCCGCATAGATGCTGTTTCCCTACGCAGGACAGCAGGGAGGGGTGGGACAGCAGGGAGGAAGGAGGGGCCCTTCCCACCATGGGCAAGAGTGGTATGCCTCTCTTGAGTGACAAGAGTTTGCCTTATTAAATTCTGTAAAGGTGAGACAATGAAGGTAAATAAGAGCACAGAAGCTGAGGCAGCCCTGAGGATGGAATTGTCCGTTTTGATCTGCATTGCAGGTGCATAAGTAGCATGCAGGGTACTTGTTGGCTCTGCCTAGATGGTAAGATGCTTAACCATAAAAAGCTTTACTGATGCTTTTGCAATATAAATTATGCTCCTTAATTAAAAAAAAAAAAAAAAAAAACAAACAGACAAATGGATATGACTGTAAATACAGTGCCTTTTTTCCATATAACTTGCTTATTAGTGAATGTAATTCTGTAGTGCTTTATTATGACAACCTCTGGGAGAGGCTAGATTAAATACAGTTTTATGTTCTTAAACTGCACAATGCTTTTTGGTTTGTTTATTTAAAGCAAGTGCTTTATAAACAGATAATGGAAGACTTGTAATATTGTTAATTTTTCAAACTTTTGGTTGTACTGAGGTTCCAGCAGTCATTTTTAGTGAAACAACAAAGATCAAGAGGTCCTGACAGAGGAAAGTATCAGCTGTTTAAGTAGACAAAAAGAATATTGGCTAAACTGATGCATAGCTATTTGTTTTCATCCTATTACCATACTTCTGCTTAGTATATCTGTAGTTTCCTCCCCCATTCCCTTAGAAAAGATGAAGGCCTCATGACCAATCCAAATGCTGTAAGTAGTTTTCAGTCCAGTAGTTGTTGCAAATTCTAAAATAGCAATCTTATTTCATTCCTTAAAGTTGTTTCCTTTACTTGAGATTTCAGATATAATTTCATACTTTCAGAGCTCTTAAATGATTTTTTAAAATGTGTTTTGTCGTTAGAGTTACAAAAATCATCTGTTCCTCTGTGTGCCCTAATTCAACAGGCTGTAGGTATTAAGGATAATATATATTCACCCAGATCTACTATGTTAGTCAATCCTTTAACAGCAGTAGACAGAAGAAAAACTCCCCAGTGCTATTATTCCAGAATGTGGACCATAATGTAAAGCAAAATATTTCTTGAAATTATAAACAGTATAGTAGAGGGAATATAGTTGTAATAAACTAGTTTGCAAGTTTACTTCTGGTGCTGTGTCAGACTCTCATTTCTAGGTGTCTCAAAAAAATCAGGTGTTAAAGTAGCAAAACTTTGAAGGATTACTTTTATATCCACAGGATTCACAGTGTATTTTAATACTTATTTGTGTAAACGGAATACTGTTATGTAATTAATCTTTTTACTCAAGTTTAAACTCATTTTTCATAGTTAAGTTTAAAAAAAATGTAACAAATTGTAGATTACTTTGTAGAGAGAACAGACACCTTCGTCTTCCTGATACCATTTATAATGCTTAAGAATTTTTTTTTTGCTGACAAGTGACACTTTCTGTATATATTTGTGTATCTGTATATATATGTGTGTCTGTTAGTAGCAGTGGTTTTGGCTAGCAGTGATTTACTGAAAAATCAGCGTGTCAGCTTAATGTTGATGCTTTAGGGGAAATACTTAAATGTGTTCTGACTAGACAAGTGCATAGCTTTTCCTACTGCTGGTTTAAAAGGCAAAGCCACTGATGAAGAAAGGAAAAATCTGAGGGTTTTGCAGTTGAAAAAAGATAGTGGCATGAAAGGTCGCTGGTTTGGCTTTCTGCAGCCTCTTTCATGTCTGCTGCAGCACACAATAAAACATTGTGAAACGTTGAAAAGCGTAGATGTCTGTGTGCCTTATTGCAGCTTCCACACTGTTGTTATTGACACAAATACACTGCAATAAGCTAATGGTGTGTAACCATAACCAGTATTGTCCAAACGGGCTGTGGCAGAGCTTGTCCTGGCCCTGGGAACACTGGTGCTGAGCGCCGCGGCCCAGGGCCGGGTGGAGCTGAAGCGGGGAGGGTGCCCTTTGTTCAGGCAGAAATATTATCACTAGAGCTCTGGTTTCCTTTGCATCTGCAGCGTGCCCGAACAAACTCTACGCTCCTTTCTTGCGTACTAAGCTAATGCAATATCTGAAAAAGCAAATGAAGATAATGAATAGTGCCTTTAGTAGAGCCAAGTTTGAACGTTAGCCCCCTGGTTGCTACCTGCTCTACCTCACCTCTGATTCCTTCACTTGCTTGGTGCGACCTGGCGTCCTTTATGTATTTGGCTGTGTTACTTCAACAAATGTGTGCCTGATTAGTCTCTGTGCTCATTTCTAAGTGATATAAAAATTGTCTTCCTCTAAACAAGGATGTCCAGCAGTGTGGTAATGGGTGTTAGTCAGTATCTCCATGTGATCAGCGAATAATTTTCTCTAATGATGTTACACGGTTATCTACCAGCTCATTTCTCCTGGTAATGTTAAAGAGCATGGTACTATAAATGGGAGCAACACATTTAATTGCTATTAGAAGTGAGAGGCATGACAAAATATTGCTGAAAATAATGTCCTCGGAGTGTGTCAGAACTTCTGCAAGCTGTTCGTTTGGTTTTTTTTTTTAATAATCCTTGAAAAAAAAAGCCTTTTCTTTGGGTCACTGTTTCTTTCCTGCTATTGAGGAGCATGTTTATTCTCCCTTCACTCCTAGGAAACCTTTGGTTTCTACTTAAAATGTTAAAATAGTTGCTGCTTTGTTGGTCTTAATTATTTGGGTGAGAGACAGCATTTAAGATCAATGTTATTTAAAAACATTGCTTGACCGAAGGCTGTAAAATTTCATGGCTTCTCCCTAAACAGAATGATAGCTGCCTCCAGAAGGGCTCAAAACATGCCAGGGAACAGTAGCTCCTTGTAATCTGAGTCAGTGCCCAGAGGGAGGGACAAAAGGTGGAGCGTATTGCATCTCTGTGGAACAGAGGTGTGAGTTTAGGAAGTGTCTATCTGTGTGGAAAAAAATCGTGTGAATTATGTCATTAGCAGCAGGTTTCCTTTGTCATAAAAGCATGTGTGCTTGTTTGCTTTCCATTCTTCATAAAAGCTTGATTTAAGCTGCGTACTGTTTTATGGTCTCAATTTGAGATACCAGGGTTATGTAAGTAAGAGTATAAAGCACCTCTGTTTGAAATTCTTTGTCCTGACATCCTATTTACTTAAAAAAAAATAAAAATCTTTTACTTGCTTAAGAGAGGACTTAGACATAGGTCATCACCACCACTAGATATCCTTCATCAGCAGATCTCAAAACCTTTACTTTAGCAAAGCAGAGACCAGTTTTTGTGTTTGATCGTAGTTGCTGTTCTAAAATAATAAAATCAATGGCTTATGAAACATCATCACAGAATGCATTAGTAAAAGCATACTCCTCAGCCTGTTAAACTTGCCTGAAAAATAATTGTGCTATTCCGTAGAGCTGCTGTTCCAGTAGCTGTTCTCTGTAAATGGATCTCTCCTAGGAGGACAGATTTATTTAGCTTGCTGTAAGGCTTCAGTGTCTTTTGACGTGTTTCAGAAATATTCCAAGTAAGCTCTGAAAAAATCATAATTTCTGCAGTTCTTGCAGTAGGAGCTCAAGCTCAGGTGAGTGCCTGGAGCTGGCACTGCTGCAGGAAGCAGTTCTGTCTGTAGCACCCTCCCACCCTGGTTACTGATTTTATTTTTAACATTTTAATTTTTAATTTTTTTTTCACCTTCCCCATCAGCCACACAAGTGTTTGCAGTGCTGCATGGTGAACCTGTCACCTGAAAAATAGCCAGTGGAAAAACGGGTTTGTTTTCAGCTGGACCAGTTCCCTGACCTGGTTCACCAGGAAGGTGATTTCAGAGCGTTTCAGAAATGCAACAGTAAATACTTGCTCGGTATCTGCAAGTGGAACTGGTGAGACAAAGACACGGCTCGGCTGGATGGCTAAATAGTTGCGTGTCTGTGTGGTGGCAGGTTATTTTCCTGTTATGGGGGGGAAAATGCCCAACCAAGGTGCTTCTGTGAAACTAGTGTAGTAATTTTTTTGATTTGTGTTTCAGCAAGCCTTCAGAACTGGCAAATTTTGAAAATGACACAAATACATTTTCTTTGAGTTCTTATGCAATTCACGTTACTGATCATGGAGAATAAAATTAAAAGAGGACATGAAGTGTTCATAAGTGAATATTTGATATCTAAAAAAAAAAAAAGAAAGAAAAGCTTTGACTTTTCTGTAGCATAGCATTCTTTCTAAGCATAAATTTGTATCCTTGTACAAAAACCTCCCACAGCTCACCTTATTGCCTTAATTCCTGCTTCAGCTTTAAGTGAAGCTGAAGAACTTTCTTAATGGCACTGGAAGAAATAGAATCAGGCTCATTTATATGTGTAACATTGATATTGTGCTAGTCTAGGGGAATTGAATATTAATTTTCTTGTCATTCCGCTTCTGACAAAAGAGATTGTCTTTACTAGAAAAACTAACGTGTCTTCGCAACGTAACAACTGACTAGTTGTGATTGGGTGCAATTTGTGTTCTGTGGCTTTGACGGAGGTTATGTTAAAATAACATACTGCTTTATCCTCAGAATGAAGGGGTGAATACAATAGAAAGGCCATTCATCAGGAACATGTGCTAGAAAGCAGAAGAGAGCCAACCTGTTTCTCTGAATTATGATGTAGTCTTACTCATAAGGGCTTTTAATGTCCCTTTAAAAAATAGAAATTACATGGATTTCGTCCTTATTAAAGTGATTCTTTTGAAGTAATTGGCGTTATTTAGATGATACGTTCTTTGTTTCCCTAAATTGAATTATGCTCAAATTAGGTCATTTTCAGTGTTTTCTGCCAGAGTAAGCTTTTTCTTCTTGTCACCTGTACAGCCATAGCATTGGATACCCTGGTACTGGTCAGAATAATTGTGTCTGTAAAAAATGCCACTGCAGGACCATTTGATTTGATTCTCTAATAGTCTTTGTCATGGTAGTGATCTTAACATAGGATTACTTTTAGTCTTCTTCCATTGTGACAGCTCTGGGTTTCTGTGGTCTCAAGGACGGAGAAAACTCCATGTGAATTATTCCTGTCAGTCCTCATGACTTCAGGCAGACAGTCGGGCACTGACACGTAAGCAGTCAGCGATTTCTGTGCCAAGTACCAGCTTGTTCGTTTAGAGCATCTAGCAGAATTAAATCACTGCTACCAGGAGTGTGTCCACTCTGTTATTCTTTCCACTGCCATACCAATTGCTGTTGGAATAACAAAAAGATATTTTCTTACTAAAATACTAAACCCTGTGCTTCCTCAGGGACGTTCAGAGATCAACGGTAAGAGTCTGCAAAATCTCTGATCAGAAAATTGCAGGGAAGCCAGGCAAAGAAACAACTGAGTGAAATAGCATGGAAAAGTGTTAGAAATAGAAAAGGAGCTGAGAAAGCAAAATCATATCCTTCCTCTGGGAGGAGAGTGGCGCGTTTCCTTTTTCCCTTCAGTCATCTCCAGGAAAGAACTACTAATTTTACTTGGCTTAAAACACACAAACGAAAATAATATGAAAACAAGTTATTGGGACAATACTTGAATGTCAGTGTTGTTACACTTTAACACAGAAGGCAGACATTTGGAGGCGGTTGTGCAGGCCTAGCACATAGTCTGAAAAACATCACCTCAAGAAATATTGAACTAGTTAAAAGTGGTTTGGTCTAACGCACAGATGAACGAGGGGCGTCCATAAATCTGAAACTGTGTAATAGGCTGTTATTAAAGTGTGTTATTGCCGGATCTACATTAGTAGAAGTATAATGGTACCAGGTTGGGGGGTGGTCGGACTTAAAAGCAAACGTCCAAGCAGAAAGATAGCAAAGCCCTCAAGTTGGCTGGAGAGAGGCCAGGGTTTCCTTTATTATGTCCTTCAAAATGAGCTGAACAAACACTTTTGGGACAGCATATGTCTCTGGAGATGGAGAGCTGATCTAAGCAAAGACCAGCTAAGTGTCTGTCAGTTGGGCATTTTATCATTAGAGCTACATAATTTAGAAATGTTTGGTCGGTTCAGTGACAGTCTTTAAAATGGGGACAGGCTAAAACTTTGAAGGTTCTTACGAGAAGAATCCAGTATCCTTAATTAGTTCTTGAAATTGTATTTTGTCTAGCATAGAAAAAGCATTTTGGCAGCTCTTGTCACATTTTGAGAGGGACTGGCTCCTCTCAACTCACCAGTTGGCACCAGTTGAGAGGAAGAGGCCTGCCTGCCCATCCATGTTTCAAGAAGATTTGGTTGTGTGTTGGCAGGGAGCTAAAGCAGCTTCTCAGGTGATAGGTGCCCCATCCATGTCAAAGGAGGTTATTCTGTTTCGTTTAGTGGATACCAGACAGGAATGAAAAAGTTAAATGACTTCAGTTGCTTGGGCTTCATTCCAGTAGCTTTCTTTGGACTGTGTCTAAAGTCATAGATTAGCATCTCCCTCCTCTTACCTTGCAGCAGGGTATAGAGATGGCCTGATTTTGTGCAAAGGCACCTAATACACAGCCAGATGCTTATTGCCTTGAAGGATTTTGAACTCTATCCAAACGCTTAAGATCAGAAAAGGCCTGGAGCCTGCACGTCATCTACAAGACAAGATATAGCTGTCAAAATGTTAGCAATTGTTTATGGTGAGCATGTGATGAAGTTGCATTTTGGAAGCTCTCGTTTAATATTTTTAATTTTCAATGTAAGGTATTTTTTTTGGTTCCCTCTAAAGGAACGTGCACTTGTAAAAGAGGACTGAAGGCTCAATCTTTGAGCTGTCTCCAGATCTACATTTCTAGCTGTATCTAGAAACATTCTGTGACGTTGGTGATCCTGAGAAGTGAGAAACGTTGGCGTGTTTAGGGGTGGGTGCAGCAGACCAGGGCTTGTGTAACCGACAGGTTCAGCACTGTCACTGCTCGGTGCGAGTCTCCCTGCCAAAGAGGAGGTGTGTTGCCGATGCAGAGCTGAACACTGCAATGCCCCTTTTAATGTTTTATCATCCTTATCAAATGCCACGTGCATTGCACAGCTCCTTTTGTATAAGAAGTTTTTTTTCAAGCTGCTTTGGGGACGAGAGGGAAGGGGGAAAAGCCATGGTGACATAACTGTTCTGTGGTGTATGCAGTTACAGCGTTCTTCCCAGCATTGGCTTGATGTATCTGATGAAATCCAGCCAGGGATGGGTTGCTTTGAGAGCTGTCCCACTGATTTCCATGGTGAGAGAGTGAAGATTTGCTCATCTGGGCTATTAAGGGCTTGGCTGACCTCTGCGTTTTGCCATTTCGCTTGTGCTTTTTGATCATAGCCTTGTTCTTGGCTGCACATTCTTTCTTGTTTCAGAGAGTGGGAGATGAAATCAGCTTAGTGCAATCCCAGAACTGCTTTATAGGGTTTCCTCTTTGAAACCCCAATGGGAGACGTACCTGAATAGATTATTTTTTTTCTTTGTTTTTCTTTAGACTGACCCCTCCCAAGACCATGTTTTCTGTAAAACCTCAGCTGCCCGCGAGAGCAGCTGTTGGGTGTGATTTGTGGCTGAGTGCTATGCACCAACAAACAGCAGGTTAAGAATTGCTAGGAAACTTGGAGTAGCTGTAAAACCCACTAACCAAACTCACTGGAACTCAGTCAAAGCATCCGCATAGGGAAGCGGCAGGAAAATGTTCACTGACTTGTATTAAAAGAAACTATTAATTCTTTTTTGATATACTTGTTTCTTTTTCATTACATCTTCTGAGTCCATCCCATTTTAAAAAAATTTCTGACTGAGATTGCACGGGTCGGTAGGTCTCGCTTGCATTGTATCCTATGAGCTCCTGTCAAATTCGAGACTAAGATTAAATAAAATGTTTTATGTAGTTTTCATACCGTAGTAGCTTTCACTAATGGTGAGAATGCAGAATTAAAGGGTTCCTGTTAGTTTATAATAGGTTTTTCAAGTTTCAATGCGTGGTTTAACTTTGCGACAGTTGTCAATGTTTCTGGCTTTAAAAATTAGTTCATATTTTTGCCTGGTGTCCTTTGATCTTTACACAATCTGCATAAACAAGGAAGTTGATCTCTTGTAAGACGTTATGAAACGTACAAAATGTGCAAACTGGCTCTAAGTGGGTAAAACAGAAATTAATGCCTTTAGTGTTTTAATAATCCAATTGTTCAAGTATTTAATAATCTAATTATTCAAAACTGACTCAAGAAAACGAGCTGTATGCAAATGACTTCCCAGTCATAAATGAGCATATTTTCCTGCTGCTTTAAATTTAAATACATGATTTAGGTGGATTTTTTTAAGGGCGTAATCTCACCAAATTGTTATAGTTTGAACAACATATAGCACCGAGTCTCTGTTGAAGCAAGTAATGTCCCCTCTTGCCCTGTCCTGCAGAAGCATCGTGGATGTGAGCATCCAGGACGGTCACAGCTAGGGTGTCTGCTTCTCTCCCAGGTTCTGTCCCTTTACAAAATACCCGTGGTGTCTCCAGGCTCTTTAAGGTAATCTTTATTCAGGTGTCTGAAGAGACTTCTCTTATCTGGGCCAAAAGCAGAACAATTGTCATGCTGAGAGGGTTTTTCCCTCCTTTTAACCCCATGTTTCTGATCTTCAGAAATGGTCTGTTTGGTAAACTTCCCCAACACCAAATGAATTGGCTAGGTTGTTGGCCTAAGTTACTATATATCCTATCCATATTTTCAGTCTTTTTGTGTCAAATTGAGTTGTATTAGCTCTAGGAGCATAAAACAATTTGATGCTATTCTAGAAAGATAAATATTTTCTCTGAGTGAGGAAGAGGAGCACGGGAAGGTTGCAGAAGGCTTGTGGGAAAGTCAGCCCTCCTATGCTTTATCCTCAGAGGGGAGGGGCTGCAGCTAAAATTCATAATGAGTTGATTTAATTGCTCTCACTGATTAACTTACCCGTGCTGCAGGGGAGATGATGCTCTGGTGCAGGTAACGTTATTTTCTTCCTAAGCCTATAAAACTAGCCTACCTCTGATTATTGTTTGTTTCTTCAGAGAAGGTAATTGCAGTGTGATCTTTAAGATGCAAGAAATCAAGGTGGAAAAACAACGGAGGGGATTAATAGTGACTGCCTTGGTTTGCTTTTTCTAACATTTAGAAACCGGCTTTTTAAAACCACATCTATTTGCAAGGACTGAGCTATGAACACCGTTTGTTTTTGAAGTCTTTTTCTGTTCAGATCACAGTTACAGGCGTAAAGCCACTGTTAGTAACCACTGTGAGAGGTAAGGCTTCAGGATATTATATGTAGGCTGTTCTTTCCCTTAGCACTGTCAGAGCTTAAGTTTCTTTTGGAAAATACATTTCTTGATTAAAAAATCCCTCCTGAGCCCTGATGTGCCATGGGGTCTGAGCTCCAGTTATGGTGGGGGCATGGGCTCTGCAGGATTTATTCTGCTGTCATCTTCGTCCATTAAGAGTATGATCACTTAAGAAATCGGGTGATTTAGTGAGGCTTCTGTCTGTCTGAAGTCAGCTTTGCCAGCAAGATGATGTCGCTTTGAAAATACACAGCTAAAATACCATTAATCCCTAAAAGTATAATGGTGCCTACAGTGATTGCTATGGACTGTGTAGTCCACCTTAGGATAGCGCTCCGAGGCTGTGGGAGTGAGGGGGTACCACTGTGGGAGTCTCCCGGTGTCCCGGTGCCTCTGCTCCCCGGCTGTGGAAACCACTCACGGCTCAGACGAGCTGCTCTTCGGAAGTCGTAGAGCAAGAGCCTGTACACACAACTCGGTTTAACTCATTTCTTATTTAGTCAACCCAGAAACCTCTTTTAAGAATATTTTTGGTTATAATTTTTGCTTGTTTGCTAATGATGGTGATTGCGAAATGACCCGTTCCACTCAACAAACCACAGGTTGGCACCGTTACCCTCATTCTTCTTGAGCACTGAATTTAACCTTTGACCTCTGTCACAAAGTAACCAGAAGCTGTGTTGCCCCTTGCACAGAAGTGGATTCCTGTGGAGTCTTTTACACCTTCACTTTATTATATTTTTTTTTTTATAAATACATGCTTCTGTGAGGATAAGTCAATTGATGATGATGTCAATTCAGGTCACACATGAAGTCAGTAAGAGGGGGGGTGGGGGAGTGGGTGTGTGTATTTGTCTCCCTCCTCCCCCCCAAGATGTTTTACCAAGGCGCAGGAGCACCGAGTCTGCTGTTCTTTGTGAGAGTCAAAAGTATAAATTTAAACGCAGGGTTGGGTTATATTTAGGAGCGACAAAAGTATGTTGCTTTCTCTGAGTATATGTTCTACCAATTCTAAACTTAGAGAAGCAATTTTTTTGTCATAAACCTACATAGCAAAAAAAAATCCCAATGGAGAACACTTGAGACGACAAGACGAACCTTGTGAGGCAGCCGTGGGACAGAATTAAGGTCTATCTTATGCGTAGCATGAGGTCCCGTAATTACAGCCGTGGTTGTAATGCCATTGCAGATGGTTGTCCGGGCAACGGGAGTCCTGATTCTTTACTTATCTTTGTAACCTAAATACTATAATTGTTTTTACAAAACTACAGAGAGAACTGAATTTAGCCTTTACTACTGTAATGACAAAGCTAATGCTCCTCCTGCATCAGCAGTGCTTAACCCAGCCTCGTAACCGCTTCGTCAGCCTCCCACCTCTGTGGCTGTCACTCCGGCGTCCCCATGAGCCTGGCTCTCTAGAATTTGTCCGTGCACCTCTTGTGCTGTCACTGTGCTCCTGAGCTGTCTGAGAAGAAGGTTGGCTTCCCAGAGTTTTCAGAAAGCTTCCCAAGCATGACAGGTTTTTTGGCTAAAGGAACTTAAAGTGTAGTAATGTGGAGTTTTTAAGGACATGTGTTTCTAGAAAGTTCTTCTCCTGTAGACCCAACAGCCTCTCTAAACTCACAATGGATGGAGCAGCACCGTGCGCCCTGGCTGTAGCAGCAGATTCTCTGTGTGCAGAGAGGGGTAATGATCACACAGCGAAATTCAAGAACTACCAAAAGCATACGCGAGGGATTTCGTGCTTTGAGGCTGCAGGAGGATTGCGTGCTGTCATTGTTGCTTTTTCTCATTAGTATACTTATTTTAGAGTTGAAATTTCACTAGGAAACAGGACAATAAACAAAATTGTGTCATGACAGACTTGGTGACTAGGTATCACTGGGACCTTGTGAGTCCTCTTTGCGCTTCTCTGGGTGCTCCTCCGGGTGCTCCTTTAAATGTTGCAGAAGAGAGACCCGGGCACAGCCTGTGCTTCTCCTCGGGAAAGCATCTGGCTGTGCCTGGTGCAAGGAGTGATTTTTACCTCTCTACCAGGGAATTCATTTGGGAGTCTGTATCCAGCTCCACCAGACAGCTGTGTCCTGGGCGTTTGGCCTGCGGGTACACGGAAAACCATTGTTGCCTCATCAGGAGCAGCAGTAACACTGGGAGCGCAGGGCTCTTCAGGGGTGCTGCTCAGCATCGCACAGTGAACCAGCTCCATCTTCATTTGAGTCCGACACTGCTGTAGTCAAGGACTAGTTTTATACGGCTGTTCCGCAAGGAAAAGCCAGCGGTGTAACAGTTTCCCATGTACTCATAACCTGAGCAAGAAAAATCAGTTTGTTTTCTGTTTAAATGAAACATTGTCCTTGTCAATTGTCTGTTCCGTGTCACTGGGTCCCATCAGGATGCCAGTCTCCAGCGCCGTGGGGCCTGCAGCAGGTACGGGATCCTGCTCTAGGGCTGAGGAAACACAACAGCAGCCAGAGCTGGCTCTCATGCGGGTCCCAGCGAGCGCACCTCATCCATAATGGTACTGCTGGGCCCGGCTGCGTGCCACGCTCCCCGTGTCGCATTTCTCTTCAGAGATGGCGCATTTCAATGCTTTCTTCCTTGTTCTTGTCCAGGGATGTTACTAATTCCTGTATCCCTGGAGGTAGGTGGAAAACCCCCAACAAGACAGAGGGACACACTAGCCCATTTCTCAGAACTCCGCTTTTATCTTGTAACAGGATTAGTGACTTAGTCTGTCTGAAATTAATCCTTTAAATGTGTTAACTCCAAACAAATGAGTTCCCTCTGCTGCTCTGGCCTAGAGTATAATTAGGCTTTCTATCAACTTAGAGCACTTCTAATTGAAATAGTTGTGAAACAGAAAAACTTTTTGTGGCATTTGTTTGATTGCGTATCGATTCATTAATAGTAGAGTTCAGCTATTCCTGCTGATCCTGGCTGAGGATCTCTGGATGTGCACGATAACTGACTGCTACAATTCTACCTCTGCTTACTGACAGGGTGACTGCGCGTCAGGATGGCAACGTCAAACCTGGAGAACCAGCTGCAGAGTGCCCAGAAGAATCTGTTGTTTCTCCAGCGAGAACATGCCAACACGCTGAAAGGCCTGCACGCGGAGATCCGACGCCTGCAGCAGCACTGCACAGGTAGCCGGGAGAGGGTGCCGGTGCCGGTCCCATGCTTAATTATTTTCACAGGAACGGAGTAACTCCTTCCCACTTCAGCAGACCCTGGCAGCAAAGCCCAACACCGGGGTATATTCTGGGTCATCAGCACGTATCTCAGGGCACAACTGCGTGATCATTAAGCAAAGATTTTTCTTTCTTTTTTTTTAATTAAAAAAAAAAAAAGTAACGTGTCACCTGATAGTTCCAGTTGTTTCACAGATTTGATAACTTGCCGTGGATCTCCTATTATCGCTTCGGGTGGGGGGAAGAGTTACATTTTTATTGCTTTATTGAAGTATGTCAGTGTAAACACGCTCACCAGACGGGGTGTGGGGTAGATGATGTTGTTCTAACAAAAATAAACAACTTTTTTCCTCAGATTTAACCTATGAGCTGACTGTAAAGAGTTCAGACTTGTCAGGTAAGGAACACATAGCATTTTTCTTTTCATGTTAAGCTTCCTCATCTTTTTCAATGTTTGTGTTTTCTCCATTACCAGTAGGTGAGAATTCTTTGCACTTGAGATGTTGACTTTGTCATTTCAAAAGGTATAGGAGTAGTTTTTTCCTTTCCAGACTTGCTGTTATTTATGAAGTAAACGTCACAAGTTCTTAACAAGGTCACACAGGAAGGAGCCAGGAATAGAGTGTAGAACTGCTGGCTCCTCTCTCTTACCAAACAATCAGTTCCCTGCCTGTTCTATAGGAACAGGGAACATTAATTTTAAGGGGCAGAAGAGTAAGACTATTATTAAAACTTAGCTGGTACTGTAATCACACCACAAAGCTTTTATTTATATAAATATATATCACGGAATTGTCAGAGTTGGAAGGGACCTCTAGAGATCATCTAGTCCAACTCTATATTTGCTAGATCCAACTCAATATATGCTAGATCCCAGTTATTTTAGATGTATTCTGTTATCAACAGGTGAAGCACAGGAATAAAATATTCCCTGGGAGCAACCTCCTGGATCAGGGATAGTGTGGGACAGGACGTATATTGCGGATAAGAGAGAACACGGGCAAATTTAGCAAAGCAATAGAGCAACTTTGCACGTGCTCAACATTATGTCTTGATATCGCAAAGGAACCCTATTGCGCTGTTTCAATTAGTGGCTATTGTTAACTTGGAACACTTCTGCTTTTCCTGTTCTTGTAGGAAATGGTAGTTCAAGAAGTGATGAACTCAAAAGAAAGTGTGAAGATCTCGAAGCTCAGCTGAAAGTCAAAGAGGCTGAAAATAATGAATTATTGAAAGAACTTGAACAAAAGAATGCGATGATAATGGTGCTGGAAAACACTATTAAAGAAAGAGAAAAGAAGTATTTGGAAGAGTTGAAAATGAAAAGCCATAAGCTCAATATGTTGTCAAGTGAACTGGAGCAGAGAGCGAGCACTATTGCTTATTTAACTTCTCAGCTGCACGCTACTAAGAAGAAGCTGATGAGTTCAAGTGGGACTTCGGAGGGGACCCCTTCTGGCAGTCCTGTGTTGTCCAACTATAAGCCGTCCCCTCCCAAAGATAAACTGCCGGAGACTCCTCGGCGCAGGATGAAGAAGAGTCTGTCAACACCACTCAACCCTGAGTTTGAAGAGGCCTACAGAATAGGATCGGAGAGCCGGAAGCTGCTGCTAAGGGAGCCTGTGGATGCCATGCCTGATCCCACTCCCTTTCTGTTGGCCAGGGAAACGGCAGAGGTACATCTCATTAAGGAGAGGCCGTTAGTTATCCCACCTATTGCTTCAGATCGTGCATCCGGCGAATCGCACAGCCCGGCCCGAGAGAAGCCGCACAAGGCACACATCGGGGTGGCCCATCGCATCCACCATGTCACCCCGTCCCAGCCCCAGCCGGAGGTTGAAACGCTGGCAGTGGATCAGGTCCATGGAAGCAAAGTGGTCAGAAAGCACTCAGGGACAGACAGAACTGTTTGAGTAAAATCACTGAAATGCTCTACTCTGTTGCTGTTTATGCACTGTGATCCTGTAGGATAAATAGCACCTGCAGTAAAGTTTCTTTTGATGCCCCATGCATGCCAAACTTCTTCCAGATACATCATTAATAGATTATGCTCCTCTAATGAAACCTAATACGACTGTGTTCATATGGCAAGGTATATAACTACTAAATGCTGTGGCCAAATCAGGGGTACCTGACTGCTTGCTTCTGAGCACTGCTCCATTTATTGTAACTACACGTGTGGACAAAGGCACAGGCTGCAGGCTGCGTTATTAATCGATATTAGTGAAAACAAACAACTATAAACCTGCAGCAACATGTATTGGCTGTTAACGTTTGAACTACCAGTGGTTCTTTTGTCTTCACTGTGTACGTAAGCACTTCATACACAAACACTACCCTCCATGACAAAGCCTTTCTCACAGCAGCGTTGGCAATTCTGCAGATGTACATACACTGTAACAAGGACTAAGGATGTCTTTTCCTTCACGTGCACATGCTCTCGATGGCAAATTGTGTTCATAGTTTCTCAAAATCCTGAGAGCCCCAGCAAGCATTACTTGATTAATCCTGAATACTTGTTGGTTTGTGGCTTTAAGTAACAAGAAAAAAGGGGGGGAGGGACATGACACTGAAGCACTCTTTTAAAGGGTTAATGATCCTCATAGAACAAGTATGAACACTGGATTGTTTAGGGTTGTTTGTTTTGGGTTTTTTTATTTAATTGAATGGCTCTGTTGTTACAGGTTTTACAGCGGTCACTACACTGCACTTGTAGCACCTTCGATACTGGCGCAGAGCTCCTTTTCCAGGGAGAAAATGTAACTGGCTGTCCAATGTGGAAATGGGTCTTTATGCTCTAACCTGCACTTTTTTGTAAAGGGATTATTTATGTTTCCTGAAAACCTTAGACTTGTTCTGAGCATCAGCAGGCAGTGCTGGCTTCTACCAGCTTAGAAACCTGAGCTGTCCCTCTAAAATGTGTGTATTTAGTTTTAAATTTAACTGATGTCACCAACTCATACAGGAGGAGAACCTGGCATCATTGATTTTTATCCCTGTGGATTGGGACGGACTCGCCTTGCACTTGCCCTGGTTCCCCTACTCCTTTCTAGTGAGCAACAGGTAGGCCCTTCATCTCTTAGACTACTTGATTTTTTTTTTTTTTTTTTTTTTCCTAGGAAAGAAAGGCATACTGAGAGCTGTGAGAGTATGTAGTTTTGGGAAAGGAGCACAAATTTGACCATTTTTTTTTTTTTTCTTAAATTCTGATCAGCACCTCCAGCTCACCTCTGCTTCACTCTTGCCTGCAGCCTCTGAGTAGGACCAGCAAGAAACAATGGTTCCCAAATGCTGCTAAGCTTCTGATGTGCCTTCAAAAACTTGGAACGTGTAATCTCTGTGAAAGCTGATGACGGATCCCTGCCTGCCCTCCTTCCTCCCCCTGCCAGCTGTAGTCTGCCCCTCCTCAGCTTCTCCTGCTGCTGCGTGTTGGTGTGTGTCCCCCTCTGGAGCCTTGGGTGACACTTCCCCTGCACAGGCCCGGGCAGGATGACAGAAGCTGGTACCGCTCCGTTTCCTGTGCAGCCTGAGAGCAGGGCTGGTCCCGGGCACAGAGGGTCGAACAGCCACGAGCCCTGAGGCCTCCTGCCCCCTGCACCCTCAGACTCAGTCACTCGCTGTTTGAAACACCCCTCAGTGTTACACCGTGCCAGCTGCGTGGTAGGGTTTGGTTCACGAGTGGTGGGGAGGGATAGGGAAAAGCTGTGTTCCTGGAAAATGGTTGGTTAAAGAAAGCGGGTTTTTTTCTGTGGTTTACTATTTTTCAGTGTTTTGCATTAACCAGCAGCGGGTTTGGGTTTTTGGTTGTTGTTGCCATATTTTTATGGCGATCTGTTGTATGCCTGATCTACCCTGCCACTTGTTCAAGGATGACAGAAGGCACCGCTTCTAAGCACAGCAGAAGTGATGCTTTGGGCAATTAAAAACATTTCTTACAACCATTCAGGCAAACCTTAGTCTTTGTGCGTGCGAGACCAACTTATTACCTCTTTTATATACATACACATATTTCTATATATACACAAAGATGCCAGCTCTGAGCTTTTCTAAAAGGAAGTACAAATTATGAAAAACACTTTTCAACTGTGTTTATTGATTGATCGTACTGGCTGAGTTGTGTGATACTATTTGCAATCATCAGCCTCAGCGAACTCTACCCCACCCATGGGCTGAATCTTTGCCTAGTTTGATTCTCTCCCCCTCCATCACCCCCCAAAAAAAGCATTGGATTCTGTGGAAAAAAATCTAGTGCCAAGTTCAAGCTGTCAGTCCGCATTCAGGGTGAGACAAACACCTTGAAGGACCCAGTGGGAAATGTGCTTTGTCGTGTAAAGATCAGCTTCGAAAACAAGGCCAACGCCCATCGCGTTCCTTCTCTGGGAGGTGGTGTACACGGGGGTCCGGAGCGTGTTCTGCAAGAGCGTGGGGGAAAGGAGGACACTGGGTAGTGCTTGAAGTACTGCATGAAACTGGAAACAAGAAGGGCTTCTGGGAGAGATCATTGTCTTCAGAAATTCACTTTGTTTTTTGTTTTAAGTCTTAAACATCTGATATCCAGAAAATGTAAAGATCCTTTATGGTAATGGGTAGTGGGAAAATAAAAGTGTCCCAAGATGCCTGTTCCATTCTGCCTGAATGGAAAAGAGGCAGCAACCCCCTTGAGTGTAACCCTTAGAAAAGAGAAACTGTAGTGATGCCTAATGTAAGGAGAAGTATATATACTGGTGGTAATGATACACTGCTGCTTGTGCCACCAGCTGTTGGGGTGTGAAACCAGAAGGCAGTTCCTAAGCTCATGGACCACAGTGTCCCCAGAGGAGCCATACCTGGAGTTTGAGCCTGTGTGCTTCAATGGGGATGATCTTCAGGATGGGTAACTCCACCACCAGGACCCCGGGTTTGCTTTTGGTGAGGCAGCTCTGCTCTATGTCCCAGTCCGCTCCTTCCAGAAACAGGCCAGAAACAAAGCAGCCTGCGCAGGCACAAAATGCAACACGGTGTGTAAATTGAGCTACTAAAAAAATTCATTTTAGACAACTGTTTCTGCAACAGCTGTTCTTGGCACTGACAGCCATGACAGACCTCCCTACGTTTCAAACTCAGCTACATGGAGCTGTTCTCAGCTGTGGTCCTTGTTTTCATAATACAACTGCAACCTACCATGTTTAAATATATTTCTTTTTCAAATTACAATTGGCTCAGTTGTACTATACATGATAAACATTATTAGGAATAAATACTGATTGCTTGCAGTTTTCTTCCCCACAGTGGGTGCCACCCTCCAATTACTTGCCCAAGTAATAGCCAAATTGCAAGAGAGCTTTTTAACTCCTATGGGACTGCTCGTTAGATCATTTGGACAAAAGGGGAAGGGGTTGGGATAGAGTTGTTCTGGTACAAATACCAAGAATTTTGATTAAATGTCAGTAAATAAAGAATAGTCTAGGTAAGCCCCTGACCTGATATAATAAAAGCCCCCTTTTATTTTTAACGGTAAATTCGATTTAGCAAAAACAATCAGATTTTTTTTCCTCCTCTGTTCCCAAACAGGTCAGAAGCATCACTCAGCTGTCCCCTTCACACAGTTTGTCATATTTAGTAATTAGAGCATTGCTAGTCGTAGAGATTTCATAAAGACATATTTACACAATAAATCGTACATATTTGTATATACTTCTTGTTTAAATATATTGTAGTATATTATTTGTGGTGTAAATGGATCTTTATAAACCTGCTAGGAGTGATAATGTTCCAGCCATTAAGGAAAAAGTATATATATAAAGATAGAGAGCAAGGGAGAGGTGTAAGTTCAAACCCGTGCCTGTGAGGGAGAAGAGCTGAAGAAAGATCATGTTTGTGTGTGCGGGGGCTCAGCAGGAACCAGAACCCCCCCCCATTGCCTGTGTGAAATCACGTGACAAGTAAAACCAAGGGCATTGTCTGCAGAGGTATAACCCCAGTACGTTACTCAGTGCGCCTGGCAGTTTCTCACCAATTAACTACTTTCTTATTTTTGCCAAATAATCATAAAAACACCCACCTTGAATAGACCCTTCAGTGATGTCTTCTGCAGTCCTGCAGGTGGTTACCTCTGTGTAGAGGGTGGAGTGATCCAGGGGCCACCTGTTTCTCCTGCAGGTGGCTTGAACAAGAGCCGTCAGGTAAGATTCTGGGATGTGCAGGCCCGAGAGCCACATCACCTTCGGCTCACACTCGTTAACCTGCAATCAGAGACAATCTGCAGCACCTGGTTCTGCCACCACACCTCCCACTCAGCCCAGAGGCCAGCGCTCTCACAGACTGGCCACTGGCCAGTCAATCTTGCATCCACACTTGTGCCATCATTCATTATTGTAGGTGGCGACTGGCATTAGTTGAAGTAACTTGTCTAAAGCGGGGTGTGATCACTGACTTCTGCACCGATTGGCACAGCAAATCATGCAGATTAAAACAAACCTTTCTGGAGGGGCTCGCTCACTCACCCAGCTGGTGTACTGCTTGTACCGCGCTCTGAAGAAAATAATCCAATTGGCAAGTGTTTTGAGTGTGTCGGGGGCTAACCGCCGCCAGATGCCAGGAATCTGCCCATTAAAGAGAGCCCGAGCCACATCATCCAGTTCACTGCTCATTCCAACTTCCCCAGCCAGGGCCTGGAAGGACGGTGAGAGTCTCAGTGCCAGCCCGGGGCAGGTAAACCTGACTGACGGCTTCTCGTAGCCACCTTCTCACTTACACGTTGCAGTTCAGCCAACGACTTTGCCATTCGAATGATCAGCTTATTAAAGCGTTCCAGCTCCTGCAGCAGCACCACGGTCGTAGGGGTTATCTCTGGTCCAAAACCTTTCCGTATCTGGTCAAGATCGAACACTGGCGGGATTTTGTTTTCTATATCCTTAGCAACATTTGCAATATATTCATCTCGACTAATTCCTGCGCCAGTTTCACCTGAAACCAAAACGTTTTAGCGAGAGCTCGCTACCTCATGACACCTTATCTACAAACCCAATTCCAAGTAAGGGAGAACACACCTGTTTGGGGCTGCAGCTCAAGAAGATGAGACCATATATCACGGACTGCTTGTGTGTAATAACCAATCTCAGCGTTTGCGTGAAGGCCGAACACCTCTGGAGTATTGGCAAGTGGCAGAGATTCTATCGCCTCTGCAAGAAAAAAAACACGCTTCCTAAAGATGCGATATATTAAACCGCAGCTGCCAGGCAGAAACGAATCCTGCAGAGAATGCCATGAGCAACTTTTGTTAATGCTCTGCTTGCAAAAAAACCTACAGCTGGTTTGAAACACTGCAAGGACCAAATAAACATTTTAAAGCATGAAATACACACCCTCCCCATGGAAATGTATTGCTTAATAACAAAATTAACATGCCATTTACCTGTGGGGGGGGTGAGGTGTGGGGTGTGTGTCTTAATTTTTTTTTTAAAGAAATGAGGAGCTGGCTGGTAAGCTCACGCATAAAGAACAGTATCAGCAGCGGGCTATAACTTTGCAGTAAAACACACACAGTGCCTGAAGTTCCTTTCAACTTCTTATCCCCGGTAACGGACACACAGAGCGAATGTATACTGCAAGTAGACTTTTTAATGCTAACTTACATGGCAGGAAAAGCATTTCTTACCAACATAGTCATCTTTTACAGTCCCATGTGGAATTTTATAATCAACCGTGTCGTTTTTATAAAAATGAAACACTTGGAATGTGTCAAATATGAAATCACCGAGGTACTCATCCATATAGACGGTCAGAATACGACGATCAAAGCTATCAATTGCGCGCCCGCCATACATGACCTAAAAATCAGTGACATCAATATTATAGCACTGGCAGTTGGGGCAGCAAATACAGTTAAAAATCACTGAGAGGTCCAAAACGCTCTTTGCTTTTGCAGTGACTGCACTGTGTAACACTGTCTCCCTTACGGGGTACCAAGGACATCTCCTCTGAGCCCCTCCCAAGGGGGACCAAGCAGGACGTATTTGGACTCAGTGTGGATTTGGCTGCTGTGGCCGCTCCTCATCACCCGTCTTGGTGGTTTTAGTGCAACGGCACCTTCCTCAGGTACCAGCTCACGCTCGGCTGTGATTAAGTGCTGCAAAATAACAGTTCCCCTCAGGATTTCGTGTCACAGCAGCTACGCAGACCTGGCCAGCAACTACACGGCAGAAACCACACTCAGCATTGCGAGAGCTTTAGAAATCCGATCGTGCAGCTCTCACATCAGCAATGCCCCACTCTACTAATACTACTGTAACACTCTGCTCTTCAGTACCTTTCAGCAGAGGATCCCAAGGGCGTTCTCACTCAAAATTAATTAAGCATCGTAACTCCCCTGTTGTGCAGTTACACACCATAGCCCGATTTCATTGAGACAATGAGATTAAGCGACTTGCTCAGGGCTATGCAGGAGTTTCAAGGTTGCCCAGGAGAGATTCTGAGCCAAGCTCTACTTGAGGATACCGCCCATGCGGAAAGGGAAGTGTCATTTATCTGGATTCTTTTACCATCAAGTGTTCCTGAGTGACACTGTAGGCACTCACCTCACCAATAAGATACTTGAGACTGCTCCAGGGGATTTTATCATCATTTTGTTCGAAAGCTTTTGTCAAGTATGTGTTAAGAATTTCCATGCAGACCTAATGAAGTTGTTGGAACATGTGAGATAAGGAGATCCATAAATCAGCCATACATATCCACAGATTTTATTTAATGTAGTTCTCATTTGAAAACTAACAATCATTTCTTTCTCAAATAATTAAAAAGTTAAGTATAAATCCCTCTTAAGAAAATAAACCCATGAGAAAGGCAATATAAACATGAATGATTGGGAATCTCAATTTTTAGTGGCAAAAATTGACATTATAGAAGATTGGGAATCTACATGAGTCCACGGCAGCAGAAAAAAATGAGGCAAAATGTTATTGTGAGAAATTGTTAAATCTGGGTAGATTATATGTTTTCAAAAGTAATCTGAGCAACTCAGGGATGTAAGAGCAGTTGTAATTATTTTCTTACCTGGAAATCAGATTCGTTAAAATCATATGGTACATTCCAGCCAACCTTCCCAAACTTCCTTCTCTCCTGAACCACAGCATGGAAAAATGCCAAGACGTAGACTAAGGATTTAAAGGCAGGATGTGGGCACTGCTCTAAGGCTTCTTCAGGAATTTTGAAGTAGGTGGCTCTCATGTTCAGTTTCAGACCATTAGGTGGTTCTGTCACAACCTACCAAAATAATTAGGGAAGCCATCAATTACTGGGTAGCCTCAGGAGAACAAGCTGTAAATGCATTACGCGCTCTAGGTAACCTGTACAATGCAAGCTTGAAAATTTTGAACAGCTTCCCAAATTCGTATCAATATGGATTCTTTTCTTAAGTAAAGACATGAAAAACCTTTTAAGTTTATCAAGGTAAAGACACATATGTAAAGAGAAACTTGATACTATTTTAGAAATAGTCATGTTCTTGGAAAGACATTAATATTTATCATACTTGAAGATCTAATTTACTGAAATATTACCGGTATTTTACATATTTCAGTTTGTCCTGCATATCACCACAGTAAGATGGCTTAACAGTCTTTAGTATGGCTTTACTGCTGATCAAACTGAGGCAGAGCCAGCTTCCTGGCAGCTTTTTCAAAGTGCTATAAAACTTTGTTCTCACTGCTCATGGCTAGACCTAGAAAGTGCGTATTTGCAGACTTTTAAAGCTCCATTCAGGCTCACTTCTCCCTCTGCAGCACTAAGCTCTGCTGGAGGTGAATACCCCAGAGCTGTCACTGATACACGGCAGCACATAGTGGGTGGGTCTGTCATGCCACTGCTTTCAAATCCGTGAAATAAAATGATGATGTTGACTGCGCTGGTTCAACACAAAGCAGCCACAGGAAAGAACATTAGGACAGCATCATGGCTTCTGCCTTCAAAATAATCAGCTCAGCTTGCTCGTGATAAATGCTGCAGCCTCAAGTAGCAGCTGGAAACCATTATCCTATTAGGACGTCTGCTCCACTGGCACTATTGCCAGGCGAGACAGAGACCTCAGCTCTGCACTTCAGCAGCAGCACTGACAGGGCTATTTCTGTCTCTCCGGATATTCCTCACTCGCGGCAGCAGCTGAATCTGAAGAGCATTTGTTACGTTTCCAGGTTTACTCACAAACCTCTGCTGTGAAATAACTGCTTCAGAAAAAAACTGCTGAACAGCTTTCACCCAAAGGAAAAATCATAAGATAAACAGTATGATGAAACAAAGGATTTGGTTTATAAAGACAAAGAGCTAGTACCTACAGCCCAAGCCAACACACTGCACTCAGCAGTGCTCCCCCCAAAGCCGTTCTGTTCTGCTGAGTAAGAGTGGCAGGACCTGCCCCCCTGGCCGGGGTTTCCCCACTGCTGGGTACCTTTAAGGACTTCTGCAGTATTCCAATGGGGAAGCCCTTGGTCGGGTCAGTGGTCAGCCAGAGGCGAAAGTCTGGATGAGGCTTTGTGATGTTCTCCAGGGCCTTTTCCAGATTGATAAGCCACTTCACCAAAAGGTGACAGTTCTGCAACATCAGCCACTCTCCACTAACCACCACATGCTCCAGCATCTGCAAAGCAATCTTAAGAGAGGGAGAGAACTGTCCGTGAGTAACACGGCCTTTATCCTGCACGCAAACCGAACCTGGTGGGTTAGTGCAAGGGATTTCCTCCTGCTAGCCAGCACACTCAGCACTTGAGTTAGTCTTAGTAGGCTTGCCAGAATGCTCCTGACTGAGAACAGGCCTTTTCCAATACCACAAGTTGCTCTGAGGTGCTTTCTTTTTTTTTATTTCCTTAATTCCTTTTGAAATTAAAAGTCATGCAGAGCACTGAAGTATTTCAAAACAGTACAGGAGTGTGCACGGCCCAGAAGAGGGTGAGCAGCAGAGCCCAGGAAATGGTGGTCTAAAGGAATCTAACAGGAGTTCTCCCACTGACTGAATTCACAGTACGTTCAGTCAGCTGCCAAGCTTTGGACATCCCTGCCTTTGTGTCTGTAACAAAAAGGAAAGCTACAGGAAAGACAGAGAGAGCAGCAGGGTATCTTTTTGGTAACAAACACTGTGACTTCCAATCAACCCACAGAGTCACTGATTAACCTTTGAAAGGCTGCAGAGTCACACCTTTTCAGCTCAACTATTTTTTAACAGACGACAATATCATTTTGATTCTGAATCTTCCAATCAGCCAAATGTCCCCTTTCACACTACAGAGAACCATTATTCCCAGGCTGGCAAACTGTGTGCTAGGTCTGAACCACAAAGTAACTCCCTTTAAAATGGAGCAGGCCTTTGGAAAAGACATTCGAACAGGCCCGCAACATTAGGAGCATGATTTGCAAAATGCTGTACACAGCACATCCCTACCCTCCCAACGAAGTTACCTTTTCTTGGCCTTGTCCCATGGCTAAGAATTTGAGTCTATCCCCTCCAAAGCCTGTCCTCTCGGCCAGTTTCATGAGGTCACTGACGGGATCAGAGCCAGGACTTAAGATAAAAACAACCGGTGAGTGCGGACTGCTCTGCTCAAAGACAGCTTCAAAGCTGATCACGGGGGGCTGCACATACCTGGTAGGAAAAGAAGCACAATAAACTGCTAATTTACACAAAAGCAGCCATTTGTAAAAGATGACTTTTACACAAACATCAGAGCTCACTGCAGACTGCAGATGGAAATGATATGGAGACAAAACACACTCTGTTGTTTAGGCAAACTGCAAAGTCATTTACATAGTTGATTACAACTCCGGTTCTGTGGCAAATACCTGAATGGTGTGATTCGGATTTGAAAGAAGAGAGTGACTTACTTCTCACTCATTGTCAGACTAACATAGTCCATTACTGCCCGATACAGCCGGTCCACTCGGAAACACCGTAAAAGCAGGAGTTTCTGAAAGTTTGTGAGATTGTCCTGGTACTGCATGGGGAACGGCATCTGCTCCAGAGCTTCTGTATCATACCACTGGCAAGAAAAGATGGGAGACAACACAAATGGATCAAATGGCTCGATCAATGAAATTAGTAGGAAAGCAGACAAAAGCAATTTGATTAATGAGGGGCCAAGAGACACAAGGAGAACAAAGTCAATCAGCTGCAAAGGAATATTAAAAGATTAAGTGAATGCAAAAAATTAATCTTTTTCAGTTTATACTGTATTCAAGTCCAGAAACACATTTGTACTTTCATTTCATGTCAAGTAATTCTCTGAAGACACAGAAAATAGCATCTCAAGCAGAAAGTATTAACAGATTGCTTACAGAAAGACTTCTTATAAAGCAAGAAGGCATGGAATGAAACTAAAGGCAGAACAAAGGAAAGTCTGTGTTTGTAACTAGCCTATAGAACTCACTGCCACAAGAAGATCAAAGTACAATTGAGCAGTACAAAAAGTAACAGTGAAATGTTGACTGTTGAAATCAACAGCAAATATTCCACTGACTTAACAGGGCAAATAACTCATCTAAGGCATTTGACTGGAAAATAAAAAAATCTACAGTATACCAGGGAAGATTTTTTTTGGTTTGTTTTTTAAATAATAAGAGCCTTAATTCTACTGGAAATAAGCCAATCGCTAACCGAGGTCAAGAAGAAAAGCAAGGCCTTGACAGAAAAAGCCAGTGGTGACATGCCTCCTGCCGAGTGCTATGGCACATTGCATCATACTTGAATGTTTAATACCAAAAGAAAAACAAGGAGAGAGAACCAGGATTGCAGAAAAGCACGTACATTTTTCCATACATCTGGATTTTTTTCCACATCATCTGGAAGAGATTCAAATTTCTCAGGAAATAGTTCAGACAAGCGAATTAGGTCTTCCCAGCCTTGATCTGGAAGCCAAGCATACGGTTTCTTTCGTGCACTCTTCTCCAGGGAAATATTGCCTAGTCACATTCAGAAACCAGAGTGAATGTCCATGTCATAAATTCTCCAATACATGACCACACGTACAGTCCCACTGCACAGAGAAACCAACTGGAAATTTGTTTCTGGAAGCACTAAAAAATTAAACTGGTCTGCTAAAGAAAAGATGGTATTCTCCAAGTGCTTGCAAAAGGCAGTTTCATCTTTGCAAACATTTCTAAAATTATTTATACATAGTCAGAAAATAACTAAAGGTTCTTTTTCTCAGATAACATCCCAACAATTATCTAATGTGACATTTGTCAATGGCTGCAGATAAAGATTAGCCTCTTTGCTGCTTAACAAAGTGAAAAAATAGAAATAGTAGAATCCACAACTTTTGTAAATCAACACAGTTCAGCTATTTTCAGTGGTCTCTCTAGGTTCTAGCTTTACAGCAAATCATATCTGGTCAAAATCTATCTTCAAAAGATCTTACAGCTATTGCTACATATAGCTATATATTTAAATATTCACTTTACCTTTCAAAAAGAACTCAAGTTCTTCTTGTGGAACTCGGCCATCAGCTTGTTCTATCTTCACAGTCATATTAAAGGAGAACAGTAACTTGTGTCTCTCAAACAAGCCTACATTAAAAGGACAATATTTTCAAAAATCAGCTGCTAAAAATTGTGGAACTGCAGCAATCTTTAAATCCACATCCTGCATCTGGTCACCCTACAAGACCAGGGTGATCAAAGACAGGGGTTTGGATCAGGCTTAGAGAGTCAAAACAGCATCTGTGAGCTACATCCAGGGATGTGAGATCCATAGCTGCATTCTACCATTAGTACCGTTTCTTTAGAAGTACAATGGTAATATGCATAGTTTCTTCAAACAGAAACAGCAGGGAGTTAAGTATAAATGGGGACCAATGCTGAGAACTGAACATTAGTGAATTCACCGTTTGGTAGCTTGCCTCTTGGATGTAAACCAACTGAGGGCACGGCTTTTAACAAGCATTTGCACAGCCCAGTATCAGCCCATCGTGAAATTGCACTAACCTGTGCAGCCGTAGTTATAGGTGTTGAAAGTCAGTGTATCCATGATGTTTTTTAACCTCTTTGGAAGAATAGGACTGGGCATTGATTTCCGAAGAGAGAGTCCAAAAACCTCTAAGAAGGAGACCAGCGAGTACTGATACATGATGTTGACAAGGGCCATTTCGGACAAAACAGAGAATAAAATGGCCCCTCTCCTGGCAGCTGGTCTGTAGCCATCTCGAAGACGATCAATATCCACTGCCGTCGTCTCAGCCAGATTCAGTTTTTCAATCACCTAACCAAACATTGATTTTATACGCATGTAATTACTGCGCTGGTCCACAGTATGTATATTCTATCACAATAAGCAGAGCTACTCAGTGCCTGCCTCTCTATGTTGACTTTATAGGGAATCTGGGCAGGTAACCCTAAAGAAGTAGTACGAATTGTAAAAATCAAAAGTTAGAGAAAATTAATCCCACCCTATGTATTTATGAAAAGTAAAGGCAAAGATTTACACAGAATCATGGAAATAGTGTGGGAAAAGCCCTCTGGGGATCTTTAGTTCAACTTTCTGCCCAAAGTTGGACTATGACCATCACTAGATCAGGTCAGCTGTGGCTTTGTCCAAGTACAGCCTGAAAACCTCCAAGAATGGAGATTCTACATCCTCCTGAGTAACAAATACCTTAACTTTTAATTTCAGATCTGATACAATACAAGACAAAGGTTGTTTCAGAGCTGAGAGAAACACATCACATGCTCTTTGCTTTAGAACTGTAGACAATCCTTACTTTGGTCCTGATAAGGACTTTTCTGAAGATAGGATTTGGTCCTCTGCCGCAATAAAATACTGCCCAACACTGAAAGATGCAAAATACTCAGGAGAAAACTCTCCATTTCCTTTCAAACTAATTCCTAATTCAAGGGTGAAACATGAAGCACAATACAAAAGGAAAAAACATGTTCTATTATATCTTCCCAAAAAGCCCAGAGCCGGTACCTCAGTAGCTTTGTATTTTGTCTCTTCCAGGGTTTGCACCAAGTCCAAGTTGTCCAACATGTTTCCTGTGGAAGATGTCAGTTCCCGAAGGAGAGAGTCTTCCAGATCTTTCAGCAAGTTTCTGTTCTCACTTGTCTCCTGGATGAGATGTTCTCTCTGTTCTTCCAATTCCTTTCTTTCAAAACCCGTGATGACGCTGAGCAACTGATCCTCTAGGCCCTTTAGTGTAACTACAGATACAACACATGTACACAGCACACAGTCTTTTTTTAAATACAAGGAGAACTTCCACAAAACTTATTTCATCTCCATCATCTCATAAAACTACAGCAATGCAACAGAGTGACTTGGTTAATAACTCTGTATCTTAATTCTACCAAAGCATCCTAACCTGACAGGTGCAAGAAGAGATATTTAACTCAGTTTCAGATTAGAAGAGAGAAGTGAGAAAAATTTTCTGTTAAATCAGATGCTAAGTATAAGGGAGCCTATCTAGTTTCACTGCTGTTTCAGACAAACAGCCAGGCCCTAAACGTGCACTACAGCATAGTCACTACTTTGCAACTAAATACACACTTTTGCTTACCTGTATAATTGATAACCATAGCTTTGCCAAACACAGAGGGCGAATACTTTGGGTTCGATAATTTGGTGTTCAGGTACAATCTAAAATTACTGTCATAGTCAACCTCTTTGTCACCCAGGACAACGAATGTTCGCCCCTGTGCAACTTTGATATTCTTCTCTAAGACATTGTCTATCACAGGATCAATGTATTCATCAACACCGTACAGCAAGAAAGGGCTTCCATACTTTATGGCCAGTTCTAGTTGTTTAAGGAAATCTGGATCATTAAAGGAAGCCATCTGCAAGAGAATAATGGGAAGATATGAAAAGAGAACTGATACTCAATTTGCTCGACATTATTATTTTACAATTGTTGCCAGCACTAAGGAAGTTGCTCTTTGTTGCTTTTTATCTTTCTTACAGATGATGTAAAATGCACTGGTACAAAACAGTCAAGGTGCTTTTTTTTTTTCTGATCAGTTGAGAATCATTTCCATTTGGAGTACTATTCTTCAAAGTTCCACCTGTGCCTCTGTTAATCGTCCTACATGAAAACTCCATCCTGGAGCTAAGATAAAACACAATCTACACCAGCCTTTTGGTTATACTATTTCTGCATCAACTAAGGCTGGCCAAAATCCCAAACAAACCATCAGTCCCAAAGTATTGAAAGTCATGTGAACACTGATATTCACTATCCATTTTAGAGACACAATAGACAACACATTTGTCAGTACATAATCGGTTCCCCATTCAAGGTGAAAGATATTTATGCAGCTTTTAAAACAACCAGTAAGTGATCATTTATCTTTACCCTCAAGTTATTTTTTTTTTCTTTCTTCTTAATCCAATGTAATGCCTGTTGTTGTGGGTCAATACAGAGTGGGAAGCGGCTTGCATACGTTGTCAGGATGCCATTCTGGACAGAGAGCTCATCTGGAGGCAATCCTTGGGAAACCCACCTGGGAACAGAATAGATCAAATACCAGGCTGGGACCAAAACTCAGTGGGAGAGCAGCACATTTCATTTGTCAGTCAAATTATGGAATTCATTGAGCACACTATTTAGACACACAAGGAAACATATAGTATGTGTGATTGTGAGAACAGCGACAAAACTCCAGCTGACTCATTGTCTGAGTCATTTGTAATTACATCGACTTGCATTTGGTGAGTAATTCTGCAGTAGTTGACATATGGGCTACCTGGGCATGGGTTTAATTCCAGATTCATTGAAGTCAATGAAAAGATTCATGTTGGGCTTTGGGCTTAACACGTATTATAGATAACACCTTTAAACATCTCCTAAAAAGGTATTACATGTGTCCAGGTTCAGTGAATGTCCCTGGAGTGTAAAGTACAATGGTTTGTTATAAAAATAGTCTCTGTTAACCAGAAGAAAAACAATTTGTCTCCTTGCCATCTTTGAAACGGGAAAGTAAAATGGGCTCTCTCTGGTAAGGCTGTGCACCTCCACCCACAATGCCACTTCTATGCTACAAATTCAGACTCCCAGTTCACGATTTCACATTCGGTAGTCACTGGGCTTCTTGACTGGACTTACCTGCTAACCTCCACCTCATTGGTCAGGAGGCTTTCTAAGCTAAATGGTTGACTGAGAGGAATCTCTCGTGAGAGGATATCTTCTTGCCACACTTGATAGATCATTTCGTTACGAAATTCCCAGTTGAATGCTCCTTCATAGCTCAGAAAAGCAGCACAGAGTAGACAGTCTCCAAGCAGCTTCACCTTTCGTATTTCATAGTCCTCTAATTCCTTTGTCCACCTGATAGAATTATAAGGGAATCCTGCGTCAGTCTGTACCAGGTAGATGGGGTTTATGTGCAGAATTTCCATCTGCTGCTACTTTAGATGTAGGTTGAGACAGATCCCCAAATTTACAGTCAGTTGTCCTCTCACTGTTATGATGGCCACAGACACCGAGTTGATCTGAACCTTCTTCCTTTTAATCCGAGTTCATCTTTTTCTTCTGCACTAAAAATTGTTATTATTTTTCAAGAGCTAATCGGTATTAGCTCAGAACAGATAGTAGCTCTTCTCAGAAACAAACATCACAGGAAGTGACCATTTCCAAAAATCTCTCAATTTGATAGATTTTATCCCTGGCACATGACCCTCTGATGTCAAAAATGTTCCTCTTTGAATCTAGACTTACCTCTTGTTTTCAGATCTCAAGCCAAAGATGAGCTTGTCAGCAGCCTCTAATCTTCTCTGCATAATCTCTGCTTCTTCTTGTAACTGTTTGTTTTCTCTTATTGCCTCTTCATATTTGTTCCCCAAAGCTTTAAGCTCCTCCTGAATGGCAGCCAACTCAGCCTTTATCTTTTCCAGTTCCCGCTTACTTAAGTAATAGTTCCGTTCTAGCCTAGCCACCTACATTACATTATGAAGGAAATGTAAGAGTATGAGAGGAAAGAAGGGCTTTGGAGAGAAGTCTTAAGTTCTTAGATTTAATTTGGCTATCTCATATATTTCAAAGGGTCGTGATAATAAACAGCATAAGCCAAAATAACTAGCATTGTTTCTCACCCGCCTCTTCCCATCCCAAATGTATACATCATGGGCTGATATTGCAGTTCCAAAGCAGATAAATCTAGAGTTTTGTATCCAGAAGGTATAATATTAAAGCATGTGAGCAGTCCTGCTGACACTGGAGGTTAGCAGGACTGTCATCCTGTGACAAAAGAGCAGGTTTGTCTGCTTAATAACAACAATATTAAGACCTCAAAAATAGTCAGACTCATCATGTAGTGAATATACTTTCTCATTAGCCAGCTGTATATAATTACCTCTTCTTGAAGAAAGTTTCTCAGCATCATCTGTTGGACATTAGATTTCCTTTGGTAATACAGCTAATTTTCTAGTCGTTCTAAAAAAAGTTAGTCAAAGGTCTGTGCTTAAGGGACATCGATGTTGTGTACTACTGAGCTCTGCTCTCTGCAAATGCCATGTGTCTTGAAGTCTGTTTTTAGCAGACAGTTATAAACTGTGTTTTTCTAAGCATGTTAAATTACAAAATTCCAACTCAACATGTTCCTCCCTCCTCCGTCGAGCACAGGCAGGGATTGGAACCCACATCCCAGCATCACGACACAACAAACACAGCAATTTATAACTAAGTACCTGCCTCACTTGTACTGCAATAGCTCTCCTAAAGACCTCTTTTTAAACACTTCAAAGAGGAGAAATGGGCAGTGTACAAAATTGTCAAGTATTATTTTTCTCATCAGGATCATGCTTCTTCCTCTGAGTTTGAATCCACACACTTTACCTTTTCTCTCTTTGGCTTGACTTCTCTAACCACATCACAGTAGCTCATCACTGCATCAACAAACTTTAACATTCCCAGTCCTGCTCTGCTCACAAGTTCCATTTCATTGAAGGATGTATTAAGATTCTTTAACAGAGCTAAACAGACAAACACAAAAATATTGCAAGTGAATTGAATTACAGTGCAGAAATCCTCAGAGAAATAGCTTTCCCTACCAGCAATATCGAGTAATGCTGTGACAGACAACATGAAACTTTTGTCAGAATATTAAAGAGACTCAGACCTTAAGATGAAGCTACTGGGCTATAACAATACAAGCACAATATTGCTAGTGATTCCTCAAGTTCTTTCTCCACGAAGGGAGTGCATTCAGTAGTTGATCAGCATGTTTGAGGATCACAGTTTGTTTTCTCTGCGGCAATCAGATGCAATTTTCTTCAAAGAGCCAAATTCCCCTCTTAATGGAACTACTCTGGATTACAACCTAGTGAGCATGTGCAAAGTTTCACCAATTAGCTTTAGATATAGCTTATCTTCTTTCCACTCTGTGCATATCACATTTTAATTGCCACCACATGGATGAGGTCACAGTTCTACTAAGTGGCTAAAAGCAGACAGCAGGCCTGCTCAGGTAACCTGTTTGTTTCTTGCCTGCTCTGAACCTGTAAGACCCTTGCTAAGGTATAAACTGGATGTAACACATAGCAGAAGGTCTTTGTACTCTGAAAAATCCAGTCATCCCAACAGTGCAACATCTGCAGCATTGCGGACAGCGCTGTCCCTCTGCATAAAGTGAATCCCACCCTCCCAAATAACCCTGGAAGGACGCTGACATTGCTGCACATTAACAAGATCCTATGTTCATTCCAGTAATTTACCTCGGACAGATTTCACTTGGCTATGAGTAATTCCATCAAAATCTATCTCCATCAGGGATCGCAGGAAATTTGCCTCAGACATCATTGCTTTGGCTGTCTTCCAGTTTAATTCTTTGTAGCCTCTGATTATAAGAACACATTCCAAAACAACCTGCACCTGCTTAGGGGGTTTTGCAAAGGATCTAGAAAACAGATGAAGACAACAGTAGAGGAGGAAAAGGAGGAGACAAAGCACATGATGCCAGACACACATACTTCCCATTAAGAGAGTCATTGCAATGCAACAAGAGCTAGTACATAAGACCTCCTACACAAAGTGAAAAAGATAACCCAGGCCAGACAAGAAATTATTAACTAGTCAAAAGCTCAAAACCTATTTTTGTATTCAGACAAATTGATCAATGAAATACTAAAGGATTTCAACAGTGGAAGGCCTAAAATACTGAGCCATGATATTCTTCCCTAGGGCAGTGTAGCATCTGTCCGTTGGGAGAAGCAGTACAGGAAGAATCCAGAGATCTACGAGAGAAAGGAAACTAAACAAGTGTGGCAGGGAAGGGAGAGCCATTGCTGTTTCCAGGAGAGCCAAGGACTGGATGTGCTTTCATATATATCCCCAAACACAAGATCTACTATAAAAGCACAGCAAGAAGTTAACTCAGCAGAGAAACACATTTTCATGCTATCAAAGCATCCCTGAAAAATAACTGGTATGTGGTACTGTATTCACACAGAATAAAAACAGAGGAGGAACGAAGAGGTTTGGACAGCCACCACTCAGGCAGAAAACCATAGCAGTTTGTGGTGCATCAGACACAGGGTAGAGAATCAAACATCAAACAAAGGAGTGGAAGATCAGGCTTGAGGGTAAGTCCTAGGCTAAGAATCAGGGGATTCTGTTGTGACCTCTGCACCCAGACAACTGATGTCCTGACCGTTACCCACACACCATGCAGGTGAGAAAGGTGAGGCGAAGGTTCAGACCCTGCACACAAGGGTGTCTCAGTGAATTTCCAAGAGTACATCCAAATGAGTCACCTGATTTCAGTAACATCAGACTTGTCAAGCTTCTGAAGCTCCAGTTTGGCAGCTTCTAAAATAGGCGTGACTTCAGCCAAAGCTGTCTCAGCAGCCGCCTTCTCCGTAGCAATAATCTTATTCTGTTCCTCTATCTCCACAGCTTTTTCTTCAGCCAGTTTTTTCTTCTCCTCAGCTAGGAATTGTAAAGGCAGGACCATAAATGGATTATTCAAATGTGTATACAGAACATCCACTAATACAGATTTGCTCTTGGCTGAAAATCAGAAATTACCATCAGTTCAGTACCTTTTTGTTACTAGCTTGCCAATGTTTACAGTTCCATCACCAGGTTAAGAATACTGTTAGCGTTCCACACAAGAACATACATAATCTTTTTTCCTCCCATGCTTCCCTTTATTTTTCCTCTAATAGCAATTTTCTGAATCAGAAAGTCCCTTTCTTGCTAATGCTTCTTTCCCACATTACATCCTGCACCTTGGAAAGGGAAGACAAGGGCAGGAGAACATAGGTATTGAGTCGCGTAAAATACTGTAGGCCAAATATATCGCAAAGATGGCAATCTAGCCAGATAGGGGACCTACTCTTCTAGCATGACACTAGATCAGCACAGACAGAACAAGAGGGTTACCTCTCGAAGCAGCTGGAGCTCTTAGAGTGTTGGGTTGGGGTCAACCCAACACAACACAGACTACATGAGGTTTGCTTAGCCTGTAAACTACCTACCTACTTCTGTGTTTGCTGAAATCTCTTGTAACAAAGCTTCACAAGCAGCTGCTTTTTCCGCTAATATAATCCTTTGCTCAGCAAGTTTCTTGTTCAGCTCAACCAGCTGTACACTAGCTTCCTTCAGTTTAACTAAGCCCCCATCCAGCCGTTTACATTGTGCTAGGTAGAAAAAAAAGGGAGAAATGTTAGTGAATCATTGATTGTGTCCTATCACACAGCAACAGACAATCTCACAGAAGGTAAATATGCTTATATGTGCACTTTGCAGCAAGGCAACCTTGGTTATGAAAGGAAAATGACTCTGAGAGACTTTTCCTTTCCTAAGCCTCCTGCCCAAGATGGTGCTAATGTCACTTGAGCTGCCGTATAGTAACCCTGTACCACAACTTGCTTTCCATATTACATTGTTCATGTTTTATCCTCTTCACATATTTCAGTGCCCAATGAAGTATGAATAAGAATTGCTGCTTGAGGAATAATGTCAAACCTTGAGCTCGGCTAGGCTGGTATTAGATTTAATCAGACTCTTCCCCAAGCAGTGTCTGGTTTGGCTCAGGCTGATGCACAAAAGAATTTGAAGAGAGTCCACCGTTTGACAGACAGAGTCCAAACACTCACATGTGGCCAAGACACTGGTCCAATGTCAAAACCAAATGCCAGCACAGCATTTAAGATAGTACTGATAAAGTTAGTTTTGTATAATGTGGGTAATATGTGGAATTCTCACCATTTTTTAAAAAATATATATATTTAAACCCCTTATTAAAAAGTCGAAAGCATTTGCACAGCCTTACCTAAAATGAACTCGTTTTTCTCCTCCAGCAATTTTGCATAAGTATGGATAAAATCAAGGTAATTCTTTGGTGTGACATGGTTGCTGCGTCTCAGCTTCTGCAGAAACCTCTTGCTGAAGTCCCCTACAGATTCGTGCACCATGACCATATGCTCAATCACTGACTTGGAGTTCTCTGATGGGACGCGTGTGTTTTTTCCTAAAATTGGGCAGAAAAAATTAAAAAATTCAAAGGTTTTAGGTTTTTTTAAGAGTCTGCCAATTACCATGTTTCTTACGTACATCTAAGTCAGGCACAAAAATAGTCTTTTCTGGGGCAAAAAGCAAGATCAAGGTAGAGTCAGAAGAGAACCTGAACCTCCTGGGAGGCAGGCCACATTGTCTGCAGAGTTGGGAACTTGAATTTTAGCATTTTTTAAAATCTATTTGAGTAAGAAACTTCCATCCAAAACCATATTAGACTGGAATTTTGCATCACCTGTTTAGACACAAGCGCAATGGGAAATCAAATGATGAAATCTACAATGACTGCAAAGTAAAGAATATATTTCTTAGGCTATCCCAAGGGCGAATGGGTTAAAATACTGACATTTTACATACCAACAAAGGATTGCGCAACTGCACACAAGGCCTGGCGGGGCCAGGGTAAGAACCAGTCAATACCAGTGTTGTTGACAAGACCTTAAAATAAAAGGACAGTGTTATCTGAAAAATTCCTTCATAAAACTAGACCCTAATCTGCCAGGCAGTCCAGTGCTTAACTTTATTTGCATCAAGAATCTGCAGGATCTGTCTTATTTGACTCCTGCTTAGCAACAATATTTACCACAAAGTCAACACTTCCATTTTGATAGTAAACAATCAGCTTTGCACCTGTGTCCTGCTAACTATTCGTTAGGCTGTACCATAGTACAGGATGCACTCAAAAGCTGCAACAAGGTGTTTTAATGCTTGAGTTAGGTTTCCCACCCGTACCCATCTGTCACATGTCTCTTCAGTCTCCCAGGGCTCCTTGCAGCCACCTGCTTAAGTGTAGCATCCACCAGATTCCGGTGTTTTTTCTCTCAGAGGGTGTTTCTCTCACCATGTCCTTCTTTTGGCTTTGGATACAAAAATGTTTCTCTTACCACCATCCTTGTTTCATAATGATTTAATACCACGCATTGTTCTGTACAGACTACAGAAGAAAGGGTGCAGACATAGGCTGTGTATTTCCAGTTCAATGAGGATGACTAATTGATTTCTAACTGTTCAGCTGGAAAATGAACTGATCTGGTAAATGCTAATCAATAATACCCACCAATGTGTGGTAATTAACTGGAAAAAAAATCATGCACTGCAAAGACTTAATCATGAAACCTGTGCTGCTTTGCTTTAGCTGCCAGACATCTCTGAGTGTCCACTGGAGACTTCTTCTCTCCTGCAAGCCTGTATTTCATGAGGAAGGGACTAAGCAGTGTAAACAATTGATACCTGGGAAATTTCTGCACCACGTTCTCAGATCATCCCCAACTGGGGACATGCCCAGGACAATATGAAGGTTGTTTGCGCATTTGTTTACAAAATATTGCCAGATACTCTCTTTAGCTGGGTTCATGCCAGCTTTAGTAGCTTCATCTCCAATCTGATTTAGAATGGTGTCTTTTTCATCATCTGCAAAAAGGGCTGGCACCATTCCTGTAACATAAGGACAGAAGAATGCTAGTGAGAACAACCAGTAAGGGAAAGCCATATGGCTGGGGACAGGGAAGATGAGAAACCAGAGCTACAAATTTTAAACCTAGTTTGTAAAAATTATTCTGGGTAGTTTTGAATGAACCTATTAATCCCTCTTATGCTTCTCCTCCTCCCTCCTGCCCCCACGGAAAACGGAGAGACAGTACTTAGGATGATGCAAGGGGATTTTAAGGAATAATTAATTCATTTTTGTTTGGGCTTCAGTAACATACAAAATGTCACAAGAACATAAAGTTCCTTTAACTCCGCAAATAAAATCTTCATTAGTCTCTACAAACTGTCAGTTCACATTTTCATTCTCTCAATCACGTGGCTAATATTGCATAAGTTACCTAATGACAGACATAAGCAGAACAGGAACAGGGAAAACTAGACCAAGGAAAGGGATAAGATTTAACACATCTGTTTTCAAATCAGACTGTGTAGAAACTTCTATAGAGAGAGTGGTCACACAGTGCCAGCTGCTGCTCATTTTCAGCTGCTGCATTCACTAAAAGATACTAAACTACAGTTTAGGACGTGTGCATATATATATACATGCTTATATAAATATATATAAGCAGCTGCTGCAGTTCACGTGAATGCTATTCAAAAGCCAATGGGACAGAAGGTGGGTTTGTAGCCAAATGCAGCTGAAATCTGAGACTCCTGCAACATCATGATCACCACGAATTAACTCTATAGCCTTCCCAGACTCTAGGAAGATGCCAAAATGCCATTATTAAGGCCAAGATCATTTCAGGTAGTACTGAAAGGTGTAACTAACTAAAGCAGCAGAGAGCACAGGGTGAAACAGTAATAGCTGGATCAAGGGTACATTTGAGATTATGAGTCACAAGTAGACACTGATCAGGAGGAACTGAGGCTGCCTGTGTCACCTGAAGTTAACATGTTGTTGATGAGTTCCAGGAAACTCTCTTCTGCTACATGGGCATCTGTAAACAAGAAGACCATTGACTTGTTCTCAATACCCAGCTTCTGGTACAAATTTTTCAAATCTTCTCGGAAATTATTTTCTCCATATCCTCGACTCAAGATGATCTCAAACACCTAAGGATGCAAATATATACTGAGAAGACACAGATGAACCCAAGACTTGATGCTAACTCTAAATTTCCATCAGACTGAATGAAGGGGTTTGGTTTGGCACCTATCATCAGTAAATGTGTAAGTATAAAAAAAAAATCCATGTGTTACATTCTTTTTTAAAATTACATTTGTACAACCCTGCAGGACTGCACTTTCAAGATTGCTTTGTGTTCATCCTCCTTTTTTGTTCTTCCCTTCCAAGCCAACAGCCTCTGTAAGAGACTGAAAGTCCCTGTGAGAGAGGAACATTTCCTATCTGAAATATTGCAGTATCAATTCCAAGGTTTCTCAAGCAGCACTAGAGTGCTGCTGTAATACAGTTAAGTAACAAAAGCAGTAGTTAGGGACTATTAGTTGTTCACCCTCAAACCCATCCTTGTTTTCTGTCCCCAGTGCCAAATCCCGGATTTAGGCACTGACATCTTCCTGCCCAGATCACCCACAGTCATCGTCTTAGACTTCCTGGCAATCACCTCCCCTTGTTTTTCTCTCCACAGGGAAGAGATGCCAGCCCAATCTTATCTTGACTGACTGACTTCCCCTCGCCCTGTTAATTTAATCCTGGTCATAATATTGCTTTCCTTGTTCTTTTCACTGCAAAGATGCAGGGTCACTAACCTCACATCCAGCTGTATAGGCAGCCAGTCTTGTTAGAGACTGTTTTCCTGAGCCTCCCACTCCTATGAGCAGGGCATGCCCGCGATCCATCCGTATGATGCGATGTACATGGATTAAGTGCTCCAAAGCATCATCAAAAAGAACCAGATTCATTTTAATATTAAATTCATTATATTCCTCCAAAATCTCCTGCATAGGAAGGTAGACAGAATGTTACTAGGAGACCAAGGAACAATTAATAACATTAATAAAATAACAACCCATGTAGCAGCCTTATTCCTTTCCGCTTCCTCAAGGAAAATAAACTACTGGAAAACACTGCCGAGCCTGTAGCGGATCCTCAGTTTTCATTACTGCAGACTCCAAATGGGTAACGTTACTTGAGTAACAATTGCACATAAAATTCTCTGTGTACACAAAAAGAGAACAGATTTCCTACAGTTTGAGGCAGGCTTCTGCCCATTCCTCAGGCACAGAGACAGAATCAGGCACGGTTCCAAGCTGATGCACATTACCTGAAAGAGAGCTTTTGCTGCATCATAGTCTTGGATGTCTTCATAAATACGAGGTTCTCCTTCATTCAATGCCATTCTAAAATCTCCAAAAAGAATAGGATCCCTCATGGCATGCTCCAAGTCATCTATGAAATTCTCTTCAATCAGTTTTTTTATATGACCTTGTACCTTCAAGTATATGAAATGAGTCAGGAAACACAACAAAGCAGATTAATCCAGTAACACTCAGAAGGGTGATAATGCAGATTCTTGCTCAAATACTGACTGATTTCAATGGAATACTTATGTCACTAGAAGATCCACAGACCGCAAGCCTCCTATTGTGCGCTATGTATGATCTAAAATGATCTTTTAGGCAGTTCAAGAACCATTCAAGCCAATGGACTGCAGAAGTTTAAGACAAAAAAGGACAAACTTGTTAAAAAAAAACACCTGTGCCACTGCTAACCAATTTTCCTGGATGGGCAAACCAAGTGACACTTCCCATTCCTACAACAGATCCGCTCACTTAGTCTACCATAGTTCACTTTATTTTAGAAGAGAAAACTGCATGGGCCCGTGTTTTAAATTAATGGAGCAACATAGTGGTTAGACAAGTCTGCAGTCTGACTGCAAGACCCCAGTGCAACAATTGGTAATGTTGCTGTTGCAAATTAGTTGCCATAGTAATAGTCAGTGACTACTAAAAACTGAAAGAAATTACTCACCAATGCTTTGTCTGCTTCATTAATCAGCCTGTCATGGAAAACCCTCAGGCACTCATTTCTCCAAACTCTCACCATCTGGGTCACTGTTGGAAACCTACATTAACAGTGAAATATCAGACCGCACCAAATGAGCTGACGTGATTCCTAAGGCCATATGTTAATAACACTGACCAAAGTCTGGATTGACTTTTTTTAACTCTTTTTGGTTTTGTACTTGTCATAAGGACAAATAATTAATTTGTTTGCGTTTTTACCTCTGGATATCTTATTTAAGAAAGACTAATGTATCAGTGTTTGTCGTCGTGAGTAGGATAGGATAGGATAGGATAGGATAGGATAGGATAGGATAGGATAGGATAGGTTATTTCAGTTGGAAGTGACTTACAACAATCACCTAGTCCAACTGCCTGACCAATTCAGGGCTGACCAAGTTAAAGCATGTTATTAAGGGCATTATCCAAATGCCTCTTAAACACTGACAGACTTGGTGCATTGACCACCTCTGTAGGAACCTGTTTTTGTGTTTGACCACACTCTCGGTAAAGAAATGCTTCCTAATTTCCATTTTAAACCTCTCTTGGCACAGCTTTGAACCGTTCCCACACATCCTGTCACTGGATACCTGGGAGAATTACCTCATCTCCACCCAGATTCATCCAATATAAATAGGTGTAAGATCACTGAAGGCAATTTTTCTATTCTTACCTCTCTGGAGTTGTAAGAATAAGTCCATTATACACCCTGGAGAGATCCCGCAGGTTAAAAATGTAATGGAATTTGGAAGGAGTAGGGGGTAGGTCATGAATAAGCTTTTTATAAAGCTCCAAAGTACAGACAGTAATCTTGTCAGAGATGGCTGATACAGACTCATTAAACATCTGAAAACATGAGAAAGAAAAAGTGTTTTCATGAGACTGCCCATAGAGAACTCAATGCTATTAAATATATTCCAGTTTCCAGTTTTTAACCTTGCTTGGCATATTTCAAATAACTGAGGGCATACATTTTCAGAAATTCTTATTCCTGTGTAGTATGAACATTCTGCAGTTAAATGTTTCAGGCAGGATCCATCTTCACTCCCAAGCCTGCACGGTGCTGAAGACACCAAACTCCATGACTGGGATTTCTACAGCACTTCCATAGCAGAAAAAATAAACTGCTCTTCTCTTATATAATGTTGCAGTTTACTTGCTAGCAATGCAGTCTACTGCATTATATTAAATTTTTTGCTGCCATTCAGGAAAGGGTTTGCTGACTTTTGTGTATTTGGTTACAGGTACCATAAACAAAGGGTTCACAGCTTTCAACCTATGAAAAGCACGAGTTTTATAAATTATCTGCTGACTTGAAAGTGTACATATTACTCAAGAATTTATGAAAACAACGTAAACTCATCTCCTGAGAAAGAGAAGAGGAAGGGAAAGGTTTGCATGAGGTTCTAAACAAGAAAAAAACTGGTAACAGAAGATTTCCGTTCTTGTGATAACACAGAAATAAATGTCTATTTAAAAATAATAAGCCTGTTGAACAATCCTTTAAAAACAGTGAAATTACCGCAGTGTGGCCTTTCAGGATGGAGGCATAGATCAAATTCAGTGATTGCTCAGAAGGAAAAGGTATGTTAAAAACACTGAAGAGTGAGATGAATCGAGGGTCAACTTCATTCCGACCTCCTCCAGCCTTCCCCATGGCAGCAATAAAATCCAGGTCTCGAAGAAGTTTACAGTTCATCTCCTTACCACGGTCGTACAAGAAACCTTTTTCTAGCAGCAGCTTCAACAAGGCAATGGGTTGCTGCGTGCCATACTCGTCAACCTTTGTAACACAAAATAGTCAAGCTCTTTAACACACAGTACATCAGCGTGCCACTTACTGCTATAAATGTGGAAATATCCTGCTCCATAGTCTTTGTAATGTTCTCCTGAGTAAGTGACACTTTGTAAAGCTCTAGCACTGATTGTGAACATTCATTCCAACGTCTCCTATGGGAAAAGTGCCTCTTTTCTGAGATAAACTAAATGCACACATACTCTTTTGCCCTATTTGTAAAGAGGAAGAGATGGTTTCTTTAGCACACAACCTGCAACCAGTATCAGGCCACAGAGACATGATTTTAACAGCAGAAAGAAATGATCCAACAGGATCTCACTTATATATAGGACAAATATTGTAACAGACGGAAACATTCCCTACTGCACACAAGTCAAACTCTTCTAAAGATCCTAAGCTGAAATCCAGTTATGGACTTACCATGAATCTCCTCGACTTGTGATTCATTGGATCTGTATATGAAGGGACCACATCAGTGCCACCCCAAATGTTTCTGTACTACCTTGCAAAGTATTGACACCTTACCCTTGGCATATTCATATCATCCATGAAAACAATGAGACGTTTTCCCATAGGAGGGCCGTAAGTATCTTTAGTTCGTTTCTCTACATTTGTCTCTAGGTTTCTCTGAATGTCCATTGATGTTGTACGAGAAGAGAAGTTAATTACTAGCAGCAGCTGCAAAGGGGAGTAAATGAGTAAGAATGGATTTTTACCTGGTCTTTTTTTAACTAGAGCATTCAAAAATATTCTTTATATTAGACTGTCCAGACATACAGGAAACACTTCTCTGGTTCATTTATTCACTTGAATTACAGATGACAAAGAAAAGTGATCCCATTCTTAGCTCTTCGATAACATATATTTCCCTTATAAATTCCCCTTATAAATATATTTCCCTTATAAAATTGAATCTATATGGTAGAACAGAACAAAACATCTTTGATCCTGAAGGATTCTCAAATCATTCACACACTGTGGGTCTGAGCTTGCAGTTACGTTACCAAAGTCAATATTGCTACCCACAGACTCAGGCTTCACAATGCAAATTTAACACAAGGATAAAGGACAAAAATGCAGCTTTAAAAACAAGGCAAAATGCGTCATACATACATTAAGGTCTTTGTTCAGATTGCTTAGGAAGTTTTGTGTGGTTGCTGTTTTGGATGTACCCGATTCACCTACAAGTATAACTGGGCGTTTTATTTTTACCATCTGTTCTAGTAACCAAGTAGTGCGTGTTGTATCCACTGTAGGCACTGAAAAAGATCATGAATATGATAGCAGGTTAAATTAAAATGCAGTACAGCAAGGGGATTTATATTTATAGGACAGTGCTGGATCAGACTCTCAAGGTATTAACATTCAGTTGCACAAAGACATAATCTGAAATATCAACTCACTAACAATGTTGAAAGAAAATTTTAATTGCTCAACTATCTCTTTTCAGCTTTTATTATTGGGATCTTTTCTCCTATAGATATATTAAAAAAGAAATTATCTTCCATATAGGAGGGTCATGGACTGGTTAAGCTCCATTTAATCCCTATTTCAAGGATATAATCAGGATTTATTTGGATCATAAGTATTTTCCCAGAACTCTACAGAGATGAATTTTGTTCTATGTGAATAGCCTGCCATTGGGAGCAACTTTAGAGATCATATAATTATCCCTTGTGTCAGTGAAGTTAACCTGTGCTTGCTGAAGTATTACTATAAAGTAACCTGCATTAATCTGTCATTAACTGCGAAAAGCACCTGTCACCATTATACAAGGCTTGAAGTAACAACCAGTAACAGCCTTAGGAGTGTAAGTTTTACCTACCAAGTGCCTGAACCACGGAGCTGACGTTTTTCCTAGAGTTTCTGGTAAAGCAGACTGTGAATCTCCTGCTATTCTGGCTTGTAAAAGGGACTGTTAGCTCCTATTAACTGAAACAACCTTTTCATCCTTTCCTCATTTCTTTATTACACAGTGCTGTAAATATCAACTCTACTTCTGCTAAGCTACTATGACAAGAACACTGAAAAAATTGATTTGTGCCATCACAAGAAACTGAATATAAGTAGATGACCTTCAGTACAGAAAGAGGATGTCCCATGTTGTGCCATGCACTCAGTGGTGACACGTTATAAATTAAAGGCATATCATCACTGTATTTTATCTTACACTCACCTAGAATGTCAAGAAATTTCACTTCAGGCTTATGAATATATTCAGGAACAAGTTTCATCCAAGGTACCCACTTTTTTTTCAATCCATCAAAATGAAAGTCGTACAAAGTTGGCAGCTGACCTGCAAACCATTAAGCAACTGGAGGTTTTCTAGGACACTGAAATATTTCCTAAGAAAATAATCTGATTGAGATGAAAGTTAAGGGTAAGATTCTGGACCAAGTTGGGCAACACTTCACTCTGTTTACTTGTCATTTAACCCAGTAAGACATCAGCCAAAAGTCTCCTAGTACAGCACTTCGATCATACTATCCATTGTTAAGCACTTTCCACTGGCTTTCCTTTCATGTTTCACTTTTCCTTTCACTGTTCACCTCTTCAGCTTGGCACAGAAAAGTACTGTTCTGTGAGGACAGACCAGTGGCTGAGAGTCATCTAACATCAGTATCACTATGTGGTTTTCAGTGATAGTCCTTCAGCAAGCATATTTTGCAGCCAGTACAGCTAGCTGGAAGGAAGAATGATATTCTGCCTTCGTGGAAACTAACACTTTTCTAATAAATCAATGGGATTCAGACTAAATTACAAGATCCTACCTGGCAGCTCCCCTGGCTTAGCCAGGATGTTATCATCATGAACTGTAGACATGCAGGAAATACGCTTAACATTTTCATCAAATTTAATTCTCCCAGCATCAAGAAGAGCAGCACCTAAGGAGGAATACAAAGCTTCCAAGAAAAAACACTCCAGAACATCAGGATCATAAGGCTGTACCGTAAGTAGAGCTTTCAGCATCACAGTCAACTGCACCACCTGTTGTAAAAAAAAAACAAAACTGTAAATAAACTTAGTATGTTTTCAGCTGTTCGAGTATTTGCTGATATTTTGTCCTTACAGGTGTATCTACTGATACAAGCATCAATGACAGTAGAAAAGCACTCTTAGGAACTGTTTCTTTTATCTCTTGGTGCTCATCACTAGCAAACTGACATTTCAGCATGGACTCTACTTCTGTGCTTTCTTCGGGAGGTTTTTACTCTCTCCATCGTTCCATTACTTTTTCAATAAACTTTTTCAACCTTTGCTCTTTATTCCTTACCATATTTAAATCTGTTTGAGGAACAATGGTCTTCAGCCTTTCTTCATTTCTGCCATCCACAATTCCCTCTACAATCATATCAATAAGGTAGGGCACATATTTTTCAAAGAGATAATTCAATTCATTTCTCTCTTGCTGAGGAACAGAAAGGACAATAATTCAGCACATGGAAACTAGACAGCCAATTTTTGACAGCAAAGCTTCCCTTCAACACCTGGCTGCCCAAGTACAATTGTTCTTGCAGGAATCACTTCTACCAAAGAGAGGGTACAGTCACATGAAGAAATGTGACACTGTGTTTTCAGCAGGTGAGGATCTGCATTCATCAGGTGCTAGCAACTAAGCTGTCTTACTTCAGCTCCACGTGGACTTGACTTTTTAATCTAAATGTAACAAACAAAGACCTAAGCAATCTCACTGTTAACTCTCTAAAGATCAGGTAAACTTATTTCTTGGTTCTTCACCTCTCAGAAATAACCAGAAGTTAGAAAATCTAGGAGCTCTCTTTAGCCCTCTGCTGCAGGCCTAGCGATTGGATTTGTCAGAAAATCAGGCTGCCTTTACAAAGTTGTTTTTTTACAGCTGTCAAATGTTCAGTATTTAATACAGATACTCTCTGAACAACACCAAAAATTCCCACCTCATTTTCTCTTTCTTGGACCCACTTCTGCCAGTAGGGCTTGTATTTCAGATTTTTAGGATCTACAAAGACCATTCCACAGCGGGACACCGTGGCAGGAGATGCATACTGTAAGTCACCAACCTATAATATAATCATACAAGATAATTATCCACTTAAAAAAAGAACAGCCACAGTAACTGCTTTTCAGGCTTTGTAGACCCATCTGTATCTAACCCTTCACATGTATTAAATGGTACAGTCATTACTTACCTCAAACAACAAAGCACAGTGCGACTGAAGTCTAATGCGCTCCCCATTTGCCAGGGTCAATAACTTGTTGTCATCCATGACAGAATTCATGTTTTCAACCCAGAGAGCGTCCACATCTCCATCAAACAGAATGTACCTGTGGATACAGAAGCCAAGGGGCACTGACTAGTCTCTGATTTTACTAACGTACTTCAGAATTCAGATGTGCCATCAGTAGCGTCAATGTCAGCCCACGTGTTTTGAAGCCTCCCATTCATTTTTGATAACTGCATAGTTTCCATCCATCTCTCTGAGGCTGGAAACTCACAGAAGACAGAAAAAACTCTAGACACTTTCAATTTATTCAGCTTTTTGCTTTTTTTTTTTAATAGTCCAGTATCAAATATTTAAAATAAAACAAAATAAAATATTGATGTAAAGCTCAGTATCAAAAAATCATGATGATGATTTCTAGCTGTCTACCTTCGCTCTTTCTTGTCAGTAGGTCTGTTGATATCCCGAAAAATGTTTGACAGGACTCCATCCGTCCAGTCTCGTGTGGTAGGGTCAAGGATCCCATACAGCTCAATCACACTCATAGCTTTAGGGTTCAATGTGTAAAGCTTTGTCAATAATCCCAGCCTAGAGATACAGCAAGAAAAGCAATATTAAAATGACACAATACCATCTCATATTAACGCAAGCAAATATTATGGTCAGCTATTGATCTTGTCATGACTACACAGGGCTGAATAACACAGTCTATGCCATTTTACAACCTGATTTCCACGTATCAAATCCTATACTCACTTGTTTTGTGCCTGGCACAAAGTATTAATGACAACTGACTTGCCACCTCCAGTAGGTCCAACTACCATTGTAGTGTGACGAGTTAACATCGTCTCGTACATCTGAACTACTTTATCCACCTGAAAAATAAATATTGATTCCACAGACTGCTGTCCGTAATTCTTCCAGGTACTAGACCAGCAGCTGGTCTATATCAATTAAGCTTTCCTCAAGTCACTCCAGAGCACAAAAATGCATATGCAGCCTGATGTTTACAACAAAACCACAAGCAATTAATATTTTTTATACCTGGTCTGGTAAAACAACATAACCCCCTTCTTCCAGCACTTGTTCTACAGCATCATTAAAGTTAGGATAGCGGACTCGAGGGCAATCCAAGCCAGGAAACAGGTCAGAGATTAGGCCAAGGAAGAGAGGTACATCTTCAAACACAAATTTAGGAAGATTCATATCTCGTAGAGCTCTCATCAATACAAGTTCCTAGACAAAACATAGCAGAATCAATCTTTACCAAATAGCTAACCAACTATCTTAAATGTAGTAACTTCAAACATCTCTAAAAACTATTGCCTAATCACTTCAGGACAGCTTTGAGAATGTTTTCTTGGCATCAGTTACTAGAGGAAACAAAGGCTTTTATAAGGATTAAGCAGACCAATAGCTAAGAATAACACACTGCCTTTTTCTACTATATTAACCAAATGCCAAATGCCTGGAGTGGCCCACACCACGCCACAGCTTCCCTGATTTGATGTTAAAACAACAAACTGTTTTACAAAGATACCCAAGCTCTGTAATCCCCTTGAGAGCATCATTTAGACCCCAACTTCCTGCCAATCTGCAATGTGCATCTGTATGTAATTTCATAGGAGTTTCCTTCAGTGTCTCCAAGTTTTTAAGAAGAAATTTTTTGAAGAATTTCCCAGGCAACTGGGTATCACAACCGTACACATAGAAATAAAAAATGTGTGTAAAAGAAAGCCACCAAAAGCAATGTAATATTGAAAAAAAATAATTTATAAGTATACTGTACTATTTGAGCTACACAATTAACAACTGCATGACTCGAGCACTCACTGTTCAAAAAACACGTTTCACTATTCATCCAGAGACATTCATCTGGCTATTTGCATCCTGGACTTAACTTAAAATACCTCATTTTCTATAGATTTCCCTCCTTTGACTTGAGTTCGGAAGGTAACTTCCTGGGCATGATGGCATAATGAAACTCAGTAAGAACAAAGTGAAACAATAAGACAAATAAAACCAGTGCTCCGATTTCCAATGCAGACAAACCACAGCAGATGTGTAAACTCATCATCTTCCTAATGAAAAAGATGCTCTGCCTAGGGTAACTAAGTACCAAATCTACCTCACTGAGGTCTGCTGATCCTCTTTTCAGTTCTCCAGCCATCACCAACACTGACTTAAGGGCTCGCAGTCCAAAATCATAATGATGTTGTTTAGAAAGTTGTTCCTTTGCCAGCTTGTATAGCACTGTCATCTTTTTGGCAAGCTTCTGTTTGAGATTTAAGTTAGAGAATCACAAATGTGTAAGTCACAACCAAACACTGGCCATGCATACATGGGTGTGTACATGGGTATGGGTAAAATTTTCTTACTTTTGCCATAAGGAACCCTTCAGAAAAGAGCATGATTTCACAGATTTGCTGAAGGTCTGGTACAATAACAACCACAGGCCTGAACAAAGCTTTTACAGACTCGGGGAGCTCAGTCCGTCCAGCATAGCCAGGATTCATCGTAATAAAAATGCCCATTCGGCTGTCAAGGGTAATTTCCTGTCCTTCAAACTAAAGGCATAAGAAAGCATTAGAACAATGTCTGTTTAGAATTGAAAAAAATAGTACTATTTGCTCAAAGAGAAAACCAGCAATACTGGGACACCTACTTAGGACAACATATATTTAGCTTTAGGTAGCCATCCAGATACATTCATCCCACTATTTGTACCTTGCATATAAGCATCAAGATATTTCACACTTCTCAATCAAATTTTCTGTCTGAGGGTTTTGAATTTCAACAAACATGACTAAATAAAGCCTCACAACCCACATCAAGTTAAGTTACTCCTCTCCTTAATTACTACTATACTATTATCCCATTTACTCACTATTATCCTATTTAGCTTACTTTTATCCCACTTCACAAAGGAAGAACCTAGAAAAGGATTAGGAAATCAGCAAGGATTTAACATTTAGGGTCACGCAAATGATCAGGGGGCTGGAGCACCTCTCCTATGAGGACAGACTGAGGGAGCTGGGGTTGTTCAGCTTGGAGAAAAGGAGGCTCCGGGGAGACCTCATAGCGGCCTTCCAGTACCTGAGGGGGGCCTACAGGAAGGCTGGGGAGGGTCTGTTTACAAAGGCCTGCAGTGACAGAATGAGGGGCAATGGTTTTAAGTTGGAGAAGGGGAGATTTAGATTGGATATTAGGAAAAAATTCTTTACCATGAGGGTGGTGGAACACTGGAACAGGTTGCCCAGGGAGGTGGTTGAGGCCCCTTCCCTTGAGATATTCAAGGTGAAGCTCAATGAGGCCCTGGGCAACCTGGTCTAGTTGGGGGTGTCCCTGCGGACTGCGGGGAGGTCAGACTAGATGACCTTTGGAGGTCCCTTCCGGCCTGGACCAATCTATGAATCTATCTATGAATCTCTGAAACTGAGAGTTTGAAATCTTCAGCACAAATGAATTACAGAAGCATCATCTAATGATGGGGGTCTAACTCTGAATCTTGGCCACAAAAACAAGATCAGCCTTCACAATTACTCTTCTTTTTTAATTTTTACCTGAAATGTTTTCAACTGATTCATTAAAGCATTTCGAATAGTCTGAATCTGAGAAGAAATGACTGAAAGCACGGAAGCATCGATACGATTGAATTCATCAAAGCATCCCCATGCTCCACACTGGGCGAGACCAGAGAAAATTTTACCAACTGCCTAACAAGAACAAGAAAAACATCTCATCAATGAATATATAAAACATTCAGCATCAGCAAATTTTGGAGTATGCTAAAACTCTTAATGATTGGGTAAAACCTCTGGATTTTTCCACATGCAGAAGGTAGCAATCTGTCATAACATCCTGCAATAATTAAGAGGAGCTTAAACGCATATTATCTAGTCATTGCTCCCCTGCTTGAAAGCACCTGAAATTCCTTCAAGAAATTATTCAAAACAGACATTTTTTACCATTTTTTCATTGTCAATCAGCATGGTATCCCTAAGGGAGGCACTTATTCAGAAGTTCAGAATATGTCCTTATTGTGGGCACTGAAAAAGAGTTGTAACCGGCACTTTATCAGAGAACACAGATCTTTAACTCTTACTTTGAAATCCATGCCTTCTCCGCAGTTTGTCACTACACACAGCAAGCCCAGTGCTTTGGCCAGATCCTTGGTTGTTTCCGTTTTCCCTGTACCTGCTGGCCCTGCTGGTGCTCCTCCCAAAAACATCGATAAAGCCTTTGGAGACAGACCAAAAAGCAAAGCAAAGCTTGGATTACATTTATATTAGGTTGGTAGCAAAACCACAAATGAACCCTTGGGTACAAAAAGCCTTAAATTTTATCTGTGGATGCATTCTTTATTATCTTTGATGAAGGACATCACAATTGTTCTCAAGCATATTAGCCTTCACATTGACATCTAGGAGTTAAGGGAAAGTGGCAATAAAACAACTATCTGATGGCCTAGAAGTGTATTTTGAAAGGGTTTGTTAGTAGAAAATCTCCTTGAACATACACCTGTGTAAGTGTCAGATAAATACGATCTGTAATACGATCTGTAATACGATATTAGCCTTCACATTGACATCTAGGAGTTAAGGGAAAGTGGCAATAAAACAACTATCTGATGGCCTAGAAGTGTATTTTGAAAGGGTTTGTTAGTAGAAAATCTCCTTGAACATATACCTGTGTAAGTGTCAGATAAATACGATCTGTAAGCGGGGTGATCACAAGACGTCCATTCAGACCCATATACTCATAACCGTATGAAAACGTGCCTGTGCACTGCCGCACATTGAGTTCATCTGGCTCTCGGTCCCAGTAAAAACGCAGCTGGCTTTCCCATTCAAACTCCTGAGCCTGCAGAATGCTACACAAGAGAGACTTGCTCACATGAGGTAAAAGGATGGAAATACAATTTATGCATTTGGTATTTTTTCAATAGGTTGGGGGGCAGGGTTTACCTGTCTCTTACGAATGTATCAACAATGTCTCTGGCATGAACATCAATAATGAGAACAGTGTTGTATTTTTTCCTGTCGTTTTTGCTCAAAGGCATTGTAATGCGGGTAACCAGCTCATCAATTTGCCTATGCATTTTTTTAGCATAGAGTTTCATTGCCTGTTTTTCTCCCTTCTTCACTTTCCGAAAGACATCTTCTACCTCCCAAGTCCACCACACCTGATTAGCAGCCAGTACCATCATGCCTTGGAAAAGTAACATCCAATCGACTCTATGGGAAATGCATACAGTGAGGGAGTCTGAGTCTGTTTATTCTAACTGATCAGGACAGAAAAAAAAGAAAAGGTAAAAGAAAAAAAAAAGACATTCCTCCTATTCTCCTATTCCTGCAACAACTACAACATGAGCCAAAGTTTACAGAGATGTACAGAAGTCTATCAAGGTATGGTGTAGTATTTCAAAAGCTTAAGGAATACTCTGATAGAAAAGCTGCCTATTCCACGTGTAAAGATTGCCAAGCAGAATTCATAGTGAGCAAAACATACTGTGCACACAACAGTAAAAATAAAAACTCAAGACTTACGAAATTAAATATGATAGATAACACGTTTTTTTCTGGTCAGTTAAAATACTACATATGCATGTATTCATATCCTTCCACATACAGAAAAAAATTAAGTTTTATTTTTCTGTATTGCTACAGGCTCATAATAACATATAAGGTATTTATGTTATCCCTGAAACTGATTGTTTCACCTGCTTCTGTCTTCACAGTATCGAAAAATAGCTTCCTTAGTGAGGAGTCTGTTCGTTCGTCTCATTTCTTCTAGCACTGCTGTCATCCAAGTCTCCACTCTGCCTTCTGCAGCTACAGCCTGACGGAACTCCATCACCTCCCCCTCAGCTGATATCATGGCTGTTGCGATTTTCTTATCACCGTCCCCATCCTGAAACCTCAGGGAGGCTATGTTATCATACATCTGAAATGCACCAACAGAGAAACTCAATGGCATTTGAGAAACAAAGCTTCAAAGATTTAAGTGTATCTAACCCCCATTTAATCTTGAAAGAAGATTTCCGTGGAGTCTAAGAAAAATGGACGTGACTGTAAGTAATGAAGTACAAATGCTGATAGCTCAGCAACCCAACTGCAGAGTAAAGAAACAGCCGATCTGGCCCAAATTACATTGATTTTCTTTTCTAGAAAATAAAGATCTATCAGGAGCTCCAGGAAGGTTCCTTAATGATTGATCATTCTGGTGTATCTTGAATGTTCCTCTACCAGCGTTCCTCTACTGTAACTGCTCCTGGCCAGTATGAGAGCCAAGAGAGACTATCGATCAGATTTGAGTTGGTTATTCAGAAGCTTCTTCAAGATGCTGCCAGGATGCTCTCTGTATGCAATAAATATTAGTGCACCCTTAACAGCATGTACAGTATAGTCTGTTAAACTTTTTAAAGCACCTAAAAGCACAAGGCACAGTGGAAAGCCAGACATTGTACCTTAATCATGTGTTCCTGGACACAAAGTGGGTTACTGCTGCCAAGGATACTAAGCAACTCCTCATCAGATATAAAGAAAAATCTTGGGAAAGCATTTCGCTTGGAATCCAGATAATCATTCAAGCTTTTCTGACATTTCTCCAGCACATCGTTTATATGATGGAGGTCTGACAGACGATCTGGGGCTTCACAGGATTTTTTTATTGTTGGTTCTTTTACAGTTTCCTCCATTATCTATATAAGGAGAAAAGGAAGTTTAGAAATACTGAACAGCAATGGACTATACTAAATTATATTTAACTAGTGACAAAGCACACAAGCAGCACAACCAGTATAGGTTCTTACAGAGTGAATTAGACAGTTTTAAATATGTTTTCCTATTGCTGCAGTGCTGTATGAAAACATGAGACAGTATGCTTTCAAAGCTGAAAGCATGGAGATACTACTGTAAAAGCAAGTGTAAGCAAGAGAAGCCTGTATCCTAAATTATGCAAGCATATGCATATACCTGACCTTGCTCCTGTACACAGTGGTAGTTCAAGTGAAAGACAAACGTAGCATTTCAGAATCACAGTAATATCTCAATTTTTCGGATGGGAAAAAGAAAAGTAATCCATATTCATAAATGGGAGTATGTGTTCAGTATGAGAACAGTGGCATTATGCTTGTAAAGCCTTTTTAGCATGTATGTACGTCCTCAACCTATAGAAACACATCTAAGCTTCTTTTTATCATGGTAAAGGTAAAAAGATGTATCCAATGAAAGCAAAGGGGATTCTGCCTTCCCAGTACTGCCAGCCAGGGATCTCACCTCTGCCCAGCTCAGCTAAATCAGGAGAAATCTTCTGTGTATGACAGATGTGAAGTAAAACACCAGAGTTCCTGGGTTCCCCAATTTCATATTAAATTCATTAAAACATACCATTCTCAGAGTTACAAATTACATAGAAGACCACAGCTAAGTATGAAATTGGAATTAAAATGCACTAAATAATTATGCTGATCGTAAGTCAAGTCAGTTACTTGCCTTTTTAAAAGTCCTGTCTACACTGTCAAATATTTTGGCTTCCTCTGGAAGCTGTGATCTGATATCTCCACCAATAAAGATGCTCTCCAGGTACATCCATTTTCTCTGAACCACCATCCAGATCTAAGACACAAATGTTATCATCAAAGAAAAAAACCCAAACAATAGAAAAACCCAATTATAAATAATAAACATTATTTAGTCCAGCACTTTCCTCCCTACCTCAATTACTTCACCAATCAATGACAGAGTTTTTTCCCAGTGGTGAACAATTGAAAGGAAAGGACCCACAAATCGACTGCTCAAAACACTCTGAAGATTGACATTGTTGTCATCAAGAGTCTCTAAAATTTCATCTACAGATCCCAGAATAAAGCCTCGCTTCTCAGTGCCTTTGAAGTATGTTTGTACAGTGAATTTCAGGTGTTCCCATGTTTCTGCTATGTCCTTCACACCCTGCATGTGAGCATAAAAAGGTGCACGTTTTAGTCTTCAAAAACCAGAGAACTATAATCTCAGCATAAAAATTAAATCAATAAATTCAGCAAATTTTTTGCACAGATTGTCTAACTCTGGTTTATAAAGAAGGGTCCATTTCAAAATATCATGATGGAAACAGAATGGGTCCTTCTTCAGATCATTTTTCATAGGCCAAACTTGCTTATGTAATAACAGAAATCCAACATACTGTTGCCAAAGCTAAGACAGATAGAATTCTGTGCCACATGATAGCTTACTAACAGAGCTATTGCTCTTAGTTGCCATCAGTTACAGCACGGCAGCTCCGTGAAGATGGCTGAACTTGCTGTCATGCCAATACAAAAATCTCAAATAAAACACAGACTGTTGTCTTCTATGTCTTTTTAGTTTTATTATGATTTTTTGCATTACCTTCTCAATGCTAAGTTCCTTAACAGCAGTTCCCACTATTTCGCTGATAACGTGTGAGTGTCTGTGAAGTTCCATAGCGAACATATTCTCCAAAGTGAATGTTTCGGGTGCCATTTCAAAACTTGTTCCTGTTTTCTCCATGAGGTCTTGCCAATGCCTGTTTTAAATTGACTCATCAACAACTGTACCAACACCATGATACATTAAAAATGAAAACAACTGTAATTTAATATATAATAACAAAACCATGTTTAGCGCTCTACTGTTTAAACAAGAAGTAGTATGTTGAATACGTAAAGTATCCTAGTCATCATAGTCACCTTGCATGCTATTACACAAGTTCATCAAGCAGAAAGTGAAGTTTCAAGCTGCAGGATACAGTGTAACCCCGGTAACTGAAATTAGAAGTTTTAACAAAACAAACAAAGTCTTCCTATATAGAGAAAAAGGATTTATATAAACGAAAGCAAACCTTTCTCTTAAAGCTTCATTTTTCAAATCAAGCAACAAAGGAATGGAGTCTCGAAATGCCTTCATTTTTGTTTCCAAGTGATAGGCTACTGGCATACTGCGGACTTGTTTGGGCAGCTTTCGAAGGGCTTTAAGAAATCCTTCGATTCCTTCCTGAAGAACCTGGACATTGAGGTTTATCCAGAGTGTCTGAGACCATTCCTTTTTAGCTGCCTGGGAACAACGTCATCAGGAGGAAAAAAGTTATGTTTCCTTTTAGTTCTGACCAAAACAAACAAAATCTTTCCACTACAGTAGGATCTAGAGACCACAGTCAGGATGCAGATGTAATTGTATTAACATTTTACAAACGGAGAAAGAGACAGATTCATGTCCAAGACAGATTCATAGCCAGACACAACCAGTTGTATAAGAAATAATCAAAAGGAAATATGGAGAACAGGAAAAGCATCCTTAAGAGCATATTTTACGGGGCTCTTTAATTTTGGAAAAATAAAACTTATTAAAAAATTATTAAGAGCCTGAGATACCCACTGTCACCTGTACACATACTATATCCAAAAGTAGTTCCACTGAAATGATCAGGAGACTTGTGCAGTAAAATGCCACCCAATAATTATTAGGGGTGGGGGGAGGTCTGTTCCTATCTGATAAGAGTATGTGTTTGGTCCACTATGTACACATTGTTAGTCCTGTACTAACATCATTAAAACCATTTCATGGTTATAGTCAACTACAGGTCACAGCTTATTTCACAGAATCATAGAATCATAGAATGGTTAGAGTTGGAAGGGACCTTAAAGATCACCGAGTTCAACCCCCCTGCCATGGGCAGGGACACCTCCACTAGACCAGGTTGCTCAAAGCCCCATCCAGCCTTAGAATACTCAAAGGCTTAGAACAGAGTCGATAGTAACTAGAGGACAATGCAGCCTCTTCTTCTCTCCCTCACCTTTTCTGTATGTATGTGCATGAACACGTGGGCCTCTGTGTACACACAGCGTAATACTCACTCTTTGTAATTCATAAATTTCATAGATCTGCTTTAGACCTTTCATGTCATTCTGTGCTTTCATTAAGTCAGGGTACACTGTAGTTGGCATGTCAAAAAGTTTCTCAACACTGCCCAGTTCCAGATGAACTTTTTCCAGTTTTTTCACTTCTTTTTCAAAAATGGCCATGAGTTCCAATCCTGGGACAGAAGAGAAATTTTTTGATAAACAATCCTAGGAATCATGGGTAATAAGCAAGACAGCATTTGCATAGAGTCTGTAGAAGTAATCATACTACCAATGTCACATTCCTGGTTGATGAGTTTGCATGTTAATAAGGAAAGCACAATTGTCTTGTTTTACATAAAATTTGAAGAATTGTCCAAAGACTTATATTTTTAAGACATCACTTTACATACGTTAATCCATTTACCTTTATCAAGATCTTCCCCAACAGCACCAGGCCCCTCGGTCATGAATTTCTGGAAAAAAACTTCTATCTCTTTGCTGTAGTCTTCAATTTGTTGCTCTGTAATCTAAAGAGAACAGTGTTTAAATTGTTTTCCTTTCCATTTTTATTTTTTTTAATATTAACTACAAATATTACCTTTGTGAATGTTTGTTTTATGCCTCCAAGGTTGTGATCAACTTCTGACGCTTCAAAGAAGAGAGCCTCCCATTTTTCCCTAATCTCATCGGCCATCTCTTGCTCTTCTTTAGCTACCTAAAACAAAACAAGTAGCACCTCTCACAAGAAATTATTAGTTACAAGAGAGTGAGGAATATGTGCTCATATTATACATTTACAAAAGAAGCATTGAAGTGACCTGAATCAGATTTAAACACACGCAATATGTCCATTTTAAAGTGGAGATGCTGTTTTGAGAACAGGGTTTGGACTATACAATCTCCAGACATCCCTTCTAACCTCAATAATACCGTGATTCTGTAAAATGTCTTAAAAAAAAATGTCTTCTTCATTCATATGTGAGACATTTGTGCCCCTAGCTCAAATCTGAAATGTTTTATGAGATAAGGCATAATATGCACTTACTGGAATATTGTACATTGCAAGAGTTCGGTATCTCTCCCAGATGTCCAAATATTTCAGTTCCACCTTGAAGGACATGCCTTTGATCTCTGCAATTGTGCCAAGGATAATTCTCAGATCTTCCAGGGAATCTGGAGGTCTCTTAAGATTCTGTGATAAGCTCTGTAAAAAGTAAAAATAATTTCCAGAAGCAACACTGACAAAGCAAACAGGCAGAATTATTAGTCAAACGCAAAACACAAGTGAATATCCTGCAGATTCATTTTCTTTAATCTATGTGATAAAGATAACACACATGCACACAAAAATCAACAAAAAGTAAACCCCAGTACAGAAGGGATGTTTTTGCTACAACAAAACAGAAGTTGTAAACAGCAGTTTAAAGCGAACTTCAGAATCACCAGAATGAACCTTTTGCCAACACAGGAGCAAGAAAGTCCTGGGTTTTCAAGTTAATACTCTCTCCTGTTTCCCAGCTACGGAGAGGGAGAGCTCACCTCTTCACATATGACATAGCAGAATACACCAGACAGTTTCAACCAATTTGGAGCATGGTTCAGATCGTCACCTACTACTCCGTGCTAGCTACATCAGACAACAGGAACTGAAAACACCCACCTGAATTTCCTCGTGAAGACTGAAGAGTTCTTTTCTTGCAGACTCATTAAGCAACTTTCCAAGTGAAGTCACCCAGCCTCTAGCATTATCCTGCACCATGTAGACTAAAGGAGCCAGCTGAAGCCTGATACATTGCTCATCTTTAATCAACGGCTGTTGAGTCACTTCTTGAGCTACCTTCAGATAAAACTGCAACTGTTCATCAAAGGTGACACAAGCAGGCTTTTCTGCAGCTAACCTCTCTGTGACTACACCTTTGTCTAATTTCCACAGCAGCTGGTACTTCTTCCATGGCTTCAAATACTTGCTGAGAGAAGCCAGGAGTTTGTGGACATTCTGAGTGATGAGAACAGCCTGTTCAATTATCAGAGGGTTCTGGGAGACGTCACTGTAAAAGCTGAAAGTGATAACTTCATCTTCCTCGACATGCTGAGGAGGGCATTCAATACATGTACCATGCATCCATCGTACAAAATGCTAGAGTTTTCAAGACAGGATTGAAAAACAGTTACTTTGTAGAGAGCCATTTTAATCAAATCATTCATAGAATCATTTAGGTTGGAAAAGACCTTTTAGACCAAGTCCAACCATAAACCTGACACTGCCAAGTCCACCATTAAACTACGTCCCTAAGTGCCACATCTACACGTCTTTTAAATACCTCCAGGGATGGTGACTCCACCACTTCCCTGGGCAGCCTGTTCCAATGCTTGATAACCCCTTCAGTGAAGAAATTCATCATTATTTAGGAGATTATGTAGGAAGTGGCGTGAATGATTTATCAAATCAATTGTTTTTCTGACAGCAAGAAAAGAGATTACATTTTCCCATAAACTTGAGAGAAGAGTTCATTCCATCCTCACAAAACCTTTCTATGTATTACTCTCTCTGCTTTTAAAATCTCCACTGAGCAACAACACAGCATGACACAGAGAAACAGGTATTAGGTCAAACAGGCTGGACGCAGCAGTGGAGCAGAACAGCAAATCAGCATAGGAAGCACACAATCTAATTTTTCTCATTTCAGGCGACATCTGGAATCATTTCTCCATCAGCACACGGCAGGAACGCTGCCACAATATTTGGCTTCTCTTCTGGAAAGCAATTCAATATGAACATACTTATGCAGGGAAATACTGCCACATATTTGCCAGCAAGCTAGATATTTCATCTGCTGTAAACCTGCTGTCCTAGATATGTTCTAGATGCCCTTCTCCCAACATTTTCTGAACTGGTTTTTTTGCTGCTTTTGAGGAGAGCCATGATAATGAGAAGGCTACTCATATTCCTTATTCCAACAGCTTATTCATACATCAGAAAGCAACATCTGCAGAGCAATCTGAAAACCATTTCCTTCTGATGTATGCTGATTTACAGAACCAAATCACGTTCTTACACTGGCAAAACTCCTGAAAAGTAACATATAATTTTGCCTGAGTAAAAATTGCATGAATCTTTATGGCAATTTTTTTCCTTTGTCATCAGTTTGTAAAATTAGGACAGTCTGTAAAATTAGAACAATGTACTGGATATTTTGATTTCAAGATAAAGCAGTATGAATCTTCCCCATGACATTTATGCTTGCCCAAACATAAAGCAAGATTAATTCATTAAAATCATAAACAAACTCTGGTATCAGGTAAATCTTTATCAAAAATCACCTTAGTGACCTCAACACAGTCTTGGATACATTGTACAGTCATTTTGTCAATCTCATTGGCATTAGGTTGCAAGACTATCTCAGGAACAGATAAAATGGCTTCTGTTTGGAACAGTGGCACATTTGCAAGAACAGCTGCATTGAAAGCCTGCAAATTCCTGGAAAAAGAAACAAATCATGTCAAAGATAGTAATAATCAGGTTCTGCCCCCATGGAAATGCCCAACAGAGACTGCAATTATCAGGTATGTGCTTAGATATGTAAGCGGATCTGTCTGAAATCAGTTACCACCAATTTCAGCTGGAAGCACTGATGCGTATAGGAGCAAAATTGTCTTACTAATACTGATCTAATGCAAAAGCTAGATTAGCTAAAAGAAGCTACTGGAAGGAATGAATGGGGATACCTTGGTGCAAAAGGACCTTGAGACCATGGTCAATTCTATTGCAAGAGTCCAGCCAAGAAAGCACAATGAAGCTTCAGAAATCAGCTGAGCGTGGAGAAGATTCCAAAGACATGAGAAGAGATGGCTGGGAAGCTTTTATAACCCTGTAATGCTCTATTGTAATAATAGATTGTTTATAATATAAGCCTTTATAATATCTTGCTACAGGAACCTCCTTGGCCCCAGCTGATGCAGAAGAGGTAAAACTAAAATCCAACAAACCTTTGTTCTTGTACTGGTGTGCCCTGCATTACAGGGATACACCTGGCACCCAGACAGCAAGTTCTCAAAATTGTATTCTTTAGTAAAGCAAAACCTTGATTTAAAAAATAAACCAGGGATATGCAACTACACACACTGCAGAAAATGTATCTTATTTCTCTCTTCTGCCAACAACATGCCAATATCCATTTTCTCAGAATTCGGTTTCTCCTGTATGTTGTTATCAGTGCTCCATTCTTCACAAGAAAAAAAACAGTATAAATACAAATGTGTCTCAAACTGCAAATCACTGAGGTGTTCAAACAGAGTATCAGCATACATACTGATCATCAGATCCAGAAAAACACAAAAATGGAAGACTGAAAATCCATTAAAGCAAACAATTTACTTACTTCAGAATTAACTGTGTCAACACCTGATAAATCCTATTTTCCCAGTATGCGTAATAGGAAGTTAATTTTGGAGATTTGCCATTGTTCGTGTTGGTAACTCGTCTTTCCACTTTCATTAGCAATTGTGGAATTGCAGAATATTTTCTAACCATGTGTGTCACATCTTTTGCTCTTTCACACTTAACATACTCAAAAAATTCTTTCACTTCTGCAAAAGAAAAAAAATAACACTATTCACTGCAAAAGACCTAACAGACTTGCATACTGGAATAATTAGCTGGGCTTTATTTGTAAGCATGAAATTGATCTTGTGTACTGATAAAAATATCGCTTCTTAATGCTTAATTTATTAATATTTCAGCCCTCTGATTTTATATGGATTCAATTATTTAATAGCAACTATTAGATGTGAAAGCAACCTTTTTGAGACTTACAAAGAGTTGAAAGAAATTTGATCCATCACCCACTCAGTCAAGTGACAGGGAGACAATCGCCTCACTGCAATTTCCATCTGAGGAAACCAGTTCAGTTCAGATGGCCCAGAAGGAGCTGACACTCCATGCAGATTGCAGCTCTAAGGCTACACTACTGCATACAAGAAGGACCAAGGGAAAGCTAGAGCGAAAGCGATCAGAAGCAAGGTAGACACAAGTTAAATTACCTATTTGTCTCATTGACACTCTCAGCTTCAGGGTATTGAATCTCTGCTTGTGCTTCCTCTGCTACACCATGAAATACTACTGTAACTAGTTTTGGTAACAATTAAAAGGGCTGATCATAGCAACTCAAAACGCAAAGTAGCAGACAGAGCAAAATAAAATGTCACAGAGCTTGGAAATGAAAATATAAACACTTACTAGGAAGTTCATCACCATTTTTTGAAAGCGGAAACTTAAAGAGATTCGTTGATTCTATGAACAGAAGTGTGTTCTTTATGTCTTCAGAGTTATTATGAATCTGATGGACAAGTGATTCAAACTTCCTGATGGCTCTTGTACATCGGGCAATAAAGTCACCAATACCTTGAAATAAATCACAACCATTTGGGTGTTTTTATTTCAAGAATGCCTCAAAATCACCACAACCAGATGTTTTATCTCTGAGAATGAACTGATGCTCTACAAAAGGATAGGTTAGATGATTTCTCAACTAATCCTTCATCTAGCTCCCTTACAGCTGTTATCTAAAGATGAGTATCTATCCATTTCCACTTAGTGTTTAAATATAATAAAAACAGAAGAAATAGCCTCCTGGATCAGAGTCTGTCTAAACTACTATTCTTACTCTGGCTGCGGCAACAGGATGTACCATTTAGGGATACTTTGTTGTCATATAACGTAAAAAACAGATTGCAGAACTGAAGAGATCTTTTAACTGCAAATCAGTATCTGCGTCCATTTTAAAATAGTATCTCCATTACCTAAGGAGCTCCACGTGAGTCTTTTGTGCCCTAATTTGAATACTCTGCATATTTCTTGAATACGGTCATCAAGAAGTTTGGTTTCTGCTTCGTTCATTGTTTCCATTAATTTGTGATAGCGATCCAGCATGTTTTTCAATCCATTTGTATACCTAAGGAGCATAAGAAACACAACAGTAACAAAACATAAAATCATGATTTTCTGGAAATACAGCTCTGAACTCAGTCCAAAGAGCACATCACTTCCATCATCCCATTCAGGCTTCCATATATAGCAAAATTTGCAGAAATAACCACTGAATATGTGTTGATTATAAATGCAATTCATTTCCTATTGAAAACAAAAGAAAATTTTCATATGGCTCCACTAGTAGCTAAAGAAACTCTCCTGCCCCAACTCAGAAAAAGTTTTGAAGACAGCCTCAGTTTGAAGCACATAAGCGAAATCAACAGCTGAAGTTCAAAATGCAGTTAGGGCTCTTATCAGCATACCCGTGCACTAAATGCCTGTCATAACTTGGACAAAAGTGACTTACCCAAAGCTTCACGAGAAGAAAGCATCTGCAAGTTTAAATGTTAACTGAAATCTAAATGGTACTAACAATTCATTGCCAAATAAATTACTTCCCTTGGTTTTTCTCAGATTTGATAAGATGTTAATTTGTATGACATTGTCCTACAGGGACAAGGATGCAGACAGCGTCAGAGAAAAGCTTATTAGTGCAACATGGCTGTGAGCAATTTTACCCTTAAAAAAAAAGTCACTAAGAGCTCTCACGTTCCCAAAATTTGATGACTCAGGGCTCATTCTGGTTTGGAGTAAAATCACTTGAAACACTGCCATAAGTTTGTATGTGAACAGATATTCTGTTACAGCCTTACCTAAGATATTTTTCTTCCTGTAACGCCACGTATCTTGCTAGTTCTGGGACTGGAAACCCTAGTTGTTCCAGGTACTTTGTTTCAATGATAATCTCTCGGAGTATGGGAGAAAAATTCACTATGAAGCGGACACTTTTCTTTGTGGTGACAGGCTCCTCTGTTACAGAGCACTACAACACAAGAAAGAGCAGCAGAAAGGAGAGGAACACCAAGCTTACAATGCAACGAAAAGGTTAGCTTTTGGAGACGTTTGATAAGGCAGTAGCGAAAAGTGAGATGTCTGACATTCAGAGCTTGTGGAAATGCCTTTAAAATTCAATAGCAACCTCAGCATTCCAGTTTCAGAAATTATACACAACTATCTCTTCCCTGAAAGCTGATTACAAGAAACAAACCAAACCACCACTGTTTACATAAGGCCACAACCAGTTATAACAGAAATCCCAATGGAAGTTCATAGTCAGACAAAAGTTTTGTTAGAACAGGATTCTGCATGATCTCTGCTGGGAACCTACCTCTACCTAACTTCAGACCCAAGTTTTGTTGTAATGTCCCAAAGATGTTGCACCAAAACCCCAAAACTAAAAGGAATTACAGCACAGAAGAAAACAGAGAGAAACAACATTTACCCATTTGCCAGGTCATTCAGCAACTATGTCTTATAAAGGACAACAAACAATTCTGAGCTCCGAACTTGAAAAATTTTCCTTTCAAAAGCTGTGTTTAAGATATTGTTCTTAGAAAAATGTCACTGACCATCAGACAGGTTTCAGTTCTTCCCTGTAGAGGTGTGATATACTATCTTCCTGTATCTCACCTGCTCAGCAGTCTCTGGATTAACATGAGTTGCAGCCCCATCAGTGACAACAGTCAGCAGAGTATTTTTCAATAACAGTGGGAGTACATGTTCTGTCTCATTTCTCCAGTGACTGTATTTTTGATCTTCATACTCTTTCATCCTCTTGGCCACTTGAAGATATATTTGTTTTACCTAGAAAGGAAAATTCCGTATAACTAATTTTAAATACCATGAAAAATGTTCATCTGCCTTAATATACTGTCTTAATATGGTTTCTAATTTTTATTAGATGAGAGGGCAAGTAATGCCTTGTAATTAATACAGGTGATGGAGATTTTAGGCTCTTGAATTCTGTCATTGATTCCATCACTGTCTCTCTGGGAAACAGTAGGAAGGTCCCAATTAGCTTTTCATGTCTGACATGAGTCGCTGTGTGCAAAGACATTCTTGAAACTTCACCTCACATAAGAGCGCTTCTACATCTTTGGAAGAAGGGTATGAAGAAAGTATTTCTTCATTAAATATAAAAAAACCGAACATACTTCCTTTCCATGTTCACTAGCAAGCAAGCCCTCTACTTCTTGAAATCGAATAATAGTGTGTTTGATTCGATAGAAAAGGGATCGGGACCAGTATATTGCGCCAGCCACTGGAGGTTGATTCTTGTACAAAGGTGGATTCTTGAGGTTCTGCACAAACATTTGCTTAACATTTTCAACCTAGAAGAGAATGAAATATTGCAAAGAATCATTTCTCCCCTTGCTTGTCCATGGTCAGTATCTAACGTGCTACACAGCACAAGCTCTGAAGCTAATTCCAGCAGTAGGATAAAAACAATTCTTTTTTTTTTTTTTTTTTTTCCCATCATCTCTTGTTTGTATTAATCACATTACAGGGAATGTCTTCCTTTCTGTATCCCATGGAACTGCTATTGTGGCAGTATTTTCTGTAAGATCACATTTATCGTTAAACTCAATGTCCTTTGAAATATCAAGGAAAATGCTATGACATGAAAAGCTTTCCAACATACAGGCTTCAACGTGTCAGAAATTAGTTCTGGCTTCACGGTTGATCTCTGACACCTTTTGGTAATACCATGAACTTCTTGTCCACCACAAAAAAGTTGTAGGGTGTGAAAGATGTATTTTCTCAGGAAGGACTACTGTTGAACTGCTGTTCACAAGGTAAAGGAATAGCCAAAAGCCTTGTTACATTCAGAGTACATGCAAACATCTTTCAGTCCCATACAGTGCCACATATACATAGCTATGCACATCCATTTTGGCAAATTAACCACACTATTTCTCCAATAGGCTCCAAAAAACTGAGAGTAATTATTATGTTTATTTTGTAAAACTTGTCAGTCTTTCAGGTAGTAAAGGAACACTACTTAGATATATACACAGATTTATGAATTTCACTAGGTAAAGAGCTTGATGTATTAGATAACAAACCATTAAATTAAATACCTCTTTACAGTATTGGTCCAAAATATCATTGAACTTCATCATCAACTGCTTATTAATAGTTTCTCGAGAGCGGATGTTTTTGAAGTTTAACAGCATGTCAAAGGCAGCTTCTGCTGATCGAAGGGTCTTAAAAGATTCATCAATAAAGTTTTTGGTGTCTTCTTCAATAACCTAAACAAAGGAAGAAGGTGAAGGAATCCTATCACTTAGAGACTCATCTTGCAAAACCAAGAAAAGAAGGTTAAACGAGAATACTTTTTTATAACAGTGATCAAGCATATTTTCACTATTTGTCGTCTTATAAATTACTAACAAGCTGATGGCTTTTCAGTAAGCTGCAGGAAATTAATGTCAACTAATGTGTCTGCTGGGCAGGTATATAAAACACAAAAAACATCATAACAATTTGTACTTTGTGGGTATTCTTAGCTGAGGGGTGAAGGACTGAATGAATCCAGAAAAGGAAGTTTTACTTCTTTGTAGGACACGATTGACACATGTCAGCACATGAGGACAGGGAGGTCATATGTAGCCTCTGTTCATACTGTAGCAATTCTGCCAATGAACAAAAAGCGTGCTTCACCATTTTCAAGATAAAGTGAAACTATAAACACACACAACTTGGAAACAAAATACTGACTTTAAAAATGGTCAAATTCCTCACATTTTCGTTTACATATTTATTCGTATATTCTTTTCTTTAGCAAACTTACATTTTCTTTAAACGAAAATGTTGATATTCTAGAAGAAATTTGTATATAAGAAGTAATGGGGGGATCACAGTATGTGGTACTTACTGAAACTTCTTCTTTAAATTCTTCCACAATTAATTTCCAGTCATGCGCATTTTCAATGCTAAAAGCGTCAAAAGTCAGTTCTTCCATAGGACTAGTTAGTCCATTTACTGCTCTCATTAGATCATCAACACGATCTGGATCCCCTGTGACAGCTTTCAGTTCAGGACCAATTATATTGTAAAACTCTTCAATGACCTGTTAATTCAGAAGATCATATCAGAAAACTGTATTTTTAATGTGTTTTTTCCCTGCCATTTAACACATCATTCTGGTATTTCTTTTAAAAAAATAAAAACAGCTCAGAGAATGATCAATTTGTGCTGTGATTTACATTTCATATACTAAGTAGTTTTAAGTAGTTTTATGGAAAAAAAAAAAAAAGCCTGTGAAACGGTTGTTACAAGCCTGTATGTTCATAACAGCAATGTACAGAGTAATATCTTTCCTCAACCAGTACCTTGAGAAGAGTTATTTCATCTCAAACGTTAAGTTCAGCTTTGTTGGAATCAAAGGCACTGCTCAGGTCTTAAACACAAAGCCACACACAAAACTAAAGGCTGTTAACATTTCAACAACTACAACACAAAATAATCTCCTCTACAGAACAAGACACTGATCACACAATCTCTTTATTTATTGTCTATATTACTACCTGCAACATATCATACAGATCTTGACAGATTGAAGCCATATAATCTGTTTTTTCAAATAAACGTTTTCGGTCAAATTCCCAATGTTCCTCTCTTCCTGATGCTTCAATTTGGGCACGAACAGCAAAGTAACATTTCCTCCATTGTTCAAGAGTGCTTTTGGCATCCACTAGTTTCTTTTTTGCAGCAGCTCTATCTTCTCTATTAATTAAATCAAAACAGTTAAGATACTATAAATAAAAAGACTATAGATAGAAAATTATATCTCAACTGGATTAATATACCCTGGTTTAGCAGCTTCTAATTATAAAAGATCTAGGCAAAACTTATAACTGTAAAGTCTCGATTTTCAATGTGACTGACTTCGAAAGGAGATATTATTTCAGTACTGATTTTTGTGATATTTATGCCACTTTTTTATCACTATAATTCTATTGGCTTTATTAATTTATGTCCTTTCAAGGTAAAAGAGGACAAGCACCTATTTCTTCAGGGCTGATTCAGTAATTCATGAAAATTACAAAATAAATTGACTTTTAATTGATCTTCTAATACAACTTCAGATAGTAAAAAACGCTGAAACCTATTGGATGAAAGTGTTATCTAGTGTAATTCCTGTGAGACAAGTGAAATTTTTAATAAATACAGCCTAGTTAAACAGGAATCCAGTACTTACTTAAACAGTGTGTGTAAGTCCACAGCTTTGTACACTCTTTCTGAAATTTCCCATGCAATTCGTTCCATGAGTGGTACCATCCGTTCATCCTTGTTGTAATGCCGTGAGACAATCCATACCATTCTCAGGGTATTCATCAGCGTAGGAATTGTATCCAAAACAACATTAAATCCAGTGCCGTATGTTAAAGCCTATTAAATGTATTATAAATATTGTAAATAAGATGTCATGAAAATACACAGATACATATTCTATAAACTAGTATTTTTTCTATAGATACTCAAAGTTAAGAAAGTCTGTGACATTATTAAATAAATAACCAAGCAAAAGAAACACCCTGGTGCGTAAGTAACACACTTGGGTAAGGGCGTGCAAATCTGCATTGATTCTCCAAATGTTTTTTAGGTCCTGTCTCATTAATATTCTCTTTTCTGTAAAAGATGTCCCATGACTGGTTTTGGCTTAACTCTTTATTTGGATGTTTGAAAGATCTTCAATAAAACTTAAAAACTGAGACATCAGCTGTAATCAGTGATAGAAGCCACCTCAAAAATGGAGTAGAGAAATCTTTATTTTCCCCAATTCAGCTACGCCAACAAATTTTCCCAAGCCTTCGATTTACAAACCAAGCTGTTCACAGCTCTCGGCTTCTGCTTTCAATTATTAGAACAACTGTTACTCAAGCAAAATAACCAAGCCTTTTTTTTTTATTATTAAATATAGAAAAGCTAGAGTGTATCTTTATTGTTGATAAAAAGTAAAAAATAACCAAGAGACGATTATGTTAACAGAGAAACCAAACTCAGGTACCTACAATTAAAACTTCACAAAGTTTTCTTAAGGATATATACCTTCAAATGGCGTTCGAGAGTTGAAAGAAACTTAACATTATCTAGAGCTTCCACATGATGTTTTCTGAGGTCACTTAAGACTATTTGTAAATCTCCAGTATGCTGAGATTCAGCTTGCTGCAATATTTCCAAGACTTTTTGCACTTCTGGAAGCTTTGTCTGTTCAGTAAGAGCACTTAAATTTTCATTTCTTTCACGCCAGAGGTCAATTTCTGCAAGTGGACCATTACCCTACAAGTAATGTGGAATAAAATAAAAATTCTAAACTGCCATTACGCAAGAGTGAACACCTATAACCAGCACTATATTTGTTCCTTCTTTTCAATATGCTGTATGCTGAGAAAAACCTGACATGATTCAACCATGCAAAAAAAAACAGACAGAAGATCCTTGAAATCAAAAGTTTTACACACACTGAAGGGAACTGCTCCTGGGGAGTATATCCCTGAGTTGGAGCTGGAGAGTTCAGGCTTACAAAAGCTTAAGCTCAAGTAACTTTGTAGACATGAAATCCCTTAGTATGTTTAATGGTATTACTCATATGTGTAAGTGTTTGCAGAATCAGAACCTTACAATTGGAACTTTTTTTTGTTTGAGAGGACTTTTTTCAAGCAAAAATATAGTCGTGTATGTAAGAAAAAAATCACTGCAGCTTTTAATATTTCATGGCTATCTTTAGAAGAGTGCAGATAACAAAAGTGCTTTAGTTTTCCACAGTTATCCCAAGCAGGTAGGATCTGCAGTGAGTTACTTTATATTCTATTTATATTCTATTTCCCAGAGTCACATAGTTACTCGCTAATTTTGTTCTACTTTACATCAATTAGTAAATGGCTTTCCAACAATCAAACATGAAGATGGATTAAAAATGAGCAGAAACCATTCAAAGAGATTCTTGTGGGGAAATGAAGTAATGTCTCTGGGAATAAAAGCAGCTTGGTGTTACAGGCAACATTACCTCTGGAACCTTTTTCATTTGTTCCTCTAGAGCTACGGATATTAATTTCTGCAAGGTCATTGCATAACTTTCCAGAGCTTCAACCACTTCTGGATCTGTGGCAAGAGCAGTCACTTCTCTATCTAAATTTACAGTTGGCATCTCCAGTTTAATATTTCCTATTGGAAGAAAAGGCACATAGAATTGTCTTGTTCCATCAGCATAAGTAAAGTACAATCACTGAAATGGTTTATGCCTTCTATCTTGTTAGCTGCTGGAGAATAGGTAACATACTGCCTGCTCTGCCTATTTGAGAATATGGCAAAAAACATCCAGTTGCTTCACAGTTAACACAGTGCAAAGAAAGAGACATTCCTAGAATGTTTACCCTCTCTCCTGTTCTTTCTCCAGACTGTTTGAAAGACTATTGCTGATTTCATCCATTTCTCCATACTGCCTGCTATGCTTCAGGGCAGTAAAAATACTACTGTTATCAGCAAAGAGAAACTTTCTTCAGGTCTGGAGCTTCCCCAGAAACTGTATGTATTTGTGATTATACATAAAGCCATTCCTAGGTGAACCTCTTTCTACTGTCATGTACTCTAAAAACCACAGTGCTGGCGTAGGTAAAACGCTCGCCTTCGGTCTAGTCTGCTGAGTAACACTTAAGAATTTTTGCCTGTTCATTTGAATCTCATTCCTCATCTGAATATTACCGTTTTCCACAAGCTGTTCTTTCTTTTCTGTCTTGGGTAAATTCCCTTTTTCAGAATCTGTGTTTTCACTACTTTCCTCAATTTGCTGCTGACTAAAGGAGACAGCTGGTGAAAATGCCTGTAATTCAAACAGGTACCACAGATTACATGGTTCATTTTAAAAAAGAAAACAATAAAAGTCAGCTTACTAGCAATTCACTTAAGCAATGGATAGTTGTTCTAAAATTTAATTTAAGTGCATGTCCTTCCATTTCACCTCTTTACCATCATTCTCTCTACCTCAAGTTCTGCAGGGGAATAGCTCCAGCACGCTTTTACAAAAGTCAATCGGCACAAAAATAGAGGTATTTAGTGTCACACTCTTAAATGTTTCTCATATAGGGCTAGACAATGAAATAAAGCCCATCTCCACATCTTCACAAAAATTTGGGAATCAAAATCTCAAATAAGGATTAACAAAAACTTCATTTTGGCATAGGAAGGTCACTCATCAAATATTCGTATTTCTTATGTATGGTTCATATTGTCAGCAGAATACTAAATTGGCAAATCACTCACAGAAATACTCAAGACTCCATATATAAAAGATGTTACACATTTACCTGTGAGACGGCGTTCTTTAGCATCAAAAGAGACTCATCAGTCAGTATACCAAACTTTATCACTTTAGGAAGAACCTCATTAGCTTCACTCAGGTCATTAGGTTCAGCAACTCTTTCTAAACAGTATACAAGCAATTAGCATAAATCTGATTATTTAATACAGAAAGCATAAAGTCCTTTCCATAATAAGCTAAAACTCCAATAAAACACTTAAGTGTCATCATCTGACTCTAAGTCTTTACAATTCAGCCTTATTGTTAGGAAATGGTTTTCTGTTCAAACAAAACAGAGGCCTTGATTTGAACTCCTGTTCTACAGACAGACTAGGAAAATTTTGCACAGAACTGCCATAAAATGACCAAACACACTATCATAACTTTATTTTTTTCTCAATTGTCCTGTTTCAACAAAAACTCAAACTAACAGGCACAGACAAAATACTCTGTAGCTTCCAAAAACACGTTGCTGCTTGGTGAGTCCACATAAATGTTTATGCTGAGGCCAGTCTCTGGCACTAAATTAGAGTTAACATACTGTTGATTGTTCCTGGACTTATGTGTGGAAATACCCGTTTGCTTTAGCGTAGAAGCTGTTTCCTAGAGGGCTAGAACTATATACTGAGGTCTGATTGCAACCTGAACCACAGCCACTACAGACACTGGAATAAATATCAGAATAAAACATACTGCTGTTGTGAATCAGAATTCGAGTCAGGTCAGGAAGTCTGATAACCCAGTTGTGCTTATCACCACCTTACAGTCTAACTCTAACATACAGCTCCTCATCCTCAAACACTGTACACAGTTCTAGCAGTTGTAGTAACTAAATCTTCTTAGCTCCTCTGAATGCAGCTTCATCCTTGCTGGTAAAATGTGGGAGATATGTAACCTCCCATAAAATTAATACGAAGATCATTCCTGATTCCTGGTTCTACTGTGAGAGTATTTGTGCCCAGTTAATTAAGCTGGATATGCACTATCCCGAATCCCAGTCGCTATCACCTTTTTTCGATGTGAAGTAAAGTTCAATGCGACACTGAAAACACTGAGCCTGCAGTTATTCAGGGCACATACCTTTGGCATCTCTCAGAAAATATACAGTAAAATTTGATACAAACTCTTTGGGAATTTCATCAAGAGCCACATAGAAACACACTTTGTCAATTTTCTCTTCCTGTAGCTGAAACAGAAAATAAAAAGGAAGTATGACTACTACTGTTTGCTGCCACGTTTCTTAACAGCAAGAAAATGTTTGTGTGCTGTGAGCAATAGGACAGTATCATTAGTTTAGCTCCATTATCTTCACATTTCTGCCCAAGTAAACTACTAACATAAATGAAATGTTAAAAAATCACCCAGCTAACAATAAAAGTCATCAGCTTTGGAAACAGTGTTGATTTCCAGACCAACAGGACTAAGAGCATTAGTGCTTGAAACATAAGAAACCAGAAAGCACTTAAATGCCTGCACCCCTCCCCCGCTTTGCCTTTCTGAGACTGTGCAAGCATGTACCCCCCTTCCACCTGCATCTCAGGCATAAACCGACTCTAGTTAGAAACCCCAGACTCCATCCTGACCATCTAATTAGGTGAAAGACTTGCGGTACAAAAGCCTTTGCTCACTGTTCCTTACATGCTTCTCCCATGGTGTCTTATCTAGTGACTATTTTAACTGCAACTTTTCTTTTGTAAGCAACTCTGGGAATAGCTAACATGGTGCCTGAGTAACTCTCTGCTGCATTTTCTCACCAAAAGTCAGCATTTTGCCAAGAAAATTACCTTTGCAGTGTCTTGCCAGTCAATGTCAGAGGCTGTGGCAGACACCACAAGCCATTGCTTTTCAATGGAAATTCCCGTTCTCATAAAATGTTCTGTTCTGCTCTGAGTACTTGCTCTGCACTGTACCTCCTTAATTTGCCTACCAGTTTTACTGAAACATTTGCATCAGAAAGCCAGCATCTTCATATCCATAACAGAACAGTGAAATACAACACTTACCTGCGGTGTGTGTTCCATATTGTCAGTTGTAAATCTTTGCTCCAGTTTACCCAATTCAGACTGACTAGAGAGAGCTGATACGTGACCTGACACACTTTCATTGTCTGTAGGTTGTAGAGGGGATGCCTTGCTTTTTTGAGTCATACCTAAGAAAGAATAATACAAGAGAATTCAATTAAAAAACAGATATTCCGTGCATATAAGATGGATCCTTCCAATTTTCTTCTCAAACTAAATGACTGAGCATTTTCTTCCAGCTTCAGCATCACCTTTCAACAACCAGCCATCAAAACCTAGTGTTAGTTGTACATTTTCCCATAGGACAGCACTATTGCTGAAGAACTGAATCCAAATATGCAAGTGACTACACTGCACTCCACAGGTAACTGGGCTTTATTTAGAATATCCTTAACAGCATTTTCCAACGCAATTGTTCTTTTATGAAAAAATAAGTAGATTAACACATTTCAAGGTGAAACCACTTTGTAAAACGAAATGCAAACAATAAGGGTTTCATCATGCCAGATCTACAATGTGGAAAATGTTTATAATTATGTCATGCCCAAGAGGTAATGGTGAAAACACTGTAAGACAGGAACAACTGCATGAATTCCAGTGCCAGTCAAGAATTTCAAACTTTATTTTATACTGTCTTTCAGAAGGTGCACCGTGTCTTCTTCCCCTTTCAGCACAGGCTTCTAGACACTTACAAGTAGTGCAAAAAGGTATAGCTGCATTCCCAACTAGATCCTTTGTGTGCTGATATTATTGTCAAGCAATAAATAATTTTCTCTGTCTTACTGCTCTTGAGCATTAACCTGCAGCACTGCAGCTGCCTCCATTCAGAAGTGCAGAATGGGAAGTTGAATTTTATCATTCCTTTAGCCTACTTACACCCACACCAGGCTTCAGCACTTAACTTTCACCGTCCTTTTTTTGCACAGTATGAATAAAATTCTTTTATGGATATAAAATAACAGGCCATGACTCTCTGCTTCTGCAAGTAACTGTTTCAGAATCATGTGGGAGTTACATAGATACCAACAGCAGAGAAGAGAATTGAATCTCTGAGCCATAGAAAATCATTGCTCCCTTCTGACACCCATTCTGTCACTTTTCCTTCATTTTTTTTCCAATTTTTTTTGTGAAATGCTTCTCCGCAATACTGTGATTAAAGTACTAGACCTATCTTAACTCTTTACAGGACCACTTTTATCCTCAATAAACTACATCAGAATAAAGCAAAGAGCTTGCAACTCTTAAGACAAGGGGAATGAATTAATTCCTACTAAAGGGAACATACTCATTTTATTTGATAAAATTAATCTCTAACAATCTGAAATTACAAGGCCAGTAAAAGATGTCTCAGACAAAGACTGGATGCTTCCATCCAGTACATCCAGCGTGTTTGTGGGTTGATTTTGTTCATCCCAGGTCAGCCTCTCTCTTTCCACCTGTTTGGAAAAGATCTAAGGGCCAAACTAGGATAGGCTTCTTTCAAACGAACATCCTGAGGCAGAAAGTCCTGAGAAAATGTTAATTAGCCACACCACCCAGGTCACCATCCACAAAATCAGATCTGCTTTCATGGGAAAAGCAGCTGTTGAAGATACAGCTGGATCTGCTCACAAGAACCACGTTAGCTAGTCACGTTTAGCCCCCACAGCAGTATAGCCTGCAACAACTACACTTTGGCCATCCAAACCACCTACTTCCTTCTAACGCCACAGAGGAGGCTGCTTCAGTCAACTGCTCAGGAAAGTGGTCATCTGGGCCTTCCTCCTGCTGCTCCTCTGCAAACTCTTCTGTGTCACCTGTGCCTGCACACACACAAAATGGCAGGAAAGCGTGACAGAACCACTGGGCAGTGGGGATGGTGCAAATCCCACTAAGGCACAACCAGAGAGAAGAGCGTGGAAACGGGTGGGATAAAAGGGGTTCAGGAGGATTGGACACAGCCCTAGGGATGGAAAGGCAGGGAAAGGAGTAAGGTAATGGAGCTGGGACTCAGGAGGTGGGACAAACTGGGGCTTGAGAGAAGGGGAAACAGGGAGTTAGAGAGGGAAGGACGGAGTGAAGGTGCTTGTGGTCAGGCAGTGCCCAGGGGAGGACTATGCAGGCCGGGGCCTCACCCGCTGCCTCCTCGCCGTCCTCGCAGCGCCACTCGGCCCGCAGCAGCAGCAGCGTTGCGCCCGCCTCCCCCTCATCGTCCCCCTCCTCGGTGCCACGGTCAAAAAAGCGCAGCACAGCCCGTCTCTCCTCCCCGTCGCCGCGGTTCAGCAGCTCCTCGAAAGGCGCCGGATCGGTCAGCCCCAGGGCGGCGAGCGCTCGGTCCCGCAGCCACTGCACCCGCACATCGTCCAGGATCATGGCGGCGACCCCCGGGGCCCGACAGACGCCTCCCGGTGGCCACGGCAACAGCCCGGGGCGGAGCGATGACCGCCGCCCGCCCAACGCCTGCTGAAGAGACCGCCTCGCGCCCAACGGCCGCCTCGCGCTTCCCGCCCTCCCCCCCTCAGGGGCGTTCCGTTACCTCAGCCCCGGCCCCGCAGCGAGCGTGGGCGCGCGGAGCGGGAAGGGCGGCCCGGCCAGGGGGGGTGCATGCCCGTCCGCCCCCTTCAGCGCTGCCAGGGGGAGGGAAAGGGCAAGTACAAACGTAAGGGCCCGCTCCGAACTGAGCAAACTAGGTTTTATTCGTATTTTGTATTAAACGACCGCAAAATTTAACTTAGGCAGTTCTTGTGGCACAGGTGTTGAAACATTGTGGTGATAGCCCCATTTTCACACCGATACAAAAAATAATACAAAATGACCCCCTTTCCACCTATTCAGTATAAACTTTGTTTCAACATCAGGTAAGTAACACTGTATGCTGAAATTAAACAGGGATCGAGGCCAATCCTTCATTCCCCATGCAAAAATTACTAACGAGCAGAAACTCCCTGAGACCACGCTGTAAAAATGGAACCCGGGATAAAAACTTTTAGCAGGCAGTTTTGTTCTTTTATTTGTGTCCTCACCCAGACAGGATAAGGCTTTTTCTGAGGCTTTCAACCCACCACAGTCAGGGCCCACGAGATCCTTCTGATCTGAAGGGATCAGAAAGCGCCTCAGCACAGGGAAATAAGGGGGTTAAAAATTCCCCTTTCCACTTCTAATCCTGCCTTCTTCCATAGCATTAAATACCACTGTGGCTTCTGAAAGGTTAAAGAAATAACTGAGCAGAACTCAGAAAAATCAGTTAAACACTTCCGGCGCAATTTTAAATATGGCCAAAAAAAGAGCACGTTGCATTACTATATAAAAATTTACATTTCATAATCCTTCTGGAATAGGTACTGAAAACATACATTGCTTCTTGTTGCATTGCTGGATTGTTCCCAAAGTGCACGAGATGGTAGCTTAAGTATGTGATTAGTAATGAATATTTAATATGATACCTTTCAGATAACTTAGAAGTAACCATTCAAGAAAATAAACAGTCTCAATAAAAAAAAAACCACGCCTACACTGGTTTTAGGACAAGCAGTAACAATTTTTTTTTTTTTTAAGAATAAAATTAATTTACAACATTAGTTTATCAAGAAAAATGTACATTTTATATCTATATACTTTACAAGATGCTCCAGATCTGCTATGTATTTCTATGGGAGGTATATATTACAGAATTATTTGGCTGCATTATAAGGCAATCAGTGAAGAACACTTTGTCCTACAAGAAACCATTCACAGGTGAGATCCAAGCACATGATTATTTGCAGACAATTCCAACTATTTCCGCTGACAGCAACCAAACTACGCCCTATCATCTTTATTAAAATGTAAAGAAATGTGCTTAAAAGAGAAAGGCGTAAACTTGTATCCTCCACCAGAGTAGAATTTGTTCTGAAATTCCACCCTGAAACGAGACAAAAAAAAAAAAAAAACCAAAAACAGAAAATAAAAAAACAAAACAGAATCCGTAAATTAATCCGAAGTGACCGGTTGTCAAGGGATAGAACTGTGCAATGCAAGAGGCTGAACAAAGCCAACCCTAATCCTGTCCCTTTCGCTTTCTGTGCGCATATTTAACCTTCCTGTCACATACCCCGGCAAATGTTGTGGTTCTCAGAGACCCAAACACACCGACATTGAGCTCTAATGGCTCATTTCTCACTTCTTACTCTCATTTGGTTTTGAGTTAGTTGCAGATAATTGTTTTGCAAATATACAGTATCATGAGGACAATCTTCGGTAACGCACACAGCTCTGCCTCGTGTTTTTATACTATATGTCTGCCTTTTCTTATACTGTAAGTTTCATCAGGTTTCGAAGTAAACATTCTCTGAATCCACTTCAATGTGCAGAGCTCATGATATCAAGACAGGGTTAAAATACTTAAAGGCCAGCAACCCCACTTTAGCAAAAGTTTTGCTCACTAATATAAATCATTTCTGAAGTGATTCAGTGATATAACCAGACTTAAATTAAAAATACTTACCCACATTACTAATATTCTACAGTATGAAAAACTGTAATACTATAAATCAAATGTATTCATAGTCTGCACCAAAATAAACTCTGAATGTGGTAGAGGGTAATAGGCATCATAAGCCAATATAATATTTGAATTTACTGAAAATACTCCATACAAACTATCATATTCAACTGACAAGCCATTTATTTAATATGATTAAATGAATCATATTAAATATGATAAAATATGGTTAAATAAAGCCATTTATTTAATATGATTAAATAAATCTATTGAAGTAGCATAGGCTATTGAATTTTACACTTTTCTTCTTAATAAGGCATCTAATATTTTGACTCAAAAATTCCTCTTAAACAAGTCGGTATACATTAAAGTGGTGTAAAGAAAAAATGAACTTACCAGTGAAGTCGTATAGCATGGAGAAAAGCAGAAAGCCCCTCCATGACCAAAAGAATAAAAACCGTTAGCACAGCAAAAAAGGCTAGAACAGGGACTAGCAGTAAGACACCGTATGTTGCATCCACACGAAGACCCGCTCTCATCACCATTTGCCACAGAACTTCTGATAACTCTATTATAAAGAAAAGTTTTCATAGTTACTGTTGATACTGCACACGTTCACCCAGGGAGCTGCTCCGACTGACCTGTATTCCAGTTTAAACAATACTACAGGATCTGCTGAACGTGGCAACCCCCTGCCCCAGTTACTTGCCCCCCTTCCCTCCCCCGAAACACTTGAAGGTACATCTCAGCTTCAAAATAAGATCTACTGATGGCAAGATTTTACACCATTAGCAAGATAATTTCATAGTAGCATCGCTTCAAAAGGACAGGCCCCTCTAATCAGCATAAAAAAAAAAAAAAAAATCAAGACAGATGAAAAAAACCCAACAAACCAAAAAAAACCCCCCACTTACGTGCATGAGCAAGACTTAATGCCCAGAGTCTCAGATAGGAGGCCGTATTAGAAATACATCCTAAACAGTATTCAATGGTATGAATTGCTTGATTCATAAAGACATCTGCAAAGTTAAGCTAAAATATAAAAATACATTAGGAGAGAACAAAGACATTCATCTGCAAACCTCAATACAGTTAGAAGAAAATCTCCATAAAAGGGCAATACACTGATTTCATATCAAATAAAAAAAAAAATCTGCTACGCTTAAGATTCTTATTACAGAGACAACATTAAAAAAATAAACAACAGATGCTATGGTTTTCCAGTTAGTTTCCTCAGTTACTTTGCTGATAGACAGAAGTGAATGCAATTTATGTTTTCCACAAGGAATATGATCTAATACTTGAAAACTCTAAGTAGTAAAACCCGTCATGGTTCTAATTCCCATTCTATTGGTGTCGTAAGTTTACAATGTCAATTTTTGCATCTTTAAACCCAAGATTAATTATTAGTAATGCTAGTGATTAACTATGTTCATACTGTAAACTCTAAATCTACGTACTTGTTGCTAACAAAGAGTTCCAAGACTAATATTACTGCAAGTTTCAACATTTACTTTGCATGGAACTATGACACGTTTTATTTAAGCAAACAATCCTTGCATTTTCTATCCGTAAGAAGCAAGTGAAGCAAGTACTACTATACATAGTCTGCACATTGGGAAACTGAAGCTATCCTTTGTCTTTCAATTCACATGAAACCAGGGGAATCAGTCAAGACCTTTAAAGATTTGGCAGCGATAGGCGAGGACTAGGAACGCAGCCCCCATAGCAATAATCCTCATCACAAGATGTAGTTTGCAGGCATAAAAAGACTTTTGTCTGGATGAAAAGCCAAGATTAATTAACAGGAAACTAGGCGGTTGTCCTCTCGCCTTAATTTTAAGAATCCATAAAACCATACAAATCCCAAGCTTTTTATCCCATTCTTCCATTTAAGAAAAACTATAGTCTTAGATGCAAATAAAGCACTCTTCCTGTTCTCCACTTCAGAGAGATCGTGGTTTAATGTAGCAATTTGAATATACCAAGAAATAAGAAAATATAAAGATAAAATAGCAACAAATAAAAATAAGTACATTGGATTCAGGCATCAAGATCTTTGTAAAGGCTCAACCGATTTTCTTGAAAACTTCCAGGAACTCAGTGTGCAGGTTAGTCTTCTTGATTTTCCACTTCTAATTTGCTTTTAAGGACATACAAACTAGAACTTAAGTCATTACCTCCTCTGCGTCCCCCTCTCTGTGCCCACTGTCTGAATGACTGCTTCCTTCTTCCACATCATGAGATCTCAGCAGAGAAAGTTCTTCTTCACTTTCTTTTCGAATTAGCTTGTAGCCACTCTGCAAAATGGAAATGCATCGTGTCTTTGTTAAGAGGACTGACGGTGTCATTTTAAAAATTTATTTAAAGTAGTCACAGGCAAAGGCAAAAAGAGAGCTAGAGGAACAAAGCACTGTTGTGTGTTACAGTCAAAAACGTTCCAAGTTGAGTAGAAATAATAATAATAAAAAAAAAGTGAGTCCTAGTAAGGACATTTCAGCTGCTGTTGTATTGCATAGAGAGTATTCTTCTATACTGAAGAAATGTGTAAGTGTCTCTCAATACTCACCCTGTACATCCTAATGCCTCGGCCTCCACTGTGCAACCAATATAAATAAAGTGGTTTACCAAAAAGCATTACAGGAACAGAAAGAAAAGCAATGATAAGTAAAAACCTCTGTAGAGCAACCTGTTAGGGAGGGAAAGAAAGAAAATTAGATTAGATCACAAAATCCAAAGCAGGAAAAGCTTTCCCATTTTCCTCTAAAGGCCTGTTTAAGCTTAAGAAAAGCGCTACTGATTTCAGCGGGCAGGTACTCCAAATTGAACGTACACATTTTACTTAATCAGGCCCTTAAACTGGGTTACAGACATCCAGCATCTTCAGGACTGGGTTCTAGATTAGGCATTACTGATAATTCAGTTTTGTAAGATTAGGTACAGCACATACAAAAGCATCAAAACTACAAGTATGAGACTGTTCTTTAGCCTTAACTTTAATCTGGGAGATTTTGTTCTAGAAACAGGTATTTTCACAAGTCACTACGTAAAATCGTACAACCAGTTAAAGAGTAAATATATTATTTAATCATAACGTTTATCCAATTTCCCCTTAGTTTGATACATTCTGCTTCCTAGAGGAACACTCAGCCATCAGCATTTCATGACTGGTGTCACCTGCATAGGGAACAACAGCATCTTCAGAAGCTTGTAAGAACACTACTGACCTGTCCGGTGTAGAAGACCTCTGTATCACCTCCAAAAAAGAGGAACATGTTAATAAACTGGATCATAATACTAGGAGCAGATGTAGAGCCCTCTGCAGAGTACGCTAGCCATTTAAAGAAGATCAGAAACACAAGGTAGCCAAAGATGCACATCATGAATAAAAGTTCAGGAAGAAAAACCAAATAAATATTATACTTCTTCTTGAAATGCCTGCAAGATAATAATGGGGGAAAAAAATGAAAAATAAGTTTTACAAAGAAAGATCAAGATAAATACATGGCCCAAACATGATTTCAATGAAACAGAACAGTACCCAGCCCTTCTGAACAGCAAGACTGAAATTACATTCCAGAACCGATTTCTTCATATTCAGTGAAATTTTAACCAGGTTTGCCAGTGGAAACCAAGACCACAAGAGACACGTATCTCTATTTAGCAACAAGTGAAATAAAATCTTGTATTAATCGATGTCTGCAGAATTTTTGGCATAATACTGATACATCTTCTTTTACTGTCTTTTTTTAAGAACAGTTTTTACAGTTATTATTATTCTGTAGTTAAAAAATTGTTTCAGTTTCTCTTACCAGATTAACTTATAATTCAAGACTTGACAAAAACTATAATGTTACATTATCTTAACTATATGTATACTATCTTAACTTCTTGTACTTACAAGTGGTTAAATACCCCCAATACAACTCCAAACATCATGTGAGTCACGCCAAAAATCACAGACATTTTCATTTTGAAAGAATTTAAAAAACTGAGACGGTTGCTTGCCAAGTTCCATATCTGAAGAGGAGAAGACAAACCCAGCATTAAAGAACAGTGTAACAGAAGGAACAAAACAGCATCCTTTCTCTGTTGGAGACCAGAATTCTACCTTAAACGGGGATCACATGCGAAATTTGAGTTTCGTGAAAATAGTTAAATCTTTCTTTGACTCATTAAAGGTCTTTTTGAATGGAGAATGCAAGCAGAAACGTGGGTTTTTCTATCGTAAGATTTATTTTCTTAACTGTCGTGGTTTCAGTTGGGGTAGAGTTAAGTTTTTTACTAGCAGCTGGTGTAGTGCTATGGTTAGGATGCAAAGCTGGGAGAAGGAAGTGGGAGACTTTCGGAGTGATGGCGTTTGTCTTCCAAAGTAACCATTACACATGACACAGCCCTGCATTCCTCTACCTATTAAACTCTCTTTATGTCAACTCATGAGGTTTTTTCTTCCACTTTGACTTTTCTGATTCTCTCCCCCATCCAAAATGGGGGGGGGAGGCGGGGGAGTGTAAGTGAGCAGCTGCGTGGTTCTACTTGCCTGCTGGGGTTAAACCACAACATTAACACATACCAAAATCTAATTTACAAATGACTGATCATCACAAATGGGCAATTTAAAAGAATAAAACTAACCGGATCAATTCCAAAGGGATAAGCTCCATTGTATACACCAGTAACATTCGGATCCAGTGTTAAAAACCGATTAGACTTCAGATCATCAAGACTGCAGAGAAAGAAAAATACAGTCAGATCTGCCATTGTTTAAATGTAGTGACAACGTGTACTTTCAGTTCTGCAGGACACTGCTCCTGCTTTCCTTTCTATGACTATCGCTAACCCACTGCCAGACTTTAAAAGAATACAAGGATTTCTAAGCACAAAGGGCCTGACTAATAAAAACAACAGGAAAAAAAAAGTCTCTAGAAACTCATAATCTGGGCTTAATTCGCACTGTCTGTGAAAGAAAAGTTTCTGGATTTTATTTCTCACTCCCCTAGAATGGAAAGTTTCATTTTAAAAGCTCACAATTTGCTTTTATATAAAATTCACTAACAAATACCCAAAGAATAATAAATATCTCTTTTCCCTTTCTGAATCCGGATGAGTTTCCACTCTAACTTCATATAGTTTTAATTAACACAGTATTCACAACCTGTTCACACTTTTAACCAAAGTCAGTGGTTTTGACTCTACTATTTCAAGCCACTTCTCGTTTTGCCTCAAAAACAGGATGCAAGCTCTGAACGCTTAAATACCAAAGGGCCATGACACCTCAAAACAATGAGGTTACCCCACTTTGTGAAGAAGTAGGTTTGACAATTCACAAAACCAACTTTTTTTTTCTCTTTTAAACTATCAAGAAAAGCTGTGCAAAGACTAATGATTGATAGGTAATTAATTTATTTCATTAATTGTTAATTTTTTTACAGTAGATAATGCTGCTTGGCTATTTATTCCAGACGTGTGACCTAGGACAAATTTCTCCAAAACTAGCCCTGTGTTTTCTAATCCCCTCAGAGTCTGATATACATATTCAGAAACCTCTCCTGGAAAATACAGTAATTGGAGGCAAATTAAAACCATCAGCATAAAGATAAACCACAACAAAGGAGGCAGTTCGCTTTTAATGAATAAAAACAATACAAGACTTAGTGCCTTCTGTTAGGATTTTACAATACTACTGAAGCCTCCAGTGATTCATAAGAACACCTTTGAGAGACCACAAAAAAGATGCAGAACACACCCGAGGAGGTTTAGGGACAGAATAAACCCTAGAAATATCACTTCATATAATTAGGTGCAAGCTCTTATCACCAATAAAAAGATACTATGCCAGCTGCAGTTTTTAATGACTAAAAGCTCTCAGCTAACATATAGCATTAGGATACAGCAACCGAATTTGTTCCAGGAGAAGACCGATTGTCATCTGTACCAAATGATAATATTCTAGGAAATGTTCCAGGTGTCTGAGGACATGTAAATCCAGTAAAGCAGCACTGATAAATACGAGATTAACTTGATAGATTGACTGAGTTAAATATAATCAAATTCTAATAGTGGTTTTGCATAAAATTGTGTTCTCTGTGGATTTAAGATAATAAGCAATTTGATTTGTTTTTAAATAACTATTACTGCCTTTTTTATTTTAAGGCTAGCTGTATCACTTTGCCCTTAGCACACTAGCACTTACTACCTCTACAATTAGATTTAACAACAACTGCCTGAGCAACCTAGTGGCCTTCTATGATGGAGTGACTACATCAGTGGACAAGGGATGTTGTCTACCTGGACTTCTCTAAGGCCTTTGACAAGATCCCCCACAACGTCCTGCTCTCTAAACTGCAGAGATATAGACTTGATGGGTGGACTGTTCAGTGGAGGAGGAATTGGTTGGATGGTCACATCCGGAGGATACTGGTCAACGGTTTAATGTCCAGATGGAGATTGGTGAAAAGTGCTGTCCCTCAGGAGTCCGTACTGGGACCAATACTGTTCAGTAGCTTCATCAGTGACAGGGACAGTGGGATCGAGTGCACCCTCAGCAAGTTTGCGGACGACACCAAGCTGAGTGGTGCAGTTGACTCACCTGAGGGACGGGATACCATCCAGAGGGACCCTCCCCATGGCAGGGGGGGTTGGACTAGATGACAGTTAAGGGTCCCTTCCAACACAAACTATTCTCTGATTTTGCTAGATTTCACTACATTTACTTACTCCTCTCAATAAAAGGACAGTTAAAATGAGTGACCAAAAGGCTTAAACTGTTGCAGGAAATACATTTTTGTTTTAATGGTATAGCAAACAGAGGCACACTACTCACCGCCAAACCTTCTGCTCAAACATTGCTGAAACATTCCATCCAGAACCAAATATATTTAAGGACTTTGAAAAGCAGTCATTATAGATCAATCCAGTGTATACAGAAAACAGACCCATTAATAAAATGACATACCGGCCTTCAAATAACATTTTCATTATCTGCAAGTATTGGAAAAAAGACAAAAGAGAGAACATCATCTGCTACGTGAACAATCGTTATCTACACACTTCTAAGAGAAACACATTTTTGGCCATACCAAGACTTCTAAAAACTAAAAATTCTTGTGAATAGTCATAAAGGAATACGACGAAACCTATGGCCAACCAAGACGTAACACAGAGCATTTTGCTTTAAGCATGTAAATACGGGATTTACAAATGGCAGTCACCAGATGGGTACAGTTCATCCCCCACGTTCGCAGCTTTATGTCAGGTTTATATGCATTAGGAAATAGAACTAGCAGCAAGAATTATATTCTGAAAGACGTTTGTGGTTTAAATTGAATGCAGAAATTTGAAGTCCCCACACAAGCTCCCATGATACAAACAGAGACCTTTCTCATCGGCATTGTTACGCTAACGAATCGTCCTTTTAAACCACGTTTCCTTCCTGGGACTAGTTTTCAAGAAGTTAGTAATTTGCAGCCATTCTTAATTAAACATAATTCTAATGAGAGGTGCACGAGTTGCTGCATTCCAGCCCCGTATCATTAAAAAAATCAGTTAACATTGTTTAAAAAATTTCAAACTACAACTCTTTTTCAGAAACAAAAACAGAAGATGGAATTAGAAAAATAACTTTCTCCTCACATTAGTCACTGTAACCACATTCTGTAAAACACACACATCACTAACGAGCCCTGGCAGAAGGAAAGACAAGCCCAACAATATCAACTAATTTTTGTCAGTCTCTCATTCCATCTTGGTTATTTCTGCCCTTTCAAAAATAGTGAGTGAATCAGTTTGTTAAGATTATCATATTAATCTTGAGTAACAGGGTAACTTTAAACACAAAAAATCCCAAAACAAAGAAAAAAAACCTTGTCTAATACATGTGCGATAAATAGCACTTTTCAGAAACATAGTAAATATTCAATTGAAGTTATCTTTCTGGATGGGGAGTAAATTATTTGCAATTCCTTTTACCTCATCTTGTGATCTTTGTAATCTAGGGTGGTTTTCATACAGTATTGTCAGGAGTGCAAATATGACCACTAGTAGCCCATGCCCAAAGTCTCCAAACATAACCGCAAACAAGAAGGGAAAAGTGATGATGTTATAGAGAGCTGAAACGACAACAGAACAGATTTCAGGCACGCAGCACAATAGAATGATGTGGATACCTGAATTTTGCCTAAGCAATCCAACTACTTTAACCTTTCAAACAATTTTCAGCTTTAAGTTTGAAAGACAGTTCACCCACTGTTAGTAAGTTTTCTCCCACGCTGTAAATTTAACTTAGTTAAAAGCTTGCTTGTGTCTGACAACTCCACAGTTGAGCATTAGCCGACAATTCTGAGGATAGTAATATGAGCGCAGCAAATAAAAAACAAGCAAACTGTTCTTCCTCTGTAGCTATTTTGGCTCTGTACTACAACATACATTCTCCTATACACAGACAGACAGACAACTCAGCTGCAAAAATACATAAGGACATTAAACTAACTGGGCTACACAACAAACTGGATTTTTTCAAGGATGAGCTCTACGTTTCAGTAAGATCAATAGTCATTACCAAAGTGGGTTTTTTTTTCCCCCTAAATATCTTATCCAAGGTACAGCATATGAAGAAATATTATACAGCTATTATCAGTATAATATAATTGCTAAAATAACTCAGCAAAATCAGATCCCATCTTACTGCTCAGAGCACCATTTGTACTTTCGTTGAGCTACTGAAATTTTAAAACAGCTATTAATAAGCAGTATGGCTGTCACCATTTTGCCTTTACAAGTGTCCAATTCAGCAAGGTATTTAAACACATAAGGCGTCAAGCAGTAATGGTAGCACAGCTCACAGTTCAGATTTCAGAAGGACCAACCTGGATTAACTTCTCCATAGTTTCCAACTCCATAAGCATCAACGATGTTTTGGAACCCTGAGGTGAATTTATTGGTACGTATCAAAGTTGGAGGAGGTTGTGTTGTTGGGATGGTATTCATGAATGAAGAAATCGCAGCCCCACTCTTCCTCTAATTGCAGGCAGAAAGAAGATACATTTATATAAAAACTCAAATGATATTTAATCTAAACTAAATGAAAACATTTTCTCTATCAGCAGTTTCACTGATCCTGAAACATCCCGAAATTAAGCCCCAAGTTTAACGTTTATCCATCCGTGCCTTCTTAAAAAGAAATAAATCTGTTCCTCTAAGAACACTAATTATGTACAGTATTCTCATTCTTACTTTATATGAAATACCAAATGAGAATCATCAGTCAATATTATAAACCAAAAATTTAATAGTAAAAATTCCCTCTTGTAAAACAAAAAGATGGAGCCACATTCAACACAACTAACATCAGGAAATTAGCACCTCCTACTTCACTTCAAGTAGCATTGTGAGCCCAGTCAGAGTTGGGTCCAACAGAGAAGTTCTCATTCAAGAAAATAAGAAAAAAAAAGAAAACCCCTCAAAAAATCAACACAGCACTAAATAAAGGCTAATAATGAAATTGTGTTACATGAGTTCATAGATAGCCAGACCTACCTGTGCCTACTTTTAGCCTATTATAAATAATTGTTTTCTTTCCTTATCTGTAGTTCAAGACAAAAGTTTTAACATCAGTGAGCATTCAGGTGACTTACTGAACCTTCCTCCAAGGCATGGCGCAAATTCTGCAGATCAGCCACAGGACACCAAACCTCAGCGATTAAACATTTATTTGTGACATCAAAACTGCACAGGTTGAGTACATGATAAATGGCTTTCATCTTCTTCACTTGGATAACCCATGTATAGATGGATTCAGATGCTTTACACAAGACTTGGCGTAAGTAATCCTCAGTTTTATGCAGCACCTTGTCCACGGAAAAAAACAAAAAGATTGGATTGAAAATGTACCAGTGGTTCTGTTAACCACAGTGAGAGCACCTGCTACTTGTCCACTGCTGGATCACGTTTGTAGGAGGCCACACCAACCATGGCTTAGAAAAGAAACCTATGTCAAGTGCCCCAAAGTTTAATAGGTACATGCAACACAAGACCAGGGACGCGACATACAGTCACGTTCAGATCCAAAGCTGTAAGTATTTTAGAAATATATTCATGTATTTAATGCTGTGATTCATCAAACAATTTGGTGCAATAACTACAGCAAAGAGAATACTGTTATTTACTCACAATGTTAAGATCCTGAATACGAACATTTAGTCCTTCAACAACTGTCCTGCGCTCCTCCAGAGTGTTTGGATAGGGATACACGTGACAGTGATAGCTACAGAAAAATTGAAGTTTGTGTTAAATAACCAAACTAAAACAAAACAAATCACCCAACCCCGTGGCCCAGTCAAATCTGCAACACACCATTTAATAACCATGGAAGAGATTCAACTGAGAGAGTCAGTATTTTGCCTGTATTTAATAAGGACTGCAGATAAAATGACTCATACATTTATTTGTATATTGCATAATGATAAAAGTTCGACGCAATGGCAGGAGAAGGAACAAATTTAACTTCAAAAACCTTGCCTAAAAATCAACACTTACAAGGAAGGGGAGCAGGGAGAAAACCAACAAGAAAATAACTTCGGTATAAAGAAATTTTATCTATATTATTTTTATTTCTTACCAGTCACAAATCTTCTTAACTTTCTGGCCAATTTGTTCACCCCAATAGGACACTAAAAAAACAAACCATTTTGTGGTTTCACCCTAAAAAAAAAAAAAGTTGAAGTTTATTTTTGACCAACAACTCCACTGTGACAAAATTATAGAGCAAAATAACACATTTGAATAATTAGAAAAAGTTGTGTTAGTGCCATTTTAGTGCCATTTCCACTATTTTAGTGAAGATTAAAATATAAAATTCAAGTGTGCCAATCTCTTTTTTTGGTAAATTGGAGAAAAACAGAAAAATTTTTCAGGGAAAATAAAAGAGAGAGTATATTTTACCATCTCAGAATTACTAGTAACAAAAAAAGTCTTAAAAAATTAAAAATGTTACAAATTAGAATTGAAGCAAAATTTAAAAGTGACAGATTAGGTAGCCACAATTGCCGATTTACAAAAAATGAATTTTTCTAAGTTCAGAAAAAACACTCATAGAAGACCGACTGTATTCCAGGCTTTTTTTTCCTTAACTACTGAATGAACAAATAAATTTACTTTTAAGAGGTAATGCATTGTACAGACCTAGTTAATAAATATCCAAGCAGCCATTAATGCCACGTATTTTGATCAAGGTAGCCAATCATAAGGTCACTACTATAGCACAATGAAGTTCTGCACTCATCAAGCAGAACCATGATAAATTAATTGCCACTCCTATAGTTATGGTGGCGTCAAGACCTCTAATTTTGAAGTCTTAGAAGTTCTAATACTTTTAAATAGTTTTCCCTCCAAGGGCACTGGGAAATCACTTACATTCCCTGCAGACATGAGCAGCAATTCTTCCAAGTCTCAAGAAAAGTACAGAACACAATGAACCGATAGTTACAATATTTACTCACTGTATCTGGATCTTCCAGACACTCATCCAGCTCTGCATATGTAAGAATATGTAAACCTTTACAGACTCTCCACAGCATTTTTTCAAATGCTTCAACTTTTGCTATGTGAACTAACCCAGATATGAATCTACGGAAAAAGAAGAATTTGAAAAATAAGCTAAAATCCACAAGAAAAATTGAAGACTCAGCGTACATCATCACTCAGGATCACAGTAACAATAATTTAACATCTGCCATCTCTAGAGAAGAAAGCATCACGCTAAACTGGAAGGAACTGGTATACAAAACAGAGTCAATTTCTGTTTGAAAAACAAATAGATTGTAGGCCTGGAATACTATTTGACATAGTTCCCTTCTATGACAGTAAGGTTCTTAATTTTCACTTGGTAAGATACCCCTCTCTTAATGGTGTTGCAGAGACCAGTATCCATGTATCATTTTAAAGGCAAGTAGGCAACACATAATAATGTCACATTTACAACTGACACTGCCAACTGATTAAAAAAGTGTGTGCTTATCTTAAAAAAAGTTTGAACAGTAGAAGAAAGTAGTGATTTAGAGCATTTAAAGATTTTCCTTAACACATACATTTGGTTTGATGGAAATTCTGTGACAGTTTTTTTGGTGCTGTCCTACTTACCTCTTCAAATAATCCAATTTTGTTAGAAAGGTACATTTGGGCCAGACTCCTACCCTGTCTAAAACCGTTTGGCTCATCTGAAATCGCTACTCACACTACATTCCAGCTTTTAAGAAAACAGCCCATTATTTACAGCAGCTCATGGAGCAGTTTTGAAACAGCACAAAGTGACAACCTGCCATAAGTGGACTGAACCACACCTACCCCAGCTTGGCGCCCAGTCTGTGCATACAGTTGTAGTCCATTAATTGCTCATTTTCCACAGATGCAAATTCTTCATAATTTGCATGTAAACGGTTTTCATACTAGCAAATAAAAGAAAAGTCATTTAAAGCTTTCAGAAAAAAAATTATTTTCATCCATAGAATTATCTAGGTTGGAAGGGACCTTTAAGATCATCTAGTCCAACCATCAACCTAACTCTGATAAAAACCATCACTAAACCATGTCTCTAAGCACTATGTCTACCCATCTTTTAAATATCTCCAGGGATGGTGCCTCAACCACTTCCCTGGGCAGCCCATTCCAATGCTTAATAACTCTTTCCGTGTAAAAATTTTTCCTAATATCCAATCTGAACCTCCCCTGGCGCAACTTGAAGCCATAATTAATTTATTACTCTAAAAAGGAAAAGCTAATTACATAAATTCTTTCATTAAAAATGTAGAATCACAGAATGGGTTGGGTTGGAAAGGACCTTAAAGATCATCTAGTTCCAACCCCTACCATGGGCAGGGACACCTCCCACCAGCCCAGGTTGCTCAAAGCCCCGTCCAGCCTGGCCTTGAACACCTCCAGGGATGGGGCAGCCACAGCTTCTCTGGGCAACCTGGGCCAGTGCCTCACCACCCTCATAATGAAAAAAACTTTAAAAAACATACAAACTTTGCTGTGTTCAATTCAGACAACAGAACGATCTTGGGATCTCAAGCGCACTGCTCTTAGCAATTGCAGACACTGTTGCAAAGATTATACGGTAAGTTTCTTAGCACAATTCATGCACCAAAATAACACAAATCCTCCTTCATTTTCAGCAGGCATCAGCAGTAATATCCAAACAAACCACCAAAGAAATCACAAAGCTCCTCTAAGTTCAGGGCTGCATTTTGCTATGGATATGAAGACAGCCCAGCACAAAAGGCTGCCAGCCAGGTTCTCCAGGCACTGAGCACGAATAACAAACAACATACAGGGCTGTACAGCCCGACAGCAAGTCACGCGCTTAACTACTACTACTAACAGTATGCAACCAAAATGCCACACACTCCCCATCAAACAACATAAATCAGTACCTCATTTGTTCTCCTGACAAATCTCTGCGTGACCTCTAACATGTGTGTGTATTCTGTCAGTTCAAGCAGGTTTTTCCTCAACTTTTCTTTGTTTTTAGTCACTTCCCTCAATTCTGTCTCCAGCTTCTGCAACTGTTCCTAAGACATGGAGGAAAAAATGACACAATCAGTTATCCTGCTTTGAAAATCAGGGGAGGATGAGTTTTAAGCACTTGTTAATTTGCTGCAATGATGGGAATTTCCCAACTTTTTAATTAACTTAAGCTCCATAGGTTTTATCCCTCAGTCTGCCAAAGATTGCTTTGTATTGAGTACACTTGATCCTCCACAGGCATCTGTTAAGTCTCCTGTTCTGACCCTAATTTGTGTCCGAGCAAAGTAACGCAGATTTGGAATTAGAACTTCAGACAGTTCAGGGTGCAAGACACTTATCTATTCTATTAAATAGAATGACAGCAAAACAGAATGTCATTCAAAATTATATCTGCATTTTACAACCTTCTACTTCTAATGCAATACCAGAAAAAGCATTCAAAGAAAATAGCACCATGTTTTGCTCTGCAACCAGCACCGGATCCTGCAGAGCCTTGGGCATGTAAAATTCCCACATACCCTGGAAATTTTGGATGCTCAAAAAGAACCTTAGGTAAGTCAAAGATAGCAATTTGCTTGGAACAGTGTAATATACCAACCCATCAAAATAAAACAGGTTACTGCAAACCCTGCGAGTTAGCTTTGACTCTTTCACGGAAATTTTGTATTAATATCAAATCCTCACTGGCAGTCTTTGAAGTAACACTGGTAGAAAGAAGAAAAAAAAAATGGACAAAACCGAAAGCAAACGCTTCTGCCCTCCCTGCCACACCCCTATAATTTAAGTCATAGGTCATAAGATACCAAGTTATGAAGTTTGAATTAAAGTTCCAAGATCCAGAGCTACACTTTTGGCATCTGTTGTGTGGAAAAAAGTTACCTGGATTTCTAAAGTGTGTTTCAGCAAGGGGGCAGGAGGAGCAACATCGTCTTCAGGGAGTGGAATATCCGCCTTTTTAATTTCTTGAACTAAATACCCTGGAGTGAGAAGAAAGACAGAATATAACAGAAAGGAAATGGCATTTCCTTATGCTTCCTAGAATGCTGCAGAGTTGACCTTCAGCTGTTACTGATGGTGCTGATCACACTGCAGCATCAGGCCCAAGCTATTTTATTCATCTATTTTAGCAACACCACACACACATCTTCAAAAAAGAGTGGCTTATGAAGTGCTAGGAATAAACACACAGAACATTTCTGTCTTGGAAGTTTGCAGAAGTCAGCCATCTTCAGAGTCCTCTGATTAAAATTTTCCAACCACAAGTACTTTTTAAGCAGCTTTTAACATTTCATAGTATCTCTCTGCTGCTGCAAGATACCACTTTCTGCTAATCATGCCATCTGCCTAAAATTTAAGTTCTGCTCATTGATCCACGTTTGGAATAAAAAGTGTTCAAACAAGGCGGCTTAAGCAACCTTGACAACAAATACAACTCCCACTGGGCAGGGAGGCTGCCAAAATAGCTACTGGGGATGGTTTGGCATGATCAGCACATGCCTCTGACGAGATTCCAATAAAAAGAATCCTTTAACAGTGACTTCTCCTCGGGATACAGTGAAGAAATCTGCATCTTGGTTGTAATGCTCTGCATATCCTTCTCTATTCATTAACCACCATGTGAATACAATTATTAATAACTTGAGATATTTTTGAGGGTGCTTAGAAGTTCAACAAGATTGAGTTATGTAAGATTAAAAACAGGGTTTATTTTACAATCAAGGAAATATTCAGGATAAAGCTTCCATTTTCCTAGCAGGGTTTTAAGCAGCCAATACTGAAATGGTCTCAACTATTTATTGGCAACACATCAGCAACTCTCCCTCACCTCTGGGCTTAAAAAAAAAATCCCCAACCTATATTTAGCACATACATGTTGCAGTCTAAGTAAATTTTAGAGCTCACAAAATGAAGAAACAGAGATCAGTGGTAAAACACTGGAAGAGATAACCCAGAGAGGCTATGGAGTCTCCACAATTCAAAATCCCACCAGACACAATCAGGGACAACCTGCTCTAGCTGGAGGGTGACTAGGTGATCTCAAGAGGTCCCTTCCAACCTAAATGACTCCGTGATACACTCAAAACTGATGCAGCATGTCAAGACAAATTAAGGAATATATTTGTATGTTCTGACACAATTCAGTACTACAGTCAAGTCATCTCCAGCTCTAAAAATCTTCATAAAGCCTACATATGTGTATTTTTTCATACATATAAAAATTCTGTAAGACTACAGCGTTCAGATCATACAGGACTGAGAAGATTAAAAAACCTGTAGCTGAAACCTCCACTGTAGTTCCACTCTAGCAATGTAAACTTCAACAATGTCACAGACAAGAAGGAGCAGACATGAAAACAAAGCTCACCAAGTATTCTTTCCATTTCTTCACACTTCTTCACTTCATTCACAAATTTTCTCTGAAATACACTTACATTTGGGTTAAGCTGAAGGAGAAGGACAAAACGCTTATTATTTAAAATAGCAACGACCCCCCCAAAAAACACAGCTCTTTCTGTGACTTCATGGGGACAATTTTGCACGTATTCTATGTGCTCTCTTTTCTACAAAGTGCTTTTCAACTAAGATGTATGAAAACCTAGAAAGTCCTCAAACAGCAAGGTTGGTTTTATTAAAGCATAATTATCAATGCCTTTTGTTAGTTTTACTCAAATAACAAAATAACTAGATCAACTGGAGAAACCATTCCTAATCTTATGTCTAGAGTTTTAAAATACTGCTTAACAACTTCAAATTAACAAACCAACCTTTCTACAAGTAAATTTTTGTGATGGATTACCACAGAATCCATTTGAAATGTTAAGTTTTGAAATAACCTTTTTACATACATCCCCATATTACGAGTGTGCCATGTCTCTGACTATTTATTCAGCCTTTAAATCAGACCCACTAACACATTATTTCTGGAATAAGTGGTGTGCCAAATACCTGGAATGGCATCAAAATGTTAAACATCACACCCATGTAGTGATTCTTACAGGTTTGTCTCCTCCTACCTGCCATACCTACTAACTAGCTGTTGATTTAAATTCTCCCAGCTTTCATTTTGCAACCTATACTTCTGAAGAATACAGGAAGAAATTTCAAAGTCAGCACACGAAGATCATATAATTACAATGAGGCAACGCAGAAACAAGGTTAATTATTACCCAACCCAATTTTATGTCAGTCAGACACATAGTTTCCTCCAAGGTGAGCTGCTCCTCCAGGAACAGACATGTTTTACAAACCAAAAGTCTGCGGTGTTGGAAAAATAAGCCTACAGAACAGCTAAGATGTCTCTATCGATCTGTCAATGGGGTGGGTGTATGTATGAGCTGTGCATGTACACTCTGACTAAAGGCCGTGTGTCTTCAGGTGGGAAATAGGCTCTCCCACGGGATCCTACTGCAAAAAAATCCTAAGTTTAAACTAATTCTGTGGAAGAGGTAGGATACAGTCACCCCAAAACAGCCCTCCCTCAAGTCTCGGAGAGGCTGGGGCTTCACACCGACCTCCCATCGCCCAACCTTCCTCTCAGGCAAACGCGATACAGAAACAGCCATGTATCTGCAACTCAGAGCCGGGGAAAGAAGGAAGACGAGCCGTCTTGGGAGTCTTTCACATCGCACCATCGGAACGAAGGCTACACCTTCCCCACGGCAACTACCCCACCCGCCTCGCCTTTCCCCGCGTCGCCCACCCGCCGGGCCCCCTCGGGGTCCTTCTACCTCCCCCAGTTCGTCCCAGAAAGCCCCGCCGGCCGCTTGGGCCCCGCAGCCGCTACTCACGTCTCTGAACTCGGCCAGGCCACGCTCGCCCACCTCGCTGAGGCACTCGTAGGCCGAGCCGCTCTGCAGGAAGAGCTGCGCCAGGCACATCGGCTCGCCGCGGAACAGCGAGCCCATGGCGGGCGGGCGGAGGGTGGGCGGAGGGCGGTCGAGGGGCTTAGCGAGGCGGGCGCCGAGGCGGCGCGGCGGGACGTCCGGCGGTAGCCTGCGGTACGGCGGCCATGGCGAAGCGCCCCAGCCCGCCGCCGGCAGTGCGGCCAGCTGCTTCCGGGGGGCGGGGCCCCGGCGGCGGCCAACCGGCGGCGAGCGCGGAGGGGCTGCGCGGCCGCAGCGCGGCCAGGCCGGCACCCCCCGGGAGCAGCCTCCCGCCCACGGCCAGGCCGGCACCCCCCGGGAGCAGCCTCCCGCCCACCGCGAAGCCCGGGGCCGCGGGGCAGGAAACCACGGGGAAGGAGGTAAAGGAGAAGATACGTTACTAACGGAATTGTAAGAGCCGAACCACTGAGCACCGTATGTGGTCTACTGAAGGAAACCGGTCGTAAATGTTTTCTGTACCCTGTGTAGACCAGATCGGATACGGGTGGCCAAAGAGTTAACTGGAAAAGAGAATTACAGATCAATAAATTACAGATCAACCTTTCCACAGCTCCAAAAACAGCAGGGCATGACTGGCTGGCTGTGGAAGAGAACTGCCACCGTGACCCACTGTGCCAGGGGAGGAGAACACGCTTGACAGAACAACAGTCCATCTGTGAGGATGACAACGGTCTGTCCATAAGGACAACAACAGTCCATCTGTGAGGACTACAACAGTTCATCTGCGAGGATGACCATGGTCTGTCCATAAAGACCACAGCAGTCCATCCCTGAGGACGATCCCAGCCCCTCTGCAGCCTCAGGGCTGCCCTCACCATGTGCAGGGGGTGGTGCAGAGCCCACCCTGTGGGCATCAGCTCCGCGCTCCTGCGCACCCAAACCCAGAGCCAAGCGATTAAAAATAGTTCTTTTTTAAATAACACAACCATTTCCTGAGTACTGTAAGAGTATTCATTTTATGTGTCTTTAAAAAGTTTATATAAAACGTCTACAAAATCCAGGAATATTTATCCATACATTTTACCCAGAAGTACTTAAAATATTAACAAAAGTGGTCCTCTTTACATCAATATTTCTAAACCAAGGAGCTATTCCATAATTTAGAAAACCAAGGGTTACTCATCATCGCTGCAAGTAGAACAAGAAATGCCAATGACAGGCCTTTAGCAAGACACTGGGAATATGGTTCCCCTGCAAAAAAAAAAAAAAAGGAAAAAAAAAGTATTAGCATACAAGAGCTAAATTTTAGTTTAGACAACAACCCAAAGTATATGCATAGCCTGAATAAAATAATGGAGCACAAAGCAAGGAATTAAGATGCTTCATACTTATAAAGCTTCACACTTGGTATAACTTTAGTCCCTGAAGTTGTGCAGATAATACACACAGGCCGTTGCCTCTGTCCATGCGGCTCTCGCAACAGAGTGCAAGTGCCTCGATGCCCTTTGAAAGGCCAGATAGTTAATCTACAGTCTCCCCCAAAACATAATCCAGCACAGTTTTACACAGAGGAAATCTAAAAATTATGTTTTACCAAAATGGCAAATTTTTACTGGAACTCGCGTGAGCTGACTGAAAAACACATAAATGGCAAAGTGGGAAACAAAGTCTCCCTCCACCCTTCGAGGGCGATGACACGCACTGACAAGGCTACAATTACAGTAGGAAATGGTATCAGAATGCTGTCATAAAGTGATTTATTCTCCCTCCAAACTCTACAGGGGAGTGAAAAAGAATCTCTGCCAAACAGATATTCACAACATTTCAATCTTATCCACAAAGTCCACCTAGTAGTTATTTTTTCCACTAGTCTCGCTAAAAAATTAATGTATTATCAAGGAAAAAATTAGACTAACAGAAATTTTAATTCCCTGCTACAAAGCATTCTTTCAGACTAAACTCCACGCAGCTAATTATGTTTCAAAGAAATATGGCCAGTTCACGGCATTCCATGCTGCTTATTGTTTTTACCTGTGTAAAAGCGTGTCAATGGATAAAAAAGTTGTGGCCAGCACACATCCTTTCGATTGCAGTCAAATTCTGTATAATTAATCTGAAATCTGAGGAAAAAAGGAAAACAACAGGTTTGTTAACTACAGGACCAGAACACCAGCACAAGTGGAAAAAACGGAGTGAAAAGGTGTCCAGATTACAGGAAAAAACAAAACCAAACCTCAAGCTTCTTGTTACTCTCTTATGACTTTTTTCTTTAATAACAACAGGAGCCTCCACTCTACTCCATTTTTGACATTTCTAGTCAGATGTGTCTTTTTGTGATGAACGTTTTCAGGCAACAGAGAGTTTGGCAGCCTCACTCACCATCCCTTGTCCACTCAAGTAACCACCACAGAAGCTTGTCTGCTAAAACCAAATGACAGCTTTGCAGGGTGATTTACAGCCCTTCATGTTCTTCTGGGGACATAGCAGAATTGTTACTCAATAAATCTGTGAACCAGGCCTTCCTGCTCCACTAAACCAAAGTAACCTTTTGATCAATGCTATTCACATCTGCTTAACATAATGTGAAATATCCGCGTTTTTAAAGTTACCTTGTCATTGGAATGGGTGGCTGAGCTGGCACTTTAATAAACTGAACAGAAGCAGTGATAGGAAGAAAGCTGGTGCTGTTTTCACAGATAAGCCCGCACTGGAATTGCCATATGACTGTTGAGTAACTGTAAGAACATGCATAACTATTACTTGAGGGCTGTAAACACACATTTAGAGCCTAAACATAACCATGAAAGGACAAACTACACAGTATATTAGGAGGCAGTTAATGATCTCTGGATTTTCAACACCATACAGGGAGAGAACTTGCAAAGTCTGGAAATGTGGTAACATGGAATAGAATCCCATGTATTTGATTGGGATTGACTTGGGAGGGGGAAAAAAAAAAAAAAAGGCATTTACTAAGTAAAAATTGTCTCTTTCAGGAAAGAATAAAGCGTTTACCACAGCTCTCAAGAAGAGCTCTACATTGAGGTAGCCAAAACACAAGACAATGTTATCACTTCCACCACGTGACAAGAAATGAAAACGTTCTTCTGACGGAATGCCCTTCATATGCCAACTACTGGCAGCATCGTAGATTTTATTTAATATTTCAGTGAATTAGAAATATTATCTACAAGATTATCTACTGTTAACCATTATTATTTTTTTAATTATTATTTTCATGTCAGGGGGAAAAAGGCAAACCTGGTTGTGATCAAAGAATTTGGGCTGCAAATACAAACAAAAGGCATGTAAAAAATTAGAAATAACAAAATAACGTTTTTGTTTGTAAAATTTATTCCAGATGTGTTAGGTAAGCAAGTCTCAAAATGAAACATTTATTTGTCAGATAGCCAGAGACACAACTCTCTCTACCTGATCTGCACAGCAAGAATCTCTCGCCAGGGAATCCCTTGTACTGCACCCACATCAGCAAAGATTATGCGAATATTCAGATTTGCAGGAATATCTGGACAAATGCCTTTTAAGTTTCCACTGCTCACATTGGTATCAGAATTAAATGGATCAAGACCTATGGTGGAGAACAGAGTTATTTAAATGGTGGAGAACGTTATATTTTCCATAATTATATTATTGTCATAGTCCAGTAAAATACCAGTAACACACAGGAACACAGTAAAAAATACACATAAAGAAAAGGAGTACTTTATCAACAAAGAACTAAAATAGCAAGCCATATGTGTACTGGCTGACAGTAAAATACATGTTACTGTAGTATCCTTATACATATTGAGTTATATGCGTGTGTGTACATGTATATGGATGGATGGATGGATCCAGACACACAGATCAGTCTCTTTAGGCATTTATAATTACAGTTTGGTTTTATTTTGAGATATTTATCATATGGGCATGCTTATACTATAAACAATAACACAACCTCACTTACGTATAATTTCCACCCAGTCATTTAGATCACTGTAACTTGAATTGTCCCTCTTTCCAACATGAGTAGATTGTATTAATGAATTAAATTTCTCAGTTACGTTTCCTCTGCAAAATAAGAATGTAAAATTACACAAAGAGTAAATCTATACTGTCTGCCACTCTGAGTTGCAATATTATTGTATCATACAGTCAGTTTCCTCTAAAAGTTGTTATAACTCAACAGAAACAAACTTGAACTATTGAATTATCTGCTGAATGGAAGAAACGGCAAAGCATTCCACTCCAACATAATCCTCATTGGAATACACAGAGATCTGAGTGCAACCATTATTATAATTTCCTTTTTTTAAAAAAAAGTGAGACTACCAACCACAGGAAAAAGCTGAAATGCATGCATGACCATTTAAAAAGAATGTAACACTGCCAATAGTAGATACTTGTAGAGAACCATGTGATAAGCAACAAGAGGAATGCAGGGGAAAACAATTCAACCTACGTAGCTCACCTTAAAAGGCTGCAATCTTCGTTAATACCAACTTCTAAAATGCACCCAGAGAATGAATCTAGTCCGAATAAAACTGGTGTAGAAGTTGCCAACGTACATAAACCTCTGCCAGCTATGAAATGAAAATATCTTACTTGAGCTTTCTTATATCATCAACCTTTCGATCTCTAGCTTTCAATTTTGTGCAAAAATATCAAACATTAGAATGCAAATCACCAAGTGGCATAGTTCAAATATAGATACAAGTCCATTCAACTTAGTTTTCCAAGAAAGCATTAGAGGATTACTCACTGACTGGCTACGGAATAGTCTAGAAAAGCAAAAGTTGGAAGAGATTCTTAACTAAAATATGTTTAAAATAAATCATTTTAGCGTTAACTACAGTTGAAGTTGCAGCCTCCCAAGCCAGTACCTGTCTGCCAAATGTTTAGGCTTCCAAAAGTATCAGAAGCATTCATATTTGCAGCTTTCACTGGTTTTCCAACTTGGTAACCTAAACATAGAAGGGTAAATTGTGAACATCGCATAAGAGTCTTTAAACATTAGCATTGTTTGAATAATAAATGTCATCAGTCTTGAAGGAAAGAAACAGACATTTCCATTACAGTAGGAATATATTCACTTTAAATAATCAATATCTATACAACAAAAGCCTAAGAACCAATCACTGCTGTTACAATTTCCAGTTCATTAAGACAGGAAGGTGAGGGCTAGCAACAAAGATGTATGAAAGAGATAATAATGCTAACAATAATGATCTGTACCAAATTTTTTTATTTTCACTTTTAAGAGGCAAAATAAAGCATTAATACCTGGATTCCCAAACAGTTCTGTTGCATTAGTACTCTTTAAACTTTGAAATTTGACTGTGAATCTCTGTGCCAGTATTTCTGGTAAAAGAAAAAAAAAATTACTTTATTTTTAAATAAGGAAATTAGCAAAAAGTATGCTCTATGTAGGATACAAACTTCCATCTCTCATTAGTAACAGAATATTCAAAATACTACAAATTAATGGAAATCAGCCCCATAAATTCTATTTCCAGAGTTCAGGGAAAATTCTCTTTAAGAAGTATTAGTAAGTAAGAGATTCTATCACATAATTTCCACGCTGAAGGAAAAAAATTAAGTCAAAAACTGTAAAAGAAATGTCATGATACCTCCATCACATAAACTTCCGAGGAAGACTGTGACATTTATTCGCTCTATGTTCTTGTCTCTCCAAACGAATGTATAATGTTCTGCAAAAGTTACATTTTGACATAGAACCTCAGGAGCATAAAGGTTTTCTAGCAGAAGAAAAAAAAAGAAAAGCCATAATGAAAAGCACTGCTAATTAGAAAGCTGTGTTACTGTAGCTGAAAATCAACACATTAAAAAAATCTGGCAACATTCTGGAAATTACAACATTCCTCTTTTTGATAATTTATTTTACTGTTTAAGTCTCATCTTATTAGGACACTGTGAGAGTACAATCCCTCAGCTTATCAATATTTTAACATCAGTTCTAGGTCCTTTTGTAGCTAAATCTCTTCTGCAGAACCCAGCATGGGACTTTATATCACCAGCTGATGCACAGCTCTCAGGAATCCTTCTGCTTCTGTCTCCTTCCTCGCAGTGAGCCATCACTGCCCAGAAAAACACATTAGTTTGAATTCCAGTAGTTCCATTTGTGCTGCATTACCCTCCCACTGACTGGGAACTGTTCTGCATCAAATAACTGCTTCATCAGCTGGAAAAGGCCCTTAAAAAGGCATAAGAACTTTCAAAACAGAGACATATACATCTGCTTGCGGTCTGCCCATCCCACTTACATGCTTATCCTGTAGATTTTTTAAAGCGTTCCTTGTCTATGTTTATTTTTTTATTATTATTTTTTCTTCTCAAAAATTACTTGTAATGTAAGCTAAGGACTCAATTTCTTGACAAACTTTTAATGAAGATCAGGTAAATGAAATACTTTCTGCTTTGCAGTAAGCCAAACAGTTTACTTTTGGGGCATTAGATAATATACAAGACCCCTCCTAAGAACCACAGGAAGTGTTTTAGGCATCAAAGTCATCTATTTCTTAGATAGTCTGGGTTAGGTAAGAAACGTTTTTATTAAATGCAAGAGACGTACCACTTTCAGTGATGAATTTTCCCCTGTCAGTGATGGTTCTATAGATGACATTTTGTTGGATGAACTCTGAGAATAAAAAACAAACACTGCAGTAATCCTGCCTAATAAGAGAGGCAGGCATACTGTTTCACAAGGTGCAATCCTTTTTGTTATGAAAAATGAGCAGAAAATTACTTAGAAATTTATAAAAAACCAAGTAGTTTACGTATTTTGAGAGCATAGCTAGTTGTCTTCATGCAGGTAATCATATTATCTCAAACTCCAGAAGGACACTTCATAAGTACATGCTTTTGTAATATAGAAAGCAACTACTTCTCACTAATTCTAAAATGATGATACTGCACCCTTTTGACAGAAAAAGGGCTCTCCAACAGTCTGAAAATAGAAAGTAGGAAAGATGCTGCTCTTTTATGTGCAGCCATAACTGGTACAAGTCACTAGGAACAGGTAAATGTGAAACAAAGGCCAATTCCACTTTTTTTTATATCCTAAATCTTGGGAAATAGCTGGAAGGTCATTAGAAACAGGAATAGAACATTCCCAAATGCTGAAATAGAGCCACCAGGTAATGAAGATATTACATGCAGTAACTATGTCAATGGCACTCTGGATGTTCTGTTCTAGCAGCTCTGAGAAACCTAATCCACATTTCTGTTAGGGTTTATGCAGCGTACCTCCAGTACCGGAGTTTATCCTCACGTCGTGGGGCAGTCCTTCCTTGTAAGATGCTACATTGGTGAGGCATTTGACATCAAAGTTCTGGAGATAAGCTACGGGGGCATTTCCAACACACTGTCCAGCCATGGATTGCTGCAGGTAGTTCAATAGAAATAAGTACGTTGGACCCTTTTCTAGCCTCTTACTTTTAATTTTAAGACTATTTGTTAGTGAAATGCTCCAAGAATGTACTACAGCCATTTGACACTTTGACAAACCAATAATCTGATGTTATCAAAATACCTCAATCTGTAGTAAGAGAGGGGTTAAAATTTTAAAAGCACAGCTTTCAAAACAGTTTCGATGTATAGTATGGCTTCATCCCAATTTGTCAAAATAATTATAACCAACAAATCTCTCTAAAATGCAAAAGGAATTAGAATAAAGTACAACCAGATGACTTATATTCAAAAGGAAAAACAACAATAGTGCTCAGTAATGCAGCAGGCAAACCAAAAAATACAGAAATATGATAAGCCATAAACTATCAATTGGGATGCCAAGCTTGATTTCACTTCTTGAAATAATTAAGCCATTACCACTTAGGGGGATCAGGGGGATAATATTTACTTTTAATAATGATTTTGTGGTGGGTTTAGGGTTTTTTTTGTGAAAAATATATTCCACTATTTCACAACAGCAAATTGCAGAATCTGGTTACCAAGCCTTAAGGAGTGTGATGTAAGGAGAACATCAAACAAACCAAGAGTAACCAAAAGCTCCTAAACACGAAGTGATTACCTGGGGGATGGTAAAATACTCATTTTCTTCTGTCATAATTGGATCTCCTTGTCCATAACCAGTGAAAAGTTTCCCAGGAAAAGTTTGTAAAGAGATCTTAAATGGAGGAACTCTAGGTGTAGAACTGCAAACAAGTTTAAAAATTAAACAATTCTTTGCTCTCTACCTCACACAATTATACATTTCCTTTCATGTCCCATGTTCTTGTGTAGTACCAATGACATTTCTCCATTTGCACTTAAAGTTCATACCCTAAAACTCCAATTTCAAAATAACTTTCATTATAAAAACAGGTTACATTTTTGGTAGCATGCCTAATGCGTGTGTTGAGAAAATACATTTTCTTAAGACTTACACAGAGCCATGATAAAAGTAGCCAAGAAATGGTGTATTGTTAAGAGAAGACTGTACACAAAGGAAGGGAAACCAATCTGGGATATATTCCATTGACTGAGAAGAGCACAGCTGATCAAAAGGTGGGTTTACATCCCCACCAAACACTCCAGTGAAACATGATTCATTGAATAACTGCTTCAAGTCTGGGGTACATTCCTGAAAGGGAAAAGAATGGTCACTTTTTAGCACAGTAATTGCATTACCATAGGCATTATAGCTACATGAAACCAATTTTGTAGAGAGAGGTCCTATTTACTATTAGAAATACTGGAAAATCCAAACAAACCCTGTAGCCCCATCTGGTCTAAAGCATTCAGTACCTCTCTCTCGTCCCAGACAATAGAACAAGCCTAGAAATTTTGATAACACTTAATCAAAGTTTAATATGAAATAAGTACCGAATCACAGCAACAACGAACATCACAAGCCCCAGCTGTCAAATCACAAGGACAAGAGCCCAATGGCTGAAACACCTGGTTTGGGATGATAGTTGCATTTTCTGTAAAAGAATTTAAAACAAACAAAAAAGAAGAAAAGAAAATCAGATTAAACGGACTGGAATACAAATAAATAGACCATGCACATTGCAGTTTATTCTGACTTTTTTTAAGTTTCATCAATGATTATTCAGTACCTCTTATTGCTGCCCAGATCCCAATTTTTATTTTTTTCATATATACAGGAAAAGACCAGCCAAAATGCCTTTTCTTCTTTAGCATAACTAAACACTTGCCTGACACATTTCCTGTAAAAGAGGAGTTGGCATATATTTCAGCTTGAATCAGGAGATGAGCCAACAGCACTGAATCATGGCAAGCTAAAACCTGAAGTGTTTCAACCACACAGAGAGGTGTTGTGCAGCAGTCAGTGGCGTTGGGCAAACACAACTGCAGATTTCTAGTCAAGCTTATAGTCACTCTGGAAGCACTCTGAAAAAATGCAAAATAAAGTTTGACAGTTTTGACAGCTTGTATTAAATTTCTCTTATTTATACCATTCATCAGCTTCTGATAGAGAAGTTTCGCTCTACATCCTAGCACAGGATTTCGCTACTATCAGCTCTACAATACAATGATATTCATCCTATATAAAACCAGACGTTTGTTGAGAGTGGAATGACAAAGGGTTTGCTACCAAAATATGCAAATACAGGGAGGATATGAACTGTACACAGGACGTTTTAAGGCATGCACACAGATTAAGTTACCTCAGAAATGCCATGCACATTTCCAAAGAAAAGAACAACTACCAAAAAGTGAATTTCAGTTTTTACAGCTAACTTCAGCTGAAAAAGAATGACTGCAGAGTTGATAAAACCCCTAAGGAATTCTGTAAAACATAAACATATCACTGAAGGCAAAGCTAATAAATACAGATGTTTTAGAGCTCATGCCCTATAAAAGCACCACTTTTATTTCTGTTAGCTCCTTCCAGCAGATCTGAAACACTCTCAAATGCCACAGCCAGCCAGGAAGTACAGGCAGTTCTGGAGAGGAGGAGGACAAGACAGAACCAGTGTCAAAGCTGCACCTCAGCAAACCCCAGCAAAAGCAACCACAGAAAGAGATATGTCAAGGAAAAAAGGCAAGGGCAAGACATTAAAACTAGGCTGTTAATACATAAATATTTTGCTAGTATTTCCTTAGTCCTTAATATACGGCAGTTCAATCCTTCCCATTTTGAAGAATCAGTATTTTACATACCATACCAGGTGTTACAGTCAAATTCCAATCACCAGCTCTTTTACTTCCACTGCAATTTGCAAGTTGCAATTTTCCTATATCAAAATAAAAATTAAAAAAAGTATTCTGCTGTCATTGAGAAAAGACTAGAAAATTAGAAATACATTTAAACTCCTTTTGTGCCTTCAAGTCGGCGTACCCTCAGGCCCAGCTGACAAGGAGGCCTAATCAACAGAAGCCTTTTGGAGTTCCTATTTCAGTAACATGAAGTGTGTTACTGTTCCTCCAGTAATTTTAGTGGCAGAAAAAATATTCCTAATTCAAACATATTTATTTACATGCTATTTGGGAAAGAAAAATTGAAGTGTTCTTACCTGTCTCTTCGTCTACAGAACTCAAGACTATAGAAAAATTAACTCCTGAAGAATTTCCAAGAAAAAAGGAATTTACTCTGGGCCCTGACATATGGATAAATGAAGGCTGAAAGACTAAAAAAAAAAAGAAAGAAACAAGTCTTAACACACAGAAAAAGTTGACATCTGTAAGACAATATTTAGGTCTTACAGTTGGGCTAGCTTCTTACCTTCCTATACTTCAAGTTGCCACAAATAGCATGAAAATGCCTCACAATGCCTAGGATTGTATTTACATTCTCCCAAAGTGCTAGAGCAGTGGGTTCACCGTAGCTTTCTATACTTAAAGTTTGCATTTGTCAGGATGCGCAGTGAACACACAGCAGTACAACAACATTAAGGCAGGAGAGTGCAGCACTTGCTGGCCCATGCAGATACTACTCAGGTCAGACAACAATATATTTAGCATTTCTTGCTGACTTCAGGTCATGCTTTTTTGTGGTATCAGGGGTGTAGCACTACCCGTGATCCAGTAATTGCAGACTGCCTTCAGCACATGGATGTAGTTTCAAGTTTAGTGCTCCAAGTCAGGAGTTTCACTAGAATTTCCTTTACAGACTTTACCAATGTTGAAGGGTCCAACAGCAGCAGCTCCACGTTCCCCCCTCCTAGTCTCCTCCAGCACCATCGGCTTAGGCCACTAAAGCCCCACGACCTCCCAGCCCCAGGGGACACCCACACCATCCCCCGGGGCCTCCCCTCACGCCCACCCGGGCAGCCCCACCGTTCTCCAGTCAGGGAAGGTCCCGCCGCAGACCGACCCCCTCTTCCCCTCACCCCCGGCCGCCCTTTCAGCCCCCTTCCCTCAGCCGCCTCGCCCCCCGGAGGCCGCCTTTTATGGCGGCCCCTGACGCCCTCCACCCACCGGGGTGCCAAGCCCGCTGGCCGGGGCAAGGTGCCGCCAGCAGCAGCAGCAGCGCCCCGAGGAAAGCCGCCGCCATTGCGTCTAAGGAGGGCCGCGCCGCGGAGCCGGCTGCCGCCCGGCCGCCATCTTGGGCGCCAGCGCGGCGCCATGGCAACGGGAAGGGGCGGGAAGCGCTGGCGGCGGCGCGGCTCCCTGACGGGGGAAGAGGCCCAGGGACGGCAGGGGACCACCGGCGGGCGGCCACACAGCCCAGCGGTGCCGCCTCACATCCCCCTTCGCCCGGGAGCGACCGCACGGCCGAAAGCGGGATCAACCAAGGCAGCCCCGATCAAGTCCGACCCTCATCTCCCCACCTCACTCCACACAGGCCGCCGCCTCCTCCCTCAGGCACTGCATCCTCGGGCAGGTAGTGCTGTTACACTTTCACACAATAAAATCGCAGTAAAGCCGTGTAGCTCAGCCCTAAAAACATCTCTTATTACAGCAATACCTAACCACATTTTGAAAAAGCTTTTATTAACAAACGTTGTATACAAAGTAAATTATCAATACAGCCTTCAAACAAAATGGCTTTTGGCAACCCAACCAGCCAGTAAAAAACTGGCACTTATTACAACTGTTACATGGACAAAAACCTGATGCAATTATCAAGACATGACATAAATTCCTGTATATGCCTTGGGATAAAAAAAAAAATAAATTGTCTTTTTCTATGTGGGAAACAATTACTCTCTGTATTCAGACATCAGTAACACCAGTCACTAGCAACAGATAAAAACACCAAATTATACAGTAACCTTTTAAAAGTGGGAGATTATTTTTTTTGTTTGTTTGAACCAAAGCTATGTTCAGAAGTACACAGCATACCCTGACATAAAAAACACCAACCCAAAAGCACGTGTGCCTGCCGTCATATTACATAGAATTATTTTTTTCATTTCAAAATACAACCTTAAAGACTAACCAGCTAGTTCGCATTTATTGAAGTTATTTTAAACAAAGGCAGACCTTTTTATTCATGAATGAAGAGATACCCAATTGAGAAAGAAATACCATACAGACAGTACACTCAAAGGAATATGAATACAGGTGAGTGCACATTCAGGGGGACTAGCACTTTTTTAAAAAATAAAAAAGTGGGTTCTAAGCCATCTTGAAAATATTGGCTCAGTTTTTTTTTTTTCAAACTGATGCTGTTTCAGTCCAAAAATTGCTAGCAAAAGCTAGCAAGAAGTTGAAGTCCCTGAATAACAGTGCTGCAGTTCTGATCCTACACACCAGAAATGGTCATTCTTACTTTTACACCAGCATTATAAAAAGAATCAGAGCTTTCTTGTCTTTGAAAATAACTTGGAAGTGTGAAACTTTGCAGTGCCCAAAACAGCTGCTTCACAGCATCTGTCTCTTAACAGGCTGTAACTTCTGGAACAGCACAGGCTACACGGTAATACAGTGATTTGTTACTTAAAGGGCTACGTAGAAAACATAGGATTTAAATATTTATCCCTTAAGAAACAAGTAGTAACACTGTTACAGTTCTCTTTCATAGCCAATAAAAAGTGCCATCAATTTCTCAAATATATCCTATTTCATGGAATTACTGGAGGAGGTATGACCTATTTACATAAAGTTACACAGCTAACTTTAATTTCTTCTTCTTAGCTTTCATGACAGGTGGCAACGATATTTTGAAAGCAGTCCTGAAACAACATTAAAAAGGAACTGTCAGATACACTCAACATACACCCCACACCCACCCTTGAACCAAGAAGAAGAAACACTTACTCGCATGTGCTACAAATAGGACTGAAGTTGCAGAATACTGGGAAAAAAAAGAATCGGCTTTCACTAAAACAGTTCATTTGAACTTAAGAAATGAGATTCTTAAATATGTATAAACTTACTTGACAAGCACACAGAGCACACATAACCAATTTCAATGAGATTTCGGTGACAGAAGCATGCAGCTCTGTAGTCAACGTGAATAGGAGGCGGAAGGACAAGCTGGGACCTCTGCTCTTGATCGGGGAGAAATACCCACTGCGTGAGTAGACAAAAAATATTTCGCAAATTAGAATGGTACTGCTGTGTCACCTTGTCAATGAAGTCAGTAAGAATTCACGTCTGACAGAGAAAAAACACTGAAGTGTTTTTTTAAATGACTTACCAACAAATACTGCAGAAGGGATGGCATGTGGGGCACTTTCAAATATATGCCACCCGTAATGTCACAAGCCTGGAAAGCAGAGAGCGTGATCAGCTTGTTATGGTTTATGAAATTAACATATATTAATGGATATTTAAAACATGGATATTTAAAACATCCACATACTGCTCAAGGCCTGTATGTTGGAACCCACTCTTGAAATAAAGGCAAAAACAGAGCTTAAGAACATGGCAAACCATATAGCATGAAGTATCTACAAATAAACGTAAACAGCAAATAAGAATAGAAAGTCTGTACCTGTTGTAGAAGACCTGAATCAGAGTCCAAGACACAGGCATCAATCAAAATACTCTGCAAGAGATGAAACACATGAAAAACAAATTCAGCTAGAACCAATGCAGCCTCATCAGTGCTATTGTCATGATCTGTTTCTGCTATAAATACACTCCATATATAAATGTACGTGCTTTTGCAGCTGCAGGGGCACCACAGCCATAGGGAAGCTCTTTCACTTGATCAGAACACAAATCCAAATTTCCAGCACCTCCCTTCTAACACATGGTAATAAAAGAACTATCATCAAAGGTAACTTTGTACACATTACCCACAAGGAGGGACCAAAGGCTACTATCTGTACTTCTATACTAATCTTTAATTCATCTAGCAAACCATTTATGTTAAGATTTAGTGATATGGATCTGGGTTGGTTTGTTGTGGCTTTTTTTTTTTTTTAAAACTTGGTTACCACCTTTCACCCTGGCCATGACAGGCTTCACTTCAAGGAGTCTTTAACTAGATCATAAGAGAAATGAACAATCTTGTCGTCTTTGCACATTAATAAAAGATAATATCTATAAAAACAAAATGCCAGCTTCACCTGTTTCTGTGCTGCAAAGATCACATTCATGAAATTCATATATTGCAATGCACTGTCTTCTGCAGCTTTTATGACCTAAATAAAGCAATTCAGACTTGTTATTTACATAATATCACCAGACTTCAAAACTAAAAGAAACGTGACAGCAAAAGTTCTTACCAAAATCCTTGATTTCATTTCTTGATTGGCTATGTATTGAAAAGAAAAAGAAATACATGAGTACGTTGCTTCTATCAATCACCTGTAGTTTTGCCCTTGAAATTCTGTAGCATCTAGCATCTCAGACGTTAGATATCTAACATCTCAGTTAAAATATGCACATGAACTGTGTCCCAGTGGCATAGAGAGCAGCAGGAATATTTGGCAAGTATCTGTAGACTAATTCAGACTTGTTGTGAAAGTAGACCCGTTTAATTTATTGTCCAAAAGCAGTTAGATGTTAATCAGGAAAGAAGTGTTCAACGTTGTTAATTACCAGCTCACTGCTTGAAACACGTATCTCAAGTTATATGGTATTTCTCATTGATTAAAGTGATCCGAAATATATAGTTGATTCTAGTCCAATCTGCTCCTTGCAAAATTATTTGCACAAATAGCACTTTTCCCAATTATAGAAGTCACAAAAGGAAGACCAAAACTGAGTAAGGAATTCAACTATCAGCACAGCTCTGCAGGTGGACCCTTTGGAGGAGGATCTGTGCATTTTGTGACTTTGAAAAAGTTCCTCTCAACCTCCAGCTACCCTAAAGAGATTCCACTCTCAGTTTTACTCTTTTCACTTGCATGCAACAGAAAATCAGGATAATAATGCAGACTAATGATCAAGTCCTTCACTTCACCCAGACCTAATTTAAACTGAGCAACTTTAAATGATTGGGATAAACCTGTACCTATTATTGCCAATTTTGGAAATGGCCATGTGTCAAAACATACGCGTATTTGTTTGTACATAAATATGCATTTATATCTGTTATTCTGATTCAAACATTTATGTAGGTGCTCAGAACAGAGGGGGTGTTACCTTTTACCTCTTTGCTCATCTTGTTGATATCTACATTAGCTGACATTAAGGAATCTACATTCCGCTCTTGGAAATAACTCGTATCCATACCATGCATTCAGCACCTCACCCAACACACATCTTAATACACCACCACGGTTATTAGGCAAACATTTCAGTTTTGAGAATTATGACAGAACAGGAATAGTAAAACCTATATTGAAACATAATTAATATTATAAGAAACAGTCTTAAAAATACATAAAGGCTTTGAAGATTCTGTGATCAAAAGGATACAACAAAGTGCCTTAGCAAGTGATCCTGCTAAAAGAGTTTCTGTTTGCTGGCCCTTCATGTCAGCTGCAATACAAGAAAAGTTGCAAAAGTTACTTTTATATATAAAAGCTGGAGCTGACCATAACAAGCACTACAAGTTTTACCTTTGCAAAAAGCATTAATGCAGACGCCTGAAATGTCAAGCACAACAAACTAATCTACTTTAAAAATATTAAAATTCACATGATCAAAATTAAGGAAATTCCTACAACGCCTTAACAGTTCGAGTGTTTTGCAATTCTGTATATTAAGCCACAAATTTTTTCTTTTCCTTACTTTTTGTCATGAGGTCTTTAATCTCTTCTGCAATTGCATCATTTATGGCTGTTAACAATTCGTATTTTCCATCCTTGCTGCCAGAGCAATTGGATTCCACGGAGCTACTGCCATCTCCAAAGAGATCTGCAACAGCCCAACGCTTCCCAGGGTACAAGAAACGGCTGAAACAGAAGAAAGACAAAGGATTCATGCTTTGCCTTTAACTTTGTAAGAAAAAATGCCATACACTAATCAGCTGTACATAGAAATACTCTGAAGTATAATTTCAAATAATTTTAATCCTTTAGAAATTAAAGAGACTATATAAGGCAGGCAATCCTCAAATCCAAAATGAAGCAAAGCCCGCATTCGCCTCCCCTCTTTCAAGACACGTTTTAAGAGAACTGGCCAACAGGTACCACACCTGTGCTTAAGGGTATATCCTGAGACTCACAAGTGTCTGGGGAAAAACTATGCACTAAACAGGAAACTTCTGCCACTTGCATTGTCCCGCTCGCTGCATCTCTACCATCCCCTCTCTCCATATATTTTTAAGTTAAAGTCTATCTAAATCTTCCTTCTGTCTTACAAGCCTTTTTGTCGCTTCGTGTCATACGCTGTCAGATCATTTCTCTCCTACACAGTTTTAGTTCATTTCTGTTCTTAAGACGACACTATGTTACACATTTTAAACCTGGCTTCAGTTATATACTTCAATCCAAGAAATCAGGTGATAGATACAGGAAAGTGCACTTTAAACCTTTACACAATTTAGAAGCAACTATACCTTTCTTGCGTGTGACTTGCTATTACAGCGAGCTTGTTAGTACGATTCATAAATAAGTGCGAATTTCCCAGTACCATCACTGCATCCATGCATTTTGATAGAGTGAACTGCTGGGAAAAAAGAATAAAGTAGATATAGCACCATAACATTTACAGTTAAGTAATTCAGAAGAAATCCCTCAAGTAACTGCAATTAAAGAACTCGAGTTTTAAGATGTCGAAAGAACTTCCTTTCTTAATGGGGAGCATTTAGGAAAAAAGCCTTGAAAAATACACAACGCTGAGTCGCTATTTTTAAGAGAGTATTCTAAAATTCATTATAATCGCTTTCACAATTTTAGCATAGCTCAGAAATCAAAAGCTAATCCCATCTGTTGCCTAAAGATTTAAAAAAACTAAATTATTTCCTTCAGAAAGCTCCATCAGAAGTACCAACGCCCAGAGGATGTACCTCAGCTTCTCCTTGTGCCTTCTTCCCCCACCAGATCGGGTTGGTGTCGATGATGATGACCAGCAGGCTCAGCTCGTCATCTGAAAAAGCCACAACACGCCAGGGTCACCTCAGGCCCCCCGCGAGGGCCGACCAGCACCGGCTGAAGGCCCCCGAGCAGAGGGGCTCGCCCGGGACCGCTGGCAGCTCGGCAGAGCCGGGCAGATCCCAGCCCGCGGCGGGGACACAGGAAACCGACCACCGCAGCGGCCGAGGGCCGAAGCCCGCCGGACACCGGCGGCGGCTGCTCCCTCCCCCGCCGCCTCACCCGCGCTCATTGCACCGGCCAGAGGTGCCGGCCGCTCCCGGCGCCTGAAAATGACGCTAAGTCACGGCGCTACGTCATCCAGGCGCGTCACTCGGGCGGCGCCACGCCCAGGCGAGGCGTGGGGCGCGGCGGCGGCCGGGCTGGAAGCGGAGCGGCGCGGCCATGAGCACGGACGGTGAGGGGAGCGGGGGGCGGCCGGCGGGGGGAGCCGGGCCGGACCGGGCCTGACGCGCTCTGTTGCTTTGCAGACCTGATCGAGACCTTCCGGGCGCAGCTGAGGGACGACCCCGATGTCGCCTCGGCCGTGGCTGCCATCCGCGCGCTGCTGGGCTTCCTCAAGCAGGACCGAGGTGGGCCCGGGTCCCCCCTCAGCCCCGGGCGGGACGGGGACGCCTCTCTACCCTGGGTGGCCCCATGGGGAGGGCCGTGCCGGCTCGGCCCCGGCCATACGCCTCTGCCTCCCCGCAGGTGAGACCATCCAGGGCCTGAGGAGCAGCCTGCTGGCCGCCATCAACACCCTGTCTCGAGTGGACTCCTCGGTGGCCGTGTCCTCCGGCGGGGAGCTCTTCCTGCGCTTCATCAGCCTCACCTCCCTGGAGTACTCGGTAAGGGCGGCCACCCCCGGCCACGCTGCCCACCGTGGGGGACCCTCCCGCCTCACAGCAGACGTGGCCCTGTTTTCCAGGACTACTCCAAGTGCAAAGAAATCATGATCGAGCGCGGGGAGATCTTCCTCAGGAAAGTCTCTCTCTCGAGGAACAAAATCGCCAAGCTGTGTCACCCTTTCATCAGAGACGGTGCCGTAAGTAGGCTGAGGCAGGGCCGCTCTCGTTCCGCTGCTTGTAGTACTGGAAAAGCAGAAGGGGAGGAGGGGGGGAAGTTCACCAACATTCACACCGGCGTTGTCCGATGGCGATTTCTGGGAGCGCATAGGTGTAACATCACCCTTCGCTTTGTTTTGTTAAGACTCATCTCCCCCCCCTACTTCAGTTTCCATGCAATCCAACTTTAACTCGTGCTCTACTGCTTCTGAGAGGTGCTGAGGAGTTGCAGCTTCAAGTTTCCATTTAAAGCACTAAACCATCACCCCTTCCCCGCATAAAGCCCAGCTTGCAGAGTGGTTTGCTGTCCTATGATTTGTAGAATACGAGTGACGTACATTCTTATTTAACGTTGATGGACAGTTTTGTGACGTAAAAGCTGTGACACCGTTAACAAAAGTAAAGGTTTGCCAAAGCTCAGCAAGAAGTAATTCCTGATTATCTTTTTCTGACAGCGGATATTGACACACGCCTACTCAAGAGTGGTCCTCAGAGTGCTGGAAGCAGCTGTTGAGGCAAAGAAGCGATTCAGCGTTTATGTTACTGAATCACAGCCAGATCAAGCAGGGCGAGTACTCGTTAATTTGTCTTTTGTCTTGGTTAACAGGATAAGTTCCAGCTAGCATCAAATCTGTCATACCTTAAGAAAAGCGGCTAAGCTTGTTTGCAGCATTTTAAATGGTAATTGTTGCTAATATCATCATGTTATTCTGGACAAGTGAAAAAAACCCCAACAATATTGGCAAGTAGTTTCCAATACTAAATATTCTAATAAGAGTGTTACCTAGGTTTTCCTGAAAGGTTTACAAACTTTGAATCAGTGCCAGGCAACCTATGAAACGTAGGCTGGGCAGTGGGAGACAATTGATTTCTATTAGTCTGCTTCAAAAGCAGGCTAAAATAATCAGTATTATCTTAAGCATAACAACAAAAAAAACCCCACTATTCAGCTAACAACGTTGTTTGAAGATGCCAAATAAAGTATATTACTGATAGCAAAAGAGCACGCTTTCCCTCCTCAGAGCATACACCAGTAAGTGAAGCAGTAAATCCTGCACGCTGGATAACACACAACCATCTAACCTGTCTCTCGCTGAATCAAGGATGTTCAGCCAAGAGAAACACATAGGATTTTCCAGCTTCACTGAAATAACTTCTAGCAACACACCCCATGCTTTATTTCTTGTTTCTTATACTCTCTTGATGGAAAAGCTGAGACAGTTTAGGTAATCTGTCATCTTAATAATAGTTCATGGACTCATCTTTCGGTAGATGTAATCCCTGACCACTAAAACAAACTGATACTTTTTGGGGGTTTGTTGTAGTCTGTTTCCTTCCATTTCTGCACAATAACTTACTGTCTATTGGAGAGAACATGATAAAGTGAAACTACAAGCAAGGGAGCATGGGCAGTCATGGGTTTCAGTCTTTCAGACAATATTTTTCTAGCAATGTCTTTTCTAAGTTTCAAACTTTTTTTTTTTTAATAGGCAAAAAATGGCAAAAGCCTTGAGGAAACTGAACATTCCTGTGACTGTGATTCTGGATGCTGCAGTTGGGTAAGTCTGATCCTTAAATCTTAATATTGTTCATCACAATTTTATTTTGATAATGTTATATGTAACTTTTCTAGAAGCTTGTTCAAGCTACAGAGGTTGTTACTTAGTTTGTCATAGTCGTCAAACAAGTTAAACAAGTTACACCTTTAGGCGCACAATTAGGAGAATACACCTGCTACAAAACAATTATTTGATGTTTGCATGTTAGAATGAAACATGGAGTCAGACCTAAATGCAGAATTTGGGGATGAGGAGCATCCTCTGTATTTGGCCAAAGTTATTACGGTGTAGTTACACTTCAACTGTGTAGTTAGTATCTTACCACAGGCCCCCAGGTCCTGTCACTGAGCACCATTCCTGGTCAGATTTCAACTTCTTCCAGCATTTACAGAATTGCGAAGGTCAGCTGTGGCTGGAGAAGATACGGTTACTTAATATTCCTGCCAGGGAAGCAGATGAAAGCTCACTCCAAGGATACATAACAGCATGTGGCTTTACATAGGTAGATGAAGCTAGTTCAGAAAAGTGAACGACTGTTTGAATTGCTAATTTCTGTTCATCAGGTGTCATTTGTCATATTACCCAATAAGACTTGTTTTTTTTCCCCCCTTTGAACAGCTACATTATGGAGAAAGTGGACCTGGTGTTAGTTGGTGCTGAAGGTGTAGTTGAAAGCGGAGGCATTATTAACAAGGTAAGAGGTAGTGAGTTTATTACATCATTCTGTAAACTCTAGACTTTTAAAGTTTGGTTTCTTTGAAGAACTCAAGGCTTCCTGAAAAATCTTTTCTATTTGGACGTTATCCGGTAAATATCTATCTATTGTTGGAAACTGGGCAGTATTATGTTACGCTATCACTGAGGCTGCATGTTGTTTTCCACCTGTCTCCACAGATTGGCACTAATCAAATTGCTGTGTGTGCGAAAGCTCAGAATAAGCCATTTTATGTGGTAGCAGAAAGTTTCAAGTTTGTAAGACTTTTTCCTCTGAATCAGCAGGATGTCCCAGATAAGTTTAAGGTAAGAGAAATTCAAATTACTTCTTAGCCAGCTAAGATGCACACTTACGTGTCCATGAAAAATTTTCATCTAAGCATGTCTTCATTTATCTGGATCTCTCTACTGTAGCTTACTTTGCATGATATGGAGCTGCTCCACATTACAGACACGTCACGCAGCCATAATTTGTCATAATACTAACATTTAGTTCCTAAAGCAGTTCCTTTGGGGCACAGGGGCAGCTGAGGGCAAGAGGGCAAGAAACAGTTAAATCAATACATTTCAGAACTACAAATTGTACTTTATAAAGAAGATAAGCCAGCTAAGACCAAGGTGGCACCAGCCTGTGCCTCATTTTAAAGCAGCCTACCTCCTTCGGTTTTACCACAAACGTGCTCGAGACCCATAAGCGGTTTTAACTTGCAGTTGTGTCTTAACTAATGGTCTCTGTTTCCTTCTAGTACAAAGCAGACACTCTGAAAACAAGTCAGAATCTAACAGAGGAGCATCCCTGGATTGACTACACATCACCATCGCTAATTACGTTACTGTTTACAGACCTGGGTGTGTTAACTCCATCAGCGGTCAGCGATGAACTTATTAAACTCTATCTGTAACAGAGGACTGTGTACAGGATGTATCATCTTCAGTGACTGTCAGTTGTAAGAACTTGGAAGATGGTACGAGTTACGTGGATGCGGTAAGAAGATAACATTATTAGGATTAATGTAATTATCAGCCTTTTTGAGTTTTTAAAGCAAAACATTACATGTGGATGGACCACTGTTAAAAAAAAAAAAAATCCCAAACTTACTACAGCTTCTAAAGCCCTAAAATAAATTATTTTAAAGATGGGTGGAGTATTTTGCTATTGGAAAATAAAATACTTTATGGTGTATTCAAAGTCATTCTGAGGTATGCTGTTACTTCCTGATCTGTGGTACGTACCTGAAAAACATCAAAGTTAAAAATTGCACAAGGCTGCTAATGGCAATCTGCAGCTCCTGCCACACCGTACCCGAGCCGTGCTTTTAGCTGCAGGCTTGTTTGTATGTCTTTATGGATGCTTGGTCTCTATGAAGAAACGAGATCAGTTCTGTTCTCTGCATCATTATTTTGTTATAAAAATACAGTTTTATTGAAATTGGCAGTATTTCGATGTAAAAGTGGGGTTAGAATAACTGTCAACCTTCAGACTCTAAGTCAGCAACAGTTTCTGCTTTGAGTCTACTCTGGCTGCCTGTCAGTCTCTTCTCAAACTCTTCTTCACTAATTTTTCCTTTTTTTAATCTTTTCAAGAGTCTTGTGTCATTCAGCAACTCTTCCATATCCTCATCTTCAATATCAGAGCCCTGTTGACAATTGAAAAATAAAAAATTAAACACACCACCAAAAAGCTTTCATTCTATACAGCTGAACACAGGAGAAATTTATAACTCAGATTTTGCCATGAGTTTCTAAGCAGGAAATAATACTCAGTTTCTACCTGTGGAACTATCTACTCTCAGTTAAACTTGTTGAGAATTGAAAAAAGCAAAGAGAAAAGAAAATAAAAAATCTAGTATGGGCCACCATAATGCCATACCGCTGGATCTCTGAGAAATAAAAATCTGTGCTACCTACACTGGCAGCATTATTGACCACCATCAGAGGACTGAGAAGTTGTTTTAGTGTGGGACTTTAAAAAGTCTCTCTAATTTTTTTAAGCTTTGCCTGTCAACGTCCTAAAAAGTTAATTTACAGTCGTCAGTTCCGTCACACTAAAATCCCATGGCTCTCTGCCATTTGGAAGTATGTCCCTATGCCACAGTAATCACATGCAGTTTAATAGAATGGGCACAGTTTACCTCTTCACGCTTCCTTTTAGCTGTTACTTTCTTTTTCTTCTCCCTCTTGGCTTTCTGCTTTGACCAGGCTTTGTTCTTTATGAATTTCTTTTTGGCTCCATTTTCCTCTCTTTCTTTTCTTTGTTGTTCTAATTGCTTTTGTCTCTGTTTTTCTCTATTTTTGTCCTTAAATGAAATGGAGTCTGTATTAACAGTGACTGGAGTAAAGTCTGGAAAACATTTTCCTCTTAGTTCAGGCATCTTCGGCATTTTTAACAATGCAAAACCTTTGGCCAGGCTAGCAAAATCCAGATCTGTTAAAATAAGGATTTTCCAGTCAGTTTCCTGAAAAAGTTAATTTAACTTAGCAAGTCACGGGAAAAAAAAAACACATTCTCTTACTGTATTCTTTGCATTCTATAGTTAATACTAGTAACAAAGTCACTTTTATTTATGCGTATGTCAGTTTGGTCAAACTTGCTAATTAAACATTTTCTCTTGAAAACAATGAGAAACAAGTTGCTTGAGAAAACAGTTTTGTCAGAATCTGATACAGCAGATAGGAACTTTGAGAACAGGAATCGGTAGTTGAGGCTTGCGGACAATAACACTATGGTTTTTTCCCAAACTAAATCCTGTCTTCTGAAAGGAACAGTAAAAGGCACCAGCTGCTGCTGGGAATTACCTTTTATTCGGAAGATCAGATTACATTCGTGTTTGGCGTAAGCCTGGACGTAAGACACAAACGCTTTCATCCCTTTCTCAAACACTGCCCTGTCAGCGAGGGCCATAGACTGCAGTTTGGGAAGAAGATCCAACACGTTGGTCTGCGGTTTCATTTCCTGCATGGGACACTGAAAACCGGAACAGAAATAAAAGAAAGCCAAAGGAAAAGTTCAGCTAAATGATTCAAAATGCACTGTGTAACTTCAAACACACACTTCTTCTCCCGTTAATCTTCAGTCAATCATGTGGTAACATATAGTTACATTTGGTGATTAATAAGCAGCTCGTCTTTTTTTTTTTTTTTTAATTATGCACCTCTGCTATAACATTATCTATGCATATGACCTTGAGTCCTACAAATTCTGATTTCAAAATCCGTATCAGTAAGCCTGTCCCCTTGCCCTTTCCAGCTTTGGGTCAAAACAAAAGTCTACTAACCTTTTGGTTGATTGAGAGAAAGCTGATGTAAGATTCTTCCATGGGAAGCAAAAATACGAGCGCGCTGCCGACGTTGCCGATCCGTGCTGTTCGACCACACCGATGCACAAAGGCACTGAAATAACACAGCACAGCACTAACTGAACAGGAGACAGTCTGACTTTAAAGTATTAGACAGACAGCAAAAGGGGAAAGCTGATGGTGTGGAAAATAGAGAGCACTATACAATTCTGAACTAAAGCAGCAGGAATCAGTAAAATGCAGTACCGTAGCAGTCCCGCTCGATTGTTAGGACTGTATACAAAGACAAGGGGTACCTGTTTTGGGGACAGAGTTTAAGCAAGTTGTAGGGAGAACTGTAGAAGTTAAAACACAGAGAAAAGCACTTTTCATGTGAACTTTCCAAGTACCGTTCCTTGAAGAGCTCTGTCCCCGCTCTTATCTCTCTTTTCATTCACGCAAGTGTCTCACCTCTCATTTGATATTCTCATACCACGTGCCTCTTCGCACAAATATAAGTGGCAAACTCTCATTTGACTTACCCACATACAACACAAAGTCATTTGTGACTGTAGTCACAAATGTAGTGACAGGACAAGGGGTGATGGTTTTAAATTGGAAGAGGGGAGATTTAGATTAGATATCAGGAGGAAATTCTTTACCGTGAGGGTGGTGAATCACTGGAACAGGTTGCTCAGGGAAGTTGTGGATGCCCCATCCCTGGAAGCGTTTAAGGCCAGGCTGGATGGGGCTTTGAGCAACCTGCTCTAGTGGAGGTGTCCCTGCCCATGGCAGGGGGGTTGGAACTTGATGGTCTTTAAGGTCCCTTCCAACTCTAACCATTCTATGATTGTATGATTTCAATTCACAGCAGTTAAAAGAAAATTTGCAGTCTTCCAGCCTCCCTTGTTCATGCATTGTTCTGTGTGTTCACTCAGACTAACTTCCAGGCAGCGATTACATTATTTTCCGCAGCTGCATGTTCCCAGTTTATATCTAAACAGTACAATAGCACGACCACAAGTAGAGTAAAGGTTTTTAAGATCTCAGGTTGTACCTTGCACTGCTCGGAGGGTCATACTGTAAGACCCAGTGTACTTCTGGAATGTCTATGCCACGGGCCATCACATCAGTGCAAACTAAAATGCCACTAGAAAATAAAAAAAATCATACTTTCATTAAACTGTCATTTGAGAAGAGCCAGTCTCCTCCCAACTCCGTATTCTGCATCTACGCCGCAGAATGAGGAACAGAACTTTTTAAAACATTAGCTTTTTGAAAAGAGACAAAATATTATAAGGTAGTTGCAGCTTTCATCGACTAGAATTCTACATAACATTATGAAAATGTAATTATGAATATGATTTATATTATAGCCAACATATCATTAAGGAAAAAAATCAATTCCCTATTACAAGTTCTATTTTAAATCACTATTGCATCCACCACAGCTGAACATAATACTATAAATGTTTTAATAAAAGACCTAAGAGACTGACAGTTTTAGCATGCAATTTTAAACAGTTGTTCTTCCTGTTCTTCTTCGCCTGTTGGTAATTATTTTTCTTATAATGTAAAATGCTAAAACTCAGGTCCCATGCACTAAAAAAATGACAGCTAAATGGGAGTTTCTAAACAACATCCTGCAAAGCTGACACAGAACACTTTTCTGCAGGTAAATTACAGCATCACGTTGCCATATTCTTGTTCATATACTAATAAAATAGTATCCTGGGTTTCCACTCTGGTTACCAATCAGGAAGAGGTTATTTTCACTACCAGTTCCCTATCAATGGCACATTTATACATCAAGGCTAATGTGTGACTGTAGCACGTGACAGTACAGTATTATCCTAAATCCATGTCCCTATGCCTTCCATGCTGCCACACGGATTATCTAAATTAGCCTGGACACGCTCCAGTCACATTTTCATTTTGTGATCGTAATTTGAGTACCTAAACACAGTTTGTTATTATAAATATATTCAGAACGAGCTAAGAGCGTCCTTCTCCTCAGCACAACAACACTTAAATGGCAGAATAACTTTGTCAGACAAAATTCCACATCCCTTACTGTTTTTACTTTTGGCTGGCTTAGCCTATTCATATGTTCTTACCCTGGGAGTTTCCGAAACTCAGTAAAGATCTTGTTACGCTTGTGTTTCATTTTCCCATGAATGCTCATTATTTTCACTTGTTTAATTAAGGATTCCAAAGCCTTCCCATAGTATTCCACACAGGCACATGTGCTGTTGTGATAAAGGCAGACATAAAAGCAAAAGATTATGCTGCATTTTTTAACCAGTTTAGACGGTCAAGATAGAGAGGTCTGAAACCTTTCAAAAATATACACTATTGCCTATTTTTATTTAAGTGTGTACATCATTTTTATAATTAACATATAATTACCTATAAGGCCTTACTTTAGAAATGCATATAAAATTTATGTTTTGCTTAATCAAGTTCAACACAATCCTGACATGAAGCAATGATCAATCTCTTTTTAGGCACTATATTCTACAAGACATCTATTAAAATGAATCACTTTTAAAATGGTCACGTCCCTGTCCAAACAGGGCACAGTTTTGGAATTTAGGCAATAAAACACCATACTGTTTTCACGATGAAACACAAACAGAATTACCTGAAAAAGACTAGATGTTTTTCCTGTTTGTGCTGTCGAAGAAAATGCACCAACTGATTAAATTTTTCATCTGCTTTGCAGATCTACCAAAAAAAGAGAACCAAAAAGTAAGCAAATGGACTTGATACAAAGTGTTCTGCCAGTTTCCCCCATTCGCTGTGCACTGATAAATGCCTACGGACATAGTTTGTTAATACTGATCATTTGTAGCACAGTTCATCATGTGGAATATGACTCTCTCATGTATCTTGTTTTAAGTAAAAACAAATACTTAAGCTCCCAGTCTTCCATCCCCAATACCTCTCCCATGTTAGTTTCTCAGGTTTCCCTCAGCCACTTCTCCGAAATTGCCAAAGTCTCTCCCTACACCCATTCACTATAAGCAGGTGGAGGAGCCGCAGCAGAGCAGCTAGTTTAGGGTTACAACTGCTCCTGGCCAGCCAAACAGAACTCACACAGCAGCAAACAACAGGGTTGCTCATTCAGATCTTTCTCCTCAGCTTGGAGCTTTATGTCTTTGTGACTTCTGGTTCCTCTATTACTGTGATCTAACTGGCCAAGACTTAAAAACTTACTGACAGAACCAGGAAAAAAAGGAGAGGGAACAAGAAACTATCACAAAGCACAAAGGTTCACACCATGTAATAGTTCTCCAGGCGCGTTGGAGTTTTCTGTGTGTTGCTTGCTGCCACTCCCTTCTCTTTCACCGAGATGCGGACAGGATTCCGGAGACCTGCTCTCACCAGGTTCTCCACCTCTTGAGTCTGAGTCGCTGAGAACAGACCTGTCCGCCTCTGCTTGGGCAAAAAGTCCAGAATGGCATTTAAGCTGCAAGTAAGCACATGTAAAACGTAACTGTCCCAAGACTTCCCTCAGAAAGAAGCTTAATCATTGGTAATAAGAGTTTATAAACAAAGTAGCTCTTATTACAAAGTATAGAGCATCTTCTGTTGAGCTAATTATCTTAATTTTAAGAGAAAAGAGACATCAAAGCTTATTTGTTAAAGTGCTTTAAGCCATTCCAGTGCATAAATATTCAATCAAGCATTAATACAGCATGTGCTAATATACATCAAGAAAAAGAAATTATAAACTCTGTATTCATCAAGGATCCACTTTTCCTGATTCTCTTCTCCTCTTAGTAATTGCTTTATATAGTCTACAGAGCAAAGAGAGGTAAAAGAACAAAACAGAACAAATCTAACTTTAGAGGTCATTGTAGGCCATCCTCATTCACATCAATCATATATAAACTCATTTAAAACTTGACAAGTATTACTAGAATTATTATTTAAATACCTTGCTTCAAAGCCCATATCTAGAAGTCTGTCTGCTTCATCTAATACCAAGACATCGAGAGACTTCACACAATTTGCCAGATCCAGCCCATCTGCTTTTCTTCTGAACAGATCCTCCAAGCGGCCGGGTGTAGCTACAATGATGTTCCCACTGTTTGTGAACAAGACACACAGCAATTTTGTAACTGCAAGGTAAGGGCTTGGGGGGAGCTGTTAACACAATTAACATGGCACAAACCTGCACTCAAATTGACTGCATTCGGCAATAAAACAATTTCAGTTTGTCACCTCTAACCGTGTTCAAATTTCAGTGCCTTTCAGACACTATCTTGATGGGAGAAGAAACGCTCAGGTGAAAGCACACCATTTGTGGTAATAAAATAATCAGCAACTATGAAAAGCAACTATCAGCTAGAAGAAATATCTGGTACCTCTGTGCAAAAGCCAGTGGTAAATACGATTGCTTCAAAACTTCATCAACATCAAACAGTTCCAGAAAACTATTCATCAGCACCGTCTCAATCTCACTAGATCCTACGGCTAGTACATTTACACAAGAGGAACTGAAATATTCAGTGAAGACAGTTTTCAGCTCACCACGCTGCATGTTCTTCATCCAAACTTCACTTCATCAATGCTACCAATTTCACACATGATGCTTTCCTATTGTCTCATTATGAAAGAATCCACAATTTCCTCAGCATACACCCCAACAGACTCATGCAGTACCATCACATTTTAGCACCAGCAAGACCAAAGCCCTAATTTGGAAGCCCTAAAAACAAGGAGAAAACCACAGTGGCGAAGCATTGATAAAAATTAATGACAATCAACTCACCCGTGCTCTTTAAACTTTTCAACATCTTCCATGGGATTCCTACCACCAATTAAAAGAATCTGACTAAAACAATAAAGCAGAAAGATTTAGGTCATCTTTAAGCTTTGTTAGTTTACAAATGACACAAGTCCAAAGAAAAAGGAACTACGGTCACGACAAGGCTGAAGTTCACTCACCTAAACCTGGGGAAGTGTTTTGTGAAATGTGACAGCACCTCATTAATTTGAATAGCTAATTCTCTCGTTGGTGTGATAATTATAGCTCCAACCTGCACATGAAAAACAAAAGGAATTTATGGAAAAATAACAGACTGGAAGAAAGATCTGGGCAAAGTTCTCCCTTACAAGCTAAGTGAATATAAGCCACATTTACGATCCTAGTTTTAGACAAAACATTTCCAGAGAAATATAATAAAATATACAAAATAACTCAGAATGTCTATGAAACAGGTATTATACCAATGTGCAAAATACCTCTGCTAAAGAGCAGAATCTAATAATGGTATTTAATAACAAATAAGAGGGCAAGTTCTCCGTATGCTAAAATGTATTCAAAATCAATGGATGCTAAAAAGCATTCAAAGACTCTTGTTTTCAGTACATCATCTTATCTGGTATTTTAAGACACTCTTCTAACAGCTCAGAAACCAACAGGTTGATCATGTCAAGTTGTTGCTATATGTAAGTGCAAAGAAAGCACCCCAATATTTATTCTCAAGTTTTAAACAGTTTATCATTACTATATGAAAGAGCTGAGCACACAGTCATTTTATGTGTATGCAATTTTCCTTAATGGTACTTTTCCTGAAGTTGTCAGATCTTACTGGAACATCATAAAAGCACACTCAGAAGTGAGTAACTTAATTTTACCTGCATTTTCTTTAATTTTTCTTCCCGTCTGAGAAGAATTTCCAGTATGGGAATTACAAATGCCAAGGTTTTCCCACTGCCTGTCACCTGAGAGAAGGGAAACAGAGTCAGCCCCTTCCCGGCTCCAGAGACAAACCAAAGGAAAGCACCGAACTCGACCAAGAAAAAGCACTCACCGCTTCTGCGGCGACATCTTTGTTATTCATGAAGAGCGGAATGGTTGCAGACTGAAAAAAGAGAAACATCACACGAATGCCTGAATTTACTATGGTGGAAGTAAAGCCCACAGAGGCCCAACCCCCCAGGGACACCAAAGCTCTCTGTAAGCACTGCCCAGAGACAGCGACGGGAAGGCCAAGGGCAGCGACGTCCCTCTCTCTGCCACAGAACCCACTGCCGGCTCCGAGCTGCGGCCGAGTCCACAGACCCCGACCCGCTCCTGCTCCCTCTCAGGCCCTGCCTCCCCTTCCCGGGACAGCCGCGGGGCCGGGGGCCGCTGGCGGAGCGTCCCCTCACCTGCACCGGGGTCATGCGGGCGAAGCCGAGCTCCCGCAGCGCCTGCAGCACGCCCGGACTCAGCGCCACGGGCAGCGACTCCCAGCTCCCCTCAGTCACCGCCTCCATCTTTGAGGGGCGCCTGGGCCCTGCCGCCGCCAGCCCCGCCCCGCGGTCCGGCCTCGGCGGGGCCGGGCGGAAACAGGCGCCGCGGAACTTTGGTTCCGGCCCGGGCGGATTTTGCCTCCTCCATGGGATATAACCAAAAAAAAATTCCTATTTTTATGGCAAGCGGCCTATCACAGTAAGTTCTTCTGGGGGTCATAAAGAAGCGTTGCGACCCCCAGCTGCCCATCTATAGGTTTCCAATTACCTGCAATTTCTTCCACCTGCCCAAAGAGTGGGATGGCATTTGGATTAATCCCCAATATCCCAAGATATTTATAAGAAAGCTTTGTGCTAAACTGTACGTCTTTATAGTATCAAAGAAAAAAAGAAAGACAAAGTAACTTTTTTTTTTTTTAAAGAATTTGTTTATTTATCGAACCTGGGTCATATTTAGATTCACAAGCAATTTTTAAATGTACATCTTAGAATTCAATTTTAAGTGTTTTACACAAAAATATTGGCACACAACAGTCGCGATAAGGTGTAACAGCCACCTTTCTGAAGAACTGCTGCAAGTGTTTGCCCAAGGTTGAAAAAACTTTACCTGGAACATGAAAACCTGTAACAAATTTTAAATTAATTGTACAAAACTGTTGTGTGTTACTTGTAGAGAGGCTCCCCCCTGGAAAAGACCCCACCCCACCCCCAAAAATGATTACAACTAATATACATCAGTCACAACATAATCCTGGCTCAGCACCCACATCAGACGCTTCTTTAATTTTTAAACCAATCATCAGATACCGAGGAAAGTAACTTTATACAAAAACAAATCTACATGTGCCTGAAAAAGAAAACACACCAGTATTTAGCATTACGCTAATTATGATCAGATAATGGCAGAGACTGCCACTTAACTTAAATAGAAGGGCTGCATAGCATCGCAATAAACCCCCGGAATCGTTAACCCTTTGGCATCAGGAGTCCAGACATCCTGAACACTAATGCACCCCGCAGCAGCGCCAACAGCCTGAGCTTTGGACCTGCAAAAACCAAAGGGCCAACCATCGTCTGCCAAGACACTGCACACAATCGGCTTCGGTATAAAACCCGTGAACAGCTAAAAACGATGAACATTCAGTCACGAGAGGAGAAAAATGTATTTTCATACCAGCTATTTAATTTAAAAGAACTTCGGGAATAAGTTGATGTAATCAGGAAAGTTACTGAAGACTTTCTTTTAAATAGCAACTCGGTATGAACCCCAGCTTGGGAGCGGTCAGCTCTCTTCTGTTCATGATCAGAATAAAGTTCCAATCGCTTCTCCTTGGCAGTTTATGTAAGTGAAGAAGGGACTGTGTCAATTTCATAACACCTACTGCAGGGTTAAAGATGTCAAAGATGCAAAGAGTCGTGTTTAGGGCCTTGTACCGTTTCCCTAGATAGAACTGCAAGTACGAAAACAGGGCGGGGGGGGGGGGGGGAAGTTAGAAAAGACATCAACATTGCTTGTTACTACAGTGGAATTACAGCATTTGCAGCTCGCTTGGACCTGGCTTAGCGTACAGACTAGGCAGATTTAAGTGAAAAAAATTATGCCAATTAAGTGACAAGATTTCAGCACAGCTTTCGCTACAGAAGATATATAAAAACAATTCATTTTTAACTAGGAAGGAACATAAGCAAATAAGTTTTACAGTTCAGTAAAGAGGGTTCAGAAACTAATTGACTTTTTTGTGACCAGGATGTTTGGTAGACAGTGAACTGAAATCCGCAACCAGAAAAGTACTCTTAAACAACCCTTCGGACTTCAAAAAACCTCTTCAGGTAGTAGATTTGTCCCAGTGTCATGGCAACTAGTACAAGAGCTTCGAAGAATGACCAAAGAACCACTCTGCTGTTTGTGTTGTCATTAACTGTTCAGGAGAACAAACAAAAACAAAACAGTAGTAAGTTACAAAGCACTCAAACTTAAAACATACTTTGTCACTTAACTTCAATTTAGGACATAACACTGCAGCATCTCTCTCTATTCTGCCCACCTTCAGAGAGGTCACACAGAAGCTTTTAACTGCCAAACAGAAGCCACCTGCTTTTTCAAGTAACAGTTGCATATTACGAGCTCAAAGTCAAGCAGGGAATTTCTAATCTCTAAAGGTTCATCATTTTTGGTTCTAAAAATTCAGCATTTTCTTAAATCGTTAGTAATGAGTCACAAAACTGGGGGCATCCATAGGTTCAAAAACTTAAGGGGCCAGTGCTTTAACGTAACGTTTTATTTTCACATTAAAAGTACTTGCCCTTTATTCTCACCGGGTTTCTCCTAATGCACCACTTAGTGATCTCAGTCATATTTTAAAGCCGTATTTCAGAAAGTGAGGGTTGTGACTGGAGAGTTAACTATATTCCCTACTTGGCAACAACAGCAGTTCTGCACTATTGCAACAAAATTTTTTAAAAAGACTTTGGCTCAACTATTAAGCCACACCCACTTCAAGGATGAAGTAATAGTTTACCCAACGTGTGTCCCTGGGAACCATACCGTTACTGGTATCTTCATGAATATGCCATTCAAATAATTTACATCAACTAAGCAAAGATTATTTTGCATAAGAGTCTTCATCAGATGAGAGGCAAGCCAACTTAAAGAAGACTGGAACCATCAACTACATTCTAAAGGCAGGTCCTTTAAAACTTGGCTTGAAATAGCTTTCATGGACTTGTACTTTACATCACATTTTCTAAGTTCATTTAAGAGGGGAGAAGCATTTAAGTCAAAGACACATACTTGCTCTATGTATTCTTTCACGAACTTCCATGTACTCCTGTTCATGCTTTACAGCTGTCATGGCCACTGCTAACTCATTGATCATCTCTTCTAGCTTGTTCTGATGAGCTGCGGAATAATTTCAGAAGCATCAGAAAGTCTGTTATTGACTCAAAGAACAACTTGTTAAAATTTATGAAGAGTTACATTTCATTTCCTGTCGCAGAAGTTCTGAAAAATGCAGTCTGTACAGCTGAAAACTTTCTATCTTTACCACAAAGTTTAGTTTTCATAGCGCCATTTTTCCTAACACGTCTCTATGGTATTTAGTAAGTGGGAAAACATCTTTCTCCACATCCGACTAGACGGCAGAAGACATACAACTTAGAGTCAGTACAGACCACTTGTTTCTAATATCAGCATACTTTTCCAGAAAAACAGAACGTAAGAACACATGAGATCAAAACCACACACTAGTATCTATTTTGCCAATATCATCCAATGTATTCCAAGCAAATTATCTTAACATTACAGCTTTTCCTAGTTGTTAAGCTTGCAAAAATAGAACAACCGAGAATTTAGCTTAAGATCATGATGCTGGCAAAACGAGATCACTTTCTGAAGCAACGTATCACATCTTGTGATCTTCCTGTTCAGCTGAAGCAGAGCGTTCAGCAGCGACAATGCCAAGGGGGCCTGGCAGAGGGCGGGAACTGGCTTCAGGTTCTGGTCGTGAAAGCAGAAGAGGAGGAAAATACCAAACCAACAATAACAGAAAACTAGCTGGAGACAGTTCAGCAAATGGAAGGATCTGAGATCCCTGATTTAGTGATTTGACTGCCAATCGCAGAACCTTTTAAATACATTCCTGGTGAAAGAACTGCCCGCTTACAAATTTATAAATTATGCAACTAATTTTCAAAGTTTCCTAGCACCAAGAGAAGTTCAAGATATTGTTCCACATACACACCCTGGGCAATCAGCTCTTACAAAAGTCACAAAACCCAACATATTTTCCACTGAAGGGATATACTTGACTTTGAAGTTGCCTTATTATGTTTTTATTTACAAATTAAGTGTTTCAGATCACAATCTGAAAATAAAGCTATTCAAAATACATGCTTTATGGGGAACAGTCAAAAAGAGGACCAGAGTATAACACTCATACAAGCTACAACTGAAATTTTAAAGAGTTGTGTAAACCACACTCACTTTATCATCAGTATCCAATACTCATATTTGCTAATATCATAAATCCCTTATTTTCATGGCCAACTGGTCATTGCAATAAATGCAGTTTATTAGTAAGAGAAGAAATTACAGTTGCAGGGATTGTTTAGACCCACTCAAAAAAAAAAAAAATCAAGAAAAAGTGTTTGCCTCAAAAATTTAAAGCTGCACTAATATTCTTTACAACAGATATATTTAGACTCAAAATATTTGAGTCTTTAAAAAATATCGAAAGTTAGGAATTTGTTACTTTTTAAGTGATATCAAACACTCAATGTGCACAGTTATTTACTTGCTAAAATAGAAAAGAATAATTTATTACCTTTCTACCTACAGTTAGTGATTTCTAAATAAAACATTTAAACTCGTTACCCAATATATTCATTTATTTGTTTTGCGGCAAGTTGACAAGTTTGAAGTTTTTCCCCCCGTGCAACATTACTGATAATTAATAACCTAAAAGATTATTGCTTCCAAAAGCCCTTGATTATTCAACACCCATTTTAGCAACAAAAAGCAAACACCATCTAAAATACCCAGTGTTCTTGGATGCTCAGTGTTTTAGTTTAATTTCCCCTAAACTTCCAAATTAAGTGTTCTCTTAGCCATAAAGAACCACCTGAAGACAAACTGTCTCGGACAGTTCAAGGACCTGATCCCAAGAGCTGCTAGGTATATAAACCTCTCGATGAAAGCTTGCAGGTGCTCGGCATTGCTCAGAATCAGACCTTTTATGTAGTTTATTAAAAAGACATTCTCATGCTACAAACAAATGTTACAGAGAAAAAAGCAAACGTTAGCTGTTAGTGAATAAACGTATGCAAAAGACAAGATGCTAATGAGCTTTCAAAAAGCAGTACACATACCATCCCAGGTATCTCCACCACCTAGAGAAAAGTGTAAGAGATGAACACAAGTACAGGACAAAAGGCTGCAGATAAAACAGTAATTTACTCAGCTAAGAGAAATTTTTTATATTAGCACATTTATCAAAGAGCTCAACTAATGCATGTAGTAGCCTACATACTGCTGAGCAAACTAGAAATCAGAGAATGAAACTGATGAAAAGACTAAAGGATGAAAGCATTAGTTTCTGCAGATGGCCAAGTGATTCCCTGGTGATTTTGCATTAAATTGTGTAATGAGGTCTAAGAACATCCATATCCATTTTAGCTGTGCAAGAGAACAGCTAACTAAACAGCCTGAAGAAATAGGAATTCTGAGAATCCTACTCAGGTTCAGAAGTCATGCATGCAGGGAAAAGCCCCTGAATTGGAGCTATTTTTTTTCTAGGAGTCTTTCTCACCTTCTGTCTCCATGTCTTGCCCCTTTGGAGCTTCCCCAATATCAATAGTGAACATCACTATCTTGGGAGTCATGGTGGACATTCTGTTGCTAAAGCAAAACTTGTAAGTTCCATCCATGTGGGCAGCAAATGTGTATTTTCCACTGGACTCTCGATCGCCTTTATAAATTCCTTTATTATCAGGCCCTGTAATCTGGATGGGGAAAACAAAATATCATAAATTTTATTTAAAAGTCAGTGGTTTAAAACACACTGTTACAGCTCTGCATGCATATTCTGAAGTTATCCAGTCAGATTTACAAACACCATCCGTAATCTGACTAGTCTGGCTTTCTTCACACTGTCCCTCCCACAACTCAAAAGCAGTGATGCATTTTGCTGCACAGAAATCTTTAAAAAAACAAAACAAAACAACAAAAAAAAAACAACCAACAAACCACAAAACCCAACAAAACTTCTTGGTAAAGAAAGCCATACAAAAGCCTCTCTCACTGGCCAAGATTACTGACCTTCCGCATTCAAGATAAGAAGCATTCAAGAACAAGTAAACCATAAGCTATCGACAGCCCTGTTAGCCAGATTAAAACTGCAGGGGAAACCTTATCTCTGATGTTTGAAGGAAAACAAAAAGGAAAAAAAGAAATTCTTCCCTATATCAATACTATTTTAGACATACAGCTGTGCACTGTTGCAGTTGCCATTTCAAATGGACTGAGGGCCTGAGTACTGAGCGCTCAGGACCACTGTGATCTCAAGGCTTCCATCCCACCAGGCCACCAAACTCAGCTGCTGAGCTTCCACTAGTGACATTTGACTGGGATCTCACAGCTTCCCAACTCTGCCCTGTATCAGAGCGATATGAAATTTTAAACTATGATATCCACTCCCAGCAACGACTCTCACACGTTTGGGTTACCCCAAACAAACAACTATCTGCTCTTCACCAAGATGAAAGGAATTCTTATTTATTCTTCTCCAACGGATTTGATGCCTCTCATTGAAGGAAAGGTCTTACCTACAACTTCCAAGATGCCAATCAACCCGATTAAAGCCAACACCTTTTGACTCAAGGGGAGACACACTGACCCCAGAATAACCAACACGCTTTGGGAAAGAGTCACCCTGTTCGTCCTCCCCGACAAAAGGCTTATTACGACCAGACCACACCGAGCAGAAGGAAATCTCCAGAGAACGGCTCTGAAAGCAGGAAGACCGCCTTCTGCAGCAGCAGCAGGAACGACAGGCAGCCTCAGGAAGCCTTAGCCCCGGGAGAGGCACCTCCACCATGGGGAGGGGACCACCGTGCCAGGCCCGCTCCCGCCGCCCGGTGAGCCCTTACGCCCGCCCGGCCGAGGGCGAGCCCCGCGACCCGGCGGCACCGTCCCAAACTCCACCGGCGGTTCAAAGCATCCTCAAGTCGCTGCTGGCCCCTTCAGGTCACCGCCGCCCTCCCCGGGGCTGCCCGGGGCCGCCAGGGCCTCCCCAGGCGGCGGGGGACGAGTGCAGAGCCCGGCCCCCGGCAGCCCCACAAGGCCCGGCCGCCCCTCCCCTCAGCAGAGCACGGCCGGCGGCAGCGTCCCCCCCCTCACCTCCACGTCGATGTCCAGGAACCCCCCCTCCGCCACCTCGAAGATGAGCCCCATCTTCGTGCCGGACGGCACCCGCTCTAGGAAACACTCCTCAGCGTGCGCGTCGATGCTGACGAAGTAGGCGGCAGCCGGGGCCGCCAGCGCGGCCAGCAGCGCCAGCACCGCCCGCACCGGCGACATGGCGGAGCCCAGCGGGAGGGGGCACCGAGCGGCGGGCCAGCAGGAAAAGGGGAGGGGGGACTTCCGGTTCGAGCCACACCCCTTCCGGGGCACGGGGCCGCCGCTCATAGGCCGGCGCGGCCCCAGTGCCACGTACGGCCCGTGCTACGGTGGCCATTGAGGGACCGTTGGGAAAGGGCCCGCCTGAACCCGGAGGGCAGGGACCGCGCGGCGCAGGAGGAGGGGCCCCATCCTCGGCAGAAACCAATGAGGACGGAGCAGGAGCAGAGCGGCGGCGGAGAGGAGCCAATCGGGGCGAGGCGGGGAGAGCTGTCCTGTCAGACGGAGCCGCGCGCGGAACGGGATTGGGTGGGCAGCGGAGGGGGCGTGGCCTGCCAGCGAGGGGAGTGGCGGCGGGAGGTGCCTGAGGCGATTTGAGCGGGAAGGAGGGAGGGCGGCTGTCGCTCACCGCGGCCCAAGCTGCTGCTGAAGCTCGGGAAACCCAAACTTGCCCCAGCAAAGTGGAGATCGGGGCGGGGGGCATCTAACGATCAAGGAAGTAACGGGGAAGCCCAGCGTGCGGGGCTGTTCGTTGCACACAAGAAAACACAAGGCACACGGCAGGCCTCTGCGTCGCCAAGACAGGCTGTGCATGAAAAGCCATTCCCCGCATGGCCGTGCTTAAATGCCGATTTTCAATTAAACATTCCGGTCAGAAACACAGAATGTCGGGCTTGAGCTTAAGGAAGTCTGTTTTCACGACTAACTGCTTTAATTACCTGCAGGAGATCCCTCCCTTTGGAGTCCCCTTCTTTGGAGATTTTCAAGACCCTCCTGGATGCAATCCTGAGTAACATGCTCTAACATGCTCTGGGCAATCCTGCTTCAGCAGGGGAGTTGGACTAGATGATCTTTATGGTCCCTTCCAACTCTAAAAATTCAGTGAAATTCAGATGTAAAGGCTAAAGCACAATCTGCCTTTCCAGCGAAACATTTATGCGTGCGGGTTTGCCAAGTAAGCGCCCGTTTATTGTACTCCTGATAGTGCTCGGACCTTGTGTTTGTCTTCAGCTGTATGACAAATGGAATCCAAATGCTTGGTCTGCGTAAGTAAATTCTGCTCACCTCGCTCAGGCTGCCAGTTCTGAGCAGGCAGAGCCGGCCGCGTCAGTGCAGGCTCGGGGTGTGGACGCAGGTGGAAGGGAAAGCTTTCAGCAAGAGAAGCACGAACCCGAGGAGCTGCGGGTCACACTCGTGACGGGATGAGAGACCTCTCCTGATGACTCACTGAAAAATTCCATTGTTTCCAACGAGTTTGGATCAAGCCAACCCTGAATCTACTGCTTTCTAAAGCATAAACTGCTGTGCTGGTTTTTCCTTTATCTCAAAGTAGTTTTAGTCTTGCCACTGGCATGTTCTCTAAACTATTATTTTTTTCCCTCTTCGTGTATTTGTACATGACAGTGGGAACTCATTTAATACTGAATCCTGGCAGCATGAACTCTTTCCTCACCTCTAACTTGGACAAAATGGTGATTTCACAGCGTATCTGTTCCCCTGAGGTACTGCAGTGTGTTCTCCTAATGTTCTGCTCGTTCTGCTCCCCCTTCCCGTGCTTTCACACGTGGCCTCTGCCAGGAAAGGCTGACTACGCCATTACTCGTCCTCATGCTCCCTCTGGAACTTTGTGCAATATCCTGTGGTGTTCGGTTTTGGCAATACATTTCATGAACGATATGGAGATATGTTTTCACATGATATCATCGATTGTTAAGGTAAGTTAGGCAACTGAATGTCAAACTGAGATGTTCAGAGAATGTTTTGTTACCTTCCCGTCCGCCCAGCCCGGTGAAGGTGAGTGCCTGGGGCACGCACGAGGAAGCTTGAAATTGTGTAACCGGTGACAGAATGAGATACTGACACAGTATTGCTTGTAAAAGTTTCTCTGAGTGTCAGAATGTTGCATTTCACATCATTCATAACTCCCGTTCGCATGCGTTTGCACTTTGCATCTGCTAAAAATAGAGAATTAGTGCTGTATTCACAGCACACAGCGCGTATCAGTCATTCCAAGCTTGGCTTTGCAACCCCAGTCTCGTTTCCCCTGACTAGTCCCAGTGTTTGATGTTATTCATAGTATCTTGTGAAAAAAAATAGTGTGTTATTCCTACACTGCATACAGCAAGTGGCAGGGTTGGGACCTAAAATAATTTTGGGGCAGATGTACTTTATCTCTCAAGACTCATCCAGAGCACCTCTTACAAAACACTGTGAGAAGAACATTTAAAAGCGCGCAGGCACACCTGAAGGCAAAAATACTGAAAAAATTTAACCAGCGAAATTACATTTTGGTTTTAGTTTAAATTCCTCTGTAAGCAGATCCGTGCCAGCAATGTACGGAATCTCCACACATGCTCTGAGCGTGTGTCCAGGCCCAAGGACTCTCTCGCTCCGCTCTTGCAGATGGAGGGCCTGCAAACCCTGACGCCGGGCCAGTGCTCTTGGAGACCCCCGATGCCCTGAAGAAGGACTTGTTCGCCCCGTGATGTTTGCCAGCAGCCATCTGCTAGCCTTCCTCCTCTCTCTTGGAGCAGGAGAACACCTTTCCTTCCCCCTCTCTTGGAGCAGGAGAACACCTTTCCTTCCCCCTCCTTAGCCTTCCCCCTCTCTTGGAGTGGGAGAACACCTTTCCTTCCCCCTCCTTAGCCTTCCCCCTCTCTTGGAGCAGGAGAACACCTTCCCACCTCCTGTCCCGGTACCGTACAAGCCAACTTTGGATGTGGGCGCTGCTCTCACTCACAGACACACCGGTGTGGCCCCGCTGCTGCTGCGAACCAGCTTTGGTGCTGGGTTCCATCATCGTGGGATCCCGCATCCCCAACACGCGTGGGTGTGACTTCCGACCCCTCGGACACGAGGTTGTTCCCCCCGGAGGACGATGCCTTGGGTTGATACCAGGAGGAATCCGGCTGCTGAAGCCACTCAGCGCAAGACACAGCCAGCACCGGGAGCGCACACGGAGAGCCTGGCAGAGCCCAGACTGTCACCCCGGATTCCTCCCGGGAAACTGGCGGGGCCGGGCCCGAGCCGCACCCCCAGCAGCCCGGCGGGGCATGCGCGGGGCCTCCCCCGGCCCGCCCGCCGCCCGCCCTCCCGCCGCCGCCGCCGCCGCCGCCCGCTCCTCTCCCGCCGCCCGGCCAAGTTTAAACACCCCCCCCCTCCCCGCCCGAGCCAGCCCGAGTCGGCGGGAGCTACGTGCGGCAGCGGCCCGTCTGAGGGAGCGCAGCGAGAGGAGGGTGTGGGCTACCGGGGGAAGGGGTGGGCTACCGGGGGAGGAAGGGGCGCCCCGCGCGGAGAGCGCCCCGCCGCCGCCTATGAAGGCGCCGCGGGGCCGGGCGAGCCATGGACGGCGGCGGCGGCGGGGCGCCGCCCGCCCTGGAGAAGAACGCGGCGGAGCTGACGGTGATGGACGTCTACGATATCGCCTCGGCCGTGGGGCAGGAGTTTGAGCGGGTGATCGATCAGCACGGCTGCGAGGCCATCGCCCGCCTCATGCCCAAGGTGGTGCGGGTTCTGGAGATCCTGGAGGTGCTGGTGAGCCGCAACCACATCAACCCCGAGATGGAGGAGCTGCGCCTGGAGCTCGACCGCCTGCGCCTGGAGAGGATGGACCGCATCGAGAAGGAGCGGAAGCACCAGAAGGTGCGGGCAGGGGGAGCCGGGGGGACGCGGCGGGGCAGGGCTGTCGCAGCCGGTCGGGGGAAGAGCCGGGCACCGGCCCCGCCGCCGTCCATCCCCCGCAGCCGCTGGGGAAAACAAAGCGGGAGGCCGGGGTGCGGGGCCGGCGGGTACGGCCGGGGCAGGCTCACGGGCTCGGCGTGGATGCTGCCTTAGCGTCGCTGAGGGTTTGGGCGTGTTGTTATGGTTGGTTGGTTTTGTTTTTTTTCCTTCCCTCCTGGAAGTTTCCTTCCTCCTTCCCTTTCTCCACCCCTTCCCCAGTCACTGCGTTTCATTTCCCTCCTGTCTGCCCGATTAGGACTCCTGCTCCATCCCCTCTCCTGAGGAAAGGATAGTGCTGCTTCCTGCTGGGCCAGGAAAGGTCACTGGCAATAATACACTTCTCTCCAGAGCTGTGAATGGTTTAGCAGTCTAGTCTTCCTGGTGCACTCATCGGGTAGGCAAGTCATAGGAGAGAGATGGAGGACTAAGTGATTTCAGGGCAGAGTTAGAGCTGAATAGTAGGGAAGAGCACTCTCCCGGATTCCTGCTCCATCCTCTGATGGTAAGATGTTGTCCCTTGGCTTGATCTGGGGTGGTCATAGCGTTCCCTGACGCCGCTCCCATGAAAGCCCAAGGTAGAGATCATTTCCCATATCCTGTTACCCTCGTGTGGCAGGACAGCACGAACCGCTCCACTTACTGCTGTGGAAAGGGCAGATTTGAACCATCCAGATAATGGATTTAAAGAAGTGGTTCTTCTAGCCAGTGACAATGCTAAATCATCACTGCTGCCTTATGCCATTCCTGCTCACACACACAGATTCAGAATGAAGAGCAGACAGGGAATTTCTGGAAGAGAGACCTCAAACTTCAAGAGCTGACTTTAATTTAAATAAATTCAAGTTTTATGCTTTGGAAAGAGTCAGCTAGGGGACTTTTGCTTAGCATACGAAAAATTCAGGATAATTCCTGCAACATTTTGCAGAGGAAGCCTCAGGGCAGTGTTGAAAAGGATAGTAGAACATCTTTAATGTATAAAGCCCTGGTAAGTCTACAGAATGTGAAGTTAAAAGGTCCAGAGAATACATACAAGTACGTGTACCAAACCTGTGCCTTTGCCCTTCTAACAGATCTGACTTCGAGGCAAGTGGATGGTCTGTTGTGCTGGTCCCAGGCTGTGTCTGGGCCCTCTGATAGAATTAGCTCTTCCCGAGTTATCGCTGGCAAGAAGGTTTTTTTGAGGACATGTCACCTCTGGGAAGAGCTGCCATTAAGTCAGAGCTCTCCCCATTGATTGCACAGAGACTGCTGTGCGGCCAGTCAGCAGTAATGCTTGATCTCAGATATTTACTGAATGCTGCTGCATGGCGAAGTGGAAACTGAACTGGGCCTGGTAGCAACACTCAGTATCGTTGTACAAGTCGATGTTCTGTGTAGATGCTTCTGAAGTTCATGTATGTATTAAAAAGTTTCCTAAATGTGTCAACTGCATCACTTGCAGGTCTCAACTGATCCCCTGCCAGTTAACCATCTCACTCTGCCAGCTTCTCATAGCCATGAAATGGCTCACGGCGTGTTCAGACCATCCAGACAAAACTTTGGTGGAAATATATTTTTAACAGGGAAAATAAAATACATGATACATACATGCTTTTTTTTTTTAATCAAGTTGATTCCCAGTGCACCGAGTCCCTGTAGAACAGTAGTGTCACATCCATCTGTGTTCCAGCGTGAGGGTTTGAAGATTTAACTCTTTCACAGGACAGGTACTGGGCAAGCAGAAAGAACCAGAGACTGAGAAATAGTTGCGACCCAAAAACCAACCCAGACAAGCCTTTAGTGGTCCTTGCAAGCATCAGTTTATGAGATTTTAGAACTTAAAATCTTTAGATGTGAATCTGTTTTGCCCGTAGACCTGGCTTAGCACCACCTCGACTTTCCTGAGCGGGCTGGCACCTACTGGCCCGTTGATCTGCCTGCTCTGTCTGAAGCTTCTCCTAATGAGGGTTCAGAAGTTAATTTCTGCTCCAATTCATTGGGCTCTTCAATAGCAATAAGTAAGAAGGTTTGTCTAGGCAAACCTCCATATAGTTGTGTGTTTACAGAGCGGCCACACATAAATGATAGAAGTTTAGATAGTTTGGGGTTTTATGTGTGTTCTATTTTGTTTTTAGCAGTATGCTTATAATTGATGAGTGCGCTGTTTTATTATCTAACTAGGTCAGCATGTTATTTTCGCTACAGAGTTGTAATATGCAGCATCACTGTAAATAGTCTAGGTATTTGGCAATATAAAGTTTCATTACAGGTTTGCTTTTCTCTTAAGATAAAGAGTTTCATGTAAAATAGAGGTGATTCATGAAATTTTCTTTACTTCTTAATAATTAAGTCTATAGCTTACAGTGCCTGTATGTTCCTTATAATCTATTTGTCATGTAGTGTTTTCTGCAAAGCTTTTGGGAAGCGTTACAAAATGACAGCAACGCAGTAGTAAATGCTGGAATAAAATGGCATTTGGGCCCGGAAGTCAATAGGAACATGATTTCCCATTATCAGAGTATACATTCAAAGCAGAAAGCTATCCTTTAATCTCTCGGCAGAGCTTATTTTAGCCTCGAGCTGTGCTTGGCGGGGTTGTTGTCTGAATGTGTTTTGTTGTTAGGTAGGGAAGGGGCCTGCTGGATGAATGTAAAAGTCAGCAAGTGACTCAGCCTGGCTCCAGAGATTTGCATGCAGCTTTTTTTTTTTGTTTGAAGCACATACATGAAAATGGAGCAGAGAATGCCCCCCCGCTGCAGAAATATGATTTACGGCAAAGGCTTTTGGAACAAGCAAAGCTCTAAATACGACTGTTTTTCCTTGAGGACCTTATACTTTTTGTCCTAATTTGACCTTTGCGGGGATTGGTGACAGCTGCTCTTGACACACAGCGTCCTGACAAATGGGAGCTGTTTTGACTGGTCTCACTGCTGCTAACATAGATGCCACTCACGGCATTCCATATAGAACAATTTACATAAGAAGCAGCACAGTTTTGTCTTGTGTTTACCATGTGGACTAGGAGCTCTGGGTTTGCTGCACAGTATCCTGTGCTTATTCTTTTACACTTGTGTTTCATAACAGAAATTTAGACTAGAGATGCTACTCTTTCAAAATGAACATGCCCAACACCAACTCCCCTGGCCCACGCTGTGTGATGTTTCTGGGGTGTTTATAACAGCCTTTCTGGCTGCTTCTGGGGGTGCAGGAGGTGATTCTTGCTCATGTTTAGTTATCTTGCCTAACACAATAGTGTCCCTAATCTGGTCCTCACAGCAAAACGGGGCATAAGGAGCCATCCTTTGGGTAACTTGTGTGTCAAAAATATTTGCATTAGGAATTATCTCCTTGTGTTTTTACACTCAGCGTATAGCCTAAGGAGACTTTGATACTTGGTTCCTTGATGCTGGCATCAGGAAAGTACGTGTCTTCTAAGAAATTCAAAGTAGCCTCATTTAATTGTTTTCTGTAAGAATCATAGTAGGATTGTTAGTAGTTTGATCTGTAAATAGTCCAGTCAAAGACTCTTGACATGTTTAAAAATATAAATGTGTTGTCCCGGTCTACCCTTTAGGAATTAGAACTGGTGGAGGATGTCTGGAGAGGGGAAGCACAGGACCTTCTTACCCAAATTGCACAGCTGCAGGAGGAGAATAAACAACTGATGACAAACTTGTCTCACAAAGACATTAATTTCACAGAAGAGGAATTTCAGAAGCATGAAGGCAAGTTTGATACTTCAAATTCAGTACTTGCTTTTGTTACAAAAAGCAATACTTTATCAAAATATTTTGACTGGATATTCTGGCTTTTTTCCTATAGATTGATGCAGGTCCGGGTGTGGGGGGGTTTGGTGGTTTTATTTTTCCTAACTGAATAGAAAATCTCTGAATATGTGGTGATACTGAAGACATGACAAGAGGTGGGGGTAGGAGTGAAAGAAAAGGCTGAACAAATCTTTGGCTGAGAAGCACCTCTGAAAGTGAAGTCTAGCATCATTTTTTGGTCTATCACTGTTTTTTTTCATTTTAGTTTGCACTTCGCAAAAAACATTCTTAAGCCCACCTTATGCTTTCTAATACAAACGGAATAATCAATTCAGCAATGTTTATTTCACACCATTATGCACAAAAATAGGTGCAACTGTTGATCTAGTCAGGATAACTGTTTGTAAAGCAGCAAATCAAGATTTGTCTGAATTATCAGTCCACCGTATGGAGATTCTCTAAGAGAATATCATGATATTCTCCTAGAATAGGAGACACTGATTGTACTTGGTTTACCTGCCTTTAGGGTTCCTTCACTTATTTGGGACTTATAGCCAATTTAGAATAAGTGAAGATATTTCTAATCACAGAATCCTTTGGGTTGGAAGAGACCTTTGAAGGTCATCTGGTCCAACCCATCAAATCCATATCTCTGCAATTTAGACAGACGGATGTTGTAAGGCCTTTGACACGATCCCCCACAGAAGTCCAGATAGATGACATCCGTAGCTCTTCCCTTGCCCACTGATGTAGTCACTCCATCATAGAAGGCCACTGGGTTGGCCAGGCAGGACTTTCCCTTGGTGAAGCCGTCCCGAACCACCTCCCTGTCCTCCGTGTGCCTTAGCATAGCTTCTAGGAGGATCTGTTCCATGATCTTCCCAGACACAGATGTGAGGCCGACATGTCAGTAGTTCCCAGGGTCCTCCTTTCTACCCTTTTTAAAAATGAGTGCAAAGTTTCCCTTTTTCCAGTCACCAGGGACCTCATCTGACTGCCACGACTTTTCAATTATCATGGAGAGTAGCTTGGCAACTACAATGGCCAATTCCATCAGGACTCTGGGATGCATCTCGTCAGGTCCCATACACTTATGTATATAAATCCATAGACTTATTACGTATAATCCAGGGAGTGGGTGAATCCTAAAGAATTGAGACAACCAATTTGTGGGCAACTTCTTTCTTGAAATAGAATGAAGTTCAAGACACGAGGTTCTTACTTGCAAGGACAGGTAGATTTTACTGCAGCAACTAAAACAATTGCTGTCCTCAGCTCTTACCCACAGCTCAGCAAATAGCTCTTTCCCAAGAGCAGGGGCAGATGAAGAGATGTCTGTTTGCTCCACAGTTCATAGTACGTAATCTGAGGCTGCTGGATACTGAGCCCATTTCATGACACTTTGCTGGCATTTAAGCTGAGGAGTTGAAAAAAATGACTGTGCAGCTTTGGGGAAGAGGCAGCCTTGAGCTGAGAGATGGGGCAGACAGCTGAGAGTGGTAACAGCGTCGCTCCAGTGGCAAAACCTGCCTGTGACGGTGAGTCAGTCTGGAAGTGGGTGGCTTTCTGAACTATTTGTACATGGACGGGACTCTGTCCCACTGCTTCAAGCCACAGCTCCACTTTCACAGCTTCTGATTCAAGGTTCTGATTTTCAGTAAAGTCACGGCTCCCTCAAAAGGCATCCTGTGTGTAGCATGCAAAGGCACCAGCCAATCTGAAAACCAGACCACACCGCTGAGCCATTGCAGCTCTCCAACAAACAAAGGGATATCCTTTTCCAGACACTGGAGGTTGGGATTAAATGGAGGCTTCTGTAGGTGGATGAAACTCTGTCCAACACTGCAGAAGTTGCAGTTGCTTTCTCCCGAAGGCTGAGTACAGCTCGCTTGCCCTTGGAAGGAGTATAATGAAACCTTCAAAAAGTAAAAATTGTTAAACCTCTCAAGATGACCGATTTTTTTTTTTAAAACAAATGCAATGCTTTCAATTTAGGAGTGAATTAATGGCAAAAAAAGTAGCTCAACATCAGCCTTACAAACTCCACGCAAAACTTCAGAATGGCAGTGGTGAGTCATGGACCATGAAGACGATGACATCTTGTTATAAAGAGCCAACTTCCCCTTTGTTTTCTCTTCTTTTTTTTTTTTCTTTTTTTCTTTTTTTTTCTTCCAGAGGATATCTAGCTCACTGCAGCTCATGTGCTTGTATTTAAATATAGCCATACTCTTCACATGCAGCTAGCCAAGCAAATGCCAGGCATGCTTTTCATGTTATTTTTACTGTGTCTACCCAAGTATAATAACACAAACAAAACGCATAAACCCACGCCAGAGATCAGATTCTGGGATCACTGATATTCTTTGGCCAAAATCATCAGTTTAAGTCAAATCACATTAATTTATAGCAACCCCATCTTATTATTGGGACCTATTATATGAAACCCAACTGTTTTCCTTTCAGGAAATTTTGTCATTAGTGAATGGGGATAGATTTGTCTCAAGTGACTTGTTCAGATAGTGTCAAAAAGCAGTCACGCTGCTTTTTTTCAGTCTCCATCATTTGATCTGACGTGTAGCATCTGCAGAGGCTGGTCTTCAAGCTGAAAAGCTGAACACTTTGTTAGCTGGGCTAACTTTCACCAGACTCCAGTCTTCCTATCTCAGCGTGATTTAGTACTGTGATCATGTCTCCCCTTAGTGGCTAGCCCCTGGGATTAACAGCTTGCTGCTTACTCACCAGACAGTTAAAGGAGTTATTTTTAGCACAGGCAACAGAGGACAGTGATTTGGGTGTGCAAGACCCCGTCTAAACAGGAGTGTTCTGCACAGAGGGCATCTGCTGAGAGTCTGAGCAGAGCAGAGCAGAAGGACGTGTGGCAGAACACAAAATACACAGGAGGGGTTAAAGATGAGTCTGCGACATCCATTAATGCTACTCCTCCCGAGCTCAAACCGAGCACTGCTTGATGGTGCTGACTGATTGGAATATCCTAGTAACATGCCACAAGCAAACCTGCCCCAGCGTGTGTCAAACAGGACAAGCAGGCTGCCGCTCCATGGCAGCAAGGGGAGCTGCTGGCTCGGGCTGGCTCTGGTAACACAGACAAGCAGCAGGATGTCAACCCTCGTGTGAACCTCTCGTGCGAGGCTGCTGGGGAACCTACAGTTCCCTTTCCAAAGGGGAGGCAAACTTCCAGTCTGAATATTTAGGCAGTGGTATAGTGCCACAGGTCCTGACTGGCACTTTGGCCTGTTGTGATAGATGTTGTATAAGCATCTACGGTAAGCAGGTCCCCAAGAATGGTTTGGGTTTTTTCTTATTTTCCTTTTTTTCCCCTTTTTTTTTTTCAGCTGCTTTCCTTTCTCTTCCTCGAACAATGCTCTGATCACAGCAATTCACAGGAAGCTGCTCATAGGATGTGCCTAGGGAAGCCGGCTGGGTGTGCCATTTAAGATTTTGCAGATATTAGACTTTGAATCATTTAGAGATAATTACTTTACATTTAGGGCATTTAGTGATTTCCCTCTCCACTTCCCCAGTGCCTGAAGAATTGGAAGAAAATGTGACTGTCTGACAAACACTTCCCACCTTTCCTTTCCCCTCCTCCTGAAATGAAAAGGATAATGTAGTGATCTGTGCCCGCAATCGAAGTCTTTTATGCTCACCAAATGCTGGGGAGAAAAATGAGTACAGTGGGAGGAAAGGCAGTCAGCACCGAAATGGTACTTTATTCTTTAAATAGCACTTGCTATCTAGAGAGCTTAAAGCACCTCGCAAGTACTAATGAATATAGCTGCACTCACTATTCCTAGTTCCTACTGGGGTGACACCACCATTCTGAAGTTTCACTGCAGCCCCTCTGTACTTCAAGGCAAAGTTTTGGATTTTTTTTTTTGTTTTTAAATACAGCTGGTGTTTTAGGCCCCAGCCCTGAGACTGGCTGCAGACGGTGGATCCAGGAGCCTGTAGTGGGGTTTGTGGATGCAGTCACGTACCCGACCTATGCTGTGATAGCAAAGTGGGGGTCTTTCACAAGAGTTAAGTAGCAGGATGTCTCAGGGCCTACTTCTCCTCCCTGGTGAGTATAAGCTGTTAACACAGTGAAGAATTAAAGTTACCCTGCGTAGAACTAGAACCTAGAGCAGAAAGATGATAAGGACCAAGGTCTAGAAACAGAGTAGGCAGACTTCGCACAGAATTTAAAAATTTGAGGATGTAATAACTAGAATGTGAACACCATGTCACTCTCAGCTGTTTTCAGGGATTTGCAGCACAACATCTGAACCAAGTTCCCTGCCAGCCATGATCACCATCCCTTTTCCCAGCAGAGCAGTTACCCGTTCTCTGCTGTACCATAGCTCTGGGAGATTCTTTAGCAATGAGAGATTGGAGCTGCTGTTCCCTCTGTTTGTAGTAGTGTGCTTTTTATGCCTGCATGGGAACCCACAGCTGCTGCAAGAATGCACATCCAGCAGAGTTACTCCCTTTCTCTGTCTCTCTCTCTCAGGTTTGTCTTCCTCTACTATATTATCCATCAGTTCAAACTGTAGATGCTCTGTAAGCTGGAGTTCCTAGAGGCATGCAGCCTACATGCTCTTATGGGAGCAACTTTGGATTTCTCTGATGAGGGAAGAACACAACCAGAAAGCCTGAGCTGATGTTAGAAAGTAGAGACTGGACTGGCTGGATACATCTGAAGTGTATGCATCCTATTTCTGATGTGGGAACTGCTTTAATATATTAAAAAGGAAGTGGCTTTCCAGCCACCCCAGAGGGTATCACCATTCGCAGTTCATAGATGGAAAAAGCTGAGGACCCAAGTAGCTGCTTTGCCAAAGGTAATAGAACAAGACAGCAGCAGACCCTGGGTTTGAGCTCCTGCTTGGGCTGAACTTTCATCCAGAGCAGCCACACACTGCCCTGGTCACAGCCTCTCATCTTCAAGCCATCCTATGGGATGTTGCACAATGTGATTTCATGTGATAGTTTAGGACCATCAAACTGCATGTTTCTGTGCAGTTATCGGGAAAAGTCAGTGTAGTAGATTTATCATCTCACTGAGTTAAACCATCTGGTCTGTGTTTGCTCTGAAGAGCTCATCACTGTAGTGCCAGGAGTTCTCGATTATCTCCATAATGGTAAATAGTGGAAGAATGCTTCCTGTTTTGTGATTAGTGACATATCCTAATGATTCGTTGGTCAGATTTCAGGTTAATCTAATCCTTTATTTATCTTCACACAGGATCAATGTTGGATTCTTGGCAATGTTCCAAGCATCTTTCACGAGTGAAATGCCATGTAGTGTTTTTCTCTGAAGTACAATTCTTCTAAATGTGAATTATCACACAATAGAACGGGGAAAGGGCTGCAAAACATGGGAAGAAAATATGTGACCATAATTCAGACTAAATTTCTCTTCTAGATTCAGGGTGGGGTACCCTCTGAAGGTCCTGCTTCATCTCCCTTTCACCCAACACAAAACTGGGTTTCAACATAAAATCATTCTAGTCCAGTGCACCTGAGCTGGTTTGGATCTAGCTGCAATCCACAACAGTGACATGTTGTCTCAATTTTGCTGAGGATACAGACCATCTCTTTTACAATTTTCACTGGGTCTTGGCCAGCTGATTCTACCGATTATCACAGAGATAACCAAGCTCCCTGGGGCATACTGTGAACACTGGCATAAAACTACTGAGGCAGCAAGACGTAGCAGTGTCACTTCACTGTTAAAAATGTTTCCGAGGCCTGTCAGTTCCTTTTTTTATGGAGTTTCTGTGCAGTGGCTTTATGGAGTGGATTGTGTCATCTGTGTTCCCTGTTACCCTTGATTAACCTTCAAAGCATCTTCCAACAGCTTCTGTGTAATTCTACCAGCAGGCAACTTCCAGAGTCTTTACCTAACTATTTCTCGCTGTTACTGTTCTCAGTCCCAGCAGCTCCTGATTGTCCTTAGTTTTTTTTTCTGTGTTCTTTTTTTAACCAGGAATGTCAGAGAGAGAGCGGCAAGTCATGAAGAAGCTGAAGGAAGTGGTAGATAAACAGAGAGATGAAATCAGAGCAAAGGACCGGGAACTCGGACTTAAAAATGAGGATGTAGAGGCTGTAAGTGGCTCTTAGTCTTCCTATTTCTCTTCTTTCTCACCGCTACTTTCACAGTCTAGTTTTAGGTTAATGTAGAATTTGTCAGCAATGCCAGATTATTCATCCAGTAACTGAAGTGTCCAGTGTAACCGTGGAGTGTCCAAAATGATTAAGCAGTCTTCAGTGCAGACACACACCCTCTGCTGCACTCAGAAGGACCAGGCACACTTGGAATATGACTGGAAACAAGTGTAATAAGGAAGAAGATGGGGGAAGGACAGGTTGTTTTCTTTGTTTCCTTAAAGACCTGGTACCTCTCCTCTTTCATGGGAACAGGACGGGTAACTTCTCTGGCTTCTTGAATCTGCTTTGGCAGTGCAAACTTCCTCAGCACCCCCGTGCCTCACCTCACCCAGAGATCCCTGCTGTAGGTGAGCGGGCTACAGTATATTTTACATATGATCTCTGCAGAGTTTGGCAGCAGGGACTCCATGTGTGCCCTCCCACACCAGGGATGCAGTGTGGATTACCTCTTTGCACAGGAAGGGGGTAGGAGGAAGGGGCCTGAGCCCCACCCAGGTCACTTGCCTTTGCCAGCAGTGAACAGAAGGTCACTGAGGGGATGGGTGGCCCTGGGCACCACAGCACAAGAGACCTGACTTTAGTCTTAGATGAATCACACACTCCACTGTGACTTTGGGAATCACATGATGTCTTGGTTCTTTCTGTGTCAGAGGAATGACCTCCTTACCCATATTTTGCTTCCCATTCTAACGCTGCCTCATCTCCTTAGGCCATGGGACTTCTCTGGTGCTAGTGAGGGCCAGACCTAGATGATCTCTGCTCTACCCAAGTGCCTCTGGCGGGTCTGTGGCCTTTCAAATTGGTGCTGTCCATATAATGCCCACCAGGACACCTCCTGCCTTATGAAAGGGCCTAAGAGCTCAAAGCAAAGCCCTTATATTATAAATTGAATAGTAAAGATTCCTCTGTCTTGTCTTTATCACTTCTACTCTGGGTTAAGATTTAATTCAGAATCCCGTAAGCCACCCTGTTCTTGAAGTTTGCTTTTTTGAAGCATAGTATCAGGAGTGGTGGATTTGCTTTTAGCTGGAGAATTCCATGTGCTAGGGGAAAAATGCCTCTTTACTCTAGAAACCAATTAAATTTTTCTGACTGCAACTGTAGTAGATAATTAAATACTTAAAAAATCTAATCAGGGGGTGAGGAGGGGGGAGAATTTTCCAAATTAAATTCAACAGGTACCCACTACTTTTTCTTTAACATGATGTTTGGGACTTGGCCACCATGGCTGGTGGCTGAATGGATGCTGACCCATTGCATCAATGTTTTACAGCTTCAGCAGCAACAGAACAGGTTAATGAAAATTAACCATGACCTGCGGCACCGGATCACCGTTGTTGAGGCTCAGGGGAAGGCACTGATTGAGCAGAAGGTGGAGTTAGAAGCATATTTGCAAACCAAGGAGCAGGAGATGGGCAACCTGCGAGCAGAGCTGGGGAAGCTGAGAGAAAAACTACAGGGGGAAGACAGCGAAAATGGGGAGGAAGTAAAGGTAAGAGGCACTTTAAATCACTTTTTAAACAGCCTTTTAAAAAGCTTCGGACCTTATACCAAGTACCTCTTCTTTGGATAAATGTCATTGATGCACACCACAGGCAATGGTAGGACTTAAGGACAGCATCTTGTGTTTGGATGTGACATACAGAGAGCAACGTCACTCATTGCGCTGTGACAGGAAAGGCTCCGTTAGGGTGGATGATGACCCAGTGGAACAGACCTCTCCTTCCTAAAGGAGGAAACTGGTCACACAAGAGGCAGAGTGGCAGCACAGGTTGGCAGTGGGACATCTGCATTAGAGAACAGCTCTCCCCTTAGACTTGGCCACCCATGACGTGTCCTAGGATGTGTAACCTTTGGGTCACGCACTAGGCTGCAGAATTCACCAGATATCAGAACAAATCACTGCTTCAAAAGAGAGTGCTCTGTTAAAAACATCATGAAGCAAGCCAAAATCTCTGGAGTATCAGCTGTCAGTTTGTATTGGAGGCAGATAGTGTTTTGGTAGTGTTGTATTAGTATGTTTGGCTTCTTTTTGATTGTACACATCAACCCCTTTCCCCAGAGGAAAACAAACGGATCCCTTAAACAGTCTGGGATTTCCAAAAGATAAACAGCTGACAAGTAGCTTAAGCTTTGCCAAGTATGCAAATATGCAAGCCCTAATGGGTCCTGAAGGTGCAGTGCTTTATGATGGTGGTGGCATGTGAACCATAGTAGAAAAGAAATTGTGTCAGAAGCAGTCCCAGAGGCAATGCAGAACTCCCCACGCTTGGTCCTCACAATGCTCATGGCACTTTTGATCTGTCAGGACCGAGCTGGTCTATCGCTACCAAACCAACGTATAAATATTTGAAGGCACCTTTTAGAGGAATTAACTTTGGCCTCATTTCTGGTTTTGCTTCCTATCAGAATGTGTGCAGTGAAGTGTTACTAGCACACATTCATGAAAAGCGAACGTTACTGCTTGCATACTCAAGTACCTGCAGGAAGAGGCAAAGTGACAAGCTGCAAATTGCGGTGGTGCTGAGATCAGAGCAGCAGGGATGCAAACGGGATGCGTCGGTAAGGGCTGCAGCACCAAGCAGGATTGTAACTGCCTGACAGGCTGCAGCGGAGAGTGAAACATCCAACTCGCTTGTAGTGGGCAGGGATATATATCAAGAAGCAGAGGCAAAGGCTGATGGGGTGCCCTTGTCCCCCCGAATGTGACAACCAGTGCTGTGTTAACATGTCACTGCCGAATTGGGCAAGCACTGTATTAATAATGAGAAGGATGATTTCATTGCTGTTAGTTCAGCCAGGACACCCAGCTCGGTAAATGGGGCTGTGGAGCCTAGGACTGGAGCCAGCAGGAGTGAAAGTGTCCTCAGTCTCTGGAGAGAAAGGATGCATTCTTTACCTCGCTCTAACTCATCAGTTCCATGGCAATGGCGCCTCTTCTAATGAGAGCCGTTCCCCGTTCTCTTTGCCAGGATAACGGTTAGACAGGAATTGCAGTGGCAAGCAGAAAGATGGAGTAGCTGCATGCTCTGGAACGGACATTGCTTGTTGGCTTCAGTCAAGTACATTTGCATTGGCTACGGGCTGCTCAGTCTTTGCTGATTTGAGCAAAATCGAGCAAAAATAGCTTATTTGGGCAAAGGTGTGGGGCAAATATACAACCAAAAGAAGAGGCATCAGCTCAGACCCTAATCTAAAAGAGCAAAAGTGTTCGGGTAATTTCCTTTGAACCTCTTGTTAGGTTGCATCAATCTTTATTTATTGTAGTCTGTGTAAAGAAACGTGTTTGGATGAATGGGGTGAATCAAACAAGCAGACAATTGAACACCGCTCTGCTGCTTTGTCTTTGCAGGACAAGGACTGCAACCCCTGCTGTAGAAACTGGTATTACCTCAGCCTTAGCCCAGCCAAGTTTAACCTGAAACCATATAGCAAAACTGTTTCACAAACACGTGAGCTTAAAAGAGGGGTAGGGTTAGGCTTACAAAAAAGGGACTCTTAGCTCCTCAGATTTCCAGCTTGTATCCCAGCGAGGCATCACTGCAACACAGGAGCTCTGCGACTCTGATCTCTGCATCCTACTGGGAGGGCGGGTGGCTGACCTGGCTGCTGGCACCTCTGATTTCATGTGTGAGTTTCTAGTCAGTCCCTGCAAAAAGCATCGCGTTTCAAACGTACTTTGCTGGAACAGAGTGCCCTGCATTCATTTCCATTGTTAGAAATCCTGCAGACCTCTAAAGGCTTGTAGCTGCTCTTCAGCATCTTGATTCCGAGTACCCTTCCCAGAAGCTTGTGATTTCTCGTTAGCTGGTCCTCAGCTCTGTGCAGCCACCGAGTGGAACAGCAGTAGAAGACCTCAATGGTGGTCTTCTGTATGCTGTGCTTATACAGCCCACATTTTCACAAGCAGTTAGGGCCAAATAGTTCTGTGCAGGTGCTAGAGCCTGCCTGGGTGACAGGAATTCCATAGGCCTGGGAATCCAACCACGTGCCCAGACTGCAAGTTCTGGCTTGTTGGGAGCCACAGAAACTGGGGGGTGGGAGATAAAACTCCTTCCTGTTCCCAGTGAACTCTTCTCAGAGGAGAAGAAACAAGGGTACACATGTACAAATGCCTCATCTAGCTTTCGACTGCAACTTTCGTCCACCTTGTAGCTAGATCCTGGTGCTAACGCCAATCCTGCTTTTTTAATAAAGGCATTAAGGGGATATAAACTTAAATCTCCGGTTGATATGTTTACATCCAAAGGAGCTTTCTCTTTGTGGGAAAAGCTGGAAGGAACTGTCATGATCTTTGCTATGCAGCTTTTCCACTGTTTATATAAAAGGCTGATGTTTGATTTAGCCCATTTGTTAAGGATTTCATACTTTTAAACTGACTTGTTTATCAAAAATTGGACTATACTTTTTCAGTGGACCTTCTGGCAGTGTGGAATCCCCTGGATTTTCTCCACAAGAAAACTTCCCACTTATAAAGTGTCTCAGGTTGGACCCTGTGTTCAGGCCTGCTAGAAACAATTGGTGTTCGTTTGTTTTCCCAAACATGTAGCTCTGTGAAAGATTCCTGTGAGCACAGGGTTTTGATTGTCAGTCACAACTCTTAGGTCTTCCTTTTCCCCTGAAGCCGAGGTGAAGAGAGGTAAAATAGAGCTCAGAACGTCTTTCAGAGGCTTGCCATGGTCTCACCACTCCTGTGTGTGTCATCAGTCAACCTGAGCACAGGGAAGAACAAAGTGGTCAGATCACTGAGCTGTTCTTGCTGACAGTCCTTAACATCAAAAACTAATTCCTTCTACATTTTTTTCCTCTTAAAATTGCCGTGTTTCTCTTAAAAGAGGATTTAATAGAGCTGGAACGAAGAGGTTGGGAACTAGAATGATAAATACTTTAAGCTCATCAGACATGGCACTCGCACGGTGAATTTAAAGCCCACGTTTCGCTTCCTAGACAGAACCAAACAACGATGACTGCCTCTCAGAGTCAGAAAAGATGGCAATGGACTTGAAAGATCCAAATCGTCCAAGATTCACCTTGCAGGAGCTCCGGGATGTCCTTCATGAGAGGAATGAATTGAAATCTAAAGTGTTTTTACTTCAAGAGGAGCTTTTATATTACAAAAGGTAGGTTAGATCTCCTCTCCTGTTGCATGCTATACACAGAGGAGCCATAGGGCACGTCTAGAAACAATAAATGTTCTCTTAAGTGGTGTCTAACAAGCTTACAATTCTGCAAAGGCTTAAAGTAGAGACCGCAAGCATATGGCTTTAGTTTCAATCTGGTTCCTCAAAATGGGAAAAAAACTATGTCGTTCCCTAATTCCCAGGTTCCCCCTGAATCTCAGAAAGATTACAAACATTTAGTGCTTTTGAACTTCAAAAATGAAGATAAGAGTGGGTCTAAAATGAAAATTCTAGACCTTTTATTCAGTGCGTTCCTCTTCTCCCTCTCCTTGTCACAATGAGAAGAAAATACTGAAAGGAGACCCAGTTCTAGGTGCTGTTCCCTTGGTTGATAGAAAAATCTCCCATTGATTTCAATGAGCTTGGAACAGATCTTTTTGCATTTCTTCATCAACAGTACTGCTTCAGTTTGAATTTTAGAACTTTAAGCTCTTCCGTGGCTTGGGAGGAGAACGTTAATTACCTTTTCTTTCTTTCAAGTGAGGAAATAGAAGAAGAAACTAGATCCCCTCAACCTACACCCATAATTCAGTCAAAACCCTCAACTCAGCCTGAATCTGGAATCAAACGACTGTAAGTAGATATTTTCTAAGGATACTGGATATAGTCTGCAAATACTAAATGTTTCTTATGGGTAGGACAATTTTAAAGAATAAATTAAGATAAAATAAAAATAAAAATTAAGATAACCACATCCCTCATGTGTGTGGGAGAGACATCGAGCACTTGACAGGTATCATGAAACAGCAGTTGGCTTTGGCCAAACTTTGTGCCGGGTTCTGGGTCAACTTTCAGTCTCGGATTGCTTCCCGTGGTATCTTTTGCTCCCTACATGCAGACAGCGGCATGGAGCCCACCAGTAGTCCATGTGCTTATGTTTAAGGGCCAGACTGGTGTGCCCAAGAAGCCCACTCCGGTTCTAATGTTTCCTTCCTAAGTACACTATTCAGGACAACCAAAACCAGCAAGTGTCGCAGTGTTTTATTCTACCCAGTATGAGCTGGTGAGCTCTTAACCACACACACCTGATCTTCCTAGAGAATTTTCTTGTCTGGGCCACATAGTCATACTCCAAAGGGTACCAATTGTGGTCTTGTTCAGAGCCCTGCTCGGCCTGTCCTGTGTGCCCAAAACTGAACTCAGTGCCAGATCTCAGTGTTCCGGGATTGTAGGAACAATGATCCTGTTGAAGTGCAAGTCCCAGTTCCTTAACACACAGATCCTAAGGTGGAGGAGTGTCAGAAACCACTGGCCACCAGGTCATGCTCAGAAGATGTGCAAAGAGTGTTGTTCAGAAGTAAAACCAGCTGCAGACCTGTAGCCGTTGGGTGTGGAGAGCAAGGTTTCCCCACGACCTCGCTGTGCCCGTTTCCCTGTTGACCTAAGCCTGTAGACACCAAGTTGCACAATGTGTACAGCACGAAACCCTTGTGTTTGCTGAACAAATTCACTGCTGGAGAGGATGCCAGCTTTCTTGGCTATAAAGAACCCCACCTTCTTCAGGTGAAGTATTTAATGTCACTGTTCAAAACCTAACCTTACTGTCAGAGGCGTGCATTTCCTAGTATATCGCTTAATTACAAAATCACAGTGTTAGCTAATCCATTTGCCTGTTGCAACTCCCTCCTTGAACATTTACTTATTCCACATTAAGTCTTGTAACCTTATAGCAAGTCTTTGGATTTTTGTGATACTGGAAGTTAAACTTTAACTGCATAAATGATTTTGGAACAGTCATTTTTTTTTCCCACGTAAAAAGCTCTTCCATCCCATCCCCGTGTCCATAACCCTCAGCCCTTGCTTAATAACAGCAGCAGCCCAGTGAGAGAAAGCTCCATTGGAAAGTCTGGACTGATCCAAACCACCATAAAGCCAGGAGGGCACTTTTGATTATTTTCAGTAGCCTCCAGGCTCTGTCGGTGCTGCTCTGTTTGCTGAGAGAACCCTTCCTCTTACATCGCTAGAAAAGACACTTTGAGATTGGACTTAAGTTTTCATTCTGCAACTGCAATGATAGTAATAATACTTGGTCTCACAAGATCACCACCGTAAAGCCGCTCTTTTCTTTTAAATTTATTTTAGTATTTTTTAAAGCTTATCCTGTTGTTGGGGGGTGGGATGGGGTGGCTGGTTTCAGCTTACGCAGTTTGTGTAGATTGCAGCTTCCATGCTTGATTCATGAAACTAAGGCAGCATAAAAATGTAAATAGACGTTGTAAGACTGAGCACATGCTGACGAGGTATTAACTTTGACTCTGCCTTCTGCATACATGCATGAGCAACGCCCGGAGCCGTGGCAGGAGGCACCGGAGTGTTTTCAACCAGTTACCTCAGTGCTTTCCTCCTCTCGGTTAATTTATTAGTGAAAACCTGTTGAGCATCAGACCATTCAATCAATGCACATTTTCAGACACCTGTAATCTTTCTGTTTCTCAGATTCTGTGTCAAATTCATGTAACTAAAACCACACACAGTAAAACATAAAATCATGTTGTTTTGGTCCCTTTCAGGAGAGGCAAGAGTCCTCTTCTGCTGGCCAACGGAAGCACGTATTGAACCTGCTGTTAAGATGAAATTACTTTCTTTAGCTGTCCTGCTCTGTCCCCAGGTTTCTTTCTGCTCTCTCTTCATTTAGCCATCATATTAAATAAGGGAAGATAAAACCATCTACTTAAGTAACCTGAAGGATGGTAATAGTTTTTGGGTTTATCTTATTCTTGCAGCCTGTCTGGATAGGATTTGTCTAGTGTGGGTTTGTTTTCTTTTCCCCCTCCTCTCTGTGTGTGCTGTCAACAGTGTACGTGTAGATGGCCTTTAAGAAGACAGGAAATATCACTGCTGGGAAAAACAAAGAACCCAAGAGCAGCATCTGTTCTATCACCCCCCCTGCCCCACCTGCAGCCCCTGCCTGCTGTGAGCTGTCTCCAGAGCTCCCTACAGGCTCCAGCACCTCCCTGTAGGGCTGCCTGGGTAACACACTGGCACATAAACTCTCCAAACCAAAGACATGATGAAATCTTGTAATGCTGATATCTGCGTGCAGAGTGCCTTTAGAAATGAAAGGAGGATTGCTTTTCCCTCCATTTCAGACTCTTCCTCCTGACTAAACAAAAAGCTGAAGTACAAAAATAGGAGAGACTGTTGCTGTCCTCTCGTGAGAAGTTTCATGCTCACCTGTGTAACGTGCCCTTTTTTCCCTGACCACGCCGTATCTCAGGGAATGAGACACGTGTATATGTAGCCTGTGCCATCTAAGATGTGCTCAAGTGATTCTGTGCTGCCTCCCCATAAAGAAAGGAAAACAGAAGTTAGAGAAATCAACATTTTTTCACTCCCAGGGTTTGCATGTTTGGAGCAAACTCTGAGTTCTGATCTCCGACTGATTGATTTCTACATTTGTCTCTGCCACATCACATGTCAGAGTTTTGATGAAATAATGTAACCAGGAGGCTTTACTGAGGAGGAAAAGTACAAGGATTAAAAATGCTCCCTCTGTTTCGAGCAGTAAACGCCCTTTTGTTTTCTCTTTAAGGATACGTGTGTGTTTGTCACTGATGTAATGCCTGAAACAGCCATAAGTTTTCTTCCTATTCTTACAGTCTACAAAAGCTGATGTGTGTCTCATTTCTGCAGCTAACGGACTGTGCCACGAGGCCTAAAAATAGAAGTTCTAGTTACTTTTAACGATACAACAATGTTTGCTTGTTTGTTTTCAATTTGAATCTAAGAATAGGAGTTAGAGTGACCGTGTTGGGGGGAGCTGCGTTTGGTCACAAGTGAAATGTCTCTCACGATTTCAACTTAATCTTTAATTGACATTAGTCCACAGTTCAAAAAATTATTTGGCACAAGGGAGAACCTCTGAGGAGAACCCTTAGAAAAACAGAGGGTGTTCCAGGTACGGTGGAAGGTGTGTTGGGAGGTTGGTGTGGGGCTGGCTGGGCGTAGAGCACCGGGCCAGCGCGCGCTCTCTCAACCTCTAAGTTGCATGAACTGTATAACGATGTGTAGTAAAAGTGCTGAACTCTGACGAAGACGCAGTCTTGCCGCTGGCCAGTTGGAAAGTGTTGCTGCCAGAGTAGTTGCGAGGTTTCAAATAAATGTTTACCTGCCTGCAGTTGGCATCTTTCTGCATGTGAAGCACTGCAGGTTCCTTTGGAACAGATACACGGGCCCTTTAACCAAGTAGCTTGCATAGGAGGTTATTTCAAGATTCCCCCTGCGATACTGGTTCTTAACGTGAAACTATCAACTGTAACATTGGTAAAATCTTTAATGGTAATGCTGGTCCTGTCTAACCCTGTTTCCCCTGCAAATATCCAGTAGTCACGGCAGAGTTTTGTATTTCTTAACATACACCTTCATCCTTCATTTCATGATGTATGTGCCTGTTTGTCTCTTGGAAGACCGGTGTGCACTCTGCTCTGCATTGCTACAGGTAGTAATACCTTGATGAAATCCAACCCGGATTGCAGGCTGCCTCACAACAGAAAAGTGGTATCTTTTAGAAATTCAAAAGCAATTTAAACTCTTTCAATGACTGCTTTCTCTAAATAAGTTTTTCACTGAGGAGAACTGTCTTGGGTGATGCAGATCCACCTCTCCCTGTAACGTGTCCTGTGTGGTAATCCAAAGTAACCCTGTGTATCATGTTTGCCTCTTTTCTTTTTAATGGAATGCTTTTTCTTTCCCTTGCTCCAGTCTTATTTCTTCTGTGTCTGTACTTTCCTGACCAGGATCTTTACAGCCATAATGCCCATGGTAGCAGCTGGATTGATTCCAGATGATCCCACATTGCAGCCAATAAGAAGACTTGTGTCCCTTGTAGGATTTTTTTATTTTATTTTTTTTAAATGTTTGGTACCATAGTTTCCTTTTGCATGACCCTGTGTTAACATGTGCTGCTGGTTACATTCTCATCGGCTGCCTGTGGGATCACAGAAGGACAAAGTGCCAATCAGAATGACCAGTCAGTACACACCTCATCATAGTCCTCCATGCTCATCCTCCAGTATTGACATTTTGTCACCTTTTGCCTTAATGTTACCGTGCTGAACCGATCATTACTCCTTTAGAAAATTGCCGCAATATGCAATTTTAACCAGCATCTGTTAATTTTGCTTACTAAGCCTGCCTATTCACAATTCACACCAATGCTTTTTCAGAAACCCATGTCATTCTAATGACTTGTTAGAAATCAGTTAGTTAGATTTACAGAACGTAACGGCTGATATTTACATTAACTTCCAGTGTTAATTATAGGCTGTTGCTTCCATGTCTTTCTATCTATACACTCTATATTTTGTCTTTAATTATGTATTTTGGAATAGAATATACACTCTCAGTAATCAATTCTATCATCCTTTTCTTGGCTGTCCCTGGAAGACATGCGGATTGTTGTTAATGCAAAGTCTCTTTGGATTAGAACTGCTGCTTTAGTGATCTTCATATTTACAGCAGCAACACAGCATTTACATTCCCTTCCTCTCCACGCAGACGTGCTTTCTCCATACATCCTCCAGGAGAGTTTTCTAGGCATAATAACAATTTTCATTGTTTCAGAAGGAATTAAAAAAGCCTAACCCTTCTGCTGCGTGTAGAGATTTGACAAACATTTTTTTTTCTTACTTAATTTCATGGTAAAGTGAAAAATTACTGAACTTTGACATTTGAAACTTACTGCATAAATACAGCAGTCCTTTGTGTGGACTTCAAGATACCAAGGCTGACCAGGCAGGACCAAACGTGCTCAGCAGAAAGCCTCAGTGATTAGACACTTCTTTTATCCGCCGGAATCGGATCCGGCCCTGAAAAGACATAGCATATGTGTGTGAATGTATGAGCTCCTGTGATAAAGGTGGTAGAAAAGTATGAGGCTAATGAAGTGCAAAAGACTTATTTCACTATTAAGGCTGCACATTTGAAGCCGGGAAATGCAAAAGTTCAGGTCCTGCTAGCAACGTTGGTTATCTGGCATTGCACTCGAGTAGCTTTTTTTATATCACTTTCTAGTCAAGAAATAATTATTCTTAATATTCTTAGTATTTACCATCATGCTTACCTGCACCTATGATAGGGTATTTTTTCAGGAAAGCTGCCTTAAACCTCATCTGACACTCGGATACAGCCTCCTGTGTGACTAGAGACACTGAAGGCAGAACGCCCTGGTCTGTACAAGGCGGCTTGGACAGTTGGGATCATGGTACTGGGGGGGACACGAGGGAGTGTGGGGGGAGGATGAACACCGAGGACGGTGGGGTGTGAACAGAGGGTCAGGCTTATGCCCTGACAAATACTTCATCACCTGTCAAAGCTGAGTTTATATTTGCTTAGTCTCATACCGTAGAAGCATTTAGCTGTTCCTGCCCTGGATCAGAACTGCGTTGTACTTGGTACTGCGCAAGAAAAACAGTATTTACCTCCTAAAGCGCGCCATTAAACCCCAAAGGGCGTGCAGCCAATTCAGACCTTTGGTAGCTGGAACCAGTACTTTTGCATTTCTCAGCAGCCCCAAACGCTGCACTAACACCTCTTGTACTGAACTCATGACAAACATGGAATTTGCCTAATCGAGTAACTTCATCCTGTACAAATAAAACGATACTAAGGATTTTTCCAACTGTATTTTTTTAGCTCCGTTGTCAGCTGGCAATTTGTTGTTGTATTAAATGGCTGTTGGTTCATGTACGTCATTATCTTAGAGCACCCAAGCCGTGTGACAGGAAATGACGTGCACACTTGTGTGCATTCACTTAGAGCCTTCACCCTGCAAACTCTTGTGCACCTCCGTGCATTTATTCATTTATTTTTGCAGGAATCGAGTCTATGTATCCAAATCTGTGCACTTGATACAAATGTGGAGGCTTTATTTTCTTATCTGATGAACTTCACTGCTGACACCCTTAAAAACATACTCTATTTCTGCTTGATGGTAAATTATACAGATTTAATGCCAAAGATACCACTTTACTTATGCCAAGAAACTAACCCGTGTTGTGTCGCTTTTTTATCTCAGGGCTGGGGAAGGGGGGAATAAGCATCTAAAATGATACCTGCACCTTGGAGAGTCAACAGCTTTTAGAGCTTATTTGAAGCTTCCATAGCCAAACCGCTTGAGATTGCAATGACTTCATCTCTAATAACATTTTGACACGCACTCCCATCAGGCTTCACTGCCTTGATTTTTGCAGATGCAAATGGATTTTTTTGCTCGGTGTTTTGTTGTGCTGTGTATCGCGTCGGGTGTTTGAAGTATTTTCAAGATGGTAAACGGTTCTTCTTTCTTTTCCCTCCCCTCCTGGAAGGTTTAGTTTCTTCTCTCGTGATAAGAAACGTATGCAGGCATCACAGAAAAATGTCCACTTCCAGGATACTTTTGGAGAATGGTCAAATTCAAATAAAGATGACTCCTACACCGAACAAGGACAAGAAGCCCTGCAGCACCTGTGACTAAAAGCTTGAGGTGTTCAGTTTACCGCGGTAGTTCTCGACAGCCTAGTAACAAGAAGCTTCTGTAAAACAAATCCGGCAGCTCCTCACTCCTGTTTGCCTTGCACACCTCAGTGGCTGTGTCTCAGATGTACTCTTCAAAAGGGAGCCCTCACTGTTTTTCTTGGTGACTGTTTGCTGAAAACAGAATCCAAGCTCTGTAGTAACAGTCGCTGATACCCTGGGACATCGAAGCTTCTACATGACTTGTTTCGTGCTGAATAACAAGTCCACGGTCTTATTCATGCATTAACTACAGTAACACAAGCTTCTTTAAACCAAAAAAAAGGACCCGTGCCATTATTAGGAGTTTGTTTGCAGTGTACAATATCTAGTGGCAAAGACTCTTTTCCCCTGTTTGTTAACACTATCGGTTGTTTGCTTTTTATTTCTGTACGAATTTTTTTCGAGAGGGATACGACAGCCGGCCACTCTCCATGGCGGGTCTTAGCACTGCTGTGTCCTGTCCAGTTCAGCTGGCATCTGCGTTTCGCAGAGGAACCGCTTGGAAGTCCACCTGATACAAACTGATAAACTGGAGTAGCCTTGAGAGGGACAGTGCGTGTACGTTTCCCTTCCTGCTTATAGTGCCTAAAGCATGAAGAAACCCATGTATGAGGTGAGCGTGCCTTGCATTTTGCCATGAGTTCTGCAGTATTAATGGAAAACAAATTGCTTACAAGGAGGAATTCTAACACTTGAATTTTGTCCTTCTTACCGGGGACTTCCCCCTAGAGCAGCAGACACCTGCTGGAAAGGAATTAGGTCTCTTTCCCACAGGTGGGTTTTTAAGTCACACTCCACTTCTCTGTCCAGATAAGGCTGCCTAACTTCAGTGAGACACATCCTCAACGAGCTGACAAACACTATTTTAACTGACTTAGAGAAGAGGTTTTCTCTGACTAGTCTAAACACTACTTGGGCAGAGCGGATGAATCCTCTACGTGCAGGCTGCTCCCCTGGTTGATGTCTGGGGGGCCGGCAGTTACAGGGGCTTCACTTGCCAGCAAAAGCCAGTAAAGCTCCAACTGCCCCAGGTCCTGAACGTAGGAGGAAGCCTCAAGGGGGCTCCGGGGTGACAGCGAGCCAGAGGGTGCCGGCCAGTTGGCTTTAATACAGGGTGAGCCAAGACTGGGTGTATGGGCAGCAAACGGTTCTCGGCCCATCTAGAATGAAACTGCCAGGGAACTAGTTTTGCAGTGATGGGCTGGATGGGGCTCTGCTCCCGACTGTAACTGTGCTGTGTTTTGGACACAGACCTTCCACATCCTCTAGGCAGAGAAAGCGTTCACTGTGCCTCCGTGGTGTCACTGCAGTTCGGGGCAGGGGGAATGTGGCCTTATATGAAAGACATCTGCGTTGGAAATAGTGACAGTAGTGTCTGATGCTAGTATTAGGCAGATACACTTTTGCCTGGTTACGTTTTGGTAACATATTTTTAAGTTCTATGCTTACAGAAAGCTGTATCCCTTAAACAGCAGCACTTCCCACCTTGCCTGAAAAGCAACTCTTAAATGGGGGGGGAGCATCTTCATTTAATGATACTTTTGTTGCTGAGATCTCGATTTCATTTCCACATTAGAAAAAAAAAAAAAAAAAGTACACTACAGTTGTATCAGGCAGTTAAAATAAACTGTGAGTGATGCCTGTGGAGTCTCTCCTTAGCAGAGTTTACAGTCGTTCGGCACATTTAGAAGAGACGCGGTGATCAGAAACAATGCAAGAATGCAGCGATGCATGGCCTGAATAAGCACATCACTTTTGAAATCAGCTGAGAGCAATGAGCTGGGATAATAGAAACACACAGACTGAGCTGTTTCCCAGCACCTAAGCTGGTCTATCACAAAGGACGGCTCCCGGCCTGGTGCACGTAAAGCTCGTTCCGCCGGAGGCCAGGGCACCATTGTCGGGTGAAATGTGCAGCCAGTTCCAACAATGGCACTAAGCAGTACAGCCTTCCCCCACTCATCTCTGTAGCCCATTACCTCAAAAATCTAATTAATTACTCCTGACCTGCTAAGCATTAACCACTTTGCTGCTCATCCTCACGTAAGAAATGCTGAGTTGAACCACTCCAAGTGCCATCGGAAAGGATGGTGTGTAGGGCAGAGTATGTAAAGGCTTGAAGACCTGTCACGTATTGTTTCTCAATATTCAAGTAGAATCTGCTTTTAGCAAAGGGGCCAGGATGTTGTCAGGTAAGGGCCAGAACAATCCTGCCTGCAAAGCGCAGGATCACTGACGGGTTTTTTGGGTTGTTTTCTTTTTTTCTTTTTTTTTTTTTTTTTTTTTTTGGTTGAGCAGTAAATCATTTTAACAGTTTAATAAATATTTCTGAAAAACAAGTATTTCTGCAAGACTGGTGTCCTTTTGTTTGTGGAAAGTTAATACCATCTCTATGGATCTGTCTTTCCCCTGAAAAAGTCTCACACAACCCTTCATGGAAATAAAGCCTCAAACCGGGCAAGGTTCAGCGCTGGGCCATTCAAAGGCTGACTAAAAAAATACAGTTCTAAATACATTAGCAAATATTTAGGAATTGCCTATGATGACAACGCTACAGAGCCTTTTCTAGAAAACTCTAAGCTGCTCAAGGGAAGATGCGTGTCTGTATGTACACATCCTGGTTCTGAAAAAAGGAGAAAGGAGATGCTTTGCCCTGTTTTCCTCAATTCAGGTACAACCAGCAGCAAACCCGGTTTCCAGAACCAGATTTAAGCCCTGTGCAGGCAGGGCTTCACTCGCAGAGAGGAGAGGCCAGAGCGGGTGCAGCAGTGATTGTCCATAGACTGATCAGGAACATGAGAAGCTTCCTGTCCTGCTGACTGCTCCTTTGTGCACATTCCTCTAATAAAAGGGAATAACATCCTCCCATGATGTAAAAAAGAGATTGCTTCTCTCTCACCTCACATAGTTAAGGCCACAGTATTACTAAAGATCTCACCTGTCCCAGTGTTTTTGAGAAAATAAAGTCATTTCCCACCATCTTCTGTTTGGGGCACACTTTCAGAAGCCTACTTTGTTGTTATTCCATTACTATTTCTTCAACAAGTGGCTATTTCATAAAGGGCATCCGTCTCGCTAAATGAGTGTGGACATCGGGCACACAAACAATTAAGTACAGAGCTCTCTCGTGAACCCTAACCCGGGCAGCCGGATGGGTATCTATCGAGGTGTGCACTCAGTTTCAGTGGGATGCCCGTAACGTGGCACATTTCTTACATTCACCAGTTCAAAAATATTAATACAAAAGTTTATTTCCTCTGAAGAACAATTCAACACGTACCTTAACCGCATTAGCAACCGAACTACAGAGAGCTTCTAGCAGGCGAGTCACAGGCACAAGACAGCAGCAGCACAGCTCCCTGTGCAGGGAACACTGCTCACAGCCCCGAGCTGAAGGCCACGTCTGCAGCGGAAACATGGATGTCAGAGCAGACACCACAGCCCAGACAAGGCACCGTCACCTACCGATGCTTGTCATCCTCTCTTTGTTTCTTGGTATCTCTTTCCCTGCTCCGGTCTCTATCCCTGTCCTTCCTGTCTCTGTCCTTCCTCTCCCTCCCTCTGCTCCTCTCCTCTTTGGAGTCCCTGTCTCTCTCACTTTCACCCCAAGCCCACGACCGCTCCCTTTCCGGCCATCGCTTGTCTCTGCTCCTTTCATGGTCTCGGTCCCTTGTTCTCCAGTCCCTTGTTCCTTCACGAGACCAGTTTCTTTTCTCTGCTGAGCCTTCCCCATAGAAATCATTCTTCATGTTTGGCAAATTGATGGGCTTTCGGAAAGGTCTGTCCCGTCCTCCAAACCGTAGCTGCCCAGATTCTTTTTTGCCTCCAAAACCACCTCCAAGCCTCCGAGGAATCCATCCTTTGAGAGTTCTCTCCAGTTCAAAGTCCACAAAGATCTCATGCTGATCTATAACCAGCCTGTTGGCATCTCTGTGGGCCTTCAAGAGAGCACGCTCCTCTTTGTACTCAATAAATGCGTAACCCTTGGAAAATCCCGTGACCAGGTCTCGAACCAGACGGATCTTTCTAATGTCTCCATACCGGGAAAAGACCTCCTTTAACTTCTCTTCTGTTGTCTGAAGATTGAGCCTTGCCACGAACAGGGTTAGGTGAGGATCTCCTGTGACTCCCTTGTTGGGTACGTAGCGTGCCAGCATAGCCCTCCATATGGCACGGTCGTGGGGCTCCTCATCTGTGCCATCGATGCTCCCTGCTTTGAGGGGGTCATACTCCTTCGCTATGGGGGCCCAGTCATTCATTGTCTACCGGGAAAAAAACAAGCATCACACAGGTATTTTAAAAAGAGGAGCAAGTAGCGCAAGAAGCACTTTCAGCATTGCTGTATTTTTCAACAAAAAATACCCCGAAATTTGATAAACTTCAATAAACCGGCAATATGGCTGTTGTTTGAGTTCACCTCCCCGGGAGGAGCCACGTCGGGGAGCCCGGATCCGCCCCGGGCTGGGGGGAGCCCGGCGGCCCCTTCCCTCTCCCCGGCCTGAAGGGCCCCGCGGCCCCGTCCCGTCCCGTCCCGTTCCCCGCCCGAGGAGCCCCGCGGCCGCCAGGACCCCCCAGCCGCCGCCCCGCTCCCCTCACCTCGCCCGGCGAGGCGGGATGGCGGCTCTTCCCGTCGGCAGAGGCCGATTCGCCAGGCCGCGGCGGGCCGGGGGGTGGAGGCCGGTTCCCGCCGGTGTTAATTTCAACCCCTTTCCCCTCTCCCCGTCAGGCGGAGGCGCCACCAACACACACGGACACCGTCCCTCCCCGGAGCCGCCTCGCCGTGTGGCGAATGTGGTGATGAGGAACGGCCGATGCGTTCGCCTCCCTCCCCCCCCGGCCCGGCCCGGCCCGGCCCTGCCCGGTGCCGGTGCCCAGCCTGGTGCCCTGGGAGCCACCCCCGGCCCTTCCCCGCCGTGCCCTTACCGGCGGCGGGGGGTGTCTCCTCAGGAGCAGGCCGGGAAGCGGCGCTGAGCCGCGGCCTCCTCCATGGAAACGGCCGGGGGCGGGAGGGCTCGCTCCGCCCGCGGGCCCCGCCGGCAGCGCCGCCCGGCCCGGCCTTCCCCGGGGGAAGGAAGTTAGCGGCGGGCCGCGGCGGGCATGCAGCAGGGCCGGGAGGAGGAGGAGGAGGATCTGGAGGAGGAGGAAGATGATGATGATGAGGAGGAGGAGGGGGATGGCGGCCTGGAGAGGGCTCTGGAGAAGAGCCCCTTCCAGCTGACGGCCGGGGATGTCTACGACATCTCCTCCCTGGTGGGCCGGGACCTGCTGCAGCTGGGCGCCGGCCCGCGGGTGCCCGCCGCGCTGACCCGGCTGCAGTTCCGCATCGTGCGGGTGCTGGAGATGCTGGAAGCGCTGGTGAGCGAGAGCAGCCTGGCCGAGGAGCAGCTGCGGGCGGAGCGGGACAGCCTGCGGCGGGAGCTGGAGGCGCTGCGGGCGGCGGGGGGCCCAGGCGGCGACCAGCAGGTGGGTGCCGGGGGGCGGCCGGGCCGGGGCGGGGGGTGGCGGCTGCTGGGGGGGGCACAGGCTCCAGAGTCCACTTCCCCGACACTTGGCCTGTCCGCTTGGCCACAGGCGGGTGGTGACGCCCGCCCAGACACCAGATGGGTCAGAGGATGCTCTTTGCGCAGTCACCGGTCTCTCTCCTCACAGCAGAACGAGCCTCAGAGAGTTTGTTTCCCATCTTTGGGAAAGATCATCTCTCTCATCTGACAGAACGAGAGGGAATGGCTTCAAGCTCCAACAGGGTAGGTTTAGACTGAACATTAGGAAAGAATTTTTCACAGAAAGAGTGGTCGGGCATTGGAATAGGCTGCCCAGGGAGGTGGTTGAGTCACCATCCCTGGATGTGTTTAAGAGACGTTTAGACGTGGCGTTGGGGGATATGGTATAGGGGAGACCTTGTAGAGTAGGGTAGATGGTTGGACTCGATGGTCCCAAGGGTCTCTTCCAACCTAGAAGATTCTATGATTCTATGATTCTGTCTTTGTAGAAGGCCGTGAAGCCATTTCCAGAGCGGAGATCTCCAGTGCTGTGGCTCCCTCGCTCCTGTTCCGCTGTGGAGACTAACACCATGCTTTTAGCTCAGCAAGGTGCGGCGCTGGCAGAGGAGTCCAGACGCACACGGGCAGAGTTTCGCTGTACAGATCCACCATTTTACAGCTCCTACACAGCACCAGCCCCACAAAGACAATTTCCCATTCATGCAAAGGCTAAAACTTTGTCACTCCGTGCAAGGGAAACTGATGTCTGTGACCGAAAAAGCCATTACCACAAAGGTCTTAAATTAGGAAAGGAGAATTCATTTCTCACCTCTCTCTGCCACAGAGTGTTGGTGTGACGTTTAGACAGATTGCCCAGTCTCTCTCGTCATCAGAAAAGCAGATAAAAGCAGCTTCTTGGCAAACTGGATTGCAAACTCTTTGGGACAGAGATGTTGCTTTTAGCTGCGGTCAGAGCCTGTTGCAGTTGGGCTCTGTACTTGGCTGGGAAATGCAGGCACCAAGGAAATACAAAAATAATATGATAAACTATAATGAACTGGTTGGAAAAAAAATCAGGATTGCAATGAACTCATACTGGTTCTAAGAATTACTATGTATTTCTAAAATTCAGAGTTTTTACTCTAGGAGTGCTCTGTTTTTGACAGGTTACAACATCATGACCACCATCGTTTATTTTACAGCTCAGCCTTGGACCAGATAAAATGGTAATAGACCTCACAGATCCAAATCGCCCCCGGTTCACATTACAGGAGCTGCGAGATGTATTGCAAGAGCGTAACCAGCTGAAAGCTCAGCTTCTTGTGGTGCAAGAGGAGCTGCAGTGCTATAAGAGGTATATCCTGAAGCCAGCAAAGATCTAATAACAATTACTTTTGTCTGGGGAGCTTACCGGATCAGAGTACTGCGGGTTTGAGCACCGGGATTGGGTTAGGCACTGTCCAGACGTACGAGAGGCATCTGTGCTCCCAAGAGCCTACAAATGAGCAAAGAAAAAGGAGGGAAGGATGAAGTCTCTACGCAACATAATTTTAAAACTAAACTGCCTCTTACTCTGCGCAGTTTGCAGCCTGTTCCCATTAATTACCGCTGTAAGCCTACATGCGGTTACTCCCACTCCACAGACAAGCTGGATTCTCATGCACATGAATCGATCTGTGCAGCCACAGCAGTTGCACACGTACTGTTCTTGTCTAAGGCCATGCTACATACCAAAGAGCACGGGGGTTTCCATCTCGTGTTTAGTCAAAATTTCCTTCCTCCTCCAGCTTGCCGTCGGGGACATGAGCTTATCTACTGCTCCTTTGCTCCCGCAGGGGTTTGGCACTGACCTAGAAAGCAGAATGTTAGGCTCTTTCATCATCATTCAATATAAGCTGTGGGGTTTTTTTTTAAGACTACCAACAGAGGGTTGTGTTAAACACTTAAATGTGCGAAACAAGAAATATTTTGGGCTTTCTAGAAGGGACCAGCCTGGGAGAATCAGCGTGAGCCAAAGGGTGGGATGCAGGAAGGGTCTTGCTCTCGGTGCTACAAATTCCTTCACCACCAAGGCTGCTCTCCCCCAGCCTCTGCCCCTCATCATCAGGTTGTGTTATACACTCTTTGGGGCAAGAAACTACTTCTTAATCTAGACACAAAAGTCTGAGCGCATTAGATTCCAGTTGAGATGTCTCGGCAACAGCTTCTTAGATACAGTAAGCCCACCCTTTGCCTTGGCTGTAACAGGCAGGTTAAGCCAAGAAGTTAAAGTTAAATCCAAGAAGTCATTTTACAAACTGCTCGACAGGACTTCTCTCAGCACCGAGGGGCACCGCTTCCCTGGCTCAGCTGCCTGCCTTTGCTGTGCAGCCATTGGAATGGTGTCTTGCTTTGATTTCCCAGCTGTTACACAGCTTATTACAGGCCAAGTTAAAAATTAACAGTGTGAATGTTTTTAGGTTTTGAGTGATTTAAGTTGCAGAGCTGTGCACCCAGAGAGTGCATCAGGGCTGCTTCTCAGTTCAAGTAATTTATGTGCTTATCTCCTCGTACAGTGTTCCAGCTTAAGCCAAAACCACCTTCCCTTGAAACATTGACATAAAAATCTTAATTATAATTGTACAGCCATAAAGAGTAGTTGTGCAGGTGAAGAGGATTAATATATATTCTAAAATGTCTTGTGTGTATTGGATGCAAGTTCCATATAGCACACGGCAACTGACATCCTCACAGAGAATGGCTTAAACCAAGTAATGATATTTGAGGTTTACATTTTTAGTCATGATTACCGAGTAAAAGGTATCATGCAAATATTAGAGATCTGCAGTGTCACCAAACAGCTCCTGGTCCCATTTCTCTAAGAGGAGAATCTGCCTCAGAATTATCCCATGCCTGATATCACACCAATTTCTAGATGCTCTCCTGTATTTTTATGTCCAAGGTCCAGAGGAGTGTTGCTCGTTAGGAGCGTTGCTGAGCTACTTTCAGGCTTCAGCTACTGCAGTCACAAGCTTTGATCCACTCAGCTCTCCAGATAAATGAGGTCAGCTCAGGACAGTGAGCTGGCATGCTGTGAAAACACAGCGCAGTACGCAAGCAACCCCATTCCAAGCAGGGGAAACATCCTTTGGTAAAACTGAAGCTTTTGCCTAAAATAGGCAGTTACAACCTTGTAGAGTGTAGCAGATGATAAAATCTACAGCTTGGGCAAAGCCTTTCTTTTCTCCTCTGTAGGATGGAAAGAGGAACAGGCACCTGCCTTGCAGGGAAGCTGGGAATCTCCCATCTGTTCCCAGCTGCACGGTGTGAGCCTTCGTGGCTACGCTGAAGGTACCGCAGATCCACCCATGCAGAAACTCACCATCTGTGTCTGCGCCCTGCTGTTGTCTTTGGACTTTCGTACAAATCCAACGTGTAATTACGCTTCCCCTTCACTCCTGTTATGATTTGCCGTTCTTCCTCTGTGGAGAAGTCAGCTCGTTACTTGTTTGGTGTTCTCATTAAAGTATAGCTAAGCAACATTTTGTTGCAGTATTTAAGGAAAATAAGAGCAATTCATCACAAGAAATAGGCCAGGCTGCCATCCCTGTCCTGTGACCACCCATTAACCCACCCCTAGGCTGCCCAGGGAAGGGTAGAACATAGACAGGATAAACCCATGAAAAATAAACAAACCTTCTTCTTTTCCCAGTGGGATCATCTCACAAAGAAGGGACCAAACTGAAGAACTGGAAAAAGAGGCCAGTGGCAGCAACCCTGGCAGCAGCAAGGACAGTGAAGAGAAGACAGTCATCAAACGGCTGTAAGTTTGTCTGCATCTTTTTTGGCAGAATACGGGAGAACATGGCATGCTTCAGACTTAGTGAATCCAGGGATGTATTCTGAACTTTGGCCTACTTGGCTGGATATTGTTTTCTTCTGCTCTCCCTGTAAAATTAAAACCCAATAGAGAAACCCTTTCCTGTGGACAAAGCACTCCACAGGAAGGCAACCTCCACCCAGGCAAGCAGGGCGTCACTTTTTTCTAGGAAAAATAAGCATTTCAGGACAAAGCTATGTGATGCTCGCCTCCCCTGCTAGCACGTTAAGACTCCACTGTGGTAACGCGCCAGCTGTCCCCAGAGGGTTGTTTACATTGTGTGCAGCAGCTGTACGCAGTACCCACAAGCTCAGGCTGTGGCCCCAAAGTTCCCCGAAATAGCAGAACATGTTGACACAGCCAGCTCACTCCACGTTCCTTCTTTTCCAGTTGTTCATTGTTGTCTCCCTTTTGTTGTCTTTATTTATTTTAGGTTCTCTTTTAAACATGGGAAACAAGCATCCTCAAGAACTTAACCACTCCTGTTCAGAAATGGCACAGATGAGCCTTTAAGGCATTAGGGGAGTCAATGATGGGAAGAGAAAGCATCACTCCTACTGTAGAGAATAAGCAGTCTCACAAAAATTGTGTTGTATGATATTCTTTCAGAATAGATTTTACTTTGCCTTTTTTTTTTTTTAGAAACTGTTTAAGACAGACACTTTTTATATTTCTTAGATTCTGGCCAGACGTTATCCACATGTAGAGAACATTTATACAAAGGTGATTTTTATTCTTATTAAAAAAGCCTGTGATGATCTGTAGTACCCACTTATTTATTCTGTCTATCAAAATGCACATCCGAAATGATTTTGCAAGATGAAGGTATTTTTAAGAGCTACATACCATTCACAAGTGCATTCAGAGCAAAGGGCTGATCGCAGTCCTCACTGCTCTTACATAGAAAGTAATTATCTTACACAACACAGAACTGCTTGAAGAAAACCCCACCAAAGGAAGGTGCAGTTGGGCTGTGACAGCAGAGCCCCTGCACACACAGGAGTGGCCGTTTGGGGTCAAGATGAAAGATGGTGGCAAAGAGCACAGCAAGGGTAGAAAAGTTGCTGCATCGTCCTCTGCCCACATGAAGGACTGATGTCTTTTCAGAGGTGCAGATGTGCTCAAACTGGAACAGATGCACCAAACTTTTCATTTCTGACAGCTAAAGGTCTGCTGTGGTAGACGGTTGTATTTTTCATAAGCTCTGTTCTTTCAGTCATCTGTCACAAGCTGGGTATTAGCCTCAGTAATGAGATTTATCACTAGTGGAAGCATATAGGGCAAACAGAGGAGTAGAAAATCAGCTTGAAATATACCAATTAGGATCCACGTTTAGAAAAGTAGAATTTCCAGAGCAGAAAACTCTAACAGACATAAAAGGAGCAGTGACAGGTATCAAACTATGATCTTACTGTCTTCAGAAGTGTAAGCAGGCTCTGAAATCCTTTGATTCCCTCTCATACGCTAGCAGCATGAAAAATGTAGGACACTTCACACATCTGCTCAGATGCACAATGTGAACGCGGCTTTGCGGAAGGTAGAACTGCAGTCTCCTGCCAGAGGGAATTTGTGAGCAACTGTACGTTAGCGAAGCAACATCAAAGATGTCTGACCCAAGCAAGCTAGTCCAGCCAGGGCACAGAACCGCTGAAGTGATTTTGCCATCTTCAAAATATTAATAAGCCTTGACCATGTCCCTGTGACATATTTTCTAGAGTATGGTAGCAGGGAAAGAAGTCACTGCATTTCCTTAGCAGAGGCTTTGTATTTAGAGAAAAACAATCAATCGCACATCAGCAACAGCCAGGATACACCTCTGAGCTTAAGAGATGTTTATGCAGGGATATATTTTCTGATCACCTTTAAAAATGGGGGGGGGAGGGGAATTATGCCACAAAACACACTAATCCCTCTTCTAAGTCTTAATGAAACAACTGCAGGTAATAAACTGCACACATTAAACAGAGCTGTGCAAAAGTAACAACCTGCAAGGCAGGCACAGGAGACTGCCACAGCCCTAGGCCACTCTTTGCAGTTAGCTGAAGAAGACAATAATGAAAGCTGCAATTATTCTTTCCAGTTTACCATTTAAGATGCTCTTTATTAAAAATAAATAAATAAATAAAGGTGGGAGTTCACCAGTTAAAGTAGACAGGAGAACACCTCAACCTTTTTGAGCTAGTCTTTCTCCGGATCCATCACAGTTGCATCCACTCTGTGCCAAGTGAGCCACGCATTTTCTCTTAAAAGGGGAACAAATTCCTTGGCTTATGGCTACACCAGAAGAGGCTACAGTCCTGTTAGAGCAACCCCACTGCCTCTGGCAAAGCCACAGCAGCCTGACAAGCAGTTTAGCTTCCAACCAAGGGCATCTTTCCCTGCAAAGTGCTTTACATCTTGTTAGAAGATGAAGCCTTCCTATAAGGCACAGGGATAAGAATTCAAGTGGCATGTTTCTGTGAAAAGTATTTTGATATATATATATCTCAGTTCCTAGAAAAGTAAAGAATACATACTCAGTGCAATATCAGCTTTATTACCATCTTCCGATGCAGTGCTACTTGATTACCAGTTAAGCGTTTTGGAGAAGACAATTTTTTTAAAATGTAAAATAGGGAGAGATCTTCCCCCTTTCTTGTTTACAAAAGTGACGCTGAAGAACAGAGTTTTAAGCTATTTGACCTGATAGAGAACAAGCAAATGTTTAAATAAAAAAAAAAAAAAAGAGAAGCATTTTATTCCAATTTCGACTTCAGGGAAGTGCTCTAGTAAAACAGGATACTGTACATTGCTGTAGTCTCTGTTACTGAGACCAGAGGGGGAAAAAAAAAAAAAAAAAATCAGTGCCAACTCAAATAAGTCAGCCAACAAACCTTACCTGTAACTCAGTACGTGTAAGATAACAGGTCTCCAGTTAATGCTTCAGAAATGGTGAAAATACACAGGCTGTCTCTGATGAGCTTGCCTTGTGTTAAGTGGTAAATAATATAAAGCATTTTATAGCTAATCATTTTCACAGCTTGCTTTCAAAATGCTAATGATCTGCAATGGAGACAGGTACTATAGCAGCCACTTCATCAATAATAAATATATTCTTTATTTTACAGAGACATTGTCTTCAAGTTTTTAATTTAAAAAATACATCACTAAGCCACCTCTCTTGCTGCTGGAGCATACAACCAGGATGTTGTTGCTATTTGACCTATCACATAGGCAAGCATATAAGATTGTCCTAGAGGGCATTAGCTGGAACAGCAGCAGCCTTCAAGACATGAGGAACAGGAGACATTAACAGAGCCACAGATCCCTTGCTGACATCTTCCAGCAGCAAGCGTGGCTGATGGCTCACAGCCATTTTCATCTACACACATGCCAAGCCTGCCTTGGCAAAAATTCCAACTGGTAAGAATTCATCTTTAACATAAAGGACCCGCATTGTATTGCCCGCCTATATCACAGATTTGATTCTCCAACAGTAACGTTACAAACATCGCCAGATGCTAAGCATTCGACTCCCATTTAAGACAGTGGGACCAGACCAAGCTGGACAGACCTACAGGACCAGGCAATAAGGAATCTACTTTCTTCATTGCATGAACTCCATCAGTTTGAAGCTGCATATGAAGAGGACTCCTATTTTTGGAACCGCTATGCTCTACTTCAAGCATTCACAGTAAATAAATAGCTTCTGATGTGGCTAATTAGCATAGGAAGGTAATAAAAAACTTTTGGAGACAGCTTTTTCTTTTACATCTTGAAAATCCTCTGGGCGACACCTCCAAGAATCAGCCATCAATTATAAAAAGGTACCATCTTAAATTTTAGAAAATAAGTAATGTCAAACGTTGATTCTCTCTGTGAAGTTCTATCTTCACAATTCTGATCGGTATCAACCCAGTCTGTCAAAATCCATCCTCATTTGGCTTGGAGTCATTTCTCTGAGGAAAGCAGCCAATTTGACCATCCATTTCCCTCAGCGCCAGTGCATTTAAAGTTCATTGCCAACATGAGATACGACACTGGAAAAACTGGATCCCTACTACAAATTATTTGAAAACGATAGAAACAGTCCCATCCGTCTCAGAGAAGCCTGTCAGCACTGGGTTGTAAAAAACAGTCTGACAAGCAGTCAAGCCGTTGGATGTACGAGTCAGAGTACAGAAGTACATCTGCTGTCATAAAGCTAATGCCAAGTTCATCGCCCCACGAAGTGGAGCATGAGATTTCATCGCAAAAGCAGAAGCACAACCCAAGTGATTAAGTTTCTGTGCAAGTCTTTGAGTGCATGTTCAAGTGACCCTGGTCGCTATGCAGAAGTATTCAAATTTTAGGGAGGGTTTCCTTTTACAATATGGAAGTTTTGGCAATTTAAGATCAATTATTCAAGCCTGCCTGGAAAACTGTAATAGGTAATTAAATACTGCAAAGCAAAAAGGTAGTTTTTAAGGAGCTCGGAACACCATAAGCAGTCCACTAAGAAAGCTGAGGGAAGTGAGGACAGGGGGAAAAAAAAAACCAAACACATCCACTGGCTCCTTGCAGAGCACTCAGTCCAAAAAACAAAAAGAAACAACCCCAAACAAAGAAGATGAATTAGTGTTTCAGCCATGGATGAGCTTCAATGGAAGCTTTGCTTCTGTCTCCATAGTCGTACAACAGTTCTTCACCTGCTTTAATGTCTCTGGAAGCTATCAATATGAGATGAGGCACACCATCAATGTCATGAAGCTTTGTTTGACAATTGCCACATTTGCTGTGATTAATCAGTCTTCCCAGACGATTAGTTTCTTTTGTAGCATCAACACTGAAAGAACAAGAACAGAATGCAGGATTGCTGCATATCATGCAGTCACGCTTGTGGATAAAACCCAAAGTGCAAATCAGATAAAGAACTAGGAATCCACACAAGGCTTGAAAAAGTAAGGAAAAAAAGAACATTACAGAATATTCATATGGTTGAACAGACAGCACATAATATGGCAGTTTACCTAAATTAAAGCAATTCTGGGAGATTAAGTTAGCACACAAGCCAGAAAATGGTAAATTTTGGACTATGTTTTTGAGCTGCCTGTTTCCAAGCAGCTCTCAACTGTTCGTGAGGAACAGCAGAACCCAGATGTAGACCACCACCAGAAAGGCTTGATGCCTTAAATACTCTCCCCTCAAGAAAGCTGTCCCCAAGCTAAGTAGTATCCACTGAGTAAGCCAGCAAGAATCTCTACTCACACAGAAGGCTGAAAATGCCTAAATACTACATGCCCAACTTCCAGAAACCTGGATCCTAAAGCTCTAGTGCCCCTCATTGCACAAAGTACTATTACAACAGCTGTCATTATGGTATCTAGACTGGAAGTCAGACACTTAAAGTATAGGGCACTTCAAGGTAGTTAATGTACAGATTAAGCGACCCAAGCTCCAGTATCATCAGCCAAGGAAGAATGTAGTTGCTTTGAAAGAACTGGAGTTTGGGGCAAACGCCACAGCAAATAGAGGGATAAAGCATGAACACGGGGTGGGTGTCAGGTACCAGAGAAAAAAAGAGACCCAGTCAAAAACAGTGGAAGGAAATGTTTCTCTTCCAGTAAGTGTCCATACTGCTTTTCAGACAAAATCCTTGCAACTCAGGAAAAGTAGTTCATTTTACAAGAGAATAAATTTAGGCAGAAGTCTACAGCAGAGCCAGAAGTCTCATCTAAGCAGGTACAACTCTCCGTATAGCTTGTGCTGTACTTCATAGAACAGGTCTTTGAGTCACCTACCTTTTAGCCCAGAGGTACAAGAGGCTCTTGGACCATGAAAGAGTGCTCCAAAAAGATTATCCTAATTCATGGTTCCCATTAATTTTTTTTTTTTTTGCATGAAAACAAGAAAAGACTTAGCAGCATTCAAAGCCTCTATTGCTCAAGGGAAGAAAAGCTTACCAGTACGTTTTGCTGAGGTACTGAAAATAGTACATATAGCAGCCTGTGGATGGATCTTGAGCGTACAGAGCTTCTCGCTTTTTAGCATCAGTGATCTCTATGAGATCCCCATGATATTCAACTACAAATTCTCCTCGATTAAAATGTTTAGTAGCAATTACTCCTCTCCCTTTGCCATCGATGTAATCAATCTGTTGAGTTGAAAAGAAAATCAGCTGGGAAATTAGAAAGTATTTACATGACTGGAAATATGCTGTTTACTGAGACATGAGTGATTTGTCATTAAAAAATGCTATAGCAGGATACTTGTATTGCAGACAGCTGTAGAAGCACAATGCACAGCATTGTGGAAGAAATATAGCATGAGTTTGGGACACACCCTGAGTTACCAGGTATTTTGATACAAAGCCTTCTAATCAAAGAACTAAGAATTGCTTTAAATAAACCATACACAGAGAATAGTTACTTATTTCTGCTTTTAAACTACCTATTAGCTGAGGCAGTAAGCTTTTCCATTTCAGGTTCACCATCATCACCCTTCGCATGCACAGGTTAAAAAGTTTATGGAACAGAAAGATTGATCACAGAAAACACAATTATCACCCAGCAGTGTAATTTATTATTCCTGCCTCCCCCTGTAAATTGGAGAACTCCAAGGAAGTTCTCCTATCACTGTCATAGATGTGACAGTGGGAACTGCAGGCTGCTGCTTTTCAAGAATCGCAGCTCTCTGCACTTCCAGTAGATATTTCTGTTTTAAATTCTAAAAAGGGTGAGATCAGAGTAACCCAAATGGTAAGCACTTGGTCCCAATAACTAGTATTTGCAGTGGAAGGAAAACCAGTACAACCCATTATCCTAAGTGCCATAATGAAGACCCACAGCAACCGGCTGTAAACAGGCTAAGAGAACTTGTTACCATACAGACAGTATATATGGGTTTTGCCTTTAAAGCATATGACAATTAAGATGCTATATCTAACCCCATTTCTCAAAGCTAACCCAAGAAACGAGATACTGAAGGGAGCAAATGCATTTTCAGTAAAAACTATAAAGCTTCTTTAATATTTATGATTGAGACTGCACATACTTATTCTTCAGAGCCAAACATTGCCCATCCAAAAGGAAAGACAGCTCCAGTTTTGCTGCACTTTCATCTTACTATCGAGGCACTGCAGCAGTTCTGAGACTGAGTTCTGCTACCTTCTGCTTAAACAGATCAACAGCAAGATACCGTATAAACAGTACATGGCTACTTAGGCTGGCATTGCTGTTACCTTCATTCCTTCTTCCTTCCCACTTGCAATTAGCTCATCTATTTTCCTCCTCTCCTCAGTCTGCAGAAGAAACAAGAACAAATAAAACCACAGTGTTGTTGATAGCTTTTGTAGCTTATTCTATAGCTAAAAGGAAATTATTAGCCAGTGACACTCATTTTTCCAAACCATGCCACATTTCTAGCAAAACTGAATGGTAAAGAGACAGACTTCTGTCCCTCAACATATAAGTAACTAGATTCTATCCTAGAACTGGATCAGCATTTCCAAATTTTAAGAATGTTCTTAACAATAGTCACAATGCACAATGCTATTCATATTCGGCGAACAGAAACCATTTACACATAGTTATTCACTTCCTCAAATGTTCAATTACCCCACAACGTTGTAAGTAATGTCATTTTAACAAGAAGCACTACCTCCAGTTCAGATTTGCTCTTCCTGGAACTTCTTCTAACTGGGTAATAATCTGTCACTTTTCGATTTGGTGTCCTTCCTTGTGTTCTAAGGGATAAGAAAAATAGAGAAAACACACATACTTCAGACTATTTCTGAAGTTACACCTTTAGGACAGAGGTATCTAAGAAATTTTTATTTTCAGCTTGGTTTGTTAAAAGGTGATCGATATGAATCAGTATTTCTTGTCAGTAGTCTTCACTTCAAGCCAAAAGACAGATCCCCTTTTTGTTCCCCACAATATTTCCATTACTCTAGTACTAAGTCTTTAACAACAAGAATGAGATGCCATTGGAAACCAACTGAAGGTCACATTACAAATCTGAAGCCCCCCCGTGTGCCTTGCCAGAAGGCACTCTGAAATTTAGGTCATGAAAACCGCTTGGCAAGGAATTCATTAATGTTAGGTCACATTACTCCAATATCACAAGAAAGATTATCGGCTCAGCCAGGAAGCCTCCAACTGTAATTAATCTAATATTCTGTTTCTGACAAGATACATTCCCATTTGTCCACAGAAAAGTAGGTCTTTATGGCTCATTAATTTCTTTTTCTGTTGGTGATCAGCAAGTATTTCACTTAAAATACACTAGCCTTGCTTTCAAGAAAAACAAGAGTCCTCTGCAAGGTAGATAAATACTTTGAGTGCTATTTTGTATTTTCAAACATATTATTCTTGAGAAAACAAAGAAGCCTCCTTTAAGATTTGTTCCCCTCAACATCACCATTTGCTTAAAAAAGGCAACAAAATAAGAGTAACAATTAATTACAGGGTCTAAGGGTAGTTCCTGAAGGAAAAATGCAGATCAAAGCCTTCTGGTCCAAAAGGACACACAGAAGACAAGCTTTTACAATTCCAGAAGTCACTTACTTCCTCCTTGGTCCACGTTTTGCTTTAACCATCTTTTTCTGAGCTGGCTTTGCATTGGCCTCATCAGCGCAGTCTGAAGGCAGGGGTGTCTTTTGGGTTTCTACAGTTTCTTGGTTTTGATCAGAGGAGGGCACCGAAGCATTGCACCCACTTTCTTTATCTTTCTGGTCTTCTGGTTTCATAGCACCTTCAATTATATTGCCACCATTCTTTTTCTCTGGTGACAGGAAAATAAAGTAAGGCTCTGAACTTAGGATCATCTATACCAGAAGGCTTTACATGAATTCCAATGGTTTCTAGTCCAAGTTTCTAGTTCTGTCAAACAGGAGAAAGAGGAAGGGAATGATATGATCTCTTTCTACTAGAACCCAGAGACAGGCTGTTACTCTTCTTTTGACTAGTCATTGCTACAGTGCACATAGTACAGAGAGAGGGGTGAGCAGGGAAAGGGTAAAACAGAGCCCAAGTACTTCATCATGTGAAGTTTGTGACTTCTTTTAACTAAACCTGATGTCATGGTTTAACCCCAGCCAGCAACTAGGACCATGCAGACACTCGCTCACCCCCTTCTTCCCCTACAAGGGTAGGAGAAGGAGAAAAGGAAAGGAAAAGAAACCCAAGCTCGTGGGTTGGGTTTTTGCAGATCCCTGCCCCTGGCCAACCCCCATTTATATACTGAGCATAATGCCTATGGTACGGAATATTCAGTTGGCCAGCTTGTCCTGTCTATGTTCCCTCTCAGCTTCTGTGGAAAGCTGAAAAAGTCCAACTAATGTAAAACAATAGCTGGCAACAACTAAAACAGTATAAATTATTAGCATCACTCTCACACCAAACCCAAAACACAACAGCTACTAGAAGGAAAGTTAACTCTATCCCAGCTGAAACCAGGACACCTGAACACACAGCAACTTCAGTGCAGCGTCTGAAAAAAACACACAGTTTGCATCTGGCATACTAAATTATCAAGTTGCCATAAGCCAATCGACATCCTGCACTGAAGAGGGAAAGGAAGCCTCTCTGGATCCTGCACTGCTGGGATCAGTAGATGCAGATGCTGATACCAAGTGGCCAACACCACTCAGACAAAATCCACAGGAGCTAAAGGGCTGGGACTTACAAGAAGCCTACCCCCCACACAACCAACATTTTCTTGGTTGTGTGCAATCCTACCTCGACATGACCACATCCTCTTTTCTCAGCCAACTGATTTAGAGGTAGGTGAGCACGGCTTAAAGCTGTATAAAGTTTTTATTTAAAGCGAGTCACGGGGTTTAACAGTCCCATCTGCTAACACAGATGCTTCAATATCACTGGAGAAACGAAACACAGCTGTAAGGCCACAGCAGCGGGACAAGCCAAAGCCATCTTCATTTTGTCAAAATTGGAGAGCTAAATTAGGAGCTAGAGGCTCTATGTTGCCAGAAAACCTAGCACTCCCTGTGTTGAGTGGGACTTAAAATACCTGCTTGCTAAAAGTGTTTGCATCAAAACGTTTTGACAAATTACCAATGTTATTAAACACACCTTTAAACACAAGACAGCTTCCCCCCCCCCCCCCATAAACTTATGGAGCATTCCCATTTCTACTCGCTACAATGAAGCATCTATGAAGCATGGCACTCAGCATCCACAATCTGTGCTCCTCATTTTCACTGCCTTTAATTCACCCTGAAACTTTAAGGATTGTTTCTTCTTCTACCAGTACCTCTACCTCATACCAGATTTGACTTTGAATTGCCTTTATACAAATTAATATAAAGTAGTTAAATTATAGAATAAATCAGTTCTAGGTAATAAAACCAGCAAAAAAATTATTAGATAAACTGTCAAACACTGACCTCAAGATGGACGGTAGTAAGAGAATTGCAAGGAGATTAGGGCTTATTGACAATGCAAGTATTAGCTTTTTATATCCAGAGAGACAATGCAAACATAGCCAGACAAAAACCAGAGGAAAAATGGCCTGGTAAATCTGTGACCTAAATTTTGAAAAGGATAAGGGCACCCTCATCTTTGTAGCGTCATAGTTTGCCAATAGAGCTGTAGGGAATGCAACTGGGCCAGGGGAGGTGCCTGGCCTTCTCGACTATGTATTAAAGTTTTCAAATTGGGAGTGGGGGAGCACATTTAAGGAGGCAAGCAATCCAGAGATCAATCTTACCATCTCCTTTCCTGTAGGTTTCGTTTAGTGTTTTGCCCTGACATTTCACCTCGTGATACATGACAGAGTTTTCCTCTTGAAGCGGGGGGCGAGCACCAGGAGTTTTGTTAGGATTCAGGTAGCTGTAGATTTTGGATTGACCAATAAACACATTCTCCTAAAACAGACCCACACAAGAAGTCAGTACATCACAGAGATGCCAGGTTCATCAAGTCGGCATCCACAACATGCTACAAAGACCAGGGCTGACAACTGGCTCTGCTAATGCAAATTATGCTGCTTTAATGCATCATCCTTGCTGCTGTTGCTATTTCTACTAAGTAAAAACATAACGGTGGTAAGCACTCAGAGAACTTTACTAATACAAACTCTCAGTCCAAGAGGACTTTCATATGAAACGTGGCAGGATGGGGTAGTCATAACTAACTCCAGCCTCCACCCTGTGCTTCACAGTATGAACTCTGGTGCAAAGAAAAAAAAAAACACCAAACCAAAAAACCAGCCCTGAGTTCCTCGGGAGGAAGACAGCCTTAAAGAGTGCAAGCCAAAAAAAAAAACATGAATAACACAGCAAAAATTGCCCAGGCCTAGAACATACCTCTCATAGCCAGAGAGCTATGAGCTTACTCAAACACTCTTATGAGGTGTCAAATGTTACTGCAGTTAATTATTCACTCTGAGCAAGACAGAAGACAGGAATCAAGTCTACCTTGAGTGACACCTCTCAGTGAAGTCTGGGACATAACAATGCTACCTTTTATCCATTACATTTCACAAAATAAAGTGTAGAAGTTGTTCATGGCAAAAGAAACATTAAAGAGTCTACACAAAGCACTCACGCGCAGCCAGGAAAATGGTAAAACCCTCTGGCACGGTCAAACCCCACAGAGACCGGGGTCTGTACATCAGCTTGGGCCAACAGTGAGCAGTATCAAATTTAGCAAAGCTTAGTGGAATCGTGACACCTTTGCTTTTACCATCTCCTGCCACCTCGCCAAGTTTGACTACGCAGTGTATGTAGGGCACACAAATTTCAACTGTGAAATCTCGGTGTCGGGACAAGATGCAACTTGGCCAGAATAAGTTTGTCTTGGCTATAGTTTGACTCAACTAAAACCAATTTTCAGGCACTGCAAGCCAGTTAAAGCAACAAAAACATGCATCCATTTTTTTCAGAAAAGCACAAAGATTCCCATTAGTTAAAAAAATAGCTCAAATATAGCTGGCTAAACAAATACTCCAGTATGTGTAGTAACACAAACAGTAAAAAAAGTAAACAAAACACACAATAGAATACATAGGGTAATTTTAATAATTAACATAATCATGAGTAACAAACTTAATGTATACATAATTCACACACAAAATAAGACCAGTTAAAGGTTCAACTCTCAGTCCACAAATAAGCTTTACTAATGACTAATGTTACAGTAGAACAGCCTGAGAAAAAGCAAGTCAGTCAGAGACTTCTTGACCCCCAATATTTCTGAAAGGTCTATGAAAGGCGAGACCTGTTTATTAAACTACTGGGACTTTTAACGATGAAATAGTGTGAAAATACTTCATTTTAACAATTGCAAGCAGTGAACCCTGTGCTGCAGAGTTATCAAGATTTAGTGAAGAGTTTAAACACGGGCATTTCTGAAGAAAGCCATAAGCAGTGAACTGCAGCAGTCCACCTGCCAGTGGAGCCTTCTCATTTTTAATACACCACTAACAGGAAACTAACAACTATTTTTCCAGCATAGTTTCCTGCCCTCATTCCGAGCTCCCTGCCTGCTGCGCTCCTGGCGCTACCGAGATGCGGCTGCCACGTCTTTGTCTGTGCCAGGCTTAAGACCCTCAAGAGCAGGGATTTTCTCAGCGGAGCACAGCACATGAAGGGCTGCTGAGGAGCTCTAGGATTTGATGCAACAGCCACAAATATTTCCACGGGGGATTTTAATGCACAGTGACGATCAACCTCCGGCCAACTGCCTGTCACAGCACTACAGGACAGGGAAGATGGCACAGAGGGATTGCCGAGCCTGGGGCCTGGCTGCTGGCTGACAGCCCCGGCAGCGCCCCGCTCTTGCAGGGCAGCTGCGGCAGGGCACAGGGGAACACGGAAAGAGTCCGATTCCAGTTAAAGTTAACCCATTTCTGAATGATCCGAGGAGCCGCAGAAGCCAGGCGCCCGGGGCCGCGCGGCTCCCCGGGGCAGCCCGCAGGCCAACCCGCTCGCATCGTGGGGGGAAGCGGAGGGCGCGGCAGACCCCCGGAAGCCACCCGCTCTTCTCCGCCCGCCCAGGCCCGGGCAGTGCTTACCCCGCCGGCCCGGGGGCGGCCGGGGCCCTTCCTCTCGGCGCTCTCGGGACTCGCCTCCTCTGCGCCGCCCGCCCTGGCCTTGGGCATGTTCTTCCCTAGGAGCAAGGGGGGAAGATGGGCGCCTGAGCCATGTCCGGCGCGGCCGCCCGCGGTCATCGCCCGGCCGCCGCGGCCTGCGCCATGTTTAAAGGGCTGGATGCGGCAGGGCGAGCCGCGGCGGCCCAGCCCCTTCCCGGCGAGCTGCGCACACCGCGCGGGGGAGGAGTCCCGCCGGCCCCGGCGCCCCGCGCCTCCCGGGAGGAGCATCCGCACCGTGGAGATGCCCCGCGCCGCCCGGCCCCCGCCCTGCGGCGACAGCCCGCTGCGCCCCCGGCCCCACCGCGCCGCCGGCTCCGCTCTTCCCCGCCGCCGCGCCCGCGCACCTTTAGCCATGACCGCGGCGGCGCGGCCCGGCGCCCGGCAGCCCCCCGCGGTCGGGCTACGCCGACGGTCCCCGAGGAGCTCCCCCGCCGAAACCAACCGCTCCGCAGGGAGACGCCGCGCTCCCCTCCGCAGCCCCATTGGCCTAACGGCGCGCCGATAACCACTTCCGCGCCCCTGATTGGCACACGGAGCCGCACCCCGCCCTCTCCCTGTCACAGCGAGACGGTCGCAACTCCCGGGAACGGGGTTTAAATGTGAGTTCCCTGGGCGCTGATTGGCCCGTGCGAAGGGCAACCGGCGCTCTGATTGGTGGCCCGGGAAGCAACGCCCTTCCGCGGCAGGGCCCCGCCACGTGGGTACGAGGCGCCGCCGGCACGTCCGTGCCCCGGGAGCGGCGGCGGGACGGACCCCCGCCCAGCCCGGCCTCCGGTGCACCGGCAGTACCACCTCCCTCCTGTGTGCCGCCTCGCACCCCCGCCACCTCACGGCGGGGCCCGGGGGACCCCTGTTTCTAGCGGGGCTGTGGAGCTGCGCTCTGCGAAATTATTATAGTGCTTTATGCAACGTCCTGCTTAAATCTCCCCGGTGCAAATTTAAGTCTATTAGTTCCATCCTCAAAGCTCGCCTGGAGAGCAGACAACACTCAAGTGCTAAAGTCCTTCTATTCCATAACAAGGGCGGCTAAACGTGGCACCACCACAGAGCCGTCATCGCCAGGAACAGCTTTTGGCATTGAGGAGCGGAGGACGGGTCTCGTACAAGCCCTTGCGAAATCGGGAAAGTCTGGCTGCGAAGAGCAAAGCGGGCACGAGGCAAGCGGGCTCAGCGACCAAGGGATGCTGAATGTTCCTTTTTCGTCAGGGTATGTCATCATGGAACTACCACACAGGGCCTCCTTGGTGCTCCTCGTTAAGTAGAACGATTATATTGAGCAACAACATGTGACTAGTTTGTCTTATACAGAATCACAGAATCGTCATGGTTGGAAAGGACCTCTGAGATCACCGAGTCCAACCATACACACACACACAAAAAAATCAACCCTACAATCCCAGGCACTAGAGCATGCCCTGAAGTGCCACATCTACACGTTTCTTAAATACCTCCAGGGATGGCGGCTCCACCACCTCCCTGGGCAGACTGTTCCAGTGCCTGACCACTCTCTCAGTAAAGTCATTCTTCCTAATATCTAATCTGAACCTCCCCTGCCACAACTCCAGACCACTTCCTCTGGTCCTGTCATTATTCACTTGGGAGAAGAGGCCAACACCCACCTCTCTACAACCTCCTTTCAGGGAGTTGTAGAGGGCAATGAGGTCCCCCCTCAGCCTTCTCTTCTCCAAACTAAACATGCCCAGTTCCCTCAGCCTCTCCTCGTATGACTTGTTCTCCAGACCCCTCACCAGCTCGGTGGCTCTCCTCTGGACACACTCCAGCAGTTCAATGTCCTTCTTGTAGTGAGGGGCCCAGAACTGAACACAGCACTCGAGGTGAGGCCTCACCAGTGCCAAGTACAGAGGCACCATCACTGCCCTGCTCCTGCTGGCCACGCTATTCCTGATACAGGCCAGGATGCTGTTGGATTTCTTGGCCACCTGGGCACACTGCTGGCTCATGTTAAGCCGGCTGTCCACAAACACCCTCAGGTCCTTTTCTGCTGGGCAGCTCCAGCCACTCTTCCCCCAGCCTGTAGCGTTGCCTGGGGTTGTTGTGACTGAAATGCAGGACCCGGCGCTTGGCCTTACTGAACCTCATACAATTGGCCTTGGCCCATCGATTCAGCCTGTCCAGGTCCTTCTGTAGAGCCTTCCTACCCTCAAGCAGATCAACACTCCCACCTAGTTTGGTGTCATTTGCAAACTTACTGAGGGTGATCCCTGTTAGCTTTTTGAAGACCCACCTAACTAACCCCTGTGTGCCCAGGATGCGGGCTATCGGCACAGGGGACAGCTTCCCGCCCAAGGCTTATCTGCAGCCACAGGCGCTGCTTGTCTCTTGGGCATTCCTACAGCCAGTTCAGGATAGCGATACAACCAAAAACTCTGCTTTTCCTTAAGAACAAGAGAAAAAAAAAAACCCAAACCACTGTCAACTTCAGCAAGAAGGGATGGCCTCATCCCTCCCAGGCTGTCCCTTGGCAGCTGGGGAGCAGACAAGACACGGAAGTGGCTGGACCACAGAGGAGATACCAGAAGGTGTCTCAGTCTACCCTCTCTTCTTTGCGTGTCAGCTCTCTGCACGAACAAGCACTTTGAGAAAAGGCAAAAGAAACCCAGTTCTGTGTTATCACCATAATTTCTTATGTTTGCATCTTCGCTAACAAGGCACATATACGCATTTCCCAGAAAGGCACCCAAAATGTTCTAGGTGTTTCCCCGCAAACTCCAGCAGATTCAAGCTGGCATCAGCAGGGCATCACGTTTGATGAGCTCCTCCATCAAGGCAAGTACACCATGCTCTCCAGAGAAGCACCGGAGCCCTTCGGCAGACACTGGTCTGATTTTTCCACCCCAATTCACACTGTTCTTTTCACATAACTAGGATGTGACTGGAAAAAAATTATTTATAAATTACTAATGATGATTTCCTTCTTGCAGTAATTGAGGAACACTGTTCCTAATGTCCTGGGAAAGCTCTGGAAACATCTTTACTGTGCTTTTGCTCAGCTTCTGGGGGGTTGGATATTTTTAATATTAATTTTACGTATGTATATTAAACAAAGCAACCGAGTTTGCACTGAAGCTGCCACTAGAGGGCAAAGCAAGCCAAGTATTTATCTTCCGTAGAGCAACAAAGAAAACAACGTCATCCCTAATTGGCCCCCGCTACCAGCACGGTGGGATCACGCTATGAATTAACAAAACACGCTGAGCTGCGCGCCCCGCTCTCCCCCCCCCCTCTAAGCTCTCCTCAGGGAGTTATGTCCAAAAAAGCCAGTCCCGAGGGCAAGTTAAACTGCTGTCACACATAATAAGGCTGTAGCTCCTAAGAGGTCGCGTCTGGCTGTAACCGCCAGTCACCGTGACTCAGGGCGCCCGGCACATGGAGAGTGGTGGCCGGCTCCTGCGCTCCAGAGGGAGCAGCACGACTCCCACCAGCACCAGCTTTAAAAACCCAGTGACCTAAATATTATCTCCAGTAGGGCCGTGAGGGCAGCTCCTGAGAGCACTGTTTTAATGCAGAAACGTGAAGTTGTTTTCCGGGGGAAGGGATGAAAAATTAATAAGGCGTTGGATTTGCTCAGAAAGGAAAGGAAATCTTCAGAGTAAATACCTTCAGTCTAAATTTACACTTCACCTAGTTTAAAAAAAAAAAATCTTATTTTTTAGGACCTTTGAATTCAAAAGTTAACAATTTCTTTCAAATATACCAACAAGACACGTTTGTTAAATATTTCCACCTGAGAGCAAGTTCTTGCTGTAGTTCGCACCCAGCACCTGTCATATCTGCAATTAAATAACTATCACAACGTTTACACAAATTCCTTATTCACAAAATGAAATCCTGACAATTTGTGTTTCAGCCACTGTACCTCTCCATTAGCAGGCAAGTAAAAACAACAGCCTAGGGGTAACTGTTGAGTGTTAGAATAAGCGACATTATTTTATAAAGTGAAATAGTAAAATGTCAGCAGGTGCTAGCTACATTTCATAGTTTATAAAATATAACTACATTCAGAACCGTATCTACCAATGATAAAAAAGAGCACCAGTGTCCAAAAAAAAGTCCATTCAGTGGGATCCTTAAGTCACATGCAAAATCCTGGGGCATCAGCGTCCTGCAGGTAATTCCGCATGTGCTAATGTCACACCAGTAGGAAGCAGTTGCCACCAGTGGGATTACTCACCTCTCCCAGTTGAGGATGATCTTAAAGTCTGCTTGTAGGCCTGACGGATAACTATCTTTTCAACGCAAGACATCAAAATTATGTTCACTTTCTTGCCATGATTGTAGGGAGCTGCTTAGATGCATTTAAGGTTAGATACACCGCGTGGGAACTGTGTTTCATTGTGCCTTCATTCGAAGCGCGTAGAGGCCGATAATCAAGACACAAGCTGGCGTTTAAATTGTTCTTCTCATCTCTGGCCAGACTTCTATCGTCTTTTTCTTCAGTTAGTGTCTGAAGCATCACTGATTAATCTGAATTACTTAAGTCAGTTTAATTAACATTGCATTGTCTTTAAATAGCTTAGCCTAAATCTATCTAATCCTTTATTGGTTATCTTAATCCTTGTTGAGTTTGTCTAACAACAGAGTAAGTAAACTTGTACAAAATTGAATAAGCAGTACTGAACGTTTTAAGCAGACTTCATGACTTCCCACATTTCATTTATGTCTGCTTCAATTTTATGTTAACGTTCTTAAAAATTTTCGTGTTCTTACACAACTGGGAAAGAAAACATTGTAATGGAAGACTGTCTCTTAGCAGAAGTGTCAGTCTGAGGGCTTTAAGTGCTAATAAGGTCTCTCCAAATGTAAAACTAGTGTAAGTAGTCATCAGGTTTTCAAGCATCGTTAGCTCTTTGCAGCAGAAAATTTCACATTAGCAGCTTGTAAAATATTTGCAAAGGAAAACGCCTGTGCCAGCACATCCCCAGGGGTGTGGCAGTCCCAGGCTGGCCAGCACGACTCTGTCACCCCTCATTCTCTCAGGTGAGCCCAAGAAGCTCTTGTGAGGGGAACACCGGAGAGCCGTGGGACTATGAGGGAGCGGAGGGCTGTAGGTACCCCCAAGGCAGGTCGGCACATCATGCGGCAGTACTCAGGAGCCCTACAAACCCGCCTCAGCGAGCTTTCGCAGGGACGTACGCAGGCCCGGCTCCGCAGGAACCCCAGCGCCAATCGCGGCGGGATAGAAGCGAGGGGCCGCCTGAAGGGAGACGCGTTCAGCAACAGAACCACGGGCCGGGAAGGAGGCTGAGGCAACGCCATTTCTCCTCAGGCCGGCAGCCCCAGCGGGGGCAGCACCGCGCCCGGGGCCGCCTCAGCGCGGCTCAAACCGCCACCCGCGCCGCGCGCCGCCTGAGGCGGGTGCGCAGAGCGCGTGCGCACGAGCACGACACCCCTCCCTTCCCCCCCACCAAGCGTGCCCGTGAGCTGCACGTCATCGCGGCGGCGGGAGCCCCGCCTCAGGCCCAGAGAAGAGCCAGATCTCGCGAGAGCGGCCACTTAGCGCGACCTCGCGTCGGCCGCCATCTTGGGGGGAGCCGGAATCACGTGACCGCGGGCGGCCGTTCGCCTCCGCCTTCCCCTCCCCCACCCACCGGGAACCGGGCCCGGATCGCCGGACCCAGCTCCGGCCGCCGCCCTGGGGTTGGGCCCGCCCGCGGGGACGTCGCTTTTTGAGGACGCTGGAAACGCCGGCTTTTCTTTTTGGGAGTTTGCTGCCTTCCCCTGTTGCTGGGGCGGGGAGAAACGACGAGCGCCATGTCACGTGACGGGGGAGCGCGGGGAGGGCGCGCCGAAGCCCCGGCGGCGGCGGCGGCGGGGGGGGGAGAAGGGGGGATGGGCGCGAGACGGTGGCGGCGGCAGCCGGCCACGTGACTCGGGAGGCCGGGGGGGGGAGGGGGCCGCGTCACGTGGAACGGAGCGCGCGCCAGCGCCGGGCGGTGGCTGGTGTCACGTGGGGAGGGTGCGCCGCGTCGGGCGGAGGGGGGGGGAGGTGCGGCGGCGGTCACGTGGTGCGGCGCGGCGGGCGGCCCCAGCCCACCTCCCCTCCCCCTCCCCTGTGAGAGGGGAGGGAGGGCAAAGATGGCGGCGGTGAGTTAGAAAGCGGCGGGCGGCGGAGCCAGCAGCGGAGACTTCCAGGACTGGCTGCGGGAGGATCGAGAGCGAGAGAGAGTGAGTCCCGCTCCGCCCTTTCGCCTGGTGGTGGGCCTGCTTGGCCGCCGCGGCGCTCTTCCTGCGCGGTGGGGCCGCGGCGGCGCCCCCGGGGCTCGTTTCCCCTCAGGCGGCGGGGTGCGTGGCGGCGGAGGGGTGAAGGCGTCTGTGAGGGAGGTCGCCGTGCCGGTAGCAAGCTCCGCATTTCCTTCGGCCCCTCAGTTTAGAGCCGACCGCCCCCGCTGGGGGTCCCCGGTGGGCCGGGAGTGGCGCGGTGTGCGGGGGAGGGCGCCGCCGCCTCGGCGGAGCCGCCGCTTCCCTGGGAGTCGGGCAAAACTTTGTGCCGGAGGCTGTGTAGGGGCTGAGGGGCCGCCTGGGCGGGCGGAGAACCCCTCGCCCCGGCTGCGGGGGAGCGTTTCGGTAGCGGTTGGCGGAGCTGGAGGCGCGGGGGTGGGGGGCGGCGGTGGGGTTGGCCTCGCTTCCCCCCCCCCCCCCCCCCCACTACCTCCCTCCGCCCTGCTTGGGCAAAATGGCATCGGGACGGCGGCGTCTCCCCGCCGGGTCCGCGCCGCTCGCCTTTGTGGGTTAATTGTTAAGGTTTGAAATGGAGCCGCTCTGGGGAAACGGGGCGGGGGGGGGGTTGGGGGTGATTTATGGTGCTTGAGTGGCTGCGAAGGCAGCCGTGAGGCGCAACCCTTTCGCCCTTCCCCGCCATCCTGAGTGCTATTAAAGGGATCTTTAAAGAGGCGAAGGTCTGAAAACAAAAAGTCGCGCATGGGACACAATTACGCAGCCAATTCGGGCCCAACCCGGAAGTTTATGTCGCGAACACGTGTTGGCGGGGAAGGTGGCGAGGCCGGGAGCCGGGACACCCCCCCACCCCCCTCCCCGCCCGCCCCTCCGGGGGCCCCGCAGCTCCCGGGAGCCAGCGGCGGGGCCCAGCGACAGACCCGGCCTCAAAGTCCAGCCGCTCTTAACGAGCGCACCTCAAACAGAGGTTGCTAGGGTGAGTAATTGCTTAACATAAAAATGCCCTTACAGTCTGAAGGGGAAGAGGCCTTGTGGGTTTTTCTTCTTTTTTTTTTTTTTTCGGTTGTTTCATTATTATTTTTAGCTGACCAGGTTCCAGACTGTATTTGAGGGTGTACATTAGAACTCTGCTTCCTTCCAGGTGTTCGTAGGCTTGTTTTAGATGTTTGATACCTGTTAAAGATTAGGCCGACTGTTTAAACGTTTATTTTTTTTAAAAAAAAAAGGTTGAATTGATGTATTAGGTAACTTCAAATTGTGTCGTTTGTCCACGCTAATAATTTTTTATTTTTTCTACTGGCTCTAGAGTTAAGAATTAACTCGGTGATAGGCTGTTTGGCTTTTTGAGTACATAGGTTGTGTCTGGATTGAAATTATTTAAATATATATGTGAACGTTTTGCAAGCTTTTTGTTTCCTCCCCCTGAATTGAAAAACCCGTCTTGATCTAAAGCACAGAATTTATTATGGCAGTTGTGTAACAGCATGATATTTCAATTGTTTTTCTATACCTTCCTTACTAGCACGGTATGTTACATTTGAATGCAATCTTAGTCTTTAAAATGTGGGCAGTTTGTCTTGTTGTCCAGACAAGTTCTTTGGCGTCAGAACTGGCTGATAGCTACTCTAAAAGCTATTGAAGTAGGTACCAAATATAGTTAATGCATTTCTTGTGCCTTGAGATACACCTAGGACTGACTTCCAGGCCAAAACTGAGGACGGGTTCAGTGCTCGTATACTGTATTTATCTCTTTTGGGTTTTTACTTCTTAAACTTTCACTGCTACCTAAATTATGACCTCTGGCCATTTAATCCGAAAGCTAATTTCATGCCAAATCATTGCATTGTTTAGTCTCATTAACAGCTTCTGCATTTCACGTATTTAGACTGTGTATCCTGAACTACTGTATATTTTATAAAGCAGTATAAGAGAGCTTTGAGGCGGAGTTGACTCCCACAGTATCTTGAACTCATGTCCTTACAAGCTTTGACTTTAGAGAGAGAACCAGCATTTGAAAAACCGGTATGTTTTTTACAAGACTGGAATTGTTTTCACAAAAATCAAAAGTTAACTTTGTACATTTAAATGTAATGTTAACTACTAGTCTTGAGCTTAAAGCATGTAAGGATGGGTGAGTTCACTAATTAGTGTTTTAATCTTTGATTGGATGGTAACTTGGAAAAGACCAGAAGGGATTGGGATGGTTGGGTTTTTCCTTTTTTTTTGTTGTTATCCAGGTTGCCTTTTGGAGCCAAAAGCTGTGAGATGGGCAGAACCCATCTGGATATCCAGAGAATCGTTAGCAGCCCTTACACCTCTGTTGTGAGAGGCTGAAAATGGGAATGTGAAATTTTTAGGCTGATAATAGGTCACAGTTTAGGCAGCCAGAGAATTTGGGGGACATATCTATCTCCTCTCTATTGTCTCAGAATTTGTGTGATACTCTAAATGGCTTCCAGTATAGTTCAAGTGATGTGTATTCCTCAGGAAGCCAGTGGGAAAAACCCTCCTAATGAAAGGAAAACGAGTTGCTTAACCACACTAGTATCCCAGGCCAAGCATTAAAACCAAAGTTTGCAGTTTGGGTCTGCCACAGAGGCCAGTTGTCTGAAGGGGTTGGAAATAGCCGTGCCTAGTTGATTGTGGGGTTCATTAAGTTGCGATAGTGTAGTTAGTTATGATTTTTAAATAAGTCCTTCAGGTATATAGTGTTACAATGTGTAACTCTCAGACCTAAAAATCAAAAGGCCTTTCATCATTAAGGATTCTACCATTATTCTTCTTAGGGGAAATGGAGAACAGGTTGCTCGACATGTGTTTTAGAATATCTTTTTTTTGTTGTTGTTGTTTTGCTTCTTTGTACCAAAGCTAAAATGGAGGGAGGGAGAGAGCCAGGTTGGCATGGATACATGACATAATATTAAACATGGCATTCTGGTTTTGTATCTTTAAATCAGAAATTATTTACATAATGTGCACTGGTAGCAAACCTGTCTTTTTATCAAAGTTTTAGGCTCTATTATTCATAAAAATGCTTGGTGTGTTTTGGTAGCCCTTTTTGAAATGGCAGCAGTTTATATTTTTTTTTCTTAACACAAAGAAGATAATTGAGATGTTACTACTGTTGCAATTTTGTAAATTTTTTTTTTTAAGTTTTATCGAGCAGGTTGATTCTTGCTTAGTGACATTGGACAGCCTGACTAAGCATAGACAACCTTATCTGCACGATTCTGCGTTTTCAGAACAGTTCTTTGACTGGCGAAATGCTCAGGAAACAGCTTGTAGTATTCACAACTTCTTTTTTTTATAAGTATTTTCTTTTGGAGATTTTTAAGCTGTGGCACACAGGTCCTTATATAGTATTGCCAAAGCTGAGCTGCGGAGCTTGATAAAGTTGCTTTCACTTATGTTAACTAAGGAGCCTCCTACCTTGTAAGATTATGGAGCTGTTTCAGCTTGATAACGTTTTAAGCTTGACTACTGTATGTCACAAAAAATAAACTAAGGTGTCAAAATGGAGCTTCTCCTCTTTTTTTCTTCTCATTTAATTTCCTTACTAAATTAAAACTATACGAGGGGGAAGGAGAAATTAGAGGGGGGGGGGAGGGCAGCAGTGGTGCTTAGAAGTTTCACAGAGCCTAAAATTGGTGCTAAGTATTCAGTGATTTTTAATGTAAAAATTCTAGAAGTTTAGAATTCCTTTTGTTCCAGTTTCAAACAATGCAGCTTTGTTCCTAGTGTACAGAAACAAAATAAGTGAAACTAGTCAAAATTTCACTGTCTAAACTGTCTGACAGGCAAACAAGCAATTGCTGTTGTTTTACTTAGCTTTTTGCTGGATTGTTAGCAACCACTAATTTTTAAGACTCTTAAAATTGGGGTTAGCATCAATGAGAGAGATGCAGCTGGGGGATTTCTTATGTGACAACAGCTCTGCTAAGAAAGGGATGCTTTTAAACGGAAGGTACTTATCATGGGATTGTAGGAACTGCTATATTAGTTTTTCATCGATAGTCATCTAGTGAAAACTTTGAAGTAAGCAATTAAAGTATTATGCTGTGAATGTTTTTTTTCTGAACTTGGTGAGACTGTCTTAAGCTCTCCAAGCCATTGTGTTTTTAAAGGTTAAAAATGCAGAGTTCTGTGTCATTGTGGATGTGTTAAACTTGACTTGAAACGGACTTGATAGGTTGTGGCGCCATTTTAGGATGGTTAGGGAAGATGTGTGTTTGTGTGGTGTTGGCATGGGGGTTTTTTTTCTAGCCTTGGTTTTTGCTCTGAGTCTTGAACTTCATAGAAAGGCCTTTCCCTCGTATTTTGCAGGAGTAGACTAGAAATTATCTTGAGTAATTTTTTTTTTGTCCTAGTTCTTTTAAGTAAACAGCCCCAAGCTTCTGACTTTCCATGTGACTATTCAGTTTAGCCACTTACCTCTCAACCAAATTTTAGTCACACTTTCTTTTAGAGATGGCGTGATCAAAACTACATGCAGACTAAGTCATGACTTTTCCTTTGTACATTTAGGCATTTTTGTTTATTTGATCATGTTGAGCAAAGGTGTTGCACTGTGTGGAAGAGTGTTCATGCCTCTTTCCCAAATTGATACTGTAAAGTTACAATTGTAAAGTGTTTCGGAGCTGCTGGTTTGATGGGATAACCCCTGTTAATTCCCCTTCTGTAGAAAAATTCACCTTCAATGACTGCTCTCAATTTCCTAAACCAAAAGTACTGATGAGCTAAAACTTCATCTACAAACTTCATCTTTCTCATCTCACCTGTTTCTAATTAGTAAACAATGTTGTAAGCTTCTAAAGTTAGATATGATGATTGCTGTTAGTATTATAGTCTGATGAAAATTAAGGTTTTATCCCACCCAATTAATATATATTGTTTAGTCCCCCTTTTTTCTTTGAGATGGGAGGCTTAATCCTTCTGAAAGGTAAAGCTAACAGGCTGTTACTGATTTTTCTTGACCCGTTCAGAGGTCTAGGAGACAGACTAGTGGGAGGTGACATCCTTTGAAGGAGCTGTCACGTTAATTAAATCTGCTAGATGTCTTTTAATATTTCTTAGGATATTCTATACCTGATAACTACAAACTATACTGTTCTACCAATTCATCTCATCACCTCAAATGCTTTTTAAAAAAATATAGTCTAGTTTTGATGCAGCAAGTGGTGTTTAATGGAATTGCATGTGGTCAGTAGCAGTCCCACCAATTACTGTGTGTTGCTTTGCTATTCTTTTGGGTAGTACAGTCTTTGATGCTTAAAAGTATATCTTTCCCTTGTCCCAGTTTCTTACATCTACTATTTCAATTGTCCTACCATCTCAGTATTAGTCCACTGAAGGTATCTCCCTACGATTGGACAGACTAAAACTAGGAAGAGTAAGAATTAAGTGCCCGAGGCTTTATTTATTACAAGAATTACCTGTTCTGCCGAATGTGCTAAGTAATGTGTGTGACCAACCAGCTGGATGTGGCTGAGCTGCACATGTAGAGAAGGATAAGCAAGTGAATGCTGTTCCAGAGTTTGTGAATGAGTGATACTAAAATGCCTGCTTTAGAGTAGATGTTTGGCTTTGTTAGTTTTGATGTTTCGTTACCAGGGGTGTGGAGAATAAATGAAATTAATTTCTACTTGTGGTGTACCTTAAAATATATAAGCAACTGCTCAAGTTATGTGGACTCATTTAATTTTTGTCTTAGTACTAGGGCAAATGGGCTTCCTTCTTAAGGAAGCAAAACACATTGTCGTCCCTGTTCATCTTAAAACATAGAGTAGCTTTTTTAATAAGTTTTTATGCCGTCTAGAATAGGTTTTTGAAATTAATTTTGCTTGTCCTACGCATAAAGGAGTCTGTGACCTGATGTTAGTGTCCTATTTAATATGTAGTTAACATACTATGATAGTGGTACAGTTGTTCCTTTCACTATACAAACCAAAATTTCTACAATGAATGAATTACTACCTTATGTATTGGCAAGTAAGAAATAAAAGCTTTCCTTATAAGCTTTTTATTGCTGACTTGTTGTTACAAGATAAACTAAATGAGTTTTAATTGTGCTTCCCTTGTGCAGTGTGCTTCACTGACAAAGGCACATGATTAACATAATACAGTCTCACCATTTCTGCCTCTTGGTATTGCTTGTAATGCTTTAAAATGTAGTGTGATGAAGACTAGAAAAGGCATCTCTTTTTTTTTTTTTTCTTTTTAAGGTTATGGGTATAATAGCATTTTGTGTAGTAAACTCTTTCATTCTTCCTGCTTCTAAATGTGGTGGGTATATTGAAAAGATTTTAAAAGAAAAAAAAGAAAACCAAAACAAAATAGAGAAAAAAAAAATCTGCAAACAAAAGAGAGCAAATCTAGAAAGTGAAACTCTGTGCAAGAGACTGCATTGCGTATGCCCTTCAATCCGGGAAAGGAAACTTTAAATGTGAGTGTGTGTGTGTAGGCACAAAACAAATCAAAATTAAATGTAACTTGTACTTATGATTCTAATTTTCTTAGAGATGGTGGAGCCAGGACAAGATCTGTTGCTTGCTGCTTTGAGTGAGAGTGGAATCAGTCCAAATGATCTATTTGATATTGACTCGCCGGACGTGGTTCTTGCAAATCCAGCACCAACTCCAGCTGTTCAGCAGGTTAAAACAAGAACATAATGGTTTGCTAGAGGGCATAAGAGCTTGTGCTTGATGTATTGGGAGGGCGGGAGGGGTATCCATAACAAATGGTTAAAGAATGTGGAGTTTTCATAAATTTCTTGCTTCATAGTATTGAGATCAGAAAACGACTTGCTAATTATTTCTAAACTTTTATACAAAAAAGCAACCTGAAATACACTACTGAAGGCCATATAAACATAAATATACTTCTGGATGTTAAATGGGGGTATTTTGTCGTGTATCCATGGAGAACTTTAGTACCACAGGAGTCTAGCTGCTCTCCTATAAAATGAGCAAAAAGTGAAATATAACACAGTTAAGCTCCATGACAGCATTCAGTCTGCAAGAACATAACCATTTCAGACATAGGCTGAGAACAGTAGTATGTTGAATGGTGACATCACAAAACTAATTACATTTTCACCACAGTTAACTAATAAGGTGTTATATGTTTAACTTCTTCAAATGTGGAATCAACCACTTGATGATCTTTATTTTCAGTGAAACCTTTGTTAGCGAGCAGTTATGGACTTCCCCATTAACTTCCACTTTATGGGTGGATATTTAGTCTTGAGGTTTTTTCCTTGCTAATGTGTTTCCTGATGTGTACTTTCTTTCCTCTGCAGTCAGTGCCACTTAGTGCATTAGAACTAGGCTTGGAGACTGAGGCCACAGCTGCTGTGAAACAAGAACCAGAGACTGTATCAACTCCAGCCTTATTAAATGTTCGGGTAAGAGCTGGTACTTTGGGATTTTGTATGAGTGTATGTGGTGGGATAACCTTGGCTGGACACCTGGTGCCTGCTAAGCTGCTCTGTCGCTCCCCCTCCTCAACTGGAAAGGGGGAGAAAAATGTGATGAAAGGCTTGTGGGGTAAGATAAGGACAGTGAGATCAGCAGTTACTGTCATGGGCAGAACAGACTCAACTTGGGGAAATGAATGTATTTCCAGTTAATAACGGAGTAGGATAGTGAGACATAAGAACAAATCTAAAAACACCTTCCCACCATCCCTGCTTCTTGGGCTCAGCTTCACTCCAGGCATCATTACACATTGTCTCTGCCACTCCTTCCTCCTTAGGCTCTTCCCCTGCTCCAGTAGCTCCTTCACAAACATTTCCAATGTGGGTCCTTTCCATGGGGCGCAGTCCTTTAGGAACAGACTGCTCCAGTGTGGGTCACCACGTGGCCACGGGTCCTGCCAGCAAACCTGCTCTGACGGGGCACTTCTCCACAGGGTCACAGCGTTCTTTAGGCACATCATGCTCTGGCATGGAGTTCCCCATGGGCTGCAGATTGGATATCTGCTCCACCATGGACCTCCATGGGCTGCAGGGGATCAACCTGCTTCACCGTGGGCTGCAGTGGAATCTCTGTTCCAGCACCTGGAGCACCTCCTCCCCATCCTTCACTGACCTTGGTGTCTGCAGAGTTGTTTCTCTTGCATGTTCTCATTCTTCTCTCCCAGTTGCTGATTGTGCAGCAGTTTCTACCCCTTGTTAAATACGTTATTACAGAGGCACTACCAACATCGCATTCTGTCTTGTAGCTGGGTAGAACTGGCTATATCGGACATCAGCGAAGCTTTTCGCATCTTCTCACAGAAGCCACCCCTGTAGCTGTCCCACTACCAAAATCTTGTCATATAAGCCCAATACACTATGTTAGTAAAATGTACGAGACGTGTGATTGTAAAATGCCATTGTCTAGGTTCTACTTGTACTGAGACTGTGAAAGCTTAGTGTACCCCGGGCTTATATGATTTCTGTGACAACACAAAGAAGGACAAAGCAGTACGCAGAAAAACATTTTGACGTGTCCTGTGTGCATGCAAATTCTGAGGATAGGGAGATTGTGTAAACTTGTCTCCTCTACCTGAACTGTGTATCACCTTTTCTAGCTGCAGATAGGTCTGAGCACTGTAGTCTGGTGGTTGCACCTGAAGTGAGAATATAACAAGCAGCTCTGCAGGAAAGTGGATGTTGTTCAGCATGTCTGAAAAAGGCTGCATATGTATTTTAAGTAATCCAAGCTATTTACTCTGACAATTTTGCAGCTAGTTTGTATATGGCAATTCTCTTCAGCTCAGGGTTCCTGTATCTGCAGTAGTCATGTTTTTTGCCACCCTTCATCCTATTTTTTTTATTTCCTTTCTCTTACTGTAAAACAAAATTTAAAAATACCATTCAAAAATACATACAGCAATATATTGATAAATAGACACTTTTTGCTCAGACTGTTGCACCGCAAGGTAATGACTTTTCACATAACATGCTGAAGATGCTAGGTATTTCTTATTACAAGAGTCTTTTAGAAACTGGTGACTCTTATGCTCTGGATGAAAGGCTAATAAAGTCTGCTTTTTCTCCCCTCTGTCTTCTGAAAATTTCCTTGGTTCTTTGTTGCTAGCAACCACCATCCACCACAACCTTTGTGCTGAATCAAATAAATCAGCTTCCAACTTTGGGGACTACCATAGTGATGACAAAAACGACACCTGTTACAACTACGAGGCAGACTATCACTGTAGCAAAAATCATTCAGACCAGCACAACTACTCGCCCCTCGGTTGCAGCACCAGCAGTACGCAATGCCTTGACCACTACACCTTCAAAGGACCAGATTCAGCTGAAAGATCTGCTAAAGAATAATAGTCTTAATGAACTCATGAAGTTGAAGCCACCTCCTAATATTGCCCAACCAGTAGCAACAGCAGCAAGTGAGTTTTCTTCTTTCTTTGTAATTACAGTATTTTAGACAAATAGTGAAATAATACAATGTGAAGATCTTTGCACGTATTGTATTTTCATTGATTAGTAGAATATCACAGTAAAATGAAATGGTCCAGAAAAGCTGATAAATTCTATTCTAACTTTAGTAGTTTTAGAATTCAGGGTGAAGTAATATAAAACATCAGGCTTTAAAAAAAAAAAAAGTCAAGCTTCTAATTTACTGCAAGGAATAATGAAAATGACATTTTAGATTGCAGCTGGGAAATCGGTAAAATTAATTCATGAGCATTACTGAAGTTGATTTGGCTATCTTGAGTCTACATCAGTTTCTGTTCTACTGTGTGCTTGCAGTGGAATTATGACAAATGAGTACTTTTTTTTGGCATTTTCCAAACTAGATTTATAGTACATGCTGGTAGTCCTATAATAGGGGGTTTCCATAAAGCATCTCCTGAGAAACAGGGACAGAGATCATCTATGTTTCATGGGAGACATCAGATCTATTGTTTAAAAACTTAAATCCTAAACACTTGCTGATTGTTCCATTTACTTCTTAAATGCGGTGTTAACTTAAATTCCGCAAGTATTTTGTTACTACACTCCACATCTTCAGTTTGTGATTCCTTGTATGTTACTTCTAATATGTGGACAGCTTATATGGTCAGGTTAATATAAGGGGAAACACAACACATACGTGTTTTTATATGATATGATCCTTTCAGGTTATTCTGGTTTTAGCTTGAGGTTAAGATCATCAGGTTAAGTTTGAAAATACCTCTTGCTGCTTTTTCAGAAGGGTATGTAGGCTTTTTCTGCATTACTATATTTTTCATTGTCTCTGAACTAAGATTTACTGATTTTATAGGCGGGCTTGGAAGTAACCTATTTTTTTCATATGCATATAGTGTGCAATAATTGAAGTTGTCTGTTAGGACTGAAACAAAAAGAAGAGTGTGCCTCCTTGTTTCATTGCTTTCTGTTATGTAGTGGTTGACAGGAAGTTGAGACGCCAACTGGAGTTGGGGTGGGGGGGTAAAGAAGTGAGGAAGAGCAGGGGAGAAGGTTTTATAGGACTGACTTACGTCCTTCTGCTAAATGAGAACTCACAGCGGTACATAAGTAATAGGTAAAATCAATACTCAATAGCTGTTGTAGTGGCATAGCTGCAGAAAATAGTTGAATCTGTAGCTTCTGTATTGAATGAAAAGGAGATATTCAGCTTCTGCATTTCTAATCATATTTCTGTGCTTCTGTTTCTGGATCTTTCTTTGTGCTTATAAAAAGAATAGACAAAAAAAAAGACAAATACTTGTAGAAAATTCAAGGGCAGAGAAGCTCTCGGAAGGAACCATAGTCTTTTATAATTCAGGCAGCAGGACTTCTAGATCGGAAAATACTGAAAAGTTAAATTATGCAACCTCTTTGAGGAAAATTTTATTTGTGCAGTTGTCTTAATTGTTTTTTAGGGCAATTATGCTAAATTCGTTACATGCATTGATTGTCAACATGATGGAAACTTGACAGCTGCTTTCAGTGTTTTACATCTATCCATGTGTAAATTTTAGTTCTGTACTGAGCCCTATTGCCAGTTGCTTCCAAATGTGGCTGAGGACAGGAAAGTTATTAAATTGTCCTCTTGAAGGATCCTGTTATAAACTTTAAACAATTGAGTCCAAAGTGTTGACTTCTTGTTTTACAGAAGTAATTGTAGTTTCTCCTAAGGTGGTAAATGCCACCAGACCAGGTAAGTTCATTTCTATTTTAACACTGGGCTTACTGGTTTGTTGTTAAACTTCAAAGGCTCACAAAATGGAGTATTTCTAAATATGATGTATAGATTTGGTGAAGGTCCAAATTCTTTATTTATACTGAAATTAATACACAACCGTCAGATGTAACAGTATTGCATGTGAAGTTTCTTCAGTCAAAGGAAGTAACAGGATTTAACTCATTGCTCAGGGGCTTGTTAATTTGGACAAAAATAATGTGTTCTTGAAGCATCAGTGTGCTACTGGACATCTTAAACTTATCTTGCAGCTCATTAATACAGAAGGATGTTAATTTGAGTCAATGTTTGGAGGGAATTCCTGTAAAACACAGCTTTCTTTTTGTAGCTGATCTAAGCAATGGTGCAGTGAAGAAGGAGGCTTCCACAAAAGAGGTAGCAAGAATATGGATAAATGATATTAAAATGAGAAGTTTTTCACCAACTATGGTAAGTAATACAAATGGTTAACTTGCTAAAGGGATGTGTACCTCATTGGCCACAACCACCTGTGACTAGTTTCAGTAGTTACTCATATGTGCCTTTTGTGTGGTGGAATTACCGAGTGCATCTGTTTGTTCAAAAGGTTAGTTTCTCCACTGGATGATTACTTGGTTAGATGACTAAAATAACAGCTGTGTAGAGCAGACTGCCTATATAGTCAATGATAACTTCAATAAATTATTGTCCTTAACAGAACCTCTTTGTGTGGACAAAGAAGGGTGTGCTCCAGTTAAAACTGATAAGCATATCACTTGCTCTGTGTTTTATGACGTTTTCTTTTAAAATATCCCCATTTGTGTAATTACCAACAAGGAAACTTGAAGACTTTCTCCAGCATGGCTGACCTCTTGGGCAGTTTGATTTAAGATGTAAATGGAATATCATTCAATTTTCTAAATGTAATAAAAATACAGTCTGATTTTTGTAAACACTTGAGTTTCATCTTCAGTGATGGCTAGAATCAAGCTGAAGTTTGTGATGAACAAGTGCTCTTTAGTGACTGGCATACAGAAGGATTTTCAGATTGCTTTTCTTATATTAAGCAACAACAGTAATTGTGGAAGTTTTTCTTATGTATCTAGCGAGTACTTTAAAAATATTAATGTATTTACATTGATCAAGACCACAGTAAAAAATGGCTGACTGTCAGGCTTCAGCGAGTACTGGCTAGAGCTGTGACTACTGTAACTATTCCCCGATATTGTGAAAGTACATAACGAATGGGAAACTGCAGAGGGTTCATGGGAGTACTTGAAAGTTTTGGCTGTTAACTAGCTGTTGTGTTTTCAAGGCAGCTTTCTTTTAAGTCATAGTTTGCATTTTGTATGCTATAAGAAGTGCTTCTTTTTTAATTCTGCTGATGTGAGTTTGGAGTACTTGAGTCTCCTTGCAAAGCAGAGGAAGTTCCCTGACTCTGTGTCTGTGAAGGGTTGTTCAGAGCGTAACAAATCTACGTTTCCATTTGTAGTTTTCCCAGCTGCTCACTGGTTCATCTAGTACCTGTGTTACAACATTCAAGTGCTTATTTGTGCTCATTTCTTTCCTTTCTCGTGTTAGTTTCTGGGACACAGAGTATTAACAATGTGCTGTTTGACTAATATGAGTATTTCTGTATTCTAGAAAGTGCCAGCAGTAAAAGAGGAGGAGGAACCTGAGGAAGAAGATGAAGAAGAAATGGGCCATGCAGAAACTTACGCTGAGTATATGCCAATAAAATGTATGACCTAGTGTTTTATGTTGAAAGGCTGAAATGTTTTGACAGCTAATTTGTTACTTTTCTGTAGTTATTAACACCAAAACCTAGATACATTACTGTCTGAGTCAACTGAAGAGGATATGAATTTGGTGGGGTTTCCTAGGAAATATATCTTCTATAGTGCTTAGTTTTGAAAGGGTTTTTTTAACAGAATTATCTAGTGTATCTTTGAGCAGTACTTGTTTCAGAAATATGGTTGAACCAAGATCTGGCTTTTCTTACCTGAGTTAAGACACTTTGTGCCTCAGCAAAGGAAATTTTGTAAAGGGATTAAGTGGTCACTGCTACACTTAATCTAGTTTGAGTTTTATGCTGTGAAATTACCCTAAGCACATTCTTCCTGCATTGTTCCTGACTGACGACTTAGACCTGTTTTGTTGTGGGGTTTTTTTAGAAAAAGTTAATCTTCTACTGCTTTTAATTGCTATCCTGTTTTTCTCCTTTCTCTTCTTTTCTCCTTTCTCTCTGCCACTGATTTTTGTAATCAGTGACAAAAAGCTGTTATCTTATTTCCTATGTACGTTGCTGATCTGTTGTAAAAGCAAGGCAAAAAATTTTGCGTGGAGTTTGTAACTAAATAGTTAAATTTTTATTGTCACTGAGGAGATCTGTCAGCAATTAAACCATGTCCAAAAAAGGGCAATGAAGCTGGTGAGGGGTCTGGAGAACAAGTCTTCTGAGGAGCAGCTGAGGGAGCTGGGGTTGTTCATCTGGAGAAAAGGAGTCTGAGGGGAGACCTTACCACTCTCTACAACTGCCTAAAAGGAGGTTGTAGCGAGGTTGAGGTTGATCTCTTCTCCCAAGTAACAAGTGGTAGGACAAGAGGAAATAGCCTACAGTTAGGCCAGAGGAGGTTTAGGATAGATGTTAGGAAAAATTTCTTCACCAAAAGGGTTATCAAACATTGGAACAGGCTGCCCAGGGCGGTGGGGGAGTCACCATCTCTGGCGTGTAGATGTGGTGCTGAGGGAGACGTGGTTTAGCGGTGGACTTGGCAGTGCTGGGTTAACGGTCGGATGATCTTAGAGGTCTTTTCCAACCTAAAGTTTCTATGTCTGTTCTAAATCTTTTCTCCTCTCATACTACTTAAAAACAGCACTGTATAAATAGTGGGAAGAATGTTGCTTTTGCGATTCTGGCATCTTGAGGCCACCTCTGACCTTTCGAGAAGGCAAGGTTTTGACCAGTTTTTCTCAAACATGTAAAGTACACAAATATTTTAATTTTCAATGAGTTGAATTTTATCTAATTTCATAAAAGTTGAAGTGAGAAGAGAAATAAAGTTAAGATTGCAGTTACATAAACTCAGGTTAATATATTCCTTTGTATGCGATACAGTTTAACACTTGACATACTGTTGCAATGAAACATAGTTGTTCTTAAGTTCAGCTGTTGCAATGGACAGGTGTAATTTTGTTTTGGTAAATATAATAACCTGTGCTGCAGCAACAGAATTCTGTATTATGTTGTCATTTTCTCCCTTCCTTCTCCTCCCTCTTCAGTAAAAATTGGTCTACGTCATCCTGATCCGGTGGTGGAAACCAGCTCGTTATCCAGTGTAACTCCTCCTGATGTGTGGTACCAGACATCAATATCAGAAGAAACAATTGATAGTGGCTGGTTGTCAGCTTTGCAACTTGAAGCAATCACTTATGCAGCCCAGGTATGCTAGACATTAGTACAGCTTAAAAGCTAACGTAGAATTTAAGAAGGTAAAACTGCTATCTGACAGGCACAGCTATCTCAGTTTTACAAGGAGATAAAATAGTAAAAGCTTAAAGGTTTGGGTTGCATTAGATGGTGACAGGTGAGCTTCAGTTCAGATAAATGTGAGGTAATACACCTTAGAAAGTTTTGTCTAAACCACTTCCATGATGCTGATCTCACGCTGTCTTAAAACTCAGGAAGGACATCTTGGTCATTATTTTTATTTCTCTGAAATAACTTAATGGCTGCAGTAGCAGCAGGCTGGGGAAGCCAACACTGACTGGCATCATTGAGAAAGGGTATAGAGAACAAGATGGGGTGTTATTTTGCTGCTATATTAAACTTCAGTGGGCTGACATCAGATGTGCATGCATCTCTCTGCATGTTGGGGGGGAAGGTAGTGAAGTTAGAGGACAACATCTCAGGAGGGAAGAAGTTGCCTTATGAAAAGAGACAAGACTGGGGTGCCTGGAGCTGGAGAGAAGAAAAATGAAGGGGAATGAAATAAATGTTTACATAATCAGGAAGGCGGTGAAATCCCACAAAACAACAACAAAGCAGAACTCGGTGAAACTGATGGATTGGTTTAAAACGGATAGAAGAATACTTCATTACACAGGCAGTGGATGTCTGGGTTTGCTACCACAAAAGGCTGTGGGATTACGTATCAGTGGGTTTAAAAAAAAAAGCAGTCAATGTGGTAGTGGACACTACAAGAACTAGACAGATACATACAGGAATTTTACAGCAATTCTAGGTGCTGAGGGAAGAAGGGGGAGAATGATCACATGAAGCATTTATGCTCATATACTCTTCCCTAAACAAAATCCCTACTTCCTGCTGGGAGGAGGCTGCTTGGCTGGGTGAACTGCTGGTCTCATCCAGTAGGATGTTTCTTATGTTTGCTCATTTCTGACAATCCAGTGATGCTTTTTGGAGAATGGGTACAAGTTTTTATGTTCTTTCTCCTGCAGCAACATGAAACATTCCTGCCCAATGGAGACAGAGCTGGATTCTTGATAGGTGATGGTGCTGGTGTAGGAAAAGGAAGGACCATAGCTGGAATAATCTATGAAAATTACTTGTTAGGCAGAAAAAGAGCGGTCTGGTAAGTGTATCAGGATTTGTTAGAGCAGACACTGTAGTGACTATAATACTTAAATTCAGTGTAATCTGTCTTCTGACATGTTCTAGCAACAGCTTTTTGAACTTCTGCTGTAACTTACAGAATATATGCTTTGTTTCATGTCTTCAGGTTTAGCGTGTCAAATGATCTGAAATACGATGCTGAAAGAGATTTGAGAGATATTGGAGCAAAAAACATATTGGTTCATTCATTAAACAAGGTGTGGAAACTTTTTACTATGTACAGTTGAGGCAATACTTTAGGTACGCTTGTGTGACAAGTTGTGCATGTTGACTGTTTTAAGAGCAAGAATGTACTAATTTCAATAAATTTACTGTCTAGGTCTTGTTTGACAGGCCTTAATCTTACAAAGAACCACACAGGGCTTAAAGTTAATCATGTAAATAGGCCCCTTGTAGGATTAAGTCTCAGCATGTGATATTTTTTAAAAAACATTACTCTTCAAGCCACTACTGACGCTACTAGGAGAGTATTTTCTAGACTTCAAATCTTTTAGACTTTGTAGCGTTTTAATTTTTTTCCTTTCTGTCTCCCAGAGTGCATTTGATAGGTAATACATTTTGTATGTAATACTTGAATAATAGACTTCCTCAGTAGTGCAGTTACTTCTGGAGACTGTGCCTTTGCTCAGGGTTAGCCACTTAGAGAAATTCTGAAGTGTGATTACTGAGTGAATTCACTGAACTTAAAGTTTGTTTTGAGCTAGTATTTTTGTTTTGTGAAGTCTTAATTTCTAAAATACCATAAGTGACAATTTCTAAAGCTTTACTGTATCAGCTGTAAATACACTTGACTTATTGGCTCCAAGGCATGCATTGAAACTAAAATCTTAATTGTATTTAAGCTAAGGAAGCCATGTAGACAAAGAATCTGGCTGTTAATCTTTTGAGGCCTTAGATCTAGTCTTCCTTAAGTACATATTTAAGTAAGGCCCTGTATAACCCCTTAACCACATTACCATATGCCAGCTCTGCCCTAATCATGATGTAGGGATACAGGTGGTTCAAAGTGTACACACTTCAGTGTTAAGACCACCAGCATCCCTTAATGGTATGGTAGGTGGGTTTGATGAGGGATCTCTTGAATAATTTCTTATCTCTTCATTGCAGTTCAAGTATGGGAAAATTTCTTCCAAACATAATGGAAGTGTAAAGAAAGGTGTCATCTTTGCTACCTATTCTTCCCTTATTGGTGAAAGCCAGTCTGGTGGTAAATACAAAACCAGATTAAAGCAGCTTCTTCACTGGTGTGGTGAAGACTTTGATGGAGTTGTATCCTTTATCTGGAGTTCAGTTGATTGTAACTACATTGCTACTTAAGCTTGCATCTTTTTATTTGCTGTTTTTTTTTTAGGTATTGTTCTTTATTCATGACAGTAATTGCTTGTGTGCGTGTTCTGACATTAGACTTGAAGTCTTACGAACTTCGTGCCAAATCTATTACCATCATACTGTTGCCACACAGTATCTGGTACAAGAGTGAAGCTTCTGCTTTTTCTATAACAAACACATAAAATTAAAATATGATGGTTAAGAACCTTAAGTTTACACTGAAATTTTCTCCAGTGAATTGTTAATTTTTTTTGATTCATATGTTGGTAATTGTGCTCTTAAGTACCTACTAGCTAAATATTTTCCCCAAAATTTTTAGTGAAAAATATGACTAGTCTCTGAGTTTACAATTGACTACTGCCACCTACTGTAATTAGCAGATTTTCTTGTCTCCTGTTTTAGCTCCCCATTCTAAAAATAAGTGGGACAAAGTTTTTTTTTTTTTTTTCCTTAATTACAGTTCAGATTGTATTTGATGAGTGTCATAAAGCTAAGAATCTGTGTCCTGTTGGTTCATCAAAACCAACAAAAACAGGTCTGGCTGTATTGGAACTTCAAAATAAACTTCCAAAAGCCAGGGTTGTTTATGCTAGTGCCACAGGTATGTACTATTTGGTTTGGATTAAATGTCTCCCTGTGTTTTTACTGGCACTGCTACAGAGTGTGTTCTTCTCCTAGGTGCATCTGAGCCAAGAAATATGGCATATATGAACCGTCTTGGAATATGGGGTGAAGGAACTCCATTTAGGGAATTCAGTGATTTTATTCAGGCTGTTGAAAGAAGGTAATATATGAAGAGCTATAGCAAGAAGGCATATGGTTGTGATTGACTGTGCTTTCCAGTTCCTTTGTCTTCACTCGCTCATAGTCCTCTGCAAACTTCTTCTGTCACACTAAGAGCTTCCTGACTCTAACTTCTAAATCTAGCAGAAATGTAATTTATCTTATGTGGTGAAAAAGGGGACATTTCCCTCACAGAAAATTGCGAGAGCCTTAGAAGCTTCCTGGGAAAATAACCCTCTTAAAATTTGTTATGAAATGAAAATGTTTTGCTGCTCATTGTGAAAACACACTGTATGTGCCAAGTATACTCAGTATAGTTGATGCCTCACTGTATGCAGAAGCCCTCTAATGTTTATGCATTCAGCTTAGGCAGTTTAACAGGAAGAAGCCTTGTTCTTCTGCTTTCTGGCGTAAGAACCCAGTTCAGAAAAAATACGTATGCTGTTGTAAGGTACTTCATATTTCAGAACTTACTGAAAACTAAATATGAGAGGCCAGTACAAAATGCAACTGCTATTTGGTAGGTGAACATCTTAATGTATTATGTTTTGCCTACTTAAAAAGAATTTTGAACACTTTAGGATGCTACAGTAGGGCTTAGTATGCATTTTCTTGCATACTATCTACCTGATGCATGATTTTTCTGGACTGTGCAAATGTAGGCTCTGCTTTGTTACTGAGTATGTATCAAATGAGCAATAATGAAATTACAGGTCCAAGCTTGTGAGCAGGTTAGCTTTGCGGTTGACTTCTGTACTCTCAAGGTATTGCTAAAGGTGTGTTGCTGTTGAAAAGAACTTAAGTTACCTACTAATTTAATTATTTTCATATCAGCATAAATCTGAATAGCTTTTAATACAGTTTGTATTCACTATTTTAAGTCTTTGGTGGAGCTTACAAAATTGCAGTGCAAGATTTTGTTACATATTTGGAGCAACTTCATTATCCTTTTACAGTCAGTAAGGTACTGTCTCCTAATGCGTACTAGGTAATTCAGGGCCAAAAAAAAGTGTTTCAGTATTTATACTTCCTAAGATACGCTTAATTCTCACGAGGCAGGTATATAGTTTTATGTGAAGGCTAAATTTCAAGACCACCTGATTGGATGTGTTTAGCAAGACAGTATTAATGATTTTGAAGACATAGACCTTCATACTTGTAAGCATGCTATTTTCTTCTAAAGCACTTGAGGGTGGTTTGGGTTTTTTTTGACAAATCCTTGCTTTTGAAAATTCTAATATTGACTTAATTTGTTCCTTTATTTTAGAGGTGTTGGTGCCATGGAAATAGTTGCTATGGATATGAAGCTGAGAGGAATGTACATAGCAAGACAGTTGAGTTTTTCAGGTGTAACTTTCAAAATTGATGAAGTTCTGCTTTCACAGGAATATGTTAAAATGTACAATAAATCTGTGAAACTGGTAAGAACATCTTCTTAAATTTGCTTTCTGCATTGAGTTCTGAGAGGTTGAAGGTTACTTGGTTTAAACTTGAATGCTCCTGAAATTTCATGTAGTACTGTTGCCTGTTAAGAGACAGGGATGGCATCTTCTTGTCTCACCTTAGTGTAAAGATTTCTCCTCTTAAGACTTCGCAAAAGCTGTTAATTCATGTTCTGAGTCATAAAAGCTGCAGTGTGGGGTGCATCTTCCAGTGTTTACCAGACCCACTGCCTTCTAGTGGTAGTTCAGAGACCGTGGTCATTGTTGCCTAAGATAAAGCCATTCACCTGTTGGTCATATTTTTGTGCTCCAGTCCTCCCCCTTTAGGCAACTGAGCTGAGAACAAGCTACGGAACATTAGGCTGCACGAACTTCTTCATTGAAGCGCTATGGTAGAGTGGTGCCTGTAGTTAAACAGCGCGGGGTGATAGTTTTATGTGGCAGATGAAATCCAAGGCATTGAAGCTGATTATTCAGCCACTGGTTATCTTTTCATGTTGTTCTTGACTGTTTTGTCCATATGCTAAGCTTAGTGTCTCTTTCCTAAGTGCACATTCTGCTTGTACATTACCACTGCTGTATAAGATAAAAATAATTACTCCTTGGACATAGATTAAAATGAGCAGGGTCTTTACCTGCCTAAGAGGTGCTTAAGTATGACTCTGTATTCAGGTGGTACAGCTACAATAATTAATCTTTGACAGATCTCTAACAACTTTAAAACAGCTCTTTACTTTATGAATGTAGTTTGAAAGAATCACTGGCATCCAAAGCTTTTTACCTTATCTGGAAAGAATTGGTGTAACAATGTTATAGAAATGAAGGCAGTGGGATTTTTCTCTTCTTGGGATCTTGTTTTATACTTAATTATGGGCAGAGCTCTTTGGTTTCTTAACCTGACTGTATTAATGGAGAAACTAGATAAATAGAAAATATTGTCTGTTTGCATTGGTAGTAATGTAACTGTGTCTGCTTTTCATTATGAGACTATTATATTCTGAATTTATTAAGCCATAGCTGTTTCCTTTTGTGAGCTTTGTTTGTATGATGAGTTTCCTTGACTTGCAGTCCCATAGAGCTGTAAATTTAAACTTCTGTTCTGTCTTTATTTTGATAATATACAATGTTTCTGTGTAGCCTTGAAATATGACATGTAAAACAATTGACGTTTTCTTCTTCAGTGGGTCAGTGCTAGAGAGAGGTTTCAACAAGCAGCCGATCTTATTGATGCAGAACAACGAATGAAAAAGTCCATGTGGGGTCAGTTTTGGTCAGCTCATCAGAGGTTTTTCAAGTACCTTTGCATAGCATCTAAAGTGAAGAGGGTGGTGCAGCTGGCTCGGGAGGAAATCAAGAATGGGAAAGTAAGTTATTCAAGACTTGTTTTTAAATATCTTTGTTAAATGTAAAGCTATTAAATATTCTTTTGTTTATAACAAGTATTTTCAGACATAGTAGTATCATGGTTTTGTATTTTATGGTATTGAAGCTTTTTAATGAGCAGAAATTCAGAAAAAAAAACTTAGAAGTCAGTTGTCTTACTGACAATGTATTTGTTGTATTCATTTGTCCTTTAGTGTGTTGTCATTGGCCTGCAGTCAACAGGAGAAGCAAGAACATTAGAAGCTTTGGAGGAAGGTGGTGGTGAACTGAATGACTTTGTTTCTACAGCAAAGTAAGATTGAAGTTTGTTAGAAGTGTCCAAAACTGTCCTTAATCCAACTTAGTTTGTGTAGTAATTTATTCTTTTATGTGTAAAACATGCATCAGTGCCCAGAAAGTTGGGTATCCTTTAGCCATGTGCTTTACTGAAGCTGCCTGTATGTAAAATCTGACAGTATTGCTCAAGTGAACCATTGGTTCATTCCTGGTTCTCCTGGCACTCAGAAATGTTTTGAGGTGTGAACAGCTGGTACTGCTCTACTCAAACTGGGAGGAGTGGAAGACTTGCCATGTGTATGCTGCTTTTATACCAAAGCAAGTTACGATCGTGACTTCCCTCTTTTACCAGATGAGCCACATCCAATCCTGAGACTACCTTGGCTGAAGATCTTAATAAATTGAGTTAATCTGTCGTTTATACTCTGAGCAATAAGAAAATGGCAGTAGCAATATCACTTGATACTAAAAACAAACTTAACAAGTTATAAGTAACAGTGTTGTAAAGTAAATGTCTCCTACTTTTAACGAGGTGACAAATACAGTAATATGTGTGATAATCATACAGAGTGCTTGTGTAATTCCATTCATAAGGAATAATTCTGCAGAGAAGTCAAGCAAGCAGTTAAAATGTTACAGCTTTCTACTTCAAATGAATGCAAATTTGACTGAAGAACCCTTCTTTCTTAAACAGAGGAGTATTCCAGTCTCTTATTGAGAAGCACTTTCCAGCTCCTGACAGGAAGAAGCTGTTTAGCTTGTTGGGAATTGATTTGACTGCTCAAAGTAATAACAATTCACCCAGAGACAGCCCTTGCAAGGAGAACAAAATAAAGAAACGGAAAGGTGATGTTTTAAGTTCTTACACTAATGCCATAGTGAAAATGGCAATTTTAGAGCTGCCAAAGAGTGAATTCTGGAAAAAATATGGGAATGTAAATATCTGTACACTCTTTCATGAAAGAGCATGTATTATAAGTCTCTAAGACTGTTAGACACTTCTATTAACAGCTTTTAAAACTGCTGCTGATGCAACATAACCTGTAAATTCTGGTTGTTGCTTTGCTCAAAATTGGGTTGATCAATTATGGACCGTATCCTGAAATGCCTTGTACAGGTCAGACCACTTCCTGAGTCTGACAAATAAGCAGTCACACAAATAATTGCTTTCTTTTTCTTGAGGCTCAGTAAAGAGAAGCCTAATACGACCTCCCTTCCCCAACTGGTCACATTCTTACTGAAAATTAGGTGATAATAAATCTTGGGAGAAAGGTCTCACTTGAAACTTCGATTAGATTCTTTTAAACAGTTCTGGTTTTAGAAATTGAATATTTTTCTAGTTTGTATGCAGTGGTGGTAAAAGAAACCTCAAAAGTAGAGTACAAGGTCTAAAGTAATCTTTTTTTTTTTCTTCTTCTGGGGTGATGGAATTAGGTGAAGAAATAAGTAGAGAAGCCAAAAAAGCCCGCAAAACAGGTGGCCTTGCAGGTAGCAGCTCTGATGAGAGTGAAAGTGAGTCTGATGCTTCAGATAATGAAGAAAGTGACAATGAAAGCTCCAAATTTTTGAGTTCTGGAGATGATGATGACTTCAACCCATTCAGAGATGAATCCAGTGAAGATGATGAAGATGGTAAGGTAGTTTGTGTTTCATCAAGCGAGTAACTGTATTTGTAGATTGTAAACATAACATCTTTCCTAACCATTTCAGTGAGCCAAAAATAAGAGTGATTGATAAGCATGTAGTTTAATGAGACTGGAATTAGTTCTAGAATGTTGATCTGTAGCTTCTTTAAACAGGTTTTACACACTGGAGTTCAGACTTCTGTCGCCCACCTTTTGTAATGAGAATGTAGCTTTTCAAAGTAAAGGAAGACTTTTTAGTAAATGCTTGAAACTTTCTGAAAATATTTTCTTTAACTCTAGATCCCTGGTTAATTAGAAAAGAGCATAAAAAAAATAAAGACAAGAAAAAGAAGAAAAGTATAGACCCAGATTCTATTCAAAGTGCCTTACTAGCTTCTGGTCTTGGATCCAAACGACCTAGCTGTTTTACTTCCACCGTTGGTACCACCACCTCTAGTACCAACACGTCAGGTAAGAACAAGTTTCTTTGACGTTGATTCACTTTCTTAGCAATCAGGCAGTGAAATTCTAAATCTTAAAGTCTCTCTTAAATTTCAGCAAACAGTAACGCAAACAGCAGCTTTGTAACAAGTCAGGATGCTGTTGAAAGGGCCCAACAAATGAAAAAAGAACTGCTTGATAAACTGGAAAAGCTGGCTGAAGATCTTCCACCTAATACACTGGATGAGCTTATAGATGAACTGGGTGGTCCTGAAAATGTTGCAGAGGTAGGCTGATGTTTGCATTGAGAAAAAAATGCTTTTTCTACTGCAGCCACACATTATCTGGCAGCAGTAAATCGGCGTTGTCATTCTTCGAGGTTGCATGTGACCTAAGTATCTATTAAGAGAATTTGTTTATCGGTTTTAGACAGTAATCTCACAGGGATAAGAACGTAGGTTACTCCCGCTGAATGTTTCTGAATGAAAAAAACTTGAAGATAGTATTAGAATACAGAGAAGAGCTCTGAATGGGTAAATAGGTTATTTCTGAGACTGACAGTTTCTTGTTGGGTAAATCATACTAGCTTCTCTTTTGCTTTATAGTGGTATATTTCTCTAACTAGCCGTAGTCATTGGAAGCTGGTGTATATGAGAGAGAAAGCAGCTTTAGTTCATCTTCGTAGGCAATGAATATTAAGAACATGTATAATAAACTGCGATAGTGAAAAGCTTGATGAATTATCTCTTTAATTTCAGAAACATGTCTTTAGTAAGCTGTCTCTATCAAGTAGAATTGTCACTGATTTAAAAAACCTTGTTAAAATCAGTGACAATCTCAGCTGTCAGTTTAGCTTATTTTGTTAGTACTTTTGGTAAATCCCTTATGGACAGTAATACAGTACTACATCATTTCTACGTAGATGTGCTTTGTTATACTTCCGATTCCCTGAGTTATCTCTAAATAGCAGTTAGTGACATCAACCAAAAAATAATCCAGCTTCTCTAATGTAGTTTTGCTCTTGGAGTAAATCACCAAGTCTATTTTAAGGTTAATATACAATTAAGTAGCATCATTGCTTGAATTTTTTGGTTATGTAATAATTTTGCTATTACCATAATGAGCTTGTTATACCCTTTTATTTTTAAAGATGACAGGCCGCAAAGGAAGAGTTGTAAGCAATGATGATGGCAGCATATCTTATGAGTCAAGGTCTGAACTTGATGTGCCTGTTGAAATCCTGAACATCACAGAAAAGCAGAGGTTCATGGATGGAGATAAGGTAGTCCTTAAAGGGATACAATTTAGAAAAATTTGCCGGATGCCATAGTAACACAAATTTATTCAAATTGTGGCTCTACCATTATCCCACAGTGACTTTAGTTGCTATAAGTACTGGTTAGAAAGCATTTTCCATTCACAAAAAAACTTTCCTGTGGTTCATTTGAGACATGCTACCACAAGAGGGCAAATCAAGTAAACGTAGCTGTTGTGTGGATCTTCTGTGGTCTGTTATTACATTTGAGGGTAAATATTCATGTTCCTGTAAGTGACACATGCACAGTCCAAACATTTACATTCTTTCAAAGCAAATGCATTCAGATACTAGACTGGCCATATCCTTCCTTATACAGTATTAGCAGCAACTTTTCGTCTTCTCTATGGTGTTTGCTCTCAGAGCGAGTCTCCCTGTGTCCTCTCCTTTTCTTTCTGAAGTGCAGGGCGAACATCAGAGAAACCTGCCCTTTAGAATGGCAATGTTGCAACAGGCCGCCTTTCTTCATTTGCACAGAGAGGTGTTGCTGAAAAGTAAAGCAAAACCCCCTCCTTTCACTCAAACTCTTGAGCATTTCTAACTCTGATAGAGAACCATACTTTTTCTCCCCTCCCTGCTTCTTGTGACTGGAAGACTAACAGTGAAACCATTGCACACCCGTGTTAGTAGTTGTAAAATGAAATCTTTTTAGAAACTGAAAACTGAAGCTTGATCTTGGATTTTCGGTTAACTTAACAACTCCTTTCTTAATTAAAGAACATTGCCATAATCTCAGAGGCTGCCAGCTCCGGTATATCATTGCAAGCAGATCGCAGAGCTAAGAATCAGAGACGGAGAGTTCACATGACTCTGGAGTTGCCGTGGAGTGCAGATAGAGCAATACAGCAGTTTGGTAAATAACTTTTTTGTATCCTTCCCCTAGCAAACGCAGTAGTGCTAACTGAACTTACTGCTAATTCATGGAAAATAAGATTGACTAAGTAACCTCTTAAGGACCCTTCCAATTTCCTTTAACCATGAACAGAATCGGCTTTGTTCATAGTTGCAACTAACAGTCTTGAAAGTTTTGGAGAAACCTGGCAAACAAACTCACATTGCAGCTTAGGGGGGGTTTCATGTATCGGGTGTCTTTATGAAAGTTGCTACGACTCTAGAGCATTTGTGTACTACCTTCCATTGGCTGTATTACAGCAGAAACTCATTTTCAGCAGGATTAAGTTCTAGCTTTTTTTCTTTAGTCTTCGAAATTCATAGTTTATTAGAAATGTTCAACGAAGTGGAATTTATTTAATGTATGTGCTTGTACTTATCCAGGAAGAACTCATAGATCCAATCAAGTGACTGCTCCAGAGTATGTGTTCCTAATTTCTGAATTGGCAGGAGAGCAGAGATTTGCATCTATAGTTGCAAAAAGACTGGAGAGTTTGGTAAGATTGTTTCAAGAAGTCTGATCTTTCATTTGAGAAAATACAACTTAAATTTCTTTTTCTTAAAATTTGATTTAATTACAAGGGTATGTCTTAACAGGGAGCCCTCACCCATGGTGACAGACGGGCTACAGAAACTCGAGACCTCAGCAGATTCAATTTTGACAACAAGGTGATGGTTCTATTTCTGTTTGAAAGCTCATGCTGTGGTGCTTATTCCACGAATGACCTGTTGAGGAGAAATATTTCTTCCATCTCCTGTGAAGTGTTTTACTTTTAACTGTATTATTTCCTGAGAGGAGGCCTCTTTCTGAGGTAGACAGTAAACATTCTTAGTTCTCTTTGCAAAGCCATGTGGAACACGAATGCGTGTGTAAATTATTTCTTTGCATTTACTAACAATTCAAATAAACAGTATGTGTCCTTTCAGTCACAACTGAAAGATTAATTTGGCAATCCTAATTGGAAATTAAGACCGGGCTGTTTATATAATGTAGTTTGTAATTGGAAAGCTAATAAGCAGTTCCTTGTACTATTGCAGAGAAAAATGTTTTCTTGTGAACTACAAATGCTTGTTAAACCGTGTGCGCTTGGGGCTGAGGCACAAACACTGGGTCACATTGTTAGAGCAGTTTTCTTTTTCTTACACAGTATGGCAGAAATGCTTTAGAGATTGTTATGAAATCCATTGTGAACTTAGACTCCCCAATGGTCTCGCCGCCTCCTGATTTTCCTGGAGACTTCTTCAAAGGTAAGTGTAATTCACTGGATGTAATAGCTACCTTTTGAATGTTCTCTATTATACAGAAAATGCAAATAATTTTAGAGCTAGAAAACATTGTTACTGTTTAAACTGATCAGCTGGCCCAGAAATGCTCTCACTGGATGTTAATCCTATGCACATTGCTTGAATGTTGAAGGTCATGTATGAAACAAGATGTGAACTCTCAATATAAGACGTGTTCTGTATCTGTTTGGTCGAAGTATTACAGACAGTTCTTTTAACTTCATTTTCCTGTTACCGGTTGCAATATCTTGTTCTGGGCTCCTGTGTAGTGCCATTAGCGGTTTTCCCTGCCTGTGCTTCCTGGAAGGACAGAAGGCAAAGTTCTGTCTTGCTTATTGATGTATTAGGTAGAAATTGCAAGTAATGTATTTGAGGCGTGTCAGAATTTTTGGAATTGGATCCTGAGACAAGATTGCAAAACAAGCTGTTACTTCACTGATTTATTTTTAGATGGCAAAGCAGCTATGATTTAACTTGTTTCTTTTTCCTAGATGTTCGTCAGGGATTGATTGGCGTAGGCTTGATAAATGTAGAAGACAGATCTGGAATACTAACACTTGACAAAGGTATTTGTGTGTTTAGTGTATCTTTAGAATGTTGCTGGGAGTATCATAGATTATGGTAGTGGATTCCTAGCAACAGAACTGAGGTTGTAATTATCTAAAAAGTCGCTTTTTGGGGGAACTTCAGAATGTTTTCCTCATTTCTGAAAGATTTAAGTAGTCTTTTTGAAACTCTTTGAATACTGACTGAGAGCTTGTTGTCATCAAACTTAATCTTCGCTCACCTAATATGTGTATTTCTTATTCTTTTTAAGATTATAACAATATAGGGAAATTTCTGAATAGAATTCTTGGTATGGAAGTACATCAGCAGAATGCTTTATTCCAGTACTTTTCTGACACATTAAATGCAGTTATTCAAAACGCTAAAAAGAATGGAAGATACGATATGGGCATCTTAGGTGAGTAAATCAGTTTTTCAGTACTCTTGTGCTTCAGTGAGAACAGACAAGCAGAATAACTCTTTCCTTTCCTTTTAAGATTTGGGCTCTGGGGATGAGAAAGTGAGGAAGGCAGACGTTAAGAAGTTTTTAACTCCCGGATATTCTACCTCTGGACATGTAGAACTATACACAGTAAGTTAATTCTGTATCATCTTTCTATGAACTAATAAAACTTGCTTGCTGGTAAGGTTTTAAAACATGTCAATCGGCTAAGTGTGTGCTGATTGAGGGAAGGTTCCAGGCCTTTCACTGGGCAATATTTGATTTTTATGGTTCTTTAGTTTCTATATCTGTAACTATTTTAAAGTCACTTCCCATTTAAATACCTCTGCATGGCTCTCTTCTAGATCAGTGTGGAGAGAGGAATGTCTTGGGATGAAGCAACTAAGATCTGGGCAGAACAGACGGGTCCAGATGATGGATTTTATTTATCATTACAGGTAAGATTCTTTATCTCTTGGATTATAATCAGATAAGTTTTTGGGGGTGCTAGCCAAATATGTTGTCTCATCTGAAAAATTTACTGTTCAAATCAATTACTGTTCAGTTTTGCAAAATGCTTTCAATCTTACATTAATCCAATGCTAAGTATGAAGCACTCCTTTTTAGCTGCTCTGGACATTTTGTGATAGGAATGTGAGCCCAAATTAGTATCTTTTATTTAAACCTGCGTCAAGAAACCAGATGCTTTCAATGTAAGGAAAAGTTGTGAGGTTAATGTGGATTAGTGGTACTGTCTTCTAAAGGTGTCATTATTACTGGTTGTCTTTTATTGCACACACATGCACTATTACTCTACAAAGAACACAGTATCGAATCACTTAAGGTAGATACTGTTGGCATGTTTAAGCTTGCAAAATTTTTGGTTTGTGTTTCTTTTCCAGATACGAAATAACAAGAAAACCGCTATTCTAGTAAAAGAAGTGAATCCTAAAAAGAAGCTTTTTTTAGTGTACAGACCAAATACTGGGAAACAACTCAAACTAGAAACGTGTGCAGACCTAAAAAAGAAATATAAGAAGGTAACCATCAAAATTATGCTAATGTTAAACTTAAAATTTTTTTGAAAAGAAATATAAGGCCTTTCTTCCTCTGGTATTTGTGTGTAATTCCAGCAAGTCAAAAACTATGCTTATTTTTCCAGAGCAGAGCTTGTATTTAGGCCTTTTAAAGTGAATCTACGTGGTTTCTGCATTCCTATATACAAAGCTTTCTGAATATAAATAATCTGTGGTGTGGTAATGTAAAACAAGGATTTTTAGCATTTAGCAAGGAAAAGCCTTGCTTCTATGTAAGGTGTAAAAACAAGCTCTTAAATAAGCAGCTGTGTACAGTATATTCTAAGCAATGCTTATGAAACTTCAGCTGTTTGCTGGTAAAGTTTTCAATACTGTAATGGATTATTTTGTTTAGAGGCTGGTAAGATACCCGATACTTCTCTTAAAACAATTTTATGGTATTGAATTTGCAAAAACTTCAGGAAACTCTGAGATCAGGCTGATTTGCTGAGGTTCTGCTGTGTTCAAGCATTTTGTTCACCCGTGGAATAGCCTGAAATTATAGGATAATGTACCTCTCTTCACCATCAGAATGTTGGTGTTCCTGCTTTTCTCATAGTAATGACCAAATTGCTTTTGTTCTATGCAAGTCTTGGCGTGTTTTACTTCATTATAATTCCCACTTTAATTTTTCCAGGTACCTTCTGAAGATGCTCTGCCACACTGGTTAGAGCAGTACAATTCTTCTGCGGATACCTGCACCCATGCTTATTGGTTAGTATTTCTGCGCATGTAGATGCTTTAACTTAAACTGTTTGCCTAAACTGGTTTATCACTGCTTTTCTTTTTCTGCTCTTCATGTGAAATCTTGTGTTTCTTGCTTAAGAATTGTCCCAGTCAAATGACCCAACCTTTGAGTGGCAACATGAAGCTTTGCACGTGCCCTTAAAATCCTAATATATTAGATGCATGCTAATGTATAAATTGTACTCCAGGAGTGGCTTAATGCTTTGTGTCTTGACCTGACCTATTACTGTGGTAGGATAGTTTTGGGGCAAAGAATATTTATACTTCAAGTAGAGAAGAGTGAGATGTCAGAAACAGCTGTTCTTGTGCTACCTCTTCTGTGTCTGAACTCAACAGCTGAGGTCTTAATTCATAAGGAACAGCATAACTGGTAGAAGTTTCAGATTAATATTGGAGCTTCTGAAATACGCTGGTCAGATACCAGTTTCATATGTAACCTGTTCAGGTTCTCAGGAGATCTAAATGGGTAGTGTCTTTGGCTTAGAGCTCTATTTGTACATTTTGAAGATCTGGTCCTAAATAGGCCAACGCTTCTCAAAGCTTTACCATTAGAGGCATAATGTGGATAAAGTGTCCCTCCCTTACTGTGCACTTGCAGCCCTCGCTCAACTCTGAATACGAGTTAAATAACTTCAAGTCTCATTTTTAATTGAATTGGCTACTTTGTGTTTGCAGAATTCTTTTGAAAGCTTTTTTTCTCCCTGGTGTAGGAGAGGCAACTGTAAGAAGGCCGGCTTGGGATTGGTTTGTGAAGTGGGACTCCGCTGCCGAACTTACTACGTCCTGTGTGGTTCAGTATTGAGCGTCTGGACAAAAGTAGAAGGCGTTCTAGCCTCTGTGAGTGGTACAAATGTGAAAATGCAAATAGTTCGTCTAAGAACAGAAGATGGGCAGAGGATTGTTGGTAAGTGGGTTGTCTGCTCCTTTGTTTCCATCTTGAAGTAGTAGAAGGCAGTTGTGACTTACAAGTCACTTCATGTTGACAGTGACGTGGGAAACTTTATAGAGATGCTTCCAAGAGAAAAGGCTCCTCAGTGTGTATGTTGGGGAGGGGCAGAAGTACAACTGGCAAACTGTATTTGTAGTACAAACACTGGTTTGAAGGTTAAGGAATAAATACTCCTTTTTCAGCCAGGCTTTGGAACACTTATTCTCACAGTTCTTTTGATTTACTAGAAACAAAAAAGTCATATTTGGCCTGTTCCAACCAAACTACCTCTGAAGCTGTAAGGGCTGCACTTTTTTCCCCACTTACGGCAAAGAATAGTAAGCCTTTGAAACGGTGGTTTTCTTGGGTTTTGAGCTACTGAAAGTCACATGTACTCAGTAGTTTAGAATGACTGCAAGAGGACAATGTCATTTCTTGTCGTTAAACCTCTTGGTGAAGCCCTCATAGCAAGTACCTCACAGGCTGAAATCTCCATGTTTTTTTACATGTGGGCTTCCTGTGGATGTGTTTTGCAGCTCGTATGCTAGTGACAGTTTTCTAAGATGTTGAAACTAGGTTTTTTGTGTTTGAACTCTCATGGTAGTGTAACTTCCGTGAGACTAGAAAAGCAAAAATAGGTGACTTCTCATTTTATGTGGCAGTGGGTAACATCAGGAGAAAAATTGTCTTTGGGGGCAAAATTGCCGTTGTCTATTGCTTCATGACCTAAAGGATCAGGTGACTTCTGAAGATAGATCTCTTCTCGAGAAGCAGGACTTGTAGCTGCACTTGATTAGACTTGACATTACAAGTCTTCACTGTTGACAGTTGCATAAATTAAATGGTGGAATCATCAGCCTGAGGTTTTAATGAACAAATTGTTTACACGCTTATGAAACAATTGATTTATTGCTGTTTCCAGGTTTGATCATTCCTGCAAATTGTGTATCGCCCCTTGTAAACCTCCTGTCAACGTCAGACCAGTCTCAACAGCTCGCAGTACAACAGCAGCAGATCTGGCAGCAGCATCACCCGCAGAGCATCACCAACTTCAACAACGCATAAGAGGACAAACTACAGGTGTTGACTTTGGTGTTTGAGGAAAAGGCTGTAAAAGCATATCTCTTGCATAAAAATCAGGGACAGATTCCAAAGAAATATAACTTTTTCAGTTCAGTTGTGTGCTCTCAAATACTTTGGGAATAAAGAGATCTTAAAAAGGTTGGTAGAACTGAAAGCCAGCAGTTGTTCATGGTGGTGCATCTGTCTTTCCTTATGCTCTCTGTAGTGCTTCCTGTTTGCTTTTACTTTTGGCCTTTTAAGCTACAAACCACAATTTGTTTGAAAATGCTTGAAAATCCCCAAGCAGGCTTTATTTTTATCTTGTCATACAGTGCTCAGGGTTTAACGCAGTGCATCAATGCCATTGCTGTGGGAGATATCCTTGAATGCATGTATTGAGTATATATATAGAAAATATATATTGGGTTTTTTCTCTTCAATTATGAGTTTATAAAAGCATGAAACCTAGAGGTTGCACATCATGCATTCAGGTTCCTTCCCAGTTTCTGTTTGACAGTGCATGTCTTTGGAAACGGGCATGGACAGGATAAACACACAGGACAGGAATTCAGAGAGAAACACAATCTTAGTTGTACAGCATTGGTTATTGCATTTTTATAGTGTTTATACCCAGGTGTTGCATTTTTTCTGGTTCTCTCCTGGGGGTTATATATTTGAGTCTACAACATGTTCTTTTTGTGATAAACATCTTAAATTAAAATTAGTTCATTTTTAATGTATTAATGGTATTCCTAATGTGTACTGCAAAGATGGCTGGATGCCTATTTTCCTTAAATTGAAGCATTTCCTTAATCCGAGGTGGTTATGGAAACTTAAGTGCAAATTCACTTCCATCTCGCATACAATCTTATATTTTTTACTTCATTAATGTAATTTAATTTGTCACTTGTAAGATGAAACCTTACTTGAGCTGTAAATTAGAGAATGGGAAACACTTGAGGGTTCCGCTGTATGTGCTGTTTCTGTTACCCAGTAACTTGAATACTGTTTAATATGTTGTAAGACATTGTAGAGTTTATCTGGAGCTGTTTAAAAGAAATTGTAATGTACAAATGTGAATAGTCACTTATCTATAATATGGGTAAGTTTTGTTTTGCCTATAATAGTAGATGTTTATAAGAAAGTGAAGGACAATGTTTGTCATTTCTTGCTTGCACAGGTTGCACTATTGAAAAATTGAGATTGTATAAACCTGTCCAAAAAAACTACAAGATAACGATCTTGTAGATGTCAAATAAAAGTTATTGTACTAACAAGAAGTGGAGTCTTGTTTAGGCAATCACTGTATTCCAAAAAAACTAACAAGTCTGTACAATTGGAATTCGACAGGACTTGGCATGTTCCAGGCTGCTTTAACCAGGCTTCTGTCTTGCGGCCCGACTGTTTCGGTTGAACTCATTAAAGAGGCAAGAAGGAAATTGTGTTTAAACCCTGATGCATGTTTTAAGTGAGGCTCACCTGACAGAGCAGCGATGCGCTGTAGCCTGTCTCACTTCTGTAAACAGTGAGCCAGAGTCAAGTGTCTTTGAGTTGTTCCATAAGTAACGGGGCCAGAAGTTCCACAGTTTGGTGAATTATTTTGCTTGAGGTTCTGTTACTGCTGCCTGTGCTGGCACCCCACCGCGGTAACGCGCGCCTGCCTGTGTCCTCTGCTCCCAGTCCCAAACAGTCGGGGGGATGAATCCCCTGCACATGCTTGTTGCTAACTGGAAACGCAGATGTAGAATAAATTGCCCTGTTGCCGTAGCACCTACTACATCTCTCTAAAGAATGTAGTGCAGGTGGTAGGTGTGTTGGGAGTTGTTAGTCCTCTGGTAGTAAAGGAAGCCTGGCTGGGTGTTGCGATGCCAGCAGGAGCTGATGGTGCCCTGGAAAACTGTAGACCAGGGTGTGGGGGAGGATGTTCATGTGTTTTATTCCCACCGTTGGGTGTATTTGGCATCTGGTCCAGGAGAAGCAATGGGATTTGGAGAACTGTGTTGACAGATTACTGTTGCAACAGATAGTGAACCAAATAGCTACTAACAGCAAGCTGTGTGGACTTCACTGTCTCTTTGTTTTTTAATTATTTGGTGTAGAAACTTCTACCATCTGAGATGGTAACATTTTTAGGTCTTAGTCCTCAGTAAGGTGGTTCTAGAAGTGGTAGGTTCACAAATAGTGATTTTTTTATTATTATTATTATCTTTAAACAAGTTATCTATGATTCTATTATTTAAATACACTTCAGTTCCTAAGTGCTCTTCTCAGCCTGTTGTGCTAACTTTTGGTTGTTGGGAGGAGCAATTACTGAACAGGATATTCTCCGTGTTGATAAAATAGTATGGTTTGGTTATTTTACGTATGTAGCATATGCTGTTCACTCGCATCCTCTTAAACTTCCAAACGTTTTGTGTCCCCTCGAGGGGCAAAACCCAAGAGTACTTACAAAATCCATAAGAACCATTCCCGTTCTGGAACTCTGTTCCCCACTTGCTGTCCTTTGCCTTCTCTCTGCTGTGTGCCACCATCAGCGCCTTGGCTTTGTCATTCACCTACTAACGCATCTGCATCCACCGCTCTGCAGCGTTAGAACATCTTCCATGTTAATACAAAAAAAAAAAAAAAATCGGTCTTCAAGCTACAGAAACATTTTTATCTTGAAAGTTACTGATCGGTGGTTGGGGTGTGGGGTTTTGGTGGTAGTTTGTTCTTTGCATGAGCTGCTGGTAAAGGTTGGAAGAGAAAAGGAATATAAATAGTGCTGTGGATGGGGTAAGGCACAGTGGGGCCCATCAGACAGACATCCTCCCAGGGAGGAAAAAGGAGAGACCAATTGTCGTGTCATTAATTATTAGGCGAGGCAAGAGTAGTCTCTGTGTTTTTCCTGTGTGTGGGGAATTGATCTGCTTCATACGAATTGCCATCTGAAATGGATGTAAAATTCATAAAGGACACACATCTCTGGTAACCGGCAAAGCTAAATGTAAAGCGGCAGCCATTTCTGTACCGCGTGAGTTTCGGAAGCTTGCTGTAGAAGGGGAGCATGTAGCTATTTAAGTTGACTTGCGAATCGAAGGGATAAAATTTTGGGGTTTCTTATTTAAAGTGTCCCTTGACAGCAACTAAATTTTGACTTGCTAACTAGTTTCGTACTTACGCTGTCTGACATGGTGAATGCGATTGTAACCCATGAACACCCCTCTCTGCACAGCAAGTTTACAGTTTTCTTCCAGTTGCTGTACGGTCCGTTGGGGACACACACCTCTTGTAAGGACTTAAAAGTTCCCCAAAGATGCTGGTTGTCTGGTCAGCGTGTGGCGTTTCCTTTGTAAATGAAGAAAGCTCTGCAACCTGTAAATGTTTGTCAAGCGAGTTACCGAGGGGGTTTTGTATTTTTCCTTTGCGTTTGGAATAAGCTTCATTCAGATCCCATGGCAGTCTGTACATATATAGAAAGAGTATGTATGTATATAGAGATGTTAAAGGCTACTGAATTATTGAATGTAAATAACTCTTGTTTTCCTTTTGTGTTTGGGTTTTTTTTTTCCTTTCATGACTTTCCCAAGATGTATTCCTATTTTCTCAACCTGCCAAACAGGCAGTTTGTGTGTACTTTGAAATATATATAGCATATATAAAACTTCCGAGGGATGTCTCCATACATTGTAGATGTTTTATGTTGTCATCATTTTTTTTTTCTGTCCGTCTTCCACAATCCTTTTGATGCAATGTGGTTTTATTCTATATTTTTAGCATATAATGCATTTTCTTGAGAGGAATTGATTCCCCATGTCTTTCAGTGGCTGGTGCTATTCACTTCTTAGTGCCTGTATCGGAGAGAAACAAATATTTGAATTTTCATGTAGTTTGTTTTCTTTAGTCTTTTCAGTGCATTTCCGATCTTAAGCTTTAATCCTGGATACGTTCCCATTTTCTTCCACTTCTTACCATCTCCAGTTGTGCATTCAGTGAGCGCCAACGATACAAGTTCTAGAATTAGATGCATTATCAATAGGACTTGCCCTCTGTCCTAAAATGTAAAGGTACGATTACTACATTCACATGAAGTGTTAAATGTCTCACTCTAGAAAGGTAGGTAATTCGAGAGGAGAAGAGATACATCTGTTGTAGAGTATTTCCTGGGAAAATTTTGAGCTTCTCCTTTGAGGACAGGCTGAGAGTTGGGGTTGTTCAGCCTGGAGAAGAGAAGGCTCCGGGGAGACCTTAGAGCCCCTTCCAGTCCCTAAAGGGGCTCCAGGAAAGCTGGGGAGGGACTCTTGATGAGGGAGGGGAGCCATAGGATGAGGGGGGGCAGTCTCAAACTGAAAGAGGGGATATTTAGATTAGATATTAAGAAAAAATTCTTTACTGTGAGGGTGGTGAGAGCCTGGCCCAGGTTGCCCAGAGAAGCTGTGGCTGCCCCATCCCTGGAGGGGTTCAAGGCCAGGTTGGATGGGGCTTTGAGCAACCTGGTCTGGTGGGAGGTGTCCCTGCCCATGGCAGGGGGGTTGGAACTGGATGATCTTTAAGGTCCCTTCCAACCCAAACCATTCTATGATTCTAATATCAAAATGTGCAAAACGGAGGCAATGGAACTTTCTTGCCTTTGAAAAAATGGTACATATTTTTAATTATCGGCTAAAAATACATATATCAAAATTAGAGGTTAATGAGAAGTCCCTTGAATTGTCTGTCTCTTACTTAGCCCTTAAGCTTCCAGCAGTTGTCACACAGGCTTTGCCCTTCTCTTGCTGGGAAGGACCGTGTCCGTAGGGTTGTTCCCTGAATGGAGCGGTTTGCAGCCTGTTGACTGGGAGAGTCGTTGCAAGAAGCGTCCAGCTGCAAATAGCAACAAAACACTTCTGGTAGTTTCTGTGGTCAATACAAGCTTTGACAATGAACGTGGAGAAATAATGGAGGTGTGGGTGTCACGTACCGGCGGGTGCAGCGTGCGGTTCCCTGTCACAGCCTCCCGCGGTACAGGCGGACAGGGCCGGCAGAAGCACTGACATAACCCAACGGTGGCGGTGCCCGGGTGCGGAGTGAGGCCGGGGAAACCCCCGGGGGTGACGCCGCGGCCGAGAGCAGCGTTGGCCTCGGTTGCCGGGCGGGTTGTGCATCGAGTCTGAGACGCAACAACTCTCTTTTTAAGGAGAAAAACACGAAGGAGGGAAGAAAAGACTGGGAATAGCAGTGTTTCCCAGCCGGGCTTACGAAGCTGAGGGTGCTGCCTCTAAAAGCTTCTGCTAAAGAGTGATAAGTAAAAACCAAGCAGGAACTTATTTGATTTGATGTGCTTTGCCGTTTCTTAATTGATCCAAACCAATTTTTGAGTGAATGACGTTCGAGGCAGAAATAAGATTGAAGAACAGGAACTGGACAGGTTTCAGCTGAGGCCAAGACTCCTCCAAGGAATTTTTCGCCTGCTGTCATGAACCGATACCGCGGGATTTTCTCAAACTGTGTAAAGGACGTCGACGCTCCTTTCCAGAAAAGACATTTGCGCTGAGAGGACAGGCTGAAGGTAATGGATCTGCCGCGCTTAAGCAGGCAGCTCAGCCGATACAGAAACGCATTCGGATTTAAGCAACATCTTTTGGTTATGAAAATCCTGCAACGTTTAAATACCTGAACCAACACCTGTAAGGTTTTATTTTTTAAGAACGAAGCTTGGTTAGCGTTTCTGAACTTAGTTGCGCTTAGGGCGTAACTTTAATGAGACGGGACTCCTGCAGAAGGGTAGTTGTCCTGTATTTGATTTGCTCTGTGGAGGATAAAGAGACATTTCTGCTGACGTTTCTGTTTACATCCGTATTTATGTATCTGCTTCCCCATTGATAACCGGTAACAAGCCAAACTCATTGCACGTAACGGCATTTTTATTTGCCAAGTCATTTGGTTTTTTTTTTTTCAGTCGTTGACCTGAAGTCCCACTGAGTTTTATTTGAGGCGGGTGTTCCCCACCTCAGCGCCTTCCAGCAGCCCCCGCGGAGGGGGTGTCCCGCGCCCCTGCCGTCCCCCTCTGCCATGAGGTTCCCTCTGCGCGACGGAGACGCTATTTTTTTACAAACAGAACCTGGCTATTAGTGCTTCTTCAGTCTACACCTTTCATAGTCCAATGCGACGGAATTCCAAAGACGGGTAACATTTAAGGTGAAGTGTCTGAGTCTGCCTTAACTGGAGATGTTTGCCAACCTTAAAGACGTCACCCTCCAGCGCCGCGCTGCGTGTCCCTGCGTCCTCCTGCCAGCAGACAGTACCCGTGCCTGCCAACTGCCCTCCTACAAAGGGGCAGAACTTCCAGTGCCCGGCCTAAAAATATTACGGCAAAGTTTAGAAAGATTTATACTCATAAAAATTACAGCCTGTGGAACACAATGAATTCTGTATTGAGTTGGGTTTGGGTTTGTTGGGGTTTTTTTGGTAAAAAAACGTTAATTAAACCAACGTTGGGTTTTTTTTCTCCCTTTTAATTTTCTATTGTGGAACTTACCCACGCAGGTTGTTTACACTGGGACGCCTTTCAGCAATACTTCACACATTAAACATTGTCGCTCCATTTTAGGATCCTACGGACCAGTAGAAGTTCCGTTGTAGTAATCCAAACATCTTTTCTTCCGATCCATTTAAATACCTGGCACTTAACCTGGTTAATTTCACTGGTTAATTAAAGTGGCTTTATTTGTAGTTAAGAGCAGATTCACGACGTTCTTTGAATGCGAATTGTAATGATCTTAAAAGAAAGAGGAGGGTTTATAAAAACTGTGTCAAGATTGGAAAGTATCAACTTCTTCCTGTTCCCTGCATAGCATGCGAGTGCCTTTCCTTTGTCCAAAGAGGTAGTTTGGGATAAACAGGCTAATTTAATCTTATTTTTGTGTATTGTTTTATATCGATTTTTGTTCTCATTTCCCCCAAATCTGGAGAGGTGATGATGCCAAGTTCTCAGCCATAAGTGAAGATGCCCAAACCTCAGAATTTAATTATTCATTTTCATAAAGCAGTAGACTTTGTTCTGTAAGTAAGGGAGAAATGTCTCAAGAGAGGTTTTGGTTGGCTTTTTTCCAATATGTAAATAATACACGTTAAAAATGCCAGGGAGGCAGCTCGTGAGCTGACGGCTTCTACCTTTGGAAGCCCAGGTCTGGTTTGTATGTTCCTTCCTTCCACATTTATAAGCTGGATAAATTGACTGTGCTAAATATACAATGAATTGCAGGGCATGAAACGGAGATCCGTATCGGCTTAGCCACAGTGACCAAGTTAAATCATAAACCAGGGTGCAAGTGATTTAATTACTCCCGGGTAAGATCTCCCCTGAAGTTACTTGGAGTGAATAAAAAGGTAGCTGTGAGGAATGGAACCGAAGATCTGAGCCTGCAGCTGGTCCCTGCAAACCGTCCCCGGCGTTACCCTCTCCGTGCCGGAGCACTGGCCTTTCGGAGCGGGCAGTGCTTGGGATTGGGACTTCCCTGCCTCCTGCCTGCTTTTGTGAGGGACCCTCGGTTCTCCCACCCCCAGCTCGGGCTTTGGGGCTGCAGGGTGGCTGCTGAGCCACAGGCGTCCCACCGGCCCTTTGCCGCTTCCCAGGGTGGACTCCAGCAAAACACTGGTGTTTCCTCCCTTCCCTGGCAAGAGCAAAGCACGTCCCAGGCCCGCGCTCCTGGGGAGGGGAGGATGCCGGGGCCTGGCCTGCCCTTCTGAGAGCCCTTTTGGGCAAGCGGACCACACTTCGGGGGCTCGGGGGCTCTGCCTTCGGCTCATGCCTCAGCCACGCCGTGTTCGATGGCGGGCAAGGCTCGGCCTCAGACTGCTCTATTCAAATTACGGGCGACGCTACCTCCTGTGACGAGCGTCTGCCAGAGCTGTAAATCCTTCACATCCGGGATTGTCCCTCCCTTTCTCTGCGCACACGTAGAGACCCCGACCACGGGGCCGGCACGGCGGCTGCCAGGCTGCAGCCTCCGCCGGGGTGGCCGGCTGGCCCGTGGCTCCACGGGGAAGACCCACAGCGTGTCTCCTCCAGAGAGACCTGGGGGGACCCCACACGCTCCCCTCGTTGCTTTTGTAGGGGGAGAAGGAGGGGTTCGCAGGCCGTATTCCAGGGCAATAGGCTGCTGCTGTCGCTCTTCAGGTAGACATTTCGGCAGAGTTTGATCATTCGCCTGCCTAAAACCACTCAGCATTTCCAAGCCCTAACGCTGCGGGCATCGTCCCAGCCCACGGCCCCCGCCGGGAGAGTTGAAATCCAGCAACGGGCACTGCAAGACTCCACACGCTCTGTGCTGAGCTGGGCACAGAGGCTTTTACCCCCGCCGCCACCCTCGCACGCAGACGCCAGCTCAGCCGGAGCCGTCCATCCTCAGGGCTCTCACTCGGGCACCGAGCGGTGTCCTGGGGCAGGAGCTCAGCAGATGTGTTGGACTCGTCCTGGCAAAGGCTGTGTCTGAGGTTCAGGCCTGGGCAGGGGAAGGCAGCGCCGTGCCCAGCAGTGTCAGCTGGGGGGGGGGGGGCCGTACGGTGCCTGACCTGAGACCCCCCCAGGAGCTGCCCGTGCCGTGCACCGTGCTCTGCAGCAACCTGCGTGGTCGTTGTCGCTGCCATTCACCCCCTGGTTTTCCTCCTTCCCTCCGCTCTGTGCTCTTCTTGCACCCCCCCATTTCCCACCCACACCCCCCCCCCCAGTTGTTGTGAAGCTCCACATTCCTTTCCTCACAGTCATTTCCATTTTCCAGCCCTGGGCTTTGCTTCCAGTCTCTTCTCCGCTTCCTTTGCTCAAATGACCAGTAACAAAACAATTAGTGATGCTCCCATCTGGCTTTAAAGTCAGTGTCGCAATAAGGCGATGAGGGACAGAGGTGTTTTGTGCCTCTTACTTGTTTCGGGAATACGTCACCGGTCTGGTGACACTTGGTTTGCACTTGGAGAGTTTTCTGTGAGACTTAACCCCAAAGGGTCCCTCCAAAAAGTAACTCGGTCCTGCAGCCATCGCAGGTGACACGTGGATGCTTATTCCACGCCCCGGCACAATTTGGTTAGAGCCTTTGGGTGCGTGGCACCAGCCTGCCAACGGGAGACCCTTCGGGTGAGCCAGCGCTCAGCTTTGCTGCGGATTCCTCCCCCCCCGCCGGGTTCCCGGAGGCAGAGCAGGTTCAGGAGCTTTCCCAGACAGGGCTGGGATGAAAGCAAGTCTCCAAGGCTGCTCTGCCCCAGCCAAAGGGTGGGGAACTGCCAGCTCCCCGGGCCGGGCCGCCCTCCTTGGCACAGCCTTCCAGGGCTGGAGAGTGGGAGGGTAAGGAGAGTCCAGCCCGCAGGGCGAGAAGGGAGAGTCCTTCCAGGCAAACCGAAGGAGCCGGGCAGGGTGGAGCGCTGGTTTGTCTGGAAAGACGGCGCAGGGAAGCCCTAACGTGAGGATAACGTGGTAATCCCTGCAAGCAGCAGCAGCAGCAAGGAAGGAGGAGCCCCTCTGCCCGAGCCCCCCGCTGGGCAGCCCGCCTGGCTTCACTCCGTGCTCGGCAGGACAGGGAGAGCTCTCCCACCACGGAGGGGGGCTCAGTAGCTTTATTTGCCTGTTCTTAACAAGCAAAACGAAGCTGTTTCCTTTCTGCTCTTATTTTCTTTGCTGGTTTTCATTGGAATCTGGGCTGGTTTTGATATTGGTGCCTGGTGCTTGTTTGCCTGGCAAACTGCAAAGAGGAAAAGTCTCATTAGAGAGATTCCAGGCCTGTGCTTTTGCGGCTGAGGGCTTGGAAACTTCTCATTCCCGCTCTGTGGTCCTCCAGGGAGACCTCCAGCCCGAGCAGGAGAGAGCCGGCTTGCTACTCCCGCTACCTCAAAGGTAAACCCAGAGTAGCGTGAAGGCCTCTTTATCTTAAACATTTCCAGCCTCTTCCGACACCTTTACAGGTGTTGTTTGCTTTTCCTCCTTCTGGTGGACGCCATCTCTAAGGCAGAACATCCCCCTCAAAGATGGAATGAGCCTGGAATCGGCTCCTCAGCCCACAGGGCAGCACCCGCGCGGCGATGCTGAGCAGCTGTCTGCCTGGCAGGGCTGTTCCACTTGGCAGCCAGACAAAGGACTCAGGAGTAGGAGGAAAACAAGGCTGGGAGGGAAAGTCGCTCCAGATAATACGGCATCTGGCCTGGGAGGAACCATCTCAAAGTGGGGAGCAGGGCTCGGCTGGGGAAAAGGAAAGAAAACCAAAAAAAAAAAAAAAAAGTTTGTCTGGGAGAATTTAAGGGGAGAGCTTGTCGGGAATAGGCATCCAAACTTCGATCCAAAATCCAAAAATCATTGCGAGCCCGTCTGCTGACGCGGGCCAGGCGCTGGGAGAGGATTTCCTGGGGCCTGGCTCATGGCAGCTGCTGCTGCGGCACTTCTGGCTTCGGCACTCAGCATCGCAGCCCCCCGAAGGTCTCAGGGGGCTGCTTCCCGCAGGGGGGGAAGTAATCCAGAGCTCCCAGGGGAATTTTGAGGTGAGAGAAGAAAAGGCAACAGGGTAGAGCTGGGGAACCTGCGTTTCTGTTCAGGATTGGGTGTTTCTCGTGCCTTTTGGTGAGGATGGGGCAGTAAGTGGCAAACACTAGCCAAAAAGCAGATCGCAGTGGAGGGACACCAAGGGCCATCAGCGTTATCTCGGGAACAAAAAGAGCAGGAGGGAAACCTTGTCCCATCGGCAGGAAGCAGTTGTAGGGAACAGAGTCAGGAATGTAGGGAGCTGTAGCAAGGCGATAAGAAGGGAGCAGCAACGGAGCCAAAAAGGATAAAATGCGCAATTTCCCCTCTGTGCCAGTGTCCCAGGCAGCGCCGGGAGCACGCGAGGTGTCCCCGGAGCGGGGCCTGGGGAAGGGGGTGTTCTGCACCAGGGTCATTACAATCCCAGTAAGAAAGGTACTCGGCTCTGTAAAGTAGCTTTTGAGATGTTATTTGTCAGAGCTGCCACCCGCTTGCATCCACCATGTGTGCTCTTCGAAGAGGTTAAGTCTACCTTCACTCAAGACTTAAAAAGCTTCATTTTCAGCCTAGGCCTATCAGAGACTTTTCACCTCATTTTGGATGATCATCTCGGTTTTAGCACAAGAGAGCAGTTTGGAGACTAAATTAGCGCTTGGAGTTTGCAGCTTACATTAGTGCTCAGAAACTTGGAGTAGGTGCATCTATGATTACTTTATGCATGACGCTGGATCCCTAGAAATGTGGGGATAAACATCTGAATGTAAACCCCTTCCAGAAAAAGGAACAAATTTCCCAAGTCTTTCCCACTGCTGCTACACGGGGCTCTGTGGCGGGCAAAGGACAGTCAGAACATCCCCAAGTGACTCAATTCATGAAACCTGACAACAACTAATTACATTGAAATTAATGCGCAAATGTAATGTTTTACACGTGTCAAAAACACGCCAGGAAAACGCAGGGTCTTGCCGTGCCGCCTTTAATTCTTCCCGTTGTTGATTTAGTCCAAGATGATAAGAAACAAGCCCAGTTCGTGCTCTCCATTTGCAGGTCTCCAGGAGCGTTGCCGCACAGCTCCGCAGACACTGATGGCTATTTAGCTTTATTTCCAGATAAAAGCGGACAAACAAGTTTGTCTTTAAGCATGGCCCAAGGCCCCCCAGCTCTACCGCGGGGAATCGTCCTGACAACCAGCTGCCAGCGCCTTCCAACATCACGCTTTGCATGCGTATTCCTTACACCCTCGCCGGAGGGGCCCGGCATCCAACCTTGCGGAGTTTTGGGAAGGGAAAACCTCCCTGAGATCAGTCAGAGTTTGGCTAAGCAGGGGCTGGGAGGCTTACTCTGTGGAAGCGCTGGCTGCTGAGTATTCCCAGTGGTTTGGGAGGAGCAGAGGTGAGAAAGTCAAACCAGGAGAGGGAAGAGTGAAAATACAAGGGGAAAAAAAAGAGGAGGGCGACGGGGTGAATATTCCAGATCTTACACAACCGGGAAGAGGTAGCCACACCTGGAAAATATATCATCTGCATTCGCAAACGACTGAAGAGACAGGCACCTCTTACTGTCCGTCCTCCCTTGCTGAAAAACAAGCACAGGCATTTATTTTCAAGTTACCTCTTAGCGTGGAGAAGACTTGAAAATGTCACACGTGTGATAAAATGGCTCTGCTGTATTTCCTGCTTGATGACTTGGCCACTTGGCGATTAAGAGCTGCTTTTGCTGTCAGTAAACAAGACTGTGCCACCGGTCTGCAGAGCAGGGACCTGTGGCTTGCTGCGAACAGCCTGGAGCCGTAGGCGTTACACTCGATGCTGGGTTTGCCTCTGCAGAAGACAGCTCTCAGCAGTGCAAGCCATGCTGCTGACTTACACCAAATTTAAACTGCAGGCAGCCCCTCTGAGGGAGCTCAGATCTGTGGTCACCCTGCTGAACTGTTGGCCCCGGGCCCAAGCAGGATGGTGGTTTTATTCTTGTGGCCACACCTGGTTCAAAACAACTGAAGTGAACGCAGAGAGCACATGGCAGATGGGAAGAGCTTGCAGGTACTTCCTACCCAAGCCAACTTCAGTGGTGTCTGAAAAAAAAAAACCCAGAGGCAGCTCGTAGAGTCAGTTGAAGCCCAGCAGTAAGGTTGTCATTTATCAGGGTCCCCGTGTCTTGTGCCACCACAGCTGCCGGTGCCCAGAGAGCTGCGGAGCAGACATAAAGGGCCGAGATGTGACACTGCTGGGTTCCTGCGTATAGCACAATTGATCTGGCCCTACCTGACCATCTCATCATCCTGACCCTCACCGTTTGCTCCAGAGCTCGCAGTGTCTTGTGCTGAAGAAAGGATAATCTCTACAGGATCATCTCCTTATCCCCCCTCCTGGAATACTGTATATTTTGAAGCTGTCATTATAAAACTCAAGTGAAACACAGGGGATCCTGTTCTTCGCCGTGTTGCTCTGAGCGCAGTTTCGTGGAGTTGGTGTAAAGCCGTGAAAAACACGGCAAGCTCGGAACACTCCCATTTCGCACTCACTTGGTGTGACTGTAAACAACCGCACAGCAGTGGAAAATCCCCAAGTGGCATGGCATGCCCCTTGCCTGCAGGGCTCCGCTGGCCTTCCAGGAATCGACAGAAAGGCAGTTATTTACAAACTTGGGAGCAAAGCTTTAGGGATGCAGAGTTCTCATCATGCAGTGCTGGATGTGAGGGTTTACCGGTGTGATCTTTCAGGGCTCTAATAAGAATTACGCAGTTAAAGCCCCAAGCACCAGTGTGAAAATGTTGTCACTGAGCGTGTAATTCTGCCCCCGGGGCTCTCGGGTCCCCTCTCTCGCAGACGGGAGCGTGGGTCAGTTGCTGTACGGATGGTCTGTGCCACTGCGAGCTTCGCCACGATGGCTGGAGTCACGCACTCACACTGGAGATGAAATACAAAACCATAACAAGATCACACATTTCATCTGGCACCACTCATGATTTTTAGATGTTTCTTTCACACAGTCGCTAGGGCATGAGCCGGGGGGGTTCAAAGGCTGCCTCGCTTTCCCCACTCTGCCTCGATTCTCCTTTACCTGGAGGAAATCATCCAATTGCTCTGCGACTATTTCCGTGTCTCTGCGATGGAGATGCTGCCCCTGCAGAGCAGCCCGCGGTGGCAGATACTATGGGCCTAAATCCCTGATACTTAGAAGGAATTTGCCCCTGACTTCCCCGGAGCAGGATCGGGCTGTGTTTGCTGTCACCGCCATTAAGAGCAGTATATAGCCTTGGATAGACATTAATTAGCATGTGCAATTAGACCACCAAGTACCTCACCGATCTCAAGAGCGGCTTCTGCTGAGATACAGGTGTGGGTCCTGTGGGTCTCAGGCTGAGCTGTGTACAGGAGGAGAGGTTGTCCAGGTCCCAAGCAGTAATATTGGTGTAAATCTGGAGTAATTTAATGATTATAGAGGTGTGCTTGAGATTAATTGACAGAAGAAGCGAACCTGAGTGTCTCGCACCAAAAAGGATGAGTTCTGGAGCGGCAGACACAGGCTGGAAACATTAATAATTTAACCTGTGAATTTGAAAAAAAAAAATTTTTTTTTTTTTTGTGGGGAAGTTTTACTGTGGCTTGCAATGAGAAGAAGAAAGAAAATGAGTCAATTATCAACGAGATTCGTATTTATTTTTTAATCCCTCAGAAGCTGCAATCTACATTAACCTTCAAGTGGAGAGAAATAGTGGTTTTGAAAGGAAAAAAAAAAAAAAGGCAAGACAGATTTTTCCTTGGCGGCATCTCGGAAAAAAAAATAAAAATCTTTTATTCTAAACTTATCAACAGGTATTTTCCATCGAAATTAGCGGGTGGGGGGGAGTAGGGGAATAAACCAGAGGTGAAGGGCTGATGTGAGGTGAGGGGGGGGAGGCGGGAAGGCAGCGACAGTCGGGCCACCCCGAGGGACCCCTCAGCCTTCCTCCCCTGACAGGGGCGGCCGGCCGCGGCCCCCCCGCCGCACGGCGCGGGCAGAGCCGATTTAAATGAGAAGTTGTGCCAAAACTTTCCGAAGTTAATTAAAACGCCCCCTTCCCTCTCCCCCCCCTCCTTTCTCGCCGTCGCCGGGCTCCCCGCAGCCCGCCAGCCCGCCCTCCCCTCCCCGCCCGGCTCCTCTCACGGCGGCGTCCCTGAGGGGAGCTCCATTGTCTGTGAGGGGATGGCCGCGGCACCCCCCGCCGCCGCGCCCCCTCCGCGCCCCCTCCGCGCCGAGGTGCGCGGGGCGCCGGGCCGCCGCGGCGGGTGGCTGCCTCGTCTCCCCCAAAGTTTTTGGATCGGCGTCTCCTCATGATGTATGGATGATATATTGCATTGTGGGTGTCAATATAACTGACGGCCATATTTGCCGGTGCTGCTACTGCTGTAAACAACCCAAAGTGTCTGGGAGACACGGAGACGCTTCACTGAATTTCAGGACGCTTCTCCTCCTCCCGCTGGCCATGTCTCTGGGAATGTCTTACAAGCCCAACTTGAACGCCCACATCCCCGGGACTCCCCTCAACCCGGGTAAGTCCGCGGCGGCAACTGGGTGGCAAGTTTGGGAGGCGTGCGGCGGGGCGCCGCGGTGCCGCACCGGCACCTGGGGGGGGAGGGGGGAGGGAAGCCCCGGACTCGAGTTTTTGCCCAGTCCGGTATGGCGGGGCAACGGCTCCGCGCCGCCATTACCAGCGCCCGCCCGCCGGCCGGGCGCCCTGAGCCCGCACGGCGGCCGCCCCTCCGCCGGAGCGCCGCGCCCGCCGGGTCGGCCCCGCGCCGCCGCCGCTCCGGGGCTCCGGCCGCCGGGTTTCCTCCATGCTCGGCTCCCCGGGGCGGCTGATTGATCTGGATCAGGAATATTCCGCCGGCGCCTCAGCGAGGACCGCTGCTGGCGGGACGCCGCAAGTGCCGCTCGCACCGCGCCTCGCCTCAGACGCGCGGCCGCCCAGCCGCTCTCCTCAGGCGGAGGGGCCGCCCCGGGCCGCTCTCCTCAGGCCGAGGGGCCGCCCGGGACCCCGGCCCCGCCGCCCTGCGCCGCCGGGGGGGACCGCCAGCGCCTCAGGGGACCCTCGGGCACCGCTCCCCCCCTGAGAGCCTCCCGGCTCCGCGGAGCAGCCCGGGCGGAGGAGCCCTCTCTGCTCGCCGGAGGTTTTTTGGAAGGGTGGGCAGCAGTTGCTCTTAATTTCTTACAAAACCCCTTTTTAAAAATTATGCCTTTTCCTTGGATCTGTACAGGAGTCTTTCCAACTTTCCTCTCTAAAAAGTTTCCTTGATGGCATTAACTTTTTTTTTTTTTTTAACATTTCCCCCTCCCTTCTTTTTTTTTTTTTTTCCTTCCTTAATTTCCGAAGGTAACAGCGGGCGAGTGTTTTTTTTGGTTGTTTTTTTTTTTTCCTTTTTTTACCTGGTGCCGAGGTGTTTGCTGTGGAAGTGGGTCTCCGTGGCGGGCAGCGAGCGTGGATCGGCTCAGCCCGAACAAAGCCGCAGCAGCGATCGCTTGGCTGTGGGATATTTGGGGGGGGATCTCGCTCATCTGCGCGCCTCGGCTGGTATTAAACAGGACCAAAATGGAGAAGTTGGTTCTGACTTAATAAAATAATATTCCCCTCTCCCTTCCCTGCAGCCCCAGCCTGCAGGGCTGGCATCCGCAGCCAGAAATCAGGCTGATTTTCTTTTTTGAGAAGGGGAAAGTTTTGCAGTTGGGTTTAGGAAGGAGGGAAATCTGCCTGGGTGATTTTATTACAGCGCAGTTTCTGGTTGTAAACCCAGGGAGATTGCTGAACGCGAGGGATCAACAAGATGCACCTCTGTTCTAGCTACCGGGAGAGCGGCACAATCTTATTTTACTGCAAGGAATCGTCACCAGCTGGTGGATGAACCGGGGTCCCTGTGCCTCAGACACTTGGATCCTGCGTGGAGCTGAGCTCGGGGCGGAGGGGGGGGAGCCGTGAGCGTGTCGGGGCTCGGTGTGCCGGGGCTATGCTCCACGGGGAGCACCGTGGGCCCGAGCGCCGCTCTGCAGTGGGATCAGGAAGCAGGGGATGTGCTGAGGATTTTTTGACAAAAAGCAGAAGTGTCACCGGAGGATGGAAAAAAAAAAAAAAAAAGAAACAAAAAAAAAAAAAAAAAGAAACAAAACAAAGCCCAGCAAGGGAAACCGTTCTCCTGCCGGCTCCCACGAGAACCTGTGCCTTGCTCTCCGGAACAGCCGTAAAATTGCAGGGAAAACAAAGGTGGTATTTTGCGATGGTGGGTGAGGGGTGGGGATTAGGTCATGCTATGGGGGGGGGTCGGAGTCTGGCTGCTCTGCGAGCGAGGACTGCGAAACCCCGGGTCAGACATGCCGCTCACAATGCGAGCCGAGTGGTGAAGTTTCTGTCTCCGTTCCTTTTGCTGCCGTGTCTGTGTGCTTTCTAACGCTCCGGCTGCGATCAGGGTTTTAGGTTCTTTCATGCAGTTTTATCTTTCCCTTCCCCCCTCCCCGCACTCCCCGCTCCTTTTTTTTCCTCGTAATGGCAAGTTAGCAGCAGTTTGCTGTCATGCTGGAACTATTCCTGTCTAAGTTGTCCTCTCTTCTGAGTTGGGATCATCCTCAACACCCCCAGAAATCTTTTCAATGAACGAACGTCCTCCTCTGAATCCAAAATGGGCTCTCTCTTCCCTCCCTGCCTTCTGCCATTATCCTCACGCACCAGCTCTTCCTCTCGCTAGTGGTATTGCCAGCACCGTGGCCTAAGGCCAAGGGAGTTAGACAAAGCAGTCCTTGCAGTTGCACATATCGCATTCAGAGTGATATGACTGCAAATGGCCCCCTCCTTTCTGGAGCTTAATTCTGACTTGAAGGAGGTTGCTTCTCTATTGTGCTTAAATTAAATGCCCCCCAGACAGGAGGAGGAATCCTAGGTTTGCTTCCAAACCTGGGGTGAAGGACACCCCCCGCCTCGACACCACCCGCCCCGTCCTGCGGAGGAGAGGAAAACAGGAAATCTGTCCCTTTTGGCCTGAAATCAGCCCTGCAGAAGCCTCTCTGTATGAATGCTGAATATTTTGGTCTCGGCCGACGGAGGGCTCTGGGCAGCTGTGGATCTCACAGGGATTTTCCTCAGGGAGGTAATGCTGCTTCCCTGCAGTGCAGGGCTTCTGGTGCAGGAGTATTTGGAAAGGCAGTGTCAGCTCCTGGAGCGGCATCCTTGCTGCAGAGCTAACTCCTTTCAAGTTTCGGCTGAGAGTGGCCACTCTGAAAAATCATGTTTAAAACTGCGCTCAGGAAGGGGCTCAGTGAGATGAAGCAGTTGTGATTGATGGGTGACTGTGCTCTGTTCTTGCACGGGAGTGCGTTGGGGACTCAGCAACCTGGGCTGAAGTCCTGAGAGAGAGGAGCTGGTTGGGGGGGAGGAAATATGGGGCAGAAGGCTCTGTGGGTTGTTGGCAGATCTGGGGATGGCAGCGGGAGAGGGAAATGCAGCTGCTCCGCAAGTGACTCAGGATGCTGGAAGCATCCGGGTGCTGACTCCTCTGCCTTACACCAGGCTGAGGGAAGGAGAAGGTGTTGTCACAGCAGAATTCGGTGCCCGTTCCTCTTCCCCATCACCCGGGTTAGTGGTGACAGTTGACCCAGGGTGTCTGCAACCAGGCTTGCAGCGAATTATCAGTCACCTTCCTGGAGGGCCTGTGCTCTGGGAATTGTGCCCCTGCGTGTAGCACTCCAGGCTGTCCGTTCCAAACTGTCTGTTCTTGGGGAGACCTATTTAATCTTTTGCACAAGCAGCTTCTTGTCCTGGGCCGTAAAAAGGCACTTTGTTAGGGGCCTGCAGTACTGTGGCTCTGCCTTCCCAGCCTCACCTGACCCTGCAGTGTCCTGCAGGAACCTCTGTGCTACCCTTTCCAACAGCCATATTTTGATTTGCTTGTATTCTTTTGCTTATCATACTGAATCCTGCGAAATACTCGTTCCTCCTCATCTGTCTTGTGTTTCGTATTGTTTAACTGTTTCTCTGTAAGAGGGCCAGCGGCTGAGCTGAGGTGAAGTAGAGCATCTCCATTGACTTCAGTGAGACCAGAGGGATTTACACCAGATGTGAACTGGTCTGTAGTTTGTCTTTCCCCTTGTATCCATGTGTTTTCTGGCTCTGTGGATATTCACCAGCATTCCTATTTTGCTCAGAGTTTGCACAGGTCAGAGAAAAGTAGTTTTAAGATGCAGAAGCCAGCAGAAACAGCTTGGGATTTTCCTTTGGTTTTATTCTAATTCTTGCAGAAATGTCAGGTTTCAAGACAAAACCCCATTCCTGTAACAAAGCTTAAAAACCGTTGGATGTAGGGTCTGGAAAAACAAATTCCATCAGTCTGCGACAAGGGAAGGAGCTGCCTCTTGGCTCCAGATGAACAAGTGGTGGCCTGTACAACAGGTACCGCTGTAGCCGAGGACCAGCAGGGCTGTCAGTGCACCTGCCACACCTCACAGCAACCAGAAGTTTCTTGGTGAAAAGCGCAATTTCTCGCTGAGAGGTGAAACAAAAAGAATTTCCCTTACTGGGGCTGTAACTTGCAACTGGAGAGACCAATTTCTTTCAGTCATGAGAAATGACACCAAGCACACTAGGCTGTTCCTTATATTATTAGGACTGCAGTGCAGACTTGCATAAGCAAATGGCTTGCTTGTCGCCCTTTACAGAGACAGCTTATGTTTGATATTGTTGTCCATATTGAGACGTTGTTTTTGGAGTGGGAGTGCTGGAAAGAATACTGTTTGTAGGCAGAGCAGAGAGCGAAGTGTTCATGCCATAGCAGAGGGGATAATTTCTAGGAAATACACTCCCCCCTCTGATTCAAACTGAAATTTGCTGGTTCCCCTATCTCTTGAAGTCCATGTGAAGTTAGAAATGACCTGAAAAGAAACACGCTAAGCTTGTTCCAGAATTAGCAATTTTCCAGTGGACTTGTTTGGACATTTAGAAAACGGGCATTTTTGGCTTTGTCTACCTGAGTGTTTAGCTTCAGAGCGATGGTATGCTGTTCACCATCAGCAAATCTCCTCATTGTCCCCACCCTTCTCATGTTGGTTGAGTTGCAGAGTGGTTTTGGTTCATGCTAACTTGATTAATTTTGGATAAAAGTAAACCAGTAGCTCTACTCCAGTTGTGCACCACTAATACTCCCTCCTTTAGTGGGAACACAAGGGTCCAAACCAAAGATTGGACAATTTTGAACCATACTCTCAGTACAGACACTTACGTGTCGGGGGGACCAGACTAAAACCTAGTCTGAAGTTGTATCCGCACACCCCAACTACATGTGGTACACACGTACCAAATGCTTTCATCTTTTGATCCTTTCCTGTTGTGCCAAATAACTTGCTAGTGTAGAAACAGCCTGTGTCTTACGCTAGAAAAAAAGAATGGTGGGGAGTCCAAGTGTCTGTCTTCTGTTTTTCCGATTTAAAAAAAAAAATGGCAGGGGGGTTGGAAGAGGAGACATAAAACATGACCGTTATCCACATGGAAAGATTAAGTAGAACGAGAGTACTAGAGGAAAGGCCCAGAGTGTGACAGATCAAAAGAGCAAGGCCTCTGGCTGTTACGATAAAGAATGTCCTAGTTCTTGAGAACATATTTATGCGTGTGCGCATTGGATTTTTTTAAAAGGAAATAGTTTTATTCAAAGAAAGGTCTGTTTCTACCACAAGGGCTGTTTAAGGGGGAAATAGTGGGTGAAAATATAACTTTCATGGGCAGTGCTATAAGGAATGTTTTGTGCAAATGAGAATGGGGTCCATTATTTTAAATTAAAAAATTTATTGGAAGGTTGGGGGAAATGGGGGCTGTCTGTTTTCGCTCTGGGTTGGCAACTCCTGTGGAGTTCAGTGTGTGGCTTGGCTGTGCAGCAGATCTACTTGTGTAGACATGCGTGTGGTATCCCATGAATGGCAAGGAGTTCTTGCTGAACTTAAGCCAAAGTGTGTAGAGGGCTAAGGAATCAAGTATTCTTGTAGTCAGCTAAAACACTCCCAACTGTGATTCAGGCTGTGTTCGGATACTCGCTGCAGAAATGGCTGTGCTGGTTGAAGATGTTACTGCTCCCCTTGTGCTGGAAGATGCCTCACAATGTACGTTGGCAGAGCAGCTTACATGAACGTTTCTCGTGTGTTTTGTTGCAAAATTGTCTGGTTTAAGGACAGAAAAACTTACATCCTTTCAGTTAAAATATTCCAGCCTGTTTGTCTCATACCACATGCCATCAGGAATCAAAGTGCCATCATCTGAAGCAGATGAGGAATGTTCTCCAGTTGTGTGGCAGAGGCAGTAACCTCCAGCACTGAGCTCTATATAAAAAGGTGATGACTACTAGCCATCTAAATGGCAATAGCCTTTATGTTGCCAAGAGCTTGAAGAATGAAGCTCTTCAAGGTTCTTTCACAGTTTGAAGAGACTGTGAAATAGAGATAGAAGCAGTGAGATTCCACAGACTATACCATGGACCTTGGATAAACTCCAGGCTACAGGTATCTCCTCTTACATGCTGTCATGTTCATGTGTACAGAGTTTGTAAAATGGCAGGAGTTTACCTGGGCAGTTTTATAGGACCTTGTGAAGTACAGAGCAGTAAAGACACATAAATCCAGTGGGGTTGGCTCTTAACTTGTCTAAGTCAGTTCTACATGAGTAACTCGGCAAGTTGAGTAACTATTCCTGATTTTACTTTGTGGTTTGTGAGAGTAAAACAGGGTGGCAGTGGAGCTGTGTAGATGCCATGGCGTCTGCTGGGAGCGGAGCAGGTGAGTACCCCACATTCCTGCTCCCACTGCTTCCTTGCAGGGTGCACAGTAAGCTGCCGTGCCAGTTATTTTTCCAGCAAGCCTCAGCAATAGAAATAAGAATTAAAACTTAGACCAGCAAATTGGTATCACTGGTCAGGCTTGGAGACAGTAGCAGAGGAGCTGAAGGGATCCATACAAACCCATCAGAAATTAATGGGAAGATTCCTGGTAAGTGGGAGTTTAGGCAAACAAAGATTGATTCTAGATCCTTTGTCTCCCAGGGTATTAATTTGGGCTCAGAGATACGATTGGAAGAAAGAGATTTTGACACAAAAATCTCATTTCTGTTTGCTGTATTGTTAAACCCCCCCCTCAATTAAAAAAGATTAATATTGATTAACAAGAAAATCACTATATTTTTGTGGGGAAAAACGCTTCTGGCAATTTTCTGTTTGAATACAGAAATAAAAGACATTGTTGGCACAAGAATAAATGGGTATATAAAAGGTTTTGTGTACGTTTAATTAGGAAAGTGGAGGGAGGAAAGTGTGTATATTAATTTAGGTTTTAAACAGCAGTAAGCACTAAGACAATTTGGGATGTGATACAGGGTGTTACTTAAATTCAGTACCGAGCACACTCCCTTTTCGATTCTGTCAATTCTTAACTGTCTTGTCTCCATTGTCACTTTTAACGTGACAGAGCAAGCCTCAATTTAGATCCCCCCCTCCTTTTTTTCTCTCTAGTGAATACCTCATCATCACACTGATTTTTTTGACTGGGTATTGACTGTGAGACTTGCTGCCCTAATTTCTCTTGCTAACTATAATAGCAATAGCTGGTGATTTAAAAAAAAACAATTATGTTTTTTTAAAAATCTGAGATGGGATGTTCAGACATGCACATGTATTTTGGGTTAATTGAGTAATAGTCCTCCAAGACCCAGGGCTTCTCCTTGAGATTAACATGGAAAGTGATAGGTCAAAAAGCTTAAGGTCCGTTACCCTGTGAGATACTAATACACTCCCGTTTAATTTCGTTTTCATGATGGCATCATCTTAAATTGAGGTGAAATCAAGGATTTTTCTTTTTTTTTTCTCCCTCCAGCTGAGTTTGACTGGCACAACTTCTGACATGGGTGTATGGAGGCTGGTACCATGGCCAAGTCAAATCCTTTTCTTTGTTCTCTGGGCCTGCTGCTGCTGATAAAGTGGTCGGCGCATGGCATTATGTCTTATTACATTTTTGATGCAGACTGCAAAGAAACGGGTAAACTCACCATGGTTACCACGATCTGTCATTTGGCAGGGCACGCCGTACTCAGCGATGGCCTCTAGTGTCTGCAGCACAGCTCTGCATACGTGGTGGGTACAGTAGACAATACAGCTCTCTCAGCTGCCGAAGCCACGCAGCTCCACTCATCTGGCTGCTAATTCAGACGGGGAGCGGTGCTCCAGCTCGGCGGCAGGTTCTTACTCATAGTTGCCTGCTGAAAGTTCTTGGGGTTTTTTTGTCATTCAGTGTTGACTTGAGTCACTGCTGGACTCACGCTCCCATGCTGGGACCAACTACTGGCCAGTGCAGCGCCGTATGTTGCTGGCTTTCACATCTGAGAAACTTTTCCTGGGCGGCCCCTGGATTCACTGCTTTCATTTGGCACAGCACATTTCTAGTAGGGTTTTCTTTCTTACCTAGACATACCCTGCTGTGTTATTTCCTACAGACCAAGCACATGTCATTGCTTAAATCTGAAACAATCACTGAATTATCTGCGCTATATTACCATTAACTGCTGTGGTGGTGATAAATTAGTTTTTGTTTTGCGTGGGCCGCGGCTAAGGTTTACTTGGTGGGTAGAGCAGGATCCCTGAGCCTGGCCGTTGCAGTCCTTGCCTTCATTCTGAACCTGTTTGGAGCTCCCAGCTCTTGTATGTGACTGCTTGCAATAACAGTTTGGGAACAAGTCTTTGCAGGATGGGTCTTTTTGTTTTATTGTACATGAGGAAAAATCGCTTAAGTCTTTCTCTGCTTAATTGAGGTAATTAAACCTTCCTACCTTGCAGCACAAGGGGCTCATTAATGTTTTTGAAGCATTTTGAAGTCCTTGGAGGAAAGATGCAGTTTGCTGTTGTGTCATGTTTGATAACTGTTGAAATTTAGTCATCTGGACTTGGAAATATAGACTGAGTTGTACATACAGAAATCTTATAACTGTGTATGCATTTTGAGCTGATAATGTGAAGAGCTAATTGAGAGAACAGCTGACAACTGGGGTGTTCCTTCACAGTGCCCTACTCTATAGGTGTGTTGTTTAGGTTTTTTTGGGGTTTACTATGCTTTAGCAAAGTCTGACAATTAGGTCCATGTGAAACCTTAGCGACGGAAATGCAGATTGTAATGCCATAAAATTTAGCAGCTTAGTTAAAGAGAAACCTTGCTTTTAGAAGGTGACCTAGTGACCAGCCCAATTTGCCTTTTTTAGGATTTCACATCTGGTTAACTAGTAAAAATTAAGAACACACTCTTCTCTTGTAAAGATGACAACACCACAGTGATATCTTGTGATTAATTCTGAAGTGGAAATAGACTTCCCAGTTGAGGACAGGAGTCTGTTCCACTATCTTCAGCATGGCTTTTCACAGTGTAACTGCCGGCTCTTTCTTTTGTAGTCAGGGGAAAATGTGAATTAAATCACTTGCAACTTTAAAACAAAGCTAGAGATTTACGTAGTTCTGGGCCCCAGTGACTTTTAGCATCAGTTTAATTTAGATTTAAATGAAGGCTGGTAAATGAGATTTGTTCCTCATATGGAAGGCAGTTGGGAATTTTCAGCCAAGGAGTCTGAAGGAGTCTGTAAGGGGGGAGATTTTCTCAGACAGCAGGCAGTCTGTCTGTGCCCACAGGCAAAGAGGCAGCATCAGTGGGTGCAGGGGCACTTCAGCTGCAAGAGTGAACAGGTCGAATGGTGTAATGCTGCCTTAGTCCTGAGTGAATAGTCCATAACCAGCAGGTCCTCTAGCACTCTTGTGAAATGGGAAGCATAATAAAGCCCCTAAGAACAATCTAAAAGTTGTTTCTCAAACCCAAGTTCCTGCTGTTGAAGGTGAGAGGGAAGAAGTGTTTTGATTGCTCATTTCTGAAGCAGTTTGTCAACGATCACATTAGAGTCTGTTTCTGAACTCTTAGTTGACTCAAAACCCTGTGGATCTCAATATAATCTTTTATAACTTTACCGAAAGTGACCATAACCCAAAGTGATGTTGTTTTTCCTTTGGTTTACTTACATAACACAATTTGACTGGCTAAAAACATGGGATATCACATAAAGAAGAGTAGAGGTAGCACTCTTTACCTTGGATGTTATACAATAAGCAGCAGATCTGATGTACCTCAACTGACTGTTCCCTAGGAATACTTCTGGCATTGGCTGAAAATAGTACTGAGGGTAACTTGCATTGACCATGTGATGACACTTTGAGTTGCAAAATTACTTTCAGATAACTTGCACTGAAAAAGTAAAAATAGCACAGTACATTAGACTCATCTTTGTGGAATGTATATATGCAAAAATAGGGCTCCTTAATATTTACAGTTTGTCTAGGCAGAACAACCTGTCATGTTACACTCTGTTTCACTTTTAGGCAAACAATTTGCACTGATAATGTTGCAGGCTGTGCTATTTTCAAATGTACAGCAAATGTTAGAGAAGCATTAATTTAACCATTCTCTTCCTAGCAAATAGTGTGACTCTGAAATGCCATTAGTGGGCTCAGACAAAGGTGAGCAGTCACAGCTTTAGAAAAAAAAGCGATCTAAAATGTGTCCCAGTGTAACAGACTAATTAATCTTTAGATAATAATAGATTTTTTTCTTCCTTTTTCTCTTTACAGCTGGGAGTGTTCACTCTCCCTCCACAAGCATGGCAACATCTGCGCAATATAGACAGCTTATAAATGACTACGGACCCCCATCTCTAGGCTATACACAAGGGATGCAGGTAGAGCTCTGTTGCTTGTTTTGCTTTAATCAGATCGCTGATCCTACTTTTGCGTAGTAGCATGGATTGTGGCCTGTAATCTGAGGTGTTCCTCCCTCCCACCAAGATCTGAAATCAAACCCAAATGGCAGACTGATTCATCGCACATGTCTTGGGATCAAATTAGACTAAGCAGTGCTGAGTGAGATTGGTTACTAATTAACTGTTAGTCCCATCCCTTCTGAGTCACAGTGAAACACATCTTGAGTTATGTTCTGATAGTAAGGGCTCTAACATATTTTAAAATTGTTAAAAAATGAATATTTCTGTACTGTTTTTCATTAGCAAAATTACACTCTAAAATTTAGTCTCATGAAGTATGTGTCCTGTGGGCTGGTTCAGGAATCCGGTGGTAAACTTTCTGTGAAATGTATTTGATTTAACAGGATTTCCATTATCATCTGGGCAGTTTTGTGTATATCTGTTTCTCACTCTGCCCTGCCTACCTAACTTCTCCACAAAATACACACCTAAGCATTGATAAAAGCAGAAAGAGAGTTAAATAAGCAGTTCTCTGTTTTCTTTTCTTGCAGGACTGTTTTAACTTCTGTTTCACCTAAGGTCCCTGTCTTGCAGCTGCATCGTCCCAGTTGATCCCACTTTTTGAAGGGCACGTGGCATTGTGTAGCAGCAACTGCAAAAAGAAAATCCTGTTTATATAAAAAAACTGAAATTTTATTTTTTTAAAAAGTGGCTTCCAGGGCTATTTCTGGTCCTCCATGAATTTCCAGTTGCTGTTTGTTGTAATTGTTTTGGTTTTAGCTGTATTTAATTGAGGCTAATCTGCTTTCTACTACAGGGTACCAGCAGCAGTCAAGTACCGCAAAGCAAATATGCAGAACTTCTAGCTATCATAGAAGAATTAGGAAAAGAGATTAGACCCACATACGCTGGGAGTAAAAGTGCGATGGAGAGGCTAAAAAGAGGTAATGTTTAGATTTATTTAAAAAAAATAATAATTGTGTCACATACACTTTGTGCACTGACTGCTTGTATACAGCTTCATGACAACCGTTTCCTTTGAAAGGAGACAGCTGTCTTGAGCTCATCATGAAACGAGGTGTATTAACAAGACGCTGAAACCTTGGGATACTCTATTCGTGCTGTATTTGAGAGATAAACCAGTGACCAAATGTCTTTCATGTGCACAAGGGGAGTTTCACTTAATAATTCACACCTTACTTTAGAAGCCTTAAGGTGTCTAATGGACATGTTCTTCTAGATTCCTGGTTACTGACTGACCCCTTCAATTCCCTTTTCTCCCCAGTCTCCAAAATACACAACTGAGCATTGTTTACTTTTTCTTATATACATCACCCATCTACTTGACCCAAGAGTCTTTACTAAAAGTGCCTTTTGCTTAAAGAAATACTACGTTGCGGTAATTCACACTAAGGCTGGTGGAGAGAAGATCTGAAAAAAAAAAAGGAAAAAAGGTTGCCAGTGAAGGCTGTTGAGACCGAGATGTCAAACATACACCTTCCTCCCCTCTGGAGTGCTGGGCTGCTTGGCTGCCATTACCTGCTGTCAAGTGGATGTCATTAAGAGTCCACTAGTAAGGGACATAGAAGCTTTTAGGCCTGGCTGATGAGGTCTCTCTAGCTTTGCTTTGTCAGCTAAAAGGGGTAATAAATGCCCTTTCCTTGCAGTGTAAAAGAAACCCCCGCATACCCCACTGCTGACATCAACTTGACATTGTCCTCTGCAGGGGACGTGCGAGGGATATTTCTGAAGGAGCAGTGGGACATTCCACTGCTCCAGCTCCTGAAATGACCCTGAAAGGCCATCGACCACAGTTGTGCTGGCAGTTCTGCCCTTTGCCAGGATAATGTAGTTGCCTTTTCCTCCCTTTCCTTGGTCCTCGTGCTGAGTTTGGCTCATGCATTCAACCCTGAATGGGAACGTTACTGTAACAGACTAACTTCACCACCTTGCAAATCCCCTTTACATTTACCCAAGACTACAAAGCTTTATTTAAGGCTCAACCATTATGGCAGAGTAATATATCTGCCATGACGTGCAATAAAATGACTAGTAGCTGTTCTGGGAAAGGATGCAATAAAGTCTGCTGATGAGTGGTAAGTGGAATCTGGCCCAGCTAAAATCAATGTTGCTGGAGCCTCTCTTTATTGCATTGCCTGAGTCAGTATTAATAGATCATGAATGGCAATAGGCTAATGGGGACAACTTGAGAGAGACCGGGAGAGATGCAGACGTTCTCTGAACTGAATGGTTCCGTTCGGTGAGGAAAAGTCGTTTTGCTGCTTCTTGCAGTGAGTGTTTGTTTTGTTGGCTAACACAGGTTTAAGATTCAATGCTGCCACTGTGATTTGCCAGTGTTGCAAAGAATCCTAAATAAATACTTTTTGCTGCCATCTTTTGGTCACAAACATACCTCTCTTTCCATTTTGGGAGCCTAATGGCTGCAGGAGAATGTGCAAATGTGAGAGCAGAAGTGACTAAGGCTAGCCACGTGACTGCAGCCTCCATGGCCGCGTGGAGATTATTCCTGAATAAAGTCCCTGTCCCCAGCTCCGCCTGCTCCTAAGCACAGAGGCTACTGACCTCTAAAATTGGCCAAATTCCCAGCATTCTACATAATTCAGGGTAGTTCTGCTGCATAAACTGGGCGTCCTGCCACCAGATCCAGGTCTAATGCACCGCTTTGAGTAGGCGTTCCTGCATCCCACAGCTGTGGGATGCAGCTTTACGTGTCTGTATCAATTTAACCCTCTGCAAAGCGTTGTGCTCATCAAGTCCCAAGTCATTACTTCTTGGATGTAAACTCTGTTGCTGTGATCTGGGCTAGCAGCCCTCGAGAAACAGAATCCATTATCTCCAAACAGAGATTAAACCTCATTTATTGCCTTATTGTCCTTTCTCCACCTTGTTAAGGAGCATGATCAAGAGGAGAAATCTGCTTCTATCTTGTCCTGTCAGTAAAATATAACCTCGTTTGTTGTAGAAAAATCTGTCCGTCTCTCATTTTAAAATCTTATCTCAAGCTCTGTTCTCTCAGCAGCTCTGTGAACATGAATCTAGATTTAGTTCCAGGATTAAGAATCAAGGTCCAGATTGCTGGAACTCAAGGCAACAGGACTTGTCGTGGAAAATTCCACATTATGTCTATCAGATGAGAGTAGATATGGCAGCGTGTAAAGTGGTGATGATTTACACTGGGAGCTGAGCCAGTGTTAGGAGGTAACTTTTTGCACACACCATAAAAATTTCTTCTTATACTTAGAAGAGACACAACTTGTGTTTAAGCAGTATTATGAAGGCTTGAATTTTGATGCATCCTCTCAGAGGAGAATTATCCCAAGGTATTAAGACTTTTAGAGCTTGTTAAAATGACTCCCCAAATAACTTTGCATTTTTTTCACTCCGCTGTAGCAAAATAACTCACAGGTAGGTAAGATGATTTTTTTTTTCCTTTCTAGTTAAGTCTTTGATTTTAAATAGGCCTGAACTGCGCATTAAGATACACCTGTCACTGCAGACCTACACATCTTACCACGCTTTGATTCCTGGTTTAAGTCCCTTTTCAGTTTATAACGTTGGGAAAGCAAACTTGTTTAGCAGCAGCTGATGTTTGGGAAGCGAGGGATCTCTTCCTTTTCTGAGGCATGCCGTGGTAGCCTTGGCAACTCGGGACAGAAATACGTAAACGTTTCTCTGAACTGTCATTGCAAGTGTGACCTGAATGAGATGATTTAAAATACATCCAATTCTTTTGCAGGCATTATTCATGCAAGAGGATTAGTTCGGGAATGCCTGGCTGAGACGGAACGAAATGCAAGATCCTAGCCCATTGATTCAGCTGCAAGATTTTCCATCTCTTAATGAGGAAAAAGTAACACTCCTTTTGACTCTTGAAACATTCAAATTCCTTTATTTTGAATGTTTTACCTTTCTTGTTTTGCCCTTACAAAAATGTATAGTTAAGAATGAGAAAACAAGGATTTTTCAACTTACTGAGGGTTTGCATTTTGTAAAGACGTTAAAACTCCCTAAAATGTTTCTAAAACATGAAAACTGAACTGCATGCAGAGGAATGCTCTTTCTCTCCCAGGCTATATTTCAGTTCTCTTCTTATCCAGCCACACTCTCATTCTGTTTTTTTTTCCTTTGACTGTATTCACTTAACCCCAAACTGTCAATCTTTCAAAGTTTGACATAAGCTCTAAGGATTTTTTTTAATAAATGCAGAATAGCATGCTGTACCTAGTAGTCTGCTAAGTCACAAATTGTCATACAGCATAGACCCTGCTTAGAAATAACCTTCCCCTCCTCTTATTTTTCCTTTTCTGTTCGTTTGGCATAAACATTTGCATGACTGTTAGTGCTTTGAAGTCCATTTAAAGTGCATGAGTTATATGGAAAATAGGGAAACCTATTAAATAATAACAAGGTCCTGGAAAGCTAATTTCTACATTAAGGCTGGAGATTTCAGTTTAAAGTTTGCCAAAAAAAAAAGAAAATTCTGGATAAATTACTAAAACTGTTATTTGCATCTTTGTATGTATTTATTACTTGACGTAATAAAGCTTATTTTCATTAACAATTTGTATTAAAGCTATGTACAGTCACTTTAATCAGATTTATACTTCATGAACAAGAACTCTCAACAGATAAAGATTCAAGCTTCGTGCAGGAGGCTGAAGTTCAGGAACAGACAAGGGAAGGGGCCTGCACATTGCTGGAGAGTTTCCATCCATGATACAGTCAAGATGCAGTCGGTCTCTGTAAGAGGGCAGTATAGTTGCTAGTAGTCTCCATTGCCTTCAAAATACTGCTGAAGGTGAGAACTCAGTGGCAGCTCATGAGGGGCTGTCCAAAAATTAAACAGAAGTTCTGGTTTAGCAATTAAGAGCTCTTAACAGGATCAAAATAGGCAAGTACACTTCACTTGTGGCTCCAAAGTAACAGTAACAAAGGAAAAGCAGCTGCATGTATTTGCATAAAATGGGAAACTGTCAAAATGAGTGAAGATACCAAAATTCCCAAGCTTAACTGCAGAATAGCATAAACATAATAAATGACTGTAATTCACTACTGTACAATCAAATCTATATCCTAAGGAAGATGAGATATTGGGGATATCCAATACATATGGAGCTATGGGTGCTTGAAGAAAATACAGTATTAAGAAGCAAAGTTAATTACTTCACAGCTTGGATGAACTGGATTCTGTTGCCATGGGAGGCAGCTTCCAACACGCATTGTTCTTTACCCAGTTCTACCTTTGAACTGGAATAACATGACTGAGCAGCCCTCAGTTCCAGGAGTGCCTTCCCCCCAGTGCTCATCACCGCTCCAGGTAAGATTTGTAAAGCTTCTGTTTAAACCTCCTTCAGAACTGAGCAGGGCAGAGCATTTGTTAAGCTCACAGATCTGAAGGAGGCAACCAGTGACTGGTGTCTCTATCAGCACGTCCGTGTGCCCCGTCAGAACCAGTATCTAAATCTGGGCACTGTTTATAAAGGATTAGTGTCAGTAGAGACATTGCCTGAGCAACGGTGGAAAGTTATAACCTTTTAGTGCCGCTCTCTGTATGTACTGGAACTCCTACGAAGCATCATAAGGTATCATTTGGGCAGAAAGAAACCTATTGAATTTTTTTTTGTCTCCGTTAACAGGGGTGGAAAGTTTACAGTTCCTTTATAACAAGGATTGGTTTATCATCTTCTGAACTTGGCAGAAGAACTGATTGTTAAATGTGATTAATGAGATGATGGCAGACAGCAGTAGGAATACGTGACTGCTTTTATCACTTCGGTTTTACAGTAATAGCAGGTCACTGCTCAGTATTTCACTTGTTCTTACGAAGCTCTGCATCATCTGTTAGTTTGAAAACTATGTTTAGGTGTAATGACAAATGTTTCCCTTACCCTACTAGGGCAAGTCAGTATTTTACATGTTTATTTCTTATCCAGTTGTTGCATCTCTTTAAAATGCTTTTTCCTTTCTAGGTTTTCCCTTGCTCTTCTTTTTTTCTCCTGCTTCTTCTTCTCTGATGCTTTCTTCTCTTTAAAAACATCACTCTCTTCACCTTTGTAGAACAGGTCAACTTTCTCCTGCAGGATTTCTCTGGCTATCTTCCGGTTCTGCTCCACTGATCTTGTTTGATGACACTGGAGAAATACAATAGGACATTTTTACTGGAACTTTAACCTGTTTATTTTTCTGCTTTCCCTTTTAGTCTAAATATTCCTGCCACTACAGTACAGAAACTCCACCCCAGCCCCAAGCCAAGAGCATCCTCCTACCAAGAACTGCTGGGACTTTTGTATATTTTGGAGAGGCTGCCAGATAATTATTTGCAACTGTAAGTTGTCAGACTGGGTTTTGCATTAATCTTTTGATTCTGTCAGCGAACAAGACTGCTTCCATATTACCTTGGAAGACTTCTTCTGAGTTTAACTGTGTCTTCCCTTTGTGATAAGGTAGCAAAGATTAATTTCAAAGTATTAATCCACAAGTAGGTAAAAGTAATGGTTAAAAAGAATGCAAAATGAATACGATCAACTTGTTAAGGAAGATGTTTTAACTAACACACAAGAGGGATGAGAATGTGACAGCTGCCACTGAAAGGCAGCTACAATGAAGATAAGTTTAATTGAAAACTACATGTCAAAGCCAGGGAGATCAGCCATGACCCCAACTTTATTTACCTACTGATAGGCAAAACTGCTTCTTGCTGAGATTCTTTACAATACGTACAAACTCCTCCTCCGTGACATTTGCACTGTGATTACGCTTTACTATGAAAGGAGACTTGGAAGACATGGTGCAATTTCTGACTTAATGAAATAAAATCTAATTACCTTCACTACAATCCCAGATGGAATATGCTTCAAGACAACACAGTTGTTTGTCTTATTTGTGGCTTGACCTCCTGGGCCATCACCTCTTACAAACTGTTCTTCTAATTCTGCCTCAGTTAGTCCAAGGAGATTGAGAGAGTTCTTCTTTCCTGCTGCCTTAAGTAAGGGCGCACTGGGGAGAGAAAACTGCTGCTTCCTCAAAATCCATGGTCTCCATAACGGTGTTCGTACTTCTCTCAGTAAGAATGTCAAATGAAATAAACTCGGAACATTCATATGGAAATGAGGACACAGTTTCTTTGGAATGAAACCTGAAATAGAAGTGGGGAATGGAGTTTACCATGAGAATCCTTGTTTTATGATGATCTATTTCCACTGCACAGCTTGAGCGATAGCTTGATATTCAGATTTGTTTTCAAGGATATTTGAACTGGTTTCGTAGGCATTTGCCTTGAAATATTTACCATACTGAATGGAATTTCAGTTCTCATTGCAATGAGGTTTCTTAAAATAGTCAAGATTATTATTTTTTTGTTGAAAGGGATCTGGAAAACAGTAAATAAATTAGTACTCCTACCAACACTTGGAAAATATTAAATATATCCCAAAAAAAAGGAGAGGAAAGGCAAGGTGTTTCTATTTTGCAGTCAGACCTGTACCATCTGAGTGGGAAACCTTTGTTGACACACCAGTTGTGCCCGGGTTGTGTCTTGCTGGCAACTATACCTGCAATTCACATGTCGACATGTGGTTGAACTACACCAGGGGAGGAGAGGTGAGGGTGCAGGAATCCAGGAATCCTCCTCTGAGGTTGCTTTAAACAGTGCTCTGAACTACTCAAAAAAAACCCAAACCCCACAACTGGTGGAAGAAGCAGCAAATTTACATTATGTAACTGGCCTAAGAGCATCTGGGCTTCCCATCTTCGCTGGTTTACAGTCATGGACGACTGCAAAGGGGAGCTGGTGGGAAAACAAAATCCAAAAAAAAAGACAATCAAAAAAAAAAATATAGAAAGGACATGGACCTGATGGAGCGGGTCCAGAGGAGGGCCACTAAAATGATCAGGGGGTTGGAGCACCTCTGCTATGAGGACAGGCTGAGGGAGCTGGGGTTGTTCAGCCTGGAGAAGAGGAGGCTCCAGGGAGACCTAATAGCAGTCTTCCAGTAGCTGAGGGGGGCCTACAGGAAGGCTGGGGAGGGTCTGTTTACAAAGGCCTGCAGTGACAGGACGAGGGGCAATGGTTTTAAGTTGGAGAAGGGGAGATTTAGATTGGATATTAGGAAAAAGTTCTTTACTATGAGGGTGGTAGAACAGGTTGCCCAGGGAGGTGATTGAGGCCCCTTCCCTTGAGATATTCAAGGTGAAGCTCAACGAGGCCCTGGGCAACCTGGTCTAGTTGGGGGTGTCCCTGCGGACTGCGGGGAGGTCGGACTAGATGACCTTTGGAGGTCCCTTCCGGCCTGGACCAATCTATGAATCTATGAAAAAGAACAAGACTATGTGGAACATTTCCGTGCCAAGGATATGGATATCAGAAGTCAGATCTGGCAGAACAGAACTTGAGGAGCCTAAACAAGTCAGAATGCAAAGATGGATTTTTTACCTGTAAGAAGGATGCATGACTGCTCAGTCAAACCAGCCGACTGACGCTACACAGCAGAACTCCGGTACGTAGGTTTACAGTTACAGACTGCTTTAGGATTTTGAGTTCTGAGATACCTTTTTAATGACAGGGTAGTACAGTAAACAGTAATCCTTACCCTAAACAGATTACGTGATCTAGACTTGTCTTTTGACCTTGGTCCATTACAGTAGTTTTCCAAATTTTGAGCTCAGGCTGTAGCGTGCGTAGGATTTGGCGAGTGGTCCGATATGGCAAACGTGGAAAACTCGGTTTCAAATCAGAAGTATTCCTCTGTGTTGATCCTGTTAACAAGCGTGCCCACCCTACTCTACTCCCAGAACTTTCTATATGGACTATAGAGATGGAGGAAAAAGAATCCAGGAGTAAGCAGACCACTGGGGCTCCAACTACTGCTTCACATGCTGGTATTTCCCCGGTCAAGTTATTAAAAAAGGCAGGAAACACATAGATACGTTATCCTCATGGAGAATGAGGAATGGCAGGTCCTACTGCTGTCAAATAGCACTCTTCAACGAGGCATTAGGTGAGCAATGAAAACAATACATGCTGTGATGCTTGAAATATTTTATTTGATTCAGAAGAAAATACTTCAGCACGTGAAGAAATGGCAATAAACACCTGTAAAAGTTGGACCTAACTGTTGAAATAATAACTTTTAAGGAAGCTTTTATTGGAAAGTAAAGACGTCCACTTGGTGGCACTAGAAGGTAGTAACGGGGGGTGGGGTGGGTTTTTTTAGCTGTAAAAAACATGCAGAAAAAAATGAGCAGAACTACTACTTGGTCCTGAAATGAGCCTTTACCCACCGGCAGGTTTAACGGGGCACTGCCCGTTTGAAGCCAAGACTGACGACTCCCCAAGCCGCCCAACCTCAGTAAAGGTAAAAATATCACGTTCGCTGTAAGCCTATTTCCACTACTCGACAGTACAGCTACAAAGCAGGACTAAAATGAGAAGAGAGTAGTTTTCTCCTGATTTCGCTGCGCGCAGGAAGTCTCTCCAAGAAACACACGCCTTACGATGAAAAATTAAAAATTCTTTAATTCTTCAAAAAGCTTTGCTTACGGGATTGTAAGGCCAGGCCGGATGGGGCTTGGAGCAACCTGGGCTAGCGGGAGGCGTCCCTGTCCCGAGGGGCTGGAACTCGATGACCTTTAAGGCCCCTTCCAACCCGAACCATTGCGTGGCTTCGAGCACAGAAGAGCTGTGTCAGTGAGAACACGAACAGCCCGGGTTTTAAACAGTTACACAAGTGACGGGCCGTTCTCAGCTGGGACACCGGCCGTGAGGCTGCAGCGACACCGTAATTAAACCGTGTTTTAAAGCAACAGTTTTGCTGAAAACCTCGCGCAAAGCGCCGCCTTTGCTCTCCCTCCCTCCCGCCCGCCCGGGGAGCGGAGCTCGACAGCCGGTGCCGAGGTCAGGGCAGCGGCCGCCCCACACACGCGGCTCGGCGGTCCCTGCGACGCCACCCTGGCCCTCCCAGGCCTGCCGCCTCCCTGCCGGGCTGAAGTCACGAACGGCCACAGCCCGGTAACAGCCGGGAGCCCGGGCCACCCCGGCCCCGCCGCCATCGCTTACCTCCGGCCGCTCGGGCCCCGCACCGCCGCGCCCCCCCCCCCCCCCCCAATGCGCATGCGCAGCCCACAGCGCATGCGCACAACGCCCTATGAGGCCCCGCGCGTCCCGCCTTTGCGCATGCGCGCCCCAATGGAGAAAGGCGTTGCCACCAGGCCGATTGGCACTCAGGGAGCCAATCGTTGCGCAAGGGGCGGGGTTACGCACACCTTCCGTCCACTCCCAATCAGGTTCTGGGAAGCCGTGCGGCGCTCAGCCGCACTAGCCAATCCCCTCGCGGCGGCGCGCGTACTTTGCCGCGTAGCGAATCAGAGCGGAAGGCGCGGCCTGGCGCGCGGTCAAGCCGGCCAATCGCCGAGCGCGGCTCACGTCTCGAGTGCACTCTGCCCCACCACGTTCGAAACTCGGCCGCCAATCGGCGGGAAGGAGGCGGCGGGCCGTGCCTGTTTATCGCCTAACGGCAGCCGGAGGAGGCAGCTCTTGGGCCGCTGCGGACCCCTCCTCGCAGGCTCCCAGAAATGCGGGTAGGAACCGGGCGAGTCCCGAGGGCGGCGGGCGGGGACGGAGCCGGCGCCGCTGCCGCTTGGCCGCCTCCCAGCGCCGCGAGGCCGCCTCCACCGCCCCGCCCCTTTCCCCAGCGAGTGGCGGGCCCACCAGCCAATCCGAGGCGGTGGCGCCGTCAACATCCCGGAGCGCGAGGGGCAGCTGCCCAATGGGAGCGTGGGGGCGGAGTTTGGCCTGAGGTCGGGGGGCGGTGGGGGCGGAGGGGACCCTGAGGGGGGACAGAGCTGAGGGAAAGGGGTGACTTGGGAGAGGAGGGGAGCCTGAGGGGGCCGAGTGGAGGGAGGGGGTCACTTGCGAGGGGATGGGGGAGAGAGCTGGGGAGGAGGTCGCTAATCGAGGGGAGGCGACCCTGAGGGGGTAGATGTGGCGAGAGGAGGTCACTTGTGAGGAGAAGGAGCCCCTAAAGGGGGCTTAGCTTTTGGGGCGGGGGCGTTCCCTGAGGGGAGCGGCGAGCCCAGAGGCTCGTTGTCCCTTCTCAGGGTCCCTTGGGAAGTCCTTGGGGAGATGGGGGCTTGGCGGCGGGAGGGAACGCGGGGACCGAGGCGGCCCGTCGCCCTTTGGGGATCTGCGGGGAAGAGCAGCGGTCGGGTCTCGCTCGGGAAGAGAGGCAGAACCGCGGTCTCCGGGTCTGTGCTGGCCCAGGCGTTTGCATCTAAATCAGCACTGGTACCTATGAGTCAAAATGCCTTGCAGCTTGTTTTTTCAATCCTGCTTCTTTATGTAGGCACTTGGCCGTATAAGGATTATTCTGTGCTATGGAAACAATAGATGACATCTTAGCTGTTCCCCAGCCCAGTTATAGCTCACTTAATTTTTTATTTTTATTTTTTTTTTTTTTTAATGCGAACAGACTTCTAATGAGGTTATGAAACGAGCCTGTGTCACAGCTAAGTCCCACCCACCTGCTGTGCTGCTGAGATAGGCCACCCATGATTTCATCCTGGGGAGCCGGGGGTGACTGATGTAGCCCCCACCCACTGCCATCCAGCTGCTCCTGAGGCACTTGCAGCTTCTGCTTCATCTGGCAGGTTAGGTGCCTGATAACCTTCAAGTTTTCCAGAATTCTGACTGCTAGAAAAAGAAGAAAGGCTTTATTTTTATTTCTTTGATTTACCCTAAGAAGCTCTGCCAAAGGGATACGTGTATCTGTGGTAACTTCTTTCCAATTATTATGTTTTCAGCCCTACTTAAAGGAGATAGCTCGAGTGAGTACCTGGAAAACGTTTTACTGCTAAAGCCAAACAGGCTCCAGTAAAAGAGGGAAAAATCGGACAGTTGTCCATCAGTTTCCGTCTGGTAGAAATAATTTTTTATACTTCCCAAACTGTTAGACATGTATCTCTGTGTAATTACAAATAATGAAAACTTAAATCTGGAAAAGCCGGTAGCATGTCCTTGTAAGCCTTGTAAAGACGAATGGTTGTGCTTTGAAGGTGTTGTGCTTCTTTAAGGCAGCAGGGATTTATTCTTAGTGTTGTCACAGGCTACCAGGATGATATTTCTTAATGCCTCTTTGTTCTCCATCCGTGAAATGATCATAAGGTTCTTCTTCAGTGTTAGAACATAGAATGAATTCACCAGGGTGTAGAAGATGCTGAAATAAGCACTATAGAAGAACAGATTAATCAATGTATTTCAAGTGTTTCCTTAGTGAAAATATGGAAACTTGAAGAATATTTTAGCCTCTCTACAGCCGTTCTCGTAAACTGCTTCTCTGAGTGCTGTAAGACCACCACACAAGTATTTTGTATTTATTTATTTATGATGTTTTCAGTTAACCAGCTGCTGTTTTTAACTGCTGTGGGATTCCTCTTTGACTATGTTACTATTTTTCGTGGGGTTTTTTGGTTAATTGGTAAGAAATGTAGCTCAAAGCAGTTTCAAAGCTTTTTGAATTAACATTATATAGTGATAATAAAAACAAGTGTTCTGTGAAAAAAGTGAGCTAAATATTACACACACAAATGGCAGAATTGGTCAATTGCAGTCTAACTCAGTGGGTCTTGATGATATTTTTTGGAGGGGGGGTCTGTTTCTTCCGTGAAGGTGCAGATCCCTGTTCAGCAGATTTAAATAGCCCCTTTGATAACAGTCCCGTTGATAATAGGCCCTTTCACCGAAGTCACAAAAGCTGTCTGTGGAGCCTCAGATTTAAAAAACTGAACAAACAAATGCCAACAACACTGTTCTACCTGGAATTTTGGATTCAGGCACCCTTTACAGCCCAGTCTAGATGCACAGCTAGGAATAAGTTTGATTCATAGGAGTCCCAGCAAGTACGAGGCTGGATAAATAGCACCTGTTTGCAAGCATGGCACAGGACAAGGAAGAGAGCACTTTCTTGGGTGATTTGGCTGAAACAACTGTGTCTTTAATCAAATTCTGTTTCTTAAAACAACAAAGTCAAACGGCTTTTTAAAATATGAGGGTGATGCTTACTTCTTTATATTTTCAGGCGAATGTCAGACTGGAGCCTGAGGTATGGAAAACTGTGATGTGGTGAATACTGTACAAGAAGTCCCTTCATCTTCTACAGACTCCGATGTCAGAAATACCCACAGCTCTGTCTGTAACTTGAATTGTAACAGGTAATGTGTTGAAGGAATTCCTATGTTAAAGAAGTTTCTTCACCCTAGGTTTCCCGTAACAATCTCAGGCAAAAATCCTCCCCTCCCTCCCCCCAAATAATTAATTTGAATGGTGCAGCAGCAAGGAGAGCTTGAGCTGGGTGCCTCTGGAGAGGGACCCAGAACAGATCACTACTGGGTAGAGCGTGTGATTATAGATTCCTGTAGCTGTTGGTGACCATCCAAAAAGAGTTTCCCCCTGTCGGTGTTCTCCATCCTTCTTCACTCTTTCCAAGACATGATGTGTCTCTCGCTGTCCATCTTGATACAGAATTAGAGTGTATTGTCCATCGTTTCAAACACGTTTTAGCAATTGATACAGGTTATTGTGCTGTACCACTTTTTTCACCAGTGTAAGATTCATTCTGATGGGGGTAGGTAATAAATCTTTAGCCAATGTATAACTGGATTGTAACAACTGATGAAACATAACAGGACCTGAATAATTAGTCACATCCTATAATGTTAGTAAAGTTACAAACACAAATATTTGAGTGATTACTTATATCTACAGTAGTGTTATCTACGAACAGAGATTCACAGAGGGTTCTTATACAAACACGTCCCTTTCCGATATACACAAGTACAATTCCAGGGTTTTCAATGGGATGTGTAACAAAATGACAAACACTTTGCTCAGTGTGAAGACGAATGCCTTGAGCTTTGAGGGTGTTACTCTAACAAATGAATCCCTGTTGTTCCTGTGCAACACATGCATCAATATTGACAGTTTGTCATTTGTTTCCATTTTACTGGGCCCGTACTCTGTGTTCTAATGGACAGAGTGATTTAGATAGATTGTGATTTATTCCCAACACAACGATTGCATATATGGTGTATACTGAAGCATTGCATATCGTTAAGACAAAAGCTATGGCCTTATTATTGATAAGTTTATAAGTGGGATTGGCTAGATACCACTATGATTGGAATTCTTTTTCAAATTCAGTTGCGTTATCCCAGATTATTTTTCAGTCTCAGTGGGTAAGATACCCTCTTCACCTTCTTTTATGATTGCGGCTACTAGGAATGCATCTGCAGCTGTGCTTGGATAGAACTCAGAGCTAGTGAAGCATTATTTTGGACTACCTCAAGTGCACCCACAATCGATTGGTGATCTTTTTCGTTACTTCTTTCCCACTGAGGCAATACACCAGACAAGAGCCATTGGTTAGGTCCCGATGTTAACAGAGAAGACTGTAGTGGGCGTTCTAATTTGTTTAAATCACTTCTTGTTGTGCTTAATTTATTCGCAAGCATCTCAGCATCTAAACTATTTAAGACTCCCAGCCTTGTTCCTAGGATACCAGTCACATCTCTCTTTGTCCATCTTGGGGAGGGAAGAGCTCATCCATGTAACCATGCTAACCATCTGTCATAGGACGTACTTAAGAATGGAGAACAGGTTGCTTTGATCATCGAGATATTAATTTGCATCAATAGTTCTACTCATTTAAGAGACCACGACAGATTGACTAACACTTGCTGTTGACCTGTATTTTTGATTGCATATGGTCTAATTCCAGAAATTTGTGGGGTCAACTCCTCTCTTTATCTATGGAGATGTGGAAACTAAGCTGCTTGTGCTGGGCATAGGGACAGTGGTTGGTGTCAAGTAAATTTTTTTCACAGGTTATGTTAACATATATTCTGTTTATTTGAAACCCAGTGCCCAGCCACATGCAGCAGCTGGAATGAAATGTTAAACAACAGTTGGTGGCATTGGGACAACGAAATTTGGTTTTGCTGGTTATCTCTATCAGAGTAAGATCATAAGCTGTATCTCTTTCACAGAAAAAACCCAACTGTTCTTTCATCAGGTTTTCTAGGAGTTTGGACACCCATCCCATAAAAATCTATGTGAACTGTCTCCCTTTTAGTCTTATTAACTTTACACTGCACTGGGTCATCCATCAGTTTTATACTTAGCTTTGCTGTAGTGGTCATGGGGATTAACGGCACCAAGAATGGTGAGATGTCCCACTTCATTTTTATTGGTTTAAGCATTCTTCAGAAGTCAGTTACTCATCAGCTGGTTGGGCACCTGCTGCTTGTTTGACATGAGAATGGTGTATCCAATTTTCTTTTCTTAAAACTTTAACAGCAAAGTAAGAACATAGTAAGATGGTATATGGCCCCTGCCGTTTAGGTTCTAATTTGGATTTTTGTGAAAATACTTTAACACTGTTGACGGGTATTAGTTGTTTAGCTTAAATAAGTAAGTTTTAATTAGAATAAATTACTTAAAGTTATAATATGGTGTGATTTATGCTGTTTGCCTCGCTTTGCTTAGCATGAGTAGCTAGATTTGCTGAAGTCTTTAGGCCCCAATAGAGTTAATTTTCTTAGTAATTTTCCTAGCGGCTGGTACAGTGCAGGTGACAGGGGTTATGCAGGTTTCTTTCTACTCCTAACAATTTGTACAATTGATTGTATTTACTGTAAGATGAGCCCACCTCTCTCACTCAATTGACTCCAGCACCCCGTATCTTGGTATAATTTCTTTCAATAAAGCTTTTACTACTCCTTTTGTGTCAGCTTTTAGTGTTGGGAAGGCTTCCATCCAGCCTGACAGTTGATCTACTGGGGCAGGGGGGAAACCTGTCTTGGACAAATTGTAAGAGATCATTCTTTGGAAAGATCATGCATTGTGCTAAGGCATTTGTAGAGAACAGCAGCTTAGAAAAACTGAATTCTTTTTCGGTTCAATGGCCAAAGTATTCTCAGTGAATAAGGACTAATACGGACTAGTGGCCTAAGCAACAAATTAGGAGAGGTTCTTTTTGACTGACCTGTTGAGAATTACAAGTTGCTTACTGCATCTGTAACTTCTCAAAAGGGGACAGTAGTCTCAGACTTCATAAATCATTATTACACAGAAGCTTGCATCTGTAAGCTTCTGACCTCAGAATCTATGAAGAAGCAGGTAGGTTTGATGAAAAGCTGTATTTATTGATTTTTGTACTAGTGAGCAGTAATATCTGTGCTGATTATGCTGTCTTTCTTGGAAAACTACTGCATTTTAATAATATGTAGGATGAGAATGAAGCATGCTGTGCATTCTTTGACATTTTCTTGAAGAACATCCTCATTCTTATGAATGTATCAGGTTTTTTTTTAGCATGATGAAGGTCACAATATAAATTAAGTGTATAATTCTTTTATGGCTGCGTAGCATATGTAGTATGTTATTTTGGCCACTACGTTGGACAACTGGCACAATAAATAATTGAAATGCTTTTCCTCATGTTTCACTAGAAGTCCCTCATCAATTCCCAATGGAGTTTCTGGTTACTCAGGGAATACCAGGTCCTCATTAACGCCTGGTTCTGTCAAGCTACTTGCTTCCTTTATGCAAGATATCCAGAACATTGGAAATGCTGACTCAGAAATTGTGAAGAACTGCGAGGTATTTGATGTTAAGGTTTATTTATTTATTTTTTAAAAAATATTAATGTATCAGTTTTGCATTTTGGAAGACAGACCTAATGATGGTATAATTTAGCAGTAAGATCTCTACATGTATGTGTTTATTCTTCATGATGGAACAAACCCTTTTACAATGTATGAACTAATCCTGTGAATGGATTTTATTACACTTCTGTCTTAGCTTTTACAATATCTTAGCTCTTTATCTTAGTGTTTTACAATACAGATATGAATATTTTTTTTCAAAGCTACAGTACTTAAAGATTGCAAGTTTTTGAACTGAAAAATGTAAACCTTTAAAATTCTAGCACTTCAAACTGGTCTGAAGCAATCCTAGAAATCAGAAGTTTTCTTACTAAGAATGGCTCTGTTTCAGTTGAATTATTTAGTTGTTCCATTTGTAAAGATGTGTAGATGATAAGTTTGTTTCCAGATTTAAAACAACACAAAAATAATAACGTAGGTTCAATGAGCTAATTCTCTCAAAGCCTTTTTTTAATGTTGGTTTTGTCCCTTTTTATTTAAAATTTTGTCATTATTTTTAGTCTCCGTAAGGAACATCAGGTTTCCACACCATGAGCTTGTTCCTGCAGAATTTTTGAGCTTTCTGGCTGTGGTCCATCAAACTGTCTCTTGACAGATGCTTAATTTGGTGCTCTTTAACAGCTCCAAGAAAAGAATGTAGATGTCTGTGTCTAGGCACATGCGTTCTATGTCTCGTGTCCTTTGCTTCAAGTACCAGGCTCCATAAACATTAGCATAAAATAGTTTTTAAAATTCAGATTTTACCACATTTTAGGAACCCTATGTATTTTGACTTTTTAAATTATCTTTGTGTTTTCACTGCTTATGCCTCATGTCCTTTAGCTGGATTGTTGAAGGGAAGAGTTTCTTGTTGAAGGAAATGATTCACTGGCCATGGGGATGTTTAACTATCAATTTAAAAATTGCCTATAATTTATTGAACTGGAATCAGCCTTTCCAAAACTTGACTATGCTTTTCTGTCAGCTGGTTTTACTTTTAAGTAATTTGATTTTTTTAAACTAGAATAACTCTCTTCCCTTGTTCATTTGTTTGTTGTTTTTTTTTTTTTTTTAAATGAAACTTGATTGTAGAGATGTGTTACCTTGCTGTCTAGAAGGACCTTTTTTTAAGTCAATGTGTCCATAGTGAATTGTTTCCATTGATTGACATGATAGGGGGCTGCCCGTGTTGTGGGGTGGGCAACCACAGTGCTGTTATTAAACCTTGTATTATGGCAACACCTAAGTATAAGATTGCAAAATCTGATCTTATTCTGTAGCTAGAGTAAAAGGTAAGAGATGCAGTATCACTGTGCTTTAATTATTTTTACTTTGTGATTAATAGACAAGGTGGCTACAGTTACTGAGACTGGTAGAAAAACAATGTCAGGAACAAATAGTCGCCCAGCAAGAGCAGTTTCGCCATCAGATCCAAGTAAGTAATGATTTGTTCATGTAGGTAGAATAGCCTGGATGTTTCTTTTGTCCCCCCACCACACCCCCCTGCAAACCAGTACAATACGGTCTCTGGTACTCCTGTGTTTTTCTGTAAGTACATCAGACAGGCAGTTAATGGAAGTGGATGACTGGAATGCTGATTTACAGGATGCGTATTTGAGACAGTCTTGGCTAATTAACAAAGTAACTGGTAGGAACCATTTCAGAAATACAGATTCTTGGATTATTTATTTTCAATTGTTCTGTTTTCACAAACATTTGGTTCAGAATGTCCACACGATAATTGGATTTTGTAGGTACAAGCTGTTTTTTAACTGTTGGACTGTATAATTTCTAATTTTGAGACATTGCAGTTTTCTCTTCATTAGAAAATGTTACGCAGCTTGTCATTCCCTCATCTAGACAGTACGTAGCATAGGAATACATTCACTGTAATAACTGAACACTTACTTCACCCTTCAGTTGGACACTCTCCTTTCTAAGAATGAAAAATGACCCATGTGAAGATTCACATTTTTGCTGAACCGTATTTATCCATTAAAACTGAAGAAATGTATATATGTATGTATAAGAGACAGTAATTCTATAAATACATAATGCTTAATATCTTCATCATTTTGGTTGCTGTTTTTCCCTTCCCTTTCCCGATGCCCTCTACACTAGTAGTAATCAACAGTTCCTGAACTGAATTAACAAGAGGTACTGTCCTTTTATCCTATCTCCTGTTTCTCCACCACCCTCTGGCGTTTTTTCCCCCCTCCCATCTCATTATTTCTGTCCCACCAGTGTTTCCTTACCCTTGTATTTCCTTCCTCTTACTGTAGTGGATTGATTCACTTGTTGCTAATTGTAGTCTTGACTAATCCATTGTGTTGACTTTGCCGGTGTTTGTCTTTGTTAATAGGAAAGGCTACCTCTGGAAGAGTTGAGTTTGTGGTATCAGCAGGGACTCACTAACTGCATGAATTGCCACATTAAATATAAAATTAACAGCTGTAACTTACTTTCAGTTATATGAATGCATTAGATAAAATAGATGTAGATGGCCCAAATTTAAACTGTTGTATCAGTGACCTAGTGAAAATACTGAAATACAGGCAACTCAAAACATGCTAATAAGAATAATAAAAAGACAAAACTAATCATGTACTATTTGGGGTAGAAAAGCAAGATGCTTCATTAGCATTAACATGACTCTGCCATAAGGCTTGCACTATGCTCTGTTTAAAGACCTTGTAAAAATACATCTACATCCCTGTGAAAATATGGATCAAGAGACCTTGAGTTCATTTTGGAATCACTGGGGTCAGCTCTTGCCTTAAGTGATTTATACACTAGAAGACAAGTGTGCTAATGACAAACTATCACCACCCGTGGATCATCCTGAGATCAGACTTTACTGACGAGGATTTAAAAAAAAAAGTTACCTACAGCCCAAAACTATAGAAATGTCATCTTTTCTTCTCTTGGAATTATTTGTGACTGCAAAGAGAAGTAAAAATGCTATTTAATTGGAATAGTAGCCTTTCATGTTTCCCGCACAAGGTATTAATGACAGAGATTGAATGTCAGCAGAGAATCTGATCAGTTTGTGGGGTTTTTCCTTCTCAGTTCTGTTTCTTCCCTTTTGTTCTCCGTTCCCTACCTTCCTCAACACAGTTGAATCACAGAATTAAAACACAAATGATTGCTGCAGTCATGATTTAAATCATTAGCACAACAAAAAAAATTTGTTATGGCAGAAAATTTAAGCCCTGTTTTTGGGCTTTTTTGGGGGGGGGAGGGTGTTGGTTTTTGCATAGAAAGACTGAGCTGAAATTGAATTGTTAAATCTATTGGCAGTAAAAGACATGAGGCTTGGTTCTGACTAGCGTTACATATAGGTTCCTCTGAAATTAAATTTTATTTTTTTATTTCTTACTTTCAGAGAACAAATGATTTTTGTTCAATGTGTGCTTTCCACTTGCTATTCATGTGTGAGTAACATACTGTAGTTCTGTGAAAAAAACATTAGTAGGGTTCCATGTTCTTAAAATTATTGCAAGTTTGTTGTTTCCTCCCCCCGAGGGAATTAGTTTGAAATGTGTTCTTGAAAACAACTATGTACTTGAAAACAACTATATACTCTGGTCTTGTAATGTGCAATAAGAGTTGTGTGCTTGCGCAGAGTTCAGTAATCTCAGTGTAACTCTGCAGAAGTGCTCATCGCTGGCCAGAGGACGCAGCCGCGGGCAGTAGTGTGAAATCTTTTCATAGCCCTTGGCAAAAACATTAGCTGTTTCTCCGAGCTGTTTCAGTATTCCAGTGCACAACTGTAAAACTTTTAAAAAGTTATTAATTATCTAATATATTGAAATAACTTTCCGCAGACATTGTAGACTAAAAAATAAATAACCTGTTAAATGGAGTGATCTAGTTATAGGGTTACTCCACTCCATCAGATACCAAAACAATCAAAATACAGATCTTTGTATTATATGAACCCCCTAATAACATTATCTAAATCAGATATTTTAAAGTCAAGTTTTATGCAAATAATCTTACAGAGGTACATTATTCCTATTGGTGTAATAGATTAATGGTCTATACTTCCATCAAAGCATCCTTGTAATCTTTAAAAATGTATATCCAAGTTATAAATTCTTTTAGATGTAAATTTAGCAAAAGACTTGTCCACCTCTAATGACATACATAGGTGTTTCTATTTCTTTAGCTGGCTGGTAGGTAACTATGGTTCTGAAGGCATGTAGTGAATGCATGGGGGTTTTTTTACATTAATAAATGACTACTGAGACTGTAATTCACTGCATGGAATTAAGGATTGTTCCCATGGACATTTTACTGTTATGCACAGTATGCATATATCTGCTTTATGCATGAGATGTCTACACATTGAAAAATTTGAATTATTTGAAATAAGTACTTTCTGATTCTCTCACTAATAACATGAATTGAAGATGCATCAAAATAGAAATGTGATTTGTGGCGTGATCTCACAGGAATTTTGCCTTTTGTTTTCCTGTAGCTGATTCAGGATGAGATAAGGCAGTTAGTGAAATTGCAGACCAGCAATTGGGGCGCCGGCAAGAGCAGAAGTTTGCCTGCCAAGCTTACAGACACTTTCTCATCACTAGAAAGTCAGATGGGGATGTGTTCTGAAATCTTTGAAGAACATGAGGGCATTGTCAATCAACTTAGATCTAATGAAGCAGAAAGTCAGCCAAATGCATCTGATCTGCATCAGGAATGTTTTGCAAACGATGCTTCGATGACTAGTGGGTATGGTACGCTTTCTGCCTCCCAGCTGAACCCCAGCAAATCCAACGGCATTAACAAGTGCACAGACTACATGGAGAAAACTTCCCAAGGACAGGGTGATGCAGCAGTATTGCAGAGTGATGCAGTTGTAGCCAGTGTTCAAAATAAAAGAGAACTTCCCCCCCAAAAAATAGAGGAAAATTTTTCATCAGGAAGGAACGATATTTTAGCTTTTTCTGCTGAATTTGAACATAAAGTTGATGAAGCTCAATGTGGAAAAAAACCCAGGTAAGTGATAAACTTTCCAAATATGTTAATTTATTGTAGACAGTCCCCATTCAGTAAACAGCTGTTGGTAACTGGAAACATGTAAGAATTGAATGGAACCTCTTGATTGTAAAAAATACTATGCTTCTTGGTAGATAAAGTTATTTGTTTAACCTAATGTTTCTGTGTGATGCGTATTTGCATCTGCAGTGTTTGTCTGTTGTAGATACATTGGGAGGGAGAATATGAAAATCTACTTTCTACTGCAAATTTTAGCTAAGATAGAGTTTGCGTATAGTGTTTAACTGTGCACCAGAATTTTAGGTGACTGATTTTATATGACAATTTTATATGACTGATACTTAGCTATTGTGCTTAACCAGTCTTTTTTGCTAGCTTGTGTGCGTGAGTTACAGCATTAAATTGTATCAGACAACAGTCAAACGTGTTGGTTTTTTTGGTTGATATTTGTTTTGCTCTATTCAATGGGCAGGTGGATCTACCAAGATTTTTTTTGAAAGATTGACTGGCTAATTTGACACTAATACTGACCAAGCACTGCTCTAGTTGTGCATAACTTGACAATGTAAAGTCTGTCCCTGTCAGCGTAGGCTGTAGTGGCAGTGGCTCCATGCGGTCACGAGACGTGTCAGAGGTCTTGTGGGCGGCTCGTTGCCTGTGAGTCCCTGAGAGTAGTTTGCAGAGATAAAAACTTCTCGCTCTATTGGGAAAATGGAGAATCGTGAAAACAAACTTGCATTTTGCTAGTAGATAATAAACCACAGAAGCAGCTTTCTTTAATTTAATTTGGAAATGCCTTATTTCAGCCTATCAGGTAGATTGTAACCTCATTGATATGTATGTTCTCTTCCTCCCTTCTGTTGGGATTTATTCCAGCATGTGATTCATGGAGCACAGTTCCATGAGGGAAGTAGCTGCAATTCATGGACCGCCAGGGAAACCTGGAGCTCAAGTAGCTCAATTCAAAAGTGGTTTTCAGTCTGAAAAACCTTTCTAAGACAACTTTTGAAATCACTCATGTATGATTTTTTTTTGGGCTCCATTTTATAAAAAAAATACAAGGTTCTTTCTTTGAAATTGCTTTCTGTTTTGTATTTATGTATTGTATTATATAGTTTGAAGGAAGAAAGGGTTCAAACCAAAGTGGAATAGTTCAGTTAACCCAAAATGTGTTTGCTGTTGTTTCTTAATTTTCAGTTGTAAACTTTTTTCATTCTTTCCACTGTATGTCCCAAAGTGGGACAATATGTAGTTTTTCAAAGTGTCACTTTTTAACAAAATGGGGAAATTGTTCCACATCTGCCACTAAGAATTTCAGGATGTTTTTGTTTCTGTTGCTTCTATATCTTGTTTCAATCTTCCTTATTGTTGAAGATTCTCTTGAGCTGGAAGGCATCCTTAATTTGTCTTAGTTGACATCATGTTTACAACCAGACTGATAACACAATAAGAAAACCCACTGCATTTACATTCCAGCTTAATTTTATGCTTTTGATCAGTAGCTGCTTCAACAGACCAAAAAAATAGTTGCCTGGCTAAAAATACGGAGCTCTTAGTTATGATTTTTTTTGTAGTAGGAAAGCCGTTTTGATGATGGGTGCAGTTGATTAGCACCTTTCCTTTCAGTGATTTGTGGTGGTGGTGTTGTTGTGTTGTTTTGCTTTTTACAACAAGCGCCCTAAAACATTTCAGCATGCATTCCTTCGTATCATTTCTCAAAAATGCACAAAGGCAGTGGAGTTTTAGTGCCTGTGTTTCACCTTGAAGAAGAAATTGATTTCATATCTCCACTAGAAAGGGCATATGTACTTACGGTATATGTGTGTGTCTCTTACCTTTTAGTAGATCTTTAACATCATGGGCACAAAAGTTGAAACAAAACCAACCAAAAAGAATAAATGCTGAAGGAGGATGTGTGAACTCTATGCAAGAAAATGAGCAAGCAAAGAAAATACCACTTGAGAACGTAAGTTTGTCATTTTATTTTATGGTGTCTTTCTAATTTTATTCTTGTCACTTGGTATTTTTTCAGTGTTATTGTATTTTCTGATTCAGTATGTGCTTTCATAGTTAGCTTTTAGCATTTCACTGAATTTCACTGAATTTTTAGAGTTGGAAGGGACCATAAAGATCATCTAGTCCAGCTCCCCTGCTGAAGCAGGATAAGCAGCAGGATTTGAGTAGTGGTGTTCCCGTTTGTGTGTTTAAAATTTATGGATCATTCTATACATACTCACCGAGCTATTTTGTCTAATTTTATTCCTTGCCTAATTTTTATCTTTATTTACCAGCAAGGCTTTTGACACTGTCTCCCATAACATCCTCATTGGAAAACTAAGGAAGTGTGGGCTGGATGAGGGGACAGTGAGGTGGATTGAGAACTGGCTATGTGACAGGACCCAAAGGGTAATGATTAATGGAGCAGGTTCAAGCTGGAGGCCTGTAACCAGTGGTGTCCCCCAGGGGTCAATACTTGGTCCAGTCCTGTTCAACGTATTCATCAGTGACCTGGACGAGGGGACAGAGTGTATCCTCAGCAAGTTTGCTGATGATACCAAGTTGGGTGGGGTGGCTGACACCCCGGAGGGCCGTGCTGCCATCCAGAGAGACCTGGACAGGCTGGAGAGCTGGGCAAGGAAGAACCTCATGAGGTTCAACAGGGAAAAGTGTAAGGTGCTACACCTGGGCAAGAAGAATGTCAGGCACCAATACAGGTTAGGCATGGACCTGCTGGAGCCAAGCTCCGAAGAGAAAGATCTGGGAGTCCTGGTAGACAGCAAAATGACAATGAGCAAGCAATGTGCTCTTGCGGCCAGGAAGGCCAACGGAATCCTGGGCTGCATAGGGAAGAGTGTGGCTAGTAGGTCGAGGGGAGTCATTCTCCCCCTCTACTCTGCACTGGTGAGGCCACAACTGGAGTATTGCATCCAGTTCTGGGCTCCCCAATTCAAGAGGGATAGGGAACTACTGGAAAGAGTCCAGCGAAGGGCAACAAAGATGATTAAAGGATTGGAGCATCTCCCTTATGAAGAAGGGCTAAGAGAGCTGGGACTCTTTAGTGTGGAGAAGAGAAGGCTGAGGGGAGACCTTATCAATGCCTATAAGTATCTCAAGGGTGGGTTGAAGGAGGAGGGAGCCAGACTCTTTTCAGTGGTTCCCAGTGACAGGATGAGGGGCAACGGGCACAAGTTGGAACATAGGAGGTTCCACTTGAATATGAGAAAGAATTTCTTCACGGTGAGGGTGACAGAGCCCTGGAACAGGCTGCCCAGGGAGGTTGTGGAGTCCCCTTCTTTGGAGATTTTCAAGACCCGCCTGGATGCAGTCCTGAGTAGCATTCTCTAAGCAATCCTGCTTCAGCAGGGGAGTTGGACTAGATGATCTATACGGTCCCTTCCAACTCTAAAAAAATTCAGTGAAATTCAGTGAAGTGGCACATGTTCTCTCCTTAGAGAGTAACAGTCACATTCTCAATTGAAGCTTCAGGTCATGGTAGTTTATTGTGCTCTATAATTTGTAGAAGGAAACCTGAAGTCAAACCCTGTTATGGTGGTTGGCATGCATAATTTCCATAAGAAATTTTTGGAAGGATCTTTGATTTCAGCTGGTAGTGTCACTTCTAGTACACAGAACTCTGTGTCTGGAGGCATTAGCCACTTTTTCAGGACAGATAGTATTCATCCAGATTGGGATTTCAAGTTGCAGGGATTTTTTGGTTTAGTTTGATTTGGTTTTTTTAGTCGTCTTAGCAGTCTCTTATGCTAAAATCCAAACTTTTATATAAATCATTTTTATTTTTATTTTTATTTTATTGTTTATGTAAGAATGAAACATTCTTTTATGACTGTGTATGACTATGATTTGGCTAAATTGAACTACTCCAAGCACAGTTACAGCACTGGTTACCAAAAGTAACTGACCCCATAATAGACATTTAGAAAATCTCTTTAGAAAATGGCTCTTTAGAACCATTTGTAATAGTGCCTATTGCTGTGACTGCTGAATTGCCTCAAAATACTACTTTTGAGAAGAATTTGGTGCCTTTCCCCCCACGTTCTTGAGTTAATGATTATGTATGCACACAAATCTGATTATTTTGGAAAGTTTAATCACACATAATATTTCTGATCCAAAAGGACATTTTGCAACATATTGTATGTTACATCATACATGTAACTATGAAGTTTTAGAATTACTTTCAGTATATTAATTGTCACAAACCTCTCTCCTTATGCTATTTTTAAGGAAATAATTCCTGAGATTCTGTGAATGACTCCACCTACAAGAGAATAGGAGACCTAGCAAATATGAACCACTTAATTCAAGGCAGGGTCTGTTTTCTTTCCTGTGGTCACTTTGGGGGTGATGCAGAGAGGGTAAGAGCAGCTGGTTGGACTTGCTGTCTCTAGTCTTCTATTGTCCGTGGAAACAAGATGTTACTTGGGGATATTTCAAACCAGGAGTTAAATTTATCTGCTGTGGATTGTCGCTTTTCTCTCTGAGCTTTTGAAAATACCTTTATCTTTCTATTCCTTTGTAAGAATTCAGTTGATACCCCTTCATTTTCCTTTCTTCCTCCTTAGGCAAAGGAGAATACCTAAATAAAAACATTAAGAGGGACAAAATAGCCTTGAGGTGAGATGGTACTTCATGCAAAAACTTGAAAAGCTTTAGTTCTAAATTTTTTTTCTTACTTACTTTTGTTAACTCAATGGTTACTACCCTGTTGAAGTCCTCCGTTGTATAAGCTGTGTAAATTTGCCAAAGGAACATGACTGTTAAGCTGCTGTAGTGGAACAAAAAGCCCTAGGTATGCTCCTAGAAAGGAGCAGTGCAAGATGACCATTTTAAAGCTATCCGCCCTTACTCAGTTGCTCTTGTATCACTGTGTTGTATCAATGACACTTCTTTTGATTAAAGAAAATGAGAATTGTAGCAAAACTTAAATTATGCGATTTTTTTTTTTTTCCCATGTATTGGTTGAAGATGTTTCTCTAATGAGCTAGGGAGGTTGCTTAGAAAATTTGGAGTGAAGAAGGGAAGGGTAGGTAGTATCTTGTCTATTTGAGATGATGGACAGTGTTTACCTCCAGATTTGTGGTAGGTGGAGTCATAACAGCTGAATATAAGAAATTCCAATCTTAGGATGAGGAAAGAGTAACACTTTATTGGTTACTCATCCCTCTATATACTTGCATCTCCTAAGGAGCAAGAAAGTTTAGATGAGCATCTAAAATACATATTTTTCTAACAGTTAATCTCAAAAATGCTCCACAAGTATGACATAGAAAATATTGCTGTCTTTTAATTATGTGACTTAGCTTAGTTCCCCTTTTGACTCTGGTTGCCCTAAATATAAATTGCATAGATTTGGATCATGCTGTATAATTAAATGTAATCTCTTAAAAAGACTAATAATGTTTACCTTTTTTTTTTTTTTTTTTAAACTGTACGCTTGTTTTTTTTTTTTACCTTGCATGGCAATTTTCGTTATAAATTTGTTTTTCCTTTGTAATTTTAGACAAACCTTACTGATGCTGCTTTGTCGCATTACACTTTTTACCTCAGTCAACCAAAGGAAAGTCCAAATTCCTTAGCATCTGAAGCCTCAGGTATAGTTAATTTCTTGTACTTAAATTTCCTTTTCTTTTGAATTATCATTTAAAAAAATTTACTAGACTGCATCTCCAATAACTTTGGGGAGGTGAGAGGGTTTGAGCACCGACAAGCTATTAAACTTTGATATAGCATAATCCTGCTTTTCTTGCTCTTGTGTTTGAAACTGAGGGTAGCTCCTGTGTGTCACTGCTGGCAGATGTAGGACATGCAGCATTTTTTTCTCCGCATTTCTCAACATTTCAAAGCTGAGCTTTATGTTCAAAACTGCTTCATAATGTAATTACTATTAAAATCATGGTGGGGTATCAAATGAATCTTTCAAATATTAGCATTATTTGTCTAGTAATCACAGGAGTGCATGGTAATAGAGACAGAATTCCTGTAAACCAAAGGCAGGATTCAATAATTGTGTGAATTGACAAGAAAAAAAATATGCATATTTAATTTTGGGGGGGAGATGTTTGCTTTCTGTGTTTTGGTATAGTTTTGCTTGTGTTGTTTTGGGGGTGTGTGTGGTATGAGGGGTGGTTGGTGGTGGTTTTTTGGGGTGGTGGTGTATGTGTGTGGGTTTTTGGGTTTGTTTTGGGGGTTTTTTGGTGGTGTGTTTTTTTTTTTTTTGTGAAAGCCAAACAACTAGTTCACATATTTTGATTGTAACAGGGTGAATTCATGTCAGTAACAAACAAGGGCACAGAGATGCAGCCCTACAAACTGTAGATTTATTGCTTCTTCACAACCCATTGAGAGAGGGACACACATAAGAAATTGAAGTGGGATTGAGACTGTATCTGGTCCTCTTGTGCCATCCCGTTTAGTCCTGGTAGTCTGTTTCTTTGCATGCTGTAGGATGCTGCTGAGTACCAAACCAAGGATTTTGTAGTTCTGTGTGGCTATCTAGGATTATTCCTTGGTAATACAAGTTTTAGGTGCTATAACAGAATCAGTAGAAATATAAAAGTTTGTGGTAAAGGAGGATTTGTTCCTTGAACACCAAAGAGTAAATCTATATGTTTTCACTGATTTATAGCTTTTGTTACTGATGCTGTGTGATGTAATACTCATTATGTTGCTTGAGCTTTGCATTGAGACTTTTGTGACTTCTGATAACAAATGCTTTAGTGAGATTCTTAAGCAATAGATGCAAATACTTCATACAGCATTCTTGTTAGCTGACAAAGTAACATTTTACTAATGGATTTTGGGATTCCTGTTCTATAGTCATGAGCTCGAAATTTGTAATTTTTTTTTCTTTAATTTTTTTCTTCTTATCAGGACTTTCTTACTGGAAACTAGATGAAAAGGAGATGTATCACTCCTTACCAGAGAATTTCAGAAGTGAGTTCACTGATATTTTCTCCACAAAAGTGTCACCAGATCAGGTAAACTTTATATGTGTTTTAAAAATTGTCTTATAGTTGCTTGTTATCTTTGGTTTTTTCTATGATGGAAAGAATCAGCCCTCCAGAAGCTAACTTTTCTCTGAGAACTCTTTTGTTAGCTCAATATTTTGTATTCTGTTTTTGCATTATTCATTACCCTCCCTGAAGTCACTTGGAATATGTTGACCTTGTTTTGTCATTTAAAAGAAACTGTGTATGTAGGAGATTAAAAGAGACTAACTAGTATGTTAAAGGTGTGTGTGCCTCATTGAGGACCCTTTTTTAGATAGGGAGCATTGAGTAAAGCCTTATTCTGTTCTGAACTGATTTGTTAGCTAAACCCACCCCACAACTTATTTATCTATATTGGGGATGGAGGGTTGCATTCAGATAAACTCATGTTGCAATTTTTCCTGTTGAAGTTATCTTCTGCTGATGAAACGAAGCCATCATCATTGAAGGATATTTATCATAAAAGACAGAGGGAGAACAAGCAGCTGCCAGACCAGAATTTTATGCTGCCTTCGCAGTCAAGTCACCCACCAGAGGTAAAATCAATTTCCTTACTTCTCGGCTCAGTTTGAAGATACGGTTACAGACTGGTTTCACATTAATTGGCCCCTGCTGCCACCTCCAGTGTTATGCTGGAACAGCAATTTGTGAAGCCCAGTGATGAAGCAGATTGGGAGGGGATCCAGCTGAAAAGAACCTCTAAGAATACCCTGGGTAAACGGCACCTTTGCTGCACAACCTTGAGGATGGCGCAGGGACGGATCTGCTTACACTGAGGCTGCAGCTGATGAAATGCATGTGGAACTGCAGTCACAGGAGCAAAGTTTTCTTACTATTTCCCACAAGACAAGTTAATTTCACTTGTGAAACAGAAGAGGCACAGGTTGTAGAAATATTCTTTATCATATCTGTTTCTTTACACAGCTTTCGGTCTTGTTCAAAATCCAGTAATGATGGCTGCTGCGTGACTATCTTGTTCACATAATCTATGAAGTGATTTCTCATAACGGTACAAAGTTACTGTTTCAACCTACAAGTAGACATCATAGTCTTTCTATTTACATAACTGAAATTTCAAAGGTTTTCTAGACAGCTACAGATGTCTTTTATTCTTAATGGAAACTTAGAAACTCAAGTTGCAAACGATGGGAATATGCACGATCATCTAAGCTGTTGCAGGTCCCTTCATCTTGCTTGTTGCTACCAAATGATTGTAGTAATAGTAAACATAATTCCTGCAGTATATTATATGGATTACTGATGTCTTCAGATAAACTCTGTTTACAGGAACAAAACTTAAATCATAATTTTTTTTGCATTATAACTTTTTCCTAGATCTTGACGTTAGACCCAACCCTGCATATGAAACCAGGTCAGCAGAACCCAGGATGCTGTGTTTTCAAGATTCCTGAAGAGACTACTCCTTTTTCTCCAGACTCTATGGCGGAGCCCGGGTTTCCAAGTCATTGTGACACAGACTCTTTTTCACAGACAAGTAATTCATCTCAGTTAGATGATTCTCCAAAATATCCTGCCAGCAGCAGAGCTGTGCATTTGGACCTCTGGAGAAATCGCCCATTCCAAAATGAAACCAAGACCAGCTGTCCCTTTCCAATGGCATATACGGATGCTAATAATGATAATTCAGTCAACACTGAGGAGGAAGAAACACTGACTCTAACTCCATCTTCTGTTACTCAGTGTGCTGACAGCAGTTTGCCAGAATATAGTCTTTCAGTGACATCTGTTGAAGATCCTGTGATAATGTCAAAGTAAGTAATTTTTTATTTTTTTTTTAAAGCTGTAGAGTTGGTACTTTTATGAAAGAAGTGAAACTTAACGATACTAGTATAACAAACAAAATTTTTGAGTTCTGTTTTCTTAGAACATAGCTGGATATTGCTGCTTTTTCCCCTCCTTTTTTTCCCTCCCCTGAAGTACGCATGGCATATAAATGTAACGGTCATTTTCCACTTCTTAAAATTGTCTTTCTTTAGACCATACTATTTAATCTTCTTTAGATCGTGCTATTTAATCTGAGGCACAGTATTTATGCTCTGTCTTCCTTGGATGTCAAAGCCTTAAACGGAAGGCAAAACAATTTTCTATGTTTTAATGCTTTGGTTATTTATTTTTATACGTTAAAATAAAGATACATGCTTCCTTCATAGGCTGTATGAGGGAGTTAATTTAGGCGGAGAATATCAAAGTTGTGTGGGGATTATGGTTTCCTATTTAGAGTCAAATGGTGGGAGAATTTCAGAATTACTGCACTTAGCAAATGGGAGGTACTTATTTTTCCTATTGAAGCTCTCACGATTTGCACATGGACAAGCAGACATGGCATATAGTCCACGTGTGGGGGCTTTTGTAGGGGTCATGGTTTCGAGACAGTGCAGCGTTTGGGTATTCCTATTTTAATTTTACATGCATAGTTTCCAGTGCATAGCAAAGGAGAGAAAAGAGTATGTATAATTTCTCTATATTGTTATTTATATGCTGAGTTCATTTTGTGGGAATGAATACAGCAATGCATGGTCATGTGGATAGCTGGAAATTTTTTTGTTCTTAATTTTGAAAATAGGATTAGGCAGAACTTGAGGGAAAAACATGCTCGACACATAGCTGATCTACGAGCTTACTATGAATCTGAGATACAGAGCTTAAAACAGCAGCTAGAGGCAAGCCATAAAAATGCTTCATCTGAAGACTTGAAGAAAATCAATCAAAATCTTGCTGACAGGTACTGTTTGTCCTCACTTGTCCTCGTCCTCTGTTACATGGTTTTCTTTCCACTTTAAAAACTGAGTATGCTTGTTTATAATCTTGAAAAGTTTATGCCCCTCTTCAATTCTGAAGATTTCATGCATCTATGACAGTAATATTTTCCTATTAAATATAATTTTTACGTTATTTAATGCAGCTGTTTAAGATCAGTTTAAAATTATTGGTAGGCAGCAAGTGTGATGTTTGGCCCAGAGGTCTTGTTTGACCTGATTTTTCCTGATGCCAGTGTAAGTTTTGCTCAAGAAAGGGTGGCAGGCTGAGGTAGTCATCAGCAATTTGCAATGGAACCATCTCTGTTGTAAGAGTGCTCACCTGTCACACTGGTGAACATCATCCCTCTTTACCTTTCCTGTCAAAACTACAGATGATACAGGACCAATCTTGAATTCACTGGTAGCTTTATAAAGCAAATTTTCCAATCAGTGCTCTTTGACCGGATCTCGCTACTGGAATCTGTGTGCCTCACCTATATATTCCATTAGATGTAGCTTGAATGTTTGCTATATATAGAAGTTTGATGTGATTTTTATATCATTATTGCCAGTCAAAATACTTATTGTAAATTTAGACAGCTAAAATGCTTCACAAAATTTATGCCCCTCAGAATAATTGAAAAAGCGCGTGGGCAGTTAGGACTCTTTTGTACTTATCTTCCAGCGCTAGTGTGTTATAACTATTAAAAGTGACTTCTGAGCAGTCATTAATTGAGTTAAAGTAGCTTGTGATATGATTTCACTCATTAATTATCACACAGCATCATCAATTAGCTGAAGTGGAGCTCTGCGCTGGTGCATCTCAGCTGCTTTCGGTTCTGCAGCTCTTACGCTCCGAGCCATCTGGAGTCCCTGCACGTGTTCCCAGTTTGCTGCTTGCCCTCCATAGGCACCACAGCCCTTCCCAGCAGGGACTCCGGGTGCTCGCTGCAACGGCCAAAGACTATGGGAGAATGTCACAGGCTGGGCACCCAAATTCGTGGAGATGCTTGAGGAAGGAAAAAAGGCTATAAAATGTAGACTTATTATTTGAAAATTTCAAGAAGTTTTTGTGATCTGTATCTTCCGAATAGGTGTGACCAATTAGATGCAGCTCTGAATGAAGCAAGCGCTCGCATAAAAACCCTTGAAGATAAGAATAATATGCTAGAAAAGCAAGTGGTAAGTATGTATTCTCAATTCAAATTGCTTTTTAACTAAAAGGGTAAGAGAATGCACCTGTTCATTATTAGGTTGATCTGTGTTTCCTTACCTTTCTTTATTTTCAACCTTTCTCCTTAATATATGACATCAGCCAATATGTTACAGCGGTGACTTTCCTGGCTGAGTTCCTTAAGACTCTCTATTTGAATCTACTTTTGATTATGAACTTCCTTTCCAGGTCATCAGGGATCAAACAATGTCCAAGAGTGAAATATTGTGATGCGTTTATGGTGTCTCTCTTTGGTTTGGGTTGGTTTTTTTTTTTAATTGATTTTCGTTTAGTTGCTTTCTCTTTAATTTCTTATTCGAGCTGTGGTAAAAGCAAATCTCATCTGCACGAGGGCACAAATATTCTAAGTATATTTATAGAGTCTTTCTGGCTAGGTCAGAGCAGTTTGCTTATGGCTGCATTTATTGGTCAAAGAACAGGACACTTTTCATGAAAGTTAGAACACCTGGAGAGACTAATCCCTTCCACCTTTTTTAGACATATTTCTGTGTTGGGAAGCAAGACAATCAGCTGGGATTAGGGGCCTAACCTCTAAATATTTTAAGTCCCATAAAATTAATAGAACTTTTGGGGTTTTAGTCTCCTTTTTCATTCTTTATACATCACAGAAATGAGCAAAAATCTTGTTTAGTTCCTGTACAGATGTACTCTTTGTTTTCTGTGTAGGTGATTTTTTTAGATTATGCTTTGTACTGAAATAAAAAAAACCTACCAGGCAAGCGTTATGATGGATGGGGTATTTTTCTCTTACAGGCAGATTGGAGAGAACGCTTTTATGCAGTCAGTGATACTTCCAAAGTTTTGCAAGAACGTATTGAAGAAATGCGCACAAATAATAAAGAGAAGGATAACACTATCAGTCGACTAAAATCGAGGCTTAAAGATCTAGAGGAAGCATTTGAAAAAGCTTACAAGTTATCTGATAATAAAAATACAAGGCTGAAGGAAGAAAATAAAATGTTCCAAAACGTAAGTAAGAGAATGGGCAATGGTGTTTACAGTTGCACAGCGTGTTACAAACACAGTCCTGGGTTTTGTAAAACTGCTCAAAGTTTACCATCGTAAAGTCTTAATGTGCAGCTAAAAGAACAGATATTATTCAGCTGACTGCTTAGTAGGCGAGATGTTAAGTGACACTATGATCCTAATAGGTATTTGAAACCAGGTATTTAATGCAGCAAGTGTGTACTTGATGTGATAACACTTGTCATAGTCCATCTCAGGTATTTTATTATGCACTATTAGTTCACTTTATTTTTAGAGGAAATTAGGAAATTATTTTGGAACAAGTTATTTTTTTCCTCTCAATCTTATTGGGAATGGACTGAATTTCTTTAATCATCACAGCTTGATAAAACTGTTAATTTTATGTGTGACTTCAGACTGAATCAAAAGAATTGTTCCTGTGATTCTTCAGTAATACCTTCACAGAATGTTTAAATGGATTTGTTTTTTGCAAAATGGGCATTAGCTGGAAAAGCTACATTATGCTTTAACTCCTTTTTTAAATTAAAATTTCAAAATACAAAGTCAGCTTTAACAAGTCAGTGAGGAATTTTACTGGTTTGTTCTGGTCCTTTGGTTTCTTTAGAGATAAATAATTTGAACACTAGAAATCCGTTGTGTAAATAGCTCTGTCTCCTCTTGTCCTGTCTGTAACTTTTTGTTCCAATTGGAAGATGCTAGAACTTAACAGATAATACTAAAGTACATTGTGTGTCCCCTGTAGTGCTTCTGCCTGTGTTAAACAAGCAGTTTAGATGACTTTACAGCAGTCAACAAAACTGTTAATTGTATATAGTCTCAGTGTGGGTTTGTGTGTTCCTTTTTTGTTTGTTTTTGCTTTAGCTTTTAGGAGAATACGAGTCCCTTGGAAAAGAACATGAAAGAGTAAAGGTAAGTACGTGCTAGTTAATTGAAAATACCAAACACGCAAAATACATGATAATGTGCCACAGAATTAACTTAAGTATTTTGAAAAAGATCAAACAGAAAGATCCATATTTATTTTAACTGGTAGCTTCTTACTACATCTTCAAATCCCAGGAAAGGGAAAAGGAGGGAGTTTGGAATGTATCGTTTTCCAGTCATAGGCAGTAAAAATATTGTAAAGTCAAAGCCAAAGAAATTTAATGGACTTTGCTTTCAAATAGGAAGGTGTATTTAACATACTGTTGTCATGACTGATGAAGAGTTAGTAATTTTTCTTTTAATACAGTTCTGTAGTTCTAGGCTTTTTACTTTTTTTTCTTTGTGTACTTGTAGGATACATTAAATGCAACTGAAAACAAATTGCTTGATGCAAACACGCAGATTTCTGATCTGAAAAGGTAAATGAGAAACTGTCTTATTGCTATTTTAACAATATGAAATATAGACTATGGCCTAAACATTTACTCCTAGATTATGAAGGCTGTATATCTCACAATTTTAATTACATCTTGTGAAGCATTTTATATTACTTTGTTACTTTGTACACATTGTAAATATCTTGTTCTTTTAGGATAGGTGTTTGGTTTTTTTCTGCTTCCTCAAACACAACATCTTCCAGTGGGATGTAATTAATTGCTGCCTTTCTGCTGGTTGTCACTTAGCCCAGCCAGGCCACTGCTCAAGCTTCTACTGCTACAGTTGTCTCCTCAGGAGCTCCCGTCTTCAGCTAACCAGTCTCTGCTGTGGTTTTCAGGAGCAAGGATGCTGACAGGAGTTTGCTGTTCAAGATTATGGCTCCTAGGCATGAGTAAAGGACAGAAAGATATTCTGTGTATAGAGCAGGGACAATATATCCTGTAGATGTCCCTCATGCTACCTGGATCTATTTTTTCCTTGGGAGAACAGAAATTCATTGAGCTTTATACTTTCTGGGTAGGCCCTAGGCAAAACGTATGTGACCATCAAGGTGTTTACAGTTATAACGTATCCTCTAGTTCGGGATTTCTCAGCCACTCCTTGTCAAGGATGGTAGACAGCACACTGGCTCAGGGAAGTCTGGAGGGGTGGGAGGAGAGGACATCTGAGAGGACTCTAGGGCAGGCATTGTAGAACTGTTAATGAGGTGAAGTTCCACATCATTCATCTCCCTTTGAGCTTCTTCTCTGGGTATGTGCTGTCATCATTTCCTTTCATGTTTTTATATGAGCAGCTGAAACCCAGATTGCTAGGAAGATATTTTTGTGTGTGTGATTTTTGATGATTCTTCTAGAAATGTGGCTACAAGTTTCACCTCAAAAATTCATTCCAAATATCACTGCCACCAAGCATTAACCTGTACATAGTCTTCAGCCAAAACCAGAAAAATAGCAAATGTGGTCCTTGGGAGATGTCACAGTCCTTTTCTCTGCTGCTTAGACTACCCAATTTTTCAAGAAGAAGAACAGAAAGAATGAATAGAAAGAATTTAAGAAAGGAATAGAAGGAAGCCTTCTGGAACAGTGGAGTTACCTGAGTGACGCACAGGAGAAGGAGCCACTCATTAAAACCAGTCAGGGTGGAGGAAAAATGTTCGTGTTTTACTTTCCCCAACCCCTCTGAGTTGAATGCTTTGGTCCACAGCAATATCTCCTGGTCTTGTCTTTCTAGCTAGGTTACCTAATTTATTTAACTCAGAATTCCAATACATATTTATATATGTATTTCGATAGATAGCTACATAGATAAGACGTAGTAGTTGTTCTTGTTCTGCTTCACCCAAGATATCTGAATAAAAATGAGTAAACTTTAAGTATTTCTTAGGTATCTCTTTTATGTCTTTTAAATCATCTTATAATGCATCTTTGCTTCTTCCACATTAGGACAATTTCAAAACTTGAAGCTCAGCTCAAGCAGGTAGAACACGAAAATATGTTGAAACTGCGCCATATTACTGAAAGTCATTTAAGAACCTCTTGTGCCAAGTAAGTAAATGTTCTAACAATGTGAAAACAGGTCGTGTGTTTTAGAATACTTTTTAATGTGTTTTGCTAAAAATTGGTAAAGATAAAGATGTCTGTCTATAGGCTAAACTGGATTAAACATGTGATGTAATCCAGAGACTTCACATGCCAAGAAATTATTAAAAATAAATAAATAAATCGGATAATACATGCGTGACTTGGCAGACTGTCTCTAGTCTTCCTAAGTCAGTGTTTGATAGGTCTCAGGTGCTCAGGGATTCCCATGCTCAACAAAGATCTTGGGAATAAAATTTAATAGTCCAATTAGACATTAGAGGTTTTCTTTGTGTCATTGATTTGAAAAGCTGATAACTACATCTTATGTTTCTAAATACAGTTTGTACAGGTATCCTGAGAGTAGAGTGGAAGTTCAAATAGAATGCGTACTCTAGTTTGAATTGCACAAAATCACTCTCAGGTCATCAACAGTGACTTTTTCTTGTTCAGGTTTTTTGGTTTTTATTTTTCTAATAAATGGCAAAAGGAAAGCTGGGGTCAGATGCTCTGAAATATTGCAGTAATCTATGTCAACATATGGTTTTGGGTTTTTTTTAATATTTTTTTTTTACTTTACAAACATGTTTTAAAAAACAGGGTTTTTTTTCCGTGGTATTTATGAGTTTATTGCATATTTGTTATTGTTTCTGTTTAACTAGAATAAATAGCTGGATTTTCTTTTTGTTTTCCCTTAAATTAAAAAAAAAAAGGAGAAAAAATTCTGAAGCCTTTCATAATTTTTGAAGTTTTTTGTTCCCACAGTAAGTTGGCAACTCCTGATGTCAGCAGGCGAAAGTGGTTGATACCAGGAGCAGAGTATTCAATCTTCACTGGCCAGCCTTTGGAAGTCCAAGAAAGCCCCAAAGATAACAGATTAGAAGAAACCTATATTCCTTCTAGGTGAGCTGGTTTCCTTCAGTCTCCACTATGATGTGAAATCCTAAAATACTGAACTTCTAAAAATAGTTTTATCCAAAATTGACTAGATCCATATTTCCAGATTTTCTACTTGTTGAGTTCTAAAAAAATGCCTTGATGTTGTTGATGCTATACAATTCCTTACAACCAAACCAACCTCCTTCCTTTGCTAACCTGGTATGAAGCAACGAGCAGCAGCCTTCACTACCTTCCTTGAAATACCAGAAAGCTTCAGCTGCATCTTCTGTCACTGTCTTTACGCTCTGTGTTTGTGTCCAGTTCCACTCTGAGTTTGGACACAGTGAACTCTGTTGTAGAGTATATGAGCTCTAGATGTTGGCTGCAGCTTTCCATCAGTGTGAAGCTTCAGGTGTAACTTAGGGTGCAATTTAGTAGTTTGTCTTCTTACTCAGCAGTTTCTAAAGGCTCTGTCAGCACATATTTAGTTCTGAGAACATGTCAAGTCACCAAATTTAACTCACACTGTTCAACTTTAGATTCTTGAATTGGCTATTAGATGATCCTCTGAGGTTCTTGGCTGAAATTAAAAAGCACCCTTAAAATTCCTGGTTTGAGGACTTTAAAGCTCTAACCGAATTTCTCCAGGTTTTTGTTTATTCAGCCAGTATTTGGCTATATGAAATAAAGTAAAAAAAAAAAAAAGATCTTTTTTTCCCTTTACTGCCTCGCTTGCTTTAAGGCACCATTCTCCTCCTGAGAAAGACTCCTCACAAGACGACTCTTCAACAAACACAATAGTAAACAAAGAGAATGAGATGTCAGAAGCACCGATTATACAAGCATTTAAAGAACTTGAAGAAGGAAAAGCATTTAAAGACTGGGGTACACAGACAGAAAAAGAAGATACATCAACTAGTAATTTTTATTTTTATATTCCTGAACTTGTGTTTATTGGCTTTTCTCTGTTTGCATATCTTGGTTTTGTTATTCTCAGCATTAACGTCCATCGGGCTTGAGTGATGAGATAAAAACAGTTTTAGTATGCAAACTTGTGGAGTTTTCCTAAGAAAATTCAAAATGATATAGCTAAGTGACTTGTTTAAAATAGAGGGAATGCAAAGGTTGCTGTTAGGTCTCATGCTAGTGAGTAGTTAATGTCCTTTTTCTAAGAATATCTCGGTATTTATAAACAGTTAATGGAGTCCTAACAAAGCTCTGGCTGGCTCTACATCCATTTAAGTTTTGTTCTCATGGGGTTGTATCAGAATGTTATGAAGAGAGCTGGTGTGCGTGCTGTAGGACTGCACCGGGGTGTTCTAACAACACTGATTTAGGAAGCCTTTTAATTAGAAAACATCGAGTCTTTCATAAATGCTTATATTCTTGTTTCAGGCAAGTACTCCAACCCTCTTTCCCAAAAGATGCTTTTGTCCTGCTTTCCACTGTCTCTTTATTAAATCAGTGTTATTTAGCATTGTTTCTCCCACATTTCTCCCTTTTTAATGCGTTAAACTATCTGTTTCATTAATATGATGAGCAGGAAGTGAGACTTGAGCGAAACAGCACAAATATGTTGAAGTGAGGCAGACTAAGTGCAGTCTTTGTACACTGAAAGCTGAGTACGGGAGAATATTTGTGAGTTCTTGTACTGAAAAAAGATTGATTAATGTAATAACTTTTTCCTCTTAATTAGAAACATCAAATCGACGTCAGACTGTTGGGTTTGTTGAAACTTCTTTAGTTGCTAACCGATCCCCAGAGAAAGGAAAAGATCAACACAGACCGAAACGGTACAGTTCTCCTTGTGGCCAGAGGTCATCGTCCCTTCCTCCTGCAAACAGGAAATCGAATACTCCAAGTAAGTGCTTTCCTGAGGTTTGGTTTGTCTTACTCAAAAAGTAGAAACAAATAATGAAAGGCTGCTCTAGAAGAAAGAAAAATGAAGGCAGGATTTCTGCATTATTCTATGAGAGAGTCTGAAAAATACCCTTGTCTATAATCATAGAAAACGTGAGAGTTCTGAGTTTATTTTCATTATTCTGTGGTACGATGGACTTTTCATCTAATTTAAATAAACATGAAGACAGCTTTGAAAAGCATTCTTTTAAAACGTAAGCATCTGATCACACGAGTGGGAGATGCTGCATTGGGAGAAGTTTTAGGTAGTTAAACGTACTTTGTCTTTTGCAGCAACAAGAGAGATAATGTTGGCACCAGTGTCTGTGACGTACAGCCCGAAACGATCTCCAAAAGAAAACCTCTCTCCTGGATTTAGCCATTTGCTCAGCAAAAATGAAAACACAGTGACGAGGTACGAGTTTAATGAATACAATTGTGTTCTGATCGTTATTAGAGCAGCAGTATGTTCATGCAGGCTTAATGCTGCCACTGCTGTTTCATGGTCATTAAGTCCTAGTAAATGAGTCATGTGAAGATTTCTGAATATAAAGCTAAGTCTTACTTTTTAAAATCTGGCAAGAAAAATCTAGAGTGATTTCACCAAGATCAGACGTTGGTTTTACTATTGGCACGAGATTGATCAGTGACAAAGAAGTGATAGAATTGTTTTGTGGAGTAAGTCCAGATCCACGTGCCGCTTATCAGGAAATGTAAATAAAAGTTGAAAGTAGGATGTACCTGCCTATCGTGGCACTTACAGACATGTTAAAAGATACATAAACTGAACTTTCTGCTAACTGTACTAGATACCGTGGTTTCTATAGACATCTTTGCTTGGCAAGGCCTGTAGAGTTTCAGAGAACATACTTAGCTGTGAGATCCAAGTGCAGGACATGCATGAGGAAGAAGTGTGTAGCACTGCTCCGGTGGTTCTTGAGGATGACAACATGGGAGCTCAGCGTGTTTGGGAGCGACAGCTTGGCCTGCTCCTGAAAGAGAGTCACATGAATGAGGTATTTGGTGTGTGCAAATATATCTGGGTACAGTACCATTAGCAGTCATCAGAAGACTTGCAATGCCTGTGGGATAGAAATTGACAATTTGTTTATTTAACCAAAAGGTGAAAGTAGAAAATAATGTATCGGTTGATACATAGTTTCTAGCAAGTAATTGTGGTGTGCTTCCTGTTCTGTAGATTTGACATACTTCTAGATGACCTGGAAACTGGTCCTACATCTACTTCACAGCACAATCACCCAAGAAAAAGGCTCCAGTTTCTCTCACTAGATGACGCAGAAGGTAATCTGTCAAAAGTGGGGGAAAATTCTTCTTTATTTTTTTTACCACAATTTCTTCCAGATTAGTAACAGCTGCTTAAATAGAAAGCTGACACTTTATGAAGTCCAACTTTTAAAAATCCTCTAGACCTTGTCGTATTCCTGTACAGAGAAATACCATTCATACAGTATTTTATGTATTTGTGTGTGTGTGTGCACACACACACTGGAACAACAAAAATAATTACATTGAGAAAGAAGGGCAATATGTTTTCCTGTGCTTAACTCAGTTATAAAATGCATATATCAGTAGGGTCTATATGAAGATGTACATACTCAGCCATACTAATAAAATTCTATTGCTAAACATTGCATTACAGATAGTAAAGAGCAACTCTAATAAAGCCAGTTGTTTCAGTTTTTTTAAACTGTTTGATTGAACTAAATCTTTTCTCACTTTTGTAATTCTTGTCACAATGTTCTGCTTTTGTTTTTATTAATGCTTTTATTTAGACTAGTGTTTTCATGACAACTAGTCTACATGGTGATATTTAGAAATGCTGTACCAGTAAAAGTAATTTTACTAATTTTTCCTAATTAGCACAGTTCAGTAATTTGTTTGTAACCAAAAAAATGTGCTGTGTTATAAAGATCACTCGAAAGATGACCCATACAAATGTTTCACATTCTTCTGAGAAGTTTGCTGAAGGCAAGCTAAGGAGGCTTTGCTAGTCGCTGTCCTCAGCTTATATACCTCCAAGATTCCACTCCTTTTCTTGTTGTTAGTTTCTTTTTCTGTCCTGTGTAACACTTTCAGACAATTGCAAAACAAATAAAAAGACCCCTATTTTGTTGACAGGAAGGCAGCATTCAGGCGTCAGGCACAGCTCCTGTGCTGAATCCATCAATACTGGAATGAAGAAGGCGGCAGCGTGGGACGAGAGGAGCGTGGCACAAAAATATGAGCCAGTGCTATCACCTTGTGAGGGAGACTTCAAGTACGCAACGAGGATTACGACTCTGGCTGAAACAGAGAGGCTTTTTGATGAGCTGACTCAAGAAAAGCAACAGGCAAAGATTATTTTTATTATAAAGTTGTGATGAAACATAGTTGTATGAGCGGTGAGGGATGTAGCTGTATAACTGCAATGCGTGGCTGAAATTCACGCACAGTTTCTAGGAATGTGCCATTGTCCTTCCCTGCTCTACTTCCCATACTCCAATCCTTTCCTGTCCCTAACTTCATTAAAGGAGAGGCACTTTAACGTAAACACAGTGTGGATGGAAGAGTTGGAGTGAATTTACTTTCTTCCTTAACGGACAATGTTTTAAATCAGCCTTTCAAGCAAGGAAGGTTATTCTGGCAACTAAGAGTGCTCTCTTCAAAATAATCCTAGAGAGGGTCTGCTTATGAATGTTAACTTTTGTATCAGTTTTGTATGGCACAGTATTTAAGAACACTGAATATGTATCTGTATTCTGTACACATCGTTTCCCTTTCTGTAAGGTTAGTCAGGAAGGTTTATATTGGTTCTTGAAACTATAATTTACAGCTGAAGTATTTTCTGTTATTAGATCGAGGCTGCATTGAGTCGAATACCTTGTTCTGGTGGAAGAATGACCTTGCAAGCAAGATTAAATCAGGTGAAAAAGCTTTTACATATGACTGTTCTCTTAAGCTGCTCTTCCACAATTTGAGAATATATAGTGTATATCAAAGTTATGCTGTATAACAAGTGGAATTACTATGGGAGTTTTTTCCACAGCACTGAGAATTGTTCCTGAATATGGCTGAATTTTGAATCTGTCTGAAAGATGGTTCTCTAGCCTTTACTCCATACGTGCAAACGTTTGATCCCTCCCCACCACCACAAACTGACAACTTTTCTTGTGTGTGTGTGTATGTATACAAGAAAAAGTTTGTGTATACATATATATCATATATATTCATACTACACAGTGTATATTCTGCATAAGACTGTTTATATCTTCTATTTTTTGTACGTGGGATGTATTTTTCCGAGTTACTACAAGAATAGTCTGCTGTTGTGGTAACGCTGAGAGGTAGATAAAGGCAATACATTAAGAAAATGCAGTGACTGTGAAATAAATCCCTGCAGCTGTAGAGAGGATGTTAGGCTGTAGAAGAAAGTGCAAAGTTTAGGTTTCATTTGTTTGGTTGTTTTTTGTCTACTTGAAAGTATAAAGAAGAAGAAAAGAAGGCAAAAATAGAAGTGTAGGTGGAATACAGGAGAGAGCCCTCTTGGGAAAGCTCTGCAGACTCTTCTAATAAAAACAAGGGTCTCAAAGTTGTGTTTTAGAGGTCTCTGCAAAGCCTACAACTTCAGCATTTCCTAAATTGTAATCCCAGGCTTTGTTATCAATTTATCAATTTGAAAATAAAAGTGCATTTTAGTAAATCAATACTTCCACTCGCTACAGTTGTCTGCTGTTTCCTAAAAGTGTCTCCCTAATTATCAGCCTATCTTACTTTGTGTCAAGTTTATCTCATGGAGTTTCGTAAGTCACATTGGGGAAAAAAAACCCAAAATACCTGAAACAGTTTAAAAAAAAAAAAAAAAAAGCCAACAACCCACAAATACAGACATAAAAGTCGTACAACAAGTTTGTAGGTCTGGCTGTAGTTTTTGGGTGCTAACAGAATGCTAGTAATGCGTTAAAAAAGATACGTAGTAGGAATAATAGTAATTTCTTCATTTTAGAAGGATCATTGGATTTTCCTGTATGTTATTATAATCCTTTTTTTTTTTCTTTTTCTTTAACTGTTTCTTTTAGGAAGCCCTGGAAGATCGCTTGGAAAGAATTAATAGAGATTTGGGGTCAATACGCATGACTCTGAAAAGATTTCATGTTTTACGTACCTCTGCAAATCTTTGACAATTCTCTCTTGAATGCAAATATGCTTTCTTTTTTTTTTTGTTTGCACTAATATGTAATGATGCACTCAGTAAATGCAAATTGTTTTGTATTTTTATAAACCCTCAATAGTAGTTTTACAACCATGTTATCCTTTACAAACAGCAATATTTTGTACTTCAAACAGCCACCTATATTTTAAACATATTTTTGTTACACTTGAGAAATCAATGTTTATCCTGTATTGTAATATTTTTAGAAATATTAATTATTTTTAAATAGTGATATTCAATTTATAATAAGAATAAGAAACTAAAAGGCAGCTTGTTTTCAGAAAATGATAGTGTTATCCTTTTGCACTTCGTTTTCCTCACCATTTTATAAATATTTATGGTATGATGTAAATATTAGCCAATAGGACACTTTGAACTTTAATACAAAGAGCAACATGAATTACCTGTGTTAAAGATAACTACTGTTATGCGATAAATCCTTTTAATTTAAACCTTATAGCGTGTATATTTTTCATTGTGACGAAACTGTGAGCAATACTTTGATTACCACCGGCTGGCTGCGAATCGGTCTGTGTTTTGCTGGCTGCGTTAGGGAAATACTGCTCTGAATTATTTGCTGTCTCCCAACAGTCGCTGTGAGTAGTGTTTTGATACCGCCAGTACCAGGATTCAGGAGACTGACAGCAGCCACCCTGTCTCCCAGTGAGCAGCTCCGCTCCAGCCGACGCTCCAGGACTGTAACTACTTAACCCAAGTTACCGTTTTAATCTGCCAGACTGGGGTTTGTGCCAGTGTTCTGGTCCCATACATTTCCAAACCAAATCCAAGCTGTATTTGTGAACATACATATATTTTTCTTGGTGAAAAATACATTATTTGCTAGTTGGCTTCTTGCTGAGTTACTGTCCAACATTGATATTTTAGTTTGTATTTTAATATTAAATAAATGTTTAATTAGATTCTTTCCTCCTGCCCAAGAACAATAATAGGTTCTGGGATATTACATCAGCGATAATGTAGGTTTTAATCATATTGTGTGTTTCAAATTCTGTCCTTGTTCAAGATGTTTGGCCACCAATGATGTGATTATAAGGCCAGAATAGCTGTCATAAAGGAAGCTTGTGAAGATCTGATTCTAAAATTAGAGTGCTGTGTTTTAAGATATTTGATGAAGAACTGTCCTACCCATGCACAGTCTTTTAAAAAAAAAAACCAAACCTTATTTTTTGCAGCCAATTCTGCCCTGTGGGTTCTTTTAATACAAGGTCAGAGCAAGAGAGAAGTCAAGGATGTTAGTTACTTGTTTTTCCCCTTTACTCTAAAATGTAGAAATTCAGCCTGAATACTTGGAGATAACTTGCTCAAATACACTTCCAAGCACATAGATGTACAATTTGGATGCTATTCCATATTCTTACTTGTAATTTTTACTCAGAAGGGGTTGAGTGAGGAAAAAAGAACCTTGACTTCCTTGAGCAGCTCTACCATTTAGCTGAAGAATTTTTCCCACCATTTTAAGTTAATAACAGGTACAGTTTAAAAGTGTCTTTCAAAAGTATCGTTCAGCCAGCAGGGTTTTTCCGAGGAAAATTTCACATGGGTCCACTAATGGTCTTGTTTTCTTTCATCAGCACTACAGCAAAACCAAACAGAATTTTCCTGACAGGCATTAGAAAGGGGTAGGTAAATCAGTTCGGCCATTTCACTGCCTTTCCTTATAACCTCCCTTTATCTCCACTCCATTCTTTCCAGTGCTATTCATATTCATGTACTCTTTTTTTATTACAGCCAGAAAACTGAATTGTGAGTCAGAATTTATTTTTTAATCAAAAGTCCTCCTCCATCTGTTGGAGCTCTTTAGGCTATTTCTGTTCCATTATAACACTGAAGGGGGGGGAGGTGTGAGTGTTGCTCTTAGTAAACTTCTAGGACAACCTTTTCAAATAACTGTCTGGCTCCGGGTGACCTGTTCAGTATGGTGCCTTCGGCCTGATTCTTCAGAGGGGCAGAGGATCTGCAGTTCCAGATTAAATCAGTGGGAGGCCTGAATGCTCGCTGCTTCTGAAAATCAGACCCGAAGCATGAAAAAGTGGGGCACACGAAGCGCGTGTTTACGGTGGAAAACGTGACCGCGCTTGCTGTGCGCTTTGCTGGACGCTGGCTTTTGTTTCATTAATCTCTTTTAAAATTCTTTCCCCTTAACACGAGCAAATTGCCTTGTTCCATGTTTGGGGACAAATAAGGACTTCCAGAAGCTTATGCTTCCTCTGAAGAGGACTTTAATCATCTCCCTCTTGCGTTCTTCCACCTGACACCTCCCAGCTATGTAGGCATTTATCGCCTTTCCAGATCTACTAGGTTTTGCTGGGAGCCCCAGGCTTTGTTCTGTCTCAGGCTGCCCTTGCAAGACACTCCCATGAATAGTTTTCTCTATGATAATAAACACCACAGCTCCTTCAACTCAGATTTAACCTTTGGAAAATAAAATATCTATTTGTCCACATCTCTAAAAAGCAAATAATAATATAAAAAAGAAGGTGTGTCTGTACCATCACTAGCTTTAGGGTATAATCTGCCTTCCACGGGGAACTTTGTCTCTGAAAGGAGCTGTAACACAGACTAGAAGTTCCTGTGGCAAGGCAGGTGGTGTTTACACAGCAAACTGGCTTTGGGGGGTGGCCCACGGGAGCAGGGGTGACCTCCAGGCAGGACCCGAGGAACAGCAGGAACGGGAGCAGATTTTGATGAGGGGAAGCGAGGCATCCTTCAAAAACAAAACATGCAGCAAACTGACAGATGTTTCAAACGGTACAGCACATTTTGTTGCTCTTTTGGTTTGTTGTTTTTTTTTTTTTTCCTGAGGTTTCTGAATAAATTGATCGCTGAACCTTTAGTGATTTTTCTCCCAGGGTTTGCAGGGGGTGAAGTTCCAGGAGTTGCCAGCGCTGCCCCAGCCTGCAAACCGCCGGGGGCAGCGTTAGAGCGGAGGCTGGGCTGGGGCTTCACTCCTACCGTTGAAGCCCGGCTCGGTGCACCGTTACCCGTCCTTCCCGCGGCACCCGGTGCCGGTACCGGCCGGGGGAGGGAACCCGGCGCAGGGCAGGGAGCCGGTAAGTGACCCCACGGCCAGCTGGGGCTGCCGGACGTGCTGGGGGGTGTGTGTGTGTGTGTGTCCCCGCGGCTTCGCCCCCCGGCCCGGCGGGTGGCGGTGCCCTCTGGCGCTCCCCGCCGCGGCCGGCAGGCGGTGCCCCCGTCCCGCCCGCCCTGCGGGAGCGCCGGCCGCCGCGGGGAAGGAAGTGGCGGCTCCCCGCGGCGGTGGGCACGGCTCGGGCGGGGGGGAATAAAGCTGTCCGGCCGCCGCGGCAGGGCACGGGCAGCGCCGGGATTCCTTCGTCTTCCCCGCCTCCGCAGCGCCCAGCTGCGGCAGCGGCCCGGCCCGCCCGCCTCGCCTCCCCCCGCCTCCGCCGTCCCCGCGCCGCGGCAGAGCCGGCGGGCGAGGAGCTGCCTGCGCCCGGCCCACCCTCGCCGGGGATTATGCCAGCGGAGCGCGGGCATGTCGGCAAGCAGCGACTCGTAGGCAGCGACAGCCGCCGAACCGCCGCGGCGGCATCATCATCATCCTCATCCTCCTCATCCTCAGCAGCGGGAGCCGCGGCCGCTGCGCCGGGAGCAGCCGGTGCGTGGTGGGGGGACGCGCGGGGGGCGGCGGGGCGGGCCCCGGCACCTGGCGATCCCCCCGGGCCGGCCCAGCCGTGCCTCGGCGGGGGCGGGAACCGCCGCGGGCCCGAGGGGAGGCGGGGGGGGGAAGGCCGGGCCCGCGGGGCGGCTTGAGCCTCCCCCGAGGGGCCGGGGCAGCTCGGCGGGCCCCTCCCCGGGGCCTCGGCCGAGGAGGAGGAACGGGCCCGCGGCGGCGGAGGGTGCTCGGCCGGTACCTCCGGGCGCTGCCGCGGCCTCAGCGGGGTCGGGCCGCCTCGTCCCCGCCGGCGGGATGCGTCGGCGGTAAAAGTTTCCCGAATAGAGGAGTAAATGACAGGGAGGGACGGGTCGGTTGCGCCGCGGGGGTCTGCGGGCGCTGCAGCCATCGCAGCCCGCCGCCTCGGCTCCTCGCTATCGCACACGAAATAAGGATCCACCGCCTCGCCGGTGTGCTGATGAGGGTCTGTTACACCGTATTCCTCACGTTATTCCTTTCCCCGTGCTGGCGGGTCGCAGGCAGCCGACACCTCCCTCCCCTGCCCTCGGCCGGGGTTCCAGCGCCGGCAGCCGGGGCCGGGCGCCCTCCGCGCCGGGTAATGGCAGGGGAACCTTTTCGGTAGGTCGCGGCCGGGCGCGCAGGAGCCGCGCCGGCAGCCTTGGAGCGCCGTGTGTGAGGCCAGAGCGCACCCTGCCCGCCCCAGAGCCTTCGTCCCGGCCCTCCTCCTCCTCCTCCTTCCTTTCGGGCTTGGATTTCAAAGGAATTCGGCTCTGGCAGCGGCACCGGGCGAGGGGGTTCGTCCTGTGTGGGCCGTGAGGAGGGGGCGAGGGCCCTGCCCGGGTGCAGCCTCCCCGCCTGCGGTAGGAGATGGGGGGCGAGCCCCTCATCTGGGCCTGGCACAAGAAGCGCCTTTGACTAATTACAGCTGAGGAAGAACCCGGTGGGTTTTGGGGGCTCGAGGGGTCAGTGAAGGGCGGGGTGGCTGACTGGAAATCGGCCGTGGTCCTGAGGCGGTGCCTCCCCTCGGGAGGGCAGGAGATGGAGTTTTTTTCCCCCTCTAGAAAGAGGAGAATGGCCATTCCTGAGCTGGACGATGGGTGACAAGAGGGGATCCTCTCTGCTGGGCCTGGCGGTCCCTTCTCCTTCCCATGGCTTGACAGAAGGGGACCATGCCTGGTGCTCCCGAACAGCCCTGGGCTCCGTTCTGGAGCGTGCTGCTGCCCCACGGCAGCAGGAACAACTTTATCTTTCTGTTGAGCTAAATTGCATCCTTCACCTCCTGCCCAGCCCCTCGCGCTCCACAGCAGGAGCCAAAGCACAGAGGAGGCACCGAGGTGCTGGAGCGCCATTAGCTGAGCCAGGAATGGGGAACCCCTCAGAGTAGCACCCCGTTCAGTCCGCCGCACAACTGAGTCCTGTCACGTTTTACGTTAAAATGCCGTGACTGAGGCAAAGTTTATTTAAATTGTGTATTTAAGAGTAAAAAAAAAAGAAAGTTTCTTCCAGTGTTGGTACCTGCTCTAAAGTGAGAGCTTCCATCTTCGATGTCCTCTGAGCAGTTGGAAGCAGCTCAGCGGGTAACACGGTGCCAAAAAATGTCTTCAGTCTTTGAAGGCAACCCTGCTTCAGCAGGGGAGTTGGACTAGATGATCTTTATGGTCCCTTCCAACTCTAAAAATTCAGTGAAATTCAGTGAAGACATAATCTGCATGTGCTCAGCTCTGTACACGACAGGAGTTCAACAGGACAATGGTAATAGATCAGTCTTCCTGGACATCAGGGCTTAAATAGGGGGTGGTTTGATTGCATGTGGAAGTATCTGTGGCCCGTAGGACTCCTTATCCTCCTATTGCATGCTAATTCCCTCTCCGTGCCTACATCTTTTCGCTCGCGCTGTATTTTTATCGCGTAGTTTATTTTTGTCGTGACTGCGTCGTGCTCCCGAGTAACACAAGAAGACTGACTGCGTTACAGAGTTCAGCCCTGGCTTCTGAGTGATTTTTTTTTTTTTTTTTTTAAATTTTTTTTTTTATTTCCACTGTTGGGCGGGAGGGTGCTGTTTGCAGGGCAGCCTTTTTGCCGGCCTTTGGCAGACCTCGTGCCGGCGGCGGTCGATGGATTGCTGTGTAGCTGGTTATTCTGACAGGTAACCAACTCCTCGTCTTAGCTCCAGGCTGCTCGGTAATTGAAACGCCTCCTTGGGATATACAAAATAAAAGAACGGCCAGACATGAAAGCACACTTGCGGACTTGTCCTGGCTTGCTGTCTTTTTTCACAGGAATGCTGCTTCGTGGTCCTTGCAATGTGTTCTGATCGTGGCAGCATCTCTGAGGGGAAGAGAAACGAGCAAGTGAGGGCTGGAAACGCAGCTTGTTGTGCTTCGTGCTTTTGATAGAGCAGACTTCTGGTAGGCTGCTAGGTTTCGTTAATCATATTTAAGTTTCTGTCACTAACTTTTAATTAAAAGCATGGTTGATACCACTTTAATGAATGTACGGATGTTAGCCATCTTCATGCATAAAAATGCTTTTTAATTCCCTTACTATTCCCTTTATGGCACTTAGATGCTTTTGTTACCATTTAAACAGCATACAGTAGCAGCTGTTTATCTTCTTAATATAACTTTTTCTTGCATCTGTGTTCAGGAAACAGTAATGGTTTGTGTAAACAATTCCCTGGTATCCTTTAACAATATTTTTTTAAGTAACTTGGCAGAAAGGGTCATAAGTGATGTCTAAATAATGAACTCCAAGGCTCTTGCTGACAGTAGCCCTCAGCCTAACATAACTGATAAAATTCTTAGTTGTTCCTCATGCTTCTGTCAGATGGTGACGAAAGGAAAAAGCCCTCAGTGTATGACTTCCAATTCTGATGAACTTAACAAGGATCTTTCCCCCCAAATGATAACTTCTTGTTAAAATACCCTTTCTATTTTGGGTTTGCCTCTGATCGTGTATTTCAATGCATTTGTCTCTTGTTGTGCATCTAACAGCCCAAGCATTTATTGTGATTTACCATCTGGCGTGTGGGAGTTTTATCTAACTTCTCATTTTAGTTGACAGCAACCAGTTTGGAAAGACCTTGTCCTGATTTTTTTTTTTTTTTAAATAGAAATTCTCAAAACTTACAACTGACAGTGGTGCTAAGGGGTTTTGAATTTAAATAATCTTTTTTTTACTCACAATTTGTTTCTGCTTCTGCAAGCTGGCCAAATAGAGCAGCAGTTCATCCTTCAAGCAAGCTAATTTAAAGAAGGTTCCTCCAATTAGTCCAAAAGAGCATTAATCGCCCCCCTACGTTCTAATAAAAATGGTGTCACTCAGTTGCTGTCTTGGCAGCCTGACTGGAAGGCTTCAGAAAATGGCAAGTGAAAGCTGATGCTTACTCCTGAGAGTAGTTTGACTCATGCCATTCATGCATATTCACGGTGATGCCCTGTTCTAGGGCCAGCGGTCCATTGAGAAAGGGTTTGTGGGTTGTTTTTTTTTTTTTTCACATGATGGTTTCTCTTTTAGGCTCCCTCTTACTCGAGAGACTTGCCTCATTTTGAGGAGAGGGGAGGAACAGAGAGCAGTGTCTTTCTTCTCTTTATTTTTATTTTCTTAGAAAGAAAAAGCAACATCTAAACCCCATGGTTTTCTTAATAGCCAATTTGTCTAAATGGTGAAGATGCCTTCTAAATTAATTTTAAAGCTGTCTGACATAAAGTATGATGCAATTAATATTACTGCTTATCTCCCAAAATTAGTAAGATATGTCTAAATTTAATTTTGAGCCTGAAAGCGTCTTATAAACAAAAATGTTCTGTAGTATTCAGTGTGAATGGAAATGGAGTAATTAATGTGGGGGAAGGAAATTAAAAAAACACTTTATTTTTAACTTTGTTTCCTGAGTGTTGGAGGAAATCCAAATGCCACAACATGGTCTGGGTTAGAGGAGTCTGTGTGAACTCACCCAGGAACTGAAAGGGAATGTAGCTTCCCTAATCATGGTGTCCATGCCAAGAGTCCTATGAAATTTTAAATTAACAAAGTAGTGAATGATATTTAGATGTTCTTACATTAAGAAGAACAAATAATTTAGCATGGGGCTAACTCAGATCTTATCACTTCAGGGAGTTTTAATCAGCATGATGCCAAGTCAATACAAAGAACTCCTCAAGTCATACTCCTTCATTTTCCATAGGCAAGGTTTGTTGTTTTTTTTTTTTGGTTTTTTTTTTGTTGTTGTTGTTTGTTTGTTTTTAATTAAAATAAATCCTTAGATGCTCACAGCAAAATGCTTCAATAAATCCCACTGTGGGACTTAGAAACCAGTGAGGGAAAAGGTGTCTTTCTTTTTGAAGGGTGGCTGTGGGGATCCAGGGGACCTCCTGAGGGAGGGCAGTGTCTGTAGGCAGAGCTGCTTCCCACTCTCCTGCAACCCTTCCTGAGTGTGTCAGACACAGGGTCGAGCTTCAGAGGGGAGAAGAAATAAGAGGTTGCTTAGGCAAGTGGAGATAAATAGTTATTGAGCGTATGCGGGTGCAGAGAGCTGCGTGATTTGCCATGAAGGAGCAGGAAGAAATCTAATGAGCATAGGGCTAAAACCTGCCCTGGAGAGCTTGGGCACATCTGAGGTGATCCCAGCAAAGGAGGTGCTGACTTTGTAATGAAAGACCGTCCAGGAGGGGAAAACCCCCTCCTGCGTGTGGGTTTCCATATACAAGGGATGGTCACAAGGGTAGAATTATCTTGGGTTTGGAGCTCAGTGCAGCCCGGGGCAGTGATTGGCGTGGAAAGCTGCAGCGAAGCCGTCAGCCCTGGCAGAGCGCTCTCGAGTTCAGGAGTGAAGGTGTCGGGGTCGTTGCTCCTGCGTCCTCCTGGCCCCTGCCTGGCAGGAGGGCACATGCCAGCCCTCTGACTCTGCAGCCGCAATGCCACCGAGGGCAGGAGCGGAAAGCAAACACCTCGGCTGATTAAGAAGTGCGCTGGGCAGAATGCAGCTCTCCGGGTAGGAGCGTGGGCACCCCGAGCAGCGGCTGGGTCTTCCAGCAACTGTTGTAGCACAGGCTGATCTTCCGCTTCTCCTTACAGAGCCAGTGCTTGGGGACTCCAAATAGGACTTTTTTTTTCTTCTGACTTTAAAACAGCCTCCGGAAAATCTTGCTCAGACAGATTTGAAGAGCTACAACATCCAGAAATCTGCATCCTTGTGGACCTCGAGTTTTTTTCACAAAAAAACCCCAACCCTGAGCGCTGAGTATCTTGGATAGCAAGGACTCTGCACAGCTTTTACAGTCCTGACTGTGTTGTGTTTGGACAGCTGAGGTTGGTGAGTGCTGTGACGTTCTAAGCAGGAACCTTAAAACTCTCCTCTGCAGGAAAGTAGTTGAGCTTAGGTAAATTGAAGGGACTCCCTTGATGCGACGAGGAAAAGTGATTTGCCACTCATCCTTTTCTGTTTCTTTAAACAGCTCAGCCTCCTGTCAGAGATCAGATACTGGGATTTCTACTTGGGGTTTTTCCACCAGTTTCTGTAGTCTAATCATGGGTGGGGGGAGCAGAGATCCGGACAATCCAGTCATGAAACAAGAGGTAGTTTGCTATAGCTGGGAAGGCACATCTGATCCTTGCAGTATAACAAGGAGGACTTGGGAAAGAGAATAGTGAATGAACAGCTGAAAGTTTCATAATTCGTCGTCGCGGCAGCGATTCTTGTAACGGACAGGGAAGTTAACTCCAATTTGTTTGGATTGCTGGCACTTACGTAATGACCGTGGAGCTTCGGGACACTAATTCAAGCATATTAGCTGTCTTAACCCACAGAGCAATGACCTGGGAAGGCGTTTCTCTTTAACGGCGCAATAACTAATTGGGAGGGTGGGAGCGTGTAATCACATCAGCAGGTTGAGCGCTTCGGCATATCTTGGCGCGTTAGGGGCGAGGCGGCGTTATCTCCAGCTCCAAAGTAGTTTGATATTTGCATGACTGTTAACTCTGGGTATGTAGTGGGGCCTTAATTCCATTATGTGCTTTAAAAGGTTACGGAAGGATTTCAGGTTTTTATAGTACAGCCGAGGTAAACTGCGGTTCAGCTTCTGCTGTGTCCTGTGTGGGTTACTCCTAAGGAGTCTGGTTTGGGACTCGGTGGATCCCTCTGCTGCTTTTTCCAGATGATTTGGGTTGGAGTCGGAGTTACCGTTCCACAGGGAACCCTGAAGGGCCACGGGCATCTCTTAAGAGGTAAAAAATAACGTGCCGCCATGAGCCACTAGATGTTTGGAATGAAGAGCAAAACAAATTTATGTATGTATTTATATATAGACATGGTGCAATTATGTTTTATATACGTTTGAAGACAATTCAATGGGAATAACTGGTGATTGTAACTTGTTTCAAGATCAATACAGTAACTTAAATAACCTCCTCCTAAAGGTAGAAACGCTGCAGAATCATTTTCTCTATGTGGGTGGCTTACCTATTTTAATGCAACTTTTTTTTTTTCTTTAAGAAGGAAATAGACATTTTTATATTTATCATATCAGATGAAATTGAAATCTAAATATTTACATCTTCTTGCTGGATCTGAGGTTGAGCACCAGTTGTAGGCGTTGCCAAGCTGTTTAGTTGTCTCCTTCACTGAGTAGGTTGATTTTCTTCAGGGTGGTGGAGAGATGGAGCCTCATATTTCTGTCTATTATCTTCTAGCCAGTCTCTGCAGCTGGAAGTACTTCCCTCTGTGGGCTTGGTGACCTGGCGTTACATTCAGAGGGTGTTCTAGCCTAAACATGCTGAAAGCTAAACATGTGTTATCTCCAGCAGAATGCAGAGTTAACTGCAAACTGTGAAACCGGAGGGGGAGTTCAGGATACGAGTATGTAAATAACTTGGAGATATTTTGTGAAAAAGAACAGAAGGGGGAGGAAGGCCTCTCGCTTGCTTTTTCTCTGCTGTCCTCATCTCCTCGGTAGCTCTCTCCATGGCTGACTTTCAGTGCTTTTTACAAGCAAAGGTGGAGGATCACTTCTGTTTTAAACAAGGGTAAACCAGTAGCAGACGTTTGAAATGTTGTGGGTCACAACCCTGTAGGAGAGACAGTAAAAATCCTGGAGTTTTCTGCCTCCGGTTTTGCTGTTGTCCAGTCCAACGCCCAGTCTTCCTGGGATGTGCTAGCGGGGTGGCTCCTCTTGTGAGGAACCTTGTTTCCAGGTGGGCTGTTATTTTTTGGGCAGGGCTAGTATGGTGCTTTCAGCCTCTGATCTACCACAGCAAGCTGATGAAGAAGAAGAGCAGATAGCTTGTCTGTTCTCCCTCTCTCCATTGTTTTTAAGCGTCGTTTAGCCAGTCTCTTGGGACCCATTATTTGTCTAACCTGTATCTGGATTGTATAATATTGTTCCAACTTTTTACTTCAACAGATGGTAAACACCTTCCAGCAAATATCCTCAAAAATGTGTTTAGCATGGACGCCAAGCACCCTTTGTCTGTTTTGGGACCACAGAACAATTTTTAATGTTCTCTTTTGCTTACATTTAATGCCTATAAATAGGCTTTTCAAAAAGGCACGTTTATCTAACACACTACCTCTGTGAGAGGGAAGAGCATATTTGGGTGAGCCTACTTGAAGGATTAACCTTTTTAGTACAGCTTCTGTGCGTTGGTTCTGGCTTCCCAGTTTTAATCTATCATTTTGTTTAGAAGAGCAGGAGATGGTTTGACTTGCCTTGCACTTGGTGTGCGCTTTGATATCTCTGCTTGATGCTCTGCTCGCAGAAACAGTGGAATTGGAAATGCAGCATCACCGTGTTGGGGTGGGGAGGGAGAAGGCTCTGGACAGTAAAATTTTTCAGAGTTAGAGAGTCTTATAAACTGTTTTCTAACAGCAATAACTGTTTATGCAAAGCTGTAAGGAAAACTGCTCCCTCCCTTTCATAGGTGCTTTTTCTTCTGTGCCTGGCCTTCAGTGGACCCTTGTTTAGGTCAAGAGCCAGATCTACTGCACCATGTCTGCAAAACTATCCTCTCTGCCTAGACAGCCCCAGTGTAAGGGAAAGAGCCTTTGTCTGTCCTCCTCCTGTCTTTCTCCTTCATGTGGTTGCCCCAGCAGGAAAAGGAGCTTGACATAGAGGGAAGAGTTCATTTTCTAATGGAGCATCTGTACTATCAAAGCTAGATATGTTAGAACACTTCCCCCCCTCCCCGCTGTTTCTGATGGTGTCTGTATGTCATTTCGCTGACAGAACTTGTGTTTTAGTCCTTGTTATCAAAGTAGAACTGAAAAAAAGAGATAAGAATGTTTTTATCTTAAACATCATTGCCAAAAATCATCAGCTAAACTGTGTTGAGAGATTTTTATTCCTGGTTTAAATGCAGACTATAATTTGTCTTTTAGACCTCCTATTGTTACTAAATCAAGTTCATGGCACCAGTAGCTAGGAGAGTCAGCTTCTGATTATAAACAGGTTTGGAGCCGCCAAAAAAAACCCCCTTGAAATCAGTTTGACAACTGTTTGAGAACCACCTTTTTAATATTCTTATTGAGTATTCTGCAGAGGTCTCTTGTAGCGATCTTGTAGATCTTGTAGATATCAGTCTTTCCTGCGTATTTTAGTTGACTTGCTGTTCAGCTTTCTAGAAGAATATATGCAGATAAGCTTTTCAAAGCTTATAAAAAAAATTACTTTTATATGGAAAGCTGGGATCAGCTAAAGAGTTAACTAAAACTGCTTGTGCTGTGCTGGGGAGGTCCAGTTGGTGCTCGGAGTGCCTTTGCTTTTGTTTGTGTTTTCTTGAGGTTAAATCCCTGTTTCTCACCACAGTTTCTCGCTGTGACACCCAGGTGGGTGACTCCGGACCTGCGGAGTGTCAGAGGCTGTGGCCAGGGGAGGTGTACCCAGCCCACTGTGGGTGATGGCCAGGGTGAGCTGGGTGAGTTTCGGGGTGCGCAGACCCAGCCGGGGGAAGGCGAGGGAGACTAATTACTAATTGGTGCTTGTTTAAGCTTTATCCTTGCAGTCTGTATGGCAGCAGCTGGCCCCAACCGCCTGGCTTGGATAACTTGAGCAGTTACTAAAGGCAGTATAAACACAGGCACGCACTACAGAGCCCAGGGGCTTAGCATTGCAGTTATCAGAAGGTATTCCATCTGGAGGTGGAAAAAACAGCCCTTACAGGGTTTCTTTATCTCTAGGCTGGCAACGAGCGCAGAGTGAGTGACATGTTTCCATTTGACTCATCTGTTGTCAAAATGGTGACACCCTTGAGTCACATTAAAAATGAGACCTTGTAGCTGAATTGGCACATCATTCTGGTAAGCACGGAGCAGGTGTTTGTCTTTTTTTTTTTTTTTTTTTTGTTTTGTCCTTATTAAGAAAATTATTTTTTTCCCCTCCCCAAGATGGGATGAAATTGATTAATGCTATGGCTAATGTTCTGGGTTAAATATAACAGGAGAACCTGATTCAGGTGGAATGTTGGATGTTAGCTGTAAACATGTTTAAATAACCTGCTTTACAACTATTTAAAGCCCTAAAAATAAAATAAAGTTAAAAAAAAAAATAGTGCCCAGTAGCCAGATGGTTGGAAAAGAACTCCCCACGATCAATGAGGCAATATGTAAATATTTTTGATCATTACCACAGTACTGCTGTGTTGACATTGAAATTCAAAGTGCTATTCCATGGGACTCCTCATTGATCAGCAGATGAGCTCTGATAAAGCGGAGGATAAAAGCACAATACTGAGCATTATTACGGATTGTGGGTTTCGTTTACAAGGACAGGCTTCCATCAAGGTCTACGAATGGATTTCAAAGCCTCTTTAAGCATGTTACTGAGACACTCTGTTTCTTTGCTGGATGTCAAGTACAGATTAAATGGTGTATTATTTCTTGAGCTGCTTTATTTAAGGTGAAATACTGCGGAGTTGACTAATTTTTCTGTGCTAATTGCCACATTTATATGGGAAAGGGCAAGGTGGAAGCTGATGCAGAGTTCTCTGCTTGAAATATACCCAGCTAGAAATGACTGGAAAGTAATGTAAATCAAATGGTTGAACTAAAATAAACTTTTGGAAAATAGGTCCTCCTAAAAGCAGGCTGTAGAGACCTGTCTGGTTGATTCACTTAATCTTCTCAGGGGTGATAGCATTCTTATGCATAAAACATGAAGTGCCTTTACCATACACAGGTGCTGAACCCACCATGAGGTTTTTTTTTTTGTTTTTCCCCTCCTCCCCAGCTTTTGTGCTGCTGGGAAAGGAATCTCTCAGAGGGGAGTTTGAAACTTGATTCTAAATAGATGCTTATAAAAGCTGCTTTTTAAGATCAGAATCCGTAACTGCCCACCTCAAAACAACACCCTGCCAGCGGGGAGCTGCTGTTTGCAGTTCCTGGGATCCCACCGTGGAGGCAGGTCATCCTCTGCCTGGGAAGGTGAGATGTCCTGGAGGACGTGGGGAACAGATTCCCACTGTCAATGTGCGATGTTAAATGTGAACTCTGCCCACTTCACATAGACTGATGTAAGGTTCATAATCTTACAAGGGTGCATATAAAGTGTAGGTTGGGTTTTTTTTTTATGTATTTTTCTTGCAGCCTAATCAGAGGATTGGGTTGTAGCACTTCACATCCCAGTCTCCCATTTCAAATAAGGGAATAATGACTTTTAAGAAAGGCGGGAGAGGGCTTCGCAAATGAAAAGCTCGTTATGGGTACAGCACAGGCAGCTTTCTGGAAACATGCTGTTTGCTTTCTCTCCCTTCCCCTTGGGTCTGGCTGCTCACAGTGAGGCCAGGACCCTGTGCTCCTCAGGGAACATAACCCCAGAGGCACTTCAGAGGGTCCAGATGCTACAAGCATCAGACAGGGGAAAATGGTTTAGGTGCCTTTCCAAGCTGCTCGTGTTTCCTAGTTAACTGCTGTATTTATCTTGCACGTTCATTAATTTCCTGGGCCATCCTGGAGCCTGTTCCTCTGATTAGAGTTCTTCAGGATTTTGAATTTATTTCTTTCTGGTTTGTTGCTTTTTAGTTGTTCACTTACATCTCCTTAGTGTTTTAGGGTGACTAACGATATGAGAACAGAAAACACCTTCTCTGCAGATAAAGGACTTGTGACTATCAGTGGTCTGAAACTGATGCTTGCAAACCCCGGGCATGCAGTGTTTGACCACAGCTGACACTTGTTAGGGCTTAGTATTTATTAATGCAGATTGTGCAAAAGCAGTAGGCTGAGCTAAAGCAGCTGTGGTGTTCGTTAGGAAGTTTTGCTAGTTCCTTTATGCCTGAAAGATAGTGTTGTTAGTGTCTCTGACTTTGCAGAAACAGCACGCGAATCTCGCCTTCTACTGCCTTTGCCCTTGCTCGGCAGGACTCGGATCTGGGGCGTGAGGCCACGGTGTCCTGGTCTGTGGTTGTCACCAAATGTGTTTGTTCAGGTGGTGAGGTGGGGATTCTGCCCATCCCACCAATATGAAGTGTTTCAGTGGGTGGCAGTGGTGGTACCTCCTTAGGAGCAAGGACTGAAAAGTGGAGCGCAACACATCAGTTAAGCAGAGAAGCCTTCAGAAGCCAGCAGAAAGCGTCGTATAATTAATTGCCCTCCGCGGAAAGGTAAATGCCAGTTCTGTTAGTGTCATGTAGTGTTTTCATGTAGTGCTAAAAATGAGCCGCTTGCCACCTGCTGAGTGGCACCTCTTCCTCCTCCAGATTTGCATGTGAATCTGTCTGCTAATAGCTGTGGTCTGCTTTCCTGTGCTTCCTGTGATGAACTATCCCTGATGAACTACTGTGCTGCTCCAAAGACAGATGTGGTCTTTGCATGGGTTCGGTTCTGAGCTGCTCGGATGCCCAGAGACTTCCTTGGAGAGACGCTTCCCTGAAAGCCTTTTGAGAGAGGGAGGGAGTTTGTAACGTTCATCTTTGCAAATCACCCATAATAAAAATGTTCTTCTAGCCTGTTGGGAACTCCTGCATTAACTCACGTTTCTTAATGTTGTTGTTGGGTTGCTTTTTCCTGGTGGTTTGCTTTGGACAAATGTGTCCCTTGTTTAATAATGCTGAAGTCTCCCGCACTTCAGTAGTATAATTTTAAAAGATAAGCAGTTTTAACTGTGTATTTGATTACCACTTACCACAAAATGTTTCTGAAATGCAGACAGAGTTAATTATTATCAATCTAAAAGAGGCTTAAAAGTGACAATTTTTAGGCTTAAATTTTAGTCTGTTCTCACACCTAAAAAGTCAATTAAGAATAGCATCAGTTAGGCCTCTGCAAACTACAGTAAGTTTTAAAAGTGATGACTTGGGAATACAGTCAAGGTGAATTGTGTATGATTATTCCAGAAAACAGGTTTTATAATTATGTCATAATGTCCTAGACTACAGTAATTATCTGTTACTTTCATTGTTTACTGTAGAGAAAATGCTGCTGTTTATTGTTTTCCCAAAGGCAATACTTTCAGTTTCTGTTGTTCAGAAACGTTTTTGCTTTTAATCACTTTTGATTTCAGTACTGTTAGCAAGTGTGTAGAAAACTTTGTCTTTCTGTTTGGAGTAATTGTTTCAGACTTGCTGTCACTGAAAATAAAAAGTTTTGCCATCCTTCCCCAAAGGAAAAAAAAAAAAAAAAAACAACCCTGAAACAAAAAAGAATAAAGCAGGTAGGAAGATGGATTTATTTTTTTTTTTCTTAAATTGAGGAAGTTTTGTGTCTGTGCTTCCAGGTTTGTGTAGCTGCCCAGTGAGGCTTTCAAGATTGCCCCCCACAGTGGGTCAACTGAACACTGAAACTCACTCTGAAACCATGGGTCCAGGCCCCTGCTAATTCTGAGAATTGTGCTTTGCTCTGCAAAACCAGTGAAATGGAGCAGGGCTCTGGGCTGACTCCGTTTTAAAAAATATATTTACTTAAGTGTAGGTTATTGTGAATGTTCCTTTTGGGAGGATGTTGCGTATCCAGCATCTATAGAAAATTGTCTAGCTTGTGAAAACTGATATAGAATGGATATTGACGTGCACTTGATGAGGAGTCAATTATTGTATAACATTTAAAAAGTGATAAGACTCAATCAGGCTAAATGGGTTAAAAACTGTGGAAATAATGAATCCTTTTAAAAAGGAAAGGTAACATGAGGATTCTTGCTTACTTGCAGATCAGTGTGGTAGAATGGCTAATGAGATACTTGCTTTCCTGGAAAAGCACTTCAAAGTTCAAATGCAAAGCAAAATTAAAATGTTAGATTTAAATATATTTCCATCATACAGATTTGAATTGGTGATTTGGAGTGAAAATCCTTTGTGTTTTAAATCATAGCATTGTGTATAACAGTAAGGGAAGAATCACTGTAAATTTCCCTTCATGAAAGAAAAAATCACTTAAAGGACTCCTTAGGAATTTAGTGGGTTAATTCTGCCTCAAAGCACACACACAAATTTTTGACACAGGTTTGTATCTATCAAATCATCAAATATTTTTCTTCAGTTGATTTCAAGATGTAATTTTAAAAGTAGTAATGATTTTCACTGTTAATTTTGTTGTAAGCCTACAGAGTCCATTTTATTTGTGATCTGGTCTTGACTATATTAATACTGGGAACAAGAGTGGTAGTCAATAAAAGAAAGCTAAGGTTCAGCTTTGTAGCACGCTGCAGTCATATTTGGGTGACACCAAGGAATGGCATCCAGTGAGTACATAAGACAACCGCATCTACGTACGGGTGTTGCAAATACTGAATTGCAGCTCATCCTGGGTTGCTGGATCAGGTTGGCTGTTCAGATTTGGTGCTCTCGGCTCTCAAAGCTCCTGGCAAAGCTGAGCGAATGCTGCAGTAGCGTTGTGTGGCCGGTGTTTCCTCTGTGCTGCGCGCGGGAGGACGCAGATGTGTGGTGGCTGCTTTGAGACCGCAGTGGAAAGCTGTACGTGAGCCAGACCTAGCACATGGGAATCCCTTGTTTTTTAAAACTTGTAAGACTTAAAAACATCAGAGGAAACCTTAGATCAGACTCGTAAACCTTAGATCTAAAGACTGGACCTGGAGTTTCCAGCCCAGACGGATCCACGTCTAATAGTTGCATTGCAGAAGGTTTTGAGATGGGTTAAGCAACTTGCTGCCCAACTCCTTCAACTTTTTAAAGCCAGGCTGGGAAAGCAGAAGTGGCATTTGGGTTCCATGCGACTGGCTTAGCTGCGAATCAGCAAGTGATGTTAATAAGCATTTGTGGACTAAATATATTTTTAAGCTGTCTGGCTCCTTGCTCTTGGTGAGATCTATGAGATTAATGGTCGTGAAATGTTACTCACATTTGTTTGCTCTTCCTTCGGGATGAATCTGACCTGTGCAGGCACTATTATTTTTTTTTAAATTGCTGTGCAAGAAGGTACAAGAGTAAAGAGCGGTTACTTGTTTCTTAATTGTTGGTAAGACATAAATCTGTTAACTGAAGCAGAGTATTGCAGCTAAAGCTATCAATGGTTTTTCCAAGCATTTCAGGTTCTTTGGTTCAGGGAACAGAGAATATTGTTGTTTTGGTTTTTTTGCATGCCTTTGGTTGTGGCATGGATCCAGGTCCCAGTCGAGGAGATGCCTTTCATGTGTCAATATGGACTGAGATTTGCGTGTTCTGGTGCAAAACACAGCTCCTGCTACAGGGACAGACAACTGTGCCCTTCCTGACCTGAAGGGGAAATGAATATTTCTGCTGCCGGGGAGTTCAGCAAATTAAGGTAGCTTTAATCTGAGCGGGTGGTTTTCTGGAGTGTGTGGTAGCTGCTGAGACCCGGTTGTCCTCCCCACACGCGTAGCCAAGCTATCTTCTGATCTCGGTTGACTTCCTGAAGCCGTGCTGGCTGCCCGTGGGTCGCTCGTCAGGGGAACGGCTGCAAATGCTCCGGCCGTCCTTTCTCCATCCTCCCCGTTAGACCTCACGCTACTGAGAGCCGTTGCTCTGTCCTGGCTGTTGCTTAGAGGACACCAGGGGCAGGCAAAGCAAGGATAAGGCAAGAAATTAAAGAAGACCTAAAGGAACATGAATATACTTGGGGAATGATGGCTGGGAGGGGTGACCACATGTGCGTGCCCTAAAGTGCAAGCCGGATGCTTTAAAAGCAGCATTATAAACAAGTTTCCAGGGGTTGGAGGTAATGATGAGACTCTGCCTGAAGGAATCTCTTAGACAGGCAACCGGCTGCTTGGCATAACGAAGCAAACCACATAAGCTGCTCGGCAGGTAATGGTTACAAGTTCCTTCTAGCCCTCAGCTCTCCTGACAAAAATCAGCCTTGGGGGAAAGCAGGTAGCTGATGGCTGGAAAATGAAGTGTAAATGGGCTGCCTGGGGTTGACATTTCCCCAAGCTGTGTGGGAAGGGAGCTGGATCCGTCCTCCTGGGTGCTGCTGGTTCACCACCCCTGTCTTTGCCATCCCTCAGGCCTGGCTGTGTCGTCCTCTGCGGCAGCCATGGGAGGTGCCTTCTCCTCACCCCTCCAGGTGTGGAAGGACTTGTGGGGTTTATAAAGGCAGCTCCAGCTCTGTTTCCATCCTCCGACATGGGAACCTGCCCTGTCTCCAGGGAACTATCTGGAAGAATGCTGTGATGTGATGTTCTTTGTCTGTGATGATGTCCCCTTTGTGGAAATAGTTCAACACCCTATTTAGAAGGGAAATGCTGTAGGGGGAAGTTATGGTATTGTACAGAGGGAGTACATGAGAGTGGTCACTGCAACGCGTGTGCGTGTATCTTTTTCTCCTTTCTCTCTCTCTTTTTTTTTTTTTTTTTTAAATTTCCATGAGTTAAAGATGACGATGACTCATGGCTTGGAACGTACTTTAAATCCCCGAGGTGCTCATTGCCGCCTACTATCACGTATTGAATTTCTGACATACCGGAGGGATGTCTGCAGAGAAACTCTGATGTGCAATTATAAAATGTTGTAGCTTTATGTTGTTTGCATAGGAGCCATTAGCATGGTATAACTGTGAAAATAATGCAGCTTTATTCTTGCTGTTGATTTCCCATGGGCAGGGCAGTTAAGCAACTGTGTTTTATCTTTCTCTAGGATGTTGACACATGTGGACCAACAGTGACATCCTTTTTCAGCAATGCTGTCTTTACTCCCTCCTGCATTCAGAAGCATCTAGAGAGATTTTTTGCAGAAGGTAGGTTCTGGCATTTCAGCTGGATGGCTGTTCTTTTTCTTCTATATTAGAGAAAAACATTTAGATGTTACTAGGGAGAATGGTAATGAGTCTGACGGATACTAGCTCGCTGCTGGTGAGAGAGGGGATTAACCTTAGCTTGGGTTCCACTTGAATAGATGCTCGGGGGAAACGCGATAAAATGGAGTCTGGAAGAATGGCTGTATGAGTTGCCTTTGAGAAGGCTTGGCAGTCACGGGACATGGTTGGCTTAAATTGCACAGATGTGTATTGGTAATAAACCTCTTTTTAAATAAAACTCATGCTCCCCACCTTTTTCTGCTTAGTCAACATCCTTGTTTATTTAAAATCTTTAAAATAAATAAATTAAAAGGGAGAATGGCTGCACAGGATGTGCAATTAACATAAATTCTATGTGTATATTTAAATCTTGTGTAGGTATTTTCCCCCCAAAAAATCTTAACCTTCTTGCATTTTATTTGTGTTCAAATAAACAGTGTGCAGCCTCTGGTATTGCCATAAAATTGGTGTTAATTTCTACCTTTTTTTGTCCTCTGAACTTTCAGTTTGCTTTACATTGCCAGGCGGATTGACATGCAGAACTTCCCTGGTAAAGAGTATAGATGGGGAAGCAAGTACCCTGTGGTGTTTTTTAACAAGTAAATTTTAAGAGGTTTTATGCTTTTTATGAATGTATTTACCTGCTGTTGTTATGGTGTAACCTTTGGAGTGTTGCTTGTAGGTTCACTGTGTGTGTGTCCAGCTCTCACCAGACCTCTTTGTGTGAATTCTAGAAATGTGTATCAGTAGCGTTAAATCTGCTTACAAAATCAGTGGCTGGACAGGAGACTTTCAATAGATGGGGCGTCAGCCTTTAGACTGACTGTGTAGGTTTACATCTCCTTATTTTCCTCCAGTACATTCCTCACCATTCAGATTTTTTTTCTCCGGTGTCAGAGTGTTTTTAACTCTTACCTCCATCAAATGTTTCTCTTTGTGCTGATACTGTGGTAGAGTAACTTTGCATTTTTGCTGCTGAATGCTAAAACTCAAAAATTGCTGGTTTTTTTTGGTTTAAAAGTAATGAGTTGCTGGGAAGAACAGAGAAAGGATAAATGAGTTTGGATCTGAGACTGTTGACTTACCAGACTGAAATGTGTTTTCATTTTCCCTGGATTTATACTTTAGGATTGCAGCAGTTACACTGAAACTGCAGTGACACCAGCTCTCTATTAACATGCAATATCTTTACCAGAAATCCTTGAAAACTGAGGGTGATTTGAATTCCTTAATTATATCCTGTTGGGAAATTGGCTCCAAGTGAATTCATCACCATTCCCCATGACAACTGCCTTCGTGAAGCCCCTCTCTTCAGGATTAGCAGGGCTGAGGACCAGTCTTGGGTAGGCTGCTCCCAGTGCTGGGACTTGTCCCTCTGGGATACCTGACTTCCTTGGGAGAGAGCCCCAGCAGTTTCTCTTCTGCCCACCACAGCTCTCTGAAGGAGCTGCGGACAGGTCTCTCTGGGAAGAAAAGCTGCTGTCAGCAGCTCTAATGGAGGAGTTTATGCTCATAGAGGCATTAATTGCCGTGTGGATTTGTGCTCCTGTGCTGAGGGACAGCATCTATGCCCCAAGAGCTTTGCCTTCCTTCCTTTAGGTCACACGCTCCCCCTTTGCTCCCCTGTAGGCTGTTGTAGAGGAGAGTGTGTTTCTCTGAATTAGTGGTAACAGCAAAGAAGAAATGCAATCCTTGGCAATGTTTAGGGTTTGCTTTGCCCTGAGGCGGTGACTCTACTCATTTCACTTGCCTGAAGGACTTAACAGGGCGGACGATTCTCGGTAAGAGAGGCACCAAAGTGGTCATTAATTTCCTGGGCAGGTGAGGGGAAACTGCCTTCAGAATTGTATTCACAGCAAAATGAATCCATGTGGCTTGCGTCACTAGAGAGCAAGCAATGTTCGTGGATTGGCAGGTAAGGAATGTAGGGAGAAAAATGGGTTTTAAACCTTGTCAGGAAGTGCAGTGTTCATGAAAAACAAAGAGCTGAATAGCAACGTCCAGGAAAATGCTGTAGGCATCGGGTAATTTTCCCCTCTCTTCTGCCAGCATTCCTGTGCAGCCCTTTGTTTTTCCAAACCTGGAGGCTTTGAATCCAAACTGCTGGACAGAGTGAAAATGATGGGAGGGGGTTCCTCTGCGAGTCGTACCTAGGAGTGTTTTGCATAGAATTATTTCAAAATCTAGGAAAGCATCCTCAATCCCTGGTGCAAGCAGAAAGGCAGAGCAGAATCTAAGGGGCATGTGTGCGTATTGCAAGCTGTAAGTGCCTATGATGGTCAAAGCGTGGCTGTGGGACCTTGGCAAGAGGGCAGTGGGAGAAGCAGTGTGATGGGGGGAGAGGAAGGATGCTGATGCAGAATGAGGAGGTACGTGCTGCTCTGGCTCTCAGCATCCTCACTTCTAGCTGTCCAGGGGCAGCTAGAACTGCAGAAGCCTGGATGGGAGGAGGCGTGAGCGGTTCCCTCTGCGAGAAGAGGCAGAGACTGATGTTGAGCAGGAGGCTAATATATAGGAGAGGGGAAAGCGAGTGGAATTACAGGGTGCCTTAGCCTGAGAAGTTGCAGGGCAGGCTGGGGACAGAGGTCTTGGGCGCTGGGGAAGCAGTGTCCACTCTTAACTGCTTTGTGCACGTCACTGAAGGAATGTATGGTGTCCTGTCAAAAGGTAGCACAGGTTTGCTTTGCACATGGTTCCTTCTAATGCCCCTCTAGCACTCCCTGCCTTGCCTGTAGTGCCTGTCTTTGTGCCTGTGCCACGCTGTGCTGTGATTTTTTTAGGTACATTTCTACTCCTGGCTGTGTAATGTGACAAGCTTTTCCCCTTCCAGAGCCCTGTGCCCTTTTATATGGACACAAATTGGACTGAATCTTACTTTTTCTGCGTGCTGTACTTACCTGGGGACTTTACTGTGTGACCTATTAAATGAGGATTGTACCTCTTGTAAGGGGTGAGTTTGTGGAAACCAACTGTGAATGTGAATGTGACTTCTCTGTGAATGCAGAGAAGTCTATCCTCGTGTTGGATCCTTCATAGACAATACTGCAAAACACTTTACAGTGAGTTAGATCAAGCCGATAACACTTCAGAGAGCTGGGTGATGTCTGCTTTTGTGCTGGCACGGAGAGGAACCCTGTTTGGCAGCGTAACCAAGCAGTACAATTGTGGCATTCCCCTATCTCAGCATGTAAAGGTTGTGGGTTAGTGTGGCACTTGTTACCGTGCCAGGCAGGGAGAAGGGGGGGCTGTTAATAGGTAAGGGAAGGGGAATGGGATCTCGTAAAGGCAGGAGGTAGTTACCGGCAAACTGAGTTAAACCTGACAGTCTAGGTCATAAATATTTGGAAAGGTACAGAAGAATCTCCTTTCAAAAAAGATAGTCACTTGTATAGTCTGGTGCTATGAAATTTCTAGTGGAAATACGGGTGAGTTTTTTTTCTTTTGGTTGTTTTCCTCCTTTTACAATAGAAGCACTAGACACAAGGAACTGTTTGGACATACGTATTTAACTGGGAGGAAAGAGCTGTGACAGTGGTGTGGTTGTAACCACAAACTAACTGACAGTTTCCTGCTGCAAGTAACTTTCTATAGATTTAAACCTCGTTCATTTGTGTTTGTCTGTGCTGTTTAAATATCTGAGGAAGATTCCACTGCTTCTAGGCTTTTTGTTTTTGACAAAGTCTTTGTTGTAGTAATTTGGGGGATGGTGGCGTGAAGAGAGATCGTTACAGCACTAATATAAATTCAGGTGCAGTCCGGAAGGCTTCTATATTTTACAGTCTTTTATAATGTAAAAGTCAAGAAGCAACTCTATTAAATGTGTCAGACTGGTTTTGCAATTACATTCGCATGTACAAAGCTCTATTTATTTCTGAGGAGGTAGGATGTAATCACGTGAACCTACCTGTGTGGCTGAGACCTCTTCATCTGGTATTTCCGTGGCATCGTTACTTTTAACTCTCCTCCCTCCTCCCCGTCCTTTTCCCCTGTGATGTGTTAAATATCACGGCTGCAAAAATGAGAGCACGTTTTTCCCTGCTGTTCCCATTCCAGCTGGAAAACTTGGACAGATCCTTCCCTTGTGGTTTGTGATACTGTAAATAAAGGCTTGGGAGGTCACACGTTTTCCATCTCAAGTTATTTTGATTCCAGTGCTGGAATTGGGGGAGGGAAGGAGGAGGGAAATAAATAAAAAAAAAGCAAAACCCCAAACTGTTCTGGCTTATTGTGGGAAAAAGAACTCATTAATGCTAAGGAAAAACAATTGGAAAAAAGGCCTTTACAAAGAAGACTTAGTCTTTGACTAAAGCAGAGACTTGGAGAATTAGAGTCAAGGATTTCAAAGGAATCTTCTATTAAGCTTTGAAAGAAAAGTTACATACAAAGTAAAGGCTCTGAACTCCAAGCTCCTGTGATCTGCTGCTGTTCTTGGATGCTTCTGAAAAAATTGCTGTCTAGCTTTAAAGGTGTAGTGGTGAGTAATTTTACCTATGTTCATACGAATATGGTTACTCATATGCTTAAATGTCAGTTAAGTGAGCTTTTAAATAAGGACTTGAGAAATTCTGGTTGTGGGTCTTACTGGCTGTGATGCACCTTGTGGTTCGGCTGGCCTGAGTCAAGGGCAGTACCTGGTGGTCTGGGGCATGGTGGGTGGAAAACGCGTACGCACTCTCGCTTGGGATAAATGATACAGTTCTGCCTTCTGGAAAATCAGCACAGAGCGAGCACGATATGTTGCGGTGGCTGTGACTGCTGCTGGTCACGGCTGGTGTCCTACATCTGGCAGGTTTGGTCTCCTCAGCTGCGTCCTTTTCCACGTTGTGGTTTGGGGCTTTGAATATTTGCAGAAAACACTGCTTAGTTTAAACTTACATATTGTATTTTTGCTTTTGGTATTTGTATAATCCTGGTTTGGATTTACTAAGAAATGAGCTCAGAACGAGGTCTGTTGGGCTTTACTACTGGGTGGTGATATGCAGAGTATGATTAATATTGGCTTGCAATGGAGAAGCTAATAGTTACTGGCAACCGTGTCACTTACTTTTGTTGAGTTTTGAAGAGGCCTTTTCCCAGTAAAGATTTTTTTGTTATTTTTTTATCAAAACAGGATACAAAATGTGAATATAATTTGTCACTACAGAACTCGCATTGTACCTTGACGCTACAAAAGTATTTCTTTTTCCATAAACTGTTATATTTATAAATGTACAGCAGGAACAAAAGAGAAACATTCCACATCTAGATGTTAATCTCTGCACAGGATAGTCTTTTGATTCAATAACTTTTCTTCCTTGATCTTCTTTTGCATTTTTTTTTCTTTAATGGGCACATGACATATGGACATAAAAAATAATGGCCCAGTTTCACCCCTGCTGTAGCTCATTGACGTCATTAAAGCTACAGCAGGGATGACTTGGCCCAGATTCTTTAAAAATAAGACCTGATGAACAACCCCTCATGGAAAAGCTCTACAGAGAAGGTTGTCCTGAGCATAGCATAGAGCAGGTGCTGTGCAATTCTGTGACATTCAATAAAATTCCCATTGGTGCCCTTCCTGTGAAATGGAGGTGAGACCCTTCCTGGAGGGGACAACAAGGCATGTGCTTGTGGGGCTGCTCTTACCATACCTTAATGGTGTGATGGAAAGGGGCAGTTAATGAAGTGAGAGGAGGCCACTTAAAGTAGAGGTAGATCTGGGTGGAGACCTGACTTGCTTGGAAGTTGTCAGAGATGTTTTCCCTGCCTGAGGACTGGGCTTGCATGTGGTGAGCCAAAAAGGTGGAAACCGTGGTAGAAACGATCTGTGGAAAACTCTTGCCTTAGGCAGATTTTTAGGAAGACTGTTTGTATCTGTTTGGTTTTTTTGTACTTTTTTTCTCACTGCTGCCCAGTGGTAGTGTTCTCTGCAGCATCAAAGTATTGTCACACAAGGATTAGCCATCTGAACACGGCAGCTCTCCCTTCCCTGCTGTATAGGGGCACTCACAGGTTCAATATCTCAAGGTAGGTCTAAGCTGCAGCTGCTTTTGCAGGCCATGTTGCCCCATTTATAACTTGGCATAGAAATAGAAATTCCAAGAGTGTAGATGAAAGAAGACAATGCAAATCATGGCAAAAATAGTAAATTTGACCTTGACTTAAATGCTCAGTCTGAATTAAGCTGAAATGTACTTTGAGATCTGAACAAACTGAAACCAGAGACAAATGTGAAAGGTTCTCGAGAGCTGTTGACTGCTTTCCATTTACTAAAATAGAGGTAGCGATTCATGGATGGCAGTTCTGAAAATCTTTACACTAACTTACAAAGTGAGTGTTTTGCTCGCAGTTATTTATAACTGCAGGAAGAAACACCCTTTAAAGAGCAGTCAAAACCCCAAAGCTCTATCTGTAGTGGGTAAACACTTGATCATTGTTTGAATAGCCAATATTCATTGCCTAGGGCATCTTTAATTTAACTGATTTCTTGGTGGTAATAACTGTATCTGACTAAGACAGGTTCTCTTGCAGTGAGTCCAAGAAATCAGATAGTTCTTTTTCTGATGCCAGACTCTTCTGGTCCACTGAATATAACTGCAAGAACACATAGTTCCCAAGAAGGAAAATGCTTACTGTGTTTTTTGGTGACAGCTGAAGCTAACTTGGGGAGGGAAAGATGGAGCGAATAGCGCTCTTGTCTGCTTATGAGAGCATGTTCATTTTAAGGGAATTTAAGTCAGAAAGTTTTTTTTCAGTTGAAAGCCAGAATAGTGTCAAAGTGACATTGACTAGTATAAATAGTGAAGGGAGAATTAGATCTCTAAAATTTATTCAGTCTTTTGATTAGTCATCCAAAACTCTGCTGGTAAAACAGAGAAAGAAATCTGGATTTAACCTGATAAATGTCCTTCTAACAGTGGAAAAAGTCAGAAAACGCAAGGATTTAATTCATGATATCCAGAGAGACCATCAGTGGCTGGCAGCAGACTTCTAAGGGAGAGTATTAATGCTGGTGAAAGTAGAGGAGAGGAAAAGGTAACTGAAAACTCTGCAGCCTTAAGGGTTTTTGGAAGCAAAAGATATTTGATGTAATGCAGATAAGGATGATGTTACTTTCTTTTTATTGCATAGGATACACCCTTATCTGATGAAACTATCTTGCTTTGAGACTCTCTTTCCTTGTATTGTCTTCCTTCATCCATTGCAAGTTCTCCTATGTCATTGTGAGTGGACCTGTTTAGGGTCTAATCCTAATTCCACTGAGGCCAAAAGCAGAATTTTCTAAATTTGAAGAGAACCCACTCTAGCTGGAGCCCCCGCCATCTCTCTCCAACCAGACTGATGAGCAGCATGAGTTGAATGTGTGTGTCAGATCCAATAAATGCTTGGTTATTGGAGAGAAGGGTGGAAGAGAGAATTTGGAGTAAGAGAATGTTTGAAAATCCTTAAATTGTATATCTTTTTGACTGACCCATAGAGTTAATTTTCCAGAAGCAGGCTAGTTTGTGATGGGTCTTAGTGGAGTGCCAGGTCCGTGATACAGGAATGATTAATTTCTGGGATATATGGTATAGAGAGCCTTGTCTGAGGCTTTTCTGTCCTTTGAAACACCAGTGCGTGGCTGCACACGTCGCACATGCATCCCCAGGGTGGATGTAGATTATCAGAGAGATAACCCCAGCCGAGCCCTGGCACTAAAAGCGTTCTGGCGGCTGTGGCTGCGTGGCTGTGACCACTTCTGATTGCATCGTGGCTTTACAGCTTCCAGTGGAAACTGTCCGAAAAGCTCCAGTTCTCACCGAGGCGGTATGTTCTGCAGCGCAAGTTCGCGTTAATCTCTGTGCAGGGGCTTGCTGGCTCTGAGTGGAGAGAAAGAGACACCAGCCCGATATTGACTGACTCTCTTGTGTATCAGTTTTGTTTATGAAGAATGATGAGTTGAAAATCAAGATGCAGAACAGGAGTGCTCCGAGAATCTAAAGAAAATCCTTTGACTGTGCTGTATCCGCATCATCCCAGCAGTTGTGTTTATTAAAAAAAAAAAAAGAGGGGGATGCAAATACCGTATTTGTTCAGATTGGAAAGGAATTTGGGGATGGAGCCTTAGAGAAAAGGGGAACCTTTCGGTGCTGAAGGAGTACTTCCAATTTATTTGATTGGAAATTTTAATCTATTCTGGATGATTTAATTATTAAGCTCTAGAGCAATAGGCTCCCTTCAGCTCATCACATACTAAGTGTTTAGATTCCGCTGGGTGCTCTTAAGTCCTATGGAGGCCCGTAAGGTTCAGCTATGTTCTTAAGAGCTCATGCAGAGTGACAAAGAACGAGGAAGGGGAAACTTTCTGACAGCACTATTTGTGTTTAAAAAATAACTGTCTAAGAAAATAACCTTGAAATTAATTTGACCTATTCCCTTGATCAGTGACTGTAGTTTGTCTACTAATTCTTCTGTATGTACCTAGAACACAATCTACCAATAAAAGTTGGTGGTGTTTTTTTTCCTCTTTTTTTATTATGTTGAGGTTTATTTTGATGGATTATGTTTCTAGGTAACTGCTGAAGCTTACTTCTGGGAAATGCTGCCAGAATGCTTATTAACATGTGACTAGACCCAGGTAGATTCCCTTTTGAATTATCTGGCTGTTCTGTACATCCTCCGTGAGGGGCAGTGACTGTGCTGAAGTGCGCGAGTCCTCCCAGTTCCCTGCCCACGCTGGGCCTGGAAATAACTCTGTCGATAGTAGAAATGTCACAGCAGGAATGACTCGCTGGATGTGCCCAATTCCATTTATCTAAATGAGCTGTGATCTTGGATTTAACATGCTGTTTCATAGCTAAGATAAGAGGCACATGAATTAGATTATTGTTGGAAAAAAATAGAGAGGTGCTGATATAAATACTTCAGTGAGAAGTTTAGCAGAGCATTAGCAAGTCTTTTTATATTTATGAACAGCAGTGGTCAAAGTAGTATCCTGCAAAAGATACTTTCCACATGATACTAACTCCAGTCATTAAAAAGGCATGAATCAGATTAAGGAGTGTAGGGCTTTTTTTATTTGCCTTTGAGTCTTCAGATGTCAGTGCAAGCTTTAATCAGCAGCTTGAGCTGTGCTGGCGAGAAACTGCCCTGTGAAATGGAAGCAGGGGATGTGGGCAGAGATGCTCCTGAGAGTGGCTTAGGGCTTCCCAGCACCCGGGGGGTTACTGCCCCACGGGTACTTTGCCTCTCAAGGATTATATGAGCACTCTTGTCCCTTTCATGGCTTTGTCACCAGCAGCTAAGGGTGTCCCTGAGGATTGTGGAGCTGAGGAGGTGTTCAGCAGAGGGGCAGTTGCATGGATGACGGAGGTGGGTGCCCAAGAGCTCTCCTGCCTATGAGTGAGACTCCTGGATAAGAAAGTGCAGCATCTGGCAGAAATATTACAAGTCTTGTGATAGCAACGGTTGGCAGCTGACTATTGACTGTAAGGTCTCTTAGGCAGTTGTTTGATGCCATTCTTTCAAGTGGACTTTAAAAATACTACTTCCTCTCCCTTCTGGCTGTTTCCTCTGCAGGTGGAGCAAACTTCTTGAGCCATTTCTCTTTTGTTTCAAGTCAACCTTCTGGTCTGTGCTCTCCGTTGCTTTGAGCACCCTACTGTGTTTCCTCGGGCTCAGGGAAGAGGGTTTGAAGGAGGTACAGCAATGACAAATGTTAGCAGCTCCAAGTTTATGTGTATACTTAATATGCAAAATGTTATCTGTTGTAATTGACTTTGCTGTTTTGTGTCAGAGGCAGTGATGAGCAGCTCTCCCACGCCCTGTGTTCTGAGGACAGGGATGCTCAGTTTTGGCCAGCGATTGCATTGCGAGGAGCCAGAAGCAGCAGGGCATGGAGGGTGTCCCTTCACAAGGTCGTGGTGGGTAGAGCCCTACTGCTCTGCAGAGCTCAACTTCCAAAAACCTGGAGGGAAGGGACTGTCCCAGCACTCTGACAGTGCCGGAGGGACTTCTTAGTGCTCACGTCTGGGCAGATGGCTGTTTTGTGCAGGTCATGGTCAGGGACAAAGGCATATTCCCAGGACAGGATGGCAGGAAGTTCAGGAGGTGGGACGGCAGGAAGCAGTTTAATGATCCCTTGCTACTGCTGGTAAAAACTGCCCTTGCTTTTAGATCTGCACATGTTCTGTGTTCGTGAGGATTGTGTTTAATTTTGTGGTGTGTTCAGTGCAGTACCTGCCGTCTCTCTAGACAGCTCTACTTAGTCTTATTGTTATCACCACGGCTGTTTACTAATGATAAAGGCCAAGCTGAAGAGGACTAGGATCCAGATACTTGGGAAATGAGCAATGCTTTAATTTGGGTTTGTCTCTTGCAACGGACAGAGTCAAGACAGTATGTGGATCTGCCTCCTTGAAGACCTAAAATATGCCTTTACTGACTCCTCGGGCTTTGTGAAATCATGATGGAAGAATGTAGCTAAACCATTGGGAAAACTTCCCTTCCCCACTTCTTTGTGTTGTCTTCTTAATAGCTGCCTCTTATGAATTGAAATTCCTTTTTCTTTATTTTAAATGAGCTAGTGTGTATCATGAATAAATACGTGAACTTAATAGTACAGTTGCTTTAAATCAGGTTGCTTTATTGTTTCCAAACCTCCTGTTGCTGGTAGCTCTGGGAGGTACTCTGTCCAGCAGAGACTTGTTGATGCGCTGGGGCTGCATCTTCTGTGCTGTGTCCATCTGGCAGTGGCCTTCCCCTGGCAGAAAAGCAGGATTTGGGGAACTTACCTTACACTAGCCACCCTGCATAATTCTGCCTGCCATGCTAATTTAAGGGAAAGCAGCAATTCTCTCATGTCCTTTAATGAACACCATCATGAACTCCCTGGCTGTGCCACCTACCAGCTTTCCATGCCTGTGGATTCTGCCTCTTCCCCTCTGCTGTATCGGAGGGTGGCATAAAAGTGGAGGTTGGGTGACTGCAGGCTGCCCGCTGGTTTTCGCAGTCTTGAGTGTGAGCAAGTGCCGAGGTGTCGCCTGGACTATTCTCAACTAACCCCTGAGCTAATGGATGCTGCTTCCTGATGTAAAAGCAGACGAGAAACTCTGGCCAGGAGCTGAGCTACATCAAGCCGCGCTTTCAGAGGTTAAGCTGATTGCAGATCTCTCATAAATAAATCTTCCTGTATTAATAAATGCTTGCAATAGTTGCTTTATTACAGTGCATGGAAGCTTTCAGAAAGAAAAAAAATTTCCCAAATGAGCCATTTCTGCAGTCTCTGCTGACTTTTAAAGATTGGTGTCATTAATTGAATTCTGCCTCTTCCATTAGAATGGAGTGTGCGCGCTTCGCTTGCACGTAGGGTTGATGTACTTGAAAGAGTGTGGGAAGAGAGAAAATATTCAGAGCTACTTGCATTGCTTCTGTGGCAGTCAGGCTACTGGGTTGTTTTGGGAAGACTGGGCAGCCTTTCAACGCGACTGTCTTCTACTTGGGTCTTCGAGAGTGGGAAGGTTTCCCCACTGAAGCTCATGCAGTGGTTGTTGGTTGGCTGTGGAGACCTGGCTGGGTGTCTGCTGCTGACTCATTCTTCCTGCAAAATTTCTCTTAAAAGAAAAATAAGATGGTTTACATGTTACAAGTAGCCAAATTCTTCTATCTACAGGGAATGATACTTGTTGGAAATCGATCTCACCTAATCCAAAGCATTGCGAATGTAATAATTAAGATCTACCTAATTTCCACACTTGATTGGTGGGGAGACAATAGCTTGTTCTTGAAACTATGCTTTGTCTTTTGAACATAATCTTACCAATGTTACATAAATGCCACATTGCAGCCCGCCCTTATTAGCCACTGATTAGAGGGTCCTTTGTGAAGTGTTGTCTGTTTCTGACATAATTTAATTAATATGGAACCGGTAAAATTCCTATGGAAACAAAACAGGAGCAAATTTAATACCAGATAAGTGTGTGTTCTGGGCTATGAAAGTGAACACAAGCTAATTTCTTAATGGGACTGCTAGAAGAACAAACAAAGCTACAGAGACACGGTTGTATGCCTCAGCTAGAAATATATGTTTGTGGATATAATTAAACTTCAGTTAATAACATACTGTCCTCAGTCTTGGCGAAGAACTTTATTTGGGCTGTGGCTATGTGTCCAAAGCATTTTTACTAGATTAACTTCTCCGTACAGCATGGTCTAGAGCTTTCAAAGCACTTGCAGATCTTGGGTGGACTGTCTTGCGTTTCAGCTCATTCCTCGCATAGCTCAGAGAGCGCGATGAACCCTTTCCTTCACAGGGATGATGGAGAAACGGGCGACTGTCCCTGTCACTGACCTGCTGTAGGAGGCAGTGGGCGAGCTGGAGAGACAGACTTCAATAGCAATGCGTGAGAGAGGGTGAAGTGTGAAGGTGATGCTTCATGATTCACTTTTTGCATTGCAAATCCTGTTTCGTAAGCTGCTTCCACCGATGCATTAAATGATTTATTATCTCTCAGAGCTTTTCTTCACCCGGGAAAAAAACAAAAGATGATCAGTGTTTTTAAAGCTCTGTGCTGAACATTATATGATTAAGTTGTAATTTTGAAGTGACGCATTTGGGCATATAATTTTCAAGACCATCTTTGGTTTCAGGGATCATAAATACTGGTTCCAGCTGTAATGAAGTGCTGTGCTACTTACTATGTTCCTATCATTGTGTGTGTCTTTTGTTTAAATTATTAAATCACAGTGGCTATGGCCATAATAATGTGGTTGTTTTATGTCTTGGAACAGGGGAAAATAATTTTATTTAGTTGGAATAATGTAATTGTAACATGCCTCTGGGTTTGAGTTAAAGGGGGAGGTGGTGCAGGTGGCTGGCAAGACAGTGCTGTTCTCTTGATGACTTTCTGCAGCAAATTCCACTGCGGTGGAGCGGCAGCATATTTGTTTTTAATGGAACAACTTGTGAGCAAACATTGGGATGTTTATGATGACAAGGAAAGCACTAGAAAAATAGAGGCTATAAAATCCCACTCGTTAAGGGTAGCAACATGGGTAATTGGCTCAGTCAGGTGCATCTCGGGGGAGGAGGTGTAGATCTGGGATCTGGCTACACACTGCCCAAGCCGTTACGGGTAAAACATTTAACTCCCTTGCACCTCTGAAGGCCATCTGTAGGGTAGGCAGCTGTCTGCCTGGGCGGTTTTATGAGGGAAAGTGCTGGGAAAGGACTCGGAGATTCTCTGATGCAAAATGCTTTACAGATGAAGTATTTATTTCCCCTTTTGAAGGCAAAAGATGCGTGATGGTTTCTTGAATCAGTATGACTGCACCAATTCAGATATAATTTGATAAATGAAGTATAAAGTCCCAGTGAATGACCTTCTGTAAAATACAAGAGTGCCCGAACCATTTGTGCTTTAAATCTTGCTCCACATCTTTGTATTTCCTGCTCATGCTGTTCGTTAGTCTCCTGTGCCCTGTTGTTTTTGGGCTGATAATGGATAGCTAAGTGGTGCACGCTGAAAAGAAAATTTCTGTATAAAAAAAAGCGGTGTGCTTTTCTCTGCATAAAGTATTTTGTGGATGTAGGGCAGAAATCCTTCTTTTTTCCCCCTCTGTTATGTTTGTAGCTGGGCCCTGAAATGTATCGGTGCTCTTTACATATCCCCTGGAAGCTGAGTTTATTGAGGTATCCCTTCCTCACTGTGAAACCCTTCACTTATGTGGCTGCAGCACAGACTGTGGTTTCCTCCCAAATTAATCATGAGGGTTTTACAAGCTGTAAAACTTCTCTGGAGAGCTCAAGGGTGTGACCGGCTTATAAGCATGGATGAAGTTTGGTTTGGTTGGGTTTTTTTTTTTTTTTGTTTCTAGTTGGGGGCTGAATATATCCTGAATGTCTGTTTGATGCTTTTGATTGCCAGCAAGAATTTTTTCCCCCTTCAGATGGGATGCAGCACAATCCCAGGCTCTTGCTGCAGCTGCCCACAAGGCTTTTGCTGGGACTCCCTCAAGGACTGGGTGTAGGAAGCGATAAAACTTCATTAGTGTTAGTTCCTTTAGTCTATGTAAACTTTTTATGAGGATTAAGCTTATGCATTTGGAGGACAAAAGTTGCCCATCTCTCTGGCTGGGCTTTGCTTAAGGAAAACATATCTTGCTCCCTGCCTGAGCAGCTCTTTGCCCACCCCCGGGAGGGCTGCTGCCCTGTTCCTTGTTGAGGCTGATTTGACCAGTCCACCTCATCCAAGCCACTTCTCTCCAGATCAGTGTGACCTCCTGGTGTTCCCTGTTGAGGAGTGTGATGTAAAAGCCCTGCAAAAGGGACTGTGCGATGTTCCCTTGGGCTTCTCACCATGCCTGGTGAGCTCTTGTGGCAGGTGGGGTCTTATAGCTGGGAGGCTTTGTGTGCTGGCGCCTGCTTGCCCCTACTCTGTCACCACCTGGAACTCGGAATTTGTGAGCAGTCCTGGGGAGAGCTGGCAGGAACACCTTTGTCTCTGGCATGTGTGCAGGGCTGGGAAAGTCTGGAAATCAAGGGTGTTTCCAGTGGTTTTGAGCTCTGGGTAGGAGCCTGTTAGGTGCAGTCCTTGCAGAGTGTCGCCCATAGCTCTCCCTGGGTTTCTGCAGCCAGTCCCTCTGCTCTGGCTCCACTAGAAAGCAAGTTGGCTGTCCCAAAGAGAGACATTCTCTTCTCTGGCCAAGAAATCTGGAGCTGGCAATGACATGGAGCTGGCAGAGAACAAACCAAGCAGGTAGAAGCTGTCAAGAGGTCTGGGAAATTAGAGGGGAATCTTTTTTTTTTTTTTTCTTTTTCTGGCATATGCTGAGAGTAGGTAGTGCAGAAGGGGAATACCTGGCACAATGTGATGGCAACTTATCCAGCTGCCCTAACGGGATGCTTTTGCCAGGAGCCTTTGGACCTATTCTTCTTGGTGTAAATAAAATCAAATAAATGAAACACTTGTTACTATAAATACAACCAAATGAGCATGATTACCTGGAGTCTCTGAATGCATCTTTGTTCCTTTCTCCCTCTGCAGGCAATTAATGGAGAAAGAGGGGACCATCAGTGTGCACAGACCTCAGCCAGGCAGCATGAAGGCTCATAATAACTTTCTCCTATGATAAAAGAGATATTTTTATGGTCTGAATTTTTTATTTTACTTTCCCCCTGTGGGAGAGAATTACTGGTGATGATAGTTGGTAGACTTGCTCCTGTTGGGAAGCACTGAATGGAGGAAGGAGTTATTGAAGGAAATGTGTGGCAAATTTCTTAATAAGGAAAAAAAGTGCTTATCTAAAGAGGTTGTTTATAACTAAGAGACCATTAGCACCCAGGACGTAATTTTGTTGTAGCAGTACCTTATTGAATGAAAACTTGGTAGTCTCTGGATGGAAGCCTCGGGAACAGCCCCCGGATGATAGTGTACCTAAGCTTTTTTTTTTTCTTCTCCTTTTTACTTCTTTAAATGGAGGTTGGTGCAGCTCCTTCCCATGTAGTTTAAAGAACAGCTTGCTGAAGTACATGTCAGCATTTGAATTATGCTTTTCATTTACTGTAGCCAATTCTAATACTCTCCTTTCACCCCCAGGGTTTCTAGAAGGTTTCTCAACAAATCTTCCCCCCCCCCTGCAACCCAGAGACAAAAACCCAAGAGCTCCCTTGCATGATGCCTGGCTGCTTTGCCCCTCTTTCTGATACAGTTAGAGAAATTCTGTGACTTTTTTTCAATGGATACTAAAATTGGGGGTGCAGAATTATGCTGTAAAGAGTCCGGTAAGGTTACTGCCCACAGCTCTCCCTGTATTAAGGAATGGGCAGAACTCATCAGCGTAAAACCTTCCACACCAAGAGAGTAAACAACACAGATTAAATGGTAAGGGATGCTCAGCACTCTGCATCCCTTATGTGAAGTGGGGTTTGTTACTTCTGGCTTGAATAGTGCCCTAGTACTAACAATCCTATATTTAAACAAACCGGTGAATTTTCCCCACAGTAGCAGTTGAGAGATATGAGGGAGAATTGTGTGGCAAAAACAGAGTATGGCAAAGATTGAGGATCATTGCTAGAACAGAGTACCTGTTTGGTTTAAAATAGTCTTTAATGTGCTCAAAGAAATGGTAATGTTTTTCAAATTATCTCCACCCTAAAACCTTTTGAGCTGTTGCTGCAGGATGGCTGATGCAAAACCCCTTTTGGTGGAAAAAACTGTGAGGAAGGTCATGTGTATTTTGCATCTTCCCCCTTTTACCCTCCCTCCAGTTAAAGCATGTTTGGACTAGAGTGCACTGAGCTACCCAGGTGCAGAGGATATTATGGATTCTCCATATTGCTAGCCCTAATTTTAGCTACACGCTGCACGGTTTGTGCCAATACTCACCCACTACATTTGCACTTTCGGTAGCAGTCATTACACAGTGTGAGCTTCACACATGTGCCGCTGCTCTGGGAGCTCAGCTGGCAGCACCAATTTGTATTCCCCACAATAAAATAGCAGGGTTTGCGTGGGGTAAGGGACTAGTGGGAGGCTGCTCACATCTGTGAACGTGTCCCTGCGGAGCGCTGCTGTGGCAGCCCGTTGGAAGCAATTGGATGGGAGGAAGGGGAAGAGAGTTCTGTAATCCCTTCTGCTTTTCATTGAAGTGGAGAAATGGCTCTGCATTGCATGTTATGTTCTCTCGTGCACTTGCACTGTGCAAGGACTCCCAGTCCAATTTGTCAAGGCAGAGACTTGACGTGAGTCCAAATGCACTTGACAATAGTCTCTCTGCTGTCAAAACCTCTCCTCCTTCTGTGATAAAAACAAAGCTCCCAAGTAACACTCCTCTCCTTCCTTCCTTAGGCTCTTAAGAAAGACTTGGCATCCCAGAAGTTTTTTACTGTATTCAAAACACTTATCCATTTTCCGTTTAAGAATTTGACAGAGCAGTGCATTCAAAACAAGATAGCCACAGAGAAATTATTTGGATTTATGCTTTCTTTAATTGGACCATGTAAGATTTTATTTACTGATAGTGTCCAAAGGGAGCTGTCGAAATATTGCAGAAAGAGTGAATGCGTCCATTGTGGTAATGTGCTTTTGATAAATGCATTATGGCATAGTTATGAAGTCAGGAAGAAGCCTTAATTACTGTTTTGAAGCCATTAGAGTCTAAAGCAGCAATCTGAAGCTCTTGTTGCAATTGTGTTTTATATTTCTCCACCGAAGACTTCAGCACAAAAAAATTGTGCTTGTTTTAGAAGATAATTCATGCCTTTTACTTCCTTTGCCTTTTTAAAATGGTGCAGAAGTGGCAGCAGGTACTTGAATATTATAGCAGTGAGCTCCGTGGATTCACGTAAATAAAAAATTCAACCTTTACACCAAGCATGTACTGCTCCCATTGGCAGGGAAGTCAGTGCCATATGATCTGCTGACTGTTTTCTCCTGTTACCCATACCCATATAGCATAAGAAATTGCTGAACTCAATTCTCCCATCTTTAAAAAAAACAAACCAAAACAAAAAAAGGAGAGAGCAGGAAAGGTAGGATTACTATCCAGGAGTCTTGTGTAAAGCTTCCTCTGGGGCTAGGGAAGGAGAAAGGCTGGTCTTGGAAACTTTTTACTAATGAAAATTGCTTTGGGACATCAGTCAGTGTTATAATCTACATATGGGGTCAACAAATTGTCCGTCCCCGGAAGCCTCCGCTTTCCCCATCAGCTGTTCCTGCAGCACGGCACGGAGCCTGTGCCGTCTCGCTCGGGTCTCTCGTGACAGCAACCACAAAGCAAATCATTTGGAGCTGACTCTTCTACCAAAAATGCGTGCAAGGAAGGAGTTTAGTTTTCAGATGTTTGTTATCTTTTTATCTTTTAAGTTATTCAGAGAAAGGCTGCTTAATGCTCAGTCACCTGTTTTTAGTGCTTTGTAGATGTTCTTTGGCTCTCGGGTAGTGCATTTTTTATAGCAGATGTTAATTTAATAGAGTGAACTTTGTTACCCTTCAGGATATAAGCATCTCAATTTAAAAACCAAAACTGACAGAAACGTAGTTGTAAATCAAAGGTTAACAGGCATAGCAACATGAAGGCATTGTTTGCTTGGTCGTTAAAGTGATACTGTGGTGCTTTCTCAAATGGAATATTTCTTTAGTGACAGGAAGGTTAAGTACAAGTTGTACTGTAACGAGAAAGGAGGAATGAACCTTACTTATTAGTGTGTTTCTAAAGCTGATTGCTTAAAATTAATGCAGGTGCAATGTGGTAGTGCTGTCGGCTGCCTCTGGCCACTTCATTTTCACAGAATCACAGAATCTTCATGGTTGGAAGGGACCTTTGAGGTCATCGAGTCCATATGGGGTTCAAGCTGGCTCTCACTTGTCCTCAGTTTGGGCTCTGACTCTTGGCTGTTTCTGGAGAGCAGCGAGGCCTTTTGCTCATAAGCTTTTGGTTAAGAAAGTTGAAAGATCCCTTCCCAAGAACAGGCATGTTCTTGGCATACCAAACCTCCCCGTGCAGTCAGGCTGGGAGGATGGTGGCCTTCATGTGTGGTGTCTGACCCTGGGGCCATGTTGTTCATGCTGGGGGGGGGGGGGGGGGGGGGGAAGAAAAAAATCAAACCCAAACACTTAACTATTTCAAGGCTGTGTGCTTTTTTTTCTCTGTGTGCTTTCAGCATATTGAGCTGGGGAAGGTGATGATGATAAATATTACCGCCTTGTTTCTGAAAGCTGTTGGGTAAGATCTCTCACTGCAGCATCTGAAGCATTACTGGAAATATTCTGAACTGTTATAACAACATCTCTGGTGTAATTTTTCTTTTCCAAAAGTCTTTCCCCTCCCCCTATTTCTGGGTAGAAGACACTAATTAGCAGGGAAATTCAGGTGTCAATGAATGTGCCAGGCTCTTGAATCGTGCAGCAGAGGGTGAGTGCCGAGATGTTCCCCTTCCCTTCAGATGGCAACACTAATTCTCAGAATAGCGCTGCCGCAGGTTGCGTTACGTTTGTGTCTTTCCAAACATCATAACTGGAAGCATTTTAAATTTGTCCTGATTAATTGTTTGTTATAGGCTTGGTGTTCTGAAATTTGGGTAGACTTCTTGAAGTCTGGCATATGCCATTAAAATTCTCAGAGCACTACATCTCTGTAGAGTGACAACGCTCCAGATTAAACCTAAGCACTACTACTCCCAAGGAGATAGGCTAAGTATTTTTCCTCTCCAGAGTACTCTACTCTGAATAGCTCTACAATTAAAATTGATGTATCTTTACTTGGTTAATCTAATACCTATTATTTCCACTTTGTTTCAAATTTGAGTAGTTTGGACCAGTTCATGCTTCAGAGATCTAATTTAAATGAAGTTCACAGCTATAACCTTTTGGATGTATTAATTGCTTAACGTGAAGCTCTAAAGAGCTTGAAGAGTCCAGAGAAATTTAACAAGATGATTCCCTAACTTTCCATGCCTGCTCCCGCCTGGGCATGGTTCTGTTGGGTTGTCATCGTTCTAGCCAGTCTCGCCAGCCTTCGGCAGAGCCCATCCTAAACTGTGTGTGTATTTATTTATTCAAAGGATTTGGAGTTGATGTCTAACTTGCAGTCTGGTGCTGTTCCACAGTTTTCTGGTTTGTTAAAATTTTCCCCAGAAGGTGCCTGGAGTTACTGCAGCGGCGTTGCTGGATTTGCATTTCCACTGGCAGGTTTGGGGGCAGGTGTGTGTCGGATGGGGGGTGCCCAGCTTGTCCTTGCCCCAGCAGGGGGATTTCAGCCAGTTCAGCTCTGTCCCTTGCAGGGTTCCCAAGGAAGTGCTTCACCCCAACGACACACACGCTTTAGCAGACACTGAAACCAACTATTTGTCTTCAGGCATTTGGGGCAAACGCCAACAGAAAATGGCACAGAGGACAAAAAGTAAATTGGCCTTCTAAAATCCTTTCAGCTTTAAGTATTACAGATATAATTAGAAACACAGGCAAGGATTATTATCCTATAAGTGCCTTTCTAGTCTGTTCTGCTTTTGTAACCTTTCTTTTTTCATCTGTCATTCTGTCTTGCTGCATTGTTTCTCCTTGCAGCCTGGCGTCTCCACCATCATGTCCCATTGCTGCCTGAATGCTTTGCACTGAGTCTGTTTGCTTTTCGCCTCTATTTACGTCATAGCTGTCGTCTTTTGGCTCTGCATTGGTGTTCCCGTGAAGCCACCATCGCTCAAACAAATAGGTAGTTCTTACTGCTGCAAGAAAATGAAGCGCTTCCCTCTGCAACTGCTCTTTCAGCTCCCCAGGCTGCACATCTTCCCCCTCTGCTACTTGGTAGATTAATTTTATTTTTTTTTAATTGCCACAGAAGTGGAAAGTTGAAGCTTTGTGTGAATTGGTCCCTGTAGGTGCCAATGTGGGAAGCAGAATGGGTCTGTCGGAGCAGGGGTGCAGCTCCGCACTGGGAAACCTGCTGCCAGGTGGGAGCTGCCTGCGGATCACCGCGAGGGAGAGGTGCCACTTTCCTGCAACAACACACCCCAGTTCGCCCAGGGGTTGCTGTCATTCGTCTTTAAGCCCTTTTACACTCAGCAGAACGGTCCCCCAGTGGACCTTAAAATTCAGGGAGGAGAATATTGTGGAGTCTTTTGCAACAGCTTTTTGTCCCTGCTCTGTCCATAGTCTGTTGCAGGCAACACTTTAAATCTCTGAGGCTTGGTCTATTCCGAAAAGCTTTTTGGCAGAGCCATCTCACTTAGGAGAGAAGTATTGTTTCCACCACCACTGCCAGTTCGACAGTTACTTTGATTAGGAGTGTGCAGTTCTCAGCCAGCAGGTTCCCCTCTGCTTGTGAGGTTGCATCTCCCTAGCCTGACCAAACAAAACCCAAACCACAAACAAAAAACCAACCAAAAAGAAAAACCACACCCAAAAAAGAGCCCCTGAGTAGGAGGGGGATGTGCCAGTGAGCCATTGGAAGTGCTCAGACTGCAAAGCTCTTCCCTGTCTGCACACTGTGGTACCTGGGAGCTGGGGAACGCAGGAGAGGAATCATCTGATGCAGCATGAAGGTGCTAATCTCCAAAGACCTTTTTTCAGGATCCTACAGTTCCTCCCAGAAGTTATCGCCTCAGGCAGGATTGTGAGTGGAAGCTGCACTTTGTAATGTCATTTTCTATATGCACTGTATATACATGCTTGTGTCAGTCTTTAGTGGCTCTTGAGGATGCTCAGCAGCTCCAAGACGGGGGTCCAAAACCTGTTGGCTTGAGCACCCAGAAAGGAGTGGCAGCTGCTTGTAAAACAAACAATCCCCCTTAAAATACTCACGCTCATTGTTTCTCAGATACAACAGAGATGTTCAGCCCTGCCCAAAGGGAAATCAATGGTGTGTTTGGACTCCCTGTTGCTCTACGTGTACATGAGTGTGTTTATTTTGTTTAAGGAGTTGGTACATAATCAGTCTTAAAATTAACTGACTGCCTGTTGACTTGTCACCCTGTGAATGAAAACACATTGCTTGTAATTTGTTTGACATTATTCTGTCCTGTTGTCAGGCTTCTAATTATGTTTAGAACATAACCCAGATGTCTGTCTGTCTCCTTCTGTCTCTATTATTATTATTATTATTATTATTATTTATCTTTTTTATTGTAAAACATGGTAGGAAGCATTTCTCTGAAGTGATGGAAGTCTGTTTCCTCCTCTGTCTTTCCAGGAGATTAGTAGGTGGTTGCAGGTTTATCTCTTAAAAACTGTGTTCCTGTTAGAAGGTGTCAGTTGGGGCATCCAAAATTGCTAGTCCCTTGTGACTTTGGATCGACCTTCTGTATGCTTTTGGGGTATTGAAACATGTTTGTATCTACATTAAAATGTTTCTCTAGATACTGCTTTCTAAAAATGATCACATTCCCCACCTTATTTATTTTTAAAGAAGAGATAAATTGCTTGTGCTTTTAGAAGATTAAAATATTAATGTATTTAAATATAACAGTGAAAGAGGGGCGAGGCAGAAGGGGTTGTCCTTTCAAAATGTGCACAAATGAGCAATCTTGCATTCAATCCATTGGATAAGCACGTAATATTCCTTGCCAACATTGACTTTGGATAATTAGCAAAGAAAAAGTCAAGCTGCTCAGTGTGAGGTTTTATTGCTCAAAACCAATCCTGTAACTTGAATTTTCCTAGAGCCACAAGCTTTTAAGCACCAGAACCACAGTTTTCCAATAGTGTACTGGATCTCCAATGTACTCAAGCCCTATATTCCAAGAGCTTTAAGTCACTTAAACATCAAAAGGCAGCTACTTTCTTTATGGGACTTCTGAACACTTTACCTCTGATCCCACTTGGAGAAGGCTGTGTTGGTGACCAAGTGAGCTCCATTCCCTTTTTGGTGGTTCTGTTTTAGCTGATCTAAATTCGCAAGGCAACGGGGGTGTGTGGAAACTGTTTTTAGGGATAAGAAACTTGACTCTTGGTCCCTGCTGACTTGGGTTTTTTTGTATTGTCAATCGCCAGCTTCCCTAGCTTGTGAGTTGTGGGAGGTTACTATTATATTTAAAGGCTGTTTCCTTTAGAGAAAAGAGCCTGATCTGGCTGGCTCCAGCAGGGGACAGATTTTTCTGTTCTGCAAAGCTTTGCTCAAACAGAGCTCGTGGTAGGGGAGAAGGCAGAAGTATAGGAAGGACACAGTGGGTCGCCATGGGAAAGAAAAACTGGAAAGTAAGAATAAAGGAAATAAAGCCTGTGTTCATTACAAGTGATATATGTGACACTTGGGTATAGAGACTGCAAATTATTATGTGGTCCCTGCTATTAAATACAAATACATCCCTGATTTTCCCCTCTGCATCCCAGCCAACAGGATCTTAATGAAGGGCAAACTATGCAAACGAATCCCCCGAACCACTTGTGCCTCGGCTTGAAGCAAGCTGCGTTTTGTGTCGCCTCCGTTGTTCCGTGTGGCTGCGATGGTGCTTTTTGATCTGCTGCTGTTGTTACTTGGGGTCTGGGCGTCTGTTAGACCTGCCACCTGCAGCAAAGGGCTTCTGGCTGAGCGGCGAAAGGTCATTTGCCGAATCTGGAGTAAAAGTGTGCCAGGAAGCCCTCTGCTAGGGACAGAAACTAAACCCGGGGGTTTTGCGATGGGGGAGCCGCTACCCCGGAGGGACAGAATGGACTGGCAGGGTCAGGCTTGGCTAAAATACTCCTGGGGATTGTGTGCCGAGTGTGTCGTCATGGGGTTCGCTGTGGGGAGAGAGGCTGGAGGGAAGGATGTTGTCACTTGAAGTTCCTCTCTGATCCCTTCCCGCTTTTGTTGGCAGCTAAAACAGTTAAAGGGGGGAAAAGGCATTTCTGGCTCTGGGCATCTGAGCCCAAGCCTGGCTGGCGTCTCAGTCAAAGGTCTGCTGGCCTCAGCTGCCTTTGAAGATCTTGGCCTTTATAGGAGCTGACAAACAAGAATTAATTGATGACTCACCAGCACAATAATGTCAGAAATGCTAGTTTTATTTTGCTGTTCCTGCATGTTCTTCAACCTATAACTCTTCTAAGCGTTTTTTAGCCCGAAGAGAGGTTATTGTGTCCATGTACAGCAAAGGATGAAAATTGAGAGTGGATGCTTTTGGAAGAAAAGTGTCTGTGGAGCAATATAATGCTGTTATGTGGATCGGTTTGCTTCATGTAAAAGAAAAGAATGGGGGATTGCCAAAGCCTGGTTGTGAGAAGCTGGTTTCATCATCCAAGTGGCAAAAAAGGGTTTCTCTAAAGGTTTAGTGTTTGGTTTTCACTTTTGTTTTTTCTCCTAAAGCAGCGCAAAACAGGACTGTGCTACCTAGCTACATTTGTAACCTCAGGTTCAGGAAAGCTGTGTGTCCACATGTGTGTTCGCAGGTTTGGGGCTTCAAGTGATAAGTCATTTCTACTGCGAGGGGAAAAAAATCCTTGAAACAGCAACGGAGCAATAATGCAATATGGTAGTTACAGGGAGGAGGGGGGAAAATCTTAACAGAAGAATTAAAATGCTGGTTTATAATTAAGCTAATGAGGAAAGGAATTAAAACATAAAATAAATGGTGTGAGTTGTCATTGTAGTTGTTAGTTACTGTGGTCACTAAATGTGGTTTCCAGTGGGTATGGCTTTTTTTCTATGGTGAGAAGTTCCCTTAGTTTATTAAGAGATTTATCAGCAGAAACCATGTGTTTTCCAGCCTCAGTCAGGTCCAGGGAAGCGTGAACCCCTTCACCTTTCTCTTCGAGCACGTAGCAGCCCAGTGAAACGCCCATTCCTCCTCGGTGTGAGCACTTCGCATGCTGCCCGGGTCCCTCCTCAGCTGCGTGTGCTTTTGTTTTGGGCAATCTGTCACTTGTGACCATACATTAAGTATCTAAACAGTCTGAACTGTGGGGAGGAGTGTGGTTGTTGTATGGGTTTTTATCTAGTTTGACTTTTCACCTCCTTTTAGCCCTACTTTCTTGTTGTCTCACAATAAGTTTGGATATTAATTATATGGTGTTCTGCCTCTCTATCCTCTTCCTCTCCCACTGTGACAGTAACAGCTCATTTTGGTAAGAATCTTACCTTTGCAATTGAGACCTTCAAAAAAAAAAAAAAAAAATAAAAAAAATCAACCAAAAAACCCCCCCAAGCCATGGAAAAAAAAAAGCAACGAGGCTTTGAAGAAATGTCGAAGTCGTATTTAAATATGTAACACATATAGCTCATAAGCTCAGGCTTTCTCTCTGTACCTGCTACCAAATTTCCCTTCTCTCAAGAGCTCTGACTAACACTGGGATCTTTTCTTTGAGCTCTGCTATTTATGAATAGAGCAAGTCTTATCTGAAGCCTTGTGAACACTTACAAGTCGGACGTGCGCTGAGATGAACAATGTGCATAAATACCAAATAGTTGAAGGACCGAGTCCTCAGAATAACAATTGAGAAGAGATGACCCTGTTGAATATGTGATGAAGCGAACAGCTTTCCTGCCTGTCAGCTCTTTGGTTGCTGGCCCTGGTGAGGATAAGAGTGTATTTCTGTTACAGGACTTGCCACGCAGAATTAAGTTGCGCCAGGCACTTGGAGGTGATCTTCTCTTGAATCCTGCTGATCTTACCGGGCTGAAGAGATGCTTTCAGTAGGGTAATCTTTTGAAATGATGCTGAGGGCACCTGCAATAGAATGATGATTTATTTTCCTTTATAATCAGCGTTGCTGGCTGAGTTATCCTTCTGCTGCCCTGCTTTCTTCTTTACAACAGGCTGATTTTCAGGAGTAATCCTTGGTGCACTCACTTGCAAAAGGCTCCGTCTTTGACACGATTATCTCTAATACTCTTCCTCCTCTTATTGCAGCCCTCCTGCATGTATTCGCTAAACCAGATGTTCACATCACACTTCATCTTCCTCTGTATCTCTGAACTATAAGGGAGAAAGCAAGAGTGCTTGTTAACCTGTGGAGTGCTCCTCTGAAAATGGAGTGCTGCCTCCCCATCCTCACCAGGAGGAAAGGGAGCAAAGTTGCACCTACAGGTTGCATTTCAAAGGCTTTTTTAAGTGCTTCCTAGTCCTTCCGTGGAATGATCCTGGGAGCACAATGTTGTTGCTTATTTAATTACTGTAACCATGTAGTGTGTTTAGGGCAGCATTTTAAGTGTAACTGGCATAAGGGATTTGGTAAACTCATTACTTGTTCCGCTTCTAACAACTCCAGGGTCTCCCTGGCCCTACCTGGGGAATATTATCCACTTAGAACATCTTGAAAGAGGGAGCCTGCTGAGGCCAGGGCGATTCAAAATATGTGGTGATAATGTTGATGCTCTCATTTTCTGCTGGGTGCCTGGAACTTCTGTTAGCATAGAAGATTGGATACGCTGGTTGCAATGCAGAACAAGCATAAAAGTACCCTTAGCTGGGTTTCCAGGAGGCGGCTAACATGCATACGTTATCTCTGTAACATTTCAGTGATGATAAGGCATCTGTAGCTCTTTCCGTGACACAGTTTAGTAAATCCAGCAGCAGCCCTTTGCCTTTACTGAGCTTGCCTGTCTGATGTGCAGAGAATCTATGGAGTTGCATTTTGGCTCTGCTGCAGAAATTGGTGTGTAATGAGCACTGTAAAACCTGGCCGTTTGTATATTACGCACAAACTCTTTCATTTCAGTCTTGTTGGGCTCTGGGTGCTCAGGTTCAGTTGTCTTTGGTAATCCCTGTGCTAGGAACCTGCTTCACATCAAGGACGTAGACCAAAACACATCACATTTTTTTGTTGTCCCCTTTCACATCCCTTGAGCATTGTGTAGGTAGATTCTGCCCTCTCCCTGGGAGAACTGTGCTGCTGATGTGCACATGGAGTACAGCGCGGGATCACAGCGCTGCCGAGGAAACTGATTGGGAACAGCAGTGGCTCAACTAGGACTAGGGCAGATGAGGGCTGTTGTCGTGAATGTGGTGATCACACTGCAGTACAGATACGTATTTCTACATGGTATTTCTGGTACTGTCATGAACCAGTCCAGCTTCATTATTAATGTTGACCTTTTCCCTGCCCAATGAGACATCCATCTGTAGCACCCACTGGAAAGGTTCAGGACAACAGAATCTGGACACCTGTTGTCAAAAACGTTCCGATTTCCCCTTGCCATAAACTGTCTCTTGTGATCTTTTCCAAATGGCAACCCTAAGTATGTAAAGATGCATGTGTTTTCTGTGAACACAGCTGCTGCTCTTGACCCATCTGCCAGAAATTCTGCTCTTCAGACACAGCTTGCTTCCTCCCGATGTCTGTCTCCCTGTTCCATTGGAAACAAACATTTTAACACAGCTTTGCTTAATGCAAAAGAACAACTAACTCTCCTTTTAAGGGCATGTTTCTGAGCATGAATGAATCCAAGGATGGGCTGAATCTACTGTCAAATAGGTGTTTTAGTTTGGACAACTGTATAAAGTATTTGTCACTGTGGAAAATCTCTTCTTCTACTGCATAAAAATTAATTAAGCAAGCGTGTCTGGGCGATGCCAAACTTGGTTAGTCCAGGGTGAAGCTTCTTAGAGTCTCTGTCCTCCCTGCTCGAAAGAAAACTGAGTCCATGCTTCATCTTTAATTGAGCTGCTCTGGTGCAAGGGCTTTCTCAGCAGCACAACCAATATTGGTAAAGGAGAAAGAACAGCAATTAATTTTGCTACTTACAAGAAATAATGGGAGTGGGGAAACAAAGCAAAAAAAAAAAAAAAAATCCACCCAAAACAAATACAAAAAAACCCAACCCAACCACAAAACACAAACTTATGAGCAACCTGCTTTTAAAACACCTGCCTCTCACCTCTGCTAAAAGGGGCACGTAACTGAATTACGGAGGGCCTGGATCATGCAGTCAGGAGTCTTTCCACATCACGGTCTTCTTGCTGCCAAGGGCGTGCTCAGGAGATGTCCTCTAATTCGGTTAGAAGTGCTCTTCCAGGAACCATATCATTATAGAGTTTGAAATTCTGGAAACTGAGTGGATGCAGTAATACAGGATAGTTAGTGCTCCTTCCTCCTTCATGCTAAAAATGTCTCTGGAATGAGTTGTGTCCTGGTCTGGCCGCTGCTCCTGCCGGCTGGGGACAGTGGCCTCTGAAGAGCTCCTCTCCCCTCCTGGTGCCCCAGCTCCTGGCAGAGGCAGTGACAAGGGCTCTGCGGAGCTGGACGAAGCCCTCCTCTGTCCCTCTGCGCCTCTCTTCTCTTCAGGACTTGCTTCATCTTGCTGATGAAATGATAGCATCTTCTTCCTCGGGCCACCAGTAGTGGCCTTGTGAGCTTTTCATCCTACAGGTTAAATTTTTGATATATGTGGGTCCTGCTGGACAGGCAAAGCTGCTTTGGTCCATAGACCGTGGTGCCTGTGCCTGGATCTGAATGAAGAGAACATCTCATTGTGGTTGGGCTTTCTGCCCTATGGGGCTGTGCTTTGATGGGAAATAGGGACAGACACCGAGGAAAATTAGCTGCAGCCTTTGGGCTCTCAGTTAACACCTCTTAACTGTGCTGTGGGGTTTTTTTTATTTTTGTTTTTGTGAGCTGTGGTCTGGACAGTCTGCTTAACTGCCTCTGCCATTTGGTAAGTGTGTGCTCTTTTAAAGAGCATGTTTGGAGTAACAGCTTCCTAAATTCTTCCTGTCGAGCAGTTCTTCCCACAAAGGAGCAGCGTTGCAGGATGGATGGTGACTCTGGGGGAGCAGCCCTCATTCCCTTGAAAGAGAGCTTCCTCGGTGCGTGCTTTCTGCAGTACGATGATGGATCTGATGCTACCCTGTCCAGAAGATATCTGGGCCTTTTTATTGTAATCATGTTTGTGCATTCAGACCAATTTTGATGGTTATGAAGGTTCAAAAAAATCCCAGAGATCTTAATAAGCTAATTTGGTAACTGTTTGTGGCTTTTGTTGTTCCTCTTTGTTGTGAGGACAGAACTGGCTCATGCTGATGAGTGCTGCATGAAAATTATATTATTAGTAATTACTGGTAATTTCTTGTCTGGAAGCTTCAGGTTTGTGGGAGCACTTAAATGCATTTGCTTCTGTATTCCCTCTGGCTTTGCTGTAACGTCTCTCGGCACCGTGTACCTCAAGACTCTTCAGCAGTTCCCTTTTCTCCATGGCAACTTCTCACAGCGGTTCCTGTATCGCAGAAAGGCAGTTCTCTCTCTTTCTGCTTGTGAACGTGGCTTTTCTGCCCGGTCAATGTGCATCACGGTACTGTACAGGCTTCCCCGAAGCAAAGGGAGCGGTGCCAGCCCTGGGTCATTAAGGATGTCAGTGCAGGGTGATGCCTCGGTGATGAGGGGGAAGGCAGAGGACCAGGGTGCTTCACGTGTTCCCTTCCCCCAAAGATAAAGTGTAATTTTCTCTTTATTTTAAATGTGGTGTGGTAATGCAGTGGTTTTTGTCAGCTGGCAAAGCTGAGGATTAGTCACAGAGGCTTGTTTTGTTTTAGAGAAGCTGGCAGAAAGGTAAAAATTAAAAAGCATGCCATTAAACAAAAGTCCCTGGAAAAAAACAATCTTAAACCCCCAACTTTTCAAAGAGAATTGCAGTATTGCTGTATTTGCTCTGCTTGGGGAACATCACCTGGCTACAGTATCTCAAATCCCTCTTTTTTATTTAAATTAGGGACATTTCTGATTTTGAATTGTGCATTGAAATATGCAGTGCGGGTAATCTTACCTGGCATAGCTAAGGAAATGGAAATAAATGGAAATACTACTTGCTTATTAAATTTTTTTCTGTACGAAATACTGAGTTTTTTCGTCAAAGATCATCGTTAGAATTGAGACACTTTTATTATCCCCTCAGACAGAGATTAATAGAGGTGGACTCCTTAAAACCTGTATCTTGGTTTTGATTTGGTTTCCGGCATCCTTATTACCTCTACTTCTAACCATGGCTCTGTATCTCCTTTCCTTTCATCTTCCCAAGTCTGATTAAAAGCAGCCGCACTCCAGAAAAGCCGAATGAAGGAAATCTTTTCCATAGGTGAGATAAGCAGCTTTTGCAGAGGGGGACGGCCGGTGGCTGGTCCTTGCGCAGGACCCGCAGCCTGGGTGTTCACTTGCTGCCCCGCGCGATGTCGTTCCCTCCTGGGGACACAGCCTGGAGGTGGGCGGCCGCAGGGTCGTGTTTTCAGCCAGCTCTGGCAAAGGGTGGTGGTTTGAGATTTGCCTGGGAATAAATAGTAAGTACGCCCTGGGATATACTTGGTGAGGCAGTTTGTGCAGATGTTCCAAGCTTTGGTGAAATGAGCAAGCAAAAAAACCAGTGGGCTTTGCTGCTTTTTTTTCTTTTTTTTTTTCTTTTTTCTTTTTTTAAGTTGTAGTTGCATTAGGTTTTGTTTAATGTGCAATTCTAATGACCAGATACTCTTAAAAATAAAAGTTGAATTCCTTACTGATTGGAGATGATGAAGGGAATGGGGGCTCCGGGGCATAAGCCTAAGGCTCTTTAGTCCAGGTAATAAGGTGGCAGCAGCTTTGATTCCACGTGTCAGCATCTTTTAATGACTTTTTGTTCAGGAAGGTAAGTAAAGCTAAAGGGCAAGCAGCTTGTTCCCTAAGCAGCGGGCTCACGGTCCAGGTTGAGTTTATATTTGTAGCTTTGTTTTGAATTTTGTTTTTATTGGCTAAAGAAATGCTTACGCTCTTCTCGTGCTCTGTGAACTCAGCTGCTGTGCCCTTCAGTGCCTCTGTACTCGGAGAGGGAGGAATGCATGTTATTTTGTGCGATGGAAGTGCCTGTTTTCAGAGGCTTAGACTCTCAGAGATGTGTAAAACCTTTAAATGCCAAAATAGCGGCAGAGTGACACTAAACTGCTGCCTTGTCCAGAAAAGTAATGGGAGATAGTCTCCGATTTGTAAAATAATAATTTCCCACTAGTTACTTCGTGTAAACACTGGCTGGGTTTTTTATGAATTGATTCCCCCCCTCCTCCTGCCTTTGCAAGAGATATTTAACAGCACATGGAAAATGTGACTGACCCTTAAAGGTCAGATTCTGGTCTACCATTCTGCTTTTATTATCCCGCTTGTCAGAGAACACAACATTTGCTCTATCTCCTGTCCAGCTTTGCTTTTTTGTGTATATCTTATTTTTTTCCATGTGTGAATTTTAAATAGGGTTTCTATAAAATACGGTGGCAGTAAATCTGTTCTCGGAATGTAATTTACTGTATTTTTATAGCTTCTGCTGATCTTTTTTTTAGTTTCTTGCTAATGATATTGATTGGAGCATGGCATTTTTATGCAACTGAAAGGAAGGGTTATGCTATTACACAGATTTTATTTTTTTTTAAAGACTCTCTTACAATAATAAACATATGCAGGCAGCAGTTACCAGAACTCATTATTAAGTAGCTGTAAAACCTCTAACAAGATAAACCGTTTAATGTATTGACTTGTTAGTGTCTTTAGCTCTGATTTTGATGAAGTGGTAGGTAGAGTATATATTTAGAAACTAATTCCAGAATAAAACACATCTGTCAGACTAAAGTATTTTTCAAGACCCAAAAAGCAATCTTTTTTTTTTTTTTTTTTCCTAAGCAGAAAGTCATGTGCTACGTATGAAAGATGCTAGTGGTAAAGCTTTGGCTTACCAAAGGGAAAAACAGGGGCAATCGGCTCATAGCATCACAACCATAATAGGAGAGCAAGATGCACACATCGCATTCTTGCTCGTGTAGCTCCCCATTTGACGACCGGCGCCATCCGTAGACTTGTATAAAGCCGAGCAGAGGGAACAGCAAAGATCCAGGGGCGTGAGCTGCTGGGTGTAACCTGCCCATGATCTGAGTGCATGTGTGCCCGGAGCAAGTGGTGTTAATTTGAGGTGGGCTGTTTGAGCAGAACAGCTTCTCTTTAAGTACTGCAGGCAGCTTCGTGTTGTGGCCACGGTAAGCAAGCTTGCTTTTTCTTGTGTGAAGATGGTGTTTGTCGTGGGGAATTTCTGTATGGTCCCGGTGACAGTCACACTAAAATTTGTTGTTCTTTGAGCTAATGAGCCTGAACCAAACATCTCTGACCTTTTGAAAAGTGTGTCCAGATTTGCCTGGAATTTGGCTTGGCTTTTATTTCTGGCTTTTCTAGAAAGGTACTGTCGTGTGTAGTCAATGGAGCTTAGGACCGGGCAAGCTGTGGATGTTATTCCTCTATCTGGGAAGGGTTTGGAGATGCATCAGGCATCTCACCGAATGATTCAGTTTGTAACAACCAACCTCCTTCCATGCATGTTTGTGTCTCTCCCGGTAGAGCTGGCTTGCTCTGCCAAGCACTGGAATATGACTTAGTTTTCCAGAAGAAGAGCAGAGCATCCCAAGTGATTTAAAAGCCATCGCTTAACGTTCTTGACTGTTGTTGGGGGTTTTTTCATATTTTTTTCTTTTTCACTGTCACACAAAAACACTTCTCTGAAGTAGGCAAGTGTGTAATAGAACATATTTAAGCTCTTTTTTGCTGGGACTGGCTTACTAGTTTACAGATGAAAATTTGTGCTGTTGGCAGTAATGTGGGTTTTTTTGTTGGGTGTTTTTTTTCTCTGCAGGGATGTTTGTTTGACCAAAAGAATCAAATGCTTCTCTTAAGCATTCCAGTATTCATTTGCTTAATTCATCCTGCTAATGAGGAAAATGTATGTTCTGGATGGCTTTGACCAATCTAAGGAAAAGTTAAGAAAGTTCCTTTGTGTTTAGTGGCACAAATAAGAGCACTCCTATAAGTAACAGGGAAGAAAGTGGCTTATATTGCTTAACAAGTTAGTCCTCTGAAATATCCCCACTGGGGAAGTATGAGGGACAGACTGAGGGACTGAAAAACGTTTTGTTAGTGTCAATTTGGTGTTAACTGTGTTAGCTCTGAATGCCCAAGCTGCTGGAGAACTGAGGAGCATCTTGCACATGTATATTTTCCCACCAGTTACTTATTTCACCATGTGTGTTTTATCTTGTCAGCTTTTTGAGGCTTTTCTGTTTCCCACTGTGGTTTCTATGGAAATGTCATGGGTTTGGATGGTGTGTAGTAACCCTCATGACTGCAGCACAGTCACTCTCTGTATTGCTTAGCTCATGCTAATTTTGTGCCTGAATCGTGCTGCAGGAAAGGGGCAGAGGGTGTTTTACATTAACTAGGGATGCCACTTACAGAAATGGCAATCCAAGAGATGCCTTCCCCTGGAGTTGAGAAGATTAAGCCAAAAAGCAGCAGAAACCAATGTTGCCAGGCAGGCTTGAGGATGGACCTTACGGTCACCAGTCCCCTGGCGAGTGATGCACACTAGGAGCAGTCCCAGGGACAACACTCCCCAGATTAGGGGAGTGGAGAAGGATGAGGGGCTTCTGTGGCTGACCCCAAGAAGGACCCTTCTGTAGAGTGAGAGGTTTGTCTCTACCACTTTTTTCAGAAGAATGGGTACATGCTAAAACATCTAAGGGAACTGGGGGCATGCCTAGCTCTGTGCACAAAGCTACATACATTTTAAAATAAAAACTGTTGACATTTTTTTCCATCTGTTCTTAGTGTGAACCAAAACACTCAGTTTTCCAGTATTTCTCGACACTGAGAACACCAGGCTGGGCAGTGGAGGTATTTTAGCTCTGCATTCAGGATTAGTGGTGTCTTAAGGGGGAAAATGAGGCACCTTGGGTTCCAGCAAACTAGCAATTTGCCATTCACAAAAAACAACCCCAAAACAGGTGGTATTGTCTAGTTGATGGTTCTGTGTTGAACAAGGCTTTTAATCTGGAAATACTGTCAATCACCTTCACAGCTGAAGAGCTTTAAGGGGGCTGTGCTTGCTGTTACCATAACTTTGTGCGTGCTCATCTGCCATGCCCGTTTAGGGAGCCTCTTCCAAAGAACTGTTCCGTACAGATGGCAGATTTGGGTATAAGAACTGAACTCTAAAGTTAACCAATTCCCTTTGACCTGGAGTAGGACTTTAAGTGATAACTTAAGTATTGGCACCTCAAACCATAAATAAAAAGCCAAGGTGGGATTTCAGAGACAGCTGCCTTTGGTGCAAATACCACGCTTTGCAGTTCACTCTGTTCTTTTGGGTAGGACCTTTAAAACCTCCTCATGCTTGTTAGCTTTCTTCCTGGATGCTCCCGTTGCCCTTGATCTGGCAATATTTCTGAAATAAGAGATGCTGGGTCATTTGAGTTGGAAGATTCTAGAGGAACATAGAAAATCATCCAGTTTGTCCTTGTGATCTCCCTGTGTGCTGTGCCCAACATGTGTTGGCTTGGGTGAAGAGAGTGGACGAGACTCTCCCAGGAGGGTTTCTGTAGCCATTCACAAGAGTGCTCTTTGAGAACATCACTGGAGGTGTGGAAAAAAATAGAGATATTAATGCATGCTTTTACCAAGTCATCTTAGCAAACCATTTTCTCCAATAAATGTGACAAGCTAAGCCAGGGCTTCCAGAGAGGCTGAAGGAATTTGTCCTGTACTGAGCTCAGTACTGGGAAGTGTTTTGAAGGCTGATGCTGTTTTGAAAATCTTGGAGGTGATTGCCAGGGAGAGGAATATGAGAAAATTACTTCCTTGTCCTTCAGATATGGTCAATTTATAACTGTTTAGCTAATCTGATTATCTCATCTTGCCTGGGATGATAGATGGGATAGATAGTTGTGCTCTGTTTGTTTGTTTATTTGGGTCCTTGTGTGCCTTGCTTTGAAAGTGTAAATACTTTTTTCAGGAACAAATACCGTAAAGAGGAAAATGTAGCTTTCTCTACTTTCCCCTGTGGCAGGCTTTGAAAATTTGATCATTATTCTGTAACACAATGTAGTTACAATCCTGTCTGTCAGCATGAAACTGGAAAATATTTTCAGCTCAAAATAAATTCCACAAGAATAGTTTCCATGTTACCCCTATTCAGAGGAAAGCTACTGGACTTTAGTCTTAAATAAAGATTCCGGCCAACTTTGGTGCTTTGAGAAACAGTAGTGGTTGTCCTAAGTTTGACCGCTAGTTTAACAAGTCTGCTTTTCTGCATTGCTCTTTGCATTGACTAAGTCAACAGAGCAAGTTTCACGTTGGCTTCTCATGTTGCTGGTGCTTTCAATCCTTTCGAGAGAGTTTTTTCAATTGTGTAAAACGGAAGACTTTCCAAAATGTGCATATTGAGCCATCAGTTAGCTGGCAAGTTATTTTTAAAGCTTGCCCTGTCCTTTTTTTCCTCTTTAGCCCTGGTGGAAAACAATGCATTAGCCTGTACTTGAGAAGGCAATGATTTGCTTGGTTTTGATACAGTTAGACCTATTTATTTTGTTAAGTGGAAGGTACTTCTAAGGTATTCAATAGTAAATCATCCTCAAAGCCAGTGCTTGCTGCTGGTCTTTCTCCTGACGGGGCTACTGGGATCTTGTTGCTGAATTTTCAGAAGATAATGGCCAATCCCCTCGGATTTTTCTCTTCTGATGTCAGTGATCAGCAGGGATCGACTGCATCACTCATTTCTGATGCATGTTTAGAAGTAGCAATTCTGGTTAGTTTGGGACTTGGACGTTTTCTCTGGTGTTAGCTAATTATGGCTATTATGCTCTATTGTTGTTATTGTCACTCAGGGTATTTTTGAAAATTAAGGGTGAAAAGTGACTGCATAACAATGAAACTCATCAACGAGGCTCCACGAGCCTTATTGTGAGTCACCCTTGCTGATTTTACTGACAAAAATAAATTTTCTTTTACAACTGTTGACTCCTGCAAGCCCTGCAGTACTCCTTGCGGGAGCAGGAGCTGGTCCGTGTCCTGGCTCGTGCTTTGGGAAGAGCCACTGTCACCGGCGAGTGGCCAGGGAGGCGTCTTACCCGCTTGTGGCTCCTGTGCAGACCCAGCCTCTTGCCTAGGGCTAAGTTGTTAAACTTTTTACCAGCTTTTGGAGGTTTTTGATCTTTATCAATTTTATTAAAAATGCCGAAGCTGAACAGTGCAGTCGTGAGGAAGGAGGGGTAGCTGGTTCTTGGCAAAAACTTGTATTTTAGTGGGAGAACAGAGAGGACAAGGTCTTGAATATGCATAATTGTTGATGCCATCTTTTTTGGGGGGTTTGTATATGTGGTTTCTCCCCTCTGGTCTTTTATCTGTATAATTGCACTAAAAGGTAACGGTGAATGAGTGGAAGACATCAGCAGGGCAGACAAGCTACAGTATGCAGCACTCATCTTCACGGGAAAAGCAACTAGGAGAGTGGTTAGGACCTCTTACTTTGTTAACCTCAGACCTTCCCAAGAAGCACAATTTCAAATTACCTTTTTCTGCTCCTCCTCGGTTTGTTTTTGCAAGGATTTATCTCCAACAGAGGTCAGAGACATCAGGCAGCTTCTCTGACATGAGCTGCCAGAGCTGCACAGACCCCAGTGGAGCTGTCGGTCTGGGCAAGCTGGTGGTCTGCCCTTGGGTCCAAAGTTCGTCAGTCCCAAGTAACAATGCTCTGACTCCATTTCCTTCTAAGCTGCCTTGCCATCCCTCAAATAGTGTTCCTACTTCTGGTAGGAGACAGAACTTTATATTGCATGTTACGCTGAGACATAACGCTGCCTCTAGCAGGTTGGGGTTCCGAGAGGCTTCCTGCGTGGGCAAGTGTGATATAGCTAATGGCTTGTGCAAGTTACAGGCATCCTTTGAAGCACCCATTGCACAGCTCTCAGATGCCACACAAGATGAGAGGGACCATGGAGCTGATGCACAATGGCCATTTATCTTTTTTGTTTGGTTGTTTTTTCCTAATCTCTCTCCCGAATTTATTCACCCCATCATGGCTTGGTGCCCTGCTTGCAGTTGACTTCCAGAATTTGGAAACTTCATAGTACTGTGCTGAAGAGAGGTGAAGAGGGATAAATATATTAGTAAATAATAACACAGATGAAGCCATAAGGCATCCGTCTGGGATAAGCTTGACTTGTATCTTAGTTGCATGACCTAAAACTAAACACATATATTGCACACCTGAGCAACTGAGACTATCTTTTAGAATTGGTGTATGTAATTAAAAGAAAAAAAAAAAAAAATTGTTAGCAGGGTGTCACTAAAAGTATGGATTGTTAGCGCTGCCATTGCTTATGCTTTACTTTTCGTTCTTGTAATTACCAAGACTGGTATTTTTAGGGCAGCTTTGCAGCTTGTCTATTTTCTGCCAAGTTGGCTAAAAATGTTGTTCTCGCGTGACATGATAAATATTCTCTTGGAAACCGATGCTGTATATATCCTGAACTTCCCCTTCTGCTGATGTCTGGGTTCGTTCCTTAAAATTGCAACAGCAGGAGCTGGGGCAAAGGTGTCCCTTTTTATTAAAGCCTGTGCATATGGCTGTTACGGTCTTAAGAGTAGCTTGAATAGTCTTTGCAGATAAAGCCGATAGACTGGAATGTTTTTGTTTGCTTTAGCTTTTGGGTGGTATTAGCCTTAGCTGTAACCTCTTTCAGTTTCTGTTATCTTTTATATGGAGTTCCTAGAGCTCTGGTCCCGTGGTGAAATCCGTGCGGATAGAGTCCTTCTGCGCTGAGGTCTTAGGTCGCCGTAATGAGGCCAGACACCGAGCGCGGGGCTGCTGCCGTGCTGCTCTCGCCGGCGCCCGCCTCTCCGCTCGGCACTGCGGGCTCACAGGGCTCTTCTGGGTTTATTTATTTACTTAGGGTTGCCCTGACAGGAGCTTTTCTCTGCTAATGTGTCTCCTGTCTGTGTTTGTAAGACATCTAGGTATACATTTCTTCAGAGGTGTTGAGGACCGCATGTTGCTGGTGCCCTACCCCAGGACCTGTCCCTGCTGTCCTGTCCCAGCTCTGACCTGCAGCAGTTATCTCGAGGTCACCTGGCCCCTCTGCGAGGTCTGTGGAGCCTGCAGGTCTGACCACACCTGGTCTCTGCAGGTTTGACCATATCTTTGCTGCTTAAAATGATCACCTGCATTAAAATGAGCCTGCAGGTCTGACCATACCTGGTCTCTGCAGGTTTGACCATATCTTTGCTGCTTAAAATGATCACCCAGAATGATGCGTCTCCTTGTGGGTTACATATATGAAGATCATGCTTAATCTGAGAACTCAAAGTTGTAGTGGGAACCTTCTGGTGAAAGTGGAAATTGCTGTATGTCGTCTTTTCAACAACACCCTCCAACTCCAGGTAGGCTCTAAGGTGCTACTTGGGTGGAAAAGGTATTGGGAAAGGTATTACTTGAGTGCTCTTCCAGACAAGGTACAGCTCGTGGGTGACCCTTTGCCTTGTGCGTTTGGGCAGCATTGCGTAGGTGGATCTAGGGGTTTCCTCCCTGGCTCTTGCAGCGACCGACTGTATGTGCTGGCTCTGCTGGGAACACTACATCAAAATACCCTCCAGAACTCATGAAAGAATAATGCACTATTTTTGTTGTTGATTTCTGGACTTTGCTGTCGCTCAGGATTTTAGCTTACTGACATAAGCAAAATAAAAGCAAATCTGTGGAACGGCAGAAATTGAACTTCTAGGCTAATGAAGCTGTATTGTGTCTGTCACACGGGTGGCTAGTCTGCTGGAAAGGGGGAGGGTTGACTTTTAATGAGAAGTTATTAGATGTTGAATAGCTGTTAAATCGCTATATTAATAAAATGGACAATCCTCTCTAGCTTGTCCCCTTAAAGTATTCTATTAATTGAGAACCCCCTTTAATCCATTATTTTAAAAATTAATTAACGTTTTGAAAAACACTTCTTTGACTGTAGCGACCTGAAACAGATTAAATTTGGGCTATGTCATGACTGCTTCCTTTATGTACTTCAGCTGCAATTTACGGGCTCTGTTGATAATACCAACTTCATATAAGAGCTTAAGACATCTAAGAACAAGTCTAATGGGATGATTTTTTGTCATAGCATTTTGAATTGGCAGCAAATAGAAAAATAGAAATGAGATGAGAAAACAGGAACTGGTGCCTGGGGTGAGAACTGGGATGTTATTTTCAGTTCAGCTACTGATATCTGCTTTGATTGTGAACCAGCACTTGCAGTGAATTTTGGACTAAACTATCCAAACTTAACTGTCCCTCAGACACTTGCATTGCTTGTAAAATGGAGGTAACTTTTATCACTCAGAATAATTGTCATTTTCTTTGTGCCACGCTGTGACCAAAATTGAAATGTTCACACCGTCTGGCTCCTCTACCTGCAAGACGCTGTTACACTGTCTGGATATGCCAAAACCTCCAGCTTTTGGTGATTTTTTTTTTTTTTTTTTTTTTTTTTTTTTTCCACTTTCCACCTGCCAGTTCCAGAGGCTTTTGGATGCCGTCACGCTCGCAACGGGTGAGGAGGGTGAGCAGCATCTCCTCTCGTGGTCAGGCAGGTCTGGTGCTGCCCATTAGGGGCCAGCACACACGTGTGCTTTTGATGTTGCTGTCTAAGAAAGTCCAGATCCTGAATCAGGTCACTGTTTACAAAGCAGATTTATGTCAGATATAAATACAGCTGTAATGCCCTTTAAAGAAGGACATGTGTGGCTCTTGCAAAGGCTGTGTGGCACTCTTGCTATCTGATAGCTGACACATGAAGCTGCAGCAGTGAGGATGGAGACACTCTCAAGGTGTAAAACCACCGCCCAGATCAGAGTGAGAACTGTAAAGCCAGGAAAGGAGTCTGTATCACTTGGTCAAGGGCCTCCAGAGCTGTCCCTGAAATCTGAACTGATAGAGTTTGACACTTTCTGCTCTGTGCTTTGCTTCCTCAGCTGTTGCCATGCTGGAACAAGGTTTCCATCCTATGATGCATCTAATAAAAAGGAAAATTTTGTGCAATAACCCTTTGTGGAGTTGCTTTTGCAACACTTTCCTATAAAGGACGCTTCAAAAAAGGACACTCTAGGTACAATTTGGATGTGGGGTGGGGAAGAGAGGAGAAAAGTTTATTTGAATGGACCTCAGAGGTCAGGAAACAGATTTTGTTTGTTTTGTTTTGATCCTCATTAAATTGCTTTCTTTTGCCCCATGTGCACAGAATGACCTCTTGTTGTAGGACAACCTGACTTGTGCATTTTAATTTTTAGTTGGAGAAGACAGTTAATATCCAATTTACTTTGAAGAATAAAACCACACAGAATTCCACACAAGTCCTCAAGGAACATGAAAAATCCACCCTTGGGAAAGCTCTCTGCTTGCCTTTTTGGGCTGAAACCACAGTATGTGGTGTAGGGCTGATAAATGCTTTGTTATATCCAGAAATGCTCTGTAGGAAAGAACTGTTTCCTGGAGAGGAGTCTGCGTGAAGCCAGATCTTGGCTTTTTGAAACCAGTGGCCGTGGGGAGAGGCTATGGAAGGGGTTCAAAAGCAAAATGGGTCATAATAAAAGGCTAAAGGAATTGTTTCAGCATTTTGTGGATTTGACAGCTGAAAAATTAGTTTGTTTTGCAATTCCCAAGATATTAATACCACAATTGGGTTCAGAGCACAACTTAATTACATCTGATAATGTTGTCGACAGCAAGGATTATTTGCACAGGTTTCAGAGGATAATGCTTTAAGTAAGGGTTTGAGCATCTTTTGATCTTGACTAGCTTTTTTCCTTCTCGTTTGTAGAAACAGTCAAGAGATCTGTAGCCCTCATAGAGGAGGGAGGGGTGGGCGTTTGGTCATGGCCGTGCTTATCCCGAGTGTCATGAAGCCACACGCTGTGGCAGGCTTCCTGGGCCGCTCTGCTAGTCTTCATTCAAGTTACTGCATCAAGGGAATCTGGATCTATCCAAACTTAAACAAAACAGAAAAGTTCTTGAAGCTCCCACAGGTGCTTTCCTGCAGGAAAAGGGGGGGGTGGGGGTGGGATGTGTGCTGGGGGAGGTGGGGTGGGATGTGTGCAGAGAACGTCTGGGTTCTTGGAGAAATTTATTAACTGTGATAATTTTCAGGAATTACTTTATTTTCTGCAGAAATTACTGATAGGTCCAAAGGCAGTTGGTAAGAAGAAAAAAAATTTCTTCTGCATTTTATTCTTGCAGAATTTGGCTTGTTATCAGGGAAACAATTTAATTGAGCTCTCCCATTCCCTCCTCTATTGAAAAGAATATATGGTTTTATAGCAAAAGCTGGACCCAGAAACTCCTGAATCTGCTCTGTCACTAATTCTCTCTTGGATGTTGGGCCAGATCACTTTTCTCTCTGTACCTCAATTTACCAGCAAATGAGGGATAATGATCGTTGTCCTAGCTCCTGAGGCCAGGGCAGAGCTTTAATGCATCTGTCAAGCGGTGCGAGATGGCTGCAAGGAGTTCAGCTGGGCACCAGCCAGGCACTACTGCTCTGGTAGGTCTGGAGCAGCCACTCTGCTCCTCTTGTACTTACTCAGGTTGGGTGACTCAATCAAATAGTGTTGTTTCCTCTTTTCTTGCCAGTATCTGCATTTGTCTCCTTAGGCACTGCTCCTGGCCTTGGCTTGTGGCAAATTCATCATTTATTACTATTTTTTTTTCTGAGCCTGCCCTGATGAGACTTGTGAGTGTCCAAGCTGGCTGGAGGTGCTCACATTCCTTCTGCGGTGCCATTTTTTTCCCCTATTATGTCACATATTGCTTCACATCAAGACTGCAGAATGATGGAAATGGTAATTGAATTGCATGTCAAGAAAACCAAGCAAATGGAAGACTATACAGCTGGCCCTGAGTTGGATCTAGAAAAGGGTTTATCAGTATTAGGTAGAAACACACTGTACTTCGTGTTCACAAAAGCTTGTACAGAAGTTAAATATACAAAGGTGCAGCTGGCTTCCCTCCTGGGAGTGACAATGTCACTCTCTGCAGTGTAATCAGCCTCCTCTAGTCCAATTCTGTCTCAGCACCTGGGTGTTTTATTATGATTAACTTCGCTGCAGGTGTCCTCTGCCTTGAGGTCTGTGAAGGTTTCTCTGTGTTGTGGGACATCAGAAGATGGATGGCTGGCGGTGAGCTATCAGGGCTGTTGAGAAGGTGGTTGGTACATTCAGAGGAGGAATTGAAGAGGTGATTAAAAAAGAAAAAAATAGCAAGAAGGTGAAACCAAATGTGTGTATGGGATTTTTTGTTTGCTTGTTTGTTTTTTAATAGTACTTTAAATGCTTTGCAGGTATCTGTTGTGGATGCTTTTTAAATTTCATTTCTAGGGTTTGCTTGCATTGAAGGTATAGATATAACTTGACTTTTATTTTCCCTTCCAATACTGTATGGCAGGGCATCCTACGTTTTGTGTCTTTTATCCCTTCAGCCTGTATCTAACTGCAAAATACATGTTCAATTTGCCTCCCGCATTGTGTCTATATAACAGACTGTCCACTTCTATTTCTTTGCCATGAAAACTTGGTTATTTAGAGAAGAAAAAAAAGGCACGAATCAATAGTGTGTTTTTTTCCAAGTTTCTAGCTAAACTAATAAATCAAGATCTTACTGGAGTTTGGAGGGTTACAGTGGGGATGCTGATGTCTCAGGCAGATTCCAATTTAACTCCACTCTGTAAAATCGTAAGGTTTTGATTTTTTTAAAGAGAGAATTGTCTCTGCATGGTAGCTGCTTTTCCTCTGCTTATGCTCTTGAAAAGTGACTGTGGTCTGATGGATTCATCTTTCCCAAGTCCTGGATTCAGTTTCCAGCTCCGGCTGTATTTTATGTGATCATAGTATCTCCCTTCGGATTCTTGTGTGTGTGTGTTGGAGGGTGTTGGATTTTCCCAGGAGAGGTGGAAATGGGGATGTGGATTGACACATGGCACTGTCCCTGAGATCTCTCATTGCCTGAACTGGTTTGAAAGAAGCATGTGAAACACCCTGCAGCTGCGAAGGTGTGCAGAAGTAAAAATGGGGACCTTCATGCCTTCACCTTCCTTCAGGGCTTCTCATCTCACCAAGCACAGCGTTCACAGCAGCTTCCAGCATGATAGCGCTGGTCCTGGGCTTGTCACCGCTGGGGATGACTGGGCAGTAGTGTAGGAAAACGTTGGCAGCCAGCAGTGCTCCAGCAATGACTCACCACGCTGTTAGAGGGAGAGTTGGCACCAGGAATTGTCTTTGTCATTCTACAAACACTGTGGAAAATGTGCTGGGATGTATATCCCTCCTGGATGCGTAATGGAAAAATAACTAGCACTGGGGTTAGGCTGCTTGGGCCAGTCTTGGGTCTTAATAGTTAGATAAACCAATATTGTGTAGTTCTTAGGAAAAGCTGCCCTCGTTTAGGGCTTTAAAACTACTTCAGCAAATGTGGATTCTCTGCTGGGAAGGCAGAGGCAAGTGTTAGCCTCCTCCGGGGAGGACTTTCTCCTGCTTCCAGAAGGCTCCTCATTTAATCCTCACATGACTCAACAGTGTCTCCTCTTCCAGCAGCTCCTGGAAATGTTCCTGTCCTTGGTCAGAACTGCCGTGACTCCGTTTAGTACCTACCCCTAGCAATGCAATGGCATCTCTTCTTCCTGGAAGAGGTTACCCCAGGTCCTGCAAAAACCTGCAAAGGTCCCAAGTTTAATGGAGATGCAGCAGTGACCCCAGTGCAGCAGCTGGGTCTGGGGCAAAGTGAAGGGTCTGGCCCCATCAGCAGCCCCAGCTCCACGATGGCTCCCCACGGAGGAGCCTGGAGTTACCTGTGCCATGGCCCTTGAGCTGGGAACTCTTGAGGTGACTTAAAACAGAAACTTTACCCTTCTTTAGACTTCTTAAGAAGTCTGAGGGATACGCAATAGAAATTGCCCAGTGTTTTGTCACCCAGGCCAAAGAAGAAACCCCACCAGTCTGGCATGTAGTTCAATTTGGCCTCCTCTGCCTCAGCTTGCAATCTGCTTAGCTGAAAACACCCTGGGAAACCTATAAATTATGTAGGCGTTATTAGAGGCTGAGGGTTCCATGTTGTGGTTAGCATTAAGGATGATTTGCAAAAGCAGTAAGATCTGATGGTTTAAAAATGCTACATTACTCTGTATGTGGGACGCGGAATGGCAGAGGGGAAGAAATAACACCAGCCCAAAATGTGCTGAATAATGAACTGAAAATGGTTATTGATTATCCGTGCACCTTCATTATCCTCCGGCAACCTGAGAGCAGCTAGCGATTCTTTTATCTTTATTAAAAAAAAACAAACAAAACAACCAAAAAACTTTCAAAGGTACTTATGAAATATTTAGTGTAATTATTTCCGAGATCAAAACTCCAAAGAAATTACACAGCCAAAGAAACCTTGTTAATCTGTTGGTGTTATGGATGAAAGAAGCAATGGAGATATTAAACATTTACCGTTCTCGTGCAAAACGGCCTCTTACTTTCAATCTCAATTGCAATATTATTCATCAACCTCCACTGCTGCATTTTTCTTGCCTCCCATACAAGAATTTTAGGTGTTATTACAAGTTTCTTCTGATGGAGTAGGACTTATTTTCTCTATCCCTATTTTGCCTTTAGGCAAGGCGAATCTCAGCCTAATGAAACCAGTGTGAAATATTATGGTGCCATAACACAGACTTTGCAATCATACAGTGTTTCCCTCCATGAAATAGTCTTTTTAAATCAGCTATGAATGTTCATTCCCTTTTCCACATCATATTTGCATAAGTGAAGTAATAAAATGTTATTGCCATCTAGACTGTAACTACTGAAAAAATGGAGTAGCTGTTGATGTCTCTTTTCAGTTCGATAGGTAGTTACTGAGGAAGCAATCCAGAGGCTGTCCAATGCTGACTCAAATCCCAAAATAGCATTTTTGTGTCTCAAAAACAGGTTTAGTGGATCTGCAGGTATTTGGAGATAAAAATTCAAAATCACCTTGAGAAACAGTCTACAACAGGCTATAATTTGGAAAGACGAGTGCAAAGGCCCGTCAATAAACTATGAAATGGGGAATGACTGGTGTAGTTGCCATTCTGCAGGAGATGAAATAAGGCTGCAATGGGTTTTGGAGTGAGTGGCCATCAACTGTCTTATGCTGCTGGCAAATAACGTGCTGGGGTATAGGAATAACATAGGAAAGACATGAAGTTATCCTCATTCTTCAGGGCTGCTGTGGCTCACACCAGTCGTAGAGGTGAGGATCAGTGGGAGAAGGGGTGAAGAAGAAAGATAAGAGAGAGAGGCCTCACATGCGTCTTTGAACACAAAAAAGAAGAATTGCAGAAGAAAATAACGAACCATTTCCTGCCTCTTCTAAGATTAGTACAAGAAGAGGGGGGCTTGAACTGTGGTGAGGATAACTCAGGTTGGACAGCAAAAGCCTTTTACGTCTCTAAACAATCTGGAGACCCCGAGATTCATTGTTTGTGTGGCTTGAAGAGGTTTTCTTCATTTCTAAGTTTTTCTTTAAAAAAAGATAAATAGTCCTGTTTCCTGAGCGGTTTTTAGCTCTAAGGTCATTTGTTTTCAAAGCAAGCCTGAGCGTAGTAGGGCTGGGCTGGGTTTGTGCTCAGCTGGGTGCCTGAGAACCCTCTGGGTGAGCTGGTCACTAGTGGTTTGCAGAGTTCTTGCACCTCAACCTCACTGTTCTCAACATTTCTTACCCTCAATTTCTTATTTTCATGCCTAATGACTGGTAAGATTAAAGAGTGGGAGCTCTCATGACTTCCTGCTCTTGTTGTTGTAATAAAAAAGGAAAAAATGGAGGGTATTTGATAGTTTTAATGTAATTTCCAGTGCAGCAACTAACAGAGAGGTTGAGAAGAGGGATGTTGTGGATCCTGTCTTGAGTTAGCCAGGTGAGGTCATACTTGGATTCTGGTTCATCCTCAGTTTTTCTTCTTAAATTTCCATGCCTTGCTGCTGCAAGCATTTTTGCTGTGAGCTTGGTAAAAGGGTCGTTCGTGAGACATTAAGAGCATGATTGGGTTTGTTGTTGGCTTTTTACTTCTTAATCCAAGTGATTGACCGCAGGGACCGCACCAAGCGTGCTTCTGCTCACACTCCTCCTGAATTTCCCTAGGAAGAGAGGTTGTAGCACCCAGAGGTGTGAAGTGTAAAATGCAAATACCTTGGAAATTAGATATACTTGTTTTGTTGTGGTTTTTTTTTTTTTTTTTTTTTAATTGACCAGCATCCCATCTCCCTGCCACTGCTGCCCACAGAGCGTGCAGACTTATGCATGGCAGTGGCCTTCAGCTAATGGATGTGCCACAAATGAAAGGAAAATGCTGTCCGTTGCTGTACGCCTGTAGCATTGCATAGATTTTTCTTTACAGTAGTTTACTCAGCCTCCAGCAATTTTCAGTCTGTTTTCAGCCAACACGCTGCACTTATCACATTGTCAATGCTGCTTTTATTTTTGTTTCTCTCCGTGTGTATATATATGTGTGTCTATATATGTGTATGTATATGTGTATATATATAAAATATATATTACACATCTATATGTATTTATATGCGTGTGTGTAATGCCTGCCTATTTTCAGCACGTAGCACTGAGAGACTTGGACTAAGAGCAACCTGTTAAAAGCAGGATCTGCCCAGTTCCTTTAGCTCAGCTGAATGGAGGAGTCTGGCTTTGCGGCAAGGCCACAGGACGCGGGGTTTTGTGGCTGCTGTGTTCATGCAGACTACTTGGAAACTTTTAACCTTTAATTTCAGATGCGTTCTTTTTAATATTCAGCTTTATCCCCAGTATCAGCAAAAGGATTAGAGGCTGGTTTGTCTTTCCCTCTGAACTCATCTGTGACTTCAGTGTGCATATTAGTTCTTTTAATGGCTTCTTTATTAGTTCATTATTGCATAACCTCCAGGCATGGCAGGACTTGAAACGTTAATTTTCCAACCAAAGTTCAGCTGACAGACTTCACCTGGTCCCCCTCAAGTCAGCATGTGAATGGAGAGGGCTGGCTCGCCCTGCACCGCAGCATCACTTATAAAGCAGAAGGAAGGGAATAAAGTTTTCCTCTCCCCAGATGTTAAAGGAGTAATAGGAATGGAAAGTATGAAGAAAGAGTACAATAGCCTGGAATATTTAAGGAGAAAAAGTTGTGTGTGTGTGTGCGTATGCTTTGGTGTGGTGCGATTATTCCCCCACCACCACCACCCCTTTTCCCTCTCACTGCTTGAAGCTAGTATTTGGCTGCCCAGTGAACTATAACAAGATTTAATAGCTCCAGTGTAGCTATATTGCATTTGGACTGATTCCATCCTTCTGTTGTAATAAACGTCTGCTTTACAATGAGCTCTTAAATTCTATAAGTGACGTCAAATTGTATCTAATAATGGAAAAAAGATCAAGTACTGCAAATGCGACTTGTTCGCTCTGTGTCTACCTTCTCAAGCACTGTTTTATCCTCAGCCCATCGCAGTGCTGCCTGTGTTTGAGATGTCTTTTGAGTTTTCCCTGAGGTTTACACCCAAGGAAGATTGTTTTCCACGCATGGTGGTGTTTTCCTCTTCTTCCCCCCCCGCTTCCTTTTTCTCTGACAGTATCGTAGGCTGTGGCCAGACCCTGGCCATGCTGCAGCTGCTCCAGCGCTGGGAGGACCGTATTGTGGTCTTGCAATGTGGGCAAATGTTCATTACCTGCTGATTCACTGTCAGATGTGATCTAAGCTCACTCCTGAAACTTGGATGTGTAAGCGTCTGCATAAAAACTTCTGTTTGAAAAGTACGTGACATTTTAGATGTACAATTAAGACGCGGGATTACAAAGAACATTACTTACTGACACAGTAGCCTTTAAGCAGTGAGCGTGTGAACTGTGCACTTTTAAGGAGCTTTAACTTTTGGTTTTGGTGGTTTTTTTTTTTTCAATGCCTGATGAGTTTTTAAATCTGCTTAGCTGTCAGTCAGCAGGTACAACCCACTCTATGAAAACTGAAAACTCCTGATTTTAAAAAGCTCATTCTGTCTCTTCAGTTTATCGCGCAACTCACGTGTGTGTCTGTGAGAGAGGTTTGAATGTAGGTTGAGTGTTACGGCAAATAATGGTAGCCACAAAGTTACTAAATAGAAACGTTGGGTGTTTTTAATCTTTCATTGTGAACATTGCTTGAAATAGTCCCACTGCCTGCACAGGAGAGATCACTTTGACGGGGTTGGAAGGAGAGGGGAGAGAAGGGAATGGTAAAATACAAGCACTCAGTATTCATCTGCTTGGAAAACACTCATAAACTCTGTTTTCCCCTTGACCTTTCCGTAGTGGTAGTCATTCATGTGATCAGAGGAGACAGTTGTGCTCCAGCTGATACTGCACTAAGCGTCATGCATTCACAAAAGACGAAGTTCCTCTCTGTCCCGTGGTGCTTCCCCGTGAGCCGGCAGCGGGATGTGGGCAGGAGAATGCCGAGGCCGCGCTGGTCCACGTGATGGATCGCAGGCTGCGTGTGCTGCAACCCTTGCCAAGGGTCAGGTGGGCAAAGCTGTGAGCGAGGGCTGAATAGGGTTTGACAGTGATGTTTTGCATATGCTGATTGAAAGCTTTTCCTGAGAGGCAGGGACACTGTGGACCAACGGGATCAGAGTGACAGATAAAGGGAGTGGTCTTTGCAGCAGTGATATTCTGGATGGATAAAGCTGAGCAAGGCTGCTTTGGGGCCAGGAAGGAGAGTGCCGCATTAATCAAGGTGTGAGTGTTGAGGCTGCCTTTAAAAAATGCTGACTTGGGTCCTGGGATTCTGTTTCACATTTATGCTGCTTCTTCTATCGTCATAAATAAATCTAAGCGCAATATAAATGCAGAGCTTCCAGTCGTGGGAGGGCAATGTATCCTCCTTCAGGGAACGCTGCAGGAGAGGGAAGGTGGCCGGGCTCTTAAACCTGGTGTTGCTTCCCAAAGTCCAAGTGTTTGATACACTTGGGACCAAAGCAGAAGTCTCTTTGATATTGCTTTCTTCAAGGAGGCATCTGGGTGGATAAAGGAGAAGAAGAGAACCTTAAGAAAATCTTTAGGGACATTGGTGAGGTCCCTAGAAAATGCCTTTGCTCAGCTTTTCGCCATTACGTGTTTGGCTTGGTTTTCTTGCAGTCGTTTCTGTTAATTATCTTTCATTTCTCAGTTATGTGAAAATATTGCAAGGAAAATTGTTCAATAGCTGAGTCAAGTGTATTGATCTTTAGCTTGCGAGTGTGATCTTTCATAGGGGAGATTTTTCTCAGCTTCAAAAGGCAGCGCAGCCCCAAGCAGGCGGTGGTTGATAAAAACCTGGGACTGCAGTCCCGGGGCTGGTACCTGCCTCTGCCACTGGCTGCTCTGCAACCCTCCGTGATGGGCTTTTCCTTCCTAGGGCCAGTCTTTTAACTTTAAAATAGTGTGAAATGAACCTCCCGTGTGAGGCTAGAAAAAGCTCATTATAGTTGCTCTCTGCATCTAGGGCTTTTTCTTCCCTGTTGAAAAAGGGAAATGGCAGCCCCTTCTACGGAGTGGGTTGTTGCTGCTGTGGCGTAGCTCTTTCCAGCCCTAAAAAGCCTGTGATCAGCAGCTGGTCAAAAATTAGTTGTTGAGGTAACAGCTAGGAGAGCTGTAAGAGCACAGCTGGGAAGAGGGTGGTAACAGCCCTTCTGTAGCCTGAACCCACCAGCACGAGTGGTTCTCCTGCGCTGGACCCAACCGATATGTCGAGGAGCCAGGATTTTTGCTGTAATGCTCAATTTCCATACCCTTCAGGGCCAGCCTGTCAAGCCTGGCCAGAGTTTGGCCTCCAGAACTCCAGTAGCACAGTTTAAATAACCTTCATGCACTAACTCTTATTCCTTAATTACAAGCTGTCGGTTGTCATCAGTCCTCTTGCCACTTCATTTAGTAACAGGGAGGCTGGCTCTGACGCTCCCAAAGAGACAACCCCAAACACCCAAGTTCATGGGCTGAACGGAGAGATTTTGCTGGATCTCTCGGTCTGTTCAGCTTCTGTAGATCCCAATAGTCTCCCTGCACTTTAGAGAAAGGGTGCTTTCTTAAAGAGTTTGTTATTGTTGCAAGGGAAGCTTGTTAAAATGAGAAGTAAATGCAGCACGCTGTGCATTAGCCTTCAGACAGCCTGAAGCAATAGCTCAGAGGTGGACCTGACTCATCGCAGCAGGATATTGACTCTGGAGCGTGATTATGATGCTTTGAGAACCTGATTTTAAAATAATTGAGGTATAAAATTATGCGCCTGGCTTTCACAGTTACTACAGCTCTGTGTATAAATTGAATAACGGCCTGTACAAATGTGCCACTTGGCTATAGCAGAAATAGCAGTGAGTCTGGAAATGTCCTGCGTCACCATTGTTTTCCTCTTGCTGAGAGAAGCCGGGTGCAAGCTGAGTTTTGCAAACGGCCTTGGGCTGCCACCGGTCCTGGCTGTGTGACCACGGGGGTTTGGCAAACCCGTAGAAAGTCCAGCTTGATGCTCGATGGCTGGACAGCCGAAATCCAGCCTGCTATCAAAACGCTGGCTGCTTGCTAATCCCGGCACGTTGAGCATCTCCCTTCAAACACCTCTGGCTGCTCGTAGCAATGGGCTGGATGCAGGGAAAGTGCCAGGGATGCAGCTGGTGTTTTGACACCCGGTTTCCAAAGCTGTGTCCTGGCTCCCTTGTTTCCAGAAGGGCTTTCTCTTCTATCCGTAGCAGCCGTCAAGTCTGCAGTCAAACTTCTGTGTTTTGTTTGGACGATACAGGAAGTGGTTTTGGTGAGTGTTGGTTCTCTATGATGTCCCAAGACGTTGGAAGGAACTTTTGTCCTCAGTGACTTGTCTGAAAGTGCAGTTTTGTCACCTCTGTCCCAGTTGGCATGGTGATCCCCAAGATCTGACTCTGGTGAAAACCGATGTTTATCTTTCATGGTTTGCCACCTGGGCCCCACTGCTCTTAGAGGAGTTAGAGCAGGTTATTTTCAGCTTGAAGGCAGCCCAAGCTGCAAACTTACCTTGATGTTTTTTATTTTTTTTAAATTTTTTTTTAACCAGACTGGCTTAAAAAAACAAAACAAAGGCAAACAAGTCAGGTTTGCTCTTTCTGTGCCTCCTTCAGGGTCAGGCTGCTGATCCCAAGTGCCTTTTTCTGCTGGCCCGCTTGGTTTGAGGTTGCAGTGTGGTTCTTGCTGTTGCCCAGTGTGTTCCCAGCGTTGTTTTCTCCCCAGCTTTTGGGGACTGGTTGCAGTAGCTGGAGTGAGCAGCAGCTGGAGGAGATTTTGGGAGCGTCACCTTTCCAACAGGCACATCATTGGGACCTGCTGCTGCCTGGAGACCTGCAGGCTGAGCTGAAACACTGCTTTTAAACATTGATTGCAGGGAAGTAGAAATGTGAAGGGGAACTTTAGAGAAACCTCAGCTCTGGTAAAAGCCAAGCAGGACGTTGGACCAGGAGCTGCTGCTGTGGCCAGATGTGGTCCTAGTGCTTCGAGGCCACTGCTGGTGGCTGCTGCTGTGCCTGCCTGGGGCCAAAATGGTTGGGTTTTTTAGTCTGTAATAAAATAAGCCCTCTCGTGTCTTGGCTGTCTGAATTATTACCTGCCTGGGACTTCATTATAAACGCATTTTTTCCATCTTGGTACTGGTTTCCTGCCATTCTATTGCTTTTAAGGTTCTATTTTTTGTTTTATTCATCTCTTCCAATCGATAGAAATATCCTGTTTTTAGCAAACAGCAAAGGCAGACGTGACTGATGCCCTTATGGTGGGAGCAGAATCGCTTTCAGAGCTTTTGGGGAACGAGGGGGGAGGAAGCTTTTAAATCTAATTTTCAAAGATCTCTAAAGCATAACGAACTGCTCAAGACATGTAGCTGAGTCTCCCACTGCCATTAGCTCCAAGAGGTAGGATCCTAGCATTGTACCAATGCACATCTGGGGTCAGTGCTTGAGATCCATCTCCTGGTGGTTATTGTTGTTCTTTGCCATGCCACTAATTAAAAACCACCTAATGAGATTATCCCCACCTGTTCTGGAGGATTAGTTTGATGGAGGAAATCTTGCACGTGCACATGGTTATACAAGGCATGGCAGTGTCAAGAAGCTCAGTCTTCCCAGAATTATTCTCGGCAGGATTTGCCGTAGCAAATTTTTTTTTTTTTTTTTTTTTTTTATTCCCCCCTCCATGCACACAGATTGCTCTGACCGCAATAAAATGAAACAGAGAATTGAATTTGTAAATAAGTTGTTTAGATGATGCAGCACCAGGCGGGTAGCTATTCCAGAAGAGTCGGTCCGCGTTGGATTTGCTTTACTGCCAAATTAGAAACGCCGCAATCAAGTGAAAGCTAACAGCATGGCGGTGCGGGGGCTGCGTGCCTGGGTCGGGCAAACCTTTTGGCTGGGATGCGGTGAGCTGTGCCCCTGCCTAGACTCAGCAGTGGGTCAGGTCTGATGGGGGACGGAGACGTTGCAGTCCCCTTTGTGTCCTGCGGAGATTAGAAGTCAGGAAACTCGGGTTGTAAATACTGAATTTTGTCCCTTGCTGCTCTGGGGCCATGGGCATGTGTTTTATCCTTTCTAAACCTTGTAAAAGGTTGGTGAAGTGCTGTGCAAAAACCAAGTAGTGGTGAAGCCTGTCGATAGCAGTGTGGTTTCCTGATTCCCAGACCGTGTTTTAATACACTAGATAAGTTTGTGGGTTTTATTCTGGGTGTTTTTTCCCCAGGTGTAGGGTTTGGGGCCGGTTTTGCTCCAGCAGTTATATCTGAAGACTTCCAATAAGCAGACACAGCAGACCGGTGGATTTTGGTGATGAGAAGGAATGAGGAGAGTGCTTTGTGTGCTGGGAGAGCGATCATCAGGTCCTGCTGAGGCTGATTTGGCTTTTGCTTCTTGTGTCCTCTCATCCTCTATTCCTCACCCATCATCTTCCCCACGCTTCCTTACATGCTTTTATTGTCTTTATCCACTTCCAATAGAGAATCTTAAGAAGTTACTGCTTTAACCCTTGGTGTAAGAAACGCTGTATTCCGAATATTCTTAAGCAATAATTCTATTAAATTGCTTCGAGGTGGGGTATGATGGGATTTTTTTTAAGTTGCAGTTTGATCTTTGGCTGTGTTCTCATGCAGCAGGAGTATAAAAATGAGTCTGGCGTCAACATCAGTGGCAGGAGGATTTTGCCTGTAAACTACTTTGGAGGTGAAAGAGAAGGGATCCTACCAAACCAGTAATTCAGAATAAAGCAGGGAAGAAAAGTACATTTCTCCCATCTTTATTGTTAGAATCCAAATGACTTTCTTCATCATGGTATTACTGAGGGCTGAGGCAGTCTAATTATTGCCTTTTCTTGCTGCTGAATGAATGTGAGAGGATAAAACTCGATACCTTTGAGTGGATGCATCTCTGGTGTGTTGCTGACATTGGAGAGATACTTTATTGTCTGGCAACGGAAGGTCTGCCTATTCATTTTGAGCTTTTGTCACATCTCTTCCGTGGAGATGCTATTGCATATGAAAGTCTGATTGATACAGTGGCAAAGGTCAGGAGGGTAATAGCTTTGATGGTATCCCCTAAAGCAAATCAAAATTCTTCTAAAAGTTTCTATTCAATTTGATACCAAGGGTCTGGTAGCACTCCAGGGATTCTTCTCTCTGCTATTAAGCTTATAGCTATTACAAAAATTAATGTTTGCCTGTTGTTTTTTTTTTTTTTTCCTTGCCTAATAGGATGTTCTGCAATAAGAATGGAAAATAACTGTTTCTCTTTTTTTTTTTTTTTTTCTTTCTCTCTCTCTCACTCTTTTTCAGGGATCCTCAATGCATTTGCTTGCCATTATTTAAGGAGCCTTTACTAAAAGCTTCTGGATTGTGTTTCTGAGCGGACGAAAGATTTTTGTATTCAAAATGCTCATAAAGGAATATCGTATTCCTCTTCCAATGAGCGTGGAAGAATATCGAATTGCGCAGCTGTACATGATACAGGTCAGTAACGTTTCAGCGCGTGCGGATGAGCGCAGGGTAACACAGGCTTCGTGTGGAAGAGTGGAGTATTGCTGCAAAATTGGATGTTTTAAATTTGAGGTTTGCTGTGTGCTTATACAGAAGCGGGGGGGGAAAGTAATACAAACTTCAGTTTATGACTCGCTTCATCTTGTCCTTTAATTAGAGAACCTCTGTTTGACCTACCTGGGGAAACAGCAGCTCATGGATAGGCTATTCCAATGGAAAAAGCACTAAGTGTGTGGCTACCTAACTGGAAGTGATCAAGCTTTTAGGGCTTAAGCAGTCACTGCTTCCCAGTTGGGCTGTGGTTCCTGGTCATGCCTGTTCCAGCTGCAAACCAAAGCCTCATGCTCTTTTGTTGGGGAAAAAACCTCTAGTATAAATGTAGAGAAGCTAAACCATAAGCATAACTTTGAATTTAGTGGGGGGAAAAAATCTAGATGTAATATTTCTTTGCTTATATACCACTATGAAACAGATACTAATCAGTTTAGGCATGAAACTTAGATTATTTTGAATAGGCTTTTGAATACTGGTGGGAATTTTTGTTGAATTCCCTGACTTCAATAAAGCAGTTAATTAAAATGTTGAGCATTTGTAACTCAAATTCTCTGTGCCCATATTCTCCTAGTGTTTGAAATTCAACCAGGAGCGTGTTTAAAAGGAAATGAATCTGAAGTGTTATTTCATTGTCCCACACTTTAAATAAAATTTAATTTTGCTCATCCAGCAAAACACACGTCTAATATTGAGTTTGCAGTAGAACTCTGCTTTCTGTGGCAGGATGAAGCGGTGCCAGAAAAATCTGCTTTGGATTAAAACCTAAAATGAATTAAGGAAAAAAACAAACCCCCAAAACCAAAGCAAAAGTACAACTCCCCCATTTCTCCCCTGACCATCCAACTGTGTTCCTTTAGGGACTCATCCACTTGACTGTTAAAACACTGTATGGTGTGTGTTTTCCAGTAATAACAGTGAAATTCCTTTTTCTGACACAAATATAAAACATGTATCATCTTTGTGTGTTTAACCTAAATGTTAGCGTAAACGAGTAAACGTTTTTCTTAGGTGGCTTCATTTTTGTGTATGTTTTCCTGACACCGTAGCTGCTTTGAATATTGTTGTAATTATTTTGTTAACAACTTTTTCTCCCAAATTTGGCTCAGCTGTTTTGAATAGAGAGCTGGTTGATAGAAGCAGTCTATTAGCTATGCAGAACTTGTCAGCGAGCAGCAGAGCGTACAGGAGAATGATCTGATTAAGGAGGAGCCCACCTGTGTAACAGAGGATGAATCGTTAACTGGGGAGTGTCTGTGGGGGAGGGACCCTCTGCAAGTCAAGAGACTGAATTTGCTTTTTGCTTTCAGAAGTTAAACTACTTATTTTTATTTCATTAATGCAGAACACTGGATTCCACTTTGTTCACTTGACAGTGGTTTTGACCGTATCTTAATGTCAAAGGATGTGATAAGCCATTAGGGTTTCATGCAAGGGGAAGTTCACTGCCCCAGTAAACCACTCAAGAAACTACATCTCCAAATTGCCAGCCAGCCCTGCTTCAGACCTGCTCTAATTTTCTAGTGCACTGATATGCAGCAAAGTAAGGTTTCCTCTTAGATCAGGTGCAATAGCTTATGTCAAGTCAGGTCTCTGATCTGCCTCCACTTACGCAGAGCAGGGGGTCAGCTGGAAATACTGCTTGTAGCCCAGGATCCAGGTGAGCTAGAGAAGTGTGTGACAAGCAAGTGACTTTACTGCATTATGTGTACAAGCAGTAGAAAAGGGAAAGTTAGCTGTACTTTTTATTGAAAATACTAGTCTCAGCTTAAATTTGAAAAAAAAAAAAAGGGAAAAAGAGAAAACCCACCTAGGGTAGAATGTGGAGTTTACGTTTTATTTCTTAGTGTTTGGGTAGCAATCTGCTTCAGCTCTTCCTGAAATTGGTGGAAAGATTCCTGCCGACTTCAATAAGAGCTTTTCCTAGGCCATGATATCAAACGCCTGTTTTCTTCAGTTTGATTTAAAAGCATGAAGGTTTTTGTCTTTGAGACAGGCGCTGAGGAGAGAGCAGTGGGGGGCTTGACTTCCGTTCTTTTCAGAGAATGAGAAAGTGCTTCGTGTCTGTCTTTTTATTTTTCCTCTGAAACCTGTAAGGAGGCCACAGGAGAAGCAAGTTTGGTATGTTGAACCCCCTTAGGGGAACAAGCTGAGATATCTGTATAAAACAGCAGTGTAGAGGCATTTCTTAGAAATCTTTCGCTGAAATGTAGAACAGAATGATTTAAAGTAGTTCCCAGGGAGAGGAGGTATTCATAAAAGTAAAAGGTTCATTTCAAAGACATTTGTTGTGTACGGTATGGTGTCGTTATTGCTGGAGACGCTAGTGAGCCTGATCCCATAAGAAGCAGTTTTCCAACAGTGTGAAAAAGAAATGTCACAATTATTCCTCAAGGGTTTTAGAGAGCCTTAAGCATGTACTTGAGGTTGATCACTCATTTAACTCCAAGTTCATGAGTGAAGATCCCCATTAAACTCCAAACCAGTTGGCATAAGGTTGCTCTTTTAAGAGCAACCAAATAATATTCCTAGATTTCAGCATCCGCTTCCAAATGAAAGTTTTCCAAAAGGGCCTTCTCCCTTGAGGGGTGAAGCAGCTGGCCCATGGCAGTTGCTCTGGGAACCCCTTCTACGGCAGTGGTGCCTCAAAGCCATATGGGCAGGGATGCTGAGGCTCAAGCTGTAGTGCTGTGGTCCCTTTTCGAAGATGGAGGTTTTTGCTTTGCAGTGGAAGGTCCTTTCATCTCCTTTCATGAAAGAACAGTCCCTCATTCTTCTTACGAGTCTTAACAAAAATTTCCACCGGATTTGATGTAAACAGCATCACACCCAAGTAGTCAAAGGATCCTTCCATTAAACTGGGACAGGCTGTACTCATATTTCCTATGTTTACTGGATGGGAGAATTAAAATTGTGCAGTATATAATCCAGCATCTCTGTTGGTTCTCTGCGCCACTAGGCAGGCGAGACATGCAATAAATCATTGTGTGTGTGCCCGTGTTGCTCTGTAATTCCTCTTATATTTAGTTCTCTAGGCTGGTGTGTAAAACTGTGATGAAAACTGAGGTGAGTGGCCCGCTGCTTTGCTTTTTAATTTTTTTTTTAAATTTGAGGATGGGGGAAGGGAAGCAACAAGTCTTTTAAGTGTTGCTTTCTGCTAGCTTCTGAAATATTATCTACAGAGACAGTGGTTTCAGTACTTTAAGTAGCACTTAAATTCTTCTATAAATAAGTTAATTTTACATTACAGCAAAGGGCTTAATGTACCCTTGACTTGCTTGAAGCCCAGCAGATCTGAACTAAATTGTTTTTCTCTATTACATTTTAGACTATCAATATCCATATTTTCATGGGAAACCTCTCACGCAGTTTTGTCAAGGTCTTCAGGTTCTGGGCCCTTGCTGCGTTGCCCACAGAGCGTTTAGATCGTAGATTTTCCATATGCACAACAGGGTTTTTGCAGCATTGCTGAGTTTTTGTCTCTTTTGCTATCCAAGTTAAAACATATGAATTTTTACGCCTGAGCTCGGAGCCAGTGATCTTCCTACCCACTGTGACCTGTTTTTATTCTGGTACATAAACCAGGCAAAATATTTCAAAACAGTGAATTTTTTGTGCCTCTTTAGACAATAGTATTGTAGTGTAGCTTTTTCCTAAAAATCTGTATGCCCATTTAAAAGCCTGTCCTGCTTCCAAGGGTTAGAGATCTCTAGATTAATTTGTCCTTGAGACTTGCCCATAGGACTGGGAGAGCTGCAGTTTGATCTGGGGGAACTGCAGGCTCTGATCCCAACGTAAGCAGAAAATAACTAGAGATGGGCGCTGAGATGAGTTTCATGAAGCACAAACTATTTATGGAGGGCACAACTGTAAGCATCTGTAGGGATTTCTTTCTTCCTGCAGAAATGCTGACTCTGTCCTGGAAGTCTTCTCTGACTCTGCACTTCACATCAAAAGCACGAGCACTATTTCTGTCTCTGCGAGGGCTTTGAAGCCGGTCAGGCACAAAGGATCGCACTTTGCCATTTCATACATTAGACAGATCTTATTAAAGGGTCTCTTAATTCTCCCTCTTCTAAGTGTCCTGCACATTTGTGTCTCAACAGCTATCCTTGCCTGTAATACCTGCTTCCTTTTCTCGTGTGGTTAGGGAACCTACCTTTCTGTATGCTTCCCCCAGAAATAAACCACACTTTAATGTTAAGTCTCTATCTCATCAAAGCTTGTATTCCAAGATCTGGATGCGTTTGTCAGAAAGATCAGTACGTTATTAGCCAAAGGTCAGTCCATTTATCATCTTAATACCGTTCATTACTGCGATTCCATATGCCATGAGATTCTGAGAGTCCATTGCCCTTCTGACCTTTACTTAAGACGAGAAAATTCCTCTTGTTATTAAATCTTATTTTTATATCGGTTTTATATCGGTTATTTTTATATCGGTTTATATCGGTTTATATAGCTTGCTTTCTCTGCTGTAAATAAGTCTGGTCCTCATTTTCTCCACGCAGTTTTCTCTGAATACTTGTGACTTCCCTCCGAAGATCGTGTACTTTAAAAATATTCTTCTGGACCTAGTGATTGCCTTTTGAGGATGAGACTTATTTTAAGATACTGCATCATGCTTATAGGCTAATAACGTTAATACTTTGTCATTCAGCACTTCAAGGGTCCACGATCGGGGAAGGACTCTGACCCCTGTTTGAGGCAGTCTGTTAAAGATAACCCATCCTCTCAGCACCGTCTGCTGAACTCGGGCAGGATACTGGGAATCGAGATCTGTCCTGTTTTCTCCTTTGTTAGCTTGTAGCTCTCAGGTGGCACCTTTGAGAATAGACTTAAGAGAACGTGCTTGTTGGTGGTAATTCTTGAGGCCGTGTCCTGATCTCTGGGTGCAAAAGTCATGTCCCTTAAACTGTTAGCTACACTTGGCAATTGCCAGCAGGCTCAGCAGATGGTGAGAGATTGATTGAGTGGGGGAAAACAAACTGACCCTTCATCTCTGGACACTGAAGAACAGGATGGCTGATTATTTTTGTTTCGTTTGCAGATGCCTTGGCCATCTGGACAGATAGACATACATGCTTTAGTTTTAAAAGCAGGTGACACTGCTGACAGCTCCAGAGACCCTGGAAGATTCACAAGTCTAAAAGCAAAAGCCCGGTTTGGAGCTTTTCCGCCAATTTCTATGCTGCAGCGTTAAAAACCTGTGACTTCTGTGTTCTGTCGTCTTCCCCTGGTTTTCATAACCTTTTCTTTGTGATCATGAGGGCTTGCATCCTTCTGAAAGAGGATAGTAAGACACTCGCAGTCGCTTACCTTTGAGAACAAGGGCGGTACAGGTATGTTCAGTGGTACCAGACCTGCTAATTTGTACAGGTGACAACGACACCCATAAGGGTTAGCATTTTGTGAAAACATATAGAATAGCAAACATCTTTTCAACATTTACTTTTTTTCTTGTTTTGTAGTCATTATCCTGGAATCCAGTTCTTAAGCGGGCTGTTATTCCATACCTGATGAAAAGAAGATTGATTTTTAGAGTAGTGAGCTATGCTGCTTCGGCAGTTCACACATGCTCTCTTTCTCTAAAAAAACTGAGCGAAGCTGAGATAAGATTGTAACACAAATATTATTTCAAACTTCAGATTCGTACTGGTTTTAATACAGGATGCAGCAGTAGCAATCCTGCTGATCTGGTGGCTGTCAAAAATCCTTTTTTTTAATCTTCTTATGAACAAAAATTTCTGACTTGTGGACAAAATACTGGCTATTGATCCAGCTTAGGTTCTGACTTTTTCAAATACCTGAAGGCAAGTAATGAATTAAGTATTAGGAAAACTGTAGGGACTTCTTTAAGCCATTCCTCCAGTATTTTAGCATACAATCTATTGTTAGTGAATAGCTACATTGGGTTCCTAAAATCTAGGGGATGTAGTCAGAGGATCAGAATTCGTCCAAAATACGCAGAGTCGAAATTTTTTCTCCTACTTGCAGTATAATAGTGGGCAACTTACTTTACGTCCCTCTAAACCAGGGACAGTAATTCTCACAGACAATGTCTGTGGAAGAGTTAATACAGTGAAAAATCCATTAAAGACAAGGAAGGAAATACTCAAGGTAAGATGAAATACTGAGCTGGAAGTGTAGTAGACGTTTTGAAAGATGGAGCATGTGGGGTAAACAAGTTTGAGGTATCTCCATAATAAAATGATTCCTAATTCATGTGCCTCTGGCACATCCAACCCTGGCTCTGTAGGAGTGTGACGGGGCGCCTCTGTAAGGCGAAGTGATTAATGAGTGGCCATGAGAAGGGTTCTCTTAATGCTGTAAATTATTTATAGTCCTGCACAATTCATTGTCCCCAAAATATCCTGGTTTTGTACAAACAGCTTCATTAATATTGAGACCCAATTCTAAATAATTCAGTGCATACAACACTTGTACAAATCGATGCTGCGCATATTTCTGTTCCATCTTGCGAGAATCTGCTGCTGACAACCTGTCCTGCCTTAACTTTTAGGGCTTTTATTAGGAATGTGTTTTACCTTACAAGAAAAGCAGCCAAGAATGATGGTGCTGCGGATGCAGCGCAGGTAACCTGCACTTGCTTGGGTGAGAATGGTCCCTTCTTCAGGGCCTTCTCCATCCTCAGCTCTGCTCTGCTTCTGCTGGCTGGGAGTCTTGTAGGATTTGGGGCTGGAAACCCAGAGGGAGGAGGCTCTTGCAGCTGCAAAGGGCTGTGACCCCTACCTCAAACATCTCTCAGGATAGCAAAGGGGTGGCGGGAACGGACCTGGGATCTCGTGGACACTAACCTACCTCCCGTCAGAAAGCAGGTCGCTGACAGAAAGACCCTGTGTGTGTGACATCTTCTTTCTCCTTGGGTGCTTCGTACCTCCGTGGAGTCAGCAGTACACAGTGATGGAAGCATGGGACAAAAGGCCAGCAATTCCTGTGTGAGAGTCCCTATTCTTGCTTGGTAAACTTGAAGGACAAGCCCTGTAATATCCCTGCTGCAGGCAGGGAGGTGATCAGACAGCAGCCTCCAGCAGAGCTGGGAAGGACCCAAAGGGTAACCCTGCTGGAAATTGCAGCTATGTAACGCTAGGTTGGGAAGACAGATGCTAACTACTTTATGGTTTCTCTCAAAATCATCTACCTAATAAACTAATGTGTTTAGATATCCCTGATGAAACTAGACTTATCTTGAGGAGGAAGGGCAAAAGGTGGCTGGCTATCCTGATGGCTCTGAGCATAACGCCCAGCTGTGTGTAGGACAGCCCTGCTCCTGCTGAGATAGAGTCACTGCTGGGATTTCTGATCTGCCAGGAGGATCTAGCACTTCCAAACCCAGTGCTTGGGGAGGTATGCGAAGGTGGTTTGTTGATCTGTAAAGTGAGTGGGTGTGGGCAGCGAAGTCTTAGGTCTCTGTGAAATGTCTCCGTATTGATAGAGCTGTCCTCTCTGGCCATCTGATACAGCAGCCTGGAAAGTGGCAGTCTTTTCATGGCATTATGACTAGTTTTTTGCCAGGATGGGGAGTCTTCTGATTTCCCTACACACACACACACTTTACAACACTCCCTCTTACTTTAGGACTCCTTTTGTTTGTTTTTGACTGGATGGTAGGAACACTTAAGACTGGGTTTTATGTTCAGCTGGTGAAGCACTGGTGTTTAGGGGAAGGGGTATTGCCTAGATGGAATGAAGCAGTGCACGTTGCTCAGCCATTGATCAATCCTAGAAGGAGGATGTTTAAAACAGCTGCTCTTTTGCCTTTATTAATAAAGCCATTGATGAGGAACAGATTTCTTGCCCCTCTCCCCTGTCATTCCTGTGTGTACAGTGCAATGAGGCTCGGAGTCAAAGTGCTATTGTAAAGCCTCATGCTCTGATTGTTATCTTGTTGACTCAAACTAACCTTCCTTTGTTAAATAACTATTGACACTGGCCCTTCATGTATTTTTTTTTTTCACAGCACTAATTGGATTAAAATTATTGTCATGCGTGAAGGATGCATGTTAGAGCGCAAAGGGCACACGGAAACCTCAGCTGTGGGCACCATGGTTACTAGTGACATCACTTGGTTTGCTGCTAACAGTAATGATTTGTGTGCAGCGCTGAAGCCTGAGTGAAGGTGGCCTAAACTAAACCCAGTGGATTGCTGATGCAGTCCCATTGCCATGGAAACAGATGTTGCAGCTTAAAGTTGCTTGCATTCATAATGTGGTGCACGTGGTATAAACAAAAACATGGTCCTGTGGTGTCCACACCTTCTGAAAGGGCAGGAAGTGTTAGTGGAGAGAATGGGGAATCCCATTGCAGTTGGACTTCATTTCCCGTTAAGGTAGTGCCAACTTAACTGTGCAGGATGAGTTATAGTAAGTCTTGCCTTATTAGTAACAAGAACAAAACTCACAAGTCCCTTACTGCCCTCCAGCAATGATGATGATGTTGTTGTTGTTGAAGGACTGTCAGTCCAACTGAACGTGAATTGTTTCTCGTTTGTACCTTACAAAGTGCAAGCTCAAAAATACTATTAAAACTCATCCCTGAGGGAACAGGGTTCCTAGCTCTTGCCTGCTTTTAATACTGTCTTTCCAATATAACCAGTAGGACTGCACTCAACTCCTGCAAAACAGGAGAAGAGAGGCTTCCCTGTTTGAGGGCTGTTATGCTGTATTTTGGCAAAGGTCAAGCCCAGTGAAGAAGACTGCTGCATCATGGTGAGGATGCTGAAATGGGGCTTGAAAGATCTGGGTGCTAGACCCAGGCCTGCTCACAGCTCTGTGTCTTCAGGTTACTTTCTCCCTCTTAAAAATGGTGCCCTCTTCATAATTCATCTTTAATGTGAGAGGACTCAGTTATTCTGACTGTGGCACAAAAGCCTTTGACAGCAAGAAGTTGTGCGTGCTGTTCTACTTCTGAACTCTAATGCATTAATAACAGTAAGGGTGATTTTTATTTTTAATTTAATTCATGTAACTTCCTGCTTGCTCTTAGAACATGTTATGCACTGATAAAATTATGTTGGGTTTGATCTGATCAGAAGTTTTCCTTCTTGGTTTCTGTAGGAGTGGAATAGTACCATCTCCTCTGCACCCTGCTTTCACACTGGGGAAAAAAGCTTTTTGCTCCGGTATCACCCTGATTATGGTGATATCATTTTAATTGTGTTTTAGGTCTTTGAAACACATGTTTTGAAATGAAAAAAAAAAAAAAACACAACAAAAAACAGGCTGGGAAGTATGACTCTACTTCTAAGGATAAACCAACGTTTTGGTTGTATAGTCAAAGACCGAATTTTTGATTACCTGCAGTAAATACTGTCCATGAATGGTGCCTGGTCTATCAGATCTCTGTATCAGCAAGCAGAAGGTTGTCGGTGGTGAAAGCAGATTGCTCATAATGAATTAGATGTCAATTCAAATGCTCAGAAAGGAGTGGTTAACAGAACACAGAGCTGAGTCATACTGCAGCAAGAGACAGCTGAAGGGAGAACGGCTACACCTATGTGCATGCACATCGCCACTGTACGCGTTATCCGTGTACCAAAATCCTGTGCTGGGAAAATCTGTTAAGAATAAACCGTACATTACTTCCAGGACCTTTTGTTTTTTTCCAGTATCTCTATCATTGACTTTCTGGATTTAGGTGCTGTTTAATTCTGGCTTGCAGCAGCTATGGCTGAAACTGTGCATCTGTTGTCATGCTGGTTTATTTGTGGGGTTTGATTATTAGTATCACTACAGTAAGCCTAGATACATGGCTTAGGCTAACAGGCTGCTCTGCTTATAACCTTATAACCTCTCCCAGCGTTTCTGTAAACGGCTACCATGTGCAACTCTCCAGTCGTAGTCTGTCCACTCGTACCTGCTTCGTACACGCAGCTTCTGCTCTTGCACGGTGCCTGCAGGTAGGAGATGATGATGGCTGGTAGGCAGCTGCCAGGAACACATCAAGGAAGGCGGTTGGTGATGGAAAGAAGGCAGCGCTTTGTAAAATTAGAAGAGTGGAATCTCCATCAGCATCAATAATGTCCAACTGGAGACAGTTGGGAATATTTTCCCTTAATGTATGGAAGAGATTGAAAACAAGTAGTTTATTCCTCTCCCAGCCTAAATTTCGTTACTCAACTCTTTACGTCTCAGGTACCTTCATATTTCCTTTCTAAAACTGAACAGAAAAAAATCTAAACAGGTCTGATCAGGTAAATCAGGTCTTAAAACCTACCCAGTGCTGGCAGGAGTCATCCCTTCCAGGCAGCTTCAGGCGTTTTGTTGTCTGGTGAATTGCATGGGGCAATTTAGGCTTTCTCTGGTTCCCAAAGGACGGGTCTGTTTCTGGGGACTTAATTGGCATTTTTGGTAGCCTTAACATTCGAAACAATAAAAAAATAGTAATTGGCCATAGAGAATGTTTTCCAGCCTCCCTTTCCACAAGAGTATGAGCAAGTATGTTAGCAGGATCCTCTGGGGATATTTGCTGTCATGTTCTTGTTCAGTGGTTACATAGATGCCTTTGTTTGCTGTCACTGTTAACTGAAACCATCAACCAGCTGTAAACTTCTTGTATCCATATCTGTGTCTAAATGGGATAAAAAAAAAAAAATCCCAAGACTTCAGTGTTATTTTAATGGATTCTCCCAGAAGAATTTGTCTGGACTATCAAAATACCCTGTTGCCAAATGGGAGCTGGAGGAGGAAAGCAAAAAATCTTCTCGTTATTGTTTCCAGACAATGATTTGTGTCTTCATTATTTGTGGACAACAGGTCTACCAAGCGTAGTGCTGTCAATCTTCATAATTCAAATAATCTCAAATCGGAACTCTCTCAGGTCATTGAGGTAGACCACTGGTGCTGTGTACTTTGCTGTGATGCACCAAGAAACTTCATCGTGAAGCTAAAGCATGTCAACCTTTTGTAATCACTATCTAACTTATTTAGATGGAGGGGTTGTACTGTAAACAATAATCAGCAGTAAACAAGGTAAGATTATAGCTATAATCTATTTTTAAAAGCTAGAACAATGCTTGGATCGCCTGTTATCACCATGCAACCTACCCTGTCTTTACTGTTCTCTGCAGTACCATTGCAGTGCTCAAAGTAGTAAGTTACAATAAAAGAAACTTTAGGAGAAACTAAACCCCTGAGCCATTTGCAGTGCTGCTGTAGGGTTGGCAGAGATTCTCTGTGTAGGCACCTGAGCCCGTGCTTTACTCGGGGGCTGAAAAGCAAGGAGGAGGACTCTGTTGATTTAGGATAATAATCTCCTTTGTCTTCTGAGCAGTACTGCGTTGGTTGGTGGGGTTGGTTTTTCTTCTAATTCACCAAAAGCAAAACACTACAGGGCAAGTTTAATTTCCACAGCCTGACTTCTGTATTTCTCAAGCTGATAGAATAAGGCATATCTTAGTTGTTTTACCCAGCGTTATGCATTCTTGTTCTGTGAATGCTGTTCCTCCAGCTGTAGTGAGACTCTTCAAGTTGTGGGGGTTTCTGTCGCCATCAGCCGTCATTCCTTTACTGAGCTCTGCCCCACTAGAAAAACAAACGAGTTGTGCTTAATCACCTGGTCCCACTCAGTTGTTCCAGGAGAAGTTTGCTGGACTAAGGCGTTGCAAGATGTGCTCTGTGGTGTTGGCTGATTGTGAGACACGTTTCTGACAGGGAAAGGGAATGGAAGATCTGAGGACTGATCAACCTGTCTTTGCTAGTGGAAGGCTTTGTTTACAGCCGTTTGTCTCCTGTTGTGAAGGGCGGATGATAAATGGGGTTAGGCTAGCCCAGTGTTTAGATGACATTCATGGGAATTATTCATCTGTGATTGTTATGGTGAGGTCATGTGCTGTGTCCCATGCTATGCTGCTGTGCCAAGAGATTTATTTTAATAGAAGCCTTTAAGTAACTGGCATTCTTGCTAATCATGGTGCATCTGCTTCTCTGGGTTCCCTGTTATGAGTAATTTAATGCTATTACTTTAGCTAGAAGGGATCTGTGTCACCATCTGTCCTGGAAAGCTATTGATGGGACTGTGCAGAACATGGAGTGTCATCAGCCGAGAGAGGGACTTCTAAAGGGATGACTGGATTTCCTGTTGTAATACAATATAAGACAGTTTACTGTGATTACAGCTTAGATAACTTGCATATAGAGGCTGTTAGCTACTCTTTGATTTTGTTGGGGACCGTTCCTCAGATATTTATATAGAAGGAAGATCCTGTTGTCAGTGAGTAGCAAGGAGTATTAACACAGGTAATCTGCTAAATAAAGTCTCTACTTCTCATAGGGGTGTGGGTCTATGAGGGTGAAACCTTCAAGACTGACCCTAAAATGCCTGCACGTCTGCCACTCCCAGCAGACAGATGCTCTTTGGAGAGGGCTTGCCAGACACTTTTCAAGTCAAATGCTTTCCTAATCGATGGTTATTTTTTAATTGTTGTTTGCAGACCACTTCCTTGTAACAAGCCCTCTCCACGCTGTAGCTGAGTCACAATAGACGTGAAGAGGCTATATGGTTGAAAAGCAAATTGCTCTTCACTTCCATAAGTGGTGTGCTTTCACAGTACCACTTAGGCGCAGAGTATCATCCTGGTCTCTTGAGTGCATGTAGCTGATGTCTTTATTTTTATTGTCTGAGAAACGTATCTTCTTTTTGTCTTTATGACTGGTTAGTAATGGTACTGTTTGCCATCTAACCTGAGTTGTTCGGTCCTTCCTGACCTTGCTGGGGCTTGTTGCCTTCTCGGCAAGCTAACTGGTAAGCATGAGAGCATGCAGGGCTGGGAAGCAGCTTTGTGTGGGTTTATCATGTGGAGTTTTTCTTTGACCATGCTGTTCTTCCCAGCAGTAAGTTATGTTGTGTTTTGAGTGTAAATTGGCCTGACTCAAAGGTCCTGGCTCAAAAGATAGTTTGGGATACAAACTTTGCAGCTCTGATTTGTTGGGGCTTTTTTGTCATGCAGAGGTGCAGCTCTTATTTCACATTAATCTAAGAAAACATTCTTGCTGTCCCTTGTTGTATCTTGGAGTGACAAGCAGGAGGAATGTGTGGCACCAGAATTTGCCTAAGGCTTTCAACTGTATGAAAGAGGCTGTGGGTTAGAGTAGATCATCAGGAGAAGGAAGAAGCTTGTGCTGCTCTTGGAATAGGGTTTGTAGTCTCCTGCAGGTGCATAGAAGTGACTAAAATAGCCAGGAATGGGACATGAACTGACTTCCGCAAAGAGTCTCACTTAATTTGGGTTTTTTCCCTTCTTATTTCCCTCACTGAGTGTTGGGACCGTAACACCGTGCCACCCATCACATCTCCAGCCATCAGACAGCTCTGTCTGAGAAGCTGAGTGTTAGTGTTACCAGGTCATGTAGGAAAGCTGCTTATGGAAGTATTTGCATAAAGCAAATTTGGCCAGTCTTGCAGGTTCACTGGGGTTCTAGCTGTAGGATGAGAACCAGGCAAGTCATCTTCATGCAGAGAGATTTTATCAAAACTGACTCAATGGAGGAAAGAGAAGTGGAGAATGTTAGGGTTAGCTCTGTGTATTTGGACTGTCGTTGTTGGTCTGGGCTTCAATCCCATAACCCTCTGAAGAGTGTCAAGAGGCGGAGAGCTATCGGAGGAAGAGAAGGCATAAGCCACATCTCAGATGTAGCTCTGAAAGGAACAGTATGAAATCTCACTCTGAGAAAGAAAGCATACAGGGTATTTTTATCCATTTTCATATCAAACATGGCTATTAAAAAGAAATCTTTAGTGTGTTGGTGTTCCAATGTAATACAAGCATTTGTAAATCTGGGAACCGGGTGCTGAGTCCACTTGGTGTGGTGGGTTTCTTTTGAAATTTAAAAACTACTAAATATGTTTTGGTCCCAAATGAGGTCTTGCAGATTTGCCTTGGAATTGCTGGTAACTGCGCAAGCTAGGATGGAGTTTTAAATCTAGCCGGTGTACGATTCTACATGTGATAACTTGGCACAAAGAGAACCCATATTTCCTCTGCTTATGATTTCCACGTGCTTATGCCATATAATAAAACTCTAGATCTCCATAATTTGTATCAACTGTTCAGAGCAGATGCTGTGCTATTATTCTGTCTGACACATTCGCTATGCCTGCTGGGTTACTGCCTTTTCTGAGACCTTTGAATTAACCAGATTTTTGGGTCATCAAGATTATTTAATGTTACTGTCATAAATATTTGTACAGGACTTGGTCAGTGCTTATATAAGAATTGAAAGACAGTAATTTGTTTTAAGAGGATGTGTGTTTTAATGAACTGCCAGCTGAATGTTAGATATAAACTGTAAAAAAGTGCTTTGGAGCAGGAAAAAAATTACTATTTAGACTGTCAGTTATTTAGATTTGTCGGTTACAGCTGTTTAAATTTAAAATCGCTTGAGAGTTCTTTAAAAAGAGGGCTATTTACTTCTAAATAGCTGTGTTGGCTTATCATCCTGTCCTCAAAAGAGAAGAAGCTGATCTCTTGCATCTTATTAATCATTTTCTGTTAAACCATGTTATCCTTCGAATTGTTTGTATGCCAAAAATGAGAGGTTGTTGTTGTGTTATATTTCACAGTTGGTTCTTGTATAAAATTCCATATTTTTTTTCTTACTTTCCAAAGTACTTTCCTCTCAAATACAAACAATAAACTCAAAATACTAACAATATGAATCTGTTGTTTGGAAATGATGAAGGTTATACATCATCCAATCTGCTGAAATGTGTTACAAATGAATAAATATTTGGTTTGCCTCTAGCTCTTCTTAGAAGCACTGAAATTAGTATTTTTTTATTGAAGGAATTTTTGCCAGGTTTCTCAATGAGGGACAATGCTACAAATAAGCCAAAATATGGAGAGTGCCAGGGGGTGCTGTGTGCATTCTGGCAAACTTGGGTTGTTTCTTCTAAATATCTTAATTAGCAGAGCATAGTCTCCAAGCTGTTCTTGGAGAGCTGCTGCCCTGCCAGACCACAAGCAACAAGCCCCCAAATCCTGTGGTTTTAGGTCATAAAATAGTCTTCAGTGCTGTGATGTTGCACCAAGTGCGTGTATGATTCTTCACGCTGATACAACACCACAAGAATCTGCCAAGCCAGACAGACTCCCCTGCACCGTGTCATCCGCCGATGAGAAAGCTTCTTCTGCTCCTGGGTGGTTCACAGCTGGAGCCCAGGTTTCATGTGCTCCCAGGAAGAGCCATGTGTAATCTCTTGCAGGAGCAGGAATTGATATGTCATTAGGTCACCGTTCAAACTGTCTCTTATTGCAAATCCAGGTCTTTACAGGATCCCTAATAGATCTCTGATCTGTGTTGGCCAGATGAGTCTCTAAATCTTTTCCTTTATAATCTCTAGGTTTGGTAATCTTACTGCCAGGATCCTGCTACTGTTCTGCTGTCTGTATGAAGCGCTGCTCAAAAGGAGTCCTAGAAACCATCCCCAATGTTCATGTGCTTTGAGACCTTGGTATGTACAAGGTACTGGAAGGATTAACTATGATATATTTTTCCCTTTCAGAAAAAAAGCAGAGAGGAGACATGTGGGGAAGGCAGTGGAGTAGAGATCCTGGAGAACAGGCCATACATGGATGGACCAGGAGGCAACGGGCAGTATACTCACAAAGTGTACCACATTGGTATGCACATACCCAGCTGGTTTCGGTCAATATTGCCCAAGGCAGCTCTGCGAGTCGAAGAGGAATCGTGGAATGCGTATCCTTATACCAGGACAAGGTAAAACTTATCAAGATGTCCAGAGGTCTTTCCCTACTTTAGAGAGAGGATTTGATGTCACTTTGTGTGGCAGTGGCATCTCTTTCATCTCCAGTAATATCCTTTAGAGAAACTGGGGTCAAGTCCTAAAATTCTTACACAGTGCTTAACCTCAGGAGTTGCCTGAGTGTGATTCTCATACTTGAGAATTTGTGGCTGATTGCTCTAAAACGTGAGCTGTTTTGTCTGTCAAAGCATGGAAAATCTTGAATGATTTTTATTTAGTCTTGTATCCTGCACTGCATGTTCTGCTTAACGTTGCAGGTATCTGCTAGCTCAGTGAAGTTATAAATATACACAGTGATGGGACAGTTGTCATGCTGAATGCTGTCAAGTAAGACAGGATTTATTTGTTCTAGGGGGGAAGAAAAATCTTAATAAATAAATAAAAAACCTAGTGCTTCTTTTCTGGAAACTGTCTTACTGTCATTTAGCTAGAAAATAACAAACCTACATCCCATGGTTTTCACCCTGAGAAGGGAAGAGCGCCAGAGGCTCTGTGAAGCCCTCAGGGACGGCCTCGTTTCAGCTGATGTTGTCTGGAAGGACTTCAGATACCATGGAATAAATAGCCTCTGTGCCGGTTACGCTGGTTTAGGGCATTTGCCCTTTTCCAGGTTTACAAGTCTGATATTGCTGTCACCTTTCATAATAAAAAGGCTTTAATGGATATTTTGATTATTATCAAAAAAATAGAAAAGTTTCATAGTTCTGATTTTGCTGCTCCTTACAAGTAACATTAGTCTGGGTAAAGGTGGGGAGTCAGTGCCTGCGTACGAGCAGTTGCTCATGACTAAATATAATGGAGCTGTCTGACTTTGAAGTGATTAAAGTCCACTGCCGGTCTGTTTTTATCTATTCTCTTGAAATGCCCATGAGTCAATCAGCTGGCCAGGAAACCTGGCGCTGCACAGAACCAGTCCATATTTTATTCTGCCATAGCTTCCAGGCAAGAACTCTGCTTTTCTGCTGGTAGAGATGCATTTCCAAGGTGTCCTTGTGTTCGTATCTGTGTCATACCTGCAAGGATAACATAACTTGTGAGTACAGCAGACCCAAAAGTTATCTCCTTGCTGAAAACTGCTCCTTTAAAAGCAGTCTGTCCTGATAATCTTCTCCTGGAGGAGACATTGTCAAACTAAATTGCAGGTTTTTGTCGGTGTCTCTGCAAAGTGAGACATAGTAGTCCTCTCAGGCTTTCTCCTGCCGGTGCTTGCTTGTTGCCACCCTGGGAGGTTGCTTCTTGGTCAATGTGCGTGCCCAGTCTCCAGCAATTGCATGGGGCACGTTGGTGTCTTCTCACCTGCAATCCATGTAACACCTCATGGGGAGCACATCCCTTCGCTGTGGGCTTGGGATTTTACTAAACCAGAGCTATTCCAGTGAAGCCACATGTCCGAGGCAAGCATGTGTCTTAAGAAGTTATTAAAGAAAATCTCTTGAGTCTGTCGAGTTGGTATTTTAAGCATACCTGAAGTAAAACAGGAGTGAAGGCTGGCTGGGATTTGAGACTGATTTTCTACATCTTAGGAAAGCGTTTTCTTTGCTTACCAAACTGAGCGGGATTAACTCTAAGCTGCATTGTTCTCCTTTTCAGGTATACATGTCCTTTTGTGGAGAAGTTCTCTATTGATATTGAGACGTACTACAAAACTGATCCGGGAGACCATGTCAACGTGTTCAACCTTTCTCCTGCAGAAAAAAGACAAACCATTCTAGGTGACTAGCCTTTTTCTTTAACTTTTTTCTTTATTCTGCTTTTTCTTCTTTTTTCCGCTATGTAAAGCGTTTTGCTTGGTGTGTTCCATCTGCCTGTCCCATTTTCCCCTAAACACACACCTGCATCCCTGTCAGTGTCAGGCTGCTGGTTAGGGTTACATCAGATAGAGTGAGGACACCTGAGTTCTCTTCTAGGTATGATGTAAATCACATGGAAATAATTTGAGTCCCCCATTTGTAAAATGAAGCTGATGCTTTTGTGTCTTATTTGTGCAGCTCCTGAGGGGAGTAAGACATCTAATGATTTTGGGAGTAAAAAGAAGAAATAACCATAGAAGAGGAAAATATTGATGTATATTTGTGTAGCTCCTTCACATATATGAAAATCAGTCCTATCTGCACTTCTGAAACATGAAGATGTATTTAATTTTTGCTTCCCCTTCTTTTAGTCTTGCGCTCATGCAGGTTAACGCTGCAGCTTCACATCTATCTTTGGGAGACTGGGTTAATGAGCCTTATATATGTATGGATTTAATGAGAAAAAGCAAAAGGGAACATCTTATAAAAAGGCAGAGAATGGCAAGTGTCATAGCAATTCCTGTCTTGCTGTCCATCATGGTCTGTGCCCGTGGCATTTGCTGGGGACCCGGCTGCGTGTCAGGGAGCTCTGGCAATGACAGCCACTCAGGACCGAAGCATCCCTTGCTCTGAAGCTGCTGAGACTGGAGAAGTGTTGAGCTCCGGCTGACTTCTGGCAGTCCTACGTTGCGCTGGCCGCAGCAGGAGCTCCTGGGAAGGACATCTAGTGGCTGCTCTGGCTCCTTGAGTGCTGTTGGTGTGTGGGACATGGCAGTAACTCTGTGAAATTTTACTTGAGTGTTAGTGATTTAAACTTCTTTGTTTTGAACTTCAGTTCGATTGTCCTCATTCCTAAGCCTATCTGATCGGGCTTTCAGTGCTGAACAAATAGGCTTGAGTCATGCTGCCTCATTGAGAAGTGTCAGAAGAGCTGTTGTTTCTTGGCAAGTGTGATCCTGCCCTTCAATCCAAAGTTCAGATACTTCTGCTGAGATCTGGAATGGGGGCTGCAAATATTTAAAATATGTGCATTCACTCTGCTCCCATTGCAGTTTCCACTTCTCCATTGTTGAAGTGTTAACTGGGACTTAAGTTAAACTTTCTGCCTTCCATAGTACATCTGATCTAACAATAGCACGTGGGGAGTTACCGGTAACTTCACTTGATGGACTCCAAAGATAAGCTGTTCAGTGAGTGGCATCTTTTCCATAACAGTGCTAAGAAAGGGCAGCTGTAACTATCTCAGATGAGACAGAGCTGTAGCACTAGGAGTGATATTAGAAGAGCTGAAAGATGGAATGTGCAAAAGATCTTTTTGGAGCTGGAAATACAGAGTGTGTGGATCTGCCAGAGCGCTGTGGATCTGCAGTCACTGTGGGCAAAAATATGTATTTGGAGCAAAGCCTCTGTTTGCTGGAACTGTGTGTACTAGATCCTCTGGCAGAGCTGATCGCTGCCCAGGAGCAATGTATAAACAATTTAAATATCAGTTGTTTAAGTGTAAGTAAAAAGAAACTAAATTGCTATAATGCTTCTGGGACTTACTAAAACAGAAATAACTCCTGAAAAATGGTATTTTCTTTTGTTTGGGAAAAGGAAATGTCTAACTGTTTCTATTCTCTTTCTATAGATCCTATCGATATTGTTAAAGATCCTATCCCTCCGCATGAATACAAAGCTGAGGAGGATCCGAAGCTGTATAAATCAGTGAAGACTAAAAGAGGCCCCCTGTCAGAAGACTGGATTCAAGAGTACAAGAACAACCCTGGGAAATACCCCATCATGTGTGCATATAAACTTTGTAAAGTCGAGTTCAGATACTGGGGCATGCAGTCGAAAATCGAGCGGTTTATCCACGATGTTGGTGAGCATTTATAGTCTTGCACAGTTCACTCTTGACTCCTTAATGTTGTTTCTGAATTGAAACGCAAAGGTGAGGTATGTGCAATGTATCATATCCCAAGATATGTCTGTGAAGAGATTCTCAGATCTAATTACTCTTTTGCAGAGTTGTGGGTCAATTCGGGAAAAAATCATGTTATTTTGTCACTTATAATTGTATGTGCGAATCCAAACCACTGGAAGGCTTGCCACTGAAAAGGGTTTTAAGTCCTGTGTAGGCAAGATCTTGCATTCTCTTCTTTTAGACAAGGATTTGACTGTTAAACTTTGCCGTATCTTTTTCAAAATATGCCAGTTTTCTTTAGTTTGGACAAAATCCTCAAAGAAATGAGCTTCACCTGGTTTCAGAAAACCTTTCCCTGGAGCATCCCTGGTTTCTACCTGCTGTGCGGCAGCAGTGGTGGGTCTCTGCGGCCATACATCTCTGTCCCCCAGGCTGCGGTGTTCAGGGCTCCCCACCTCACTGTGCTATAACCCACCACAGGTCATTGACAGCTCTTAGTTGAGAGTAAATGCAGCTTTGATTGATGCATCATTCTTAGGCGAATGCTTTTAAGGAGGTATTATTTGTGTCCCAGAAGTAACTAAGTGGAGACGATGCAGGTGGTAGCAGTGCTGGCAGTAATTTGTTCTTTGCAGAAAATCTATAACACAACCAATACAGTTTCTGAGCCTTGCCAGAAGAGACAGGATCTATGGCTGGGTGGAAAACTTAAAGAATGTTTTAAAGAAGCAGAATCACAGAATCACAGAATATTTTTGGTTGGAAGGGACCTTTGAGATCATCGAGCATTCCCATCTCAAAAAAAAAAAAGTGCAGAGCTGTGGCTGTTCTATGGCAAAGAAAGGCCATGTAAAGGATGCTACTTGCTTTCTGTTTTATCTCAAAAGCAGGACAGTCCTCCTACATGACCTCTACAGCTTTCCCTTCTATATGCAAAGCTTCTTTGAAATGCCTGATGCTAGCATAAGTAAGTAATTTCATAGCTCTTTTCAGTCATACTGTGCTCCTGAGAGCTAATGTGGAAAACACTGATAGTGTGCACAGCTCTCTGAATAGTCGTAGGTTGCTTTCTTAAAGCTCCCTTGGTTTCACTTTACCTCCAGATGGAAGTTTTTACCTGTTACAGACTGTATTACAAGTGGCTCTCTGCAATGAGCTCCCTTGGTGTTTCGGTGACATGGGTTAATTTAGTGTACACTGCAAAACATGGGGGCAGAATAACAACTCCATTGTATCTGTTAAATGAAAAAGAAGCATGTGACTCTTCCAGTTGTTCAGAGGTGTTTGGCATAGATTAAACTGTGGTCCCTTAGAAACGTTTCTTTTGTATTTCATGAAAGATTGCCTGCCATTTTCCTCTTGATTGAGGCTTTGCGGAGAGCCGAGCTAGCTCATTGTCTGCCTTTCAAAAGCCTTTCCACACTGTTGTAATGATGGCAAATACTGTTTTTCAAAGTGGTTAAGATGCATAAAATCAGAAGTCTTTAAGGCAAGACAAAGTTGAGTGAGTGAAAAGCATAAGCAAAAAGCTTTGGGTATCTACAGAAGATGCGTAGCCTTCTGCAATGGGGTAGCCATGGGGAAGCCATTAGTGAGTGGGAAAAGTGCCAGAGCACATCTACTGAAGACAGCAAGGTACGAGGATGTTTAAGTTTGAAAGATTTGGGCTACATCGTGACTGACGAGGCTTATATGCTGATCCTGGTTAAGGGGTTTCAACTGGTGACCAAAAGCAGATGGAGACCTCTGGTCCACCATCAGCTGCACAATGCACAAGCTCTCAGGTGCCAGAGATATTCTTGTGGGCCAGCCACTCCTTGGCATTTTTCTCCTGGCTCCTCTGTTCCCAGCTCCTGCAAATTTGTTTCTTGGGGAATTAGCGCTTTCTGTGCAGGGTCGCCAAGGCAGCGAGAAAACGGAGGCAGGAACCAAGAGCAGGATCCAAACATTGCCTGAGGAGGGGAGCAGTCCTTTAGTGGTGCAAACTAAAATTAGACAATGGTTTTAAAGAAGAACATGTCTGAGTTAAGTGACGGATGGATTGTGATATGTAGAAAGGCTACTGAGTGCAGAGGGAGTAACTCTGGGGGATGGTGTTGAAATGTTCTCAGTCTTACTGAGTGCAACAGCCATTTTTTCTGATGACTAATTGGACAGTTACTCAGTGCTTTGACAGCCCGAGACACAGACTAAAATTGTGGGCTATTAGTCTGCTTGGCTGTAATATTTGTATGCTTTTTTACTCCTTTCCCATAGAATTTAAAGTTTAATTGGGCTGGCACTGCATAATACTCTGCTCCCACTTGCTTCCTGATGGTGCACGTGGGCTCTGATTCTTTTGCTGTTAAACAAGTGTGGTGACGGTGTATGGGTTATTGATTATATACTACGGCAAAGTGTGTTCCCACCCCGGTAACTGGAGCTTTGTCTAAGCCAGTGTGTCTTAGGCTAAATATGCCCAAATTGTTGCACAGTGATAAAGTGGGAGCTGTTTTAGCAAGCTCTTTTGGAGAACTTTTGCTTCACTTAAGCCCTCGAATGGAAAGCTCATGCAGAAGGGCACTGCCCGTTGGGGCCTGCAGGTAGTCTTTTCAAGGGTAGGCAGGTTGTTGATAGCATGGTGCAGATGTCACCATAGGCTTTTCTTAGTGAGTGGTGTGAGCAAGGCAAGAAGGGACGATAGGGAAGCAAACAGACAGAACTGCGGGTTACCTTTGATCACACCCATTCAGACAATCAGAACTGTACTGACGAGGTTATGGGATCTGTTGTGACCTCAAGGAAATAGTGTTGCACAAGGAAAATCAGGTCTCCTTTACCTGCTGCCGGGATGTTGTGAGAGTGCATTATAAAATGATTTGGGATGTTGCCACTGGGTACATAGTCAATAGGTCTCTGAACAGTTGTATCATATGGATGGTTGAGGGTGTTTGGGCAGGAGTTGGTGATGGATTTTTTGTTTTGGCTTTTTTTCCATTGACTTTTTGTTTCAGTTACTATTTTTATTTCAATTTGAAAAACAAACCCAGAATGATAGTTAAAAACAAAAGCTTTTTAAATTCAGCTAAAGACTTCTCTCTGCCCTGGCTTGTCTCACGGTCATTTACACTTCTTTTGTGAGATTAAGTTCAACACCACAATCTGCAGCAAGTGTCAGCACCTCATGGAATCAGCCAGTCTCTGCAGCAGAGTTGTTGAGGTGGTGAGTTTGAAAGGCAAGTGATTTAAATGTTTGCACCCTGCTAGACTCTTCACAGATGATCTTTCTGCACAACGCAGTGGGAAATATTATAATTAAATCAACGCAACAGTGATGGGTACTTCTGAACTCAGTCTGCATGTGTACATTTGTGCATGTGTGGTTTCCTTGGGTTTTTTTTAAACCAAAGCGTTATGCTCTCTAGAGAAACAGTGGAGGTGGAAAACCTACTCTAAAATTGTCCCCAATTCTGCGCTGCTCAGTTCTCTTTTCGCACCAGAAAGACCTCTTTGGGAGACCACCTCCTACCCTACAGTTCTTCCACACTGCTGGGTTGGTTTGCTGTGTGGTGGTGGCAGGAGGGATGGAGGAGTGTTGCTTTGCCCACAGCTTCGCCTCCACTGGGTTTGTTACATTCTGTCCCACCTGGAATAAGGTGACGGGTTGGATGCTGTACCCAACCTGTCCTCTCCAGCCAGCTTCCACTGCCCGGGGGCAGCTTGCCACAGGCTTGTAAAGCAAACTGCCAAATGGGCTGCAGCCAGCCATAAGGCACGGCTCGAAAGCACAGTGTGTGGGGTTGAGTGTGGGACAGGGACTTCTCAGGCTGAGCAGGAGGCATTTGCACCTCCCCTCCTGCCGGAGAGAAAAATGAAAGCAAACTGGACCACAGATGCCTTCAGCACTGTCCTGATGGGCATCTCTGACCTGTTAAAAAGAGAATTTTCCCCAACTGCACTCTGTTTCCCGAGTCTGATCCATCCCCCCCTTTTCACTTTTCAAACTAAAAGCTTGTTTTTCTCTAACGTTTTGATAAAAGCTGCTTTAAGACTTGATTTTTTCCATTGCACGGGCAGGAAAGCAGTGTCTGGACAGGTGAGGTCAGTCATTTGTAGCTGGATCTTGAATCTGTACAGCTGCATGGGGCACTCGCTGTGTTCTCTGGGTCTCTGCTGCCTACTGGAAGCCTTCAGTGCTGCAGGCTGAAGATTAATTCAGTGATACACTCACTGCTGTGCGCTGAGGGACTGCTTAAGTTTTCCATCCCTAGCAGTGAAGGTGTTCTTCTACAAGCCGTGACTTTTATTTTTCAATTTCTTCTGTACCTGGACAGCCTCATTCTCTTCCAGGTTTTCTCCCTGTGTTTAAGAAAGAAATGCAGCATTGCTGGCATATCCCAGGTGAAGGCCAGAGGTTAGGAAAATAGTCTCATTCTTTTTGACTTCATAACTAATCTGGAGCGAAAGAGGCACAACAGCCATGAAGCCCTGTAATGCCATCCTATTTTCAAAAGAGCGAGGCTTTAAGGAAGGGTGATTTGGGATGTCTAATCAAAGTGATGTGAGCAGTGCAGATGGAGAGGTCTGTGGGTTGGGAGGAAGCAATACAGGCAATTTTTGTGATCTAAGAGATGAAGTGAAAGAAGGCAGAGAGGAACTTCAGTAGACATTTTTTTTTACCCCCAAGTGGTTTTCATGTTCCCTCTGATGTTAGTCCATTAAAACAAAGATATGCAGTTGGTGGCATCTGTGCCTTTACACAGCATTTCCAAGGAGTTGGTGCACTGATACATCAAGGCTGGGTCCAGGAGCATGAGCAGAGGCTGCTGAGACCTGGAACGGAGGAAGCCTTGGGATGAGAGCGAGGGGGCCGTTCGCTTCTGTCTGGTCATAGTCTGTTTTCAAGATGTTTCAAGCGAGGTAGAAGTGGACATTGTGGAAGTCCAAAGGATAGTTGTGGTGTTGGGGCCTGAATTACAGCGAAGGAAACGTTCTGTTGGCTTTCAGCGTGGATGTGATGGGAGTTTAATCTTCGTTTTTAAGCTCAGCTGGTTGTCAATCATAACGGGAGGTGAAGAGGCTAAAACATTCTCCTGTAGTTCTGCAAAAAGTAATCTGGTGGGGGAAATAACTCTGAATCTCGACTAAGGTTGAACAGAATTAAGTTGCCGAGGCCCCTTGTTCTGCCCCCAGAAGGTCACAGTCTGCTGTTTCAAACTTGCCTCTCCTACGTGGAGCTCTCTTCTGAAAGTCAGGCAGAGAAATGCATAAAATATTGATAGATTTAATCTTACTGGACAAATGAAGTTCAGGTTGAGTTGGTCCATCGCATTAGCTGCTGATCTCAATGGTTATTTCCTCCTGATAGGTTGACTTGTAATGGCTGGTGGCATTAAGAATTAACCAAAGTTCAGAGCAGAAAATAAAGTGCCCAGGCCTGGAAGGGAATAACTACATAAAAATTGGCTTTGTGTAGCATTTAAAAAATAAATTAAAAAAAAAAAAAAAGAAAAAAATGATTGCTGAAACAAAAGGGATATTTAGGCTGAAAACCACAGAAACTGTAGCAGTAGTGAGATCTAAGTCTTTCTGTGCAACAGTGAAGCAAATCATGGTGGAAGCACCTTAGAAGGCTTGTGTGCAGTGGGACCATCCAGCTTTGGCCATGTTCCTGAAAATGGAGGTGGCTTACGAAGGGCCATCTTTCCTCTTGGTGGTGCTTTTAAATGATTGTAATGTAGCCTGTTGATTGCTCTCTATCTTACAATAGCAGTAGTGGTAGCGTGGCCTGTGGTCTTTGGCCAGGGTCTTCATTAGAGTGAGAGGTTGGCTACCCTGCCTGCCAGCTTTTTGGTGCAGTATGTTTCTGCTCCAGGCTTAGCAGAGGAGAATTGTGGATCCGTAATCCCAGTGACAACAATTCCCACTGCTGCTTTTGTCATGTCCTTCAAGCCATCTCTGCCTCAGTTTCCCAGTAATTAAAGGAAGAACAATACTTACTGATTTTTATATTTTTTTTCCCCAGAAAGGCTCCTGAGAATTAGTTTGTCAGTATTTATAGAAGCTTTTAAAAACACCATTGCTACTGTGTGCTCCCATCAGTAATAAATAGCAGTTTGGAGCTTTGACCTATCGTGAGCTTTTAAGCAATAATATTGGTTGAAAATCCTGAGTGACTGTACTGTTTTCAATGTCTTGGTGGTATAATGATGTTAGTCAACAAGTTTAAGTCTTGGAGGAATGTTTGTTGCCTGGTCAGGAGCATTGTGTGTTGATATTGAGATAGTTCTTCCTTTCAGATACGTCATATGTTGAAATATTTTAAATTGGCTTTACGCGCTTCATTTTTCTCATGCAGCAAAAGACAGATGGTATCTTTCAAATAAAGCATCTTTATTCCCTCCCTGACTTTTCTTCCCATCCCATTATCTCAGAAGCTTGTATATGTGATGCTGTTTCGCTCATATATAGAAAACAGGTTTCCAAGGAAAGGAGGGGTTTTAGTCTTAAGCACTGATTTGGGATGTGCTTCTGTCATGTAACGGTCGTGGTGGGGTATGTAGTGTTCATGAAGGAATCAGCTGAAACTCTCCTGCATACAAAAATCAGTGTTTTTTGTTGATGATGTTAGCTTGCTTTTTTTTTTTCCTTCTGGGAACATACTTCAGTTTGAAGGCTGGATCCAAATGTTACATCTTCCCAGAACTTCATGGGAGTTGCAACTGTGGTCTGTGCCTGGCTTCTCCTTGGTGGAGTGGGCATTCACAAGACAAAGTCCTAGATCTGGAATTAGGAAATCAAATCCTTCCCCAAGTTAAAAGCAGTTGCAGAAGACTGGCTGATTTTTCCGTGCATGGTTGGTTAGGAAGAATTGAGAAGATAAAGTACATGAAGTGACCGATTTGCCATCCTGACACTTGCTGTTGTCAGCAGGTCCTTTACTGCAGCTTTTAGCATTGTGTTGTTGATGCCACTGCAATGTCCTTATCATGGTGTCTTGAGGTTTTGGGGAAGGGAACATGGATTCCTGCAGCCTTGTAGCATTGGTGACGGGGCGTTCTGGCTTTGCAGGCTTGCGGAAGGTCATGGTCCGTGCCCATCGTCAGGCTTGGTGCTGGCAGGATGAATGGTATGGGCTCACCATCGAGGACATCCGGCAGCTAGAGAAGGAGGCACAGTTGATGCTGGCTCAGAAGATGGCCCAGTTCTGCAGTGAAAATGATACTGAGCAGCATGGAGTCAAAGACACTCCTGGTGAGAAGGATGTTGAAGCCAACACAGTTTCACCTGTTGACACAGAGGATGTCGCTAGTAACAGTGAAACAGCCTCTGGAAGATCACTCACTAAGCAGTGGTCCACCTCTTCCAAGTCCTCACGATCTTCAAAGAGAGGAGGTAAGATGCTGCTGATGAACAAGCTCCTCTGAACTGCATGGAGGTTGGGCTTTTGGGGGAGGTATGACCATGTCTCCTCGTGGCTGGCACCTTTGGGCCAATGCATATTTCTTTTGTGAGTCCTTTTAACTCGGAGGCCTTCTCTGCTGGTGTTGGAGGCTCAGTCTTCTCAGGTGACCTGTTAGGGGTTTGGAAATATTTCTAGTCATTCCATAACTGTGACTCAGTGGCACACGGCAGAATTCTTGCCGATCTCAAAAGCAGAGAAACTATGAAAACCAGTAGAAGAGCAGGCAGCAGCTGGCTAGCAGTGTTGGGTCTTGGAAGACAACAAGCAGCAGCACAGAGTTAGTCCCTGCTGCCCAAGACCACTGGTGGCTTTTATAGGGCCTTGTCCTTCAGCAGTGTTCCCTTTCTGGATGTCTGCCTGTCTGCTGTGTCACAGAACTGGCTCGGCTGTGGGTCGCTGTTAACTGATTCTTGTTTTCCAGGAGGCAGCTACAGCAGGCACCTCGTGCTCCTTGGCCAGGGTGACAGGTTACTTACTACCTGCCATTCCTTTCAAAAGCAGGCATTTGGCTCAGTGGGTGCTGTGTTGTAGCTCACACAGCGAAGCACCCCCATCGGTTACTGGGGAAATCAAGGCAGGTACCCCCAAAAAAGTGGGCGATGGCTGCTGCCTTCCACTGGTGATGATGTGCGGTAGCTGTTCAGAAACCAAACCTCACAGCCTGCCATTAGGTGGGACCATGGATCGTGTTTATGCTCCCTTTTAAATACCATTCAGCCAGCTTTCAGGAGTTTGCTGTTAAAGCCCCTAAGGATGCCCGGTGAGGACTCAGCTTTGAGTCCTGAATTTTATCATTCACCTCTCCCTTGGCAGTCACCTTTCTTCTGCTGTGTTAAACCCTTCCCTTCCTCAGACCATTTTGTACAAAGGGGTGAATCCTCAGTGAGTTACAGACAGATGGCTTGAACCCTCAGCAGTCCCCTCTCCTTTCAGTCAAGCGCAGCTGATAGCTGGGTAATCGCTGTCACAGCAAGAGGGCAAAAAATTCTTGATTTTTTTTTTTGTAAACCCCAAGGGGCAGCATTTTTTCCAATGACAGTAGAAGGAGACATCTTGGGGGAGTGAAGCTTCTCCATCTCTCATTTGCATTAAATATTGTGAGTTGAGTCTCCATTTTTATTTACCACTCCATCACCGATTTCATCGCGGGGTGAATGAGAGATGAGCAGTAGTTTTACCTTGCGATGACTCACTGGAGTGAGCCCCAGGGAAGAACGTACCAGCTGCTTCATAAATCATTGTATAAAGATAAAAATGCTGGCTACTTTGTTTGCACCAGGATTTTATATTGATGTGCCCGTCTCTCGTTATGTTCTTTGTTATGAACCCCCTCTGCCAGCGCTGACATGTTCATTGGAAGCTGTAGGTTTCAGACCTCTTAGGATTTCACTTGAAGGTTTTTCACTGGTAGCAAAGCGTGAATTTCTTTTAAACTGCAGAATGTCTCAGCTTTTACAAGAAAAAGTAATGAAAGAAATGAATTGATGTGCTGGGGAGTACGTCATGCAGATATTTTAATCCTTCTTCATGCTGGCAGCATATTAGCATATGGAAGCAAGGAGGGCTCTCTCACCTAACCACTACCTCCAGCTGGAAAAAGCAACGCCTTTTCTCCAAAAGATCTCGGTCCTTTCTATACCATGCGAGCGAGACCTCTGGTGACAGCAGGACCCTTGTCGCCATCCCATATGTTATAATATGCTCTATTTTTAGCAACTATTATGTGAGTGCCTTGACGTCACTTCAGCGTGAATTAGCTCTGCTCTGCCAACCTCCTCGCTCGCCGCTCCCGAAGGGGTGGGCGGTGGGGTAGTTGGGGGCTACCGAGCCAATGCTGAGCTGCAATTAGGTGACTCTGCATAGGGTCTCCATCCTCTTTCCATGTGACAACCGGGTAGCAAAATTAGAAGAATTTGACTTACAGATTTAGCTCTGTTACAACAATAGCACGAAACGGCTCGTGCAGCTGTCACAGTAACCAGAACCTTTCGGTGTCTTTGGATATGCTAAATGAGAATTTGTCAGTCTCCTCAGGTTTTTGCAGTGTTAGGTTAGGTGGCTGCCGCGAGCGCCTTGTGTGCGCTGTGTGACGTGCAAGAGCCATCTGAAGAGGGGAGAAACCCTCTCTCTCGTCCTTCTCTGGACAGTGCTCCCTTCAGTAGAGGGCTGTTCTGTAACAAGTTCAGCCAAGAAGAGTTCAGGCTGGATCATTGCTAAATTATATCTGGAAAAAAAAAAAAAAAAAAAAAGGCAAAAAGCCATAACATGTTTATATTTATCACAGGGAACTCTGGAGGGGAAAATGAAAGGGAGCAGGTAGGTGTGAGAAGAGGAGGGCAAACAGGAACCAAAAGGACCGTTGGGTTTTCTCCTCCCTCCGTCGGGATAGCCGCTCTGACAGCTCCCTATGAAGTAGTTGGATGGCATGTTGTTTAAATCATTCAAGTTTAAAGTTTAAATAGATCTCTAATCCAATTTGTGTGGAAGCAATTTCCTTCCAGAAAACAGATTATTTCTATCCAGGCTGCTCTGCTCAGCTACCCACCCAAAAGTTAGCGAAGCAGAGGCATGGTTTATGTGCTGATTAGAGAGACAAAGAAAGCTTCCAATCAGCCTGCTTCCTTCCTAATTGCAAACTTTAAAACCCAGCTGATTTTGCACGTCCTACTAACAATTATAAATAGCTGCCATTCAAAATAGCACAGGAGTGATACAAACAGCTTGCTTTAATGTAGCATCTTGCTGGCAGGTTCTAACAACAGTAAACAAACAGGATCTGTAGAGCAGTACACTGACATCACACCAGCATCATCAGGGTTTTGTGTTTTTAATATTGCAGCAGTGAATTTTCATAGAGAACACACGACTCTTCCTCCAGCAAAGATCATGTTGGGAACTCTCCATCTTGTCGATGTCGCGTATCACATAAGGCTTTTCTGTTTTTTCCAGCAAGTCCCTCACGCCATAGTATCTCCGAGTGGAGGATGCAGAGCATTGCCAGAGATTCGGATGACAGCTCAGATGATGAATTCTTTGATGCACATGGTATGTGGAGCCTAAATCACCATCGTTTGTTTCCTGAAATGGTGGGGTAAGAGAACGGAAGGCATGAGGGTGGGGGGTGAGCGGGGAAGGAAGCGAGACTTTTTGCTTTGTTTGAAGTCTGTTCCTTTCTAACCAAGATACGTGCAGCATCAGTGCAGCTTCTTGAAGCATCCCCAGCATCACCCCAGCAGACTCTTATATTTAATGTAGCAACATTTTAGATTCTGTGTGATCTATTTGAAGGGATCTTGAACAGTCATAACCTCTGGAGCTTTTTATTTGGTGCAAATGAGTGTGGGTAAAATTCAGCAATACTAACTGGACTGTGGGTGTGTCCTAATGATTCTGATTCAGTATGACTGATTATTTTTCTAATTTATTTTTTAATCAGTAGGAGATATGATTAATTGTCCTGTCTGGGCCTGAAGAGACACAAATTTGCCTTTATTAACTCCTTATTCTCCTATTCTAAGACATACAATAGTGAATGCAACAAGGTACTTCAGGTGCCAAAATTAATCAGTGTTGATTCCTGCATTCTCAAAGTAATTTTGACTATCCGTATTAGGAGTAAGCTGTGGTATTTTATTTCTCTGTGCATGTGTCTGTGAAGAGGCTTTGTTCCACTGCATTCATTTTATATATTGTACTTAATGCGTATTTAAGCCTGAAAGGCTCCATCTCTACTGACAACAGATGGACTTTTCTCTCGGCTTGTAATGCTAATCTAAGTTAGATGCGCAACGTGTGCTGATGAAGTTGGTGACCTTTCTGTGAAATGCAGTTGTTCAAAGATGACGCCCCAGTTTTGTAAAGCAGAATTTACCTGATGTTCAGCCTCCAAAAATTGATAGTATTGTGTTCCAGAAGAGTTCTTGCATCAGGTATTCAGGCATACATCTCAAATTCTGGGGTAAAAAAGCGGCATGCTGTTGTAGAGGAGTGACTTGCACAATAAGGCAGCTTAAGTAGCCAGGATGCGTGCAAGTCAGGGGATGAATGTGTCTCTTGCCTGGAAGGAGAAGGGCCAATTTAGTTTAAGTGACCCTATTTATTAACTTATGTAGCATCTACAAAAACTATGCAAGGGATTTATTGTAGCAATAGGCATACAAGAAAAGAGGAGTGAGTCATCGAAACGGCATCATTGCTATCCACCCTCTTTTTTGCCTTTTTAATTACTCAGTAATAAAATTGAGATCAGATGGCTCTGCCTGGGATCCAGGCCCCCAGGGAATCCCTGGCACGCTCCTAACAGGTCTGGGAAGGGGAATTAACAAAAATGAGCCTTGTGCCACAGTTGCTATCGGCACCTCTGTTGCCGTACCTTGAGGAGCTCGCTAACAGAAAAAGCAGCTCCTTTTGTGCTAGCACACAGTGTGTTGCCTTTTACGTACAGATTGTCCTCCCCAGTCCTCACAGTTAGGTTTGAAAAGTCTGCCTTGTCTGATGGGATTCTGGTTAATGAGTTGAAGCCTTGATGTGTGCTGATCAACGCAGCCCTCTCTTCGGGAGGGACCTCTTGTTGCCCCTTGGCCCGCAGATGACATGTCCCAGCTCCGGGTCTGTGAGCCGGGATGAAGCACCCACTTGCAGCTCATCCTGCCAGAGAGGCTTGTGGGGTCGGTACCATGGGAACTGGCACAGATCAGGATGTGAGTCAACACTAAGCAGAGTTCCTCAGAAGTGCTTCCCATACACACACACACACACACACACATTTCCTCGCAGCTCAGTGGGCGTAACCAGAGCCTGAGAAGATTTCTTGTCGCCAGCTTCCCACTCATCCTCATTCACTGGCATACTCTGGTAAAGATAGTGACAAATACAGTAATATCTAATATCTATCCTGTAATGAATGCTAATAACGGGAGTAATATCCCATGCAGTGATTACTTGAGCAGCAAGAAGGGCTGTAATTAAACCTCTCAAGTAAATAAGTTTAATATTTAGATTAAGTTGCTGGAGGAGCTTTGAGTACAATCGTCCTCCTAATTCTCCACCAGCATGTGGTGCCTGCTTGTGCTTTCCACTTGCTCTGAACAGGTAGCTCTGCCCTCCCTTGTGCAGGGAAATGGGGATTTACTCAGATTTTTTTCCATAGCTGAAAAAGGAAATGGCATGCTGATGCGAAGTTTCCAGGTTGCTCTCTTTTTATGGTCAAAGTGTAAATAGAAAACTCCTAAAAATAATTGGAGTCTTTGCCTGGCTCTGCACTTAGTCCCCTTCACGTATTTTTTTTTTAAGATATTGCTCAGATTTGCTGAAAAGATGAGTATATTTCATAATCTTTTTATTCCCCATCCCAAGATTCTTCCAACTAATTATTTTCTTAGTAACTGTACAGCAAGAAGAAAGGGGGAATCCTAGTCTAGGACTCTGAAGATTTACAGCTTTTAGATTTTCAAGACATCTGTAATTGCTGCTGTTATTATTATGGTTATAACTCTTTATTAAATTTACAAGCCCAAAATTTTCAAGAAAGAAATACTAAGCACAGAACAATAAATAAATTAGAAAGCACTTAACCTCTGTAACAGTAAAAGATACATCCTCGATCTGAAAAAATAAAAGAGAAAGGAAGGGAGCAAAAAAAAAAGGAGCCAGCAACCCATACCAAAGGCATCTTTGGAAGACTTGGATTGCCGTTGTTTGGTTTCCCGGGGGTTCAGGTGGGAGCTCCGGGGTTCTGTTTCCTTCCTAAGAACCTGCCAGGATGAAGCACGAAGCGTGGAGGCTGCAGGGTGCCCTGCCCAGCTCATGCTGGGTCCGAGCTCTTGTCCAATAAAGGAGCCACCAGGCTGCTGCTGTCTCAGAGGACCTCTGGTTTGATATAAGCATTTTTGTGAGCCCTTTCTCAGGTCCAGACTGGCCTCCGTGTTCAGGCTTGGGCTGAGAGCGAGCTCAGCCTCCCACGAGGGAAGTCCACACGTGTTGGATAACCTCACCCAGGCCAGCAGGCACGGGGGGTGTCTAGTGGGGGCACTGGGGTAAATTCATCCAGTGCTCTATGGCTGCTAATGGCTGCTTAGTGACGCCTCCGCAGCGCTTGGCTGCTTGTTTCCGTGTGGAGGTACCAGCAAAGGTCAGTGGACAAGCAGGGCTGGACTCTGTGGTGAACTAGTGCTCTGCAGCCCAGCACGGGGGGTATGGGCACAAAGGACAAGGCTTGCCTCCCAGTGTCACCTGCTGACAGCCCTCCTTTCCCCCTCGCCTGGCACAGCTCCTCTGATCTCTGCTAGGCTATTAATCTCTCTTGTGTTCTGGATACTACTATGGGTATTTTATAGGGTCTCTCCTTAAAAAAGTCTCCTTAAAAGTCTCTTGCTTTTAATGACACTTCTAAGAACAGTATTTTTGGGGCCCTTATTCCCAAAGGAATGAGCCAGGGGATTCAGAAGATCCTGAGGTAGGAGGGAAATGGCAGACAGGTGTTCAGTGTGATCAAACAAGTCTCATCTCCTAAGGAAATCAGGCTAAAGATGTCCCAGGGCGTTCACATTCCCTTTATTACTCATGCCTTTTTAGGTGTTCGGTCCCACTAACAATAGCAATCCTTGTTGCTGCTTCCCCCAAAGACCCCCAGCAGCTTCCAGACAGGTCTGGGAGGATCCCAGTAGCTAAACATTACTTTGTCTTCTCTCCTGTACTGCAACATACTGGCTGCTTTAGCATCATCAAAAAGCATGGCAAGACAGACATCAAACTTGGTACCTGAAATGGTGGCATTAAAAATCCATGTTATTTTTTCCATGCCTTTAGGTGTTTTGTTTGTTAAAAACATGCAACTACAACATTTTTTTAACTTTTCAAAAGGTGCTTTGATTTCTATATAACAAAAGCTGGTAAAGTATAATGTTTTATTATGACTTAAGCCACTCAAATGTTTATAAGATTACATGGAGTTATGGGGGCCTTAGTTTTATTTAAAATTCTGTTCTGTGCTCTTGTCTGTATACATATTTGTGTGTGTGTGACTCTCAAAAAATCTGTTTTTTAAAGAGGACTTGTCTGACAATGAGGAAATGTTCCCGAAAGAAATAACCAAATGGAGTTCCAATGATCTGATGGATAAAATTGAAACCCCCGAATGCGATGATGTCCAGGGTAATTTTATATTATTTTTTTTTAAGTAAAAACTGCATGTGATATTTTACAGTATTTCCAGGTAATTGTTACAGCCACATTCTGGAAAATGTAAAACTTGTTATCTTCATCTCACAAAAGGAGAAGCTGAGACAGAGCATAAAGATGACTGGCCAGTACTGCTGAAAAAGAATTGCCTAGTGGGAGCTGGGGTAGCTCTTGATTCTCTTTTCTTTTCCTCATTGGGTAGGCTCCTCTGTGCGACAGCCAGGATTCTCTCATATAATGATGAAATATTCCAGCTCCGTCTTGAATTACTTGAAATTCTCCTGGCTCTTCTTTCTTCTTACTCCATCCTTTGATCTTGTCTATATCTGCCTTGGTTTTATTTTCTCCTCATCGTTATGAAATTTTGAAAGGAAGCTGGCTTCTCAGCCAGATCGATTCATGTAGCAGCACGGTGGAAGATGACACTTAGGCTTTCTGGTACAAAGTTGGTCTGTGTAAGCACAGGCATATGAACACATCAAATCTCTGCTACCCCAGCACAGTTCAAGCAATTCCTTTTATTTTCCTGCAAACCGATCATTTCTGACAATTGTGCAGGGATTTCCCATTGTTGCCATGCTTAATAAAGCAGGGATACTGGGTCCTTGTAATGAGAGAAGAGCTCGCTAATGTCCTCGGCGCTTCCCAAGGTTATGAGAAATTGCTGGAAAATAAGTGACCCAACATTGCCCAAGCTTCTCAGGTGGGAAGAGGTGGGAGGGAGAGAGCAATTTGATGAAATAATTAAGGAGATGTGAGGCAGAAGAGGCTGGGGGGCATTGGCACAAACAGTGTCTTTATGGAAGAGTGTCTTTGCCAAACAGCATCTTGAAGTGCTGATGTTTTAAACCTCTGTGCTTCCAGGTGACTTGTATCATGAGACATCAGCAGAGTACCACGTTGGCTCCAGCGTGGAGAGGCTCAGCATCATTGAAGTAAGTGCTTCAGTTTCTTGTAAGGACATCCTTTGTTGCTGGGAGGTGTCTGTTTGTGGTAAATGGGGTAAACCCTTTGCTGTGAGTTGTGTATTGTCTTCATGTGTCGTTCAGAGCCACACCAGCATGCTGTGTGCTTCAGGGTCAGGTTTAAGGGATTATTTCACCCATCTTTAGAACATCATATAGAAAACGCTCTGTAGTTTGCAGGCAGTGTCAGGTATCCAGCTGGAAAAAATCCTAATCCTGTGGGGATAACTGCTGCCTGAGGCAGCGCTGGGCAGAGCTCTCCTGCTAATGCCGAATGAGCTGGCGTGGACGTGGGACAAAGGGACACAGCTCGGCTGTAGCCCCACTCTGCAGAGCTGCTAAGGGTCTTGTTTGGAAACCAGTTACAGCATAGCTTGTGTCAGCGCTCTGGACAAAATAATAAATGCCCACCCACCCTGGTTTTCTAGACTTTTACAGGCTTTTGCAACTCGGTGTCCTAGTGAGACACCGTGTCTTGGAGTGGCTGTACTCATCCTGCCCTTAAAGCATCTGCCTGTCTGTTCTGCAGAGATGATGTAGCTGCTTGCAGAGTGCCTAAGTTATGCCGTGGTCTGTCAAAGACCGTGAGCATGGTTTTAGTATTGCTCTGTGTGCCAGGCTGTAAGTTCATGGTGGTTTGGCTTTTTCATAATAGACTGAGAGCTCAAAGGCCAAGGGGAGGGTGTGTGGCTGGGGATGGGAACGGCTCTCGCCACTTCAAGATAAGCGAGTCACAGCCCTAAGATTTCTCTTAGAGCTCAAGGTGGTGTGGAGAACTTATTGTCATCTTCAGAGAGCTGTACAAACTCAACTCCCCCATGTTTCTGCCTTCATTTTAGAAGGACAAATTTCAAAGAGAGATGAAAAAGACAATTATTTGTACTTGTTCACAATTAGTCTACTACAACAGTATGAAATTCCTAGCCACCATTGCAGGGATTTTCCCATTAAGAGCACCCATCACCAAAAGGTAGTTCAAGAATCGGGCATCTTAAGAGACTCCAGGTCTTACAAGAAAGTTCTAAATAGCCACCTCCACCCCTAAACTAACCAGCAGTTGCTTGCATGTTCCCCACTTCCTTCAAAAGCAGAGGTTAATGAACTGAAAGGGAAAGGGCGCCTCTGAATGACTGCTGATACACCTCTGGATGACTTGAGCTTGGTGACTCATGTTGTTCTCCAAATGAGCACTTAAAACATTTGTCTGAAAGCAAAAGTAGCGCTGAGATGCTGAGAGAGCTCCTCCCATGCCTCCAGCCAGGCAAAAGTTCACCTTGCAGGCGCTGTAAACTGGAATCGGAGAAGGTTTAAAGAGCAGGCATTAATACAGTGTAATGGTACTAAATAATTAAAGGCCATTCTTATGCAGGAGGTCTGAAAAATCTTTATTACGGACTTGGATGTGAATTTTAATATTTCTGGTGGGCTGTGTATTAAGACATGCTTTAACATTATCTGGTAAAAGTGTAAGCTAGTTGTTAGGTTGCTAATGTGTGCCTGGGCATGCTTCCCTCCCACCAGCAGGCTTGTCAGGGGCTCAATCACTGCTCAAAGGACAACAGGTGACTAAAGATGCTAAAATGAGAAAAATTTGCCAAATGGAAAAATACTGCTGCCCTCCATCCCTTCCACACCCCCTCTGGCTCTACAGGGAATTGCCCAGAATGTTCTGCTCGCGCAAGGGATAAGGCACAGGAGGAAAGATCAGTGCCTGCTTTCATGTATCTCAGAGGTGTTGGGGTGGGGGATTGGAGTCCATGTGGGAGCCATAACCAGTGAAAGACCTGGTAATGAATAGATATTAAAAATAGTTACATGCTACATTTTTTATTATATGCGACCAGTGAAAATGGATGCTCTTGTACCTTCTCCTGGGGCATCAGGATTGGGCTCACAGCTGTTCTGTTAACGATAACCCACTCTGGAGTTCAGATACAATTTTCTCCTTCCCCCAAACTACAGCCTGTCTGTTCAGGCAAGGAATTGCTTCAACATAATACACAAATGACCTGGACAACCAAAGTAAAAGCCTTTACTGTGTTCATGCAGCAGTCTCCGAGCCAGATGTTGGCCAGTCCTTGGGTCATGAGGTCTTGAAGTTTTTTCTCTTCAGTTCCTCTTTTGCAACAGTATAAGCAAATCTAGAGTCTTATTTATAACTTCTGTGGTAGGCAAGCAGACGCAATGACTGATTTCTTTCCACAACTTCTTTCCCCAGTAACTTGCCACTTGCTGACCTGTTTGACCTTGTTCTGTTAATTTTGCTGATTGTGTTTTACTGTTGACTGCTGCAGCTGAGCTCAGCACCCCAACAGAAAGCAACACCCATCTTTTATTTCTTTATTTTTCCACCCTAATGCACACAAGTAATGTCTTTACTGCTGCCATGTTTTACCTGGTTACAATTTTATGCAATTTTTTCTTTTTAACTTTCAGCATTCCCTCTGCTGAGGACAGTCACAGTGAGGCCGTGTGTGTGCGTTTGTGCACGCACGTGTGCAGGATGAGAGACATGGAAGTTTAGACTCTTGCACTCGCACCTGCACTGTCATTTGATTTAAGTGCCTCTCTTCCTTCCCTACCTTTTTTTACTCATCTTCACTGCATTTGAGAGCAGCCATTTCATTCTTGGGTAGCTTTGCGAAACAAATCAAGCTGAACTCTTACGGTCTCTGTCCTTATGTGGTCCTTCTCGCACTGCCATTATCTTTGTGAGGAGATGGCCCAAACTGAACTCAGCCTTCTAGATGGGGGGTGCCAAGGCCTTGTATCATGGCTAATACTGTTTCTGCTGGAAATACCTTGTTTTACAGGTTGTGGTTTGCCTCATCCCTGACTGGACTTGACGTGGATAGTGTGTTTATTGTACACACCATACGTGAGCTTGGGAGAGAAAAAATTACGAAATTTGCAAAAAATACACTTGGACCAAATATAATCTCTTTGCAAAATAAGCCTTTCTACTGTGCTCTCTTTTGTTCCCACCTAGGATGAATCCGTGCAGCCATTAATGCAGCCGAGCAAAATCCATGTCCTCCTCTTGGTACTCCACGGAGGGAACATCCTGGACTCGGGAAGTGGCGATCAGAGCTCTAAGCAAGGGGATGTCAACACCATCGCGACAGTGTTTGACACAGTTATGAGGGTACATTACCCAGCTGCTCTTGGACACATTGCCATCAGGCTAGTCCCTTGCCCAGCCATCTGCTCTGAAGCATTTTCTCTGGTGTCCAGGTAAGTTGATGCTACTTTGTCATGGAGAGAAACATACAGAATTTCACTCTTTTTTTTTTTTTTTTTGTTTGTTTCTTTTCTTGCATCCCTGAAATGTTCTGTGTGTTGTATTGAAAGCTCTGACCACGCTTTGAGAATGCACTTATTAATATACTAGCGAGGCATTCAATCTCGATTTCATACTTAGCTGCAGTGAATACAGTAATCATGCAGCAAGAGTTCTGAGATTTGATTTATTCTAATTAATCCAATAAATACTAAGGCTTTAATTCCTTGTCTGAGAGTTGTTCTGTCAATGTAAGTATGTTGTCCTTGAAGATTTACATTTGATGGGAGGGAAAGATTTATTAAGCTCTCACCCATTCACAGTGGAATAAATAGCCCTTCTATCTTGAGGCTTTTTTTTAATGAGCCGCAATACTGACTGTACTGTCTGCAAATGGTTTTCCATGCACTGCATGTTAGGCTGAATATTTCCAATGTCTCTTTCCCTATGTAGCCTCAGCCCATATAGTTATGATGAAGGCTGCCTGTCCAACAGCCAGGACCACATTCCCCTTGCTGCACTCCCTCTGCTAGCGACATCGTCCCCGCAGTACCAAGAAGCAGTAGCCACAGTCATCGTCAGAGCCAACCAGGCCTACAGCGAGTTCATCAGATCCCAGGAGGGCATGTCATTCAACGGCCAGGTGAGCCAGAGGCTGTTTATAGCCACAAAGAAAGGAAGAGCAAGTGAAGCAATTTCCTTCTGAAGCTCTCTTTTCCATTAATCTCTCAGGAGGGATGGAAACATGACAGTGTTGAGCTGCAATAAGAAAGTGTTGTGCTTCCATTTCTTTCTTTCTGAGAGATTATTGCTTATACTCTGGCTTGAACCTTTGGGATTCAAAGCAAAGTCTGAGCTTGTGTTCAGAAATGAAGCTACAAAGCTGTGAAGTTAATCAATTTTCAGAATGACACACCTTTCCAAATCAGGAATGCTACTTTTGTTACTAAGCACGATCTCTGGTCCCTTTGCAAACCAAGGCTGTTTAGGCATTCCCATCTTTAATGGACCTTCAGCAGCTCATGCTGGAGTTGTCGCACAAGTGGGTTTCTTTTTTGAGATGACGCAGCTGCTGCACCCCATAAAAGACCATGACTGAGCCTCCGTGAGCAAAGTGACTCTCGCCCCACGAGGTTTGAGCTATTGGACTGGCTGTCACATTGCACTGATGTAGTGTGATTTATCCACCCTGAGCTTGTTCCCGGCCAGCGCTGTGCCTGGGGACCTGGACAGCCCTCTCCTACCCAGGGCTCTCAGTCCTTTATTGTGCCTGTCTGCTCAATACCCTTGAAGGCAGGACAGCGTTATCTCCTCAGGGAACAGAAGCACAGGGAAGTTTGCCTGAAGTAGCATGGACAGCTGGCGAGGAGGCAATCAAGCTTGGTTTTCTGAGGCTGGAGTTAGCGCCATGATCAGTGCTCTGTGTTGCTTTCACTTCACTCCAGTTGGCTGGTGGGGACGGCCAGAATACATGAGCTGTGTTAGCTAAAGAGAGTCTGCAGGGTATGAGTGGATGCTCGTTGACAGAATAGTTTTACTGATGAAAGCACTGGGCATCCTGTTACTGCAGATTTCCTAGGTATAATCCAGCATTCTGTGTCATCTCTGAAGTCAAGGGGCTTTTTTTTTCCTCCTTCCCTGTTTCTGTTGCCTTTCCAGGTCTGCTTGGTAGGGGACTGTGTTGGAGGAATCCTGGGATTTGATGCCTTATGCTACAGCAATCAGACTGTGTCCGAGAGCCAGAACAGCAGTCGGCGAGGAAGCGTTGTGAGTGTCCAGGTAATGCTGGTTCCCAGTGTCTGCTGGGAATAGGTCTGCTGGCCACAGCGCCTCCATGGCCCCTGCTTTTAGTAAGGGTCTTTTCATGAAACAACAAAGATTCTCTTTCTTATCAATGGCAAACGTGTCTTAAGGTGTATATGAGTCTCAGTTTGGATGCATTTGTTCTGAATGGGGATGCCTCACCCTCTGGTGTGAAGCATCACTACACGTACGTCACCCACACCCTTGGGAAGTGGTTTGGTCTGAGCTACTGTATTGCCTTCAACTGGATTTTGGGGTAGATGGAGAAAGAAGGATGGGAGGAGACAGTTACAATGTGGGTGTATTTTTGATCCAGCTGTTAGAGTGCTAAATCTGTATATTTCAAATCCCAGGATACTGACCTTCTGTCTCCTGGAATAACGGTGAACAACAGCTATTGTTCCAGTGGCTCTAATCTGGAAGCCAGCAGACACCTCAGCAGGAGCAACATTGATATTCCCCGTAGCAACGGAGAAGATCCAAAGAAGCAGCTGCCACGAAAAAGGAGTGATTCATCAACCTATGAACTGGACACAATAAAGCAGCATCAAGCCTTTCTTTCAAGGTAAGATTTTGAGGGAACAGAACCAGCAATATTCTGGAGCTGAGATTGGTGCATCTGTGGAACCCGAATGTTGCTTTGTCATCCTGTGATAAGCAAGGCGGAGGAAAGTGTTTAATTTAGATTAGAGGGGTATAGATTTCAGTGTGCTGTATATGAAAAAAAAAACCAACCGAAAAAACTAAAAGCACTCTTCCTGAGTGGCAGCAAGAGAATCCAGCTGCTCTACTGCATCTGTATTACAATGGCAAGAAGCCCTTCATCCCGTTGCCTGACAGCCGAGGCAATCGGGTAACTGCTTTTTTGCTGTGCTGCAAGCGCAGGATGGAGGTCATAAAGCAAATGTAGAAATAGTGTGAGGGAAGATGGTGAAGCAGAACTGGGAATCCAGTGTTGCATTAGTTTCAAAGCATCTCTGAAAGCTGATTTCTGAATTGGGTGGCCTGTTCTTGGGAAAGGTGGGGGTGAGCCGAGTATCCTTTAGGTTTAGCCTAGTTGAAGCGTGAAATTCAGTTGCGGTGCCCTTTTCTGTTGCAGGAGCAGGTTTCCGCTGTCGTGGTAGCGGGATGCTCTGGATGAGACATCCTGAGCCCTAGCTGGTTGGCTGGTTCACGGGGCAATCTTCAACAGCACGTGAGGATTGTGTCTGAGTGTGACTATTTGGCAAAGGAGCCTGAGTCCCCTGTACGGAGAAGGGACGGGGGATTGTATTCTGTCCCCTGCCAGGGCTGCTCCATTGCACCAAGGTCATGTTTCAAATTTGTTACTTGCTATCAAAGCCCCCAGTATCACATTCCTAAGCTGCTTCAAATGAACTTTGAGGAACGTATCCGTTAACATAAATGATGAAATTTTCATAGCAGTCTTTCCATTGCCGCTGATCGTTCAGTGATTACTTCTGAAAGCCTGGAGGCTTTTTCTGACTGAAACATCTTCACCCTACAGAACTGGGGAGCCTAAATGTTTTCCTCCTGCAGGTCCAGGCGAACTGCAGCATCCTCTTAATCCCTCTTCCCCTATGTCCCAGGTATGGGGGAGCAATGTCCCCTCCACAGCAAACACCATTATCTGCACTGCAACTGTGCCCAAGGCTGTTCCTTTTGCCTTGTGCCGAGTTGAAGGCTTGTCCTGCCCTTCTGCCCCTCCTTCGCTACTTCCAGTCATTGCTCCAGCACAGGGACTCGTCTTGTCCTGCCATGTCAGGGCTCCTTTTATAACAGATTTGTAGGAGATAGTATCAAAGTGAATGTCGTTGGTGCCCAGAGATACTATATTCAGAAAGACAGCTGCATTTACAAAAACCACAACAAGCTTCTCAGCTATTTCCAGCAGGTTAATAAATAAAAGGCAATCAGTCTCTTGTTCGTACCTTATCAAAACAGCCTTCTGTATTACAGGAGAAAATACTAGTCGTGCAAAAACATGCGCTTTCTCCTCCTTGTTCTTGACCTCAGGGGCATGGACTGAGCTAAGAAAAGTGGGCTGCAGTCTTGCTGCAGTTTGACATCTAGTTCAGAATAAGCGCTGGGCCTGATGTGGATAATGGATTGCACAGTTCGTTTCGGATAGCTTTGTCCTGGTCCTTCCTACTCCATCTCTGAAGGATTGTGCCTGCTCCAAACATGAAGCACTTGGAGGTCCTTGGCAAGGGCTGTCAGTGTTTGGTGCGCTGATGGATTGGTACATCTTTACTTTTAGAGTGTTATTTTTTTTTTTTATTCTACCTTTAGACCTCGTGTCAAAAATTAGTCTCTTCACACACCTCAAGAGGAAGATTCCCTCGGGGAAAGGGGCAGGTTGAAGCTGCTGTATGAACACTTCTCCCTCTCAGCTCCGCGGTGCAAGGGAGGCTGGGGTGCAGTGATTCACCTCTTCCCCTCTTGCGTGAGGGCAGGGTGTCACACCCGGACACGTCCCTGGACCTTGTGCTTACAGCCATCATTACCGAGCAGCGCAGTCATCAGCAGAATGCCCCTTCAGCCTCTCTGTCACTAAGTAATGATTTTCCCATATGAAAACCAAGCCCTGATGTGACACGGCTTCGTGCAGGAGATTGGCAAAACAGAGCCAAGTTTTCCTAATGGGCAGAGCAGACAGGCAACCTGGCATACGGGGGCCTTTCTCTCCGATTGCAGATTTCGGCTTGTGCCAAAGACACTCATTTTTATTCATGTATCAGACCTACCCGCTTCCCTGGGATAATGCCCAGCAAGCCAGAGCAGCATCTGGAGATTACAATCACACATTTATTTTTAAATTCAGTCCTTCTGCACAACTACATTATTTCTGGCTGTGCTGTACTTGTATTATTGTAAATGAGTTGATTTGCTTCTGAAATCCATAAGCTCTTGTTTAATTAATGCACACAGTACATCTGCTGCTTTTTAAAGGGAGAACAGGGCACTGTAGGTTGCTTGGAGCATGACGGATTCAGAGTTCCCCTTGGCTCTCATTTCTTTGATTGCTAAAAAGACTATCAAGTTCCCAGTAAAAGGAGAGAAGCTGTCCAAATTGCTTAGCGGTACGAGTGTTCTCATTCTCTTCCATTCCCCACGAAGAGATGCTGTGGGAAATGGGTGGAATACACCAAAAACCCCTTGCACCCATCCTGCCATAACACATCTGCCATCAGGATAGCCTTTCCTTTTGTGCCTTCCTTTGAATCAGATTGTTGTTGTCCTGTCTTCAGCAAAACTGAACGTGTTCTAAATAACTTCGTATTCCTCACACACGGCACACTTAATGCATTGCAGTCTTGTCAGCTAAAATAATTGTAGATTCACTGAAGGTGGCTTGTTTTTGAATGTGTTTCAACGTTGCACGTCTTGGCAGCGTGATCTCGAGGAAGCTCGTTCACATCACAAAAATGGGAACATGCTCATTTTAGCTGTCACCGCTGTAACCTCCCGTTCCTCTCACTTTTGACATCACTGTTTTGACTTTCCGTGATGTGTATGTCTGGCATAAGTAGGGTTGTTATTTCCCTGCGGTTGGTAACTGGGAGAATAGTACCGTGCGTGTGTGCACCTTTAGAGAGTACATGACAGTGCGGCATGAGAAGAAGCTGTTTTAGCATCCGTTGGGAGCAGCAGAGGTGCTGTCTCTGCAGTAATGCATTATTTGCAAAAGCAGGAAAACAAAGTCCGAGGAAAACCCAGTTTTCTTCTCAAATGTGTGAGTATTTGCAGCTGCTCTTTAATTGAATGGCTGTCCCAGAGGAGCAGTGTGTGTGAGCAACTGCTCCGGTGCTACAGATGGTGGGGAGCGAGCAGCCCTGTTTCCATGAGCAGCGCTGGGACGTCACTGCCCAGCCGGGCATCCAGCACGCTGCTTCCAGAAGTGGCCTCGATGAACAAGTGCTATTGCATACAGAGACATGGCAAGTGCTGGTGGCCACCTGGGATTTTGACTGGGGGCCACAGCTGGCAAGAGACTGTTGCATTTGCATCATTCCTGACTCCAGGCCAGTAAGCTTTTTATCCAACCCAACTGCTGTGGTTTCCTTTTATCCTACATATTTTATAGAACCTGTTCAGATGCTTTTTAAAGTGTTTGTAAACACCCTGTTAAGTCACTGCTGGTATTCTGTCTTCAACTCTCTGCTTCTAATTATAACGATGATAACCCAGCAAGGCTGCTGTCTGAATCTGTGGAACCTGGAGAGCAGAAGAAATTGCAGCTTAATGCTTTTGGGTGGTAACAGGAGAATCTCAGAAACCCTTTTGTGAACCAGGTTATTAGTGTTAACCCATCTGTCATTTCGCTGTCTAATCCCAGATGTAGACTGCAAAGAAGCACCTCTTCCTAACGTGGGGGCGGATTCTCAGGATTTTAATCTAAGAGTTCCTGCTGCTTCTTCCTCAGTATCTAAGTGATACGTGAATCTAAATTTCTGTGTTAAACCTCTGTATTGCCCAGCCTGCACTGCACACAGGTTGAATTCTACAAAGAGATTTGACACTTGAAAGAAGAAGGGAAAGCCAGACATGTTTTGTATCATTACTCATATTAAGTACAGTTACCTGGAGTTGTTGGGCTGGGATTGAGAAGGAGTTTGGTAATAACTTGACAGATGTGGCCTCATGGGGAAAAGAGAAGTCCTGGGTACACGATAAATACAATTTACCCTGTAGCCACTGAGTTAATTACCCCAAATTCCCATTCCCAGTGAATGCTCTACACGTGCATGGAAGCTGTGGTGCAGCTTGGTGCACAAGGATACTAGAGACCCTCTTGCAGATTTTGATCTTTCTTTTTGTCTCTCCTCTCCTGTTTTCTTTTTCTTTTTCAATCCTATAACATTTGTCCAACTACTTTCACGAGGAAGAAATGGGTAAGCACAGCTTTCCGTAACATTTGAGAATGAGGTGATGGAAGGAACTCAAATGTTGACAACCAGAAAGCATAGCAGTAATGTGTGTAATGGAGTCACTGTAAACCTGCTTTTTTCCCTGCTACTCTAGTAATTTTGGCTTGCTGGTTATTTCATCTTGCAAAAGACTATCCTACTAGCATCTACCAAGATTTTGACTCCTCAAAGAAAAACTATTTTGAGGAGATAGGAGTGTGTAAATGAACCCACTTGAAGCTTAGGTTTGTACAGTCTAAATTATGCCAATGTAATGGGGTAACTGGGGGGACGTTTTACTGGCCAGTAAAACTACAATACTGAGGCACGGTGGGTTGATTGGCACAGTCCCTTCACTAAAGAGGTAGAAATTATATTCACTGTCAATCACTTACTGGCCTTCAATTAAGAAAGAACAGGATGAAAAAAAAATTTTACTTTATTTTCTGTTCTTGTCCCAGTTTACATTCTAGTGTGCTGAAAAACGACCCAGGATCCAGGCGATCTAGTAGCTCTACTATGTTGGATGGAGGAAATATCGGAAAGTTTGAATTTGAGATCACTGACTTCTTCCTCTTTGGTTCACCCTTGGGTCTGGTTCTCGCACTGCGAAAAACTGTCATTCCAGCTCTTGACAGTAAGTCCTAATGTAAACTGCTGAGCTCACTTAATGGATGGTGTAAGCACCTCCTGTTACAAATACAGTATTCTGATGAGACAAACTGGTAAAAACCAAGCATCTATATATAATATTTATTGCATCATAAGGAGGCAGATCACTGTGTGCTCTAGCCCATACTGATTATACAATTTATTTGCAATGTACTTCCAAACATTAAAAATACTGTGTGATTTTTGAGTCTATAAATATTGTGATAAATTGTTTCAACTGACTAGACTGGAAGATGAGTGAGATGATAAATCTTTAGTGCTTTTTTTAACCCAACAGTTGTCCTTTTTACAGACAAATATGTACAATAATCTAATAAAAAACCTTTTGATGCCTGAGAGTTTTTTCTTCTCCATCTTTTTAGTCTTTCAGCTCAGACCAGCTTGTCAGCAGGTCTATAACCTGTTCCACCCTGCAGACCCATCTGCTTCACGTCTCGAGCCTCTTCTGGAGAGGAAGTTTTACCTTTTGCCCCCCTTTAATATTCCCCGTTACCAGAGGTTTCCGCTGGGTGATGGCAACTCTGCTGTTCTGGGTAAGTCACTTTGGATCCATATTAGCTGTCTGAAGGGTTATATCCACACTTTACATTAAATTATCAAAGCAATTGGGAATGACAAGAAAGCGAATTGGCCCTATAATGTTAGCTTTATTCCCAATTTTCCAGAAAAGTAGTTTTATTGTAACAAAATCAGTGCCTTGTGACCCATACGCCCTTCATTTGTCACACAAAGGCCATCAGCTGCTGAGAGTCATGATGTGGTGACCTCTCTGCAGAGGTCCCTGTTTTACACCCAAGCTGGTGCTTGTGGTTGGGACTAAATGAAACATGATTAACTTAGCTGAGTTTAGGACTTTGATATTTGGAGGGCCAGGGAAGACTGGAAGGAGCAGAGTCAACAGTGAGATAATGAGATGATTTACTTGGTTGCAACGTGTGCTTTTTCATGGGACAGGCTACTGCAGATTGGTGGGCCGGTGACAGTACCTTGCCCTTGCCAATGAGACGTTTTGTCTCATCTTAGCATACCTAGGATTCCTCTGCCATCAGTGGCCTCTTCACTTGCTCTACCCCAATTGCAGCAGTAACGAAGTCTGAAATGGCTGTGTGCATGCCCTTTTGTCTTATTGGGTTGCATTTGAAACAACTGTGTCCTGACCATGCCCTGCCTCAGCTCCCATTGCATCAGTGCTCTTGCAGTTGATCTAGTAAAATAAATTATATTTCCTGCCATCTTCACCTCACTTCTGTGCCAAGACTCTCATGGTCTGTTGCCATTTCAGTGCAGGCTCTCATTGCAAGGAGCTCTCGGGGAAACTCATCCCCTTGCTGTGCAGAACTAAATTTGACCTTTCTGCTTCACCTAAAGCTTTGGTTCCCCGCAGGGTCAAGGCTTTGGGGCAGGAAGAACAATTGCACCAGAATTTTTCCCTTGTTAGAGGTTGTTAGTCAATAGCTACTTAAATCAACATTACAACTAAGATTCACTACTATAAAGCTAGACCTCAGCACCCAGGAAGTCATGCTGGCAAACCAGAGTAGAATATCAAAGCCACCAGCCAGAAAGATTGGGATTTGGTTGTTGGGTTTTTTCCCAAAAGCTCTGGTAGCTTTTCATTTGTTTAATATTTGAATCATCCAGGACTAAATGAAGAGGAATATATATCTAGAGCTGAATAATTCAGGTGATACTCTGCATCACTTTTAAATTGAAAATGCAAAGCAGTGGTCTGCTGTGTAGCAGTATCTTTGAAGATTGTACTGTAATTGCTGAATCTGGAGGTCTGATTTGTTAAATGGATATAAACTAAACCCTAAGTTTAATAAAGCGAATAAAATACTTTTCTGCAGGCCCCACTCGTCAAATTTAGCAAAGATCTTGCTGCAACACTTTTTAAAAATGGATCCACCCACAATTACATTTGTACGCAGTCCAGTTACAACAGCTCAGGGAATCTATAGCAACTTGAAAAGCAATTTGCTTTTTGGGTATATTCTAGGTATCAGCTGCAAGTGGCTTCTTAAAAAAAAAAAAAAAAAACCAAAAAAAACCCACCCAAAACCAACCTAAACTTCTTACCTTATTCCTCTTAAATATGTTTCAAATCCCCTGTTCTCACTGAAGCCAGAGGCAGAAGCTCCGTTGACACTGAGCAACCTGCGTTCTGGTTATCATTCTGTGCAGCAACAGGGATCTTATTAGTTTGCTGTGACTCCCTAGACCTTTGTTGAGTTGCCTGTGTGTAGAGAGACACTTGCGATGTAGTGGAGAGGAGTTAAACAGCAATTAGCTCAACTATAAGAAGGATAGAGTGATTTCAAAACCCTCTCCAGGTTTGAGCCTTGTTATTTTAAGAGGTGCTGCTCTGCTGTGATGAATTAAACTGTCGAAAAGGCAGCTTTAAATTCTCTTCTTGTGTAAAACAAAGCCCCTTCATTTGCCTATCATAAAATAACAGGCTATTCCTTTCCATTAGGGTCAAAATTTCAGCGTTGTGATTTACACATTACCCAGAAGGACTGTTCTAACCATGATTTGCAAAGTTGCTACTGAAGTTAGTGTTCACTGTAGGGCGCTCCAGAAGAGTTAATTGCTGCTATAATTAAGCTATATGATTTGGTGATCACGTAAAATTCAGGTGCTCAATTATAATTAGTTATGTACAAAACCTTCTGTAATGCTGCTTGTGCATATTTCCTCATGCAGATAGCAAGCTTATTTAAAGTCCACGATTCAGAAGGCCTCTTAGACTTTTTTTTTTTTTCTGTTTTCCCATCCGTACTAAATGTTGGTTCCCTCTTTCATTATAACCAACTTGCAGAGTGAAATCAAATTCACATCCTTGCTTACCCCTGTGCGTTGCACTGTGTAGGCTCCGAGTCTGATTCAAGTAAATCTCTCCTGAGAGCGTACTTTTTTTTTTTCCACGAAGTAAAAAGATTTCTCTGGATCTGCTGGATATTTATGGATTTGGCTCATTGGAGAAGCTGGTTAAGAGGACTCCGTTTCCTTTTGTTGTTGAAATGCCATTGTTGTGCTCTCCTCTGCTACCAGTTAATCTCTCTGATGTGAGTCTATTTGGAAAGTCACCCATGTTTTGTTTCTTTTACTCTTATTTGAAGGTTGTCCTTTCATTGAAGGCTCATAGTTGAAGTACTCAGTTGTAACTGTTTGTATGTTAACACTTTGTGGCCACATGTCTGTTGTTCTTTGTCCTTCTGTTCTGTTTTTTTTTTCCCATCTGCTTCTAGTTGAGACAATCCAGAACAATCCCATCCTCCTCATGGAAAGTAGCCCTCTGGGTGCTCTCCAGCACCAGGACAGCTTCATGGAAACAAGTATCCCCGTCCCCGTACTGAATTGGCAAGATGTTTCCAATAAAAGTGCTGGTTTTGCTGAGTGTGTGTAATCTACACTTTCGTATTGTCTATGGTGTTGGGTACTTGGGGTGCTTTTTGGAGATCATACTGTTGCCTCCTGGAGTTGAAATCTTCATGCTGTGTCTCAGGCTGTGCCACATGAAATAACCACTTGGGATCGTACTTGGGTATACCCGGTCTGGGAGACCCACCGTGCAAAGAATGAGTTGGAATTAACAAACTCTGTCCCGTTCCGGTGTTGATGCTGGAAGGGGAGACTGCTGCCACGTACTTGCGTTTTTCCAGCTGTGGTGGCTGTGCTGCTGGAAAGAGAAGCCTCTTTGGCACAGTGAGACAGCCCCTGGGTGGACCTGCTCGTGTGGTATACACCGTGTGCAGGATTCCCTGGGAACGGGTAGGTCGTCTGTAGTATGTGTCTCCCCAGCAGTCAGCTACACTGCACCGTGGCCAGAAGTCTAATTAATGTCAAAACAGATTTTTTTCCATTTGAGTATTTTACATTTGGACACTCCTTGTGGCTCTGCTGAATACAGTGAATGAGGCTTTCAGACCCCAAGGTGGCTATACACGTTGGCTTTTTAAAATTAATTTCTCGACTTCTGCCTTAAAAGCAAAGTTTGATGCATTTGTTTTGCCGTATTTTCCATCATAAATGCTGCATGGCCTCATTTATTCTGGTTGTGGCTGGTGCTACATCTGTGATTTTAATGAGTCTTGACTTTGTTTTAGTTTCCTCTTCCCCATGTGTCTTACTTGCCCATTCTCACCCCTTTTTCAGTGTTTTTCATTGAGAGCTTGGTTCTGCTGCCTTGTTTTTGACAAGCTGACCCTTGCTGTTTATGAGCAGTCCGGCACGTTATGTGGTCATACAGGATGGCAACATTGCTGACTATTCCAGTCTCTCCCTTTGTCTTTTGAAGATGTAGATGATTTTTAGGTATGCAGCTGCCATGTTGCCTGTGCTGTGATGTTCTGTAACAAAGCAGAGGGAAAGGATCTGGTACTATTAATTAATCGCTTTGGAGGTCACTGATGAAACGCCATTTAGCCATCATCTGATATTTCCTGCTGTCAGGACAGAGCTCTTAGAAGCTTCTCTGCTTTTTACCTTGTGTGTCAAGAGCACAATATGGCCAAGCAGTGCCTGGCTTGACTGTAGCAAGTGCTGAATCCCACTCAGTTCAGCCACTGGACTGCAGGAAATTTCCAGAACCATAAAAACTTATGGACAACAGAAATCTATGTTGCTCTTGATCTCAGGGTAGTGACTGCAGAGTGCCCAGCGCTGACCAGTGACTCCAGTGCAAGCAGGGTCTGGCCCGTGCTGAGCCGCTGGCTGGCTTTTCTATTTATTTTTTTTATTATTATTTTTATTGAACTTTACATGGTTTTGATTGCTTTCAGTATTTCCTGCTTCAGTGCCACAGCTCAGCCTGCAAATAGCCCATATTGAAATCTGCCATTCACATACCCCAAGGACTTAACTCAGTGCCAGCAGTACATTAGGAGAATGGCCCAGTGCCGCTCGCTTAGTGGGAAACAATTAGTAAGAACATTGACAAACGAGTCCATAAATGAAAAGGCACAGCACTAAAATGAGTATTAAAGAACCATAGCTAGGCAAAAAAAAAAAAAAAGGGATTTTGCTTCTTATGTCACCTCTTCTGGCAGCGCAGTTAAATCTCGGTTCGTTGCACTGGCCCAACGTGTGCTGCTGCTGGTCCAGCAGCGGCAGGTCCTTTGCTGGGAGAGAGGGTGCCAGGGCAACACTCCAGCCAGGACTCTTCTTCCTGAAGCTTCCTCATTCTGATAAAGTCTGCCTTCGGACACAGTACAAAGTACATTTCGAACAGTGCAGTAGACCGGGGACACCTCTGTCCTTATCTGGTGACCTAAATGAACAGCTGATCATTCTATGATTCTAATCTTGATGAAAGACTTGCTACTGCTGGTCCTGGTCCAGCCATCCGACTTCACCCAGGGCTCAAAGTGCTTGCCTGAAAAACCTCAGGACCTGAGTTGTGGCCGGGAATGTCACCTCTGCAGTGCAGAAGACGTGGCCCTTTAGGAGCCGGGGCGGTTGCAGTGCTGGGGTCAGTCTGTGCTGGTGTGGCAGCACCTGTGACATCTCAGCCTGGTCCCTGCACTCCCTAAGAAAGCCCCCTTGGTTTCAAAATTGGTGAGAGTAGTGATGTACAAGGGATTTGGTGCAAAGAATACATGGAGTTAAGGAAATACGTTATTAGGGGTTTTTTTTTTGACTCGAGTCCCAGGGTTTCATCTGGAAGTTGCTGTCGCTGCAGCTTCGAAGTCGAGGAAGCTTGGCTGAAAGGGCAGTAATGCATAAAACAGGTTTTCTGTCTCTGCTTCCTGCCCTGCCTTTTCCGGGCCCTTGTTTTTCTTAGAAACTGTCCTTTTTCAGGGCGTGTAGCTTGGAAAAAGGGAGGAACATGAGAGCAACCCGAGCGGGAAGGAGTGTGGGAGTGAGCACTTCATCCCCTGCAGAACAGACTCCTGCCACCAACACAGGCAATAGTTCAGTGGCACTAAAACAGTTTAGGCTTTTATAGGACTGAAAATTACTCCTTTGGTGATGCTAGCTAGGATGGTGTTGGAAGGGCTGTTGAGGTTGGGGTTTTTTTGCTTCAGACTCATTGTATTCAAAAATCCCCAGTCAGGCCCAGGAAAGCGAGACTGACTAAAAAGAGCAAGCCCAAAATACCACTGTTTCTTCCTTTATTCTCTTTCCACTTTCTGAGCTCTTGAAAAGGAGATAAAATTCAGGCAGAGCTAAGTGATGACACACTAATGGAGCTGGAGCCATGATCCACCCAGGCAGCACCACATTTGGCCCAGCCTTTTCTCTTGTGTAGCATTGCTGTAACACTCATTAGTGTGCCTTCCAGCTGCTTCCTAATTCAAACCACAGATGTTTTATATTTAAGGGAGAGGAAGAAGTTCAGGCTTCGCTGGTAGGTGTTAGTTAAACCTGAACCTGGCATTTTTCCTAGTGCAGAGAAAGCCAAACCTCTCATTGCATCTGACCAAGTTCAGGGAAAGCTGATGGTCGTCATCTGTGTTACAGCTCTTTCGGGGCACAGGGGTAAAATTGCAGAAGGATCTCACAGTCTGTATAAACAAGGGAAAGGAGAGGAAGGGGTAACCAGGGAAGAGATGAGAGGGTTGTCCCAGGTCATACAGCAATGGGAATGAGACCCTTTACCCTTGAAACCTTTGTGGGGTTGAACGCAGCTTCTGGCTCATGTTCTCTGAGTACAGCCTCTGCTTGAATGGTCTCCTCTTGCTTGTGCTGGTGCTTTCTGCAGTAAGAAAGCCATGCTGGCCTGGTGAGGCTGGCTGGATTGCAGATACTGGTAGCAGTCTTGACAGCCAGCAGCTCAAGGCAAGGTGAAAAGAGGAGGAAAGTGCTGAGAAAGTGATGCTAGTAATGGCCTTTCAGGCACAACGTGGGCAGTGTGTGCAGCTCATCATCAGGTCAGGCTCCCGCTAGGGCTCAGATCTTGCAGTCCACGAAGCTTTTACACAGAGCAGCTTGTGGCCTGATTTTCCCTGCAGAGAACAGAACTCTTTTACCGACTCTTAGCTACACATTTTCTGCTTCATACGTTCCCTTTCCCTGTGCTGCAGCAGGATTTGTGTGGGCACAGACACTGCTGCTGTGAACTGAGAGATCAGAGGAAGCAAATCAGTAGCCGCAAGCGAAAAAGATCGATATTAAAATAAACCAGTTGCCAAAACAACTCCCTGTGTCAACCACATACTGGGATGAAATCCAAGGATATCTAAACTGGCTGAAATAGGCAGAGGATGTTGGTGTGTGGGAGTAACGTACCTGCATTCCCTGTGGCATCTGCTGCCTGGCTGGGCGCACACCCGTGCCCTGTCTGATCCCTGGGAATAAAGTTCGGGTGCTGCTCCTCAGGTACAGCAGAGATGGGCAATGTTAAAACAATAGTAAGTAGCTTTGCTTTTGCATGTCAGAGTCATACCGGTGCTGCCTGCTGTGAAGTACTTGGTATTGGCATTACAAACCCTCTGCAGTGCAGGATCTTGGGGTATCTTGCAGACGCGTAATTCGGCTTCATAGCATCCACAGAGGAGAGAAAACTGAAATGCAGAGATTTTATCGTGACTTTCAGCATCTCTCGGTTTGCCAGTCAAGAACATATTAGGTCCATTTCCCTCCAATACATGTATAAGGTCCATGTGAGCATGACTTTAAATCCTACATTTCTGTATTTATGTACTAAAGGGTTAGGCCACACTTGGTAAACCTCAGGTTGGGATCTAAAAATCCAGACTTGCACGTTGTACAAAAGAAGCTCTGTTTTCACAGAGACTGAGCGCTCCCCGATCCGCCAACACCGATTGGAGATGTAAGTGCTCAGCACCAGACTCCTTTCTTTCAATAGCCCTTACTTTAGTTTAACGAGTGTTGGCTGTATCCATTAGCAATAAAATACAAGTTCAAATTTAGTCCCTGCCAGGCATGAAAATGTTTTCTTTTTTTTTTTTTTTTTTTTTTTTTGGCATTAACGCTTGGAGATATTAATTTAAGTCTAAATGTTTCAAGAGAACAAATATCCCCTTTCTAAGGTTGTTTGTTGTTCTCCTTACCTTGGTTATTTTGTCTGGATGTGAATATATGAAGTTGCGTATATTCACATCTGTATGTATGACACATGCTTCTGTTATTGCTGCTTGAACAAGTCTGCCTGGATTTTTCTTTGGGGTTTTGGATTTGGTTTTTGAGCTACTTATTTTGCTTCTCTCAATCAAAGACTGCTCCTCCAGCCACATGTCTCTTTGCCTGCTGTGGTGTTTGCTTTCTTCTCAAACCAGAGCTCTGATGAAATGTGTTTTTTTTTTCATTCCGATCAGTTCTGAAAGGTTTTTGCATCTACCAGCCTTGTTTGCCTCCTTCCTCCCCTCGAGTTCATCTTGCCCAGCCTCTGTCTGTTGGTCTAATAATTTGATTTCCCTGTTTCAACTTTGTAGCAGATGTTGTTCAGTCTCATGGTGCCGTCTTCATGGAAAACGCGTCCCTGTCCACCCCCATTTCAGCCCCTCAGTTCAGGGGCTTCCGGAGGGCCAGTGAGATCAGCATTGCCAGCCAGGTCTCAGGAATGGCAGACAGTTACACTGCTTCCAACATAGCCAACAGTAAGTGTTTCGCCCCTGCCGAGACCCCCCCGCTCGCTGCCGCACCGCTCTCTCAGCGCCACGCACCGGGCCAGCGCCACGCAGCTTCCGTCTGTCTGTCTGTCTGGGGTTATGCTTTCCATTTTTAACCAAAAAGTTGGAAATATTCCGCCTCTTCGCCCGGTTTTGTAGTCAGTGCCAATGTGTTATCGTATCCCCTGGAGGAACAGATGATATATTTGGAGATAATACAGAGGCCACCGCTGTGTTACGCCTGTCTGACCGTGCTGGTGATAAATTATTAAAAAAAATATAATAATAATTGATAACTGTGAGCACCATTTGGCCACTATGTGTGCTGAGGGTTAATCCAAAGGGATGTTTCTGCGCTGCCGTTGATAAGTCGTGCAGCACTGGTAGGGATCAGCAGTGCCAGATTGATAATGCAGGACACGGCATGTGGCTTGATGCAGATCACTTACATGTCATCCACAAAAACGGGGATGAGTAAGCCCCTCCATAATGCTGAAAGGGAAGAACAGGTTTGGGTTATTTATTACTTTGCATCAGAAATTCAGCTCTTTTGTAGCCCGCAGGGCAGCTCAGAGACTCAGCCAGTTACAACCCATATCCCAGAGTCGAATGAGGAATGAAAGGGATTTTTTTTATTTGTTATTTTTCCCAAAACCTCTGTAACTTCCCAGCTAATAGAGTGGAGAACAAAAGCCTTTGTTAACGGTTCAGCCCCTTCTTCATTTCAGCCAAAGTGTGAGATTAACAGTCCATGTTCTCGGAGACCTTTGATAACTCAAGACAGGAAAAGGCTGAAAACCAAGCAACTTCAAAAAATTTATGGTAATAAAAAAAACCCAAAAAACAAACAAAAAAAAACCACCCACACACGCCACACCAAAAAAACCTTCAGCCCAAACTCTTGTTCCAGAAGGTGGCAAAAATTTAGAAATAACTCCATTCCTGGCACATTAGACCACGTAGGGCTATGAACGACTCGCTTCATAATCAATTGCTGAGATTAATAACGCTCCCCCAGGCAAGTGTTAGTTGCTGAAGGTCTATGGGCGCTGGTCAGGGGCTGCTGTAACTTCTTCCCCTGTTTGAGGCAATACTCAGCAGCAGGAATAAACTACCTGCACCCTGGCAAATGGGATTTTTCTTTCCCAAATAGCATTTGAGAGCTGAGACCGCACTCCCGTGTGCGTTCTTGTATCTGTCCTGGTAAGACATCTTGCCATCTTGCCAACCGCTTGCTAAATATTAATGTGCTTGGGAAGCAGGCTCCTGGGGGAGAAGGTGTTTGTGTTGTGCTGGTTTCACACCCACAGAGAGCTGCCAAGCTCGGCTGGCCGGCACGGGAAGCGGGGGGGCGGTGGTTGTTGGTTATGAAGTGTTTACGGCGGGGTGATGCTTGAGGGGTCACATGATGCAACGGAGGGATGGAGGGATGCTGCCTCTGCGAGCTGACGGCAGGATCAGGCCCACGCAACGCTTGCCTCTCTTTGCTTTCCCCGTGCTCCCCCTGATTATTTACCTTCTGGTTTGTGTAATTTATTCCTCCACGCACTTCGCAGCCCTCAAAACTTGTTTCTGAGATGGGAGAGGAAGAGTCCGGCCCCGGCAGGGGCTACGCACGTACCATGACCCCACGTGCAGCCTGTCCCAAGGGCTGTCACAGCCCTTTCCTTCGCCTCCTGAGTGCCAACGTGCCCTGGCTCTGGCTGTGCAGCTTTTGTGCTCGACCTTATTAGCGCGGTGTTAATGCGAAGCTGCGGCACTGGGGGCTGGATGCGGTCCGTGCTTATCCCACAGGGAGAGCCGGAGGAGGTCCAGAGGGACACTGCAAATCCATGGCTCCCTCCCGGGAGCCTTCCCAAGGGTGCAGCTTCCCTTTCACAGAGAATTTCTGGAAGATGAAACTGGTATTGCCTGCGGCATGTGTGTGCCATAATAAGTAGTGTGATTTCTGCTTGCTTTTTTTTTTTTAATTTTATTTTTCCTTTTAGAAGCCAAACACCAAGTTAATCATTGTAGAGGGTTTAGCCTTCTGTCCCAACTTGCCCTCCCTCACAAGTCCCCTACACAAACCTCGTCCAAGAGACTTAGACAGCATAAACATGAAATCCCTTCGAAGGGAAGAAAATTCAAAGGGCCATGGAGTCAGGCTGCAGACTCTGCTCTTCGGATACCCGACCTGGACATCAAGACAGGTATTCTGGAGAGATCCACCCCAGTTGACCTTCTCTCTCATTCGATAGTCACAGAACTTCACAACAAATCTATGCACTTTCACCGAGGCACTTGCAATTTCTGATTGCATTTTAACAAGTATTTCTGTCACTTTGCTCTAAAGATCGATCATAACACGGCTAACAACTTGGCGAGAGCAGGAGTTCTTCTGGGCAGAGCTGTGGGGACAACGCTTCTGCCTCCACCAATGTCTTTTGAGCATGGAAGAGCAAATCCTGTCTGCTTCCTACAAAGAATCTGAAATTACCCAAGCTGGGGACTTGCATGAGAAATGAAAAGTTGGGACATGACCAGGAGCTGCCAATTTGGAAGACAGGGAGACAGAAATAGCTGCGAGGAGGTGCCTGTGTGCTCTGGAAATGCCACATTGATCCATCAGTGCCCTTCTCCTCCTTCCCATGGCTCTTCAGAAAAGCAAGGGCCATTAGGATGATGGTGGCCTGGGCACTCAGCACAGCCGGGGCTGGACATGGGAATGTGCTGATGCCATAACCCTCTGCACGAGCTTTGTGCAGGTCTCTGGAAGGAGCTGGTGGGTCTATTTTTTCAGTTCAGCATCTGTGCTCATCACCAGCTAGATTTCCCTTAACAAGAGGGGATTGTTGGATCGTACCTTATACCTGGCAGCTTTCCTGGAAGTCCGTAAAAAGGGAACATTGTCACAGAGAAAAAGCAAGCTTGAGAAAGCTCTTGTCAAAGTCCCAGCTTGCAGCCTGCATGCAAACATAGCTCCTCCTGTTGCTCTCTTGATCTGATCCGTCTTCTCTTTCCATGGCTGCTTTTTCAGTCTGGAGCGCGCGGGTGTTGACTCCTCGGTGCTGGGAAAGCACCCCCTGCCTTTGGGGTCTGAGGCTTTGGGCTGAGATGTGTGCATTGCTAGGGAGTCGGAAGGGATGTGTGCGTGGGCAGAGCTCAGGGCAACGTTGAAGTGTGGTGGGTGAATGGTGGCCGTCGGTCACTTGTGTGCTAGTTGTTGACTCCCCGAGGGAGAAGCTCTTCTGCGTTGTCTGTAACCTTGCTCACGCAAAATCCCAATGTATTTTTTGGTCCCATGTGCAATGGATTCCTGGCACCCCTGGATGCTTTTCTTGTTGGCCACTGCAAAGGCTCTGCTCCTGGGGAGGCTGGGCTGGATGTCTCCATTGCCTACAATGTGGTAGCCCGGGAGGGCAACCAGGACTTGTTGGGGACCGCCAGTCCCAGCAGCATGTGCCATGCACTCTGCCTTGTGGTGCCTTTTAGCATCTCACATGGGTTCCCAGTATTCAGATCTTCTTCAGTGTGGCCAATACCTGGGTGCTAAAGAGTCTTTTATTCCTTGGTGAAAGCTAAAGGAGTTGGAAGTGGGACCGTTGATGGCCTGGGCATATACTGTGGTGGGCAGAGCCCACACCCCCTTCCTCCCACAGCTCCAGGGAGATGCGTTTCTGTCTTATGTTTCAGCTTGTTCCCCATGAGCCTTGGCCCCTTCCCCGGGGTCTGGACTAACATGCCATTAATACCTGCCCTCTAGTGCCTTCCTATTTACTTAAATAACAGAGAGCTCGAGTGGTGGTGCCCCTGTGTGTTCCTCCCTTGGTTTGAGCAAGCACTGAGCCCTGGGTCAGTTGTTCCCTCTTAGCAGTGCGACCAGCCAGGGAGCAACCTCCCGGCATTCCTGGAGCGAGGAGCCAGAGCCTCAAAATACCGTTTGTGATGGAGACCGTGCGTGCATGTGAGCCCCCTTTGTCTGAACGAGTCTTTTGCTTCTAGTTGCTGCCAAGTGGTGGGGAACCAAAAGGATCGACTACGCACTCTACTGTCCTGATGCTCTGACAGCTTTCCCAACGGTGGCTTTGCCGCACCTCTTCCATGCGAGCTACTGGGAGTCCACAGACGTTGTCTCCTTCCTGCTGAGACAGGTATGGTCATCCTCCCTCTCCCAATCTCCCTTGGGCTGAAAAATATTTTGGGCTCTTTGCTTTTTTCCACTGCACCTTCCATAACTCTTGTTGATGCATAGAGGTGAAAAAATACCCTTTGCGACTGCAGATCCATTTTCTTTCCCTTCTTTTTGTTCCTCTTGTTGTTAGTGACTCTGCGCCCACACAAACTTCATGGATTTGTGCTGTTACACCTGGTTAATTTTGGTCTGGGTTTTATCACCAGAGCAGGTTTCAGATGGGCTCACCGAGGAGCCATGGAGTGAGCTCAGGCCTGTTTCCTATCAGATCTGAGTGGTAAAAGTTGGTGGCACTTATTTCTTGAAGTGAGCTGTTCTCTGTGTGTGCGAGTTTGGATCTCATGGCTGAAACTTAAAGGAAACTTCTCAATGTACAAATAAATATAGCACCAAATACAATAAAACTAAAAGGAGAAGTTTTGTATGAATTTGAGAGGAGTTGATAGACAGCTCGGTTCTCCATTTTGGCTTCTGTTATTGTGGTCTCCTCTAGGAACTCAGACCATCGTCACTGCCTTGGGATTTAGTCTTTGTTCCTCCAGTACAAAGCAGTTCTCCTGGGGCTAGGTAAACGGGGATTGCTGGTGTCTGGAGTCTGACATCTCAGATTTTAGCAACCTATGTTTGGCCTGAGATGTAAATCTACTGTTTAAAACATGTTTTTCCTAAAAATAAATATTTTTCCTTCAGTTCCTTGGGGATGAGGGGGAGTTACTTGCCTTACAGAGTATGAACTCCCCAAGGAACGGTACTTAGAGAATAGAATTGGAAGAAACAAAACTAAAAGCAACTCTGTGGATTGTGTTGCCCACTTTGGCACTTGGGTTTGCTTTGTGTTAGCTCCGCTCTTAAGCCGTCGTCACTCTCTTCCAGACTCCTCGGCTGCAGCTCTCAATTATTTATGACTCTGTTGGCAAACTTTCTTTCAGTGCTATCTTCCAAATAGTCTGGGAACCATAAACAACAGAGATGTCAGTGCTTGTGGCAGCTGAGTGGTAGCGATAATCCAGTGAGACCCTTTCTTCTCAGGCTGTATCTCGCCCAGCGAGACACCTCCGTGCTTGCATGCACCTTGTCGGATCAGCTGCTGTGAAACCCCAGCCCTGCATCAAACATCGAATGGGGCTGAAGAGAGAGGCCCCTAATTGTGCATGAGTAGGAACAGCCACGACAGTCTCGTACACAAAATGCTCTACTCAAGAAATAGCCAGTTACTCAGGATTCAGCTCAAACCTGGGTCTGTAGCGCAGTGTGGCGCTTCGTATCTTGCAACTCAAGGTGCCTCTCCATCCATTCAAAGCCTGGGTAGTATGGGACCCCTCTCCCCTGGTCCGTGTCTCTACTTGCTTGTCTCTGTCTTGAGACTGGGATTTTTCTCATTCCCTGTCTTCTTGCTGTCCTTCCAGAGCACCACACCACTTCTTCCCCTAATAAGGACTTGTTTCTGATTGCCTTTGAAAGTCATCTCTGGACAAAATGTAAAAGTAAGCTGTTGAATAGTTTTAGCCTCCAAAGGCTTGTTAAAACAAACCCAAATAGGACTTAAAATAGATTCCTGATTTAAATAATTTTCAGTAAAACTTGTTATTTTGTTTACCTTGGATTTCCATAAACTCCCTCGCCAGCAAGCTCATCCTCCCTGGGGTCCTTTTTCCATTTCCCTGGAAGAAAAACAACTTCAGCTCTGCAAAGAGAGCTGGTGTGTGTCAGACCACCACAGCCTGGGTCAGCTGGAGAGCTGGTGACCACACATAATATGTTCAATATGTTCAAGACCTCGTAAAAGAGCGTACGTTTAAGAGGCTCCATAATATTTTGAAGAGGGGGGATCAGTAAGGACTACTGCCAGTTTCGAAGTTCTCCATGCAGGGCCACCTCGCAGTTTCACAGCGGTCTTTGACATGTCCCCTCACCTTTGGGCTCTGTGGTGTTATTCTTCCCTTTCCCTTCTAGAGCTTAAGAGCAGTCTAGGTAGGATGTAATCCTGCTTCTGCATCCCTGCCTGCGCCCTGGTGACAGGCAGGAATTGGCTCCAAAGGCTGGCTGGGGGGCATCACCTTTCTCCCTCTCTGATCCTTGCTGTGGTGCAGTGACATCGCACCAGCACAAAGTCCTTGAGCTCAGTCGACCTTGGAGACAAGGTCAGGATGGACAGACACCCTGGGCTCTGCCTCGTGTGTGGCTGAACCAGACCCCTGTGTGCCTCCGCTGGAGTCATATCAAAGGTTTTGTCTCCTCTCAAAATGAGAGGACAGGAGGGCAGGAGCAGTCCAAAATGTGTTTAAATAGAAATAAGAAATGAGCTGAAGGAACAGCACCTGTCAGCATGAGGCTGGTCAGAGCAGCCTCAGCTGGATCTATTACAGGAACAGCAGAAAATGTGCTTTTGGAAGAGAGGGGTCTCCCATAGACCATGGGAAGAGACTAATGAACGCTTTGAAGAAGGGCAGATATCTTGAGTGCAGAGCTCGTCCTGCTGCGTTTGAGTCAGTTTTGTATCTCCTGACGTTCCAGCCGGGATTAAGTCAGCGCTGGCCACAGGCTTTGCTAGTTCAGAAGACACCACTTGTCCCTGCAATTAAGGGAGCATCCAGTAAAACCTGTAAGCTGACAAGCCAAATGCCCAGCAGGAAAACTCAAGCTGCTTCTGTCTAGACATTGCCCTTACTCAGCACTGGCTTGGGAGATGCAGAACAGGGTGGATGGGAAGAGGGGGGTCACTGTGCCAATTGGCTGATGTGTCGGTGGGATCTGTCCTCCCGCAGGTGATGAGGCATGAGAACTCGAGTGTTTTGGAGCTGGATGGGAAGGAGGTGTCTGTTTTCACCCCCTCCAAGCCCCGTGAGAAGTGGCTCCGCAAGAGGACGCACGTGAAGCTCCGGGTAAGGGTGTTTTGGGGCTGTGGCAGGTGGGAGCCCCCCTCATGTAGAGGGCTTTCAGTTTGGGCTGCAAGAACAGCACTGAAGGCGGCCAACCAGTGTCTGTCCACAGCAGAGACAGAGGATCCCATTGCGCTGCTGGTGTATATTAGTGATTATATCCTGCCCATGTGGTTGTGAAAGAGTAACCCAAAAAGGTACCAGCAAGGTCTGCTCTTGGCCTTGAGTCTATGTAAAATACAGAGAGCATTGGCTGTGGGTCAGGGAAAGAGATGGAACGTCTTTCAAAGTCCAATAATCCAAGTTCTCTGCTCGGTAAATGCCCTTTGCTCCCAGTAAATGTCTCCAATTCCCGAAAGAGGGCAATTCTCTGCTAGAGCTGAAACAATGTCAGCAAATTTCTCTGGCAGCTGTTTGTATTGCCTCTTAAATCCAAAGTGTAAGAGTTAATAGACAGTATCAGAATTGCACATACAAGCTGCCACTGGAATTGGCTTTTCAGCCACGTACACTCAAATCTGCCCCATCAGCGCGAGGCACAGAGTCCCGCCTCTGCCACAGGTCAAATTCTTTTCTAAAGCTGAGAGCTGTGGGGGAGTGGAGGGGGGGAATGGCACAGAGAAACCCACGCTCCGATCTGTCCCATTACATTTGGCATTTCCCTGTGAGGCCGTCCATCATTGCAAACTTTTTCATTTCTTTTTTTTTTTTTTTTTTTTCCTCCATTTCCTTCTTGACTTGTGCAGAACGTCACAGCAAACCACAGGATAAATGACACCATCGCTAATGAAGATGGGCCCCAAACCTTAACTGGAAGGTTTATGTATGGTCCATTAGATATGGTGACACTCACAGGAGAAAAGGTACAAGGTCTGCTGTGGGGGTTGCACACCACGTGGTGAACAGTGAGGGGGACAGGGCCAGAGGTGGTTCTGGTCGGTGTTCCCTTGGTCCTTGACGGGGTTTGCTACCCTTGCATCTTGGCCAGCTTCCCCTGCAGACTTGTGTGGTACCTCCTACCAGGAACAACGTTCATCATGGGAGGTCTTCACCACTGAGACCGGGTTTCATTCCAGCATCCTGATGTTTGAGTGCTTCTCAGCTCAGATCTGTGAAGTGCAGAGGGTGGAAGCAGGACCCAGCCCTGCTGCCATCTGAAGGGGCTTGGGTGGAAGGTCTCCCTGCTTGGCCTGTTGTACTCGTCTGTGTCTTTAATGCTGTTGTTGACCCAGCCTTGCTGTCTTCCCAGGTGGATATCCACATCATGACCCAGCCACCATCAGGAGAGTGGGTTTACTTTGACACGGAGATCAGCAACAGCAGTGGCAGGATTTCTTATGTCATCCCTGAGAACCGGCGCCTGGGCATTGGCGTGTATCCTGTCAAGATGGTGGTCAGGTGAGGTACCTTGAGGTGCCGGGGCTTAGTTTGCAAGAGGGACAAAAGAGGAATTTGATGACTGTAGAATATGTCCCCTCCATAGAGGGACAGCTCTGCATGTTGGGTGGGTTCAGAGCCCGGTTTGCCAGCAACTAGGGACAAAGCCATTTGTACTCTACAGCTGTAAGAGGTAGGGACTGCTGCATCATCAACACCATGGCAATTGAGCTCCCGTTGCAGGAGCAGGCCTTCTGCACCACAGACATATGGCCTCGCAGTCATCTGCAAAACTGCACAACTGAGCGTCGTTAAAGACCATAAACTTGTCCTTGAGGGACAGAATTTTGTACTGGTGATAATTCACAGCCCAGGTGCTCCAGCTCAGCTCCCGTTGGTGATGGTGAGCTCTGGAAGGGAACATCTTCTCAATGGTGCTCCCAGCAATGGTTTTCTGGAGGTAATTTTTTTCAGTCACTGACTCCAGAGTACTATTTCCATCCCCACTTTAGCACAGAGGCCCTTGTGCAGTGCCCATCACTGCTGTAACTGAGGGTCTAATTGCTGTCAGACCCTTTGAGCTGGATCTGGGTGCTCCTTTGGGCTTGTGGTGCACTACACGACTCGGCGATACCGTCTGAGTATCTTGATGCTTCTAAGTACCTGCATCCCTTTCAGGGGTGACCACACGTATGCAGACAGCTACATCACGGTCCTGCCAAAGGGGACGGAGTTTGTGGTGTTCAGCATCGACGGCTCCTTTGCAGCCAGTGTGTCCATCATGGGCAGTGACCCCAAAGTCCGCGCCGGAGCGGTCGACGTTGTAAGGTCAGCTGCAGGGGTTGGGGCGATAGCTCTGTTTCACCCTCGTGTCACTCTAGGTCTGCGATCCATCGACTTGTGTCTCTCCTTCTAGGCACTGGCAAGACCTCGGCTACCTCATTATCTATGTCACAGGCCGCCCCGACATGCAGAAGCAGAGGGTGGTAGCGTGGTTAGCACAGCACAACTTCCCCCATGGGATCGTCTCCTTCTGCGATGGGCTCGTTCATGACCCGCTGCGGCACAAGGCCAACTTCCTGAAATCCCTCATCACGGACGTAAGCCTGGGTCTGCTGAAATATGATCATAGCACGGGTTTAGATTGCTCCTCGTCCAATTGCCCCTGTCAGCACCAGTCTCTTGGCAGCGATGTGACCCGCAGTGGAAGATTAATCTGTTCATTTTATTTTCATCTTTTTATTGCTCTACAAAAGTGTCTACGCTGTTAAATTGTGTCATCTCTGCTCTGCGCTGCTCCATTTCATCACTGGTCCTTCTAGCACCAAATGCCTAATGAAACAGAGGCAGCAGTGCCTCCATTCCCCACACATGCACCTTTTTCACCTCTTTGGTGGCTTCCTGGCTACCTGTGGTATAACCACAGGTGTCTGAGAGGACATGGAGCTGCTGCCGAAATGGCCTTGCACCAACCAGCCTTGACGGGAGACTCCACAGAGTGTTTTCCCAAATGTTTGGTCCCAGAGAGGTCTTAATGTCACTCAGCCCAGAGCCTCAGAAAAGCTCCAGATAAGGTTTTCTGTCTGGCAAGTGAAAGAACTTCCAGTGTCCTGAGCACTTGTGCCCTGCCTCGAATAGCAGGAAAAGCCCCTTGTTAACTCTCTTGGACGCTGGTTTTGGCCTGAGTCACGGAGGTGGGAGCAGCTGGCCCTTACTTGCTGCCTGCTCTCCCTTGTCTTCCAGAAGAACAAGTTTGTGACCAGTGTCGGGGTTTTCCTTTCCATCTCCCTGGCCTGCCTGCGGCTCTGGGGACAAAGCTGGCCAGTCTGTGGTGGCACCAGTGTCTGCATCTCTCCCGCCAGCCTCTGCCTCCTCCCACTAAGAGCAGCAGGAGCTGCTCTCTGCTCAGAGTGGAGGCAGACGAATCCCTGAAAAAGCAGCAGTATTTTGCTGCCTGTCCCTTCTCCCTCTGCCCAGCAGAGTTAAACAGCAGAATCACATGCACCAGCACGGCCGGTGGAGAGGAGAACGCTCCCCCCTAATGATTACTGCACTGGGGGGGTTGCAAACAGCTCCTCTCCCCCAGTGATAAGCAGGCGGTGAAGTGTGCGACGTCCCTGCCCCCCACAGACCTCAAGGAAAGGCTGTGGATCAGCAAGCGGAGATCTGCTTTCATATTGCTGTTATTCCTCTTGTTCCGGCCTGTAAACATCCCCAGCTCTGTTAATTAGCACTTTGCACAGCGGTGCGTTATCCAGCTGGGAACTTACATAAGTTATTGACCTGACATTCCCACAAACGCTATTTAAAATTAAAAAAAAAAAAAGCCCTGCCTGTTGAGCACGGGGCGCCCGTATGTTCTGACCACGTGTTGCTTTCTCTCCCCACAGCTCCACATGAGGATCCATGCGGCATATGGATCTACAAAGGACATCTCTGTGTACAGCTCCATCAGCCTCCCGCCCACGCACATCTACATCGTTGGCCGACCCACCAAGAAGCTGCAGAGCCAGTGCCAGGTAGGAGCCAGCTCGTCTGACCCCTGGCAGTGCTGCCAAGGGCTTCCCATGGGAGGATGATGGGAATTTGGTCATCTTAAGGCTGGTGACTGAGCTAGCGTTTGCCAAGAGGACAGGGACTGTCCCACAGACCAGGACCCATCACATCTGTCTGAGTGGTTCCATGTCTTGTATGTCACCCCAGAGAACCTGGCACAGCGAACCCGTTTGGCTGCCAGTGGCTATCAGGGAAACGTGTCCCATCCCTCTTAACGCCTGCCCTCATCCCTCTTGTCTCGCAGTTCATCACAGAGGGGTACGCGGCCCACCTGGCCCAGCTGGAGTACAACCACCGCTCGCGCCCCGCCAAGAACACCACGCGCATGGTGCTGCGGAAGGGCAGCTTCGGGCTGCCCAGCCAGACCGAGTTCCTGCGCAAGAGGAATCACCTGCTGCGGACCATCTCCTCCCAGCCTTCGGCCACCAGCGGCAGCACCAGCCACCGCCCCGAGCGCACCCAGAGCCAGTCTGACAGCGACAAGGAGAGGGACAGGGAACGCAGCCAAAGAAGCATGAGCATCGCCACGGGGTGCTGGGGCCGGAGCGCAGCATCCCGGCTGGAGTCTGGCCTCTTGGGGCAGAAGTAGCCAGGCCAGAGCCAGCGACTGTCGGCTGCAGCCACTGGAGGAGAAAACAAAAGGAAAGAGGGACGAGGCCGGCGTTACGGGCTTGAAGGGTAAATATGGTGCTACTCTAATAACATCATGGTATTCTGGGAAGAGACGGGATGTTTCCCACGCAGAATGTGCAGGCCTTGCAGCGGGAGCGTCAGGTTTGTGCAGCATGAGCCCAAGGAACAGCTGGAAATTGGGGGTGAAAAGTCTCCAGGTCGAGATCGCGCTCTCTCCTGCCTCCTTCTCTTATCCAGGTTTAGTGACTGTAAATACGTGCCTCCTCGCCTTGTTAGCCATTGCTCTGATATGCGTGACCGAGAGCTGTCCTCAGAGCCACAGGAACAGGGGATGAGGCTGGGGGAACTTGTTCTTGGTTGTCCCAGGAGTCAGACGGAGGTGCTCTGCCGGTGCTGGCACGGGGTGGGTTTGGGGGTCGATCAGCACGCTGTTTCCCCGGCACAGACAGCCCCAAGCGAGGGATTTATCGTGGGCTGTGCCAGGCAGAGCAACCGAGAGCTTTACCTGGTCAAAGAGCTTCAAGTTCAGCCACTTTCTCAAGGAGTGCGTGCAGTGGCAAAGCATAAAGATGTCTTGATGCTGTTGGTAGAGGCAGAATGTCAGCAGATTCACGCCCAAGAAAGTGGGGTTGTTGTTGTTATTACTGTTATTTTTTTAAAGAGACCTTTTAGAAGCCGATGGAATTTAATGCGTTGACCTATTAAAAGAGGAATACAAGCTATTTTGTTTGAGCTGTTATAAACCTCAGACACTTAATTTGCTGTTAAAGTCTCCAAATATTCTCGCTATATATTATTTCCAAAAGTAACCACCGTATATTTGGAAGCAGCTGAAGGCACTCAGCAGCTAGATTGCATTGCAGTTCTTCTCATCCAAATGCAGGGTCTGACTCTCAACACCCACCTCTGAGACGTTTTCTTCTTCCCAGGTTCTCTCCAAGTTCAGTAGCAGCTTTCATGGGAACTAGACTCGCTTCTTTTACCTGTAGTTACTGAACTGTAAAACCTCATTGTTTTTTGCACTGATGATTTTTAGAATGGAAACCTGTTACCATCTCATGTAGCTACACCTAACTGTTTGTAGTGCATGACAATGAAATATTGCTAAGCCAGGGTGTGTGTGTGTGTATATATACATATATGCATATACATATGCACACACACGTATATATATGTATATGTATATATTTAAAAAAAAAAAAAAATCTGTGCAGAAGTTTTTCCAGCAGTAAGGAGACTGTAAGGAAGTGTGCCAACCATGTCAGGCAAGCTTAAGAAAAAAGGCCATATCTTAATTTTCTTGGTGTGTTTCTCAGTGGATGTGCCTGAGCCGGTGGTTTGTGCGCTGCTGGAGTGAGCCGGGGCTGGGTGGGTGGCAGAGGGGAGCACAGGGCGAAGCGCTGGCTGCTGGCCGGCATCCCCGGTGACACCGAGAGGCGTGCGGTGTGGGAACAGGAGCGCATCGCTCTGCAGCGGCGGGGGAGAACAGTGCCTAGAGCCAGGGCTTGCCAAAAAGCCCCTTAGTCCTGTCCTTCCCGGGTCGGCCCCGGCGCAGGACCCGGTTCCCTCCTTGCACACACCGCCCAGGGCGGAGGGGCATCCACCCCGGGGGCTCTGGGGTGCCCATTTACAGGCTCCAGTTGGCCTCTTCACGTGGAGATTTTATAGTCCTACCGAGCTCCCCGACTACGTGTAACCCTGCTTTCCCCCACCACACTTTCCTGTCTTTATATCACTTTCTACTTATGAGGATCTTATTTATAACAAAGAATTTTTTAGACTGGCTGCTTCATTTTATGAACTGTTTGAATATGAAGTGCAGGACGGCCGCACTGAGACACACAGCACTGTGAACACTGCTCTGCTAATTGGCTCTGGGCCACGGTAGGCAAATCTTAACTCATCAGACATCCAAGGTAGATCTCACGTGTCCGTGGCGCTGGAGGGTCGGAGCGGAGGCAGAGGAGGGACAGTGCTGAGCTGCCGACGGCCTCTGAGCCGGTGGAGCGCTCGAACCCAACTGCCCGCCTGCCGCCCAGTGCATCTCCCACATCTTGCAGCCTGACTGCAAAACGTTTAACCACTTCTCTTTGGTAGTTATTCAATTACAGAATGTATCCGATGATTTTTGTTACCGAAAACTGACTTCCCTTTCTGCCGACTCAGCTTTAGCTCCCTCCGAATGTACATCCAGAGATTACTGGGTTTAAAAACAATGCGACTTGTCCCAGCTTTCCGCTAGTCGAATGTTGTATCAAACAGATGCCATCTGAGTAGGAAGCCAAGCCACAATCCATCCTGTGAAGTCACCAAACCACGTCACGAAATAATTTCTGCAAATTTGGATATGGCCTTTGCAAAATTCAACTTTCCTCCAAGCCCACAATCAAGGCATGATCTGTACATTTTTCCAATGCTGACGAGATGTTCACATTTTCTTATATGTAGATAGTGTAAAACAGAGGCGAATGTAAATGTTCAACATAAAAAGTGGATATATAAAATTGAAAGTTATTTATTTATGTAGAGGGAAAAAAAATGTCTGGAGGGACTGGAACCTTCAGGGTTTATTAATATTTAAAAATGTAGCTTTTTGTTTCAGGCATTATGTACAAAGCAATTATTTTATGGACCAAGTTTAATGTAACTGTCAATGAATGCAGAAGTGCAATATTATACTCACCTCTCCATCACTTCATGTTTTAATCAGCTACTAACCAGTTAGACTGACAATCACAGCACCTCCGTCCTCATCATTTGTTGAGCTTCTTGAAACTTGCCCGGGTCCTTTCCCTGGCCCCCCCCCCATCTGTTGCCATTGTACGGATCCAACACGGAGAAGCAATTGTAGAGCAGGACCTTTATTGCTGCAATAATACCAGATGAGGTGGGTGTAGTTACCAGGAAATATGCCAATAAGTTTGTGTTTTTTTTTTTTTTTCCTCCACCGATTCAGTCCATCGTAGCCTCCATCAATCTATCCTCAGCCGCCCCCACCTGGCACTCATCTATCTGAAGCAAAGATCAACGTGCTACTCACTCAAAGAACAATAGCAATAGTTTAACTCTGTGTTTATAACCTGTTTGTTCCGAGCTGTTTTGGAGAGCGATGCATGTGACCCGATGCCTTTCCACGTGTATGGAAGAGGATCCATTTGGATGCAGTGAGGGAAACATGAATGTATATTCCATCCTTACTAAAGGGGCACTGTCAGGTTACAGACCTAATTTATCTTTATTACAAATAACTTGTTTGCTTCAAAATAAAAAAAAAATACGAAGTTTCTTGTACTCTTCCCTATCGCCGTTGCCTGGGCAGCCATCGGCGCGACCGGCGAGTCGCGCTGCTTCTGCTGCTGCCCACGTCCTGTTCTCGCACAGTAGCACAACGCGGCCCGTGCTGCGCAGGCTGCCTTGGTCTTTTTTTTTTTTTTTAATTGTTTCCATGGGAATCAAACTCTGCTGTGGAGCTCAGATTTTTTTATAAAAAGCAGCTTTTTGTATTACTGCGCTATTGGGCTAGACTTTCTACCTGACGCTGTCCCTTTTGAAGTCTTTTAAAAACAAAGAGGAGCCCCGTGCATTCCCTCCGAGCTGTTTTCCTGGGTTTGCTAGATCACTCGGTCAGATGAGGCGAAATTCTAATACCAAAAAACGTTTACAGTGTCCGACACGCGAGCCGAGAGCAGTAACTAGCCAAAGGGTTACTAACAAACTCCCGCTCCGCCCAGCAGCCGCCGTGCTTGCTGTAGCAGCCCCTTCTTCAGGTATCGCCACCGTTTGCTGCATTTCCTGTTAGTTCTAGAAGCCTTACGGTCCCCTCCCTGTCCTCAGCACCCCTCTGCCTGTTGATACCCTCGACTGTCAATTTTATATTCCAACGATGTTAGTTATATTTTATTTATAAAAAATTACTTTAGGGGTACCAGACATACGTGTGTGTGGGGAACCACCGGAGGGCATGCCCGAGGGCGCCGGCAGCCGCGCTGGGTAGGCCCCTGTGTGTACAGTACCGTGCCGATGACTCGCTTGTGTGTGACAAACCTTCTGTACAACTTCCTTCTCCTCCTTGCTGTTAGTGCATCGTTCCAACGCCTGGGTGTGCTTTGTGTACAGTATCATTGTGAGTTACACAGATTAAAGAAATGGGAAGGCTCCTCTCTGTCTGCTTTATTTTTTTTTGGGGGGGGAAACTCTAGAAACAAAGTCACAAACCCCAAGTCGTGAGCAGGAGCCAGTTTAATGGGGTTACAGCGGTGACCAGAACATGGAAACCCTCCGCGCAGATCACTCCTGCAGAACCTGTTTGTCCTTTAACCCATTTGTCCTTTTATTTTTTATTTTTTTTTAACAATCTGTAGATGTGTGGACTTTGCAGTGGGGGAAAGGCCAGCTCTTTGCTTCACAGCAGCCGTGGGCACGGCCCCCGAGAAGCCCAGAGCCCTGACACTGCCTGGGGCCTGCGCTGCAGGGAAGGGACATCAGTCGCATGCAGGAACGGACAGGAAGGGAAAGCCACCCCTCTGCAAAGCACGCCTGGGGGCATCCCAGTGCCGTGTGCCTGGCCCGTGCTCCCCCAGCGCCACCCCACCAGACGAAGCTGCAAAAAGGCAGAGTAAAGCCCCTGGGAACCAGCAGAGGGTGGCACTGGGAGGCGCAGAGGAGAGCTGCAGCCTCAGCGGAGCCACAGCCGCTCCTCTCTGAGCGAGTGGGTGACTGGGAAGGGCCGGGGAGCCTGCAGCACCAGGTAAACGCGGGGCATGCAGATCCAGCAAGGAAGAGGCCAAGAGCAGCCCCTGAAGGGAAGAAGTGGCCACCAGCTGCATACCCTGGCCTGGTTGCAGTGTTGGCTTCTACCCACCGCAGCCCAGAGCTGAGGGGCTGCAGCACCTCTAGGTGCTCAGGACCAGCGAGCCTGTCCCCTGGGTGCTGCTGAGCTCCTCCGGCCCTGCCCTGAAAGAGGCAGTGGGGTAAACAGGCCCAAGTGTGTTACAGCCATGCTGGCCCCAGTCAGGGGAGGGAGGGGAGAAGCTGTTTACTGGGAGATGAACCATTAATGTCACTCTCCTTCCCAGTCAGTAACTTACAGAGCGGCTGGAAACTGCTCCTGGGGAAGCATCCTGATGTGGTGCTGTCTGCGTGGTCCAGAGACAGAGGCTCACGTCTGGGCTGCTGCCAACAGCAGGACAGGCTTCTGGCACAGCTGGGACTCTCACGCTCACTGCAGCATCCCCGTCCTCACCTGGAAGGCCAGCCCGTCCCCTCGGGTGGCTTGCTGCAAAGGGAGAGACGTGGGCACTCACAGGGTGAAGCCAAGGGTGAAAGACCACCAGCACCCACCCGTGGGGGGCCCCTGCAGAGCTGCCAGGGCTTGGATTCCCGTGGTAGGGTTGATGGGGTCCCCAGGGAGGCAACAGAACGCCTCCGGGTGCAGCAGCTCCCCCAGCTGCACCCACCCACCCACCCACCAGCACCTCGTGCTGGTGGCAAGTCCCCCACTACCTTATTAATCTCCTTGTGTCTCTCTTTGCTGACGATTTCTTCTAGTACTTCTCCATCTCCCTTAATAAGCCTGGAAGACAAGCACAGGCCATGAGCCGTGAGGGCTACTCATCTGATGAGAAATCAGCATCCCCCTGCATGGGCCAGCTGTCCCAGGCTGTGGGCACTGTCTGCTGTGAGCACAGCTGGTCACGCTTGTGCACGGTGAGAGAAAACACTCGCAATAAAAGCCTCTCCTGCCACCCAACCATCTGCAGAGGCTTCACTATCAACAGCAGTGACCGCGATCCCTGCAAAACATCTTCCTTCTTCCACATAAAGTTTAGGTCTGGTCCTGGCTGCCCCAGGAAACTGCAGAGCCATTCAGGAACAGGAGCCAGTTTGGGCCTGAAAGGCAGCCAGACCGGGGAGCACCTTGCTGAGCAAATTCCAAGCAGTGTCGGAGGCAGCTCAAACGTCCAAACATGAACAGAAATTTAATTGTCTTCATTACATGCCTTACAGGGAACCGACCTTTCTTCCGCACCTCCCTGAGCCCCGCAGGCTGCCTTCTATTTTAAGACTGGACTTGTCATACCTGATTCTCTTCAGCATCGTGTTTTCTGCTTGCAGTTTATTAAAAAAATGGGTCATTTCTATCTGGCAGCTAAACGGACTTGGGTTTGATTGTCGCCTGTAACCCCACGGGGCACACACACTCCCTCCTCACTTGCACCCAGATGTTAACCGGGGCTGAGACCGTGAGTGCTTCGGAGCTGAAAGGCAAGCGCATGGAGTGGTGGGGTGAGGAGAAGCCAGTCACCCCTCTGCTTCCTGTTCTGCCCCAGTTGCAGAGTCCCATTTAATGGGAACAAGCTGAACCCTTCACAGAGCAAGGCACAAACCTTCTGCCTCGGGCAGCAGGGTGCTCTGCTGTCTGCATCCCGCAGCTGCTGGCTGGGACACAGCCCTGTGTCCCGTGCATGGAGCCCCAGCACAATTCGGTAATTTGGTGTCAAACTTGTCACTTTCTGGGTAAGTTACACCAGGTCTGATGGGAGGGGATCCGCAAGGGAGCAGCTCAGGCCTTTGCTGCTGAAGAGGACCTGTGTCCATGCACAGTACTGCAGTGCCATGGACCAGCATCCTCCAGAACTCCAACCAATTCAACACGGATGGGGACAGACAACCCGTCTCCCTTTTCCCAGGGATCATACCTGGTTCTCCCCGTTTCAGGATCCACGACTCTCCTTATGACACTCTGCCTCGCGTCCCATTCTTCCTTTGTCATTGGCTTCATAGCCTGGATTCGGGATTTTTGTTCATCTGTTAAAACTGGAATGCAGCAGTGAGTCAGAGCCGTGCTTGTGGGGGCGGCTCCTGGCTGAGGGGCACAGCACCACGCCTGCAGTGAACAGACACACGTGCCGCACCAGTTTCCCACCGATACCCAGGGTTCAGTGATGACCCATGCAAAGGAAGAGCCACTTCATGTCCCAAAACCAGTACCAGCTTTGCCAGTGTGTTACTGCTGACCATGACCTTCCATTTGGCATCTTTGTTCCCCACTAACATCTATAAACTCCATCTAAACACTTCAGAAATGAATCTCTGATTGTGGCTCCTTACATTTATTGGTGTGGCTCGAAGGTGGCTACAGTGCACAGGAGGGAGGAGAGTCTGGAGCTCCCTCCCTGTACACAGCCCTGCTTCCCTCAGACACCTCACGTGGGACCCAGTAAGGGTGACACACGAGTGTCTTTTCCCACCATGACACTTGTGTGCCCTGGCTTCAGCAGGAGGAAAACGCCATCATTACCTGGTCCAGAGTCCTGGTCCAGCGATTCCTTCTGCCACTGCTCCAGCGAAGGGCCAGGCATCGCTTCTCCTTTGGCTTTCTCCTCCTTAGCCTTTTCCTTTGACTTCTTCTTTGATTTCTTCTTTATTTTCTTCTTCTTCTTTTTGTCTTTCTGTTTCGCTCGCTTTTTTTTGCTGTGTCGACTCCTCTTCGTTTTGGAGTCACTGTCACTGGAGTCATCAGAAGAGGAGCTGGAGGAAGAGGAAGAGGAACTGGTGGATGAAGATGCTGTCTCAGAGGAAGAGGTACTTGCCTTCCTCTTCTTTTTGTCCCTTCCTTCCTTCTTCTTCTTGTCCTTTCCTTCCTTCTTCTTTTCTGCAATACATAAGAAGAGGTTGAGTGGAGCAGCTCTGGCCCTGCGGCAGCTGGGCATCCCCTCCCATCCTGGTTTCTTTCTTGTCTGAAAAGACCCCTCTGTGCCGACACCTTTAACACATCACAGTGTTAAAGTACACAGCAAGGCAACAGACATCAATTTATCTAAAAGCAGGGACCCTCTTCTCCCACCTCTCCCTCTCTATGCACCTGCCCCAGGGAAATGTGGTGAAAGTGCGGGGTCACGGCCCTTTCCCCTACCTTCCTTAGCTGCTGCTGAGCCCGACTTGTGTCTGTGAGACCCACAGGTCCGCTTCCTGGGAGGAGAGCTGCTGCCCCGGTGTGAGTCCTTGCTGCTTTTCCTCCTTTTCTTCTCCTTCCTCTCCTGTCTGCTCCGAGAATTACTTTTGCTCCTGCTTCGCGATCGCTTCCGAGACTGGCCGTGGGCCATCGTGCATCAGCCCCTGGAGGGAACAGGTTACATCAGCAACTATGGGGGAAACCACCCTCGCTCAGCAGCAACGCACCCAGCAGCCCCAAAAACCTTAAATCCAACCCTGAGCCAACCAGCCCTGGAATTCCTGCTCCTGTTAAAACTCCCTCTTTGCTCACACCCGCTCTCGCTGAGCTCCCAATGCGCAGGGGTAGGTCGAGGTTACCCATCACGCAGCCGTGGCCAAACTGAATTTCACCAACCCATGAAAAGAAGTCCTCAGCGGAGAGCTGGGGCCACAAAGGGACAGCACTGCCGTCCCTGGGCAGCCCTCGCCCGCCACGAGACAACCGTCCCCAAGGAGGTTTTCTACCAGGAAAAACCTCCGCCAGGTTTTCCCTGCACTTCTCATGTTCGTCCCTAGATGATGACTAGGAGAGAATCAGGCTGATCCCCACCGTGGGCAGGCACCGAGGGGCCTGAGGCACGTTTGCAGGACATGCTGTGCCCCATGGCCGCCCCCCTGGCAGCCATGGGCCACCCCATGGGGCTGGGAGCCATCGGGAGGACGCTGCACCCGCAGACAGATGCCGGCAAGGTGTGATCAATGCTGCAGCGACAGTCAGCAGAGTGAAACGTCCTCCCCAAGCCGAACACGGAGTCAATCACCCCATTATTTAAAATGCCAAGAGCAGGCACAAGCCAAGGGGAAGAATGAATTTTTAATATTCCAATTTGCTTTTAGAAAACAGATTATGCATTGAGCTGGCATCCCCGTCCATCAGCCCAACTGGCTGCCAGCAGCCACAGGCCAGAGACAGCGTGATATATGCTCTCATTAATTTAAAAAACAAACTGGCACCATCGGCAGAGCAGTATCTGGGAAATGCTTTCTCACAGCCACCTTCCAACTACTGCATTTAATTAATGGCATGTTTACCACCTCGACGTTCCCAAGTGGCGATTCGCTCCCAAGTGAATCAGACCTTTGATTGATTTCCAAACGGAAATTTCAATCAGACAAAAAAACCCCAAAAGAATTAAGGACAAGCGGGGAAGTTTCTGAGGATGAGAGCCCCTCATCGACATGCAGCCGTCCCTCGCACCAGAGCCTTGCTGGTGCCATGGTGGCTTGGGTCTCGTGTCCGCTCCATCCATGGACATGGTGGCAGGACCCGCTTTTATACAACTGCGGCAACAGGGTCAACGGGTACGGAGCGGGTGCAGCCAGGAGCATCCCGGTGAGTCCGGGGCGATGCTGCAGGATGGGGAGAAGCCCTGAATCCATCACAGCAGCACCCTGGGCTGGTCATGCCCCAAAGCTAGGGTCTCACCCCAACACTGGGGTCTCACCTCCCCCCCGACCACCAGGTTCGTGGCCACAGCGGGACAGCTCCTCCTGTCCACCCGGCTTGGCCCAGGCCCGGCCCTTGGCGGGGAGCCGGGAGCCCGGCTGCTGCGGTGGGAGCCTCCCGCAGCCGGAGGGGCAACCCTTCCGGACCCAACGCAGGGAGCCTGCGCCATGCTGGCCCTTTAAGAGTTCAGCAAGAGGTGTGCTGGCCCTTTAAGAGCTTAGCACAAGGCGTGCAGACCCTCTAAGAACCTGCGCAAGGTGCACTGGTACTTTAAGAGCTCAGTACTAGGTGCGCTGACCCTTTAAGAGCTCAGTACTAGGTGCGCTGGCCCTTTAAGAGCCCGGCGCAAGGCGCAGCCCCTTTAAGAGCGGGGCCTCCCTGTGTCCGGCTCTTTAGCAGCCCCCCCGCCCCGCCGGAAGGTGCCGCCGCCCCCCCCCGGTGCCCTCTGCCGTCCCGGCCGCAGGTAAGAGGACGGAGGGGGAAGGGAGGGACTCACCGCGGCCGGGCCCGGCCCCGCCGGCCCCGAGCGGGGCACCCGTCGCCGCCTCCGCCCCCGCCTCCCCCCGCTTCCGGCCGCCGCGCGCGGGGCCGGCCGGCAACCGAGCCGCGCTCTTTGGTTCCGCGGTCGGCTCTTTGGTTCCGGGTCCCGCGCGGGCATCGCCCCCCCGGATTAAATTTTTGGGCCTAAATCAGGCGCAGATGGGAAACGCGAACGTTTTCTGCAGAAGGACACGCTGAAGGAGATTTGACGACCGGTTCTCTTGATAATTCTGGCCCCGCACACAAATACAACAGCTGATTTCCCTCCCGAGATGCAATTTTAATAGGGTTTTGCTAATGAATAGCTAATCAGCGCTGTGTGCTAATGGCGTCCCCAGCCAAAAATACAGGGGGTCTGCTGGGAAGGCTTAAATCAGCACCCTCCGTGCGAGCTGTACCCGCTCACATCAGCCTTTCACAATTAGCAATGATGCAAAGTCCACACGCTGTAATTACTGCAGTTGAATGAATGAAAAAGCCCCTTAGAAACGCAGCGCTGTATGTATGTATCAAACATACCCAATTTATTTTCCACAGAGCAATACGCAGCCACCAAATCAGGAGATATTTGGCTTCTTTAGTTTGTTTTGTAGATGGGAGAGCCTGTGATCTCCGGCCACAAGGCAGGGAAAGCACTTCACCCTCCGAAGGCATCGGCTGCCGGGGGGTTTTGGTGCCAAATTAAGAAGCCCCAGGCCTGCCTGCTGCACCCAGCTTGAGAGCATTATTTTACATTTTCACCTATTCACATAACTAAAGGAAGGGAGTTAAATGTATGGTCTTGCCACCTTCTGGCAAGTTTTGCTATGTTGAGGGTAGCTCCCAGAGCTCTGCCTCTAAAGGCCGTTTCTGCTTGCTTAATAAGGTTCGTAGAATCTTTGAAAGGGAAATTTCTGCTCGAAAGAGCTTGTGGAGACCATCAGAGATCATCTCAGCCACACTGTGGGATCAGTTCTCTCTCTATTGCTCCTGATGGATTTTTCTGAGCCTGGGTTAGGTAAACCTCTGGTGACAGTAATTCCATGCCGTTCCCAGCAGCCTCTTGTGAGTCACCTGTATCTCGCTTTTGAGCTGTCACCCAGCAAAAAAAAGCTCTTCCCCTTCCCCTGGAAGAGGACAGGAGTCCCTGCAAACAGCAGAGCAGTGGTAAGTGCAGGGCTTTATTGTACCATTCTTTCCTGTTTACAGCGGGACCCACGATGCTGCGGTTGGCACAGAGGTCTTCACAAAGGCCAAGCGGCTTTGGGTGTTTTCCCCATACACCGGAGAATATTTACAGAGCCTTTGCAGTGAATCAAAGCGTTAAGGCTTCCTACGTCTTCCAAGCAGTCCTCCAGCGAGCGTGAGCGCTGGTGAGCTGCGTACCAGCTCTTCAAGCTGTCCGAGCTGGGCTTCCCTAACCCCAGCAAGGTTGGTTTTGCATCACTTTCCAAGGCGACAGCTACGTCCTACATGACTCAAGCATCCAAAAGAGTCTGTTAGTGCAGTCTGAGAGATCAGAAAGGAGCTTTAAGGAACTTGGTCTGGAGAAATCAGGCCCTGCTGTCTGCTACCACAAGGAACAGACATTCACAGTCTCGGGCGCATCATCTTCGAGAGTTTCTGTGAACCCATCTCCAAACCCCTCTGCTTCCACCAGCTCAGGTTTCTTGTTGCACATGGGGCAGAGCTGGTTGCGGATGGCAGATGATCTCATCCAAATAATGAGGTTCCAACGTTCCCCGGAGGCAACAGGAAGCGCCCCGTGGATCTGCCCCCCTCGGTGTAACAGCCCCTGGGCTCCCACGTGTTCAATCTCTATGTACTTTGGCACAGGGGTAGGATCCTGGAACAAAGGGAGGCAGATACAGCATTACATCAGAAATTCCCTAGCAAAACAGTGCTCAAATAGCTGAAACTTTTACTTGTTACTTCTTCACCTACAGCACCCAGTGAGCAATGTGCAGAGGACTCACTGCGCCTCTGAAATGCATCCACTTCAGGGGTGGCTCGGCAGCCGTTTAGTACAACTGTTTCCAAGACATTCTGAGTGCCAGGCCCAGAAAGAATTTAAAGACACAATTTCAATCAAAAAAAACCTGTTTCACCAGTGTAGGGGTGATTCTACTCCTCTGTTGCCAAGAATCCCCTGGAAATAGGGGCTAGAGATTTAAGTCTCTTCTCTCTCTCCCTCTCAGCACCTCCCTGCTCACTACTGCAGTTGGGGAAAAATGGGCTGGTTTACTTCACTCCAGTTTCTAGCACGACAGCTGTCTCTGTCCTCTCTCTGACTTGGCTGCAATTAGCTTGAATATTGGTAATGTGCTTGTAGCAGAAAAGGCTCCTGTATAACCAAGACATTTTTAAAAATGAAGGAGGGAGAGAGTAGATTTGACTGTCAGAAGGAAGTGAGTGTTTTTCAGAACACAGTTAATGCCTTGAAATCAGGAGGTGGGGAAGGGAATCAGGGTCCAGATCAGGAATAAGCTCAGTACCTGGCTGAAATCACCAAAGTACAAGTTGCCTTCTGTGAAATCTTTTCCCAGGGAAACGTTTAAGGTGACTTCTGCATTGTCATAGTGAGAGCTCAAATCCAGATCTTCGTTTAGTGCGTACTTGACAACAAACGCTTTATGGCTGTCCAGACAAGCGCCTCCCAAGTCAGGATAAAGCAGTGTCGTTATGGGCCGCAGGTATTTTTCACGCAGGGGTGTGATGAAAGTTTCATCCATCCCAAGCTCATTTAGCAAAACCTGTCTCAAAGAGAGGAGATGGGAACAGCTGACCAGCTACACCTGCTGCTTCATCAGAGCTGCTGCAGAGCTGGCTTGTTCTCTTCCAACCCTGCTGCTTGCTCAGATAAAGAACTTTAGAGCAAAGGCTCCAGCTACAGGCAAAAGAAGGAGGCTCACGGTAGAAAGTGTTGGGGAAAAGACAGAGTAAGATGAAAAGTTGTGTTCTTTAAAAATGGACTCCTTGAATTAAACGTGTATTACTTAAATACAAGGTGCTCTTTCCTCTCAGGTAGCAACTCCCACCCCATCTCCTTACATTCCCTCAACCCTTTCACTTCAAAGGGGCTGTACTCAAACTGCTCTGTGCTGAAATTACAGGCATTTTGGAAGGAAAAGGAGTGGGAAGAGAGGAGATAAATGGCATCTGCTTGTGAATGCTCCCCCTAAAGAAGCACAAGAGCTAGTGAGTCCTACCCCATAGTTATTCATCGTGTTGGGCCTGCCTTTGGGCATGTCTGACTGCTCAAAGTTCTCCAGCTCATCCACAAAGGCTTTGCAGAATTCCTCTGTGAACACTGGGAGTCGATAGATCCTCTTATCTGCCAAGAGAAGGGAGACACCGTTTGCTGGGGAAAATAACAGGTGAGAGTGTTGCTGGCTGTCATGCTGCCAAGCTGTATTGTGCTGGTGCCAGTGAGAACACAGGGCCCACACGCTTCACTCAGTGCTCAGGCTGCTCAAGGGGCTGGAACCATTCCTCGGGATGGGCTCTGGGATGTATTTGTTGTTTGTCATGTTGGCCCCTCGTTTCCAGGTTTCCCCATCCAGTTGGGAGATCTGGCACTGATTAAAGTGCCTGCTGAATGTGCCAAGGAAATGTTTTGAGAGGGTCTGGAGGGAGAGTGGTGAATCAAGGGCTCATCACGGGCACTGTGAATACAGCCTCCTGGAAGAAGGAGACTCAAGGTCTTATTTAGGGGATGGGGGATTTACTCATCCAATACTGGCCTTCTGGGAAGACCAGGGCTTCTGAGCTGCCCTTCGGGGTAGAGTTCTAAAGGTCTGTGTCAGGGGAGCTCAGTATTGAGAATACAGAAGCTGAGATAAAGACAGTGTAAAAAGCCTGGGTGTCTGGAAATTGTGCCTTGGACATATACAGGAACCCTGCACGTGCACAACATTCGTGTCTTTCTTTCTGTCTTGAGAAAAGCAGGTAACTTTGCAGCTTCCCCTCTACATTTTGTCAGCATTTCTGGCAGGGAGAGAGCTTCACGGATGCCACCAGGGAAGCTGAAAACCTTGATGACTTTTTAAAAGACTGAACTCTAAACAATTTCAGCTCAGACTAACCAACTGGGATTGTCTGAAATGGTAAAGCACTTCAGGAAGGAAAACCAAGTTCCCCAAACTAACAGTGTTCCTTCAGCAGGCTCCCCCGTGAGGTTGTAGTACAACCAAAACCCCAGCCCTGCTGCAGCTACAGCCTCTGATGAGACATCAGCAAACTGGGATTGGAAAAGCAGAAAACAGGATCTCATCCAGAGCATAACTGCTGCACAATACTGCCTCTCCAGAGACTCTTGTCAAGCAGAAAATAACATCCTGTTTGTCTCAGCTGTGTACCAAATCTGAGCTATTAAACACAGGGCTTGAAAACAGCTGTCATCACCGAAGTTGCAGTGTCACTCGGGAAGATCTTTGCGAGTGATGTGTTGTTTTCTTTACCTGAGAAGGACTCAATGTAGCGCAGGAGGCCATGGAGATGAGCATCTGGCGATGTGCAGTATCTCACGATTTCTAGAAAATCTGGGGCCAGGAATGAATCCTGGCGTCAAGGGAAGGATGATAAAAATACACAAAAACACAATTAGCCTGTGCAGTCTTTTACAGCCCAAAAGGGAAATGGACTTCCAGGCAGCCACGGGAAAACATGTAGAGTCTAGGAAGCAAGGCTGATAGTCACACTTGGGTTACTTCTGTGGCAGGAAACACAGAATGTTACTAGTGTTTTTCTTGGTGGTTTCAGTAAACTGCTGCTTGCTCTGTTTCATGGGTTTCTGAGTATAACTGGCCAGACTTACCCTTAGTGTGGTGGGAAAGAGCATGGCTCACATTATGGACTCCTAACATGTAAGTACCAAGTCTTTCCTAGTATATTTAGTATCTTGTCATGGCCTCAGCACAACAGAGTGACTATGCTCTGCTTTAAGCATTACCCCCACAGATCATTACTGGCAACAGCAGAACAGACAACAGCGGAACTTGTTACTAAAGTTACTAAAGTACTACTTGTTACTTGTTACAGAGCAGTAAATCTGTGTGAACTTGTTTATGTGTTACTGCTGATCTGTGGTTAATTATCCAGCTGGGAAGTCTTTGGTCTGGCAAACATGAGGAAATTCAGAGCAGAGTAGCCCACAACAAAGAGGGCAATCCCTGCCTTTGTGGTGGAGTGTACACATGCAAGCAGCCTGTTGCCTCCCTTCATCTGCTAGTAACTAGTAACTCGTCTGTATGTTAAGCCCACAAAGGCTGATTTCTGTGGCTGCTCATTAGACCTCACCAACCCTGTTTGCTGCAGTGATGCTTTAGGTCTCAATTACTAATGGTATTTGGAGTCCAGTACCATGTGCTGGTGCAACTTCAATATGGAATGATCGTTACCTGGCTAAAAGCCAGGCAGAATCTTGCCTGGAGAACACGCTACACTGTGAAAGTTTAATTCAGTTTCAATCTGCTACGGTTTGGTTTTAATTCAGTTCAGCCCTAGCACTGTGAGCAATCCCGAGAAGAGGGTTTCCTACTGCAAAAATACTCAGGCAATTCCTTGGGTGCAAAATAGATTCCAAACGTACTGTCTACCTGCAGAATGTACAGTTCGGGGTGTTTTCGTTTGTAGGACTTTGAGATGATGGCTTTGCGTTCCTCTGACTGATGAATTAACTGTTTTCTTCTCTGCACTTCTGCCTCAATCTACAAGTAAACAATAGAGCATATTGTTAGAAAATCAAAAGGGATAGCCAAAACAATTCCAGGAATTTGCTCATTGTTCTAAACCATTATTTTTGTTCTGGGCACCTCTGGGAGACAGAATGTATGCCTTTGCTTTTCTGTAGTCAAGACAAGTCCAATAAATATCTGAAAAGCCAAATGCCTAAAAGGGATTTGAGACACGTTCTCATTACAAATGCCTTAAAAAATAACTGAAGTCTTTCCATGGATGTGTCAAGTGGAGCTGCGAGGTTTCAGCCCTTTCAGGCATTCTGACGCCTCATGAATTGCCAGCCTACGCTTTAAGAGTCTGGTTTATGTTCTGACAATATAAGCATTGTCCAAAATAAAGACATTTGCTGGGTGGGAGACAGGACTTGTCATGAAGAGATTACTGCTAAGTGTTGTGGGGATAGGCTAATCTGTCATTTCAGAGGAAACAGCTGTACTAGCAGCTGATTCAGGCAGCTCTTCCTATTTAATAACCCCCCACGAGATTAGTTTATAACATTCCTCAGCAAAAAAGGAAGGAGGGTGGGAGCAGTACCCCCTGCTCCTGATCCCTGGTAATGTGGTTAGCAACTAACGCCATTTTATAAGGCAAACATCCATTCTTTGTGAAGGAGCGGATCCTGTATTTGCTCCCTTTCCCTCATTATCAGGCTCTGAAGGTCCTGTGAACCAAGTAGACAAACCAAACAGATTTCTTCTTCCCCTCCCTAACAGCCTCAAGGTTCCTGGGCACCAGGCCGGTTACTCCCTTCCTTGCCAGCCTTGAAGGTCCAGGCACCTGGCCAGCCCAGTGGTGGTGATGACCCTGTCACAGAACAGGGAAGCGTAACAGCACCCAGAGCACTGTCTATAAAATCAAGGAGTCACAAGTCCCAAGCAGGGAACTCAGACCTGAACTGCTGCTGGACAGTGAGAGCTGTGACCAGGGACATCTCCACCATCATTTGCTTTCTCCAAGGATTGAGTGAGTGTCTCATATTCTTTTATATGATTTTTGAGTCTAGATTATGATGGTTACGTTGGTACAGCAAACGATGTATTGAGATCTGACCCAATCCGCAGAGGGTCCAGGTGGTTTAAAATTATAGATTAAGTTAGGATCTAGGGGATTAGAAATTATAAATTAAGTTAGGATGTAGAAATCCCAAGTGAAGTTGTATTATAAATTCTGTATTATACTGCTTATCGTGCTCCATTGATTCTGCTTGTAGAAATGCTGTGCCATTCTAATAATAAATTCTGTGCTATACTAAGCATAATACACTGCTAGGAAAATAAAGTTTTAATTATAACTACGACTTAGTGCTGGCATCATCCTGCCAAGGATCCCAAAAAGAACCTGTCTGTCCCCTTAGTGCTGGAATGAAATTGGAGCTGGTTATGTGACAAATCTTTGTCCCCAGCCTGGACAGACAGACAGATCCCTCCCTAAAGGAGAGCCCAGGGGGATGTTCCTGGGATAACCTTCTGCAGCAGAGCTCATGTGAACACCACCGTGGAACCCCCGGGTGACTCCACCTTAAGGCATTCTCTAAAAGACTGGACGAGGAAAGACAAACTAGAAGGTCGCTGGGAGCCAGGTGACCAAACCCAGTTAGGCCAGATGGCAGAGAAGGCCATTTTAATAATGTGTTGAATTACAGTATTTACTTCCAGGGCGTTTCCAGTGTAAACACATCACTGACAGCATCCAGGCGCCGCGGGGCAATTCTTCCCTTCGGTCTCTGCCCGGCACCGGGTTTGATCAGGACCAGGCACCGGGGACCTGCGGCTCAGCTCCGACGGGGCTTGTGGCTTCAGCGAACCCCCCTCAGGGCCACCCAGGCCACCCGTGTGCGGGGGATGCCCCGAGGGGAGCCGGGGTGCGGTGTGTGCCCCCCCCTCCTCTCCCCCGTGAGGCCTTCGCCCCTCACCACGGGAAGCGAAGCCCCCGGCCCGCCCTGACAGGATTTACCGGCCATTTACCTCCCGCAGCGCGGCTCTGAAGTCCTCCTCGCTCCGGCAGCCCCGCTCCCGCAGCGCCTGCAACACACCCGGCCCGTCACCCACCGCCCGGCCTCGGCCATCGCCGGGTGGGGGGGTGCCCGCCGCCCCGCCCTTACCCGCCCGTGCTCGCGGCGGAGCTGCCCCTCATCCCGGTACCGGACGTGCAGCCCATATCGCCCCACGAAGACGTTGTCGGAGAAGAAGCAGGCGCAGGCCCGGAACGGGCGGCGGGCGGACATGTTTCCCGCCGGCGGCGGGCAGGGGAGGCGCCGGGCGCAGGTCCAGCCGCCAAATGGCTCCGCCGCGACGGGGAGAGCCGCTTCCGGCCGGGCCCAGGGCGCGTCGGCAAATTCCGAACGCGGACTGAAACGAGGGGAGGCGAGACTTGCCCGTTTTCTTCCGTTTTATGCTTTTTTTTTTTTTTTTTTTTTTTTTTTGTCATTTCGGTGGCGTCGCCGCGGCCTGCAGAGGTGCTGCACCCCCACAGCCCCTCCTCCCCCCCTTCAGTTCTTGGCAAGGCGCATGCCGCACTCCCGCTCCGTGGCTGTCCTGTGGCTGCAACAGGCAAGGAGCGCCTGGGGTCCGCGCTGACACCGCAGGGGACTGCGGCGCCGCGGGCGGGACACCCGCGCCTTTGATGCGGGGTGGGGGGGATGCGGGGTGTGGGGGATGCGGAGTGCTGTGCTGAGGAGCGGGGCTGGGGCGGCAACTGTCTTCGAGTGTTATTTGCAGACGGTCCCTGAGAGCCACCGCCACGCCCCTCCCCTCCCAGGGCCGCGCCCGCGCTTGGGCGCGCGCGGCTGATGTGCGCGCGCCCGCGGGCGGGGGGGAGCGCGGCCCCGGGGCGCCCGGCCCGGCCCGGCCCGGCCCATGCTGGCCATGGACTCGGCGCTGCAGGTGGCCGAGGAGGAGGTGGTGGCGGCCGAGTCGTGCGGCCCCAGCAGCAAGTTCGAGGACATCTACCGGCTGCTGGCCGAGGGCTGCTTCCCGCCCAGCTTCTGCTCCATCAAGAGGAAAAACCTCAAGCGCTACGCCCAGAAGTTCGTCGTCGACGGTGGGGACCCGGGTGGTACCGCGGGACAGCCCGGACGGGGCCTGTCAAAGGAGGGGGAGGGTGGGGTAGGGGGCACAGCGGCAGCGCCTGCCTTGGCCGAGGCCTCCCCCCTGAGGAGAGGCCTCCCCCCTGAGGAAAGGCCTCCCCGAGCAGGCTGGCAAGGCCCAGGGACGCTGCAGCGGTGTGTGGGGACAGTGACCCGCTGGCAGGCAGACAGAGACGTGCCGGCCTCCCCACGCACATGAGGAGAGATAATCCTTCGTCACAGCACAGGGAGGATGGGTGGCTTCTCTGCCCTCTGCAGAGAGGGAGACGTGGGGCGGCTTTATCGTAGCAGAGGATTTTACTCAGCCCTGAGTGCAGAAGAGCAGTCCCTGGGTTTATTTGGGGATGATTCCAGTTTAGCAGCTTCCCAGAGGCGTTACAGAAGATCCCAAGACAACAGTCCCCCTTTGTTGTCTCTCACCTGTTTTTCCCGCTGTAGAAAATGACCCTTTGACTGGGACTGAGTAGCTGAAATGGCTGGGAGAGCACGTCGTGTGCCATTTTAGATAAACCTCTCACATCCGCAGGCGGCTGCCTCTACTATGTGGGACCCAAGAAGGAGGAAAAGCGCGAGGTGATTGTGGATCCTGAACGGAGGCGGCAAGTCTTTCTGGAAAGCCATTTCACCGAAATCGGAAACCATCTGGGCCAGAAAAAGACCGTGCACCGGATTCAGAGCCGGTACTACTGGCTGGGGATTGTGAAGGATGTTGTGGACTGGGTAAGTTGAGAGCATTGATCATGTCAGTGACACCAGTATTTCCCAGGATGTTCAGGCAGCAGTCCCAAGTGAGCAGCTAGAAGAGCCCCGATGCAGGGATGATGTCGTTTCTAGTGCCTGTTGCTTTGAAGCCACACACTAAGTAACTCTGCAGGTGAAACTGTTGGAACGTCCCGAGGCAGCTGGATAGATTGGAGGATGTCTTTCCCCCGAGCGTCAGGAAACCTGCCCAGGTAGGCCTCCTCGTGCAGGGCAGTTTTGGCCGGCGTGGGAATGCGGGATTGTTTCAGATAAGTGTTGCTGAGTCTGGCTTTGAGCAGTCTGGGTTCCTACCAGAGCTGCCCAGTTCCCTAAACTGTTGTAACAGGAGGAGCTCAGTGTTTCCACCGGCTCTCCTCGGCTGCTTTGCCTTACCTGTTTTATTGCCGAAAGTTCCCTGCAGCAGGGCTCTGCAACAGTGTGGTTTGAAGAAGTGTGGTTGCGTTGCATGGTCTGAGCAGCCCACGCTCTTCCAGCATCCTGGGGCTGATGATTTTTCTAGCCAGCAGTAGAAGTTTAAAGTACAATAAATGTTTTCCTAAAAATAGCGTGAGAAATACCTTAGCTACAGGCCATGTTGAGAAAATTGGTTATTGTGTCAGAGAAAGCTGTCGGGTAAGTGTTGTGAAAGGTGAGCTGCATCAGCCTGTTGTGTTTTGTCCTCTCTTTCTCACATCCTGCTGTTTTTATTGGATAGAAGGAAGCTGCTTAGACGTGCTGTCCCTTTCATCCCTTCATAACCTGTCCAGTCTGAATCTGACAGAATTCGTCAGTGTATTTTAAAGTCCTTTGATAACGTCTTTTCCCTTTCCAGATCAAAATGTGTGAAACGTGCCAGAACGCAGAGCACAATAAGAACGTATCGCGGAAAGCAAGGCCTGTCAAAGTGGAGTCACCCTGGGAAGTGCTGGGATTAGACATTCATGGTGAGTGTTTGCGCCTGACAGACAGGCTCTTCAAGGCTTCCACACCAGCTGTCAGGAAGCGTGGCAGACTGACTGCCGCACGCACGCCACTGAAAGCTGCCTGTGGTGAGGAGGTGTGAGGAGGTGCTAAGGAGGCCACGGCAGCCTACCAGGGTGCAACCTGATCCGTGTGGCTGGCTCGGCTCCCTCTCCACACACAATGGGAGTTGTGGGCGGGCGGGCAGGTGTTACTTCCCAGAATTGAGGCTGTGATGGGTGTATTTTTGCTGACAAAGGTCACAGAAGCGTACTGGCCGAATGACATTGCAGTAAAGGAGTCGCCGTCGTTTTCGCAGCGCTTGTTTTGCTGGGCTGGATTTTCAACTTGCCTTGTTTGGCTGATATTACGGCATCACATTGATTTTTCTTGATGCTTGTTTATGCAGGACCTTTTCCTGAGACGAGCCAGAGCAATACACATGTCCTCCTTGTGACCGACTACTTCACTAAGTGGGTTGAAGCTGCTCCTCTGCAGAAGAAAGATCCCTTGTCGGTGGCTAAAGCCCTAGCTACAGTGTTTTACAGGTGAGCTCCTCTGATGTTGGTTACATTGCACCTCTGCAGTGAGATGCAGCATACTGGGTTGCATGTTCCAAAAATACTCAATGTCCACAAGAGCAGGAACTCTCCCTTCTATGGGAGAGACCATGCAGTGCCTCTCAGACGCTCTTTACAAAGTACTTGGGAAGAGCCTGTTACCCTCTTGTTACCAGGGGAGGGAAGAAAGAGGCAGAAGTGGTTCTCTGAGTAGCCCCAAGGCCAAGAGAGCTGGTGCCCCAGTTTTCTGCAGAAGTTTTAAAACTATTCCCTGATCCCTCCTAGAAAGTGGCTATTTTGCATTCGCACCACCACGTGACATTGTCCTTGTGGAAAATGCTTGTGGCCAGTAGAGAATTGCATTCGGATCAAGAAACTTTGCTTGTTTTTCTTGCTGCCTTATTATTCAAAGGCAAACAGGCTTGGCTGTTTTGGAGCAGGTGGAACCAGCAGACCTTTGTCTGCTCTTGGGGAGGTGAGGTCATCCCAGACTCTTTAGCACCAGCTCTACTGGAGGGTCTCCATCACTTTTGTGTCCTGTTTCCCATGAGGATTGAACTCTGGCTCTGCCCTGCAGCTGATGGAGTAAAACCAGTTGTGTCCCCTCTTCTTGTTCAGGTTTGGAGCATCCAAGAACATTTACGCCAGTCAGAGCTGGGACTTCTGTGAGGAGGTAGGTCAGGTGCTGGGTGGTTCAGGGAAAAGCAGCATGACCTTCAGCAGTGGTTTTGGGCAGCAGGTCCCGAAGGCAGAGTTGCAGTGTGCCATTAGTAGGGGGCAAGGAGCTGATGCTGCCTACTCCCTGCCCCAGCCCTGTCGCCAGCAGTAGATGATTTGCCCAGTGCTTCCATCCTGTCAAGGATTTAAGGTTGTGGTTCTGTGATGCAAGTCCTGCAGCCGCACTGCAGCCTCTCCACTCAGAAGGAAAGGTCCTGTGAGGCCATGTCCATGAGATTCCTGCCCTACCCTGGGATTAACCCAGCTTCCCAGTGCTGTGGGAAGCCTCAAGCATGGGAACAGTCATTGCAAAACATTTTCTCAGGCTCTAACTTTTCTGGGGAGCTTTTTCTGCTGAGCAGCATCTCTTGGCACGGGGACAGTGCCATCTCATGCTGTGGGTGCTGCTAGCTGCTGGGGTGCAAACCTGCCTTGTTCTCCCGTGGGCATGACCCCCACCTTTGCAGGTCAGCCGGCATTTATGCGAGCGCTGGAACATCTCACAGATCCTCACTGCTGCAGAGCCCGCAGACTGCACAGGCCTGGACGACCGCAGCGCCGAGGTGCTCAAATCCTCTATCTGCAACGTGGTGAACGAGAAACCCAGTGAGTGGGACACCCACCTCGACCCCGTGCTCTTCGATTTCCGCACCTCAGTCAACTCTGTCACGAAGTACACCCCATTCTTCCTCATGTTCAACAGATACGTGTGCCTCTCGTCCGAGGTAACTTCTCGACAAAGGAGAGTCTCGTAGAAGGTTTGCCACTGGAGCGGTTACAGACTAACACCCAAATATCTGTTACCTTGCAGGTGGATTTTGCCAAGGACTCTAAAGAGCAAGGGGCTAGCTCTGGTAAGGCAGACAGCCTCCCGCCATTCACGGCCGCGGTTCAGGAGCAGCAGAACGCGGTGAAAGAAATTGTAAGTCTTGCGGTGCTTTGAAATCACTCTGCAGCTAAGCCCCGGCAGGGTCCCGTGCACCGGGCTGTGCAGGAGCCGCAGAGTGGATTTGCCCCTACAAGGATCATGCCACAGCGTGCGCCTGCTCAGGCACTTGGAAAGAACCCCTGGCCCCATCTGTCCAGAAGTGCCATCCCACAGCAGTCCTTTGCCTGCAGGCTCTCTCCTGTCACCAAGCTCAGCAGGTAGCTGATGGGCTCGAGCGTGGCAGGGAGGCTGCGTGTCCAGCTGGGAAGGACCAAGGCAGAAGCTAGATAATCACTGCTTGAGAGGAGAGGTGGCCGATGGCACCTTGATGTGTGTCAAGGGCAGCGGGAGCAGAGCCGGACCCTCTGAGCCGGCACCGTTTGGTGCGAAGGGGAAGCTGGTGGTATTGCTGCTCAGAGCTGTGATGAAATATGAGGGACTGGCTTACCCCATCAGGGCTAATGAGAGCTGTGTCCCAGCCTGCCCAGCACTGCCTTGTAATCTGCATCTCAGATCAGCCAAGGGAGTCCCTCCTTACACAGGGACAAAAAGCTTTTAGGGGCATGCTGTGTAATTACGAAGGTTAAAAAGTAACCCTGCCCTATAATGGGAGGAGAGAAACTGGGGAGGTTGAGGCCACCATGACGACTAGTGGCCCAGTGGGCAGAGAGCTGGATTTGGGGAGCAAGGCCAGCATTCAGTTCCTGATTGTCTCTGACGTGCTGGGTGACCTTGGGCCAGTCATTTTGTCTCTCTCTTTCTTGGTTTCCTGACTTGAAAAATTACCTCAGTGTCCTCTATAAAGTGCTTGGTGATCTGTGTGCCGACAAATAATAGACAAGGCTCAAGTGCTTTGTTTGCTCAGTCATTTCTCACACTCGGACAGAGTTATGCTCTGATCCCACCGGGACTCTGATTTTTCTTGCCAGGGAATAGCAGCAGTGAAGCAGGACAGGAGGGAAGAGGCCTGGGAGCTGAGTATGTGGGATCTATTCCCAGCTGATCCCTGTGGCAGCTCAGGCTCGCTAGCTCGGATTCCCCTTTTGAGAAATGGAGATGCCCATCGTGGCACGGGGCAGTGAGAGCTCCGTCTGGGTAACACCAAAGCATCCTGCCTGCTCCGTAAAGACACTTCTGCTGTCCAGGTGGCTGACAATCGCCTGCAGACGGGCCAGGATTGGGGCTGTGATTAACAGGAGGCGATAAGAGTTTCCTTTGGCTCTATGTTACTCCAGCCTAGATCCCTTTCTGCCCTCTACTGATGGAGAACTAACAGCTCCCCTGAGCACAGCCATGAAATCACAGGGTTTTTTTGCAAGGTCTCCTGCTAGTTTGGGGTTGGTGAGAATAAGGCTGGAAAGACCTTGCTTAGTCCCTCCCTTGCCACCCGGGTGTAACCAGCCGTGCTGGTGCTTGCTGGCACGGCCTGGGCTTGCCCAGCTGAGCTCTGCACGCCGCAGCGCCGGCTCTCGCTTGCCAAGCTCGCGTGAGGCGGGTTTTTAAGTTGATTTTTAAGTGGCATCTCAAGGCCCAACCCAAGCAATCTACTTTCCAGGTGGTCGCCAACATGACCACAGCCTACAAACGGGAGCGGAAGAGTGTGAAAAGGAAAAGTCGGGGCCTGCCCTCTCTTGCCTTCAAAGTGGAAGAGAACGTGTTTGGGAGCAACACTGCCAGCTCCCTGAAGAAGCTGAAGAAGGGCCAGTTTGTGTCGTTTCAGATCGAGACGGTCCTGCCGCCTGAGCAGAGCATGTCCGGCGTGAAGAAAACCAGTTAGCCTCTGGGGCTTTTTCGGGGGTCCCGCAGGGCCGGGGACAGGAGCACGAACTGTCCCTGAGGTTTGTGGCCCAGCTGCATGGGGAGTCCAGGGCGCAGACAAGCCTGCTCTGTCCTGGGGAGAAAGGAAGGGGAAGGTTCAGACGAGGGTGTCTATTCAGTCCCTTCCCAGTCCAGGTTTGCCCTTGGACCATCCCGAGGGAAGTGGCACCATCCTCATGGATGCTTCGGCAGTGAGAGACTCGGTCTTGCCAAAAAAGCTTCACCTTGGCTACAGCATGGAAGCTGTTCCCTGGGGAGTAGTTGCGTGGAAGCCCAGGGAGTGATCCAAAATGTAGACCCAGCTTAGCCACGCTGTGGTTTGTTTCCTACAACTTAAAAGTGTCCTCCTCACTGTCCGCCTGAACCGGGAAGAGTCACGCCAGGTCTGACTGCATTCCCGGTGGACGTGGGAATGGCCTGGCGTGAGCTTTTTTTTTTTTTTTTTTTTTTTAAATTTTAAGCACTAATTAGCAGAAATAAAATCACCAGTAGAACGTGATGGTTTTATTTTTGGTTATCCAGGCAGAGAAAAATGAGTTTTTCCTTTGTAACATCACCATTCTGTTCTCTCCGGAAATGGAGTGACCTCCAGGAATCCTGTAGCCTGTTCCTGTGCTGGTGGGGGTTATAGTGGTGTTTTTAAGTCCAGCACTCAAAAAATATAGGAAAACTTTGGGATAATGGCACCGACCAGCCCTTCTGTCACCTATATAGCCCAGCTGGATGCACAGATGCCGGCCAGGGAAGAGCCTGAGCGCTGCCATCCCTCCGGAGCTGCTGTGGGGACTTGAAGGGGAAAAATAATTTATAAGTTGGATTTCTTGAAACTGTATCCCTCTCTGCGTTGGGGGTTAATTTAAAACCCTGGTTGAGCCTTGTTTAGGGGTTAATTTAAAAAAAAAACACCCTGTTGAGTCCCTATTTAGGGGTTAATTTAAAAAAAACCCCAGCGTCGAGCCCTTGTCCTGGTTGGTTTGGGAGCCCAGCCGCCTGTTGTATTTTCTCCCTCTGCTGCGGGAATTGAGTAAACCCAATAAAATAATATAAAAATAATAATAACGAAAATGTTTATTTTTGCAAAAAAAAACCCAAACCCAAAACCAACTTTTTAAGCTGGGGAAAACGCTCGGGCTGCCCTTGCTGGGTCGGGGCAGGGTTTATGCAGGGCGGTAGCGGGGGGGGGGGGGGCGGGTGCCCCGTTAACGGGCGGGCGGGGCCGGGACCGCGCCGCAGCGAGGGGGCGGGGCCGGGAGGGGGTGGGGCCATCTCGAAAGCCACGCCCCCTACCGACCTTGTTCCCGGGACGCGCCGGCGCCGCCGCCGCCGCTGCCGGGCAGGACCGGGCCGATCCTCGCCGTTGCTACCGGTAAGACCCCGTCCGGGTGGGTCGGGAGCGCGTTGCCTTTCGTTCCGCAAAGGGGGAAACCGCGCGTTCTCCCCCCGCCGCCTCCCTTCGCCATGGCGGGCACCGGCGTCTCCCCCGGGAGGAGCAGCTCCTACGGGGGGGAGGCTGGGGACCTTCGGCATCTCCTGCTTTGTAGCTGGGGACACCTTTGCGGGTGGCAGGGAGCTGTGGTGGCTGCCTCCTCCTCCTCCTCCTCCTCCTCCTCCTCCTCCTCCTCCGCCGGGCCGGATCCGCGCAGCTTTGCAGCGGAGGGCAGCACCGAGCACCCTGGGAAGCGTGTCCAGCTCCTCCCTGGCACCGCTGCTCTGCTTTCCCTCCATCCCTCCCTCCCCACCCACCCCAGAACCTCCCAGATCCTTCCCCAGATTGCAGCTTCTGCCCTGTTTTACTCCACCCTTTAGCTTTTTACCCCGCCTGCCCAACCATGGAGCCGCTCTCAGCCCAAAGTGCTGCTTGACCGGTGCTGGGGGCTGCCCTTTTCCCCGTGGTTTGCTTTCGGGTGGCTGCAGAGGTGGCTGCGGTCACGCAGGCTGGAGCGTGGCTGGTACAGGGCATCCTTTGTGCCATGCCTTCCGCTCCGTGCACCGTCACGAGCTGCTTGGCCAGCCCAAATCCGAGGATCGGGTACCTCCCTCGTGCCGACGTGCGGCACCTCTGGGCACGGCCCAGGAGCAGGTGGGCAGCTCGCCCCGTTTCAAAGAAGTCGAGCTTTTCGCCCTTTTCTGCGTCAATTCAAATCCAGCCCCACCATCGCTGTCACCTGTCAGACCCACGGGTGACAGCGAAGGCGGCATCCCGCCCCGGAGCCTCCCTCTCCCGTTGGGATGCAGCTCTGGATTTCCAACCCCTTTTTAATTTCCTCTTGGGATTTTTGTTGTGTCGCTGAATTGCACGCTGGCAGCGCAGCAGGTTTAGTGGGTTACTCTAACATTCAAGAGGGCCGAGGACAGCAAGGTGTGACAGGCTGCTGTACCTATGATTTATTCCTCCTTTGATGAAGGGGGGGGGTCTCTTACAAAGCTGAGCTGCTCTCCCTTCCGCTTTCATGTGGGTTTGAGCGCTCGGTTTCAGCTTTGTCCGGGGAAAGGTGAGGAGGGACTCTCAGGTCATGAATGTCTGAGTTTAACACCTACACATCTCTGTACCGCAGGACACGTGGGCTACTCACGTGTCCCAGCGTAGCCCAGTTGCCAGGGACCTCGTGGCCCCCCAGCCACCACAGCAAGGGGGGGGTCGAAGATTCCCACCGAGATGTGCAGATTTCTGCTGAGGGATTCAGGGTGGGTGGAGGCATCTGGGAGCGAATTTTGTCTTCATTTGTGGGTTCTCATTTTATGAAATGTCTTGGAGCATATACAGGAGGGGAGGAGGGAGTAGATAGTGGCATCTGGGGTCAGGACGGGCTGGTGGGGAGCTGGCACAGTTGTCCCCCTATCCTGCTTCCCTTTCTCCACCATGTCTCCAGGGCAAATAACAACTCTGTCCCCTTCTTCTTGTCCTGCAGCTGAGGCGAACACGACCATGTCCTCCCTGTACTAGGGCTGCCCCCCACAGCCTTGGTGACCCCCCAGACTGGCATCAAGGATGCGTGCCTGGAAGGCGGTGGCCAGCACACTGGCGCTCAGCGGGGCCGATGTGGTGGTCACCACCCTGCTCTACACCCACGGCCGGGGTGGCCGGGATATCCTGCAGGACCTGCGGCACTTCAACATCTTCAACTCGCTGCTGGACATCTGGGGGGGCTGCCTCTACCGCAGCTGTGTCCTGCTGGGGGCTGCCATCGGGGTGGCCACCAACACGGCTTATGGCCCCCGGCGCCTCAGGGCATCGCGGACCTTCATTGCCATCGTCTGCCTCCTCATGGGCATCTACATGATGGTGAAGTTGCTGCTCTATTCGGAGGTGCGGAGGACCATCAGGGACCCCTGGTTCTGGGGGCTTTTTGCCTGGACCTACGTGGCGCTGGCGGCCACCTTCGGGCTGTGGCAGCTGCTGGCCTGTGTCACCTCCTCCCGTGAGGCGCTGGGGCCTGCCTCTGAGTCCCGTGCTGAGGCGGAGGAGAGCTGCGATGGCGGTGCCCCACGGGACAAGCGAGAGGAGGCGGCGGGTCCCACCATCCATAAGCTGCTGTCCTACACCAAACCGGATGCCTTCTTCCTGGGCATCGCCTCCTTCTTCCTCCTTGTGGCCGCACTGGGTGAGTGAAGGGACCTGGGCAGGCCATGGTGTGCTACCATCCTCACCGGGAGGGAAGAAGCCATGGGGGGGGGGTGGGACTTGGCAGCACCCCAGGCTTGTGTTTTTGGGGGTGCTGGGTGGCACATCCTGCATGGGCTGGGTAAAAAAATGCAGTTCAGCAAAAAAAATGCAATAGGGGTAAAATACACTGGGAAATTAAACATCCCCACATGCCACTATGGGCTGCACCTCCTGAGACATTTCATGCAATGGCCAAGTATCTCCATGGTGTCCATGGGCCATCACTGTTGAAAATACAGATCCTGTGCGGTGAGGCTGAAACCCCTTGTCCTGTGCTTGTCTGGCAGGAGAGACCTTCCTGCCCTACTACACAGGGCTGGCCATTGATGGCATCGTGGTGCAGAAGAGCATGGACCGCTTCTCCATGGCGGTGCTGGTCATGTCGCTGCTCGCCATAGGAAGGTAATCGCAGGGGCTGCTTTTGGCCCTGGTGAGGATGAGTTTGGAGTTTTCCCGCAGGAGCTCACGGTGGCAGTGGGCATGGGCTGTCTTACCTGCAGTCGCTCCACTGGGTCCCTGCCAGACCCCAGGGACGTGCTTTGATTTCTCTGTGCTGTCACAGTGCAGAGAGGCCATGGTGGCACTCACGAGGCCATTGCGTAGCTCTCCACATCCATCTGCTGGTGGTGCAGGAGCAGGAGCGGACACAGGGAATGGGCTCCCTAGGGAACGCTGTCCCAGCAGTGCTACGTCCCCTCCTGAAGCTTGTCACTACTAGGGTTAGGACCAGCTGCCCCCGTGCTGGTAGTGCCCAGAAGAGATATGGGCTGGATTAGCCATACCTTCCCAGGGTGGAAAGTGATACCAGCACAGCATTGCCCAGGCCTGGGCATCGGGGTGTTTGTGTTGCTGAGGAGCGGGTTTCGTGTCCATTGGTCTATAACGTTTCTTATCTGCAATTAGCTCATTTGCCGCAGGTATCCGGGGCGGCGTTTTTACGCTCATATTTGCAAGACTGAACATTCGCCTTCGCAACTGCCTCTTCAGGTCGCTGGTGTCTCAGGAGATGAGTTTCTTTGATGAGAATCGCACAGGTTGGTTCCTCTTTCCCCCGGATTTGTCCTAATCCCTCTATCCCATCCTGGTATTTTTTTTCCCCATGGTTTGCCCTACCGTAGCAGACTGGGGGCAGCCACAGATGGCACTCCAGTGCTCGTGTTTAGAAACAGGGGCAAAAAGCTCTTCCCTTTTGGGTGCCTCCCACTGTGGGGTTGGGACAGGATTCCCCAGCACTTTGGGGCTGTCCTATTGCCACTGATCAGCCTGACATTCAGCAGTCCCAGGGCTGACATGCTCATCTCCGGTCATCCCCAAAACACCTACTTTCCTCCTCCTCTGCCTGCTGATCGGCCAGTCTCCAGCTCTGCTCCAGGCATGAGAAATCTCAGATGTGTGCAGCTTGCTGGGCATGCTTGTGGCTTTCTCTGCTCGCCATTCAGTCCTGTCACAGTCTGTGCCACTCCGGTGTGGTCCCAGCCCGCTGTAACTTCTTCCACATTTAATTTCTTCTTGGTGGTATTTTTAGTTTTGAGGCTGTTGCCACATTTAGCAATCACTGCACGATGCCCTGGTAGCTGAGGACACCAGAGATGTTATTGTAAGTGGGATACGGGTAACCCTGGACTTACACAAAAGCATGGGAATTCAGCTGGGCTCAAACACGGGCCAAGTGTTTAGGAATTCAGGGTGATGTTTGTTGGCTGTAACGTTCAGCTGGACCCAGGTCCTCAGGGCCACATGGGTCAGCTCCAGGCTGCAAGGCACACGGCTAAACCCAAACAGTGTAAAGTGCTGCAACAGCCCTTCGCTGTCCTGCAGCCATCCATGGTGACCCAGGGATGTAGCCTGTGCCTTCAGGTGCATTTCATGTCCCTTGTACATGCAGCAATTCGAGCTCCTCTGTTTTGCTTCACATCCACAGCGGTGGAGACTCACCCCCCTTCCATGCCACCTTTCAGACTCCCAGCAAGGGGCTGCATTTATTGGGGAGCTCCATTTGGCCCCTGGCATGAGACACGGGATGCAGCTAGGCAGTGACCTGCTGTGGTGACATGTCCCTGCTCTCCCCTTCCCCAACCCCTCATCGCTGCAGGGGATGTCATCTCCCGCCTGACGTCGGACACAACCATCGTGAGCGACCTGGTGTCCCAGAACATCAACATCTTCCTGCGCAACGTGGTGAAGGCTACAGGGGTGATCTTCTTCATGTTCAGCCTCTCTTGGAAGCTCTCGCTCGTCACCTTCATGGGCTTCCCCATCATCATGCTGGTCTCTGATGTCTACGGGAAGTACTACAAGGTAAGCAGGAGTGGCTGGCATGGCCATGGTATGCCATAATGCTGGGCTGTTCCCCTTGTGAAGCCATCATGGAGATTCTGGGTGGCCTTGGAGCTGGTGGGACTGATGCTTGGGTGCTTTGCTGCCGGCATTGGGGGCAGGAAAGCAGTATTAAACCTGTGTGGGCAGATAAGCATAGCCTCAGCTCTTGCCTTCCTTCGTGTTCAGGAGCGGAAGCATCTCAGGTCTGACAGGAGAGGTAGCTTGGCTGTGGGATGTCATGTATGTGCCTGCCTGTCCTCATGCAAACTGTCCTTTCCCTTTGGAGTGACTCAGATGGGGGTTAAACCCAGTGCCGAGCTTCCTCCCTCTGCCTGGGGTTCGCGTGGGCCAAGGGCCATGCCCTGCAGCTAATACCATGTCCTATGGACCATGTGAGTCCTGCACTGCTGCTCCCCACTTCAGTTATTGGAGCTTTCCACTGTGCCGGGGACATGGTGTGCATGGGTGCTGCTGAAGCTGGGTCCTTGGGCACTGCCTCCCCTGGCTATGGCTCCTCCTGCAGGTCAGGCGTTTGTGGGAGGAGTGGGGCTGCCCTTGGTCTCCAGACCTGTCCCTGACTTGAAAACTCCTGTAAGGGCTCCTGGGCCAAGCTGACCCTGTCTGATCAGGGCACCGGGAACAGCGGCTCTGCTGCAGGCTTCCCAAGTGGCCCTGGGCACTGCACTTCACCTCCTGCAGCCCAGATCCCTCCTTGGGGACAGCACAACGAATCCATTCCTCTCCTGGCACAGGGCCCCAGGCTGTTCTGAGGTGTGGGATATATCCCAGTGCTCAGCCTTGTTGCCTGTTGCCTTGGAAAATGTCACTGTGCCTTCTTTTCCCAAGCCCAGGGTGTGCGGGGAGAGGTGCCATGGGCAGCCCAGCACCTGCTGAGCCCCCTCTGCCTCCCCCTGCTCCCCGCAGAAGCTCTCCAAGGATGTGCAGAACGCCCTGGCCAAGGCCAACAACACCGCCGAGGAGACCATCTCCGCCATGAAGACCGTCCGCAGTTTTGCCAACGAGGAGGCGGAGGCGAACGTGTACTGGCAGAAGCTGCAGCAGGTGTACAAACTCAACAAGCGGGAGGCCATGGCTTACACCTATTACGTCTGGTCCAGCGGGGTAGGTGGCCGGTGCCAGAGCTTCCCTACGCGGGGCTGGGGACAGACAGGGGGACATTGCTTCAGATCCCAAAAATGCACGTGGGGCGATGCACGTGCTTCTCCTCCGCTTCCGTGGAGCTTTGCGGGGCAAGCCCAGCCTTGACGTCTGCTGCCAGTAATCCTCTGTCTCTCTTGATTATTAATTTTTTTCACTCATCAAAAAATTATCTTCCGTTCCCCCTTTGGGCAGCGCTGCATCGTGTCACTGAACAGTCTGTTTTCTCTATTGCAAATAAGAATATAATTGATAAGCGCTCAAGGTCGTGGAAAACCCCGTGTTTCTGTGTTGCTGCATTGCGTGCCTGTGCCAGCTCATCTCCGGGGCTCCGGCTGGGAAACAGCCGCGGCGTTGGTTGAGCTTCTGCTCAGAAACGGAGATTTTCTGTGTGTGGGTGGTGGCAGGGGGAGGCTGCTGGGGTTTGGGTTTTCTTGCGTGGGTTTTTTTTGGGTTTTTTGGTTTGTTTTTTTTTTCCAAAATGCTTTTTCATCATTCAAGACCAGATGGTTTGGGGCTTCTCCTGCGTTGGCTGGTGACTAAGGCTGTGCAAAACCTTCACGTGAGGCTGCCCTCATCTCTGCACATTCAAGGATCTAAGTAGCCTCTGGTGAAGGGTTTGTAAATTATGGTGCCCTCGTGCAGCTGTGGGAGACTTTATGGCTTCCCAAGTCTGGAAACAAAATCACAGCATTTTTAACATTGTTCCTGAGCTCCCAGGTGAAGCCTTAGCATTAAGTGGGTCAGCACAGATCCCAATGAGTCAAAGAAGGCAAAAACCCTCAAAAACTGCTCCTGCTGGGGCTCACATAGAAAGAAGCTGATGGATTTAGCACAGTCCTGGTAGAGTCTTTCTTGGAGGGAAGGCAGGATCTTGAGGTCAGATTGTGGCAGAGCAATAGAAGAGGATTTTTTTTTTTTCTCTCCAGTATTTTTGTCTGTGTGAATTTACAGCCTGTCCTGCAGGTGTCACACAGAGCACCAGGGCATCACCGCTTTTCTGAGCACCCAGGCAGCGTGGAACAAAACTGGCTGAATAAAGGCAGGGGCTGGTATTTTTCATATCAGAGCTGATCTGTCTCCTTTCTGGAGTAGGTGGTACCCCCCACACTGATTTCAGGCAAGAGCTAAGGTTATGCTTCAGGGACCTGTAGATGCAAGGAGGATTTTTTGTATTAACTCTTGGCTTGATTTTGTGCTCTAAATTAAAATGTGTCACACATATAACAGAAAGTTTATTTTGGTGGGGAGGTGACTGCCTGCGTTGGATAATTTGAGCATAGATTATTACACTTGAGGATGTTAGTCCAAGAGAAAAGTTCATGAGAAGCTCTGTTATTTCAGATAAATTCTCCCTCCTTGGCTGTTGCCCCTCTGGACTTCCATTTTGTTGAAAGGTGCCAGCCCAGCTCCTTAAATCAGCCCGTGTACTTGAGTTATTTTTCCCTTCTTATATCCATGCTCGCTGCTAGGGCTGTCAGCTGTGTGCTCTCAGGGATGCTCAGTTCAGGGCTCAAAGAATAAATGTCAGCACGTGAATTGTGGGCTGTATGTGAGTAATTACAAATGCACCAAATATCAGTTGTCCTTTCTGATTTTGGGGTGTTTTCTTGCTTTCAGCTGACCCTCCTGGTGGTCCAGGTCAGCATCCTTTACTACGGTGGGCACCTCGTGATCTCAGGGCAAATGACAAGTGGAAATCTCATATCCTTCATCATTTACGAGTTTGTTTTAGGAGACTGTATGGAGGTGAGTCTGTTTTATCCTTCTGGGCTACCCCACATCAAGATGATATTTGTCTTCCAGAAGGCCGCAGGGCAGTCGCAGGGCTAGATCCAGTCTTAACTTCCCTGCAATGCATTTCCTCGACGCTGTGGCTTTACCCACCGGTGGGGTGATGCTCCCCTCCCCCTTCTGCTCCCCACTCCCCTCCTGATGTGGCCTCACAACCTGAACGCACCCAAAGCAGCTTCTCGCTTCTCCCCTGATCAGGCAATCGGGACCAAAGGGGTCAGTCTGGCCCCGCTGAAGGGCAGAGTCCTGGCTCTCTCCCAAGCACGATTCCTGGCATGAAGGATGCAGGGATTACGAAGCTGCCTGTTAAATTTCAGGCTTCATTAAAAACTTAATTATATTACTTTTTTTTTTTTTTTTTCTTTTCCCCTGGAATAGGCTGCAAGCTGCTGCGTTGGCAGCGCGTTAGCAAGATGAGATTGTGGGTGGGATGGTAGAGCCCACCCAGGGCTGCCTTTCCCTTGCAAAGGCGTAAGCTTGGCTAATTGAGGCAGAAATGATCAAGTTGAGGTTTCCTCGCAGCCAAGTGTGGTTTCGGCAGCGCTTCAGCCTTTGTGCAGCGGCAGAGCAGAGCTGGAGGCAGCGTGCCCAGCTCTCACCATCTGTTCAGATGGCTTGCCATCTGGTGATGGTGATGTTTCCAGGCTGTGGTTTTGGTGTGAGTTTGGTTTGGTTTGGGGTTTTTTGTCCCTCCTGGTGGGAGGGGCAGTTGCGGTGGAAGCTGTTCTGCAGCTCTGGGCTTAATATTGAAAAGAGCCGACATGATGGGGGTTTATTCCAGGGAAGCTGGTGTCAGGGTGCAGCAGCTGTAGTTGGGAAAGCACAATGGTAAGTCCACTGGGACCATATCCCAGCAGGGAACAGCCATATCAGCTGCCAAATGGTTGTCCTGAAAGGTCGAGCCTGGAGCTGCTCTACCTTTGAGACATGTGTGCCAGGGAACGAGCTGGCTGCCCTTGGGTGTGATGTGCTGCCTTGCACAGACTTAGTTCAGCCATTGGGTTGGGGAGCTGCTGGTGTTGAGCAAAGAGAGAGAGGTGGAGGATTCTGGTAGAAGCTTGGGTCATGTATCTCCTGGTGCGTGTTTTCTCTTCCCAATCCATCTGTGTCCTTCTTCTGTTCCTATCTGGGCCTACCCATCCACAAACCCCTTTAGATGCCCTTTCCCTGGATGTGTCTGTATACCCCCTCTGTACACTGCACAGGGGGAAAAAGCTTTCTTTTTCTGTATCTGATGACTGTAGTTAATGTCAGATAATAGACTTGAGAATGCTTCAACCATTGTCCTTACAAGTCACACCAATTGCCTTTTCCATTGCATGGGAAGGTCTCACTATTGCCTTTTCCCTTTCAGTCAGTCGGCTCCGTCTACAGTGGCCTGATGCAGGGAGTGGGAGCTGCCGAGAAGGTGTTCGAGTTCATCGACCGCAAGCCAACGATGGTGAACGACGGGTCCCTGGCCCCAGACCACGTGGACGGGAAGGTGGAGTTCAGAAACGTGACGTTTTCCTACCGCACTCGCTCTGCCACACAGGTCCTCCAGGTGAGCCCCATGGGCGCAGAGCGCTCCCCACCACGAGGCATCACGCGCTGCTTCTCCATCACGGCAATAACCGATCCCCAGCCCACAGGAGACGTCAGCTGCCCTTTTGGAGATGCATAAAAGCAGGCTCGACAGCACGCTGGAAAACAGATTATAAGGAACAGCGGGTGTTTAGGGCCGGCCTTCCTTACAAGGAATGAGATTTTATTAATAAAGCCCTTGTTCCCCGCTCAGGCATTAAACATGTCAGCGTGGTACAGGGCTTTGTGCCAAGCTGTCTCAGACTGTTTCCATGGGAGAGGGGCTGGGGTCACGGGGCAGGGGGAGGCAGCAAAGAGGTTAGTTTGCTTTGCCGTTTTTAGAGGTCCTGCTACATCAGCAGGCAAATTTGAAGCAATTTTGGAGGCATCTTGTTTCCTCAGAGCCAGGAGACATGGCTGATGTGGCATATCACCAAGGTGGAGGGTCACTGTGGCTGGATTTTGGCTACCTTTCTTGCATAGTGCCTGAGCCACTGCCCTGGGACCCTGGGAAAAGCCAGGACCTGAGCGTGCTCTCCTGTCCATGTTGCAGAATGTGTCCTTCACCCTGCACCCTGGCAAAGTGACAGCGCTGGTGGGTCCTTCGGGGAGCGGGAAGAGCTCCTGTGTCAACATCCTGGAGAACTTCTACCCTCTGCAAGATGGGCAGGTGCTGCTGGACGGGCGTCCCATTAACATGTACGATCACAAGTACCTGCACTCAGTGGTACGAGCGACTGTATGTGTATTCTCGCTATCGCCTGCCGTGATCAGAGGGGATGGATGGTAGTGTTGCATGTTGCTTTGGATTTGATCTGGCAGCTTCTGAAATGTCCAGGAAACTGGGGGCTGGAGGTGGTCCAGGAAATAAATTCAGATAATCTGTGGGGGCGTAAGGGAAAGGGATGGAGAGTGGTTTCGTGGGGAGGGGGAAGTCTTCGGAAAACAAAACAAGAAACATGTTTTGTTTTGTATTTTTTGGCCAATGCAGTAGAAATATGTTTTTAGTTGCTGGATTAATTATTTTCTAAATTGCATTTGGGAAAAAAAAAGTGTGTTTTGCATTCCTCCAACACTTCCTACCTTAAGATCCTAAAGTAAATCTCAGCTAATGGGGAGTTAAATCTCTCGGGATCCTGGCACCAGCTGGAGCACCAGAGCGGCTGGGTGGTTTGCCCAGGAGAGGGGTCTGGGCCCCTCGGCTCTCGTCTGTGTGTCAGCACAGATCAGCCTTCATCTCCTCTGCAAGTAACTGCCTTCTTTGTTTGCCCCCAAAGCAAATGGCCTCACCAGTCAGCAGGAAAACCTGAAAACAATTGATCAGAGACAGGCTGGAAAGCCAAAGTCAGTGTGACTAATTTACATTCCCTGCCTGTACTGAGCGAAAATTAAAAGACAAGCTAGTCTTTCAGTTTAGAAAGCTTGGTGTGGTATTAGGAGCATGGGGAGAAGTCAATTAAAATATGACCATTTCCCGCTGGCTCTCTTCATGCCCAGTTCTGAGCAATAATTTGGAGTGTTCAATTTATTTCAATTTTGAGTGTTTGACAAAGCAGGCTGAATTTGAGAGTGAGCAACAACGGCTGTAAGGTAGGACAGGGAGGCTGTTGCTAAGCAATTAAGGAATTGCAGCAATGTCCCTAACTTGCTAATTTTGGATTAAACATGCAGGAGGGCTCATTCACATGGCCTGAGCATGAATACTGGCCTTGAATGGAAAATCGGCAACACCGTAGGAGAAGGTCTCTCCAGCCTGCCTTGTCCCAGCAACTGGTTTGCCATTTTGGGAAGAGCAAACAGTGATGGGAATGACAAGTCTGGGGCAAAACCACAGCAGGGTCTTGGAGAGGGGGAAGCCCATCCTAGATGTCAACCTACCAGCCTTGCATCAGGTTTCTTTCCTGAGAAATGGCTTCCCAGCAGAGGATGCAAACTGGTCTGGCGCTGCCACTGGGCACCCCATCGTTAGCATCCTCACCGGAAGCTCATGTTGAGGAACTTCTTTTCTTGGTTTAATGGTGAGGCTCTGCCCACTTGAGTCCTTACCCAGCAGGAACAAATGCCGATGACCTGAGATGCCAACCAGAAATTCTGCTCCCAACCGCCTGCTCTTCCCTTCCTTTCTGCAGATCTCCCTGGTGAGCCAAGAGCCGGTGCTGTTCGCCCGCTCTATTGCGGATAATATTTCTTACGGCTTAACTTCAGCCTCCTTCGAGTCGGTTGTTCAGGCTGCCCAGAAGGCCAACGCACATGCCTTCATCACGGAGTTACAAGATGGATACCACACAGGTACCAAAATCCCTCCATTTGCTCTTGAAAGCATGTTGTGCTTTGGTTGCAAAGCAGAAGCGTTTACCTGCTCTTTGCTTCAAAGCACGACACCATCCTGGTGCTGCTGGCTGGGAGCTGAACTTGATGGCAGCTCTTGGTTTTTATTTTGACCTCTTCCTCTCTCCCTTGACCCAACAGAGGCAGGTGAAAAAGGAGCCCAACTCTCAGGTGGCCAGAAGCAGAGAGTGGCAATTGCCAGGGCCTTGATCCGAACTCCCCCCATCCTAATCCTGGATGAAGCCACGAGTGCGCTGGATGCAGAGAGCGAACATGCGGTGAGTAACTGACTTGGGTGTTTGTGCCAAAGAGACAATCTGGGTTTGGAAGAAAGACTGTAGCTCCAATTTCCAGCCCGTGGAAAGGCTTAGTCTTGTCAAGTTTAGTCTTGACATGATGCAATCAGAGGTTTGGGTAAGATGCTAATTCCTGAGCAGGAATTTGCTTTCCAACACTGCTGTAGCCACCAAGAAGGGAGTAATCCTGTGCTCACAGCAGCTGGCACCTGGCAAACCTCATGAGATAGGGATCTCTGCTGATTTTTAAAATGTGAAAAGTGTTTATTGGCATGCAGCAGCACTGTGCAGCCTTTTAGGACAGGATATGGAGGAAAAACCTAAAAAATGGTACTGCAGCAGGCAGAGCAGGACTGCCTGAGCTAAAATCCCAGCTGAGGCACCAAAGAAACCACACTGGCAGGAAAGGCCCTGAGCTTCCTGGGAAATGAGCTGGGTTTATCTGGCTGGGATATCACGACCAAACAGCTCTACCAGTAGCAGATCGGCCTCGCTGGTTTAATGACATGAGGGAAAGCTAGCTCAAGGTTGAGGTGTGAGGACACATCTCATGGTCCTGGAGATGTGGGGCAGCATGAGCATCTGACCTTGGAGCAGCTTGTGGGCTTGCAGGTCCTCAGCCATGTGTGTGGTATCCGATGCCAGCCAGGGGTTAGTTTTGGCTAGCCAGGGGTGTCAGTGTGACATGTGGCCTGGTGGCCATCTGCCTGCCTTTAGACCTTAGTGCTGCTGTCTGTCCCTTGGCTAGCAAACAACACTCTTGCTCTGCCTTGATACACCCAGGAGATAGCCCCGCTCTTCTGAGCAGCTGCATTTACCAGGTATTGGCTTCCTGCAGTCCATGCCAACACCACATGGCCTCCAAATTTGTGGTCCAGCTCTAACAAGAACCCAGCTGGCAGGATCAGACCTGTGTGCATACCGCGCCTGCAGGCTGGCTGGACTGAGACAGTCTTTTGGGCTGCACGGTGAGAACCGGGAGCTTGGATGGACGTGCTGGAGCTGGTAGTGCTGCAGGGAGTCTTGTGTCCTCTGCGTAGCCAGAGGAGAGCAAACCTCCTGTCCAGGGGTCTCTTAACAGAATCACAGAATCTTCATGGTTGGAAGGGACCTTTGAGATCATCGAGTCCAACCACAAAAAAAAAAAAAAAGAACAAAACCCAAACACCAAACAGACACAAACCAACAATCTCGGGCACTAGAGCATGCCCTGAAGTGCCACATCTACATGTTTCTTAAATACCTCCAGGGATGGCGACTCCACCACCTCCCTGGGCAGGCTGTTCCAGTGCCTGACCACTCTCTCAGTAAAGTAATTCTTCCTAATATTCCTAATTAACACAGAGCCAGAAAGCTGCTGTTCTCCATTCTAAAGCGGAGCCGGTGATGCTCGGGCGCTAACGTCTTTTCCTCCCGCACAGATTCAGCAGGCGATTTACGGCGACTTGCAGAACCACACAGTGCTTGTCATAGCCCACAGACTGAGCACTGTCGAGAAGGCACACAACATCATTGTGCTGGACAAGGGCCGCGTGGTGCAGCAGGGCTCGCACAAGGAGCTGATGGAAGAAGGAGGCCTTTATTCCAAGCTGGTGCAGAGACAGATCCTGGGGCTGGAGGGGGGCGGCGCGGACAGTCGCCAACCCCCAGCCCGGGGGGATTCAGCGAAGGCTCCCGGAGGGCTGGAGGAAGAGTTCAGGATAGACCATTCCCTGCCGGCCGTGGCACAGGACGATTACAACACCACGGCTCACAAGTGAGAGCGGCGAGGGCCGGCGCTTGGGAGGCTCGCTGGGACGCCGAGGCAGGAGGCGGCTTGCCTTGCCGATGGGCTCGCGTGCTGCAGAACGACGGCCACTTGCTCACCCCGCGCGCACCACACACCCGTGCACACACACACAAACACACACGCACACACACACACACACTATAGAGCTTCCTGCATTACGGTCCGGCGGGCAAGTGCCAGCTGGTTAAAAAGGGAAATGGATTTATTCAATTTATTCAAGGGAGTTGGGTCTTTAGCAATTCCCAGTGTTTCTACTGGGTTTCTTTTCTTACTACCAGTAATTCCTCTCTGGGACTTTTCTCCCACAGATATGCATGTGTAACTGCTATTAACTGTAATGGATGTTAAATGCATGCATGGAGGGGAAGATTGAAAATCCCCTTTGGGAATTTCAGGGGGTGGCTTTTGTGGCTGGATAGAAAAACAGTGACCATCAAACGAGATCCTGCTCCCGCTATCAATCTATGGGGTCAATCCAAAGCCTGCCGAAGTCTGTAGGGATCTCCCTGTGGCTTCGGTGAAAACTGGATCGCTCCCGTGGGGCTGAACGCCGGGAGAGTTTTGCACTGAGTGCCTGCAGGCTCAGGCTCACAACCATTGCTGCTGAGCTTGTACCACGTAGTAACCATCCTTGCTGGACCGAGCCAGGGGACCGCGAGGCAGCTGTTGCTTTCAGATTTGCTCTTGGTTGCTTGGTGGGTGTTTGTTTTTAAGGATGAAACATTTTACCATAATTTGGTTAAGTTTGGGGTTTAGTGTTTTTTTGATTTGGGTTTGCTTTTTTTTGTTTGTGTTTTTTGTTTTTTTTTAATGATATTTGTGTGCACTGTGCAATGTCTGTCTGGCTCCAGCATCCACTGAAAACTGCTCTTTTATTTCAGAATTTTTTTAACTCTCAATCCCGGTGCTGCTTTGGAAAAAAAAAAACCACACCACAAAACACTACTAAAGACAGGCATAAAATACTAAAAGACAGCACTTTATAAATCCCACCAAAGCTTTGTTCAGCTTCAGGCCATGCTAGTGACTTCACTGCATGGGAAGTCCATACAGTCACTTTCCTTGAAGTCTGACTTCAGCTGCCTGAACTTTAAAATGTGTTTCTTTGAATGTTATTTATTAACTCACTTTTAGTATGAGGAAGGGAAAGAAATAGATTGCTCCTAGCCCTTTTGGGTAATGGCTCTGGCTTAGTAGCGTTATCCTGCCGTAGACTGGTGAAGAAACCTATGCAGCCAGGCAGGTGCTGTTAAAAAAAATAGCATTTATATGGGGAAGGTTGACTTCAGACTGTGCATAGTTAAGAAATTATCTCAAGCACTTTAGCTCTCATGTTTTCCAATATTTGAATGCTGCTGTGTTTTACTTTTCAGCAGGTTTGCATTTTTGTTGTTGCCAATGTTTTGTTTTCGTTTCGTGATGTTTTACAAACTCTTTAGTGTCCTTGAGGAGGGATGCTCAAAAAATAAAATACTACCTCTGCCACTCAACATGGAGCCAATCTAGTGGGGGGGGGTGGTGTTTTTTGCATTCAGGGTTTTTAAGGTAATGTTCGTCTGAGATGATGGTTGAATACATCTGCACACTGCACATGTTCTGGCTCCCTTGCGGGGAATGACAAGAAGAGCCTACGGAGAATTAGGTATGTAAAAGCCTTCAGCCCCTGATAATGGCAGCGAGCCATAGCAGTAGGTATAACCTGTTTAAGAACTTGTTTTCATCCCAAATGGGATCCGGTAGTCAGTCCTGCAGGAAAGGGCAGGCAGTCCAACCCGTTCTCAAAGCACAGTCCTTCGTGACTGGAATCTTCAGCTGCTTGCTTTTGGGATATGATAAAAATCTGTGCCTTGGAAGAACGACAGCTCCTTTGTCTTATCTCCCTCCACTTAGGAAACCTCCGTTGTGCTCTGAACTCCTCAGTTCACCACTTCAGTAAATAGCCAGTACATTCCTGCTCGATCAAAATTCGCACTGTGGGTATGAAGAGGTTGAGGGTTCCACCCAGCGCTGGAGGGCAAGTGATTATTTCTGGATTTTTATCAGTACCTGTGAGCAGAATGTGGCCAGCGGTTCATAGAAGTGGAATTAATTTCTGCTTAATTGAAAAACCAGGGGAAAAAAAATTGGGTTACGTGGGAACTAGGGAAGCCGACTCACCCTGGGAAGCGCTGGTAGGACAATGCTCGTTAGTACAAGAGATGCCAGAAAAGAGAATTTGATCATATCGTGTGTGTCCCTCCCCTGCAAAAAAGGGGAATTGGAGGATACGGTCGGATTAGTTTTATTGCAAAGACTACAGTGAATTTCAGGAAGGGAGCCCTGCTTCCCAAGCCTGTTGTGATGATAATCCCAGCATCGTCCTCCCAGATCAGGTCCAAACAGCTGGAACTGAAATGGCACATTGGAAACGGCAGATTGTCTCTGCTGGTGGCACCACTCCAAGCCGATAACAGGGACTGGCTTTGTTCATTGCCACAGGTGCTGAATTCTCTCTTTTGCATCCAGATAACTCGAGGCTACTTTTCCACTGAGCCTTACATCTCGTGGCTTGAAAAAGCCCTTTCATTGTGCTGTTGGTGTGTGACAAGTGGATCTGCCCGTATGCTAATGCCACGAGGGTTTTCTTATGGCCTGGTGGGAGGTGCACACACCATCGGGGATCCAGCAGCGTTCATCTAATGCAGATAGTTCTGCTGGCCCAGTACAATCCCTGAGACTGTACAGAAAATCCTGCTTTTCAAAATCATTCCAACTATGACTTCTTTTCGAAGTGAAAAGCGGGGTCAGGGAGGCCCGTTAGCGGATCTAAGCCTGGCAGTGAAGATGAGCTTAACCCAGTGCGGCAGTGGGCATTGCTCCAGTGCTGGAATACGAGCCAACTCCTGGAGCTGCCGCGTCCCTTGGGCTGCGCTGCCCATGGGCAGCCTCTGTTTTTTCAGGCTATTCTCCTGGGAACGAGGCCACTGTTCCCTCTGAAACCCTGAATTGTTGTATTTTGTGGCTGTGGGTTTGCCCAGAGTTGACATTTACACGGGAACGTGAACAAGATCTGTTCAGGAGCTTCTCAGTTAACAGCCGTGCAGATAAAAAGTTTCCTCTCCTCAAAAGGAAGAGTCTTCTCTGCAGGGAACTCAGATGGGTTTATCTGAAACCTTAACTCAGGGAGCACAGCTTGAAGACTGTCATGGCAGAGCTGGAAGCAGTCAGGCGTTTGGAAGCACAACTGATTACAAAGGTTGACTGTATATTCCAGAGCAGGTTGTTCTCCTCACTATTAATAAGCTCTAACCATTCCTTGTAATAGTTATAACCACAGCTTTATTTGATTTAAATGCTGGAGAACCCTACCCAAGATGACGTGCAAGAGTAGATCCTATAGTCCTGGTGATTCCTCAAGGACACGTATTTACCTCCTTTGCGCAGACGAGGTATGTGGCTGACTGACCCAGTAAATGAGAACTCAGTGTAATGGAAAAAACACAGCTGTGTTTATTCCAACAACTTGTCTCCCAGTATACCAAACTCTGCCTGAATAAGCAACTGTGTGTGTTTCGGTGGCTGCGCTTTCTAGGCCTTCAGCAGGTCTGGAAATACCACAAGCAAATAGACAGAGTGCTTCTAGCTCAGGTTCAGAGAAGCATCTTAGTCTGGGGAGGAAAACCAGCATCTGCCTTTTCTACTCCAGCTTCACTGTGAGCTTAAGGCAAAGAAAATATCTGCAGGTACATAAACCTGCTCCCCTTCCCACGCCTGAGGCTCCCTGAAAGAAAGGAGAGAAGTACCAACAATTAATTCTTGCTCTCTCAAACAGCAGGACCACTGTTTCTTGCCCAGGATTTTGAATATGCAGGTCATTTTCATGTGTGAAGGAATCTAGATTATGAAATCTAAATAGACTGTGATTAATATATAGAAGGAAATTAAATTGCAAATAAGCCTAAAACTTATCTGTCCATTGAGCAACCAGGCTAATAAGGGTTAATAAACGCCAAAGATTAGACTTGCAAATTCAGCCTCTATGTAACCAACCAGTTTTTCCAGGAAAAGAAATGAAGTTGTTGTGAAGGTGACTTGCAAAATATGTCTAAATCTAATAAATATGCATGGGTACAGTGCTACTGACCGTAAAAGGATATGAGGTGACAGAAGGAAATCCAGGATCAAGTCTAAAAAGAAAAAAAAAAAAAAAATCTAACTTCTAATTTAAACTAGGCTGGATGCCAGTTCTCCCCAAGACTGAAGCCTGACTCTTTATTCACCATGACATGGTTTCCACTGCAATCTTCCCAATTTTTTTGTTCCATTTCTCCTGTTATAAGAAACCCTGACTCCGTACTTTGCCTGCTTACAGTTTTAACGTTCATGAATACTGTCACCCTTCAAAAGGATTTTAGCAAAGGCAAATAGGAACCAGGGCTTGGTAGCTGATAAATCTCAGCCTGCAGCACTGCAATGTTTGATAATCCCTGTAGCCCAAAATCCCAGTTTATCTGCAGTCCTTCATATTCTGTCCAAGTGATGTGCTGTCACAAAACCTTTGTCTTTCATGAAAACTGCTGAATGGAAAGGCACCTTCCTACCTGTCCAAGTAGAATATATAATTATACAAAAGCAGCTGACCCCTATCTTGTCTCTCAACCTCAGCTGCTTTTCTGGCTAAACATGAGAACTCAATCACATGCAGATGCTGATCAAAGTACCCAAAAGCAGACCAGATGTTTAATATCGACACGCCAACATCCCTACAGAACCCAGGCATATCTACACAGGGAGAAGTGATATTTTTAAAATATGTTGTACTTGAGCACAAATGATTTATGTTCATTTGTGCATTTTGTGAGGACTTCATTGTTCTGCATTATGCAGCTTCTAACTTTAATACAGATTACTGCTAATTCAAATAATCCATTCCTTGATGTCTAGAGCAGTGAACTTCCATCAGCCCCATGCAACGTACACAAAAATTAGATAGTTACAGAAAAGCTCCTTAGAAGGTCACTGTAAACCATCTCTCCTGACAGCATGCTGACAATACAATTATTATCATACTGTAGCACGCTTCACCGGAGACACTCACCCAGAGTACCTCTACAAGCATTATTGAGCGTGAACTTCTCTCCATGCTCAGCCTGGGACTGAGCAGTTATTGTTATACCTCTGTTTAAGCAAAAGGCACTATGGTTGAGGGAAGCTGAGAACTTCACTCAGGATCACACAGAAAGGCAGTGGTAAAACAAGATTTACAACACGAAGCTGAGTCAGACTCCTCTAAACCACACTCCCCCCATACCAATTATTTAGCTATGCTATGAAGTTCACATCACTAACGTTCTTGGGAAGAAAGGGCTTCTTTTAATCCCTTAACTAATTATTCTGTTTGTGTGTGTGTGTATATATACGTGTGTGTGTGTGTATGTTTGCATGTGCAGATTTACAATCCAGTTTAACACAAGGGTGTAACACTGTCTTTTTGATCGGCATGTGCAAATACAGTATATGGTATCACGTTGGCATGGCAACTATCTACTGGTTTTAAATAACAAGGTCAGGCTGCAGTGGTCGCGCAAACCCATGTTGCTGCCCATGGGTACAGCTGCTTACTCACCTGTGCTGCAAGAGGAGCACCCCACACGAGGAGGGGCTCAGCACATACCACAGCAACAGGCTGAGGTGGCTGAGCGGACGCATGCCCGGGTGGCTAATCACCTTCTCCCCACCCTAAGCAAGCTCAGCTTCCTGCTGCACAAACATCCCGCTCTTACCTGCCTCTGAATACGCTCGGTTTACATCATGGTTGTACGGCAGCTTTGCGCTAAGCGGCCAGGCAGCCAGGATGCCTTCTTCCAGCAGTGTCATGTTGTTGGTTTTTACTACCTGCGGCTAATAATGACAGCGGGGACTTTTGCAGGGGTGAGAGGACTGGAGAGCTGAGTTTAGTTACAGGACAAAAGAACAAACATACAGCTGTCATGTCTTCATTCAGTTCTGGCAGGAAGTACCAGGTCACTTTCTGAATGTAACATCATTACATTTTAATAGCATTACATCAGAGATTGATTCAGTTCCCTATATTGATTCTTTTCCCCAGTTAGATCAAAAATGTCAAATACAAAAGACAATGACCACATGGCCTTTCCCTACCTTGTTCCTTTGGCTCAGGTGCTCCTTCTGGTTCTCTCTCTGGTATTGCACACAGAAACGAGCACACACACCCACGATCCCTTAGCTACAACAGCAGGCCAGGAAGGTGGTGCATGCCTAGAGATGCATACAACTTGGGCTATGTTAACACAATTAATTATTTCCAGGCATAATTGTCTTTATCAGCTACGCTAACATCAGTAGTAATTGGAGAGATGGTGCTCCGAAGTGTTGCCACAGAGTGCCTAGTAAAGTGTTGTTGACTTAACAGACAAATCAGAAGAACAAAGTTTAGCTATAAAGATTTAATTGATGCAGAGCTTTTGCTACATTACATTTCAAAAGTATTTAAATTCACCATAAAATACATCTTTGATAGATCACTCTTGACCTTTCCTCTTGAAAAAGTCCTTAAGACAGACAAAAAGACCTAGCACCAAAGCTTGGCAAGGTAATTTTTAGCTATTTTTAACCTAAATAGGTACTCAGCCTAGACTAGAGCACAATAATGCAGTCACTCTTTTGAGATTTACTGTAGCCAATTCCCAAGCTGGTAAGGAAGTGCAAGTTAAGTAATTCTACGGATTTTCCTTCGCAATTTACAGCTGTGCGGTTATAAACAAAAGGAGAACAAGAGTGCCTACAACGCTTCCAGGCAGGAGCATTATAACTGGCTGTGTCAGGTGTCGATGTGACGGCTCAGAGCTCAGGCCAGGCACAGGACAGAGCCCACTCCCAGTGCTTGCCTGAGGCCTGCAGCCCAACCGTGAGGTGACACCGCTGAGCCCCAGCCACCCTGGCAAGGGCTATTCCAGCAGCCGCCATCCCTCAGGACACGGAGGGCCTCGAGCACCGTGCGCCGTCACATGAGGGAAGCGGACAAAGCATGCTCTGTGAGGGGCCGAGGCCCGCCATCTTTAGGAAGCGCCGCTCGGCCTCCCTCAGTGGGGGCCAGACACAGGCCGGCCACCGCCACCCCGGGACCCTTCTGCAGCTCTGCTTGGCTGTCACCCCGTGGTAGGTTTCGTCCAACACAGACACCCTCGCGTGGGCTCTCCTACAGCCCCCCAGCCTCCCCCTCGCCCCCGGACCCTCTCAAGCCGCCCCGGCCTCATCGCCCGTCACCCTCCTCCCCTCTGGCGCAGGGACTGCCCCCTCCCCCCGCTACTACCCCCTTTGGTACCGTCCGCCCCAGCGCCCCCCTACACCGCCCAGCCCCCTTGGTACGCCCCGCCCCGCGCGCTGCCGCCCCGCCCCCCCAGCAGGGGGCGCCGAGGGCGGTGCCCACCCCGCGCCGGGGCGACACCGCGGCGGCACTTCCGGTTGGCGGCGGCGGCGGCGGGAGAGGGGCCGGGGGGAGCCGGGCCGGGGCGAGGGCCGGGGCGGACGGTGCCGCCGCCGGGATGGCGCTGGACGTGCGGCGCTTGGAGGCGCTGAGCCTGCAGGAGCTCAGCGCGCTGCTGGACGACGAGGAGCAGCTACAGGACATGGCCCGCCAGATGGAAGAGGTGAGGGGCACCCGCCCAGCCCAGCGCCCCGGCCGCGGCCTCCCCTCGGGCCGCCGCTGTCCCCCTTCCTCAGCCCGCTGGGGCGCTGCCCGCGGGGCCCCGCGGCTCGGAGCTCGCTGTCCCGCCGCCTCCATTACCAATTGCTATTGGGGGGGTGTGTGTGTGTTAATTACCGTCTCCCCCTCACCCCTGCGCAGGTGACTCCCTCCGCCCGGCCCCGCTCAGCCGTCACGGCTCGGCCATGAAGTGGCCGGTAAATAGGGAGCCCCGGTGGTGCGGGAAGCGCTGCTTGTCCCGCTCCTTCTCCGTCTCCTTCCCGGCCTTTTGTTTGCTGGCCCTCGGTAAGGGGGAGGGGGGTGTCTGTGCCCGGGCACCGCTCTGGGTGCCGAGGGAGGGGGGCTGGGGGCCGGCCCTGCGGAAAACGCTGGGTTTGTACTAAATTAGGAGACACTGACGGACCGGAGGTGGGATCAGATTTTCCGTTAATACAGCCCTTGTTTTGTGCCTTGGCCGTGATGAAGGATTTTGTCGGGGTGAAATCGGTCCTATTTGTGGTCTCGGTCAGAGCGCAACTTTAATTCAGAACAATATGAAAGAGATTTCTGTGTGCCCCGGTTGGTATGCTGGGCGCAGCCAAGGCTGTCAGGCTTTCTGGTGCCTTTTTTTTTTTTTTTTGCCTATTTGAAATGTCTTTGTCGATGGATCAGACTCTTAAACCATGCTTTTGGATCTATCCTTATTAAAGCAAAATAGAATCCTGTTTTCTTCCTCCTGCTATGTTTGCCTTTTACTGGTTTTTCTATGTGCCAGTGGACCCTGTGTGTTACAGTTCTGATACGAAACTGTTCCAGGCTTTTTTGACCACAGATGCTCTTAAAAGATTCTTAACTGTGTAGTTAGCTAACAACAAATGAGATTAAAACATTTATATGAAAGTTTTAAAAGAAAGAAATGTGCTGTATTTCTCTGGGTAAGGGGGTACAATTTCTCTTGTATTTATTTGTTTTGTTGATTTTTTTTTTTATATAGAGGGCAAAAGCCCCAGGAAAAAAAATAATTACAATATATTCTTGAGAAAGAAGCTTAGTTTACTAAGTAAAATCAATTCTAATTGCTTTCTCTCAAACTAATATTCCTGCCCTTTTGGTACTTCCGAGGAAACTGTTCTGGATCACCTCAAACCAAATTGTCAAAGTATTAGAGATGAAGAGGCCCGCTGAAGGTTGAGGCTGAGGTAATAAGGTATTCTAGGGAATTTACTGCATTATGCAACAATTTGTAGTTTGAACTTTGTGTAAATAGATTTGCGAGAGTGGGACAGGCATAATAGCTTTTCATATGAGCTTATATGTTGAGAACTGAAACTGCTGAAGAAACAGATACTGCTGTGATAAGTAAAACATGCAGAGATCTTAGAGGCACCGTGGTTTACCGGGGCGCAGGAGTACCCTTCTGTATCAAAACTAAATATTTAAGGAAAGTCAATGGGTTATAACAGGCTTAACTTTGTAAAGATATAAATGGGTGCAGTATTGCTGATTTCAACGTGACCTCTGGCAAGGTACATCAGCAGAAAACCTGGCTCAGTGGGCTCTTTTTTAATTATTTATTTGTCAATACATACTTAAGACTGTAGGTCAGAAGTGACTGAAAACCTCATGACCAGAGTAGAAAAGATCCTCTGTCTCTCCAGAACTAGACCATATTCTCAATTTGACCCTCCGGTTTTCCTCTTTCTTTGGCAACAGAAGGCTTTTAAATTGTAGAGTAAAGTTCTTGGGGCCTGAGGGAATATTTTGTGGTGTTTGGAGAGTGTGGCTAGGGTTGAAGGTATTCAAGCTGTGTGGAAATATGGCTATGCTACTGTCTGGTATAATCCTCTCTTATTGTGTGTGGAGGCTTTTACTCGGGTCTGTTCACCTAGAAATGCATTTACCCACCTTGGAAGGAATTGGCCGTGCTTGGATACTTCTTCCTCATTCTGATTTTTGCCTCCACTGAATTGTTTACTGCTTCAGTTTGTGCTGCTGGGTCCTCGTTTTTCATTGTGAAGTATGTGGCAGGAAGAGGGAGAGAGGGAAATCCTGAACGTTAAGGAGGAACCGTGGTGACTTCACTGCTACTTGTGAAGGTACTCAGTTGTCAGTCCACATATATCTAGGTTGTAGGGTTATTTCAAAGTCCTTAGATTCATCATTTCATTGTGGCATACCAATTAAATCGTGATTCCTGAGTCACTTCTCTGAGGTCACTTGTATTTTCAGTGGCAAAGTTGGCTAAAGCTGATTATTCCATAATTGAAAAAACCTTTGTTCTCTTTGTTGCAAGGGAAACCCAGCTCAAAACCCAATGTTTTGTTCACAAAGAAGGAGGGTTTGGAAAACCACTTGGCTTTCTTGCTAATAGCTAAAAATAGGCACCTCCAGCCTTAAAGGGAATGTATTCCTGTGCAGCATTTGAGCAGGATTTGTATATGTCATTGTGGGTGTGGGGGTGCATAAATATATATTTATGTGTGTGTGTATGCTCATGCACATGTTCATTTTTTCTTGGGGTAATGTGTATATCAGTGTCCTTCACGCTGTATCCCCAGGTATGTGAAAATGTGAAAAAAAGCTAAGCTGCTTTTTCTGTCTGTAGGGTTGTTTTTGAAGCCTCCGGGTTTTTAGTGCTTGAACAACGAACATCTTGTCTGATAGAAAGAGGAAGGAAGCCAATTGTCTGGTGCTCTGAGTCTTTTAAAATTGAGGAGGATTTTTTTTTCTACTAATCCTTTGAGGTTAGAATCTGTAGTACATCTACAGTATTCATCTTCATGAAATAAAAGTGTGGCTTTATATACATTGTTTATAGAAGTCCATGCCGGTGAGATAACTCTAAACAGCATAGATGAGAGAACTTGTGACCTGACACTGGTGGTAGCTCGATGAATTTTTCTTCTATGAAAATGAGTTTTCTTTTTATCTACTGGAACATCACTTTAGTAACAGTGCGACATTGTGTTATTGACCACTAAGGTTCTACTGCCAAAAATAATTTGCTCATCAAGACCTTAATTATATGAAATCAAGAAGTCAGAAATGTACTGCCTTCCTGTCATTCCAGGATTTCAGAGTGCACTGGCAAGTACAGAAGGGGTTTTCGAGCGTAGTCCTTTTCTCAAAAGCTGATTGAAAAGATCGGGCAGTGCGGAAAGTCCAAGTTAAAACTACGTGAATGCATGCCCAGATTTCTTGGATTCTCACTCCTGTCCTAAAACCACATTGTGTAAGTGGTTATGTTCTTGTTGGCCAAACATGAAATTTAGTTACAAAGTTAGAAATTAGACTTGGTGACAACTACAGATTTTTCTCTTCCAGCTGAGCATCAAATGAGTAACCTGCCTGTGTCTGATAAGTACAAATTGCAGTTCTGGGTGCCTCTTTCCTCTGGAATAAACGTTTAGGAATTGCAACTTACCTTTTAACCTTTATTTTGTCATTTTTAAAGCTAGTACTTACATAATCAGAGGACCTAAATTTAGCAAACCTAATTACTTTGGACTTTGTATTAATATTTATTACCGAACAGGTGTTGTTAGAGGATGTGTTACCACTCACCAGTACTTGATGAAAAGCACTCTTAAGTCTTCTGTAAAAGAATTCTCTTTTCTCCTACTCTGCACCTGTCAGCTCCTGTTTCAGGGGTTAATCTGACACTCCAAATGTGCTTCGTTATACTTCCGCAGTGTGACTGCATATTTTATTCCTAATTTACAAGTACGTGTAAGTGAAAGAGAGAACGTGGGAACGATAAAGGCTAGAGCAAGACCAGGGAAACCTAAGGTGGATGTATGCTATGTATAAAGCAATTAGAATGGTACCACTTAAAACTTCTTTTTATTTATAGCTACTTAAGAGACTTTTTCTTGAAAGTACAGAGAGACTACTTGCCGTGGTGCTTGCCAAAGCAAGCTTGTAATTATAGCAGCACTTGATGGACTTTGTGGGTAGTTGAGGTTTCAGTCGCTCAGACTGCATCTCGGGAGGCATCTGGTCTGGAACAGTTCTTCTGGGAATGTGCTTTTGGATGAGCAGGAGTGACACTTCTCAGAGACATTTTGCGCAAAAAACTCCTGCTGCAAACCATTATTTTGGAGTAAATGATAAACAGTAGAGATGTTGATGAGCTAGTACTAGCTTCTGTTTTAATGTTATTCAGCATTTTTCTTCCCTTTTGAAAAGTGGGATGAAATGAAGCTGCAGTTGATGAAAGTAGCAGAATCTCAATTCCCAAAGCAGTTGCTGCTGCCTATTCTTGGAATTGCTTATTAGATGAAACCTTGAGTAAAATTATTCAACTTATTTCTGTTAAGGAAACTCACTTTTTCAGCATCTTATGTTTTGAAGTGATGATTTTTTTTTTTTAATAACCTCTGTGTGTCCATGGCTTTATTTCCTTGCAGTGTGCACAGTTTGGTTTGACTGTTCTGCTCAGTTGTCAATCCTTTGCAAGGATTGCAAGGAACGATCCTTTGCCTATTAGAATCCTTTTCTAACCAGCTCAGTATTGTTGCCCCATTTGTCCCTTTCAGAATTCACAGTGAGAGTTTAGCAGTTAAAAAAAAAGAAAAAGAAAAAGCATATGTTCGCTTTGATATTGTCCTGTCTCATTATGTCTTGTGATTCTGACTGGTATTTCTCCTCTCAGATTAATGTTTCCTGCCTGTTGAAGCGCTCATGATCTCAATAGGCTTGTTCACAATTCTGCTAGAGAATCGCACGCTGTTTGCTTATTTCTCTTAATAACTTTTTTTTCATTGCACTTCCAGTAGACAGGTGAACATCTGATGCAGTACCAGTTCCCTGTTAATACACGTTTTTGTCGCACAACACATCTGACAACAAAATAACTTGTGTTGGATTTATTCCTTGCTTGGCTATTGTCTTGGGCTTGTGGAAAGCTGTGAATGGATGCTGAAAGTGTGCTTTGTGCTGCATTGATAATCTTAATAGACTGGTCATGCTGTACTGTATCTTTGACCCTTGGATGATTTTGCAACTGTTTTTTGTTTGTTTTAAATTAGTCAAGGTTTTTTGAAAGTTTTTCTATAGGGCCTTTTAGGGTAACTTCAGAGTGTTTGCTTTTCTGATTCCTTGAATTAACTTCTAAATGCAGTGGAACAGTTGCAGAAAAGTTTACTATGTGGATCTTAACATCAGTGCCAGGGATTATTCTGGTTTGTAAAATCATGACTGTATTCAAGTTGTATTGCTTTGGGATTATATATTGTTCTATTTGTTGTGAAATAGAATTCACTTATTCCATAGACTTCAAACTTTTTTCACTGACAGGAAGCATTTAAATGTCCTGAACAGGTGGATGGGTCTTCACCAGCTCCTCCTGAAGTTTCATTAAACATCATTCCTAAGTTTACCTTGGATTTGAGGAACTGGTTCTTCTCAGGGTTTTGAGTAAAATTTAGTTTGAGTTTCTCATCTCTTCAGCTGTCCATTTTTTAAAGAAATTTGACGCAGAATAATGCTGGAAGTGAAGACTTCGAGAGACACTGGAATTGATCATTAAATGTCAATCACGGTTTTTGTTCAACTTCTGTAGAAAAAATGTGCCCTTCTTAGAAGTGCTATAATATGGAAAAAGTTGAGTCATTAAGTCTTTGTTAATTTCAAGCACTGTAACTTAAAGTGCGATTACGAATACCTTAACTTTTTTCAGTTTTAAACCAAGTATTTTTAAGACCTTTGCTTAAGTTTAGATGAATCCATAATTGCTAGATATCAGGTGCCAAGGACAGCAAAGGATGTCACTCTGCATTAGATGTAGGTCATAATATTGATTTTTATTTTTTTTTATTTTTACAAGTCAGGTAGATCATGTCATGCTGAAGATCAGCATCAAAAGATATTTATTCATCTTTACACATTTGAAATTATTTTAAAATAAAGTTTTTTTTAGAAAATCACTGTAGAAAGTTAGGGATTTGCTTCCTCCTTCCCCTCCCTAGTCCTGTTGAGAGGCATTATGATACTTGAGGCAGGAGTTATTTAAAAGTACTGTTTAAAAACACCACAAAAGCCTCATCTGACTTCAGGAAGCTTTTTCTGTTATTCTGTTTACCTGGAGTTCTTCCTTCTCCTCTTTATTACATATGATTTCAGTAAAAGGTTTCTGCTCCTGGGATTTGTGTTCTTCAAAGGTTCGTAGGTTTGCGTCCACTGGCTTTTTTTTCTCTCTAGAGGAAATACACACATTCTTCATCCTGAAAAAAAAGATCAAAGTTCACTCATAAAACTGGTCTTCCCAGACTGACTGCGCAGCTGGTTTGAAATGAGAGTATCAGCAGTGAAAATACAATCACCAGATCAAATTGAAGTCGCTTGGAGGAAGTAGTTTGCTCATTAAAATGGTGAAAGAGGAGAGGCATCAGAAACCATGAATCTTTTTGCATGCAATCTTCTTTGGCTGGCAGTTCAGAAGACAGTTAACAAAACGTGTGGTGATGGCAGGTGATTTGCTAAGGAGCTGGATGCCGGTAATTAAGCTGTAAAATCATATGTATTTTAGTTCCCTTCCATAATTGTTAGAAAAAATGTAAACTAGGGGGACTTAGGCTTTCAGAAAGCAGCAGTCTAACAGCATTAGATCACATGAGAAGAACCAAATGGAAGCAACCAGTTTAATTTAAATTATTTTGCATTGGATTCAAAAGTGAGAAGAGAGGATTTTCTTTTTACTCTTGGAAAGGATTCAAGTTGAACACGAGCGTAGGGCCGGAAGCTTGTTTAAGCTTGATGCGAGAACTCGAGAAGACAAATCAGTATCACAAGTACAGTTCCTCCAATTTTCACAATTTGGAGTAGAATTTTATTTTTATTGATACAAACTTTAGGACTCAGCATTATCCCTGATTTGATTATTATATTTTTTTTAAGTGGTTTAGCAAGAACCGGGTGAAAGAGTAAAACTTTGAAAAGCAGTATCTGGGGCCAAAGATGTGTTTAAGTAACATTGAGCCAGTTTTGAATTTAGAAGATTAAAGCAGTGCGTAAATATTTCAAAAGGAAGTAATTGCTTTTGAAGATGCTGTTGTGACACTTGGAAAATATTTTCACCTGATGCACCCAATCATGTGCTCAGACTGCCAAGAACACCTGAATCACGGTCCTGTCCTTTTCTGGGGCTTTTCAATAGCTCGTTTGGGCTTCCTCTTTTCCTGTTTCCAAGGTGTGGCTCTCCTGTACCCATCCATCAGCGAGCAAGGAAGAAAGCACTGTACTCTTTGGGTTTGCACTGAATTCAGTGCAACTGCCCGTAAATAAGAGCTGTTAGAGCTAAACGGGGATGATGTGGCCTAGAAGGGGCATAATAATGTAGGAGGTCACAAAAAGTACCAAACGTTTCATTGATTTTTGAAGGCAGCTTTAATAGAATCAGTCTGTTGTGCTGTGGGAAAACTGTCTCACTTGTTGATTCAGACTGAAAATCTGAAATCAGATCTCTTGCCTTTTTTTTTTTTCCTTTTGATGTCTGAATATTTTACTGAATCTAATGTGACAATCAGGGCAGACTTCCCTGAACATTCAGCTTTCCCAAAACCCACGAAGATTGTCTTGATAAAATAGCCTCTGTGTGTGTGTATGAGCAAAGTTGGAATCTTGGTTTCCTGAGAATTGTCATTTGTTCTTTAGGAACAATGTCTTCAGGCTAGGATATGTTAAGCAGAAGGATTAAACTGAAAAACAAGCTTTTGGCATTAATCCAGAATTGATTTAACATAGTTGGGGAAGATTATTCTGGAGAAGGCACCGTAATGATGCAGTCCTAGGGTTTTGCATTTTAATAAGATAAAGGATGACGCTCTGCAGTCTCGTTGCTTGTTACTGCTGGGATTCAAAGATCTTTTTAACAGCAAGTGTTGCTTACTGTTCATTATGGGGGAATGGTAAGGGTGGTGCATGAGGTGGGAATGAGGAAGCATCTACATTAAATAATGAGTAAAAGTTCATACAAAGCACCTTCAGGTAGCAGGGCATGAATGTAAAAATCTAATGTCACAAAGCTGTGACAGCCGGCAGGTCAGACCTCACAAATGTGTGACAAGAATTGGAAGAAACTCGGGTGGCGTAAACCGCGCTCCTCTGCCTCTTTGCAGAAATGTCTAAGTGAGTGCCCAGAGACTGGTTTTTGCCCAGAAACCGCTGTCCTGCCGCCAAGGTGAAACCTGCCTCTTGCAGGTTCAGCGCAGCAGGAACCCCATTCCTGTTCTGATGGGGCAAAAGCCGTTCTGCCCGCAGGAGCGTTCACCAGCATCTCTGCCCCGGCTCAAAGGAGAGGGGGGTTCTTAGGAGTCCATGCCCACAACACAAACTCTTCAACTTACTGCCATTTCCAGCTTGGAGAAAACCGTTTAATGGGCTCAGCTGCATGTGAAAAAAAAAATGTGCAGGAAAGCGACTTCAAGTCAGTGTTAATTCCTGTTCAGAAAGCGACTCAGTCACAGGTGCTCATAGCTGAAAGAAGAGATCCTTATTTTCGGGGCAATTCCTCTGAAGGTCTTTCCCCAATGAGTTTCAACACTCCATTGTTGTTTTAGATGATCTCAACATGCCGTTTGTGGCATAGACCTTCTTATTCCTTCTAGATGATATGCTAGTAAAATAGTGTATCAGTATAGCAGTAAAAATATAGGTTGTGAGAAAGGATTTTGTGTAGCAGAAAAAAGAGATGATGGTAAAAGAGCACAACAGCTGAAGTTGACCCGTACAGTAGACATTCCCTCTTTTCATAAAAAGTCCAAAAGTACTGTTACAAGTTACGGGTCCAATACCATAGTACTAATTTTTACAGAGAGATTACTTTTCTTGTTTATTTAGAAGTTTTGAAATTCTCATATTGTCTAAACAACCATTATTTTTATTTAATATTTTCACTATCATTTCACACTTCTTTCCTCCCCCCCCCAGGCCCAAAATGTTCAACACAGCAAGGACATGACTCTTGCCAGCAACCGCAGCCTGGCAGAAGGCAATCTTTTGTACCAGCCAAAGTTGGAGTCTTTGAAATCAAATTTGACTGAAAAATATCAAGAGCTGCAAGTTCTTTTTGAAGCGTACCAGATAAAGAAAACAAAACTAGGTAACATTTTCTGGTGACAATTATGATTTGCTGTTTTCTAAGTGAATGTAAATCTGTTCTACGTTTTTTGTTTGGTTTTTGGTATCTCATTTTTAGCTGTGTGGTTAGGGTACAAAATGAAATGTCATTCTTGTGTAGTTCTGAAATAGATTTCTTCTAATGATTTATTAAGTATCTGTTACACCTAGTAAAAGATACTGTGGATTCTTTCTGTTACTGTGTGGTTACCTACCTGTTGTTGACCTACTCTTCTCTAAATGATCAAATTTGTTTACCTAGCTGAAAAGCAAAATATAATTTGAATTTTCAGTGTTTAATCATAAAGCAAACAGAATATTGCATTTAACTTCCTCATTTCATACTGAATTATGCAGTATTGTACGTCTGATACTGCACCTGCTGAAGTGCTGTCTTTCAATATTCTAAATATTTCACTGTAATTAAATTTCACTTCTAGCGCTCTTGACAATATTCCTAAACACTTAATATATTTTCTTACTGTAGGTTGTCCTGTCTAGACCAATGGAGTATGCTAGTTGTACATACGTGCCTTAGAAATGTCCATGCTTGCTGAGGCTGTATAACTTCAGTTAGAAGTCACTTAGAGCCAGCTGTCACTTACTGTTCTTTTTTGTGCCATTACAGACAGACAATCCAGTAATGCCTCACTGGAGACACTGCTGGCGCTGCTTCAGACAGAGGGGGCTAAGATTGAGGAAGACACAGAGGTAATGGTCGTACACTTCAATTCTGCCACTTAGAACCACTATCGGAGACTTTCAATGCGCGTAGCTGCAGTGCAGTGTTGAACGTGCAATAGACTAAAGGGATATTTTTAAGAATTTGGTTTGATCTCTGCTTTGAACTTCAATGAACAGCCATTTGGCTTCAGTGAGAATTTTTTTATCTGAATAATTTTTTACTCTTTGAAGTTTAAGAGAGAAAACGCTCCTTTTCAGAAAAGGAAGCCGGACTCTCTTACTGTTGGCATTGCCTTCAAACTCACAGCGCAAAAATGTGGAATTTTTTTTTTTGATGGTGTTTGCCTGGTATACATATCAATCCATTACAAATGTCAATTAGTAACCTAATGAAAAACTTTGCCTGCACTGTTTTATCTCTGGCATTTCCAGTGCAATATTCCATTAGGATTTCAACACATCTGACTAGGTGCCAGTGTCACTTGCTGTGATACAAGCGCTTGAAGGGTGATCTGTTTTCAGAATAATGGAAGCATTTGGCTTTGTTTGCTGATTTGCCGGTAGGACATTTCCTATAACTGTATCAGGGGAAAAAATCTGCTTATTGGCCTTGAGTTGTCATCACAAAAAGACATTCCCAGGACAATTCTGTGATTATACATGCGGTCACCTCTCTTAATTATTAAACATGATTTACCTGAAGCCTCAAGTAAGTGTGAGCATTAAACCTGGCTTAGCAATAATCTGCCTCTCTGCACTGAGGGTTGCAGAGTTCTCTGTCTCTGTTGGCATTGCAAGCACCACTGAGCTGTAGTTCAGTTAGCTGGCAATCTGGAAAGCTGTTGGACTTGATTCATTCCCATCTCTGATGATCAGGGGAACGTTCAGAGCTAGATTCAGATGATCTTACTGCTGTTGCTTCAGTATAAATGTAAGCAGAAATGATATTTAACTCCCAGTGCTTCTGAGTAATAACTAACTCTGAATTCTGCTCAGAATTCTTAGCATGCCAGTCATCTTCCATATGCAAGCTGGAAAATCACAGGCACAATTATGCTATTTTTAGGATACAAGGCATTTAGATTCTCTTGCAGTATGTGGTTTTCTAAGAGATTGTTCCATATTTGACAGAATATGGCAGAGAAATTTCTTGATGGTGAAATACCACTGGATTCCTTCATCGATGAGTACCAGAGCAAGCGTAAACTGGCTCACTTGCGACGTGTGAAAATCGAGAAGCTCCAAGAAATGGTGCTAAAGGGACAGAGACTTCTGCAGGTTCAGTCGCAGGCTCAGCCAAGAGCACCTGAGACACCACCAGCACCTCAAGATTCCTACACTTCGGATGCAAACACTCCTCCTTCAGTTGTGCCCCGACGAATACCACCCCCTCCACCTTCTTCAGTCCCAGCAGGACGCTCTCCTACTCTGTTTACTGCAGCCGTGAGTTCAGGACCAGCTCTTTCTTACCCAGGTGCTCCGTATCCTCCTCTCCCCCCGCGACCGGGAGTTCAGTCTGGAAGTCAAATGCCACAGCCGGGATACCCATCTCAGTTTGTACCGCAGTATCCTCCAGCTCTCCCCCAAAGACCACCTCGCCTTCCGCCACATCCTGGCTTTATCCTCCAGTGAATATTTTGGTGCGCCTAAGTTATGTATTGGTGCTTATATTTCCCTTTTATCCCCATCAGAGACTTAATGTAGGCAATGGAAAGCCTCTGGCTTTTGCACAATGGAGTACAACATCTGAGCTGTGGCACCGAGGTTTGCGATTGTGTTTGGTAAATGTGATTATTTTTGTTTTCAAATATCGGTGACAACAAGGTTTTTCTAGGAAGGTGATAGGGTCTAAATTTTGTAAATCCATCAAATTGTGAAACAACTTACAGTGGATTTCTTGACATTACAAATCAAATCACACTCGGAATTATTTAGTGATGGTAAATCAGCATCCTATTCTGTTCTGATGTATTCCCATCGCAGCTGGATGTATGTGTGGCAAACCGGGAGCTATTTGTCCCTCTAAGGAATTCTCTGTCGGTGCCAGTGTTTGGATAGTAACAACCAGATCTGAATACTGGGCAAAGAGTTGCAATGGACCGCATCGGCAGCCTTTGCAGTGTGCCCAGACAGTGGCATTTGTGGCCAGGTGCACAAGGTTTTTCAGAGCTCACTGAGCTGAAACTCTTGTCAGAAAATGTTGCATGGTTTTTAGCCAGTAAAAGTTACAAGAGTTCCATTTCTACATTTCAATTGTTACCTTAGACTTTTCAGAATAAAAGTACACACTCCTCCCACTCCTAAATAGCTTGATATCCTGAAAGTCCTGGTCTCTTGAAATTAAACTAAACTGTTTGTAGAGCCAGTTTAGAGTTTTATAGAAACTTTACCAGGCATTTTTATTTCCTTGCCTATTAAGACTCTTTCTTAATGGTTTTTTTTTATTTTATTTTTCCACACCTTGGATACAGAAGTGATTTTTTTACACAGGTGCTTAGCTTTTGATATCATGTGATTCCAGGAATCTAGGCAGGGTATTTTCTTAATCAAATACTGTGTTTTCACATTATGTAAATGCCCACTTGAAGCTCCACGGTTTCATTTTATCCCTCAAACTCAGTCTCTCACTTGGCAGAACTATTTTTAACTTCCCCTTTTCCTTTAGTTTTGCAGTTTTTGGCATGCGTATCTATCTGGAATTTGCAGGTAACATTTCTCTGCAAGCAGGCAAAACAGAAAAGCTTTTTGAAATCCATGGTGGCTTTTTGCATCTGACATAATCCATTCTTGACTTCTTATGCCACTGGAGGGGGGGGAGGCTTTTTAGGGGAGCTCAGATTTCGCTCTCAATGTGACTCTTGAAGCCTAAGGTGCAGACACTTGCTGGTATTTTAATCTAGCGTTGGGGGAGACAGATCTTAACACTTGTTGCTTGCGCAGAATGTCTCTGTAAATTCGTTACCAATTTCTCACATCCACAAACAACTTTCAACTAATTCATGGTAATTTAAGAAGCTCACAGTCCAGAATCTGTTACAGCCCCTGCATTATTTCAAAGCGTTTTCATATCATTGTCCTGGAATGCACGATGTTGTTTGGAAGTCTGTACTACAAACAGCATCAGTCAAAATAGAATATCTTTTTTTTTTTTCGTTACGTAAGGCTGTCCCTTAATCATTTCCTCTGGAGTGTGGTGGTTGCTAGCGAATACTAATCTGAAATTAAGCTCATAACAGGAAGCTCTCTATTCTGAAAATATGGTTATTTGGCTTGTTTTGCCTTCTGAAGACAAAGGGCAGAAGGTTGGTCAGTGTTATTGGCAGCTGAACCAATTCCCCAGTGTAAGTCTGGAAAGTTTCTATAGATGGGGGATTTTGTGAAGCAATGTGCATTGGATTTGTTTGCAAAGTGTGTTTTTTTTTCTGTAATCTAGTGATGGTACAGGATGTGTTGGTTTTTTTTTTTTAAATAGTGTAATATCTTTTCTTGGTATTATTTTCTCACTGAAGCTTCGTATAAGCATGGTTAATTATGACTCGTTTCAAAGTAATTTTGCTGTGCTATTAGTGCTGGTACTTGGACTGTTGTATCTGAATGCTAAACGTAAGTCTGCTGTAGAAATGATTTGTGTCCTAGAAAGAATTAAAGTTGGTGGGGGCTACCAGGGTGGTGACTGAGTACAGAAATGCGTACTTTGAGCCTGCTACACAAAAACTCTAAAACACTCTCAAATTAGTTTTGCTAACAGTTAATAAAAACAACCAGGTATATTTTACACTTATCAAGTGCCAACTTTTTTTCCGAGGGTTGAAAATCCTCAGAAGTGATGGAGGTGATAGATAAGTGTATTGTGAATTTGCACTGCGTTTTATGTATCTAACTTTATTGGTATTAGTAGTCCAAAAATATTTTTACTACTTGTTAAATTTTCTGTCTTTTGGTAACTTTTGTGATAACATGACCTTTCAGGGATACTTTATCTAGAAACTGACTCTTGTGCAAACCGAATACAGACAAAGCTAATGCAATTTTTCTGTCTGAAAGCAAAACAATGCATTATTGCGTATGCATGTGGCTGATGTGCCTTAGGATCACTACTTGTGATTGTAAAACTAGGATATTAGTGTTTTTATCATTTGAATGGCCATTGCTTAACTCTAAGGGCTCTTCCAAGAGCACTTTCTTTTACGAAAAAACTCACCCTCCTACTTCAGAAAAGGTAAAGGCTGTATCTGCTATTTGTAAGCTTATAGTTGCCTTCACTGATGGATAAGTTTGAATATCGATAATGTAACTAATGTGATGTTTCAGTTACAGCAAACTGGTAACTGAAATCCAGCTGCTCATGGAAAACGTTTTGCCATTAATTGTGTGTGTGTGTGCGCACAAACTGTAAATATATACTTGACTGCTGGTAATGTTTAAGGGTAAAGGGGAAGGATGACCATGGAAAGCTGTTTAAATCCTTTCAGAAACAAACTTTACAAAACACTAACCCGAATGAGTTGGGCGAGGGGTGTGTCAGTGCTTTCAGCCTGTTGCCCTTCGACAGCTTCTCCTGTTCTGTTATAGCTAATAAATAAATTCTGCTATGGCTAGGATGTTTAGAATCATACTAATTTGCACTGTTTATAAGATAGTGAGGTTAAAATGCCATAGGCAAGCTGAGACTTGAGAGGGGGTGACTCAGTATGCTTGCCAAAATATATATATATATTATTATGTTGTCTTGAGGATTTTTAATGTCTGCTGCAAATAGCATATACTTCCCCAAAGCAATTGGAGTGGAGAAAAAAACCTTTTAAATACAACGTGTAACATGGCTTTAGAGTGTTGGTAGCGTTGAAAATGCTCTCTCTGGATGGCATTACTTTTGCCAGCCTTTTGTATGCGGTTTTATAAGTTATGACTAATTGAGTTGTATGTGGTTAGGTTGTTTGATGGTCAGCACTAAACAGTTCTAACTCAAGGACGAGTTCCGCTGCACTTCAGTGCTGTCTCCTAGAGGAAGCGGAGTCAGTTGTTCTAGCACAGCTGGTCCACGCAGGTCACCGTTGTACCCGTGACCCAGGAGGGGACTATATAGAATATAAGCTTTGATGTGATGCCAGGAGGCAGAGCCCTGGGCACAGCCTGGTCATGGGTAAGCATTACGTTTAGTGCCCCAACTTCCACAACCTCAGTCTCGACCTCTTTTGGGACTTCTCTGCCCTCTCAAACTGGAATAATGACTTAGATACAGAGCTCAAATCGACAATTCCTTTAGCCTGAATATAGAACTACTTGGCAGACGTTGAGTTCTGAGGAGGTAGAGTTGTCCTGCACCCGAACAGTTCCTCTGTGTAATCCTGGACAGTCGAATAAAGGGGCAGCTTGATATGCCTAGCAAGTTGTGAAACGTACAGTGGATTTGTTTGCATAATAAGTCTTTCTGTAATCTACTGTGGTCTGATTTTAAATAAAATAGCATATCTCTCTTGGTGTCGTGTTCCTCTTGTGGCATCATTTAATCACGGTGAAGTTATGTTAATGCTTTTCAGTACTAATGGTGACCTTGATGCGGCAACATAAAGTGAACATACGTGAATGTAGAACACAAATTTGCAAGAAAATAACTTTAATTATTCATAGTAAATCTGTTGGCCATGGTTTTAGTGGCTGGATGTAATGAGTCCATTTTGTATGTAGCTGATACAGGGTAGGTGTATGCTCAGAGTAGATTCTGCACGTTGTAATCACGGCAACGAGGTAGGAAGGCTGTCTTGCCAGGTAGAATCCCTTCGCTTTTGTTTTCGTTTCCTACAATTACCTGGAATAGTGAAAGTGTTCAGAATCTTCACCTGGAAAAGCTGAAGGAAGGGGGAGAGCCACTTTTGTTTGTTAAAGGACAAAAAGCTTAGATTTCAGCCAAGACAAGTCAGGAGAAATGACTCAACCAAAGTTATTTAAGAATATGAGTCAGGGGGCAGAAAAGACCTGATGTAATTTTCTGTGATACCTGTCGCTTCAATAGCAATGTGAAATAGAACTACTGCAGAGTAACTGATAATAGATGGAAGAAAATCCCTTTTTTTAATTGTTTCTTGCTACGTTCCATTTGTGGTGCCCGGGGAGATTTGATAACCTCCTGCTGAGGCAGGAATGAGGAGGCTACAGCTGAGGACAAGGCGCTGTGCTGAGTCAGAGCAGGTGGGCGAGGGAAGGAGATGGAGTTATGTAAAAACTGCAGTTCTTCAACTCGGCTCTTCTAAGAATTTGCAGCAACGCCCGTGTCCTGCAGCTTGAAGAAGGTGTGCACAAAACGTCAAGAAGTGCCCGTTTCAAGACTGGGGTTCGGGTGGCCCCTCCACATGATTCACACGCCCCAAGAGATGGTTGTGGGTGGGATCGTTCCCTGTGCAAAGGAGACGTAACCCAGGATGGCCAGACCTTGCCAGGGAGGGGACTCGCATGTCGCTTGTGTAATGGGTAACAGAAAAAGCAAAGTAACACAAAAACGGCAAGCAGTGCGTCAGTGAGACGCTGGCAGGGTTTCACGTGGTCTTGACTTGTCCCTTTTCTGTGGAAGCTGGCTTTGTAGACCATGCAAGCCTACACAGATCCTTCAGTAGCACTTGTTCCTGTAATGTGAGTCCTCTTCTGGCTGTATATTAACCAACTTTTACAGGTTTGTCTGTTCACCTCCCTGAGACCTTGTCACTAGAAACAAGACACGTTGCTTTGAGTTCTTTGGAGAGATTTTTGTCTCGACTGAAGTTCTAGAGAAGCCCCATTGAGACTCTGGTGCCCCAGCTAACCTCCCTAAAGCAGGCTGTCCCTGGGCAGCCTATGGTGGGCTCAACCTCACCTGAAGCCAAATTTCCATTTTTTCTCCCCACCTGCAGGACAAATCACAGACTGCTTCAGCTGGAAGACTTGTTGGTGCAACCCTTGAGCCCTGGATCCTGCTGTAAGCTAAGGCTGTCTTTTAGTACTACTTACTATCCCCAACCTATTGAAAAGTGCTGCTTCTACACACTCGTAGATGACGAGTAGGAATTATTTTTTCCTTCAGTGCTAAAAAGGTTTTATTCTCACCACATCAGCTAATTGCACACCTTGCTACGTGCTCTTAAAGTGACACGTTGTTCCAGCAACCACTGCTTGGGATGGGCTAATTTCTGAAAGATTCATTAGTCTTGAAAGAAGCCAGCTGCATCTCGTAGAGGATGGGAGGTGACAAAGCGGCTGCAGGTCTTGGGGCTGGAACGAGACCACCTGGTTGAGGAGAAAATGCTGGTTGTGGAGAAACTAAATAATGGCCTTTGGGCTGCTGAGTGTGTTAATTGTCTTATGCTACCAGAAGTGATAGATGGTTTGTAAGGGGAATACATACCATCTTGGTATTTTTCTCTTTTGATTTAAACTTGCATACCTACGAGGCAATTGTTACATGATTTTATTGGCTGATATTTTTGTATTTCCCAAGTAATTTTTCTGATTGGGTCCATCAGGAAATAGTGTCACTAAAAATAGTACTGCCCAGATGCACATAACTCATGCCTTAGTCACTGGTACTGGCAGATTAGGCACAGAAGGGAAATAAAATACCTTGCAAATGGGCGGCTGCTGTTCATAGCTTTAATTAAGGGCTCTTAAAAACATATTTTTCCAGAAGTGTTTTTTACCTGACTTCCTAGAGCAGGTAACAGCAGTGTTTTCTATTCATGGGCTTGATTTCAATGGACTTTTTTTCCCCGAGGATCTAAGAGAGACTTGTGTTTTGTAAACTTTGCTGTCTGTAGCAATGCTGTTACTGAACCTGAGCTGCTTTGTGTGCTCGTGTTCAAACTAATTTGTGGTTACTGGAGATTTGGCGGCTGAGAGCGCCAAAGGGTGGGGAAAGGAGGGCTTTGATAGCAGGCTGTTTGAAAGCTGCTTCAAGAAAAATAAATTGTACTGTACTAATCCCCGTGGAAGGGAACAGAATGTAGTAGTTCACAACTTTTGGTTATTTTCTATTGCTTTTGTTACAGGTACTGGGTAAAATTTGTTCTCAGTAGCTCATCAAGTTAAACATCTTCTCTCCACAGATACAGTAATGGTATTTAAAAGTCATTAGCAAATAGAGTCCTGTACAGCAGGATGTCTCGATAGAGTCTCAAAGTAAAGACACAGTTTGCAGTTGTGGGTTTTTTTGTCTGCTACAAATAGCAAATGCTTTCCAAAAAGTATAGGAGTTAAGAAAAATCTCAGACTGACAATAAGCTTAATTTTGGTATAAAAATGACTTCGACGCATAGGTTACACTTTAAGTGGCCTTGGGAGCTTGTTTTTATTTTTGCCGATATTTTTTGAGACTTTGTATGTGCTGGTTTGGTTGTTTTACCTGCAGCTTCTGTAAGTACCCATTTAGGTAAATCATAGTGAAACAGCAGCGGTGTTAAACAAGTTACATTTACCCATAGCATCATTCTTAAAGCCGTGTTTTAGTTTATTTAAAGAATTCAAAAATCTAGCTGTGGCTAGACTTACGGTAGTGAGATTTTAAAAAAAAAAGTTAGCATTCTTGATTTATCAGTATTTCCATTATGAAATGTAATGATGTGAGTGGTTGGGATGATGTCAGTCTCAGCAAATATATCTGTATCACCGTCTATAAATAGACTGCCAGCTATTGCGGAAAGCACTTCCTTGTACCAAGAGAAAAGGTTTTTTGAAAGAAATGAAACTTAGTACGGAGCTGCTGTATCTTGGTAGATGTTATCACCCACAAGGGACGTGGCTGGGTAACCCTCTCCCAGCTCTTCTCCACCGCCGCTGTAGGTAAGAGGTTCTCCATAGCTTCACAGAAAGGCTGAGAAGGGTGCAAATCTTCGGATTGGAGATGATCTCGATGTAACTTGCAGGATTAGACCAGCTGCCTGCCTTGCCCAGTAACACCAGTGTTAACACCAAAGCCTTTTAACGTGGAATGCACTTTATACACACATGGTTGGGAAATGAGAACTGTCACTCGCTACGCTGCCCACAGTAGTTGCTTGTAAAACTGCAAAGTCTGTTTTGTGACGTGTAACCTGGGAAATCGTAAGTCATCATGAGGCTGCTACCTAGCTAAAATAAATAATATAATACCCCGTAAATGTGTTTTCTTAAGATACAGCAACTTAACAATTCTAGTTAACTGCTTTATAGCCTATTGTTAATCATGGGAATGAAGTCATCATGTTTTTACTGTGGCTTGTATGAAATTTGATTGACATCATTTGGGGGGGGCGGTGTCATGAGGAATTGGATGAAAATGTTAATTCTAGACTTTTTCAAAAGGACCCTCATAAATCTCCTCTTAATTACAAGGGGGCTGTATTCACCCTGCCATGGGCATTCTTGCTGAGCTCCAAATGCTTCTTTAACGTTTCACAAGTGAATCCAACTTGCACCAAGAGGTGACGACATTTGCCCCCGCAGATACTCCCAATTAATCATAGAACTAACAAAATCCACACTTCTTGCAGGCATGTGTCAATGGTCCTGGTGAGCAGCTGTGAGGCTGCAGGGAATGCCTCCCCTGGCTGGAAGGCAGCATTGATCCTGCACCCACACTGCTGCAGCTGGATTGCTGTTTATTTATTTAAACTACTTATTTTCAGTAAGGCTGCCAGTCATCTTGGCTGTCAGTGAGAGCCGTGTGGTGGTCTTATGCTGCAGAAATTAATGTCCTGCTCTGCCCTGGGGAAATGCTCGTGCTGGACCAGGGGTGTGTGGGTCTTGCCCCTAGTGCTACAGCTGTATTGACAGAGACATAAATACAGACCTATACACACGCATACGTGCATAAATGGGGGGGGGGTGGTGGTGGTGTGTGTCTATATATAAAATATGCAAACGTGTGTGTGTATATATATATATACACACACACATAAAAATCTCCTAATCACTCACATAATTACATTTCATAATGGAACTGCTGATAAATCAGCCCAGAATTCTGTTGGCCTTCAGGGCTGCAAGTGCACATTTCCAGCACGTTTCCAGCTCATGTTGAGCTTCGTATCAACCAACACCCTTCCCAAGTCCTTCTCCTCGGAGCTGCTCTCAAGCCATTCTCTGCCCAGCCTGGATTTGGGCTTGGGATTGCCCCAACCTGTGTGCAGGACCTTGCACTTGGTCTTGTTGAGCTTCATGCAGTTGGCATGGGCCCACCTTTCAAGCCTGACCAGGTCCCTCTGGGTGGCATCTCTTCTCTGTCACTATAATCCTGTCATAGAAGGCCACCAAATTGGTCAGACACGACGCATCCTTAGTGAAGCCATGCTGCCTGTCACCAATCATCTCGTTTATTTTCCAAGTGCCTTAGCATAGTTTCCATGATCTTGCTGGGCACAGAGGTGAGACACATTGGAGCCCCCAACATGAGGAGGACATGAACCTGTTGGAGCAGCTCTAGAGGCCATGAAGATGCTCAGCAGGATGGAACACCTCTGCTATGAGGACAGGCTGAGAGAGTTTGGGTTGTTCAGCCTGGAGGTGAGAAGGCTTCAGGGAGACCTTATAGCCCATTCCAGTACCTAAAGGGGGGGGTCTACAGGAAAGATGGGGAGAGACTCTTGATCAGGGAGTCGAGCAATAGGACAAGGGCTAAATTTTAAACTGAAAGAGGGAAGCTTTGGATTAGATTAGATATTGGGAGGAAATTCTTTGCTACGAGGGTGGTGAGACGTTGGCCCAGGTTGCTTGGAGAAGCTGTGGCTGCCCCATCCCTGGAGGTGTTCAAGCCCAGGCTGGAGGGGGTTTTGAGCCGCTTGGTCTGGTGGGAGGTGTCCCTGCCCAGGGAAGGGGGGGTTGGAACAAGATGATCTTTAAGGTCCCTTCCAACCCAAACCATTCTATGAAATAAATATAGATAGATATAGATATATATAGGCACACACAGAGCCATACAGCCATAGATACATATAGCTACACATATACAGAGAGACATATATTTATGCACAAATATACCTAGATACATAGAGAGAGGTGGGCACAAGGCCACATCACCCATCAGCATCTCTCACTCACACACACACATCCTGCCCCTGTGCTTTAGTTAAGTCCTTCAAGGCATGTTACTGCCTTTCACTGCCCCATGATTCAGGGCCAGCTTTCTTCAGCCAGCAGAGCCTCATGCCACAGCCCCAGCCCTGGCATCGGCTCCCTCCCCTGAGACAAGCTGACCAAACACTGCAACATGTATTTTAAATATTGCTTCTTTAATAATCTACATCGTGGTAGTAGCTCCAAGGGAAGATACAGCTGACAGGACTTTTCTTCTCCACATCAGTAATTCCTTATTGCTGCAGACTTCTCTATCCCCTGGCTCCCGTAGGCCACGGTTAGATTTAATTCTGCTAATTATCTTAAATATAAAACATAATGCAACTGATCCCCCGACATTGCTGTAGTAATAAAAAATAGAAAAGGAAAAAAAAAATAAAAATGTTTGTATCCTTATTGCCAGTGTGTGCCAGTAACTGCCCTGCTCCTTGTGCCGGTTAAGGCTAACATCTCCCTCTCCGCTGAGAGATCCCACGCCGAAACAAAGCCAAATTATTCCTCAGGCTGAAAAAAGGGAATTTAAAAAATGGTTGCAAGAAAAGCTCAGCAGTTACCTACTTTAAAAACAGTTCACAGTTCTTTGAAAGGGTCAGAGCAGTACAGTAGAGAGCTACATTTACTGAAAACTTCTAGTGCTGATAAAGTTTTTTTTTAAAAAAACTAACCCAAACGAACCCCAAATTAAATTAAACCAGGAGAGCCAGTTAGCAGGCCAGGAGGAGGAGGGCATCCCGTGCCGCCCAGGGAGCCATCAGGACTCCCCCTGCTCTAGGGATAGGAATCAAGTGAAGAAAAAAAAATAAAAATAAAAATACAATATATTTTTTTAAAAAAAAACATCCAGTTTTCCAGGCCGGGCGGTGAGGAGACCCCCGCGCAAGAAGGCACACCAGCGCGAAGGCAACGAGGTCTGTGGAAAATACAGCCAGCCCCCTCTAGAAGTTTGCCCTGTGAGGCGGGCACGGGCTGGCGTCTCGCTCGGGCTGAAACGAGGGGGAAAAAGGAAAATATCAGTCACCTGTGCTGTGGACACACCCCCTCCCGTGTATATTTACCCCCTGGGGACCTTACCTCCCCATGGCCGGGCTTCTGGGCCAGCGGGGGCTTTTTGAGGATGCCTCGCCTGGGGGCCGGCGCCGGCTTTGCCTCCCCGTCCTCCGCCGGGTCGTAGGCCCCGGCCAGGGCATAGTGCTGCTTCCTCAGCTCGCCCAGGCGCACCCGCTCGCCCTCCAGACGCTTCTCCAGCTCCAGCACCTTCACCTGCAACCAAACAGGCATCTTGGTCCCTGCACACACACCCACACCCCCCCCGGGGTGTGATCCCCACCACCATCCCCAGGGCTGCGTTGGGGCGGCAGAAGAAGGGACACCCCCCCCCCCCCAGCCCCGTTGTGTGGGTTCGGATCAGGACCCCAGCCTGGCCCGTGGCCAGCAGCACCGAATCCACCCTCATGGCCATACCTGTGTTTCCATCTCTTCCTTCTTCAGCTTGATGAGAGACATGCCTGAAAAGTCCATGGTGTCTGTGGAGAAAAGGTGAGGGGGGGGGGTGTCCTCACTAAGCGCACCCTTTGCATAGGACCCTCATGTGCCAAAGTGAAGCCAGATGGGCACCTTGAGGTGTTCACCAGGCCAGAAAGGGATTTGGGGTGGGTTTTTTTTTTTTCTCCGCTTTCCTTGCAAAAACCTCACCTTTCTCCTCGATCTGCTCTTGCCCTGACTTGGTGGAGGCCACCACATTGGCCGCCATCTCGTTGACGTTGCGTGAGCACTCCTGGAGCCGGCCCAGGTTCTTGCTGTTCTTCTCGGCTTTCACCTGCAAAGAGCACAGGGATGGCTGTGGGTCCTCACCACGGCACCTCTGCACAGGCGCTCGCCGACTCAGGGGAGCCCCCAGGCAGCCATGTTCTGCGTTGGAGCAGAGACACCGAGCACACCATGTCAGAATGGTCCTTGGGTGTGAAAAACCAGGTGTGAAAAGGATGGACAGACAGATGGACACACACTTATTCTTACTGATCCCATCAGGGCCAGACAAGGTGACCCCCGCAAGGCCCTTTAGCCCCAGGACACCAAACCAGCTCTGCCCCCACCTGAGCCAAGCACATATGGATAAGCAGCATCAGTGAAGGCAGAGCTATTTTTTTTTTAGCTATGCTCTTAATTTTAAAACCATCTGCTGTAAAATGCAGTGTGGGTCCTCCTCCCCCCAGCCTGCATCCTCATTTGCTCATTGAAACCGCTACCCATCACTTTCGCCCACACCAATAGGAAAGGTGGGAAGGACCAAAATCCATCATTCTCAATGCTGGTTTCTGCAGTTGCTTATTCAGGGATTCTTGCTAGTTATTAACATGTTCTTTACATAATCAGCTTGACAGGAAGAAGACGGGAGGTTTTACACATCTTCATTTCCAAGGCAAGCCCTGCTAGGTGTGGGAATATCAATGCAGGTGAAGACACATGGATTAAAATCACAGACTGACTTGAAAATAAGAGCTTCCCTTCCTCCCTTCTCCAGGAGGAGGCAGCAGGACTGGTGGACAGGATGGCCACGCACCTCTGCCCAAAAGCATCCACGGGACAAAAACACAGGAACAAAATGACTTAGAACTTGGCAAGCGGCGTGCAGACAGCCCTGCTGGGACACCCACCTTGGAGGCAGCCACCAGCTGGGCTGTGCTGGCGGCGATTTCATGGGAGCAGACGATCAGTTCTTCGTATTTGCCCGTATGCAGGACAACTCTGTCTGCTGACTCTCTGCATCACAGATCAGAAGGGAGATTGTGTTAGAGATACTCCCTGAGTACTATGAAGCAAGTTCAGGTTATTTACCTCCAGCTATACCCTTGGAAATCAGCATCAGACTTTGAACCAGCAGCTTTGTCTGTAATTATTTAAAGCTCATTTACAAAGCAAACTACCTAAAGCCCATATCCAGAAGTTTTGGATGGGTATAAAATATCAAAGAAGGCAGGATTGTGTTTCTATAATGAAATGGGTGAGATTTGTAAAGCTTTGTCCAAAAATGCCCCCACATTTCCTTCACTGACATGGGGATACCCTGCCCTGATTGCAACCACCCCGTCCATGACCATCTGAGCAGCAACCAAGACACGGAGTATTTGATTGCAGCAACTTGCTTATTTTGCAGACAAGGAGGAACTGGTGGTCTCTACTTTGGTGACCAGTCCCACATGGGTTATGATGCTTTATCAGGAATTAGCAATGATGCCCCATGCAGACCCAGCAGCAGGACGGTTTGGGTTATCGGGTGATGGAGAAGCATGGGCTGGCCCCAGACACAGCACACAGAGCTGTGTCCAGAGAGAAGCCTCCTGCAGTGGCCGTGGGAGAGGTCCTGGGGGTACCTACACGAGCTGCGTGGCTCCCCAGCCCACTGCCTTGGATGCAGAGATCAGCCCTTCCGTCCAGCGCGAGTTCTTGGCGTAAAACTCCTGAGTTGTTGCTGCCCCCTGTTGTTATAAGAATATTATGGCCTGTATTAATTTGTTTCCAAAATACAACAATATATAAATCCATATAAAATAGCCATATAAAAAATAACAATATAAACATTCATATATAATGCCATAAATCAAGGGATTGGCAGCGTTTCTGTATCCTTCACTCCACTCTTATTGACCTGCTTAAATATGTATCAAGAAAACTAGCTTTGGAGCCCCAAGCCTGTGAATTTGGGCCGGGTTTAAAACATACAGGTTTGGGCCATCATCTTTAGATGGACAAGGCTTTGCAAAGGTGAGTGATGTACGAGGAGAGCACGAGGGCTGATCAGCCTGTCTCCAGCAAGCGAGACTGCCCGAGTACTGCTAACACGGGAAAGCTTGAAATTCAGTGTATTTCTACAAACTGTGGGAAATGCTCCCATATGTCATGTCAGTGCAGAGAGACGAGTGTAGGGGAGGACTTACCCGGCCACTTTCTACTATCTCCTTCTGTAGGTTTGTAGATGTCAATACAAGAAGTCTAATAGCCTGGAACAAAATCAAACAGGTTTTGGTGTTTGACGGGGATTTTATAGAGAAGGATTGATGCTGCTGACGGTGGGAAGTTACAATTCTGCAGTCTTTGATGCCCCAGCTTGGTTTCTGCAGTACTGACCTTCATTAGGTCCGTGCAGGAGTTCAGAATCCTGTAGGGAAACAACAGAAAAGTGTTCAGCATCCTCCAACGCCACGTCCAGGGAAGCAGGCTTTGGCCTCAGTTAGAAAAAAGGGGTTTTTTGGAGACTGGCCAGCCTGCAGGTTACTTCTAAGCAGCCCACAAAGCTGCTGTGAACAATTGGCTTAGACATGCAAGACAAAGGTCCACCCTCCTGAAGAGAATTTTGTGCTCAGCATCAGGATGCAGCAGCACATACAGCTTTAGAGAAAAGCTCAGCCCATCAGGGTATGGGCACGGGACAGAAACCTGCCCGCAGCTGTCAAAGGCCACCCCTCAAAACTCACCGCTCATTCACTTCAAGCTTAACACCGGAGCTCTCATTTCTGGCCTGGCTCATCATCTCCTGTTGGGAAACACAAGAGAGAGAGTCAGACACCATGTTGCTGTGATGGTGAGTGGGGTGGAGGAGGAATGGATGCTGCTGCCCTGAGGCACTAAAATGGCCCATCCTGCAGCTTCATCTCACCTCTATCCGCCTGACGGCATCCTCAATTGCCTCTGAGGTGGAGGCCATCTCCTTCTCAACCATGTCCCCCAGCTCTTCTTGCTTGATGTCTAAGCTCTTGGGCCTCAGTTCCTGGCAGAGGAGGCAGCAGCCACCAGAAGGTTTTAGGCAGAGGGAGAGAAGGGAATATTTGTAAGGAATAACAGCAAACCAAGATATCCAACTCCTTTTTTCCCCCTAAACAAATAAAGCTGCAGGAGCAGCATTCTGCAAACCCTGAGGGTGAAGGCACATGTGCCACCAACCTACAGCAAACATGGCACAGGGACCTCAGAGGTAAGAAATACCCCAAATCAAGGTGATAAAACTTGATCACAGGAGCAGTTAGTTTCATCAGGACAGGGCTCCAGAGAGCTGACAGCCTTCAAATTGACATTTAATAGAAATGACTAACAGGGGCTTCACAAGAAGAAACATCTGAAAGCTGGGAAGTTTTACTCTGCAGGGGTTACTAGGCTGAAAAACTTCAGCTGCTCTGAGAGTAACTGTCTCTGTGCACCACCAGGAAGGATCTCGGCGCTCAAAAGCTGAGATAGCTTAAGGAAAGCACGTGGGTATGGGGGACAAAGAGCCCCAAAGTGCTCACTCCAACCCAGCATCTCCGATTTCAGCTCTGCACAATGGGGAAAGCCATAGTTTCACTTCTTATTTTTTTTAAAAAAAGGTGTCCATAGAGGTGCAGCGAGCAAACATCCCACCTTGACAAATGGAGGCAATGTCCTTCTGCATTAACTGCCTGCTTTGATTCTTCCTGTAGTAAATACCAATGCCGATAAATAACCCACCCTGCCAGCCCTGGGTGAGAAGGTGGGTGCTGGGCCCCATCTCCTACCTGGGCCAGCTGCAGGACCCCCCGTAGTGTCTGCCTCACGTCCCCCAGCTCAGCGTGCCTCAGCGTCTGCTTGTCCTTTAGCTTGCCCAGATAGTTCAGGCTCCGCTGCCCACAGTCCCGGCACGTCTCAGTCAGCCCTGGGGAGAGGATGGGTCGGTGCTGGGCCCCTTGCTGGGCAAGGGGTCCCTCCTTCCCAACCCTGCCACCCTCCTCTTAGCCTCGGAGATGACAGAAGCATCGGTAGCATCCAGCAAATTTCTTGCAGAAAAGCACAAATCAGTTACCACATTCCTGGCCCAGGAAGGGGCACCGTACGGGAGGGGATGTTGGAAAGAGGAGCACAGGGAGCTAGGGAAACCATGCTGCCCCCAGGGAAGATCTGCCCCATATCCAGCCCCTAGCAGAGGGGGCTTTGGCACAGCCATTCCAAAAAGAAGCCCCATGTGCAAAAAACCCCCTCCAGCACCCGTTGCATCCATGCACGGCACTCACTGTCAGCGTGGTCGGTGGGAGCCAGGTGGGACGTGGCACTGCCGTTCACGATGGTGTCGGCCGTCAAGTGTGCAAAGAGGGTCAGAGCTCCCACCAGCCCTGCAGCATCTGCCAGTGAGAGCATGTGGTCAGGAGCTGCCAGCCCAGGGCACCTCCTGCCATATCCTGGGGGCTGCGACCTGCCTTTGAAGGCACTCAAAGATCAGTACAAGAGCTTGGAGATATCGGTATTGACCCCTCCAGCTCACAGGTTGCTCCTTAAAGAGCACATGGGAACCCACCAACTCCACCCACCATGTCCCTCCATCGCCAGGGCATTGCACGCTCGCCAATGGCCCCGAAGCAGCTGGGGGCTGCTGGATGTATAAAACTAAGAGCAAGATGCAAGTGATGCCCCTGGTCCCCAGTCCCAGGTACCTGCCATGGAGGCCACGTACTGCGCGTGTCCGTTCTCCAGGGCGTCCGTGGACTCCAGTGCTGCCTGTGCCCGGCTGAGCAGGTAATCTGCAACGAATTTTAACTTCATTAGTGCAGTCAGGGTGTTAAGTGTCTGAATGAGCACCAGTGCTGACTTCATAAGGTAGCACTGAGTGGAAGCCAAGATGGCTTGAGTCCTCGCAGCCCCATCTGGGGAGCAGCACTTAAATCTGACTCATTAAAGCAAAATACTGCTGAGATCAGAACTAAAAATTTACCCCTGGAAGTCAGATCCCGACCTCCTTGCGTGTGATGTTTGGTGGGAAAAGATGCCTGGGGGGTAGCTGAGATGCAACATTATGTTTCTGAAAGGGAGAAGGGGCTGTGGGTCACAGCCCCCGTGGTCGAGTGGGACGTACCTGGGGAGCTGGTGCAGCGGATGTGCAATGGGTCATCCAGCTTGGCCACCGCATCATGGAGGATGTCCTCTGCCTCTCGCACTGTCTCCTGCAGGATGCCAAACTGCTCATCCAGCAGCTTCTGCTGCAGGCTCTGCTCCTGGTTGCTCTGTGGGGCAGGAGGGACATGTGAGCGGCACAGCCAGGGTGCAGGACCCCCACCACCATGGCCATGTCACCAGCATGTCCCCTGAGAACCCATTTGTGGATTAGACCCAAGTATCACATTATTGCTGGTGCAGGTCACATCCCACCAGCTACAGTGGCGATGGCTTGGCTGAGCCCCCTGACTGCTCAGCACCCCCCAAACACGTCTCACCCCAGTGAGGAGAGGGGCAGTGGGCTCTCCACACAGCACCATACCTTCTCCAGGAGCCTGCCCTGCAGCTCGCGGATCTCCCTCGTGGCCTTGTCCGCCTCCTGGTTCAGCTGCAGCTCCTTCTCCTCGATGAGGCCACGCGTGGAGAGCAGCTCGCACTCCTTTTCGCTCACCGACCGCCTCAGCACCTCCTTCTCAGCGTGCAGGGCCTCCACCTGGGCGCTGAGCTCCGCTCCTGCCTGCCAGCGGGGCCAGAAGACCATTGTCACCCACTAGTCACTATGTCACGAGCCCAACACAGGGGAGAGCTAAGGACATGCCCAGCTCATGACACTGATGGGGTGGACCCACGTTCAGCCCCATGACAGCTTCCTGGGCTGCTGTCTGTGGCTGGCTTGGCAGTGGTGGCAGATGTGCCATCTTGCATGACGGGGATTTGTGACGGGGATTTGGGGGTGTCCTGTCCCCCCAGCCTCATACCTGCTTGGCATGGCTGAGCGAGCGCTGTGCCTGCTCCAGCTCGTCCCGCCGGGCGTCCAGCTCCTGCCGCAGCTGCTCCATCTGCACGCTCTGGTCCTCCAGCTGCAACCACATGCCCATGCTGGGGCTCAGCCGCTGCAAACGCGCTCTGGCCCCGCTTGAGTGCACGGCAGGAACCAGTCCAGCCATGTTTTGCAAGAGGGGTTTTTAGAGTCTCAGGGTTTGTCTCCTGAAAGGGCTCCTTTCCCAGGGCATGAATTTCGGGAGCAGCCCCCAGCTTGGGCCCCAGAGAATGAAAGCACCCAAACCCACCAATTTGCAATGTGGCATTTTCTTGGGGGAAGAAACAGCAGATTTGGGCAAGAGGGAATGAAGCACACATTAAATAACACCCTCCTAAGGAGTCAGGGCAACTCTTTCTTTTCACCCCTACCCCCTGCACCCAAATTGTGTACAGCCACCATGATTCCTGGGCTGGGAAGGACACAGTGCCAGGCCAACACGGCCAGACTCGGGGCCACACTGGCTCACCTTCATCTCAGCCTCCCGCTTGACCTGCTCCACCTGAAATGCCAACTGCTCCTTGACGCGTGCCACCTCCTCCTGGCTCTGCTGCGTGACCGTCAGCTGCTTGGCAGTGTCGGCGTTCTGCGTGGGGACATGGTGCTTACCGGCTGTTAGGAGGGGGAACCCTCGCCACCATCGCGCCTCGTTCTGCCCAAATTCTGGCTTGGGGGTAGGTTGGAAATGCCTTTTTCACAGCATCCGAAACACTGACCATTGGTGAATACGAATTCAAAGGGTGCCCCCCCACCCAGTGCTCGGAGGCCCCTGGGTGCAGGATGATGGGATGGATATGGGGTAGGGCTGGGCATTCACGAGCCACACCGGCGGTGGCAGAGGAACGAAGGCAGTGGTCGGTCCCTGTGTGGCACAGGCAGCAGTGTTACCTTCCTCAGGAGCTCAGCGTGTGTGTTGATGAGCTCACTGTGCTTCTCCTTCAGCTTCGTGTAGCGGATCTCGGTGGCATTGGCTCTCTCTGAATGGGGTGAGAAAGCATCAGCAACCGCAGTGCGGGTGTCCCACAGCTGATGGGTGCTGTAGGGCACCTACTTTCCGCTTCGGCGCAGAGCCGCTGGGACCGGTCACTGTCCTGCTTCGCCTTCTGCAGCCTCTCCAGCTCGTCCCGCAGCTGCTCGTTGTCCACCAGCGCCTTCTGCTTCTGCTTGCGCTGCTCCTCCACTTCGCCCTCCAGGCTGTTCACCTGCGCCTTGAGCTGTGTGATGTACCGCTGCGCCTGCAGGGCACCATCAGGCACTTGGGCACTGCCCGCACCGATGCCAGCAATGACTGCTCTCCCCAACATCTCTACTCAGGTGCCTGGCTTTGGGCAAAGCAGCAGCGAGATGCACAGGAAAGCTCTCCCCTCAGCCCCTGCAGCCGCTCTGTCCCTGCTGCAAGCAGAAGGTAGGGACAGCAAGGGACAGGTCTCACCTGTCCCCACCCCATCTCCATCAGCAGTTAGGTCCTGGCACCAGAAGAGACCCCAAAACACAGTGCAGGGTACCAGGACCCCATTCCCTGCTGCATCCAGTCAGGGCTTCCACGCTACAGCACTAAAAAACATCCCGCTCTCCCACATCAGCTGCTTCCTGTTGGACTCTACCTCCAGTTTAATCTTCTCCATCTCTGCACGGAGCATGTCTACCTCCTTCTTCAGGCTCTCAATCTGCGCGTCCCTGCAGAGAGAGCCAGGTTGGGCCCACACAGCAGTGGCCACCCCCCCTCTGCCACCATGGACCCCCATACCTGTCATCCCGAATCCCATTGGGTGGCCCAAAGGTTTGCTCAAATATATCCGAGGTGATCTGGGGAAGACAGAGGGTGCTGAGCTTAGCCAGGCTGTGGGTACCTGTCCCCCCCACAGTCCCAGGGTCCCCATCCCAGCCCTGTGCCCCCACCTGCGGCTCTGTGGTGGAAGTCGTGCTGATCTCAATGAGGTTCTCCGGCTCCTCATCCTCAGGGGCTTCCTCGGGGATGACAACTACTGGCTTCACGTGCTCAGCCAGCGCAGATGCCCGCAAGAAGTTCGGGGGACTCTGTGGGGACAAGAAGTTGTAGTGGCATCGCCTGGGGTTTTGGGGACCACTGCAGGCCAACCACCAAGGGGAGGGAGGCAGCCATCCCTGTGCTGCTGAGATGGGCCAGCAGGTTCCTCCGCAGTGTCCCCAGATCCCAAATCCATCTGTGGGGACACCCCCATGCACTCTGAGCCCACAGGCTCTCTAAAGCATCATGTATGACTAAAATCCCACCATACCTCTGGCAGCCGGGGGATCTGAATGAGCCGCTTGAAATACAGCATGTCAGATGCTTTCTTAAAGAAGTTTTTGAGGCTGGAGAGGGGAAAAAGACAAACTGCTCGCAGGGGAGGCAGGGACGGGACTTGAGTACCCGACCTTGACCCCAGGTTACCTGCGAAACTGCTCGTTGAAACGGTCTCGGTGGCCCTGCAGCGTGTCAGCCGGCAGACCTGCAGCAATGGGGGGGGCAGCCGTGACTGATCCGGGGCTGCAAATTTATTCACATGCACCCAGATCCCTCCGGCTGCAAAAGCCAGCAGGTAAAGGCCACGTGGGAGAGGGACGTGAGGGGTCAGGATGAGAGTGGGGTATTCCCATCCTCGGCATAGGGACCAGGGACGTGGCACAGGGAGATGAAGGTGTGGGAACCCCAGAATACCACCACGAGGCCCCTGATGCCGCATTGCCCAGCAATCCCGTGCAGGGGACAGGGGGTCAAGGCACATTGGTTTGAATTCATCAAGGACAAGTCCTTCTATCTCCTTCATCTGGGATGTCTACGTGGGATGGAGCAGGTCCTTAGAGCCCGGCTGGGATACGGCAACATGGCGATGGATGCCTCCATCCACACAAGCCTGATCCCCAAATCCAGCTAGAAACCCGACCCAGGAAAAGACCGGTGCAGGGCACGTCCCCAGGGACTCACAGGAGTGCAGCTTGAACATTAACTTGACGGTGTAGTGGTAGAGGTGGCTGCAGTCCTGGATGACCTGGATGAGGGGGGCCAGGCGGCACTGCACCGCCGACATCTGCGAGACCGCCATCGAGGTGTTGAGCTGCCTGAAAACTGAAGGGTCGAGCACGGTGAGGCGCCGGTGCCGTGTTTGCAGAGCTGTCCCGCTCCGGGCGACTCGGCTTGATCATTAACCACGAGGGATGTGGCTTTGCCAGGACACGGGGTAAACGTTGGGGCTGCTGCCCGTCCTGTCCTGCTGCGCTGGGAACAACCCCCCTCCGTGCAAGAAAATCACCCAAAGGGAGTGCGGTGGCAAAGGGAAGGGGTGCTCAGATCTTTCCCCGGTACCCCAACCCCAAAAAGGAGGGATTTAACCCCAGGATGATGCAAAGGCAGGATGGCTGCCCTCAGGACCTGCCGCTGCACGATGCGGCCGGGGAAACTGAGGGGTTTTGCTCTGCTCTATTTAACGGTGCAAGGAGCTGGGAGAGGATCCCGGGGCAGGGGACGGGCCCTCCGGCACCGCAGCCTCGCCTGCCCTGGCTTGGAAACGGATCCCTTCCCTTGGCAGAAATCCAGCCAGCATATCCACGCTGCCTTCTTCCCCGCTCAGCTTTAAAGTATTTATGAATATAAATTCTCTGTATAACTGGGTCAGGAGGAGAAGCAGGAGGCTGACGGGAGCCGGGAGCACGGTCTCTCCTGCTGTGCCCTGTTTTCCAGGGCAACTCTGTGTTCCTGAGTTGCCACAGAGGAAGAAACCACCACATTTTTAAGCCATCTAAAAGTTCCTGGAGAAGGAGGTGAGAGAAGCAAACATGGGCAGGGGCCTCCAGCCTTCTCCGGAGGTATTTCAACAAGGGGAAATGAGTATTTAGACAAGAGGTACAGCCCCATCCTCTGCTTCGGGGGGGGTAGAAAGGATTTGAGTAACACATGATTAACATGGTTGTACCAAAAGGAAATAAAAACATATTTCAGAGCAGCACTGCTCTGAAAACAACACTCTGCATTGCTCAGGTGGGCTAGAACCAGCCACATTCCTTAAATATTTTCCTACAACTGCCTCTACAGAGCATCAACAGGGGAATCCAGCTCAGAAAGGACATCAGAAATCTCATCGGAAGAGGAGGAAGGACCTGAGCCTCTGACCTCAGCCTCCTGAGGCGGAACTCCATTCCCGACCAAAGAGCGAAACTATTGCTCAAGAGCCCTGGGGCGAGCAGGAGGGACATGCCACCTCCTCACCTGACTCCGACAGCTTCAGCTCCCAGTCCATGTAGTCAAACAGCTCGACCGTCAGCTGGAAGCTGCCAAGAAAACCAAAACCCCGTCACCCAGTGGCAGAGACAACCTTTCTCTGGCTGCTTGTGTTTGCTGCAGGTCCCTGCCCCACCAAGGGCTTGGATTGACATGAATTTGGTGGGTTTGCTCCCTGCATTTATGCTTCTTGCCACTCTGCAGGGGCAGGAGCAATGGGGCACCATCCAACCAATTTATAAAACACCGATGGCTGCCCTGAACAGCAGCCATTTCGGTCACAGGCTGCTCCCACCCGGGGGACACAGCGCCGGCGACCATGCACCAGGTGCTTTGCTCCTGCCAGGGCACTCACATGTTGTTCACGTCCGTCCCTGCGGTCTTTTCCAGCACCTCATCCGACACTTCGAGGCCTGGGGGGAACTCGGGATGCTTTGTAAAAGGAAAAAAAGAGACGGTAGCTGCTGCTAATATTTTTGCTGATGCGACACAACCCCCAGTGAAGCCCTGTACCCCAGCATGGGAGGGTGCAGAGGTGGCAGAGTGTCTCACCTTGATGTGGAAGGAGATCTTGATGAGGAGAAGTCGTGTGTAGATGCTCACCAGCTGCCCGTACCTGTCATGCAAATGGCCCTGCCAGAGACACGAGGGGCAACGTGGCGAATCCGGAGCGATGTGACCAGATCTGGCAGAGCCTGCACGCACCAGCGAACCTGCACCAGCCCTACAGCTCTCGCCCTCTTGCCCTTCACTGTGTGTGAAACCACCACCCAGTGGAGTCAGAGGTGATGGGTTACTTCAGAGGCTGCTTTGCCCTCCCTGTGCCCACGATGCCTTTTAGCACCCACCCCAAAGCCCCCAGGAAGGCACAAACTTCCACTTTGATCCACTCACCCACAGGTCTCCCGTCTCTCGGATATTGCTGCGGTACCTCTGGCAGTCCTGGAGGACCTGGGGACAAAAACGGGAGGGATGCGGCATGGTGGGGCCAGCAAAGAGCTGGGTGAGCGCCCACCTGCATGCCCTGAGGGGAACGGATCCATGTCCTGAGGGGAACAGATCCATGTCCTTACACCACTCCAGCTTTTGGAGAAGTTCAAGCCCTTCAACAGTGACCAGAGGTCAGGGCTTTGCACAGGGAGGTTTCAAAGATGAGAGACAGCCACACGACTCAGGAAAGGTGGCCAGGACAGGGAAGGAAACCCACCCTCTGTGCAGAGGAACATCAGCAAGAGCCAAAAATTTCCCCCTGCCAGCAATGCAGGAGGGATATTTTGGAGGGGACACTCACGTTAGGGTGGCCATCGCGCAGGACCTTGTGCAGGACGTGGCAGAACTTCCAGCTGAGGATGGCGCTGCTGGGCAGGGGCAGCCCGATGGCGTAGGACCAGAAGGTGAACGCTCCCTTCTCGTGGTGCGTCCCCAGGATGATCCCTTCCCCATAGTCAAGGCCAACCAGACGCACATGGGAGCAGGGGACAGGTGGGGCTGGGGGACTATTCCTGTTCAACTTTCATTAAAAAGGGGACACACACCGAGTGTACTGCAGGCAAGAGATGGCCAGCACAATGCTGCACCCACAGATACATCCCCTGTTTATTTTTTTCTGGCGCACCTTCCCCTGCCACAGGGCACACCGGGGCCCTTTGCATTTTATTGGAAGAAATACAATTTTTTTGCACTGCCCTTCTTCATATTTTCACCAGTGAAAGAACCCACAAGACATTGTCCCCTAAACCAAGCCCTGCACGGGTCTCCCATCTCCCAGACCTCCATGGCTCCAGCCCCACAGGGTGAAACCCCTCCTGCCTTGGCAATGGGTCTCCTCTGCACCACCCAGGCGAGCCAAAAGGATACGTCGGGCATGTTTCTCCTTCACCGGTGCTTCTTGCGTATTTATGGCTTTGCTGATGCTGATGGCCTGCAAGAGATGGAGAGAGCGGCTGTCAGGAGCGGCGTGACCCTCACGGCTATCCTGTCCCCCCCAAAGTGAAGTGCTGACGCTTTTGGGGAATACCCTGAATTTTATAACACATTTGTCAACTCAAAGACGTTTGTGACACATCAAAACAGACTTTTTTATCTGCAAACAAAGCGGCCCATTAAATGCCCCCCCATCCTCAGCATGATCGGTCAGAGCTGGGCGCTACCAACCACGCCACTGGTGCTCCCCGCTGTCCCCGTCCCAGCAGACAATTTTTTGCATTTTTGCAGCCTGAACTCAGCGGCGTGCCCGGGGAACGTTAAAGCACGACAGTGAGATGCTGAATTCCAGGGTTGTTTGTCTAAGCACAAGGAGCCTTTGAACCAGGGGGCGGTGGGGGTTTTTTTTTGGCAGCGTTGCTGCGTGCAAACAGCACGCGGGGAAAACGCAGCCCCCAGGCAAGCAGGGAGTGGTGGCCGCGTTGCCCATTTCGATGGAGCAAAAATCCAGAGCAACACGATTATCAGAGGAGGATTATCTACATTTTAACGTGTTTGATCACAGCACACTAAATTATGCGTTTATTCCAAAAAGATGACCCCAGGAAGAGGTCAGTTACATGTTTCGCATGATGACAGGCTGGAAAAACGAGCTGCTGTGATCAATGAGGATCTTCCTGCTCATCACTGGGTCTCTGCAGACTCAACTGAGCTGCTTTGCCCCCGCACGAGCGCTCAGGCTGTGCCCGTGTGTTTCAGCCCTCAGTCACTGGCAGAGGAAAAAGGTCCCAGCTGGGAAGGCAGGAAGCGGCCCCGCCGCCGTCGCTCGTGCCGGAAGAGAAACCTGGTCCCTCCCTGCAGCCCCACAAGACGTGAAACCTTATAAAAATTCTTATCTCCCCTCCCGGGGAAAGCACCTGCTTCGATACGGCCGCTGGTGCAGGGGACATCCCCGAATCAAGGCGCTTTCCCGAGGAGGAGGAACCTGACGCTGGGTTATTGAGTGCTCTTGACTTACACAGGAGGAACCTGATGCCCTGCCGAAGGGGTGATGCCAAAGGTGTCAATGCACCAAAACCACCCCAAAATGAGCCCAAAATAGCTGTGCCCATGAGCCAGGCACTACAGCGGCAAAAACACCACAAGTGCATCCCAAAAAGTGAGCCAGTCCTGAAACGCCGACTCTATTTTGTTGGGAAAAGATGTGCTGCTTTTGCCTTTCCAGCAGCGGGGAAGCCCCGGCGTCACCCCGCCATGTGGGGCCGTAAAGCAGCCGCGGGGTTAAGCCGGTGACTTGCTGTAATCCTCTTATCCCCGAAGGTTAATGAGCCTGGAGTGCCTGGGAACAGCGCAGCCGCCTCTCCCAAGGCACCCAGCACCTCTGTAGCTCCCCAAAAGGCTGGAGCCGGCAAAGGGGCTGCACCCTTGACCACAGCTTGGCTGGTCAGGAGATGTGGCAGGGGTCCTTAGGGCTGCAGGCATCTCCCAGTACGACATCAAAGTGATGGTTTATTGAGGTTTATCATGTGCCAGAGAGCAAGAAGCCGATGGTTTTGCAAGGCAGGGCTTGGAAACGCATCTTGCAGCAAAGAGCTGCTAAAGGGGTTACTGCATCTTCCTGAGGTTGGGGGCAGTAGGGCGGACACATCCCCCAAATCTGGATTTTCACCACCCACTGTGTGTGGGAGCAGCATGATGCCCTCATCCCAACCCACCACCTGGTCCCAACCCATCGGCGGGAGCCAGGCTCAGCCTCAAACCCCCAGGGATCAGGAGGAGGTGTTGAGACCAGGGCAGACCCCCAGAAAGGAAACACCATCCCATGTCCCTGGGGACGGCAGCTCTGCCGCTTGGTGCTGCCCAGCAGGATGAGGACAGGGCTGGGATCCAGCTGGCCCATCCCAAAACCAGGCTGTAATTCCCATTGGTGCTCGTGGTTTTATTGTGTTTATTGCCCATAATCTCATTTCCAGCCCGACCAGCCAAAATTCAGCCCGGGAGCTGCTGGAGAGGCCGGTTTTATCCTCGGTGATTCAGCGCAGAGGTTTCACCTGAGCGTTTGATGTCCAGCACAGAGGAGTGGACCTGGGCAGGGGCAGCCCTCAGCCTACCCACATGCTGCCATGACGGAGATGCCATGTCCAGTGTGGTCCCAAATAAACCACAGTGGCACCAAACCGATGCCAATCCCTCGGGGCTGCCGGCTCAGGTGTGTTTTCGCTGGCTCCAAACCCCGGGCTGGCCAGGAAGTCCCTAAAAAGGGGATGGTGGGACCAGAGATGGGCACGGGGAGATGCTGCAGCCCGGGTCATGCACGCCTTCAGGGTGTCCCTGATGGCTGCCTGGCAAAGCTGGGCCATGGAGGACGGCTCCGAAATGGGGAGACTGACACTTGACCTGGCCTCTTGGGCATCATCGGCAAATCTGGGATGGGCATATCCTGGTTGTCGCTGCAGACACACAACCAGCCTGGCCAAAATCTTCATGCCACCTGCAGATGGTTCCCCATCACTGCCGGGGAGCGGTGCAGCTCCGGCCCTGCTGGTTGGGGGGGTGGTCTGAACCCCAAAACCTGCCCAGCCACGGGAGCCCACATGGGTGCAGCCCAAACACCTTACTCACAGCCCTCACGTACCAAGCCGGTGACTAAAGCTGGGATCAAAGCACCCAAATGAAGGAGCGCGGTTTACATCCACCCTTTCTTTCCAGGCTGCTTTTAATTACAGCATGATCCTCCCCGCCCACGGCTCCCCGAAGCCCCGGCATCCCGCGGGGCCGCAATCCCCACCCGGCAGGTGGATGCTGGGTCCCAGCGCAATGCCACGGGCAGGGGGTGATTTTCTGGCAGCAGGATGTCCAGCTGGAAATCTCCCCGGCCGGGCAGCGCGAGGGCTGCCGGATCAGCTGAACTGCAAACGGCTGCTCCGGAGTTCCCTTCCTAATGCTTCTCCTTCCTAAATTACACCAACAAAGCACCACCGGGCAGTCACGCACGCTGTACTCCTGGCAGCTCCAGAGCTCGTTGGATTTATAACCTTCTTGCTTATAAAAAGCAAAAGCCGGCTGCAGAAAAGGGCAAGTTTTGCTTCCTTGCAGAGCGAGCGCCTGCTGTGGTACGGTGGCTTCCCACCTCCCACGTGTGGCTGCTCCGAGGGGGCAGCCCGACGCTGCATCACCCCGACGCAAGCCCTCGAAAAGCGTTTTCAGGGAAAGGAGGTGACCTTCACGTCACCTACGAGCACCTGGGATCACACCAGCACCGGCAATCCCCGTCCGCACCCGCGGGCATCGCCCCGGCCTCCGCAGGCAGCAAGGAGATGGGGCTCTTGGTTTTGGCAGCATCGTTCTCCAGGTGGTGTGAAATCCTCAGCCAGCGAAGGCACACGGAGGGGACATGCCCCCGGTGTCCCCACTATTGCAAAGGCAACTGGCAGCCGTCTCCGCAGCTGCTATAATTAGATGTAAAAGCCAAATCAATACCCAAGCACTGACATTGGAACAGTTCTGCTCTCACCCGAAGCACTGCTACGGGAAACCACGTTAGGGTAAAGCTCCTTTAGGACAGTTTTCAGCCGTTGCTGGAAAAAAAAGGACCCTTCTGGGTGGTGGATGTGTCCGTCAGCGAGCCCCAGGTTGAGCTCTAATAGAGAGCGACCACCCGCTCGCCCCACACATGGCTCTGCCCAAGGCATCCCTGCGGCCATGAGCGAAGTCACACCCATGTGGGGCACAAATCCCACCGAAAAGCCCAAAATGCCTTGGAAGGGCAGGAAGGAGGGAGGAAGGATGGACGCACTCCCGCCCAGCCGGCACAGGCTGCCCTTTGGCGCACGAGGCAGCACGGCTGCCGTGATTATTTATCAGCAGTGCCCAGTGGGAACGATTGAAGGAGACACGTCCAGAAGGAACCGGAATTGCCGGTTTTCTCGTGTTGCTCCCCAAACCCAACAAGCTCCACTTCCTGCCCAGTGCGGCCAAGCGGCACCGTGACCCCACAAGGCCTGAAATTGTCACCTGCCCTCGCTGGCACTCTCCGGGGCCAAACCAGCCCAGCCGCCGGGGAAGGACCAGCAAAGCAACGGAGCAAAAGCGGAAAAACATCTGCCGTGGATTCGCAGCCTGTGAAATCAGAGCGGTCAGAGGACGCGTGCCGGGAGGGCACTATTATTTTTGCTGGGGGAGCGGGTGAGCCCAATCCTCCGTCCATCCCTGCCCACACTCCTGGAGTCACTAATTTCCCACGAGCCGCACGCCAGCCCCATATTGCCCCAGCACCGCCCGCTCTGCGGGGGCCGCTGGAAGGGCTGCGCGCACCCCCCGTCCAAGCCGGACACCACGGGGCACAAACGCATTTGGGCTTTCTTTTCGCTCTGCCCCCCTCTCCGGGGCCGGGCACCCCCGATCCCCTCGGGGAGAGCCCACGTGTGACCCAAAGCCGCGGAGGGGGGACATATCCAAACAGCCCCCGGGTTTGTCGGGGCAGTCCGCGCTGCCACGGGGCCAGAACCGGGACTGGGACCGGTGGCCGGGACCGGGACCGGTGGCCGTGGCAGGGATGCAGAGAGGCGCGTTACCGGTGCGGTGGGCACCGGGGGGCAGCCCCGGGCTCTCGCCTGCGGTGGCCCCCGGCCCCGGCCGCGCTTCCGCCGGCACGGCCGGGCTCATAAAACTTTCCCTGTTTGCTCACGGCCGTGTTTACCTGCCGATAAGGCCCGGGGGGATGCGGGGGGGGGGGGAGGGGGAACGGGACACACCGCCTGCCCGGGTCTCTGCCGCCCGCCGGGGAGGCAGCGCACGGCGGGGAGCCGGTCCCGGTGCCCGGCCCGGAGGCGGCGGGACGAGCCGGTGCCCACGCGGAACCGTCCCGGAGGGGGCGGCGGGAGGAAGCGGTGAGGCAGGTGGGGGCGGGGGAGCGCGCGCCGCGCCGGCAGCGGGGACGGACGGACGGACGGACGGACGGGAGAGCGGACGGACAGAGAGACACCGGCGGCCGCACCACCCCACCGGGGGTCCCCCGAGCCCGGCTGGGACCCGTCCCCCCATCCCCTGAGAAACCCCCGCGTTCGGCGCGCCCGGAGGCGATGCCGGAGCGGGCCGGTCCCGCAGCCCCGAGCCGGTACCGGGAAGCGGAGCCGGTACCGGGGCACCGCCGCCCCCCTTCTCGCCGCCCTTGCCTGGCTCTTGTCGAACTGCTCCCGCTCCGCCTCCAGGCTGTGCCCGCCGCGGCGGCTCAGCACCCGCGCCGGTACGCTCTTGATGCTGTTCATGGCGGGCCGCGCACCGGGCTCCGCGCACCGCGCACCGGGCAGGCAGCGACCGGCGCCGCCCGCCGCCCCGCCCGGCCGCGCACTGCGCCGCGCCGCGCCGCGCACCCCCCGCCCCCGCACAAGGGCGCCCCTGGCGGCCGCGCCCGGCCCCGGGCAGGTGGGAGCGGCCACAGCCCGTCGGGGAACGACCGAGCGCCCCCCGCCGCGACGGGCACCGAGGGTCTACCCCAGCCCCACGGGCACCCAGGAGCGTCACCACCAGGAAAGGTGACAACGCGGCCTCGTTCCTTCCGCTCCGCCACACTGTCCCCGCTCCTGCTGTACCTCCCGTTTCCAACGGCACAACGGAGCCCTTCTCCAGCCTCCTCCAAATAAACCCCACCAACACACGCACGTTGAGGAGACTCGGAGCTTCGTTACTACCCACCTTCCAGTCTTTCCTTCCGAAGAGCCAAGCCGCAGAGAGAGCACCCACCCTGCGGAAAGCGGGCCCTGGCTGAAGAGCAGCTTTGTTTTCTTATTAATAATAATTAAGTGCAGGAATACAATAGCAAAGGCACTCCCTGGAGTATTCCAGAAATAAGGCAGCCGAGTTTGATGCGACCTGAGTTTCGATACGAGCCTCAGAGCGTGGCAGATAATACAGCCGGTTTGTAACTCACTTTGTGCCTGAGTAAATTAGCCCCAACGTTCCCCTTCTTCCCACTCCAGAAATCCAGGCCAGCCCCGGCACAAAATCTGAAGGCTCTGCGGATCCTTGTTTCATCACCGAAGCCATTTTCCATCTTTTTTTGTTTTCCATCTTAATTTTTGAAGCCGTGAGCAGAGCACTTTAAGTTCACAAGGGGGTTCAGTGCGTTCCTCTCTTAACACTAAACACCTTTAAACCGGAAAGCAGAGCTCCCGCTAGGAAGCTGCACTGATTTCTCTGGGGTTTGACATCGGGTACAGTTGGTGGACAACTTTGGGGTGAGCATCATGGTATTGCTATGGGTGGCTTTTTTGGGGGGTAATTTTTGTCAAACCCACAGCAGCAGATTTTGAGGACGGAGCCCGGAAAGTTTCTCTGCAGGTGGAAGAATCAAATGGGCTGCAGAGATTCCCTCTGTGGGTAACGCTTGCGGGCAGGGAGGGAGAGTCTGGAGGACAGCAGCTACGATCAGAAATGGTCAACTAATTTTGAGGCCATTAGCAGACGAAGTAAAGCAGGCTGTCATTTAGGTAATTAAAGAGAAAGCGGAAAATTATATGAAAGAGTTAACAAGGGGAAACGGTGGTGCCAAGTGTTGTGTTTCACTGCAATTAACTCGTGGCAGTGGACAGACCCAGAGACTCCCACCCCTTTGCCACCCCCACGCAGGGAAAACGCTGGCACGGGGCTCAGTGACGTGGAACTGGCCCAGGTGGCCCAAAGCATCACAAACCACACGTGACCCAGTAGCCCACTCGTGTCTCGGGCAGTGGGTGTCACGTGTCCCAGAGAACCATCGTAAATTAAAGACTAAATGTATTGGATGACGTCTTAAATAGGCAAGAAAAATACAGCAAAGGGATCACCTTTATTAACTTATTTGATCTTTTAGTTAAAAAATAAGTTCAAATTGTGATAGGGGAACACGTCTTGCCCAATACTCGAAGATAAAACCAGTTTAAACGGTAAAAAGCCGGTCCCGTTACGCTTGGCTGCTGCCGTACAGCGCCGAGAGCCCGTCCACACACCTCATCTGCCCCCAGAAGCTTTTGGTAGAATAAAGAGCTCCAGGCGGGGAAGAGCTGTTTTGCCCACCCTGTGGGTGACAGCCCTCCCGCTTCAACAACGTAGGAGGCAGTTCCTGGTTACAACACTAATTGGGAACTTCCTATAAACATTATTCATCTCTCTCTACACAGCAAGAAGTTCAGAACAAAAACAATAAACTAACCAAAATAAAAAGAATGCTCGGCTGTGTCATACTCTATAAATATTTTTGAGCCACCATAAAAAAAAAAAAAGTAAGAAAAACAGTTCCTATGTCATACCAATTACACGCTTAAGATTCTTAAAAAAAAAAAAGCCAGTGTTTAACCTGAGCTCTCAGCTATAAAAATAGTTTTGTTAATCTTGGCATAATTCTATGTTTTATTTCAAGATAAAATATATTCCTGCAGAGTCACAGCTTTTTGCCACTTGAGAGTTTTTCAAACACTCACAGAAACACGGAAAAAAATTAGGTAACTTTCCATTGTAGCTGACGGGTCGATGATCTTCAGTTCTCACAATTAATTCTATATTGGAAACTTCTTCACCCACTGCAGAAAAAGTAAAGATTTTCATTAAAGTGCAGGAACATTTCCTCTGAAATATATGAAGCAATCACAGATATGTCAATTGACTATATAAATTTTCACACTGCAGACAATGAAAACAGAGTGAAAATATAAAGAGGAGAAAGGTAAAAAAAGCACTTCATGGAAAGACAACAGTCTCGGGGACACCACCGCCGTGTTAGGGAATAAAATCTGTCCGGTTTGTTTTGCACAAAGGAGTGATCTTTGTGGCCTGGGCCAGCCACTGAGTCACAGTTTACGAGCAGTGGCACATGCTACGGTGTCCAAACCCAAATATATCCTTTTACTCATTGCTTTCCGCCCTTGCTCTTCAGCTCTCCCCCACCCAATCCCTCCAAAGGAAAAACAACCCACTGATGAAAAGGCCTAAATCACTGTCAGCTCGTTAGGAAATTAACCTAACATTTGTCAGTGCACCTGCCCTCAAATGATTTCAAAGCGATTTAAAATAAACACAAAGCCAACCCAAATCAGTTCAATCACTTCTCTATCTGAAATTGCACAAATCTTTAGCTATTTCTGGGACCTGCTACCAAATCTGCAAAAGCTGCTTTGGATTTAACTGATCACAGTGATTTAGTGCCTTTTAATAAACGAAGAAAATAAGAATTATGCAGCTGCCAGTGACTTGCACAGTCACTAATTCTTGTCATGGATCTACAGTGAACTGTGGGCACGTTTGTTCCACCAGTTCTTCCTCACTTGAAGCAAATGAGATTATTTCTGTAGGCTAAGCGTACGCTCAGCGCTCCGCTGTATCAGCATGCTGCTCAGCAATTTTGAGGATTTGCTCCTGAAACTTTTTAACGTCAGTAGTTTCAGGATGCAAGTCACGGTGCTGGCTTCGATCTATAAAAACTCCAGCTTCTTTTACCTCAGGGCTCTTTTTAGGAAAAGAAGAGCTCTCTCCATAGGAACATTAGAGCAGAGTAAGGTACAGCATTCCAGCCACTCAGCATCCATTTCCCACGGGAGCCCCATGAGCGTGCACTGAGCAGACCCAACTTATTTGGAAAGAAGACTTTGTGTCTCCGTCCCTAATGCAGAAACAGCAGAACATGAAGGGGCTACAAACCACCACCACTCCCCGGGGGCACAGAGGGCTTAGCTCCAGAGGGGAGAATCAGTCCAGGGACTGCTGTTCGAATGCACCCAGAGAGAAGTGAGCACCAGCTCCCCACTGCATCAAAGTTGATCCGTATGAGAAATCCAGTGCCTCCCAGCTTCACACTCCAGCTTGCTGTGTAATAACTTCCCTTTGCAGACAAGCGCTTGGGTTGTTGGCAGCATTGGAAGATTTTTTTTTCCTCAATTTCCCCCCCATTGTTGCTAGTTCTTTTTCAGTTTCATGTAGTGTTCAGTATTTTAACCGTATCTGGTTACTCTCTTGTCCTCAGAACCAGACAACATGGTGCCTATTGCAAGTGTCCAGTTCACGTCAGAAGAACAAATAATCAGAGAATGAGAAATTTCCTGATTCAAAAAGAAAAAACAATCTGCTATCAGCAACGCTGTTTTTTTTTTTCTGAAACAGCTCTATTCAATAGATTATACTTTTGGAGCTCCAAGCCCAGGAACAATACGCTACAATGGCCCTTGGCCACGGCACTGAAAAACACTTCCCAGTCTCTTATTCAACAATGTTCATATCCTTGATCCTGTTATCTGTAACACACAGAAGGATTTTAACTACAATAAGCGGTGTGCAGGTACTCGGGAATGGAGCTGCGAGATCTGACCGCCCAGAGCATGAGGAATATGCTTGAGAAAAGTTTAATTATTTGACTAAAGGAATTACTTGCTGCCTTAGTATCTGTTTGTTGTTACAGCACTCACAAGAGTTTTATTGGAAATGCATTCTGAGCAGTGCACTTAGAATCTTGTGTCAGACTCAGCTCAGAAGACTATAACTTGTATTAATAATGCAGGTGCATTTATCAAGAGGGAAACAAAAAAACCCACCACAACAACAACAAAAAAATCAAGTTGAAAACACCTTCGATACTCACGCAACATCATAGAGAAGAGAAGGTAAGCTTAGCATTTTTTTCTTCCGCAGCAGATAACCGGGTTCTGTGAAGAGCTTCTGCAAGTTCTGCTGTCTACATTGTAATGCAAAAACACTACGTGGAAATCAAAGAACTCACATAATAAAAATCACCGAGCTGCCAGGTTCAAACTGGCGAGCAGCAAGGATACGCTTTTTAATTCCCTCTTCTCCCTCCCCCAAGCAGGGCACAGAATCCAACAGGTACAAATACTGATTAAATTCTAAGGGTTATATTTGATATGTATTGTGTTTTAAAGCGCAGTTTAAAACAGCCTCAGGTAAACCTGGTTTTAAGCACAGATTAGTTGGCCTGCACAGATTAACTAAAACACGCCTGACAAGTTTTTGCCCAGAACCGCTCTGAAAGCAGATCAAAGTTCTACAGATGTGGTTCAGAAGCTACCCCCACCAGTAAACACCAGCCTGCTTTATTTTCTACCCACTAAAGCAACTGTTCTGAATGAGAAGCCAGTTTCCAAGCTCAAAAATGCAGTTTCAGGTTATAAAGCAGAGTCATGCTCGCTACTAAAGGACGGCTGGTTTAGCCGAGCTGTGACGTGCCAACCAGTAAGCAGGAGCCAGACAGCTGATGGGGCTGGGCAGGAGCCACAAGCAGCCACTGTTTTGTAGAGAGCTTTTCAGGAATCCCTCCTACAAGCCAGCCTTTGCAAAAGACTACACTGCTGCTGTCTTTTACGCTGAATGAAATCCTGCAGATGAATTTCTGAACAAAATATCCTTTCAGTTTATGCAAATGCTGGCACACAACCTTTATACTCAGTCGGTCAGTCCCAGCACAGCTAAGGTTTCATGGCTCTGAATGTTATCGAAATTGCTTTGTCTGTTACTTACAGTACCATTGTTCTGGTCAAGTTCATCTAAGGATATAAGGAATGTAATACTTTTTAGAGAGGTAATACCTTTCCGGAGAAAGCTGAGTTTTCACATGCAGCCTCATTAGGAGTCTGCTTTAACACCAAAAGTCTAAATTCTCCCTTTGTGATACATATCAGGACAAGTTTACTCATTTCTAGTGATGAGTGGTATAATCTCCTTGTCAAACAAGGTAGAAACTCTTAGGGATATTTATGAAAACAAACAAGTGACTCTTCTCCAATTACTCCTATTGCCCACAGAGTCAAGGCAGAAACTCCCTATCAGCATTCATGCTCATAAAATTAATCGTCCTGACAGCTACATACAGATTATTTTCTTTAACCATTGAGTATGCTCCTTGACCCTGCAATGAAGAAACTAAAACTATTAACCCACAAAACCTCTAAATTATTTAAGCTGAGAGTGTAGTTTAAATGCATATACAAAACTATTCTATATATCACCTATTTCCTATACTGTCCTCCTTTCCACAACTATACCCAGCGTAATAAACCAGTTCTGAATGTAAGTCATACTTGTGTTAGCTTTTTTCTAGACCTCCCACAGTTTGCCCCAAAATGACTTCTTCCTTCCATCTGTTTAGACACATGCAAAAGTCAAATCCTGTCACGACCTTGAGGAGCCATAAAGAATCTTATAAGAAATTTCAAGTACTTCTCGCTAAGGTATGCAGGGATTTTCTCTTTGGCAAAGCGTGAGGAGGATATTTATAATGTTGCAGCACAAGTCAAGCATAAGGGAAAGAATGTTACCAATCACTCTTCCTGGCCACCTAAATCTAGTCATAGGGGAGTAATATATACCGTATTAATGCTGCTGCTGCTCGGACTGCAGCGGGGGCTCGCGTGGAGGAGAGTGCTAAGCTCCAGATCAGCAACCATCTGTCGAGACTCGGCCAACGCGTGCTGCAGCTTACTTATGGGGGAATCGGTGCCCTGGAGGAGACAGAAAGTGAGTCAAAGTTAAAAAATGATCTTTTTTGGAATATGTCAAAGGATTATAACATACCAAGAATCATCACTTTAATTTTGAAATGTCTTAGTTCAAAATACATAACACTGCCCCCAACTCTGTCTAAATGCTGACATTTCTAATAAACACAGAGGCCTCTCCTAGTGTCAGCCTTTTAACAGATCTTCACATGCACGTGTACATAGTGCACACAACAGCAGCACTTCAGTGATAAAGGGGAGAATGAAAAAAGGCATGACAAAGAGGGAAAACCGGGCAGAACAAGAAAGAAACAGCGTCCAACAGCTTGTAATAACTGTGTCCAAGTGTACTCAGATATTCTGCTTTACTGGAATTAACATATATCAGCCAGCATCCATTATCCTAAAGTCTTTCACTGTTTTTTAACTCACTTATGCTGTCCCAGACTTATTGAGACAAGAAGGAATTATTTTGAAAAAATGATTTACCACCTTTGCTATAAACCTGCTGTCTCATCATTCAAGTCTCTGGTTCTTCCACGCTGGCAGACATTTTCTTTCCTACCATCACTCACAATTCCCCTTAAAAATTAATGAAATACGTTCTGCAATAAAATACTGACTTGGTCCATGGTAGCACTGCAGCATCTATTTGTTGGCTTAGTCGCTGAAAGGTCATTGAGCTCTAGAGGGAAGTCTTCATCAGAGAATTTCTCACATCTTTGCGGTCTGTCTCCTTTCTGGGTGGATGTCAAACAGGGAGAATCCACGTGAAAAGAATTCAGATCCACATTTTCTTCACTATTAAAAAAAAATAAGACATTGCCAGAAACAGCACCACCATTCTTTTTAAACTTTCAAAGGAAAATCATGGGACAACATAAATAATTATGGGCCCTGAGCCAAGAAAACCATCAAGCATGTGAGATTACGCTGTTCCTCAGAGCGGCTCCCATGTTTAACAGCTTCATTAGATCAGTTTCATCCTCTGAGGACAACAGTTTGACATTCAACCAGTTTCAAGAACAGCTACACAACCATGTGCTTCAGTATCTATTTAACCTTGTAAAAAGCACACAAAAGGCAATATCTAGTCCCTCCCAATACTCTGGTACTCTTTCTTCTCTCATACTCTACTCCCGTTTGTTTTTTTTTTAATCAAACATTAGGCAATCTAATATTTGTAGGTGGACCTTTCAAGGGAATTTCACAGTCTTTTAAAGGCATCATCTCACTTCAGAGATCACAGGAGAGCTTTCCCAAAGAGGCTTTATTTTATTTATTTTTAAATACAGCAGCAAATAGTAAAGTGCTGTTCGGGCAAATTGTGATTAAACCCAAAACGAGTTGCCTGATTACCATTTCAGTGTGGATTTGAAGCCTGTGATCTATTGGCATACACCTTCCCTTGGGTTTTAAATTAATTTATCACTGGGTACATCTGAGTGTATTTAGGAATATCTGAAAAGCAATTTAAATGACAGTTAAAGTAACAAATCATACCTTGTACGTTATTACTGACCAAAGGCTGACTCAGAGCCATCCCATGCTTGTCCTGCTACAAAAGATCTTTATCCACGTCAAATGATTGAAACTTTTCTCTTACACCTTTCCCACAGTAAAAGGTAACTTTATTATAGCCTACCCTAGAGAGAAACAGTTCTCAATTTCAGTTCCTTAAATTACAATTTTATTAAAATGTACCAAATTCCTCCCTCAGCTCCAGCACCAACTAATCACAAATTAAGACTAGAAATAATAAAAGCTGTAGCACGTCTTGATCATCTATTCTAGCAGTACAGCAGCCCAGCAGCACCCTACCTGAGCCCTCTGTCCCCTGTGCTCTCTGTGGCTTGTACAAAGACGCGCCCTGGTTTCTGCCAGCAGTTTCAAGCTATGCAGTGTTCATTTTCAACTGTTAATTTCCACTTCATACAGTTTTTAAAAAGTAAATAAAGTAGCAACCATCTCCCCAAAATAAAACATTTCTGTATTCATCACATTTCTGAACAGTGCTGTACAATACAGCACTGCCTATATCGGGTAAATAATCAAAAAACACGTATATTTTAAAGAAAATACTATTTTCAAATTTACAACATTTCATTAAATATCCTTTAGATACAACTCATTCTCTACACAGAAAAACTGTTACCAAAAGGTTTATTTTTAAGTGACATTCAATCTAAGAAAAAGCCCATGTGAGGGATGCCAGCTCAGAAGGGTCTCTCTCTCATTTCACTTCTCTTGTAAAACCTTGGGATACAACAGGCTTTCTTTTAAGAGAGAAAAGCCCATGTTTGTGAGCTTCTGACATGGGAAGGCCCTGGGGAGATGTGAGGGAACAGGCTGTAGCTGCCTAGAACAGGGGATGTGAGGAGATGCAATGAGCACAGCCAGTTTGGAAGAAGACACAGGTTGCGGGGGTGGGGGGGGAACCAAACCGTTTGATTTTGAGGCAGGGAGACTCAAAGGCTCAAGAAACGGTGGCTTAATCCAGCAGGAGCATGCCGAACAATTAACTGCTGACGCTCCATCTTTAAAACCAGAACCGAGATAAAAATCCAAAGGCAGCAAATGTTGGTCCAACACAAATAAAGTCACTAAATCAGAGCACACAGAAATGATTCTTGCACTATAGTATTTCACAATCACTCTTGCAGTTGGATAAGGTATTTGACTGAGTTAATAGCCTTCTTGTTGGCTGTTCCAGAATTCAAGAACTCATGTCAAAAATATTTGCTGGGCTGACAGGGAGGTGCCAGCACCCTTCCCTACACACAAAATACATCATCAGCACTACAGAGCCAGCTATGGAGAACTGGAGGATCCAGATTCAAGTCCCAGAAGGACTGTTGTGTTTGGTCTCTGCCACTGATGCCTTAACAAGAAGCCCACGCTGAGGACTGTGATACTATGGCCTTCCTCCCATTTATGGGGCGAGAATTTATTCGGTGGCAAATCAGAGTCAGCGGAGGCTGGAGAGCAGACAGTCTGGGATTTGCACCGAGTCAATCATCCCCAGTTAGCAGGGCTCCTAGCACCAAATGTGGGCATTAAGAAAACCCAACAGCTCAGCAGCAAATGCCAAACGGGTAGAGCAGCCCTTCTGTACTGAGGGATATCGGCTCTATCTGCATTCCAGGGTTGAATTTGCTCCTTCGCCCCTAAAATCCCCTTAAGGACAAGACAAAAAAGTGAAAGCAGTTTTCATGATTCAGCCTCAAAACAGATTTGGAGGGATGGCAGTGCGTCACTTGCGCTGCTGGGGGAGTAGATAAGAATGTTCAAGGTAGACGTTAAGGGCAATGGAGTCTTTTTAATGATGTATGGACAGTGGAGACTAGAGAGAGTCCACACACATCGTGAAGCTCAGCTAAGCTGTGTGGGAATGTGCCGGGACAGCATTCTTTTTCAATGGCTGCCCATTCACCTTGTTTCTGAGCAGGTCTGTCTCACTGCAGTAACAATTTCTATAATATTTTTGTTTTAAAAGCAACACAGAATGAAAGCATCCATAGATCAGATATTTCCATTCCATAACCTCAATTTGTCTGGACGTTGGGCAGACTTGCTGGCTAAAATTCTTAGCAGGTTTAAACAGCTGTTCATTTACTGTACTTGTCAAACCACCAGCTGAAGAGCTACTCCCCCTTCTCTTCTCTGTCTAAAAGGCAGCTATGAAATTTCTGTAAAACTTCAGAAATCCTTCTAAAATAGAGCTGGTAAGTCAGTCAATTTTTTGAAAGGAAATAGAGGAACCAACACAACAAATCCACAGAAAGTCAGAGCTCTGAATGCCCTTGCTTGTGCAGGCATAAAACCACTTCTATAAATGTGAAGCAGCATTTATATCTCAGATACCTCCCAGTACCACTAAGACACCTGTGTATTTTTCCGACGCGTCTCAGCATTAGAAACCTCATTCTGCTCATCCCCAACCACACACCCTTTTTCCTCCCCCAACATAAACACAGGGATAGAGTCCCATGAAGGAAGACACACTGGAGAGCGGACAGATTGCTGTCCTTTAAATCTTTCCATCTCATTTTCTTGCCCTGGGTGAAGAAAGCAGCCTGTGCGGAAGAGCCGTGTCCTACATTCTTGCCCAGTCACTGTGTGATTTCTCAACAGAAATAACACAGCCACTAAAGCACCACACAAAATCTAGGTTTGTTTCTTGCCTTACCGAAACATCACTGTAGATGTCCAGCTCTGGTCAGAACATATTTTACCCACCAGATTTACAAGCAACATCTAGGATTTCAAAAAATCATAGGATTTTTCAAATCTGCATTTTTCTCAATTAGTTTATTTGGCAAGATATGTAGTATTGCAGCTTCTCCTGCCCACGCAGCTCTTGGGGATAAGAGATGTAAAAAAATAAATGCGTAAAAATAGAAACATGATACCTTACAGCTATTTTAACTTATTTAAATTTACTACTTTTTAAGTTGGTAGGCTAATTTTAAAACAGTAGTTACTTCACACATCACTTAAGATAATATGAATTATTGAAAGCTTGTATACTAAAGTTTCTACACAACTCCAGTTTGTACCTATCTATTTCTTAAATGTAACAAGCACATAACCTTTTCGAGCTGGCACATTTCGTCTCCTGTGCAGTCTTGAGACAGCTGCAATCTATTCCATCCCATATACTTCCATCTCCTTTCATGGGTTTGAAAATCTTCAACCATTCTGGATCTGATACTGGCTCCCACCAGGCATCTTTTTTTATAATGAAGTTGTTACTACTACAGGAATCAGATTCAGACTTGTGAATTGCAGCAGGAGCCTCTCTGCTTTTTTGGCCAAACAGAATTCCAGTTCTCTCTTCCCAGGTTTTATTTTCATTATCAGTTTTGTCAGATGTGACGGTGTTCTGGATCAAAGTACTTGGCGAATCTATGCAAGAACTGACATTAAGCCAATGCTCATACTCAGGTAAAGATGACTCAAAGGTTTGCTGGTCTCTGCTCTCCACTCCATTCTCAGAAATTTCGCTGTTTCTCAATGGCCTTGTGTCGTTTGCCTCACAAAATACTTTGCTGCCTAGCTCATCAGAGCTTGATGCAACATCCTGCCTTTCTTCTTCTTCCGTAAGGACAGCCAAGACTTTCACAACTTTTTGACACCGGTTTAAGTACGCTGAGGTAGTTTCCTCCAAGTCTGATGCATTCAGTAACAGTCTTTTATCTACTTCACACATCTCAGAGGTGATTTTTACCCTACTTTTTGGAACTTGTGCAGTTCCACACTCCTCGCATATCTCGTGGGTGCCCTCAGTCCTAACCGTGTCTGTCTCGCTGTTACTTTCAGGGGCAGCGAATGCCACACCTCTGCTACAATGGCATGATAAAGAAAATGGTCAGAAATACTGCATTTAAAGAGCATACATAACTGTAACTCAAGGTTAAAGCTCTACATCAACCAGAGGCTCTAGCCATGGTTCTGCCACAGTTCATACACCAACAGGCAGCTGTGTCCTGCCAAGACCCGACAGAATTCTGCCCAGATTTGGCTGTTACTTCCCCAAATCAGTCTGAAAGTTCCCTCATGTTTTATACAGTGTGGTGATTCTGTCTGAGCCTCCAGAATGCACACCAATTTCCTAATCTGAAAGCAAAATAAACTTTGATTTTTAAACAAAAGTAGTAGCAGGTCAGATCAACCCCTCTACCACCAGTCTATTCCATTTTTTTTAAAAATTCATTAACTGTCTGGCCTGCATACAATGCTTTATTCTGTGACTGATACTCATGGCATCTCCTGACCAAGTAAAAAAGGTATCTGACAACTTCTCTGGATGTTTGTGGTTGAGTTCAGCAAAGCCATCTTGACACAGCACACATCTCTTTCAGGATGTTAGTTGTGAACAGCAAAGTCTCTCTTTGAGAATAAACTACTAAAAAAAAATTTAAAAATAAAAAAATAAATTACCTCCTTTCATGTGACGCCTTTTCGTGCTTTTGCCTTAATTCCTGAGAGCTCTCCAAATTGACATGAAGAAACTGCAAGTCACGCTGCTGTTTTACGTAGATCTGTTTAAAGATAGTAATGCACATTAGTGGAAGTCTGGAGTGCAGGAACATTGTCATCAAGTCCTAACACACTGCCTCTCTTCCAAAAATATCCTCGAAACATTTTTATAAACCAATACCTGTAGTGAAAATTGTCAAAGCCTTCCAAATCTAAGGGGCCATCTCTGCATGAATTTAGGAAAATAATGTTTTACAGCAATAAAGAGTATTTCTATTAGAAGACTGCAGTGGTCTTCTGAAACAGAACCACACTGAATCATAAGTACAGTATCATTATTGTTATTTGATATTTAACACATGTTGTTATCATGTTGTTCAAAGTTACGCAGAACTACAGGACGTGCAATGATGATCACAGTATTTGGCTTTCACTGCAGGGGATTTTTTGTAAAGCTAATGTAGAAGACAACCCACTGATCAATTATTTGCAACAACAACAAAAAATTGAACATGCCTGGAGAACCCCAAATGAGTGCAGCGAAAACATCGGGTTTAAGTCTCTCTTGAAAAACAGATCTTTCAGGACACCATTCCCCTTCACCCTGCGTGAACTCACCTTGGGCCTGTCCCATCCCCACTGCCTTTCACCTGACTTCTGGAGCCTCACACCCTCTCTCATGTACTGACAAACTGTTATCTAAACGGGGTGCCCCCACTTCACTGCTGTGAGGGTGGTGTTTACTCATTGGAGTACAGAGTAACTACAATTATACAAAAAAGGCTAAAAAGCACACCTAAATACAAGGATTTGTACCACAACGTTAACCAAAAAAACCCCATTCCATAGGGATCCCAGCATGGCAGAAACAGCAGTTTATTTTTTTTCCTTAATTAAGAATTGCTAGATCTAACTTTTTTTATACTGTTCCATGCAGATCTGATGTTACTGAAAAATGCCTTCATAATCTCTTAGCAGAAACATAATTAGGGTTGTACCTGCCGCAAACTTGATAGTTCTGTGTCAGTCCGTGCTTGTTTAGACCTGGCAAACTGAAGAAGTTGATCCTTTCTCTTTGATTTCTCAACTGTTTCAAAACATATAATTTTTTAATTACTTAAAGTGAATAGACACAAAGCCAGCACATTTGTTAATGCATATGCTGCAGCAGAAGAAGGTACCTAACTAAAAGGATTTTCTTAAGATCAATGGGATCTGTTTCCCCTCCAAATAAAAACAGCACAAAAACCACACAACAGCTAAACAGATCAAGTATATTCCTTGGACTTTTCACCAGCAACTAGCTTTATTTTACTAGCAGTGATATTCTGCTTTTCACAATAAAAATAATAAAATAAAAATAATATAAAATAATTATAAAATTAAAAATAATATTTTTAAAAAAACTTTTTCATGTTAACATTCTTCCATGGAAAGGAAATTAAGTCATTAATTCTAATTCATGCCTTGTACTGGCAAGTGCTGGGAAATACTGCCCGTTGCTGTTGATTTTAAAATAACGAGACACGGGATCAATATTTGGCAAAGGTAATGAGAGATAAAAAGCCACACGCAAGCAAATCATCTCACAGCAGAGGACATCTTTGGTAACCTAATGTTTCAAGGTAAACTGTCTAAACCAAACCCATCAGTTAAAGAAAAACCAAGAGAAAAAGTGAATTTGTAAACATACTTCTTCCATACAAAACTGGAGAGAGTGAACGGGCTGGTAATTTCATAGGGCCTAAGCTTTAGGTTTTGCACATGGTTTCTCTTCAGTAGGTCACCATTTTCTATGCAACCTATGTCAGAGGAGAGAATAGCACCCCCATTTATCGTATTAATACCACAGGAGACATAAAGGTCTCAAAAATTTTCAAGAGAGAATCTTCTGAGCCATTTCTCCATGCATAATCATATTGGTGAACTTTTACAAGACTTTATAAACTGTCCCTGCAGAGGCCCCAGTTAGTGCTTTCATAGAAGAATGACACACAAAGGCATATGCCTTTATTAAACTGCAAGAAAGGCAGGTAAGAAGCTGCCTCCTTCACAGATATTAGTGAACTGTTGCTGTCTAGAAGTCTCTGCGCAGTTGAAAGCTCAGGTATGAGAAGCCAACTGCCCACACTTACCAATCAGTGCGAGCTCATTCCTCAAGCAGCCGTTTTCTTGTCTGAGGTGAATGATTTCTTCCTGCTGCTTATTATTTTCCTTTATCTTTTCACACAGGTTATCTTTAAAACAAAACATAGTATTTCCCAGAATGAAAAGGAATCATGCTGGTCTGCACTGAATTAGGTGCCCAGCATAAACACTTACCTTTTAGCTTATTTGTTTCAAGTATTAGTTCTTTCAGTCTCAGTTTGAGGTCTTGCTTCTCTTCGTTGAGACTTAATTCCTCCATCTTTGCTGCACGCAATGCACTTTCCAGCTTTCTGAATTTCGATGTAAACTCAGTAATGTGATCAGTTGTTTCAAGTATAACCTCATCCTGAAATATGAAATAGAACGTATTCTTGATTATTGTTTTATATTCATGTACGGATTTTGACAAAACAATAGCACCTCCTACTGTAGCAGTTGTAGATACTTTACAGATTTTCTTCGGAGTTCTTGAGGAAAAAACCCCAAAAATCAAAGCCAGGAAACAAGCTTGTTTATGAAAATAAACCAGTTTATTGTTTGTGGACCACTTTTCTCAAACAAGCCTAAGAATTAAACAGCAGTGAACAGTGACTACCCCACTGCAGCACAGCCACCAGTAACTGCACTGCAGTTTGACCACATTTACTGCTGATGAGACAACAGATGTTACCTTCAGCTTAAGCATAGTAAGAAGCTCCTGCTCTCTCGCTTGCAGCTGGCCTGTTTTAGCAGACAGTTCCAAAACTGAGCAGTGGAGACTTTGATTCTTCTCCTAGTGAGCAGAAATAAAGACTGTCAGCTCCTACTTCAGTGATTCAAAGTTAGTATTTTTCCAGTAAATGTTTGCACAGCTTTATTTAAACATCATGAATGGCAATCTGGGATTCTGAGCACGCTGTGAGGATCTGGAGAAAAGAGGACCAGAGTAAAAATTTTTCCCCAATTCTCTACAACTAAACTTGCTTCCAATCACGGCTCTTAATATCCTGCATGTCTTAAGTCAAGCCGATTAGACAGATGAAAACGCAGAATACTGCTTCACTGTATTGCATACAGGGAGAAAAATTATCCCAATAAACATATCATTGCCAAATCACTTAAAAAATATATCTAGAGCTCTTGAATACCAATTATTTTCATACCCTTAACCTGTTTTCAGAATGTTACAGCTCACCATAGTAATCAAAGCTGTAAATAAAACTTTCTGGAACTTCCCAACCAAGTACCAGTACTGGGGGCCAGCACTGCCGTTTGCCATCACCAGTGCCTGACGTTTTTGGAGGCAAGCTGGTTCTAAGCAGCATTCTCCAAACCTAAGCAAGCAAACAGCAAACTCCAAATCCTAATTTAGGAATGCTTTTTTGCCCTTCTCCCCCCCCCCCAAATCAGAGCTATGCCTTAACGTAAAATTACTGTAGTAAAAGACAAATGCCACTGGCATTCTGTACCTGCATGGACTGCAAAATCAGACCATTGCTCAACTCCTACCTCCAGAGCCTGACAGTGAACAGTTGCATCTGCTACTTTTTGAGACAGCTCTTTAAATTTCTGTTGCGTATATTCAAATGTTGCCCTACTGTCATTCTGCTGAGATTCGAAGAACTTTAACCTTTTGGTGAGTGATTTTATGATGTCATTTCTCTTGTTCAGCTCATCTGAAAAGAAGGGAGACAAAGGTACCCGTGAGAAAACAGCTCAGATACTGTCATGCAATTTTTTAAATCTCAGAAATAATTTAATCCAGTGTTTAATCCAGTGTTTTAAAATCACGTGATTCAGAAATGCAAAATACTCTGAAGCAGGGTTCCCTAGCCACCCAGATCAGATGGAATATGACCTCTGCAGCACCTCTGTACTATGGCTGTCAAACAAGCCCGTTCAGAGCTGCCAGGTGATGAGCCGTGTGGCTTGTGGAGGATGTCAGAGCTGTGCAGCAGAACCTCAGGGCACAGGGCTCTGCAGTACACCAGCAGGTTTGCAAATTGTTCTCTTCCCCCACATTTGTTTAATCAGATTTTTTTTTGAAGAGTCCACAGAAGCAATTCACTTACTCAAATGAGAAAGAGCTATCTGATTATCATATCCCCCCTTCAAGATCAGATCACTTTAGTACCATCGTAGAAGTTTTCATCTCAGAAAGACGACGATAAAATTTAAGGCTAAAGGGTAGGACATTTTTCCTTATATGACGAAAAACCGTTATCAAAGCGTTTGAGCACCTGAACATACTTAAGAGACCAGGGTCTTATTCTTTACACACACAATACTTACTGTTTAATAAATTGCATCGTTCTGCTAAAGTCAGTCTTTTTTGCCGATCATCTTCCCAGGCTAGAAGCTCTCTCTGATGCACTGCAACCATGTCATTGAGTTCCTTATCACGATCTTTCAGTTCCGCAATTAGAAGCTGGAGTTCTTGCCTCTGTTTCTGAATGGTGCTGTTCTCAAGGTTCAGGCTGAGTTTCTGTAAAAGGTAACACATGGAACATGTTTCAACATAAAGAAAAAGCAACAAGTTCTCCAAGAATAAACTTGAGGTTTTAATTTAGGTTAAAATATTTTTATATTATAAACAGAGACCATTCCAAAAAGTTCCTCATGCTTGTGGTACTGCCTGTGGTCCCTGACTGAAACCGTTAGCGGTACAATAACTACTTTCACATCAAAAACAGAGCGCTCTGATTGTTAGCTGCACTTTCATTCTTTACCTGGGGTGAAGCAGAACGCGGCACTGATGAATTCATAGGGGACTGGGGACCAGAGCGCTACCAGGCATTAGTGGATACTGGTAAATATTTATGGCTGTAACCTTCCGCATGGAGGCTGCCTCTGATTTAAGCACTACATGGTTACCCGCCGAGACTGCTGCTGACCTGGCAACCCTGCAGGAACGACAAACGCCAGCCGTTGAGAACCCACCGAGGTGGGGACGCAACCCTGTTGCCTCCCACGGCCGCCGAGGCCCCAGGAGGGCCCTGAGGTGCCACCAGCTCGGGCGAGTGACCCTCTGATGCCCGGTGCCCTCCCGCACGTCGAGGCCGCCACCCTCGCCTCAGGAGCCTTCCCCTCACGTCGGGGCCTCCGCCCCCGCCTCAGGGGCCTTCCCCCTCCCCTCAGCCCCGCCGTCCCCGCCTCAGGGGCCTATTCCCCCACCTTCGCCCCGCCGCCCCCGCCTCAGGAGTCTTACCCTCCCCTTGGGGCCGCCCTCCACCCTTCAGGGGCCCTCCCTCTCCAAGCCCCGCCGCCCCCCCCCCCCCGGGCCTTCCCTGCCCCGCCCGTTGCTCCGCGCCCCCCGCCAAACCCACCGGCGCCCTCGCCCTGACGTCACGACGGCGCCCCGCCCCCGCCAGCCGTTGAGTGGCCGCCTCGGGCGGCGGTTGGGCAGAAGCTCCGCCCCTCCCCTCAGCGGCGGGGTCGCCGGTTCGAGCCCCGCGCCCGCCTCAGGCCGCGCTCCGCCGGCGGGGCTGGAGCTGCTTGGAAAAACGTGATAATAAATAACGATGTTAAGAGGAAACAAGTAAAGAAGCCGACTGGATGTTACAGGATGGCAGTAACTGCCCTGCTCAGCTTTTAAATGGAACAACTACAGCAATATACAGTTATCTCATTAGATACACCATTGTCAACAAAGGCCATCAGCTTATGAACCAAAACCACAGAAAAATAGGAACTTTACTGCTAGAGGACAGGGTGTACAACGCGTCACCCCCTTGGGTTTGACCTCATCTAGGTTTTACAGAGCCAGGGGAACGTTAGTTCCAGGCATCTGCCGTCAGGGAGCATTTAGCGTTTAATTAAACGGGGCAGTGAAACCCAAGGCAGGGAATCGATGCCCGAGGCCGTTTGCAGGGGTACGAGCACAGCGCTGGCACCCAGACGCCAGCACGGCTTGTCGAAATGAACAGCGGCCACTATAAAGTTAATTACTACCACTCTTGAACTAGCAGCATGCTAAAAGCATAAAGCCACTCAAATTACCTCACCCAGAAGACCAGCAGGATTACGAGTTCGTTTGGAATTACGAGAACAGGCTAAATGTTTCACACCTCTTCCTCAGCGTTTCCACTTAATAGAATAAAATAGTTCAACCTACAACAATCATCTAAACCAGCTGCCTGACCACTTCAAGATGCATTTCCCTTTAATTGTTAGCAAACCTTTAGAACGTTTGTCCCATTCTGATTTCTAAGATTTTACACAGGTAAAGAAGAGGTTCGAGTTCGAGAGGTTTCTGTACGTTGGCCACGTGCCTTACTCAAGTTCAGCAGACAGGAGAGCAAATGAAAAATCAGCTTTTAATGACTTAAATGACTGTTTTCCTGTAAGAACGTTAGAGGAAAGTAGCTGTAAAGAAAACAGAAACTGCATTCAGTGAGGAACAGTTATTTTATTTAAATCTACTTCATGCGTGAGCATGATAGAACCCCAATTTAACTTTGGCAAATATCACAACAGAAAAAAAAAACAAGCAGCCTATACAGAACAGTGAAAATGCCAGGGATATGGGTTCTCCACAATTTCACTGCAGAGCAAACGGATTTAGAAGCCCCACTTTGGCTACATCATTTATAACCATATAATTAAATAAAGGTAGTCTTTCACTATCACTTCTTGACTTCTCCGAGATCTTCAATGCTATCATCATCCACCTAGGGAAAAAAAAAAAAACAAACAAAAAGGCCAAAAGAGAGCATATTAAGTATATTTTCTTCTTAAATGTCTCAATATTCACCACTGTACATGTAATGAAATGTGGGAGAAATATACAGCACCATCTGAGATTCCCTGCTGTAAATTCTAGGTGAGTGACACGTGCCTACAGGACAGAGCCGAGCCTCTGGGGCTCTGAATAAATACCGGCTGACAGGGTTATTTCAGAAAGAACTACAGCCAGGAAACACCAGAACCAGGGAGAGCCAAAGAAAGCGCTTGCGATTACAGCAGCACAACCAAACCTCTCAACCGTCAACATTTCAGGCCAACACCAAACGAGCTAATCTCTTCTTCTGAAACACAAGTGTGTTGGGTTTAGGTTTTGGTTAGTTTGGTTTGGTTTTTTGTTGGTAGTGTTTTGTGCTTTTTTTTTCTAATTTTGCAATATTTTAAGAGATTTTGAAAAATAGGATGGCAACGTAAGAATACTCAGGCATTCACCCTTAAAAAATGGTCACAAAGAAGCCACAGATACTGCCTTCCTCACCAGTGTACCAACAGTAACAGTGCTACATGTTTAGGGAGTTAATGTTTCTTGGACAATGGGAGCAACATTTGACTTCAAGTTTAATCACTCCTTCACCTCATCATTCATAGGTGGGAATGCAACAACCGGTCTTTTACTTTTGCACAACAATCTGTGCTGCCAAAGATGAAACTGTTTTTCAGAATCATTGTGGAAAACTAGAGTTCTGACAGAAAGGGTTTATTACCTCAGGCCATTTCTCCTGGATTACATCGATAATGTCATCTGTAAAGTCCCCCTGAATGATGATTTCGTCTTCTCCCGTTACTGAGGCACCGCAGGAAAATTTCTGAGCAAAAAATCTTTGTGCTTCTTTAAGATCAATTTCTGTTGACGGGAAAATGGACGGTTTAAGTACAGTCATTTGATATGAGCATTTTCTCAAGTTTAAAACCAAAATCTTGTTTTAACTGTTGAAAAACTAGTGGCAGTTTACAGTTAAAGCTTTGCAACAATTTCCACTGGAAGCAAAAGTCTGTTGTTTACATACAAAACAACCGACTCTACAAATCTAGCAAACTCTTCAAGGCAAAAATCGCTGAATGGCCTCTACGCGTTCTGTTTATGCAGGTCTATGCTACACGCGCTCACCAGAGAACCACATACAGAACTGATTAAAAAGCCCCTCCAGTTCTGTGTAATTTCCATAGTTACCAAACAAGTTTTTCCATAGAACTGCTTCAGTATGCTCCTTTCAGAAACACATCCCAAGGATTTTTGAGACCGGCTTCCAGCACAAAGATACGTATCCACTTCAGCTCAAGCGCATATTACTGATCCCTCAAGAAGACTGACAATTCTCTCATGCAGGAAATATGTAACGTATCTCATTAATACAACCAAGGTTAAAACTTACCTTTTTAACAGAATTCGTGATCAATGTGTTAAGTAAGATGTTGTTATAAACACCAAGTGGCTGTTTGCAGCTGAACTGCATTGTTAGTGAAAGTACAACAGCAGTTAAAGCCTTACTTCATCAGTCTCAAGAATAGCTAAAATTAATTGTCAATAACATATTTATTGGTTTGATGGAAATAAGAAACTTTTTAATTATAAACCTGTTTATTTTCAAAGACAATAGACTGCTCTGAAGTCTAACAAGTGGACTGCTATGGGAAGCCTTGTTTCAAAAGAACCTATTTATTTGCAAACACCGTGGAAATAAGGACTTTATTAATTTATCACTGAGGGAAATCAGTGTATCTTTGGCAGGCTTTGGTACTGCTAAAAGCACCTTGGAATTTTCACCTCGCACAGATGGAAGCAGATCACTCAGTGTATTACAATCAGAAGCATCATCATGAGGTTAAAGGCAAGAACATCTGAAACTAACAAAACCCACCTAACAAAACTCAACTCACCGAACGTTGCAAGGCCACACACTCTTGTGACATATTTTTTCTTTGCTCTAGGAATTTTAGCTATTGTAACTTTCTGTGGTACAGTCTTCTTTTTCTGTTTTATCTGACCTCTTCCACCTTTAAAACAGAGTATAAGGTTATATAATTAGTTAAATGACAACAAACTTCATCAAGGAAAAAAAGCATACAAGGTCAGATTTCATCCCTATAAACAAAGAGATTGTTATCTCCCCATCAGTGTTGGTAAAAAAAAAAAAAAAATATTTTGCACGTTAAATGTCTCACATTGGGGTTTTTAAAATTATTTAAGAAAGGTCACATATCATCAAAGCTCAATATTACAATAAATAACAATATAAATTACAATATATCCATGGGAAATGCATATTAAAGTACAGCACGCGCAGCAGAACCCCGTTCCAATTATCAAAAAAGGGGTTTTCCTCACACTTTACTAATTGCTGCATTTGGTCTACATTCAACCCCTCTTTCAGGAATTGTTCTTTGGTTGCAATTCTAGGAACAAACTGTTATTTTCATGTTTTTCATGAGTTGAATGTCCTTTGGGTTTATGTCTGAGGCAAAGCAAGTTACTCAAGTCCACGTACTGAGGCCATGAATGACGTGCCTACTATGGCTGCTGGCAGATTAAGTTCTAGATACCGATGCTCGACCCCAGTATGAACCGTATTCCTATATAAGAGCCAGCAGAAGACACCACACCTCTGAAACAGAAGCCAGCTACAGTAGCTGACTGCCAAACTTCCACATGATTTAACATCTTTCTTACTGTCTCTAGACCAACCTGAGGGAACACTTCGCATGTCAGGCATTTATTAGTCTCAGTAAAGCATGCAAAAGATATATATTCCGCTCATTAGGATGCTTCAAGTCAGATTAAGATCTCAGGTAACTTTGTATACAGTCATCAAGTTACTCCACGGTAACCAGTTTCATGTTCTCAAGCTTTCTCAGCATGAAAACCTAAAGAATTTATAACAAACAAACTCACCCCTTTGTGACTACTTCTTTTTCTAACATGCAGTGCTTTCAATTCTGCATTACTCTAAATTGATATCCAATAATCTAAGTAAATTTCTGTTGTAAAATTTCTTCAGTAAATTTCTGCAGTGTCTTAGTAAGTTTTTGCTTGTTTTTCCTCACCCTCTTTTTTACGGTCAATCTTACAACATCATACTTAAGACCATACCATAAGTTTTCATGAAACTTTAGATTCTATGAGAAAAATCACTAAATATTTTAAACACTATTATTTTAGAACCAAAAAACCCGACTGAAAACTAACAGTACCAACCCCATGCAATAAATAAATGTTGAAAGAAAATGTCCTGAAGTCTCTGGGAAAAGCATCCAAGCTACAGAACGTAAGCTACTGTTGTCACTACACATAGCCTACTGACAAGGTAAACAGAATTAGTTACCAAGACACAAAAATATAACATCTGTAGTGACATGTGGCTTAAAATCTGAATCTTACTGGGCTATTAACCATAATTTCTGAAGCACTACAGACACAACTGACACAGGCAAATGCATATTAACAACACCAGCATTCTGATTTATGATGGAAAATATGTTAATTAAACAGAAAGAACCCCAATGATAGAAGATAAAAGCGTGTTTAAATTGTTTCATATATTTTATATCTTCCAAAGTTGGTTTTTGAAAATGTTTTTCATTGATATTGCTAGGAAGAGACATAGCTGTTAACAGAGACGTAAGTGATGGTGTTAAAAGCGTAAACCCAAATCCTGTTACATGAATACAGAAGAGGGGTGGAAGGAAAAAAAAGGCAAAAGCAGTGTCATGAGGCATTAATAGAGGAAAGCAGTCTTTGTTCTACTCTGCAAGCAACCTACAAACTGCTTGGTTGGTTGGTTGGCAGGTTAAACAAGGCAGAAACAAGTATTCCAGGAGGCACGCCAGATGATTTTAGGTTGAGAAGAACTACTCCCTGAATAAGTGCAACAGCAATCACAGGAACAATGAGATGCACGATGCAGGTCACCTTTCACTTGCTACTACTACTATCCAATTCTTCCATCAGTATATATCACCATGCTAACTCTGCTACCACTGGAAGACAGACATTTAGTATCTTTTGTGCAGAGTCAAAGCGTAGCTAACAACTAAAATGCAAGGAATCTGTGCCATGGTCTAGACCAGTAAGTGAGAAAGGGATGCCACAAACTGCTTATAAATGAGTACCGCAATCAGCTATTTAGACCTTGCCTCTCTTTTGCTTCTTCTTCTCTTCTTCTTCTCCTCCCGCATTTCCTTGGCCTTCACCAACCCCAGGTTCCTGTTTAGGTGAATTTTCTTAAATACATCAGAAAGGAGTGGGGAGAAAAGAAAGAGAACAAAATTAGTGGTCAGACAACCCCAGCCTTACAGGAATAGGAAGTAAGGTACAGTGATATTTTGCTAAATCTGTAAACTCTTAGCTTAAGTGCAGCAGCCCCTTGACTGATGTGTGTTACTTCTTCACTGCAGTACCTAGGCAAATTAGACTTCAGAAGAGCTTTAGCTCAAAGATACAGTTACAATTTCAATACAGTCTCTTCCTATAATTTCCACAAACAGACAGAAATTAATAATAGTGTTAATACTGAAATTCCAAATGCAAATCAACAAATTCCCTGTTATTAGTGACCTTTCCTCCAGCCACCCACAGTAGACTCTACAGACATAAAATCCAATAAGGGAAACAAGTGCATGGATGACTGGTTACAGTAGGAACCTTAAGAAGGCTCAAACATTATTACTGAAACTACATACTGTTTATTCAGTGTTTTCTGACATTATCAAATGTATTTTCACAGAATCCAGAAGCATGACAGACTCCTAAGAAAATTATTAACTTTCACCTCAATACAGCAGAAAAAGGGAATAGATGAGACTCAGACAAGCTCAAAGATTTCTGAATATGTCTGAGGGCACATATCAGTTAGAAAATAGAAAAGATTCTTACCTACTGTGAGTTTTGCAAACTCATCTGGAAAATTCTTTTCTAACCACTGTCTGCATTTAGTCACATCAGGCATGTATTCGCAGTACTAGAGAAGAAAGGTGATACGAATGTTGTGAGCAGAGTAACTACAAAATATGTCACAAACAAATACACCAAAATATATTTGCAATTCAGCTCAGCCATTTCTCCTTAAAATGACTGAAAACAAATACTATACTAGAGCATAAGAAACCTCATGTCATCCTAAAGATGACAGTGGCTGAAGCACAGAACTTCCATGATTAAGAGAAGTCAGATAAGACCAGACAGAATCATCATAGTCAGGAATCATAGGACAGAAAGAAGAAACTCAGACAACAAAAAAATTAACTCACCTCTGTTGGCAACGAACAGACTGCAGAAAGAAGGGAGGGAAGAAAAAAAAATTACAAAAAGAAGTTCTCCACTTACAGCCTTAGTGTTAAATTAATTTTTTTTTTTTTTTTTGGGGGGGGGGTGGTGGTGGTTGGGGTTTTTTTTCTTTTTTTTTTTTTAGAGTTAGAGATGACTTCTTATGTCCTAACTTCTCGTTATAACCACACATTGACTCAAAAAAAATTACTTTCCCCATTTTAATTTTTCTCTCATTAGTCATTTGCTCACACACTCTGCATTAGGATAAAACTATCACAGCAAGAGCAGTCAGTCAATGAAGAAAGGGAAGGAGATGCCTACAGCTCTGGGAAAAGTTACAGAAAGAAATACCAGTTCTCCTTGAGGCAAAAGATACACCTAATAAATTATCACGTGTTTTGGTTAGCTTTGCTTTTTCCAAGAGCTGCCAATGTCCAGAACAAACCCAAACCAATCGTGCAGATTTTCACGCACAACAGGGATTATTTCCTAATCCCCTGCAACTGTATTCAAGCCCAAAGCAAAATAACATACCTATCTAAAAAACATACCTGTCAAGATTATTTACTTCCCTGTATATTTCATCTGCATAACAACAAATGTAATAAGAATAATTCTAAACACGGTGCAACAATTACTTTCATAAATTCTGACTTCCTTTCTTATTGTCATACTAATGCTCAGAGGCCTTTTCTCTGTCAAAGGCTTTGCTGGCTTTCTACAGAAAGAGATCTCTGCTCAAAAATTCATAGTCTGAACACCACTCCCACTTCTTTAGACAAAAAAAGCTGTTAGTACCTCCACCTCTCAGAGGGAACACCCCTACGTTTCACCAAAAATGCTTCAGATGAAACACACAACACAAGCTATTTCAGAAAGACAATCAGAAAGGTCAAGCTGACCAAGGCCTAGCTTCACAATAAAAGCTAACCAAAAGAAAATCTCTCATCTCTCATTCTTTCTGCTAGGCTGCCCTCACAAACAGCACATTGTAAGAATCGTGGATAACCGCCCCTTCAGCACTTGCCTCCGCAGTAGAGAACCCGAAGAGGATAGTCGGCATCTGACCTGGCACCGCTCCTTACGTCTCCTCTGCAGTCAGGGACCACAGGCTCAGCTACATCGGTGGCCATGTCACAAGCCTGGAGGTCAGAGAATGCAAGAATCGGGATGTAAGTTCTGGGTTAAAAAGTTATTCACAACTTTCTCAACTCAACAGGAATCCCAGAGAATGAGAGATCCCAGAGAAAAAAACAGGTACAATTCTAAGAAAAGCAGGAGACATCAAGGAGGAAAAAACAGGAGTCAAGAAATAATCAAAAAACATGGGGGAAATGGCTGAAAAGGATACGAAGCAGTATGGAATTCCAGCACGTAAGAGGAAAAAAAATCCGAAGTACCACAAAATACAATGTAAAATAAAGATCTGCGAGAACAACAGATGGAATTACAGGACATACCAGGTTAAGCAAAACGCTAAGGAACATGTTAAAACAGTGGCCTATTAACAGTAGGTGGGGGGAGGTAGAGCCAGTATACTAACAAAGGGGACACTTAAATCAGGGTCTGAAGAGCTACAACCCCAAACACCACAAGACAAACGAGCCAAACTCCACCCACTAATACAATTAGGAATGGTTTACACGCACGGATTTTAAGTCAAGGGTCTTAACAAAATATGAGTCAATAGGGAAAGTGTTTGCAATGCATAACAAGTCCCCCAGGCCCATGGGAGCTGGCAGGATTTGTGTGTGGAAGACTCAGAGCCAGGATGCTGTAGGAGCTGTGCCTGGGCAGTAAAGAGAGCTGAGGAAAAAGGCCCACCACCAGAGATGGTGGGGTTCGGGATGGGGGAACGGCAGGGAAAGACACAAGAGGGTCACAGTGAAGGGAAGGATGCTGGAGTACCCATAGAGATCCCAAATGGGGGAGGGATGGCGCTGGGTAGTAGGGGGTAAACGTGAGGGCAGGTCAGGGGGAAGGAGAAGGGTGCTGGGCTACCAGAGGTGATGGGGATCCCTGACATGGTGGGATGGGGGGGGCAGAGCTGAGGGAAAGGAGGGCGCCGGGTGCCTGAGGGGGCAAGATGGTGAGGGCCAAGGGGCGAGGGGGGTCAGAGCCGCGGTACGGGAGCAGAGGGAGGGTGTCGGAGCTGAAGGGGAAGGATGCTGGTGGCCGGGGCGGGGGGAGGCCGGGGACGCCGGGGCAGGCTGCCCGCCGCTGGGACGGGCCGGTGGAGGAGCGGGCGGGGGAGCCCGGGGGCGGTAGCGGCGTGGCGTTACCCGGGAGGCCCCTGAGGCCGCGGTGGCGGCTGCGGCTGCTGCTGCTCCGGCGGCGGCTGCTCCCCTCACACACCGCGCGGCACGTGCGCCCGCCCCGCCGCCCTCTCGCGAGAGCCGCGCGTAACGGGGAGGGGCGGGGCGCAGCACGGCTGGGTTTGAGCCCGCCGGCGCTCCGTATTGGGGAAGGAGCCAGCGTGCCCGCCATTGGCTTATCCGCGGCACGTGACCAGGAGGGCTACGGGGCGCTGGAGCGGCCAGTTGGCGCCGCTTCGCCGCCGCCATGCCCCGGTACGCGCAGCTGGTGATGGGCCCGGCGGGGAGCGGGAAGGTGAGGCGGGGGAGCGACGGGGGAGGGTGAGCGTACCCTTAGTAAGTTCGCAGACGACACCGAGTTGGGCGGGAGCGTCAGTCTGCCGGAGGGTAGGAGGCTCCACCGAGGGATCGGGACAGGCTGGATCCATGGGCCGAGGCCGGTGGCGTGAGGGTCCTACACTTGGGTGACAACAACCCCATGAACGCGACAGGCTTGGGGAGGAGTGGCTGGAAACCTGAAAAGGACGTGAGGGTATTGGTCTACAGCTGGCTGAATATGAGCCAGCAGCGTGCCCAGGTAGCCAAGAAGGCCACCAGCATCCTGGCCTGTATCAGGGATGGTGTGGCCAGCAGGGCTAGGGCAGTGGTCGCCCCCCCATCCTCAGCACTGGTGAGGCCCCACCTCCAATACTGTGTTCAGTTTTGGGCCCCTAACGACAAGAAAGACATTGAGGTGGTGGAGCATGTCCAGAGAAGGGCAACGAAGCCGGTGAGGGGTCTGGAGAACAAGTCTTACGAGGAGCAGCTGAGTGAAGTGGGGTTGTTCAGCATAGAGAAAAGGAGGCTGAGGGGAGACCTCATCGCTCTCTACGACTGCCTGAAAGTCTCTTCTCCCAAGTGACAGGTGATAGGACAAAAGGAGGTGGCTTCAAGTTGCACCAGGGGAGGTTTAGGATGGATATTAAGAAAAATTTCTTCACTGAAAGGGTTATCAAGCATTGGAACAGGCTGCCCAGGGCAGTGGTGGAATCACCATCCCTGGAGGTGTTTAAAAGCCGGGCAGACGTGATGCTGAGGGTTATGGTTTAGTGGTGGTTTTTGTAGTGTGAGGTTGGTGGTTGGACTTGATGATCAGAAAGGTCCCTTCCAAACTAGACCATTCCATGATTCTACGGCAGCAGCGTGGGCGGTCCCTGACGGCGTGTGTGTCCCTTGCAGAGCACGTACTGTGCCACCATGGTGCAGCACTGCGAGGCGCTGGGCCGCTCTGTGCAGGTGGTGAACCTGGACCCGGCGGCGGAGCTCTTCAGCTACCCGGTGATGGCAGGTGAGCGGCGGGAGTGGCAGGCAGCGACACTCGGGCACCGCTGCCAGCACAGGGACTGAAACCGGCTGGTGTGTCTGTTGTTCCAGACATCCGTGAGTTAATCGAAGTGGACGATGTCATGGAAGATGAATCCTTAAGGTTTGGTCCCAATGGCGGCTTGGTGTTTTGCATGGAATACTTTGCCAATAACTTTAACTGGCTAGAGGAAAGCCTTGGGCATGTGGAGGATGACTATATATTGTTTGACTGCCCAGGTAAACAAATGTCTACGTTTTGGTATTGTTCTTTATCTGCAGTATAAAATCTGTGGTACTTTTTTTTTTGTTGGTTGTAATTATTTACACACTTTTTTTCACATTATTAACAGTTGTCAGAGTCACTTTCAAACGTTTCAGAAGTGAGGTTGGTCCCAGGTTAATCTGGGTGACTGCACTCACTTTTAATAGCATCGTACGGTGTGGGAACACTGTGGCAACTGCTAACTAACACTAACGGGAGGTCAAGGGAGGAAAAAAACCTTCTATTTTCTTTTCTCCTTTATACAGGAGAAAAAAACCTTCTTTTCTCCTGTATAAATTCACCCAAATACAGTCAGAGTTGCCTGGAAAGAAAGATGCTTTCTTTATCAGCTTTTATTCATATTAAGTGCAACGCCCGTATCTATATAACTGATAACTCTGAACTGTTCCTGTTAGCTTCACATTTCTGCATATTAACATCCTAAGTGTGCCCTAGGTCAGATTGAACTCTACACACATCTGCCAGTGATGAAACAGCTGGTGGAGCAGCTTCAGCAGTGGGAGTTCCGCGTCTGTGGAGTTTTCCTGGTGGACTCTCAGTTTATGGTCGAATCTTTTAAGGTATCCATTTGAAATCTGTTGTGAAAAAGTTCATATGGATAAAGAACAAGAAATCTGAGCAATTTGTTTAGCCCAGAAGAAAGAATGCTAAGCTGGGGGAGATCTGACTGCTGTCTTCAGCTGCCTCAGCTCAGGTTGCAGCAAAGAAAATTCCAGTTGGATGTCAAGAAGAAAATCCTGCAGTGTGAGAGCGGTCAGGCTGGAAGAGGGGCAGAGAGATTGTGTAGTGTACGTTCAGGGAGTTACTCAAAACTTGGCTGGGCAAAACCCCTGAGCAACCCAATCTGACTTTGCAGCTGGCTCTGGTTGGAGCAGTTGTATAAACCAGATAACCTTGAAGAATCCCTTCCAAGACAAATTCTTCCATGATTTTACGAGAGCTTTCTCAGATCTGGAGACTTTCCCCATGTAGCAGTGAGAATCCTGAGATAGGCTTTGAGTTCTGTAACAGCCATTTCAGTGGCAGACCCAGATTTGAGGTTCTGGAAATAAGATGGCAGGTGGGAAGCGCTGCACCTCCCTTTTCCAACAGAGATAAGGACTCTCCGCTTGGCCTCATGTCCATGTTTCATATAATCATTATCTAGATTTGGTCTGTGGTAGAGCGTCCTGCATGTTTGTATTGTGTTTTTCTGTACTTAACTACATCATTTTTCATATTCCTTAAGTTCATCTCTGGAATTCTGGCAGCACTCAGCGCAATGATATCTTTAGAGATTCCGCAGATCAACATCATGACCAAAATGGATTTGCTGAGCAAGAAAGCCAAGAAGGAAATAGAAAAGTAAGTCCCAAAAAATTACGTATTCTGTAGTTTAATATCTTGAGGTGAACTTCACTCAAAATTCAGTCTAATGTTTCCACAATTAAAACAAATGGGAGAAGATGCATTTGTTTTATATCGAACATAGTCAGCGTCTGGATAGGATGCTTACAATTCGGTCAGAGTCAAAAGGCCAGCTCCATGTTTGTGCATACCCCTGGATTTTTCTGTAAATAATTATCTTGAATAAGTTACATCATTCTGAATGACATTGCAGAGTCCTGTGCCCATTAGGATACTGTACTTCAAAACCTAAATTGGAGGTGATCCTATCAGGTCTTGATACTAAACATACTGAATTACTTACGTGTTACTTTTACATTTGTGCAAAAATTACAAAGTTTTTCCCTGTGCTCTTCCTCAAAGCTTTCTGGAGTATACAAGTATATTAGCAAAAAGAAAATAAAAACCGCTTCAGTTGTTTCTACTAGCCATTGTAAGCTGAGATATTCAAATACTTACAAAACCTATTTTTAAGCATTTTGAATTTTTCTGATATGAAGTTTGTTCATTCAGATCACAGAATGATAGATTGGTAGCTAGATAAAAGCACAATGACTCATTTGCCTTGTGGCCAAGGATTCCTTCCATGTTAACGACGACTTTGTTTCTCCCAGGTACTTAGATCCAGATATGTATTCTATGATTGAGGATTCTACAAATATATTGAAAAGCAAAATGTTTAAAAAGTTGACTAAATCTATATGTGGATTGGTAGGTATATTGCTTTTTAACTAGTACCCTTAAATTCAGTCTTGTATTTATAAACCATACTGTATGGTTGCAGACTTCATTGCCGTTATAGATACTGTATGTACTATAATAATTCTCCCCCCCTTGCCCCAAAACTATATATTTACCTACCAGACTTATTAAGAAAGCCAGGATCTAAAAGGTTCTCAGGCACTTGAGCATATTACTTTTTGCCTATTTTAACTCAGTTTTTGATTTTTTTTTTCAGATTAGCATAAGATTCTTAATAGTACCATTTGGACTGTAGGCAGTACATTCTCCATGAATCCTGCTCTATCAGCAATTTTGGAAAATGGCTTTTTCTACTGTGTAGAACTTAGGACTGATGGCCAGGTGTTCCAAGTGGTGAATTGCCATTGGTTTGCAGAGTGGCTTTAAATGGTATTTTTGCAGTCCAGACAAGGAAGAGATAAGTGTGGTTTAAGGACATGGCTTAGGGTGTTGTGATTGAGAACTAACTTACTGCATTTTCTTACTAACATCCTTTGAATCCTTTCTCTAGATTGATGACTATGGGATGGTTCGATTTCTACCTTTTGATCGCTCTGATGAGGAAAGTATAAACATAGTTCTGCAGCACATAGACTTTACCATTCAGTATGGAGAAGATCTTGAATTTAAAGAACCAAAGGTGAGGTACTTCTGATGATAAGATGAAAAATTAAAAAGGATCCATAATGTAAGTTGTCATATAAATGTGTTCTTTGCCTTGCTAATAAATTATTGTCTTAGTATGGTTCAAAATAAGCTATATAAATAGAACACTGCTGCGTTAAAATCTGTTCCAAGTTCTGTTCCAATCTGTCTAGTTTCATTATTCAGCTCATAAATCCTAAGGAAGAAGTCCAGTGCTTTTATTCCATTTTTTAATTCAGTTTTGTACTCTTTACCTGGATCTAGATTTTGACCTATACAATTTTGATAGTTCTAGGAACAAACTGCTTTTCAGAAAGTTTTGCTACATGTTTTATGGAACCATATTAGACATTGTTCCTGTTGTGGTTTCTAAAATAAAATGTCACAGAACAGACAATGTACAACAGCCACTAGGGAAAAGTCAGGTTTTACTTTTTTTTTTTGTCCTTTTTGGCAGGAATGCGAAGAAGATAAATCTGCTCTTGTGGATGAATACTTTCAAGATCATGTGGATGAGTGAAAAATGGACATTCAAAAATGGGAGGAAAATATCCTGCTTATGTTAAAAAATTAAAAAAAAAATTCACCCATACCCAAACATATTTGATGTTTTATCTGTAAGATAACTAGTATTTATAGTGAAGAGTGAGCTATATGACTTCATAACTATTTTAATAAATAATTTTTATTCTTATGTGTGTGTGTGTTATAAAATACATACACTAGCGTTAGTACATATAAAAGTTCCCCATATATAGATGTATCTCATTTAAGGATAGGAATGCTTGGAAAAAAAAATAGCTGATGATTTGCAAAAGAGGCAAAGCCAATTATAAGTATGTTGTAATAAATATTTATGTGCAGTACCATGTAGTTAGTTTCATTATTAGATGAGAGAAAGAATTGTTGTAAAGGGTGAAACTTAAGACTTCATGAACTGAACCTGAATTAGGCAAAGAGAGGAGTGGCAACTTCAAAGGGACGTCTGGTCAATGGTGGTCTCTCACCCTTCTTGAAGAACATGAGTGTTTTACATTCACTTTGGAAGAGCCCAGATTTTAAACCTTTTTAAGGCTGGTTTTGGTACAACTTGCATATGGTTTTAAGTGCTTTATACGTTGATAACATCTTAAGCACAGCACGACACTTTAAAGAAAGAAAATCAGCTTAAATAGAACTTGGTGATGGTCTTGTGCAGTCACATTAGAAACTGTTAGTTAATGAAGAATTCAGCAACAAATAAGCTAGCTCTTTTTTTTCCCCAAATAAAGAACTCATACTTTTACTATGGACATGTTAACTCTATAGTACAATATGTGGTGCTTTCAGAGAAGCAAAACTTTAGCACATTATCTCCAAAGAACATATTCACCCAACTAACTAAATACATGTAAAAATGGTCTTAGGAATTTTTCAGGCAAGTAGCATCAATTCTGGAATTAGGTATAGCTGCTAGTAGACTGTTCATACCAGATAATAATTCAAGCCCCGTGGGAAAACATACTACTGAATTTACCTCCCACTGTATCTAGTTCTTTTATATGTACATACTGTTCTGGAGCATCTTGAGTGCTTCAAAACAGAATCATAGAACGGTCTAGGTTGGAAGGGACCTTTCATATCATTGAATCCAACCATTGACCTCACACTGACAAAAACCACCACTAAATCATGTCCCTCAGCACTCATCTTTTAAACACCTCCAGGAATAGTGATTCCACTACTGCCTTGGGAAGCCTGTTCCAATGTTTAATAAGCCTTTCAGTGAAGACATTTTTCTTAATATCCATCCTAAACCTCCCCTGGTGCAACTTGAGGACATTTCCTCAACCTATCACTTGTTCTCTGGGAGAAGAGACTGTCCCCCATCTCTCTACAACGTTCTTTCAGCCAGTTGTAGAGAGCAAGAAGGTCTCCCCTCAGCCTCCTTTTCTCCAGTTCCCTCAGCCGCTCCTCATAGGACTTGTTCTACAGACCTCTTGCCATCTCCGTTGCCCTTCTCTGGACATGCTCCACCACCTCAATGTCTTTCTTGTGGGGGGCCCGAAACCGAACACACTATTGAGGTGGGGCCTCACCAGCGCCGAGGACAGGGAAGGCGATCACTGCCCTACCCCTGCTGGCCACACCATCGCCCCCCGGCTGCTGGCCGTGCCCCGGCCGAGGGTTGCCTCCCGGGGCGGTGCGGCCGCCGGCCTCCCCCCGCCCCGGCTGCACCGCCTCTCGCCGCCTCACTTCCTGCGACGCCGGCGGAGGAGGAAGGTTGGCTGCCAGCTCCTGAGCTCCCCTCCAGCCCGGCCCCGCCGAACTCCCTCCTGCCCTTCGAGATGCCGGTGAGGGGTTTGACACCCGGGGCTCGGCCAGACCCCGGTGGCGGGGGGAGAGGGCGGAAGGGCCGGAACCGAGGGGCGGAGGGGCCGGGCCGGCGAAAGGAGGGCGGCTGCCAGCCTGGGCCGGGGGAAGGGGGGCTCTGCCGGCCCCCGCCGTGGGCAGCTTCGTGGGGGAGAAAAGGGGCTGCAGCTACGGGGAGCCCTGCTGAGAGCAGGGAGTTGCTGCTTATGGCAGGCTGCTGCAAGGCCAGCGCCCTCCTCTTCCTCTTCCTCTTCCTCCTGCCCTGCTGGGAGGGTGGCAGCCCCCGGCTCCGGGGAGGGAGAGGCTGCTAAAAGCTGTGCTTTGCTTTGCTCAGGTTTTGTTCACGCCACCTTCGTCTGGTTGAAATCAACTGCTTTTCTGCTAGGGGATGCTAACCCCTTGCCGTTGCATCCCCCTCTCCCCCCGTGAAACCTCGGCGGGGAGGAGGGGAAGGCTTCCCAGCGGCCTGGCACGGCAGGGTGGGAATGTCTAAACCTAAACTGTTGCTAAAAATCAGTTTCTCAGGAAGAATCTTTCAAATGCAGAAAGATTTTTATTTTTAGACCAGTTTTAAGAGTGCACAGAAAGGTCTTTTTTATGAGTTGTGTGAGTATGTGTTAGGCCTGGCTTTATTTATTATTATTTAATATTATTAGCTAGACATGGAAATAGAACATAATCTTTTTTCAATGACCAGCTAACTTTCCATGAACTGTGCGGTGCCCCGTACCGAGGCGGGAGAGCGGGGCGGTTCCCCCCGGCGCTGTGCAGAATGGGGTTAGGCCGTCTCTTTCTCTCTCTCCCTCCTCTCCTTGGAGAGAGAGAGAGGTGGGGGACAGCATCTGTCGTTTGTCTCGGTGGCCAAAAACCAGCCAAAAACCATCCAGCCCAAACCACGACAGCAGCCTGGGGCTGCAGCGACCTGCGCAGACCAGCCGGACCGATTTTACCCTGTCTCCTACCATAAGTGGTGCCAGTGATGATATGTTCATGGTCTTCACCAGAGTGGTGCTGAGATCTGGGCCTAATTAGAAAATAGCAATTGTTTGTGCAAGGAAAGATTGCGGGAAGCATCACTAATGAGCTAGACTCTGACTCCTGTTTGATGAAGACCCATGATATTGGACATGGAAATGTCTATTTTCAGTAGTATTAATAACCAGCCTTCCCCCCTGTCCGTAGGCTTACCACTCAACTTTAATGGACTCCGACACCAAGCTAATTGGGAACATGGCGCTGTTACCCATCAGAAGCCAGTTCAAAGGCCCAGCGCCTCGGGAAAGTAAGTTTCTAACAATCTCTGAAAACCTGCCTGCGTACAGCTTGTCACCATCCCGGGGTTTGCTCCAAGCCAGCCCTAGCAAGAGTGACGAGAGCAGCCACAGGTTGGAAATGGAGTGCTTTGCAATTTATAGAGGAGGAAAAAAGTTTTCAAATACTTAAGTTGTGCAAATCATAGAAAATAATTATGCACGGACAAATGTGCACCATGCTGAAATCAGTTGTTGGAGTAATTAAAGCCTATGGTTACTGTTCTCGCGCTTCCTCCTGTGTCTCACTGTGCTCTTCAGCGGGTTTTGAGGAGGACGTGGCGGTGTGAACCCTCTGCTGTCAGAGGAAGTGGAGGTTTCGCTACAGAGAACTTGCACTTTGGGGCCGTGGCTGAAGACACTCGGCTGCTCTGGAGGACCAGGAGTAGCACAGGCAGCATTTTAGGGTAGGGGACTTCAGAAATTGAAACGAAGTTGCAGGCATCCCAACAGAGTCCACAGGCAGCCTGGGACGGATTCCCCTTCAGCACATGAAGTGGCACTTCCAGGCATGATGTCCCCCAGCAGCGTGGCGGTTTGATGTGAGAAAGGAAATATAAAGGAAATCCTTCTGGATTTAAGCAATCTTGGATAGTAGCAAAAGCAGGTGAAAGTCACAAGTAAGCTTGCCACTATGTGTCCTGCTCTGCCTCCTTTTCTTTGAAGAGGATAATGGAATTTGTGAGGTTGTGGTGTTATGCTTTCTCCAAAAACATTTTTGTGTCCTGAGAAGACTTTTATGCTGTTAAAATTCTGGTGAGTTACTCCACTGGTGGAAAAGTGGGGAACTGCTGAATTGCTGCCATTTTTGAAGTCAGAAATCATGTGGGGAGGAGAAGAAGGGAGTTAAAGCTCCTGCTAAGAGCAGGAACCTTAAATATTATGGTCTGAGCTCACCAGTGTTTCACAGGACAACGGGTGTTTTCTGTTGCATAGTGTTGTCTTCTGCTTTCTGTAAATACCAAGGTTTTGCCTTTGCAATAATCCTTAGTTATGTATTTCAGTGAGTAAAAGTTATGGCCAAATGTAGTATAACGGTGCACTGTTTAACTCTGTATTTCTTTTTTGCTAGCTAAGGACACAGATATTATAGATGAAGCCATCTACTACTTCAAAGCGAACGTTTTCTTCAAAAATTATGAAATTAAGGTAATTTTTTGAGATGCTGTGCATATAGCACAAAGAAAGTTCTTTAGAGGGTTGGTGCTGTGAATATAAATTTAGTTTCAATGAAATAATTGTACTAGATAACAGAAACTCCTCTTCCTCCCACTTAATTTTTAAGGCTGGGTAAATATCATGAATTGCAAGTCCCTCTCCCATGGGGAAATTGAAGGCCAAAATGGCTTGAACTCATTCTTGTTTCAAACTTTTTTCAGTTCCATAAAGTCTCCCTTAATCTCAGAGTGGCTGGGCTCTGTGCTTACTCTTGTTTTGCAGAATGAGGCTGACAGAACGCTGATCTACATAACCCTCTACATTTCTGAGTGCTTGAAAAAGCTGCAAAAGGTAAGAAAAGTGAATTTCTGTGCAGGAGGGAAACTGAGTCTGTTCTGGGGATTGTACTCGGGAAAGGGTTTGCTGATATTCTCCTCCCAGTGGCACAAATAATCCTGGTTCACCCCAGTCCCAGCCGTCAGAGCCACAGATACTTCAAGGCTGTGGATCTCCAAAGAGATGTTGTGTTGTTATTTTTGATGAGTCTTGATGTGTTAGAGATCGGTAAAATATTTGGGACTAACACTCCGTCAGCTTTTGGTTATAACCGTTAATCCATTCTTTGCTTGGTTCTTCCAGTGTAACTCCAAAGGCCAAGGAGAGAAAGAAATGTACACACTAGGAATCACTAACTTCCCGATCCCCGGGGAGCCTGGCTTTCCGCTTAATGCCATTTATGCCAAACCTGCCAACAAACAAGAGGAAGGTAAGGCTAATCCAGGACCTCTGAAGGCTTCCTTTGGCTCATACTTTACTAGCTGCATTTTTGTGACTGCAAAATTACTGTTAAAACTGCATCTTCTAAATTTGCAGTTCCTTCTTCTGAGGGCAGCAGCAGATTTCCAGACCTCAGGGGCCCAGTGACTCCCCTGGATCCATAGATCCCACAGAATAAATTAATAGGGGGTCTGAGTCTGCCTTTTGCATCAGAATAATCACTAGCTAAACCCAGAAATGGAGCCCAAGCCAACTGCTGCTCTGGCAGAATAGGAAGCCCATAATAATGAGGAAAGGTAACTGAGAGAAGGAAACAGTTTGGATGATCCCTCTTACTGGTACAAATATCATAAAAATCCCAAGTATGGCTGTAAATAGAGCAAACCAACTCTGCCAGCCAACGAGTACCTGCAGATGTGACAGCTTGCTTTCTACTTTAAGCAGTAATATTTGATGATTCCCTGTTAAATTCAGTTTGACTTGGTGCTGTTGCAGTTTACAGTGGTTTTTCCTGGGCTGTGTTTCAGAGGTGATGAGGGCCTACCTGCAGCAGCTGAGGCAAGAAACTGGTCTTCGCCTTTGTGAAAAAGTATTTGATCCTCAAAGTGACAAGCCTAGTAAGGTAAGAGTTTAGCACCGTCATCACAGATTGAACAAGAGGTTTGGTGTGTTTTTTGAGAAATGTGTGGAGAGAAGTGAGGTGATGGGGTGAGGGATCAGGTGTGGGTAACTTTGGCGCAAGCTCCCCCAGTTTTACAAGGCTAATGCAATAGCAGGCTGCAAGTTATCAATAAATTTAACCTGTAATGTGGTAAGACAGCAAACGCCAATTTGGGTTACTGTAAAAAGCAGGGCAGTGATAAGTGGCGTCTGGTTCATCTCTCAAAAGTATTGCGCATCTGCTTTTGGTTAGGTTTTCAAATGGAAATTCACAGGCATGAGAGGTGCTGTTTATCTTCCCAGGCAGTTGTGATTCGATAGCTTCTTTGAAGTGGACCTTTTTGCCTCACATCCGCATTAAAAAAAAAAAATCTAATCAATGCATAAATTGCCTCTTGCCCGTTCATATGTTTCATGTGCAAATGTGACTGCATTTAATATTGAAAATATTTAGACTAATTTAGTTTCAAAGGCAGAGCTTTCTGATGCATCACTTGTTTATAATTATATTGGAATAAACAGCAAAAATAAAACAATAGAAAGAAGATAAAGTAGAATGTCCCGCTTTAATTCAGAGTCCTTTGTTATAAATTCATGGGGTCTGTTCCTGTCTCCTTTGCCTAAATTCCAGTAGAAACCAGTATGGATAACTGTATGTGCAGAACTGGGGGCCTTAACTTTTGTTATTTGTCAGAGGTTGAATACTTTGAAATCACTGTTTTGCTTTTTGCATGGAAACTGCTTTTGCGTGTTTTCTGACTTTGTACTCCCTTCTGCAGTGGTGGATCTGCTTTGTGAAGAGACAGTTCATGAACAAGAGTCTGTCAGGTCCTGGGCAGTGAAGAGGCAAAGCAGCAACAACATTAAATGTTTCCACAGCAAGGTGTATAAAGTATTTTGCCTTTGTTTTGGCTACATTTTGTACCAAGGAAGAATTAAGTGCTTATGAAGAAAAAAAGGAAAAAAACAAAAAAAAAACCAAACACAAACCAGTCAATGAGGGACAGAGGGAGGGAGAGCAAAAAGATAAATTTGAGTAGTGTAAGCAAATATTATTAAGCTGGTGCTTAATAAGTGGTTTCTAACACACTGTTTCAGATGCAAGCTGCTTTATTATCAGTGGCTACAGCTAGCATTTAAAACAGGGCTTGTATTTAAAGAAAAACAATGGGCATGCCTGTGGGGCGGGGGGAGCTGTGTAATTGCTCTACTGGCTAGAGTCTCAGTATCGAATGTCCACGGAAAATGTACCTCTCACGCTGTGTTGTCCAGTGCCGTGATTTTTACCTTGTTTTCAATAAATTTAGCTTGTAATTAACGTGGTAGCTCCTTTACGTCTTGTGGATACCCTGCAAAGAAATCAGAGTTTAGGGTTTTTGTGAAAAGACCATCATTATTGTCTAATGGTAATCGATAGGAAGTGGATCATTCCCACCAAAAACAGGGGGTTGATGCAGGGGCTGTAATTTGTGGCAATGTACCTGGTTATTTAGCAGGTCTGCTTTGCAGAGCGGTGCTCCATCCTACTAAAATGCCTTCAAAGGGCAACGCAGGCAGATAGCACAGCTTAGTCTGAGGCTGCCTTTGCCACGGCAGGTTCAGTCCAACACAACCATCACACGATACTGGCAAAAGCTGTGACTGTTTTATTAGCGAGATGGCTTCTTGAAGAACAGCAAATCCAAGTTCGGTTTATTCCAAGTTGTCTCTTTCCTTCATGGTAATACTTGTTTCGCTCTTGCCGTACAGCACCAACGCGCTTGTTGCGTTACCTAGTCTGAATTCCAGTGCCAGCCATGCTTTGCTGATGGCGGGTTTGTTTGTCGAGAGGTGCGTTCCACTCCAGGCAGCAGCAATGGCCTGTTCAAACTGAAAACTCCCACTGACTTGATCTGTAGTAGTAACAGGATAGTTTGCATTCTTTTTGTAATAAAGGAGGGGGAAGAAGTTTGATTCTGATCTCCTTTCAGTCTGTACCTTGCAGTTAAGGATGGCCCTAGTGAGGCATTTCCCCTGGTTGTGGCCCAGAAGAAATCTAGGTTTTGAGGGGTCTTTCTCCTTAGTTACCCACTTTTATAGGCAGGAGCTTCATTATCTCCAATACCTCCATCACATTTAGCTGCCACATCCAGGAGAAAAAGGGCAAGATTCAAGACCTGTGCAGACACGGAGCGTATGTCTCTTCCATAAAACGATACTGGACCATGAACAGACCCCTCCATTCCTCTATAAAAGCTTGTTGCCTCTCTGAGGCGAGCCACCTCCCTCAGCAGTAACCTCCGCCCATCCCGCCCCGCCACTGCGCAGGCGCGGGGCTGCCGGGGGCCTGGCGCGGCGCGCACCACCCGGGGCTGCCCTCTCGTACGCCTGCCGCGCCGCGCGTCTGCCATGAAGGCAGTGCCGAGGGCGCCTGCAAGCGGCGGCGGCGTGCGAGGCCCCCGCGGTGGCGCCATTTTGGAGTGCCGGCGGGTGGCGGCGTTGTCTTTCCCTTTGCCGTCCGTCCCCTCCGCTCTGCGCCTTCCCGCCGCCGGCATGAGTGTGGTGGAGCACGTACGAGAGATGGCGGCCGCCGGGCTCCACTCTAACGTGCGGCTCCTCAGCGGGCTTCTCCTCACGATGAGCGGCAATAACCCGTGAGTGGCCCTCCCGTGAGAGGGCGCGGCGGGCTGGCAGGGCCGGTGGTGCTGAGGGAGAGAGAGGCCAGGCGGGAGCTCGCAGGGTGTCAGCGGGTGAATTATGAGCAGGGAAGGAGGCAGGCTCGCTTGTCGAGCTGTCCCTCCCGCCGGGCTCCTGTTCACCCGCCTCTGTCCGGGGTTCATTATGGGCTGCGCAGCCTGGATCCTCTGGGGTACCCGGTACAAGAGCGTCCTGGCAGACACGGAGCGATTTTCTCTTTCCAGGGGTGCCCTGTGTAGGTCAAGGTTCTTCCCGTGACTCAAGTAATTCCCTTTATTTTTCAGGACTTTTCTGTAAGGTATCATTTTGCGGTTTGAGTAGCCTTTGAGGAACTAATTAAAGCCAGAATTCCATTCCGAAACGCTAACTCTTCAACAGTTCTGCAAACATACTGGAAGTGTCACAAAAAAACGTACAAACGTGGATTAGGACCAGGATAGCTGTACAAGGAGCTGAGTTTCCTTGTAAGCTTGAGTCCATTCAAATGAAATGTGCTTTCGTGGAGGTTGACAACGCGTGGATTGTTATGAGGAGGATTGGGCTGCTCCGTTATGATAACAGTGGCCAAGCTGTTGATGAGGTGTCAGGAATGGCTGTTAGGTTTGTTTGTGTACAGATAAAAGAAATTGGCAAGATAACTTGAGAGGAGATAGTACCTGTTACTCAAGGGCCCTTCCAATACAGTAAAGAAGGAACAGCAGTTGGAAGTTCAAGCCAGACAAACCGAAGCTACGATTAACTACGGATCCGTAAGGATCCGTAGTTAATCTCGGTCTTTCTGTTTGCATTTATTCTAGGGAATTGTTTTCACCATCTCAGAAATACCAGCTCCTTGTATATCATGCAGACTCTCTCTTCCATGATAAAGAATATAGAAATGCTGTAAGTAAGTATACAATGGCCTTGCAGCAGAAAAAAGCATTAAGTAAAACTTCAAAAGTAAGACCTTCTACTGGGAATGCTGCTTCAACTCCCCAAAGCCAGGTATTTAAAAATTTACTAATGTGCTGTGTAAAATGATCATGTTCTTCCTTTCAGTTAATGTTGCTGACTCAATATTATGGTATTAGATTGTGGATTTATCATGTCAAATAAACCTGACATTTAAGGCTACTTCATTTTGAAAATTCCAGTGTGGTGTTTTCTAATGCAAAACTTAGAACATGAGAATTTTTTGTATGTGTAGTTCATGCATTTTTTTCAACATAGTGTAAGCATTTAATGAGAGAACCTTGTTCAAATTTTCTACTTGACTAAAAAGCTAAATGACTAAAAGCATTGTACTTTAAAGTTTGGTTTTTTTATTTCAGTGTTTACCATCTGAAATTGAAGTGAAATATAAAATGGCTGAATGTTATACAATGCTGAAGCAAGATAAAGATGCCATCGCTATTCTTGATGGGATTCCTTCCAGACAGAGGACCCCAAAGGTCAGTTTTGGCAGACTTTTGTCACAAGTCTTTGGTCCGCATATCTTGAATCTCTAGGCCAGTGTTTGGTCAAAAAGAACGAAGCCTATAGGTATAATGGCATTGTGTCTTGGTATTTGCTTTTGTATTAGTTAAATGTTATTTGGAAACATTTCCTAATGTTTAAATTAGCTTAGTTTATCTGGCCTCTTTTCTTTAAAAGCAGACAAATTTGTATTCCCTTTGTTAGAAAGAATTTTTTAAAAAGTGAGAAGAGTTAAATGTTTGTGTGCATCTTTATTAATTTGCGTGAATTACCTGGTTAACTCTTCAGTACTGCACACAGAAGGTACAGAATGTTCCTTGTGTACAGGAATGAAGAAACACTATTTTTTTGGTTATAAAAGTTTATAAAGTATGTGTATATCCATACATAAGGCTTGGAGTCTGTATCATCCATTCTGTAGTTCTTTGTGTGTTATCATGAATACCGGTGTGGAGAGATGAACTCAAAGAAGGCTAATGTAAAGGATACATGCGGGTCCTTCTTGGCATCGTATATAAATATATAAACGCTTGCCAGTCTTTTGACTTTGTATATGCAAAACACTGAGACTTCGAGATGCACTGTGCAAATACAAAAGAATGTAAGACTCAGAAAGAAGAAACAATTTTGATTTTATACTCTGTGGAAGGTTACAGTGATCTCAGAAGAAGAGCAGGTAACTTTGTCTTCTGCCCAGAACAGGAGGGAGGGAGGCAGGTGTGCTTTTGTGACCTTTCTTAGTGAGCCTTTCTCCTTTCTCATATTTGACTCTACCAACATTTCTGTTGCTTGTAGATCAATATGATGTTGGCAAATCTATACAAGAAAGCAGGCCAAGAACGCTCGTCTGTTACGAGTTACAAAGAAGTGCTGAGACAGTGCCCTTTAGCACTTGATGCCATACTAGGTAGGTGTCTGCACACTGTTATTATTTCAGTAGTAAACAGTGTTATAATTTGAATTATGCTTGAGACTAGGTAACTGTCTTACATTTGCATGTAATATGTAATGCCTACATTATACAAATTTTAAAAAGCATTGTAACAAGCTGCTTGTTTATGCTTGTCAAGGGATGGAGTTTCTGGTCTTCAGACAATTAATTTGTATTAAAAGCAGTTTCTGGTGGCTGAAGTTGCTGTATGTGCCGTCCTGAATAGGCTTGCTCTCGCTGTCGGTGAAAGGTGCGGAAGTGGCCTCTATGACAATCAACGTCATTCAGAGTATTCCTAACTTGGATTGGCTTTCGGTGTGGATCAAGGCATATGCTTTTGTGCATACTGGAGATAACACCAGAGCAATAAATACCATTTGGTAAGAGTTCAAAGAGTATGATGTAATCAAATAGTATATTAATATTTATATGTAGTTACATTAAAAATGGCATTGTATAAATAACACTTGCTTTTTTTTTTATCTTAAAGCTCTTTAGAGAAAAAGTCATTGCTGAGGGACAATGTAGACTTACTGGGGAGCTTAGCAGACCTGTATTTCAGAGCTGGAGATAATAAAAACTCTATTCTAAAATTTGAACAAGCACAAATGCTGGATCCTTACCTAATAAAAGGTGAGTAAATCCTAAAAGAAAGTTTACCTGGTGTAATGATGTGGTGAGTAACATCAGAGTGGCAGCTGCACGCGGTCAAGCGTGCAGTGGAGTATTGTGTGTTGTTGTACCTGACTTTCAAGTCAGAATTTACGTTCCGAAGCTGTGTATCTTGAGCAGTTACTTGTAGTTGCACAGTTTAAAATAGGTGTTTGGGGTTTTGTTTTTGTTTCTCTTGCTGTGAATGAACTTTCCATTTCTTGATGGTTGATCTTCAAACGTTTCATTTTAGGAATGGATGTATATGGTTATTTATTGGCACGTGAAGGTCGACTAGAGGATGTGGAGAACTTGGGCTGCCGTCTGTTCAATATTTCTGATCAACATGCAGAACCCTGGGTGGTATCTGGGTAAGTTGTTTTCTTTCCTTTCCTTACCTCAGCTCTTGATTTGCTGCATGCAGTGGGTTACAGTTGATGCAGTGGATTCAGCTTTTTTCTTCAGAAGGTGCTTTTCTCGCCTGCCTGTTATGTTCTTGGGGTAACTTAAATTGGTTATCCATAAATGTGTATTTTGGTTATTTTCTGTATGTTTAAATCTATTTGAGTTACTGCACCTGTGCATTAATAATGATACATTGAATAGCTATTACAATTAATATACATACTGCTTTTTTTTTTTTAACTCCTGAAGAGAGTTTCTTCCGGGATACATATTCTTGACTTCAAATGCAAGAAGTTCAACAGTTGCCTGTAATTTTTTCTTCTTCTTTCTGCTTTTAAACCTCTATGAATGTGTACAAGCACCGCAGGCAGTACATGTTTACAATCCATCTTGTCTTTCCATAGGTGTCATAGTTTCTACAGTAAACGATACTCTCGTGCCTTATATTTAGGAGCCAAAGCAATCCAGCTTAACAGTAACAGTGTTCAAGCTCTCCTGCTGAAAGGAGCCGCTCTTAGGAATATGGGCCGAGTACAGGAAGCAATTATACACTTCCGTGAAGCAATACGTCTCGCACCTTGCAGGCTGGATTGCTATGAAGGTGAGTGAAGTGAAGCTTCTGTGTAGAACTGTGTGCCATTTTAATATTTGTGTCCAAGTTTCCTTATCTGCAAGTTTCTTCGATACCTTTTTAAAACTGTTGGGTATAGAGTCGCGTTCTCAATTTGCAATTTGTCTTTGCTTATTGGAGCGTCAGGTGTTCGGAGTCCGAGTGCTGCTAAGTGCAAAATAGTTGAGAACGCGCAAGTGTTTTCGTAGTGCTGACTCGGAAGCTGAAACGTTCTCCTTTTTATATCATCAGGTCTCATCGAATGTTACCTGGCATCCAGCAGTATCCGCGAAGCCATGGTTATGGCAAATAATGTGTATAAAACTCTGGGAGCAAATGCACAGACACTCACTCTGTTGGCAACGGTCTGTCTCGAAGACCCAGTCACGCAGGAAAAAGCAAAAACGTTATTGGACAAAGCGCTAACGCAAAGACCTGATTACATTAAAGCTGTGGTAAAGAAAGCAGAACTTCTTAGTAAGTTCCTTTTTTGTTCCCATGTCAACTTATTTAAAGCATACTGTTTTACGTGGAAGAGTGTTCTGCAGCCTCATCAATGCGAAGAATGGAACAGTTGATGTTACAGCCCAGGCATTTATCAGTTCTATCCTAAAGGAAAAATCACAGGAATTAATTGCATTTAGCAACTGATATTACACCAGCACTTAAAACAATTGCAAACAAAATGTTTTGATTTCAAAGTATACAAAATCCTGAGTGTAGCAGTTACTGCAATAAAAAGCCATTGTTTAGAGTTAATCTTGCATATATCACCACTGTCCCCCATCCTGACGGTTTTGAAGGAAGCAATATCTTGTGTTATGATGGCTCTTTGTGTACGCTCTGACTTTTTATAGATTTATCTAAACTATTAATTAAAACTGTAGTTTTGCATACAAACAGGTAGAGAACAGAAGTATGAAGACGGAATTGCTTTGCTGAGGAACGCACTGGCTAATCAGAGTGACTGCGTTCTGCACCGAATACTGGGAGACTTCCTTGTAGCTGTCAATGAGTATCAGGAAGCGATGGACCAGTACAGTATTGCCCTGAGGTAAAGCAGAGACTCTGACATTGCAGTATAATTTACGAGAACCAGTAATCAACTTGTCTAAGTAAAAAGTTGAGCCACTGATTGATTGGGACGTGCATCAGAGGTAGCTTTATATCATTGTCCCTTAAAACACACAGAAACCTACAAGTGGCGTCCTGTTAATGAATTAGTTGGTCATAAGGCTTTGAACTGAGAAGTGCAAAATTTAGGGACTGCGTTAATGCAGAGCATGTCACTAGGTGTGCAGTTCCTTCGCTAATGAAAGGATTAAGGCATGGATTTATTTATAGTTATTAATTACTATATAGTCAGGCACCTTAAGATCCATTCCTTTAGATGAGAAGGTATCAGTGAGCTATTAAGTAAATTTTCATAGTGTGATTCAATTTAACATAAACTTAATGTTATTTTTAGGGTGTTACCATTTTAATGTTACCATGTTTTGATTTCAACAAGTTAAATTTATCTTAAATCTAGGACATTATGTCCACTCTAAGCTTATATAGCATAAGTGGGTCAGCTGGTTTTTCCTTGCATATAATATATTTAGTCATAGTCATTTAAGCTTTTACTGTTTTTCATGTTATTCTGTAATTAGTATTGTCCAGAATAGTGTGGTAAGCGCATTCTTGGGGATCAAAATTGTTTTATATAAAAGATTTAATACTCAGTGTTACAGTCAGCCTGAGGTGAAGTTGCATCATCTACTAAATTGAACTTCTTGATGATGATAAAACAGGAAGTGCAGACAAAAAATGAGGTTTTATTTAATTTATTTCTTTCTTTTTACAATAATGTCACAAATACAAGGGGAAAAATGTTTTAGGACAACGCTTTCTCTTTTTACTTTCCTCAGTTTGGATCCAAATGATCAGAAGTCACTAGAAGGAATGCAGAAAATGGAAAAAGAGGAAAGTCCAACCGATGCAACCCAGGAAGAAGATGTGGACGATATGGAGGGAAGTGGAGAAGAGGGGGACTTGGAAGGCAGTGACAGTGAAGCAGCGCAGTGGGCAGATCAGGAGCAGTGGTTTGGCATGCAGTAATGGCCTCTCGTCACGCTGCTTGTTTTGGCACTTGAACATACACCACCAGGGCCATCCTTTCTTGAAGAACATAAACTCGGGTTTCTGCAGTAACAGAAAAAAAAACCTGTTTTTTTTCTTTTTTTTTTTCTCCTTAAATATACTCTGAAACCATTTAATAGTTCTATGCATCTCAATACCATGAAGATTCTTGATGCTTCTTATTTATTAAGTGTAAGGGACTAACTGTACTGGAGGTTATTTGCAACTTGCCTTTCAAAAAATTCCTGCTAAAACTAGAAGCATTAGAATCTGAAGTGTGTAATAAGCCTGGTGTTTATGATGAAAACAATGTCTACATTCTGTCCAGGGCTAAGTGTGCTCGATCGATTTGTAAATACAGTGGTTTGTACTCCTTTGTGGAAAAGGTCTCACTCTCTTGTTTGTGTGCTGCCGTTTGGGCTCACGTTCCTGTTGAAGTCTGGAGGAGCTGCTTGGCTGTGCTGAAAGCAGAACTTTTTTCTTGCTGGGTTTATTGAATTAATTTGTCTTTTTATGAGGCATTACACGTGCTGTAAAGGAGAAGTTTGGGACGCTGGGCAACTCGGACTTGCGGACACTTTTGTAGCTGACTGATTTCTATGTGTACGGAATTGAGCCAGTGTTGGAGAATTACAGTCATTTCCCCAATCCTTACTAACCCCTGTAATCACTTAGTCTGTACATGAACATTTATTTTTAAATGCAGTTTAGTTTTATTTCAGTATGTTACTAAGAGGTTTTACAGTGGTGACTCAAAGCACTTCGCATTCTGTATACAGCACTGACATTTAAAATGATATAAAAAGAATTCATCCCTCTTCACTTGCATTGCTGTAGAAATGTTAAATTATGCAAATACACATATTGTCTTGGTTTTGCCATGTTTATATACTTCATGTTTCATCAAGTAATATTTGAATTCATTTTTTCTCTCACCTTTTGAAGCAAAGATTCATGTACAAATTCGCAACATCAGCATTTCAAGGCTGAGCTTCTTTGTGTAATCTAGAAACCGTTTCAGTTCTGTGGGCTTGATGCGTGGGAGGAGGAATTACTACTTGCTCTTATTTTTCTTGCAGTTCTGATTTCCTTACTCTTTACTAAAACATGTATTTTTGTCTTTATATTGGCAATTTAATTCCTTTTATATTTATTCTGTTACCACAAGTATGCTGGAGCACACAGACTTTTTCTACAAAGCTAAACAAGAGTTTTGAGTATCAGTTGGAGGGAAAATGGCTGTTTGATAGAAATACATGATGTGGAAAACAAGCTTCCCCCCAGCTGTAGATGTATAATGCAGGTAAGGGTGAAATATCTCTCCGTGATGGGCATTGTATCAAATAGGAAAACGCACAACAAGAAGAATAGGCAGATTACTTCAATTGGAGTCTTATTTTGGAAATATTTCGGTATGTCACATCTTACAAAGGAGGAGTCTAATAATTTATCTATTTTTAAAAAAGACAACAGCTGAGTATCTGTTCTCTCTGGAATTTTGTGGGCTTTAGACTTTCCAAAACATCAAATTGAGTTACGGTTATTTGAAGACTATATGGGAAGAACAGAAAAGCATGTGCTGCTGTCTTGGTGATTGAACTGGCAGAGGCTGTTGCTGCTCTCTCATGAAGCAAATACACCGAATGGCTGTATTTCCATTGGAGCAAACATTTTGTTAATTGCATTCTGGTGGATGAGAGGCCTGATCCTGTTCTTCTTTTATGAAGAATCTGTTTATATCAATACCGTGTGATGCAGTGAGTAGATTTCAGCTCGTTGCATGTCTTTCATAATAGAAAGAAAAATGCATGTACTAGCAAATTCAAAGCATCTCTTTTCAAAGAAACCTGCTTTGTTTTCTTCTCACACTTGAGCATTCATCAGATTGTGTTCTGCATCTGAAGGCTGGGTGGCTTCATTAGCTTTCTAGTTGTATTCTTAACCTCTGTGGTGGATGAAAGAATGGAGTTCTTGATGCTATTAAACTAAAGAAAGGATGCATTTGATTTTGATAAGTATATGACGTATGTGATGTATATTTTGCGAGCTGCTCAGCCATTTTATTCTAATGAGTCCTTTAAACAGGTCGTTAATCACAGGTGGAAACCACTGGCCTTACACATTTCTCTGAAACATTTAAATAGAACAGGAAATCGGAGAACCGCAGTTTTACTAAAACCATTCTGCAGTATGTTTGTAGATAACCTGATGATATCTCCTTTTAGAACAGATGGGAAACTAAAACCACTTCAAGATGAGTGTGCTGTAAAGAAAACATCAGAGTGCTATGTGTGGCTTTAGCAAACAAGTCCAGGTACATCTAAGAACACCTTAAGACAGCTGCCAATAGAATTGTGTCCTCGGTGCTTTGCTTTTCTGAGAACTTGGCTCCTTATTGAAAGTGAAAAGTTCTATCAGATCCTGCAAATAATATATCTGTAAGTACCTGAAGGATTTGGGTTATATAGTGGGGGTATAGTCTTTGCTGATAGTTGTACAGAATAAGGAAGTTTAAGATGCCATATATGTCATGTGCGTTTTAGATTATATAGATAGATATATTTAGCACTAGCTTCAGAATTCTAGAGGGATTCTTCTTGCCTATTAATGAGCCTGCATTAGTGCTCTAGTTTTAGAATGTGATCTCTAGTTTTGCAGAGATCTTGTACTCTCAAATTCAGTTACTGGTATTCTAGTTCAGGGAATATGACAATTAGCCCGTAATAAGCAGCTGACCTCATTCCATCCCTGAATCATGTGCTGTGCACCCCAGAAGAAAAGACGATAAAGCCCAAACCTGCAGTTCAGCCTGTGTCAGACCCGTGGTGTAAATTCCCCAAGCGAAGCAATGGGCGAGTGAGGCCAGAAAGCAGTTGCCGTCCCGTTGTATCACCCAGCACGGGCGCGTCAGCAAGGGCAAGTCTCTGGGGCTGGGTAAGGATGGAGTGCCCCTGCTTGCTTGAAATCTTTGACTTGAAATCACAAATGTCATTAGTAAGTTTTTATTCCTTCCTACTTTGTGACACAGAAGACATGCAAAGGGACAGAATTTCTTCAAACCTTGTATAGACTTGGGTAAGGGCTAAAAGACAAAGACTTGATTTACCAGAGTCTAAAAGCAGCACGTGTTCGTGGTGTGGCTGGGAATTATGTGAGTAACGCATCGTCTGGAGCAAGCGATTTGCCCGTGCTTTATTCTGTAATGTGCTGATAACACCTGAAATATTGGCAGTATTTCTAATTCTGACTTCCAGAATCTAAGAATTGTGAAGCAGAGATAACAGAAGAGACCGAGGACAGCTGGCCAGTATAAATGTTTTCTGTCTAACTGAGGTGCTTTTCTGTTACTAATTATAGAGAGATTTTTGATTAACTAGGACTCTGATTTTTTTCTTTCAGTAACTGTCTTCCTCGTTAGGCCTGTCTCTGGTGCTTCTTCCCTCCTTGCTTTTCAGGAGCTCAGTGATGTGGAAACTGATGCATCCAGGGCAGAAGCAGGGAGTATTTCTTACTCAGCAAACCTTATTTCCTCACTTAGATCTCAGCTGTAAAGAAATCTCAAAGGCTGTGTCTTCCACTGTAATTCCAAGTTACACAAATATACCATAACCAAATCTCTTAAAAAAAAAAAAAAAAACAGATCTAAATCAGTGCAGTCTCCAGCCATCTTAATTGTAGGGGCCTTACCTGGGCTTAAACTCAGTATGAACCAGTGATTTCAAACTAAATAGCTTGAAGTAGCCTATTCTGGATAGTGTGTATTCAGTACTGCCCATCAGTAAATTGATACAATTTTATGTAGTACCCAGCAAAACTCAGGTGTGTTGCAGTCAATTTTGCTGTAGTTTCTTCATTGAAAGGATTTATTGTGGGCCTCGAAAATTATTCCCCTTCCCATTATATTCCTGTACTGCCAGGGTGACAGTTCGAAAAGCAATCCTGTGAGCGGATGCCTGAACCTACCTCAAAAATATTCCCGTTCCTCTCCCATCCTTCTTTTCCTTTTTAACTCTGCAAGCCTTTTTGCTGCTTTTATTTAATTTTTTTTTTTTTTTTTTTTTTTTTTAAAATCCTTTATCTGTTCACTTTGTAGCCCTGTAAAAGGTTGGCTGATTTAAGGAGGAGAGGGCAAGAACTGTAAAGCTGTGGTTGAATTGCTGGAGCCCTGGCCTAAGGCTTTGGTGACAATTAATGTGTTTGTGTCGCTCCAGTGACTGGAGGGGGGGGAATGGTAACAGGGCAGGAGGAACACTGGCCTGGAAAGTGGGGGGGAGAATGGGGCTACTGCTGCAATTCCTACTGCGTTCCTCCGACCGGCAGGCTGGCTGAGATGTCATTGGGAAGCTGGCCAAGAGGAGGCAGGGAGATGCCTAGGGCTGGGTATTTGGGTGAAAAAAAAAAAAAAAATATATATAAAAAAAAAAAAGTGATTCTGATGCAAACACAGCTTGGGGGAAAAGTAAAATGTTCGCATAGGGGGCTTCAAGGTAACAATTTATATATTAAGCAAAGCCATTTGACTAGTTTGTGTCTATTGCTGCTGCTGATAACAAAACAGAGTAATCTGTGTTTTCTCTTACGGTCTTGAGCCTTGCGCTTATTTGTGACCCCTGGTGGTTGTGTAATGCTGCGTATGGAATGTGCCGGGGAAACCTCTGCTGCGGTGGGTCACAGACACATGTTTACACTGTAAAAGGCTCCATTTCAAATAGCTTCCCCGGAGAGGCCAAGGACTTTGTAAGTTTGGGGATCGGATTCCTTTTGCTTCTTTATCATCCCGCCAAAACACCGACGCATGCAAATGAGTGATGGTTTGGGGCTCTAAGAAGAGCAGTACAAATCCTGACTTATGAATTTTAAAAGGGACTGAATTTTCCGTATCTGGCCATTCACAGTATCATTTCTTAAAGGACAGAAGATGCCATCTACTGAGCTGCCTGCCCTGCGCCGTGTCCTGCCCGCGGTGTGTTTGCCCAGCGCGTGGTGTGGCAGGGAACACTGGCGTCGCATTTGGACCGTCTGCCTGTGGACGCTTCAGCTACCTTTTTTTCAGCTGTGAGCTCCAGAGCCCTGTCTAGAGGACAAAGGGGAGAAAAGAAATCCCACATCCTGAGACTTGGACTTGATATAAATTTCTTAAATATTTACAGAGAACAAAAAGTCCAATTACATCAAAGCGGCTGGACGGGCAGCAGCAGCACGCTGCCCAGCTAATGGGGGGCTCGGTGATTTGGAACAGCTCCCGGTTGGGCTCCCTGTGCTGGGAGAGTTTTAGCTGTTGGCAGAAGCGAGCTACTTACATTGGCAGATGATCCAAGAACTGGGGTTGACCTGGCAGCACAAAAGGCTTGTGCTGGAGAGTCAGCGCGTTGCCCCGTGCTTTGCTTTAAAAAGGCCGTTAAGATGCCAGCTCTTTCCCTGAACTATTTAACTATTTAAAAATTCCTGGAATTTTTGTTGGTCCTGCTTTTTTCCTAACGTTTACTGTATAATATATTGCGTTATTCCTTGACGTGCAGTATGGTTTGAGGAGCTCAAGCTGGTAACTTGGCTTCATCCTCTTGGAATACTAAACAGTTTTCCAGGAAACTTAAGCGTGATGACATCAGTGGATCAGACGCGATCTGTGCAAACGCATCTTCCTCAGGCTGCTGGGTGCGAGCTGCCGGCCATATGGTTCTTGAGGTTAATGTTTGTCTGTCAGGAAGCCAGTAAAAAGCTGTGATCTGTGACCGAGCAGCTTTTTTGCCTTGTAAAACCCGAGGGGGTCCCGGTTAGTCGGTGCCGGAGCGGGACGACGGCGTAACCTGTTTCTGGTTTTCCTGCTGAGATCCATCGTGAAGGCGAGACGGGGGCAATGTTCGTATGGATTGAATTGTCTCTGTCGGTCTGGTTGTCCCGTGTGGCCTGGAGTGCAGGAATCTGTTTAACTAGCGCAGGCAAATTTGGCATTACTCTGGAAAAAAAACCCCAATAATTCTTGTATTAGCCTGAGATCTGTCTGGCCTGGGTAGCTGCTGGATTCCGGCGTTGCTGCTGGCTGTTACAAGAGGAGGAACATGGTGCGGAGACAGGCTTTAGCCTTTCCTTGGCTCACCAGGACAGCTTTTAATAGGTAGGAGAGGAGGTGATGTCTCCAGCTAACCTTTCGGTGTCTGTTCTGCAGAGGATAATGTCGCGCTGAAACTCGGCCAATTCGATAAGGCTGGCGGTGTCAAGCGTTTATGTCCCTTATGGAAATATTGGCCTCTGAGAAGTTTTAAGGACCTTCCACCCATTAATGCTCCAGCCCTGGAAATATCTGAGTTTTTTCAAAAGGGATTTAACCCTTCCTGTGCTGTGCTTTGATTTCTGCTTTCGTTCCTGCCGCCTCTGCTGTCTGAAAAGGGTGATTAGGAAATAGATGGGTTTCATCTCCTTTTGTGCTATGATTTACCATCCCTGATGTAAATTCAGAGGCTTTACATGGTGGAAGAAAGAACATCCATCATCTGGCCTTAAATAGGTGTAGAGACGTTTACAACTTGCTCCGGGGATTCCTTGGGTAGGAAACAGGGCTGCTGGGCATGCAGCCACGGCACGGAGGGAAGCAGTGCCTGTCCCAGGCAGGACTTGGCCGTTCTTCTCCCCTGCCCCAAGGGGAGGGCAAAGCCCCCCATTCCTAACCCCAGTCTAGGCCCAGAGCCAGCTCAGTGAGGGTCTCCTTCCCATCGGGCTGTTAGTGCTGGGTGAAAGAGGAACCGAGCAGCTCGGTGGGATGCTGCCAGGGGGGCTTTCACCGAGATGGAAGTGTCTTGGTGATGACTTCAAAGCCCAACGCCTGCCGTGCAGCTGGTGAGGGGAGCTCTTAATCCCATTAGGCTTTAAGATCAGAGCGTCAGCAGCTCCGTTTTGTGAAAGGTTGGGTGTTGTCAGTCTTTCAAAGTACATCTGTTGGATAAAAGCCCTTCTGTTTTAGGTAGAGACCTCCCTAATGAGCACATGGAACTCAATTAAGATGTAGGGAAGAGCTAAATGCTGAGCTGGTCCTACCATGGCAGCTTTGAGTAGATGCAGAAAAGCAACTTCAGGAGTTAGAACAATTTGCAAGAAGGAGAGAGACGTAACCTAGGAAATCTGTGATCCGGGGCCAGCATCAACTGGAGAAAGGAATTCCAGACTTCAGTTTTAGGTGCTTGGATTTCACTTCAACACCTTTATTTGCTCTGTCCTTCAACCTGAACTAAGGGAACGAGTGCCCGGTTCCCCGCTGCGGTAGCCAGCCACCAGCAACACAAGCCTTGCTCTGGTTTAGTTACATGTGCTGATGTAGATCTGGTGCTGCGCATCATGCGCATTCATTCCTCAGGCTCGTTTTGGCACGTCACATACAGCTTTTTGCTGTTTTATTGCGGAATCTGGTTGAGACAATGCTGGGATGTGGGTAGAAATGCCAGTAGTGCTGCTCGGGGAGGTTCTGCAACTCTGGGAGGACTTGTTAAAGCAGGTTTTGGGTGCTTTGGAAACTTGGCTTTGGTTTCTGACAGGCCACCTGTGGTTCGAGTGCCTCGTCTGACGGCGTGGAGATTGAGTCAATGCTATAGCAATTTCCTTCTGGATTTTTTTTTTTTTTTTTTTTTTGGATCTAGGAGAGGTTTGGGAGCTGTGAGCAGGAGCAGCGTGGGGTTTGGAAAGCAGCCCATGGTGAGTCTGTGCTCTCTGCCTGAGGCTGAAATTTCCCGTACCTGACGGCTGGTTTGTGAGCACGGGTGGGTGGCTGCGCCTTGGGTTCTCCTGCTCTCAGTTCTCTGAAGATATAGAGCCCCTCTGTGGGATGTCCCGAGAAGCTGACAGTGCCCGCAAACCAGAGGCTTAGATTTTGTAATGGTACAGGATTTGGTACCCGTAACTTGTAGCCAGAGGTGAACTGTGTCCACAGCAAAACAGGACTGGAATTGCTGGTTGCAGCATGGTGTGATGGTGAGTATTTGGCCGGAATCCCTGGAAGCTGAGGAGCTCCACCATGAATCATTGTTGGCTTGGCAGCCCTGAGTCAGCCCAGCTGTGGACAGCAAGATTGTTCTTCCAGAAAGGGAGAGGACAAACGTTTGATGAGTTATGGGATGGTGGGAGCTTTCCTTCCCCTGGTTTGCCTCCTGCAGGTCGGTCTTGTTCCTAAACTGGAGGTCTGCGTTCGTGCTTAAGTCGTAGTGAAGGGCAGTGACAAGGGAAGCTTCTTTTAAGTCACCGCTTCTGTCTGGGGTGTCCTGCCTCGCTGCGTGCGGGGCCACAGCGAACCCAAGATCAAAAGGCTGGGTGTTTTGCAACCGGGGTGCGCTGGAGCTGCGTGACTCGTTACGGAGGCAGGAGCTGGTTGCAGCTTGATTGTTGTGAGCCGCTGATGTTATCTTAGCCCAGCAGCAAAGCAGGGTTCCTCACCGGCCTCGGTAGGAAAAACTGACTCTGCCACCTGCATAAATAGCAGAGGGTTTGTAGCAGCCTGTGCTTATCGGGTTTTGGGGGGGTTGGTGTTGTTTCTGACTTTATTTTGGTTAATTGTGGTATCCCCTCTGTCTCAAAGAGAGGCGGAATGGGACGCACCAAGTGGTTTTTGGAGGCTGACCACTGCTCAGTCACCAAATCTGCAGGGACACGGACAATCCCTTTGGGTTGAGCGCCGTGTGAAGGGCAGCTCACGCCGCCTGTGCTGGAAGGTCCCTGCTCTCACCCGCTTTCCTTGAGCTCCTGAACCTACATGTGTCAAATCAGCCAAAAAGTCCTTTCCTTTGCCACGCCTGGAGAGCCAGACCGGTGGATTTTACCTCTTAATGGTGGCGATGTCAGCAAAATCCTGTGTCTGGCTTATGTGCAAGCTGGTGCTGCCCCCAGAGTGCTAATTCAAATGGAAGTGTCCAGGTGTTCCCATCACACTGCACGTTTCCCACCAGCCACTCCAGGAGGGGAAGGGAATAACCCTTATCGATTCAGTTATAAGGGAATAATCCTTACGGATTCAGTTCCCACTGTCTCCATTTACACAAATGGCAGGGACTTGACCTGATGAGACAGATACCCTGAGCCTGCTCAGCTGATGTCCGAAGGCTCCTCTGCACTTCCACGTGCTTAAAATGTTGGGATGAAATATTTTAGGAGTTTGTTTCAGGTGCTCGGAGCTCTTCAGAGTGAGCAGAGGGGGGGCTCCTGGTCTGTCTTCTGCAGTCCTGTGACTTTGCTGTGGCTCTTTCCTAGCTGAGGTCGCAAAGCCCATTTGCTGTCTCCTCCCCCAGAGGCTTTTCTCCCTTCTCGCCCACCCTCCTGGGGGTGGAGGTGGGTTCTGATCACACACAAATTCACCTCAATGTAAAAACAGGGCTATTTTCTGTCCTCTCTTTTTAGCGTGTGATGTAATATATCTATAATGACTAATAACTTGAACTAGGGGGAACCGTTTTCCTCCTCTGTGGCTCAGCGTGGTCTCATCCATTCAACGCTTTAGAGCCAGGGGTTTGCAGTCGGAGGAGGAGGAGGAGGGGGAAGATGAAGCTGTTTATCTCAGCATCTCTTACCACATACCCCTGCACTCAAGAACCTACCAACCCACTGAGCATCACGTTTTCTTCGTATGGCTGTACTCCAAAGCGCTCCTTGCAGTTAATTTGGATGACTAGTTATGAGTTAATCTTGCAGATCATAACTTTAAAAAAAAAAAAAAAAAAAGTTTAAAAATAAGTGAAGAGTTTGGTCTCAGTTTGCTCACCAGCGAGCTGCTGTCTGACTGCAGAGATGCTGAAACCATCCGTGGAACGTAGCTCGCTGTGGCAGCAACGCGGACGGAGCCGGAGCTGTTTTCTGAATAATTACTTCTCCTCATCGCTAATCCTTACGTTTGGGACCGGCGCTGGTGACGTGTGTTTCTGCAAGTTGAAAAAAAGGGGCAGCAGGTCAGCTGAAGTCACTCACAGCCGTGTGGGTACAACACGCGAGGGTGTAGGTCTGAGAAACTTTTAGCAGTGAGCCTCGTTTCTCCTCTCATTGCTTCCTAATTAAAGCAAGGCCAGAGGTTATGGCGGGGGAAGAGGTGCTAATGGGACAGTTTCTTCCACTGTGTTCTGGACAAATGACTTCCATCATTGAGCTGAGGCGTCTGTGTGAAGCGCTAAGGGGCCACCTGCCACTGCCTTCTGGAGCAGCGGGACGGGCTGCTGGTGACAGAGCTGCTGCCGGTGACAGCGGTGTTGGTGCCAGCTGAGGACAGGCTATAAATAATCCGTGGGGAAGAGCTGCAGTTGCAGATAACGGCGAGTGCTGAACTGGGCCTCAACAGCCTCAGCCAGGAGGTCGGGAGCGGAGAACAACAATTCCATAGTAGGAAGCGGCCACCAGCAGCTCAGCCCCGTGCATTAACACATCCTCCACCGCCCGACGGTTCAGCCGGATAACGGAATCCAACCCCAGTATTTTTAAACCTCACGCTGTTGCGTTTGAAGGGTCTCAGACATGGCACCTCATTTGGATAACGCTGTTGGCCAGCGCTGTGCTGGTATTGGGGGCTGGAGGTTAAGAGGCGTAACATTTAATTCAAAACACGTTACCCAAGTTGGCTGAAGTTGCGCATTTAAGAGTGGCTCCCCCTCCTCTTACTCCAAACAAAACTTAGTTTTATGAGCTTTGGAGCAGAACGTTACGGGACACTTGGAAAATCCAGCTTTTCCCCTTGGAGTGCTTTAGTCCTGCCCAACGCTTAACACAGACTCCCGCGCTGCGGGAAAGGGTTTGGGGAATGGAATAACCAGTAAGTGAGGCTACCACACACCTGGTGAACCTTCCTGTGCAGGGGGGGAAGAGACCAGCAGCTACTTCAGGCTGCAGCAATTTACAAAGTAGAAAAGGACCAAAAAAAACCAAAAGAAAAAAAAAAAAAAGAATGTAGTTGGGAAAGAAATGTTTATTTTTAAGTTTCTCAGAGGGATTTTACAAACAATGGAGCATTTTAAAAAAATCGAGTGATCAAAGTACTTGACAGTGTCCCTTAAACACACACAAAAGCCCCTGGAGAGAGGAGATCACACCAGCGAGGAGGTCAATGCTGCCGGAGGAGCGGCTGGCATCTGCATAGTTCTAGGAGGAAAGACTGCAATGGTGTTGGTGCTAGTAAGTGTCATCCTGGCATTAATATAAGAGAGCGCTGAAGTATGTACGCATGTACCTGCAGAAAACAAAGTGCATCAAATAACACGCAAAGTACGTATTGTAGAATAAATTTATTTACCTGATACAAATGAAACTAGGTGTGATGCTTCTTACTGTCAGCATGGAAATAGACAATTGATCTTATTTACAACTTCTAAAGGTCACACATGCAGTCGTGGTAACTGGCTAAGTCGGTTGTTGCTTTTTTAGGTAAATGCATCACAAGATTTTTTTGTATTGCACCAACAATCTGTCTTACTGCTGTAGATTTAAATAAGTTACATTACAGTGCAAAACAGGTTGATTTGCACACATGATAAAAAAAACCCCAAAGTTATGAGCTGGAGGCTTACGGTTTAACATTCATCTGTAATCTCATCAATGGATTTTATAAATAGGGTAGCATTGTACAGAAGCTGTTATAGAGTAGTATGTTTGGATGATACAATACAGAGAAAGATTTGTCTACAACCGAAGGCATGCATTCATTTTGATATTGTACATTTTACATACAGGAATATGGAAAAATTGGCTGACAGCTCCGCGGTTCTTGTTCAAGGACAGACAAACTCTTCTCCATGCAGCACAGAACCCACACTTCTCTGGAGAGAGTTTCCCGTTCGGTAAGCTATATTGCACGTTTGTACATCTGTATAATGAAGTCCTAATGGTACCACACATTTCTTCCACAGAGAACACAATGAGTTTTGTTTTAGGGAAAGCAAAGAATCTTTACACATGATACATGCAGAAATTTTGGTAGATGTGTTGCTAAAAACACATGCACGCAACAAAACAACCTTACATTTCTGCAAAATTGTTTAGGAAGCGATTACTCCAGTATTGCTGAAAAGGAAAGAAAGAAAAGGCATCAGTTAATGAAAGGATGAATGCCGAGTAGCATTACACAAGCAAGACTAAGATCAACAGTGACAGAAGAAAGAATGTTAAGTTTGATAACTGGCTGCTCGGGTATTGAAGGGACACTCTCAGGTTACTTTGTTCCTAAAGCCTGGAATCCCCTGGATTACGGCTCAGCTCTGAGTGCAGCAGAGCTCCCTTTATAAGCAAAGCCAGCCCTTCCTACAGGAGACGGCAGTGGAAAAGAATTAAGATGTGCTTAGAGAGCTTTTGCCTTTCTCTGCCTGGCTACTGGCAACAGCCGAGTCTCCCTCACTTGTCATTTTTCCTTTCAAGTCCCACACTGCAGAGTCTGAGCTCAAGTTCTGAAGAACTTTCAGGGTGTTTGTCTAAGCAAGGCGTTATATTGCAAGTTTGGCCCCGAAGTGACCTAACAATGTCCCTTTTCCAAGTTATGCAGCTTGTTCTGGGAAGCAGTAGGAAAGCTTTGAAGAAGTCATTAAACTACACAGATTAATGTGTAGGCAAAGGGTAAAGTACAACGTAATAAAGCTACCACTGTACTTTAGCCCTAAAGTACAGCGTAAGGTTAGCCTCACGTCTGGGAGAGGAGAACAGTGTGCTCTGAGTCCCTAGAACTCGACGGTGGCTCTGCAAAACACTGCTTCAAGGCTATAAAATTTAGGCTCTCCTGCTAAGATTTGAAAATGCATATTAATGTAATTAAGGATGTAATTAGCAGAGATTAGGGAAACAGTTAATGGTTAGAAGTGCAAAAAAGTAAACAAGACAGGTGCAAGAGACAGACAACTTTTTGTATCAGTTTTACCTCCCTTCATCTCGGCAAATTCAACCATCTTTAAAGTTGTTTACCATGTACATTCTGGGCATCAGCTGTGTTCTTGGAACAGTGACAGGACTGCTGTACTGCATTTTATCATCAGATTAAAAACTCATTTTCTAACCATTAGCCTTCTCCAAACTGGCCTCCCTACAAACATAAGCCTCGTAGCATTTTGACAGATTGCTATATGTTTTCCTGCAGTCTCTTTTCATACTTATTTATTTGCAATACTACTTTGGGAAACCAAGTATGAACTATTTTTATTGCTTGGATGCCAGCAAAAAGGAGCAGCTCGTTGTGCAGCTCACAGACAGTGCTTTGAATCACTCACATTTGAAAGCAGAGAGGGCCCGAGGCACCACAAAGATAAAAGCCCCTGTCTAAAGTATTTGACGTATGACTGCAGCTGCCTGACCGGCTTCTTTGCTCTGATTTGGACCAGGCTACAGAAGACTGAATTCAGGAGGAGCTACTCTCCCACCAAGCCCCACTGGTTTCCGGGGATAAGCTGATACCCTTCCCATATAGAGTAGCATCCATCACATAGAATGGTTTGGGTTGGAAGGGACCTTAAAAGATCATCCAGCTCCAACCTCCCTGCCCTGGGCAGGGACACCTCCCACCAGACCAGGTTGCTCAAAGCCCCATCCAACCAGGCCTTGAACACCTCCAGCGATGGGGCAGCCACAACTTCTCTGGGCAACCTGGGCCAGCGTCATGACTGATACTGGCCTTACACCCCTCTCACACTAGATAATTGGTAACGATACGTGAGGACACTGAGGAATCCAGAAAACAGCAGAGATGCAAATGCTCAGTGAGATGAGAGCAAAAGGGAAACAAAAAGTATAACATTATTTTCTAAAAATGGCGTGGGAGATAAAGCCTGGGTAACTTTGAGTTATTTCTGCTTAAATAAGTGCTTCCATTTATATATTCACAGGGCTAACACATTAAAATAGGAGTTACCTATTTCTATCCCCAGATGAACCTAGTACAGTGAAGAAATTGGAGAGGAAATATGTAGGGAACAAAGAAATTAAGCAAGAGTTTCAACCTGGAGATGTTGGCAAGTTAGTCTATTCCAAACTGAAAAGTCCTCTTTTTGGCCTCCCTAGATGTAAGGGCTGATGGCTAAAGAATGGCAGGATCTACACAACTAAGGATAATAATTTTAGTTAACATTTTTTCCTTGCAGCGCATTACTAACCTTGCACTGTATTTCTATAGTTTCTGTAATCAAAAACCCAAGCCATCCTCTGCCTTACGCTATTTTAATGCCAGAGCACATTCCAGCAGCCTCCCACAGCCCGCTCAGCCGGAGAAGGGCTGAGACCAGACCCACAACACTCCGGCTCCAGGATGAGAAGGAAGCTCGCAGCACACAGTGGCTTCAGGGCAGGTGCTCTACTGCCCGGGAGAAACCTCATGGTAGGTCTTAACATTTGGTCAGTCCAGACCACGCAAGGCTGGTGTTTACCACATAGTGGCAACACTTGGAAAACAGAAGTACTGAAAGCATAGCAACGGCTGCCATTGAACCCCAGGTAAGTGCGTGCTGATCACAGGGAACTCTATTGCTCCATTTCTACAGGAAAATGTTGACAGGAAGACTGGGAGAAATAAAAGAAAAATGGGGTATATTAAGATTGCACCTTACAAACCCTGACTGTTCCCATAACCTCAGGAGCCTGCAGGGATGAAAGCCACTCCATTTACCCACCAGTCACCCAGCTTTCAAAGGCAAACTCCGAGAACACAAGGCCCTAAATGCAAGTGCCCCGAGACATCCAATATGAACAAGCTCTCAGATGTCAATATTGAAATCCATGACACAAGCAGCGAGATTCATCTTCAGAGACAGAGATCCAACAAAGAAGTCATTGAAGACTGAATTCTACTTATCAACAGTCATTTTCTCCCTTCAGCTTCTTAGAGACAGGGAAAAAGGGGGTGTACGGCGGGATTATTTAGCATAATGGACAGGAATAGGACAAGAAGCAGCATCATTCATGGTGACAGTCAGATACACGGTTTTAAAAAAAAGCCACCAGCATGGTGCTCTGGAGGTTCACACAGAACCGATGTTCAAAGGTTCAGTGGCATTTCTGCCCTGGAAAAAGTTCATCCATTGTGTTGGGAGCACACAGAAGTAACTTTCTAGTATTTTTTTCCAACAAATAACGTATTTGTACGTATTTTGATCTCGAGGAATCCTAAATCACATGACCTATTAGTTTCCCATTTCAAGGAAGAGGAACAAGTCCCATATTGCTCATTTACTATTGACAGAGCAAATGGCTGGTGCTGGCCACGGGTTTTGTGGTGCACAAAACCTTTGTTTGGCAAAGACAAGTTCTTCCTCACTAAAGAGGGCATTCAACAGGATTTAAATGCTCACAGTTGAGCAGCACACCTACATCATCATCAGGTCCAGCTCCCCTACCTGAGTCACTTCAGCATCAACCTGAACAAGTCAAAGTCTATACAAACAGTGAGTATTCACAAGGCAGTGGAATTTCGGATGGCATCTGTGTATTTTGTTAGCATCTATATGTGAAAGCTTGAAACCTAGAGAATTATCTGTGCTCACTGGATTCCAGCTGGCACCAACAGAACATAGCTTTTAACTATCCTTTTCTCTACGAGGAATCGGAAAGCTGTCTGAATTTGGTTACTAAAGCAGACTGAGCCAGGACAATAACACAGCACCTACTATTCTGCAAAGACGTAATGAACCCAGCACAATTTTCAAAGACTATCCTGTTAAGCCAAGACTATTCTTTTGTCTCTTCGTATGACCACTGTACAGTGTTTCCACTCACTGGAAACAATGAGCTGGTTTTGCAAAGAGAAGAGCCTGCACTTTGAGCGCTGCAGATACCAGAGCCCATGGAAGGGTGGTCAGCTCAGAGGGAGATCCCCTACTTCAGAGCAGGAAAAAGCTTTGGAGTAAACCAGCACCTGACCACAAGTACCAGAGTGTTTTAGACACTAAACATTCATGTGAACAGCTGTCAGTGTCTTAAGTTACAGATTTGTCCAATTTTATCTCAAACTTAAGACCAAGAGCTGTAAGATCCTGGGGCACTAAGGCTCCCGGGTGCTATAAAACAAGACCCTAAAATACACTAAACCAAAAGCAAGGGCTTTGCCTTTGGAATCAGTAATTTGAGCTTCAGACCACAAAACAAGAGTCTAAAGTGGTGATAATAATGTAGCACAGCAGAGTTTGACAAAACACAGCATGGGAATGAAGGAAATTACTATTTATTCTTCAACATGTATACAGCATATGCTATTTTACAGCAAGTCACCACTGGCATGGTGGAATGGAAGAGAAATACTCACTTTAGTCGATGAAAGTTGGAAGGCATTGGAGAAAAACACCACAGTTAGGACTGTTAATGACTTACACATTGTTGATACAGGACTGAATTTGAAAACATGCTTTAACATTTACCGTAATAATGAAGGTGGTTAGTGCCACATTAAAATAAAAATAGTTCTATACAATATGTTCAATTTGGTCATGTGCTATTTACAGATTTTACAAAAAACACACACGAGCTTGTTACTTCAAGTCAGGCTAACAACAGGCCAGCAGAGTAACTCCGCGGATACAACTGATCATTAGTGCCCTAAGTGTAGGAAATCCAATTTCTAGCTATGCAGTGCAAGTTATTTTTCCAGGTCTCATTATAAGTTTTGATCTTAAAGGGGGACAGGGGAGAAAAAAAGAAAAGAAAGGATCTGACACATGTAAATAAGGTATTAAAACCCAACTTAAACCCTCTTTTGAATTAAAACAGATTGTGTTTGTTAAAAAGGCTTGGTTTAGATTTAAGTAGACAGAAGTAGCCCTCCCTATCCCTGCTTAATGGGCAACTTGGCAAAATAAGGTCTGTTACAATAAAATACAATAGACACTTAAATAAATAATCTTAAAAAAAAAAACAACAACCCTATGTGTGTTAAGAGTATGGAAGAATCCCAGCAGGCCGCACCTGGAATGATATTTTCTGCATGAGCAAGATTAGGCATTCTTCATACAGAAACTGGTGTAAACAAGGACAGTCAAGAACCAAGAGCGAGGGAACAGGAATAGGGGAAAACCGAGAAGAAATCCTGACCGAGGTAGCAGTAACTCTCTACCCAGCGCAGAAAGTTCTGCTCATGGAATAAAACCTGACTTTATGACAAATTAAGTTTGGATGATCATGCAGAAGACAAACAGTTACATGCTTTTTTAGTTTTAGACGACACACATTCATTCCCTAAAATCTGCTGCCAATTTAGTTTGATAGTGTCCGCTGGCTCAAAAAAAATTTCCTTTTTTTTACATGATGAATAGACTATTGAACAGAACACTGTACATGCTTTTCATCTACAAAAAAATATTTGCATAAAATAGTGTTAGTTCTCTGTACATGTCAATGGACACTTTAACTGTGTATAAAAGAGGAATATATTGCCCCCACTGAAGTCAGAAAAAGCAAAAAACCAAAATCTAGATTATGAAACCTCCATCACCGGCAAATATGTTCATGTGAAAATTCAGCAGAAATAGACAGTTGCTCTAAACAATAAAAAAATTAAGTTAAACTTTTTCTTTGAATGTAAAACTTGTCACCATGTCAGTCAAGACCAAAACATATCACTAAAGTTAGTGTCTGTGCTGTAAAGCCAGATAACCAAGGGCATAGTAATGAACACAAACGGCCAGGAAACTCCTTCGGTGCATGCTGACAAAGAACACGGTTTGGTGGCAGGCCGCACACTATCTTTACCAGGTTCCAGGTAGTTACGGGCCACATATTTAAGTGTTTCATCCAGCAGAATGACAGGTAGTGAGATTTTCAATACCATCAGCCATTGCGTCACGTTCAGAGGTGTGATCTGGAAGATAATCTGAAAGAAAAGCCAAGCATTACATCTTTTCTCCTCCTCCATCCCTTGCCTGAAGCTCCAGACAAGTTTTTGCTTCACCTCCAAGTTCAGGGAGGGGTATAACATGTGTCACTTACTGGCAGCGGTTCCACATAAAGGATAAGGAAGTGGAGTGACATGGACAAGCAAATAGCGCCCACCAGCCAGATATTTTCCCACGGGGGCATCCTCATCAAGGACTGATTTTCTGATAGACTGCAATAGAAACATGGTACATATGTGCGTACGTAAGACAGCAGCAGGAAATTCAGTAAATCAGAAGACTAGCTGAAAAGAAAAGCAGCATGGCAGGTCACAAGCATCCCAGTAAGGAAGGAAAGATAGAGATATAAACCATACTTTGATATATGTTGCAACTTTAAACTACCTTGGAAATCAGCTTAGCAAAGCAGTCTCAGTTCAGCTCACATTTATTTTGGAAAGCTTTTGTGTGTTCTGCTCAGTCCTGATCTAGGCTACTTTTTCTGCTAAGACCCCAACATCCTCTCCACGGGGTGGGGGTAAGGGCGAGATGGCCATGGCAGCACAAGGCAGAATTCTCCCCAGTCTGTTGTTTTCCCGGGGACCAACGCACCCGCTCCTTCTGAAGTTCACTGAAAGACTGGATACACAGAGGGTCAAGTACTTGCACCTTCTTAATGCTTGGTCTTTAATTCTGCTCTTCCAATTCAATCTGCATTTAGGCTACGCTGCAGAAGCAGCCGAGATCCAGAACATCAGATGTAGAGCAGTATCTTATTATGTAGGACTACAGCAGTACACTTGTATTTAAAGTTTATTTGTTTTTAAATTAACTGACCTCTAAGCTATTTGAAGAAAAATACCCTTGACATTGTGCTATTTAGCGGTTTCCATTTATAATCTAATATTAATTGGCTAAACCCACACTCCCTAAGGGCAGGAAAAACTATTTTCCATATCTTCAGCATTCTTATTTTAGTTCTCCTTGATATCACTTTATACCAACATAGGAAGGATAATCTGATTGATTAAGCTTAGATTAGAAATAATGGAAAATATTTCAGTTGCTTGTGCTTAGTAAAATACCAGAGTGAATTGGCAGACTTAAAAATATACCTTATGATAAGAGATCTCAAATGTTATCTAAGAGAGTCATTTTGTTTGCACTACCAGGATTCAGAAAGGAAATATGAGTCACTCTTCATTAGTTGAGCTGTCTATACACTAAGAAACAAATTGCACAAAAGATAGGATTTTGTATAAGCTACGCAGAAGCTTTGATTTCCTGTTTGAATATACAAACCTGTTGAGAGCATTGCACATCTCTATGGTGACAAGCACAGAAAGAGCCATTGTCATTGGATATGGAGACTCAAAAATCCCACAGTCAACACCAGAGAAGTCTGGATTGTCCTCTTTGCACTGCAGAAAATGGCTCTGGAACAGAACAACGTGAACTCATTTCCACAGCTTGTTAACTTTTAAAATGCGAAATAGGCAATTGTGAAATAAACAGTGAGTATTATGAAAACTTTCTAATATGACTCCTATAAGCACTGGTTTTAAACTTTCGTAAGCGTTAGAAAAATCCCCTTTTAGTCTTTTATTTACAAGACAACAATTAGTCCTTCCAACTGCTTAGAAGCTCAGGTATCCCACCTCAGAGCTTTAGTATTAAGACTAATTAATCATGATCAAGTTTTACAGTAACAAGTCTGAAAACATCTCGTTATATAAATTTCTGTAACCTACTGTTTCTTTACGGTCGTTTCAAATGACAAGTATGAAAGAAGCATATACCTCCCCTCTCCCCCCAAAGATATTAAACTGAGCAAATACCAGCTGATAAAAGGTAACTCTTGGACCACCATCAGCAGCGATAAACCACCAAGCAGCAGCACCCACTGTGGCAGCACCAACATAACCTTAAAGAAAACAAAGTGCCTTTTTTAGTGTTGTGAACTGTAGGCAAGATCTCACTTGCCACATTTGAACTTCTACCTCAAGACCTCCAGTACTGTAAAAAAATAGATCGTAATTCATCTGTCTCCTGTGCAAGAAATCTGTTCTACCAGTTATAACTGAAATAACCATTAAATACTGTACTAATATCTGCTTACAGAAGCTCCCAGCTAGAATTTAAGGCAAACACAAATATCACTTAGGGTAATCAACCTGCAATTTTTCTTTTTATATCTCAGAACCCAACGTGTCTGTATTTATACTAACTAATACCAAGGTTTACTTACTTCAAAATCTACGAAGTCAGTTAGGAAAATTAAAGTCACAACTTTTGGCATGAAGACAGTGTGCATTAAGTATCCAAGTAGATACTTAGTCTAGCTTTACAGTACTATAGATTTAAACCTTAAATACAGCTATGTCCACTGATTTCACAAATGGCCACTCCTTTATTTTCCCTGATTACAGCCATACCAGCAAACCTGTTCGTCTACTTAAGCACAAAAATGGTAGGTTAGATGCCTGACAGTTGCCGTTTTCCGATTTAGAAGTAGTTCTACAAGTGACCTCAACAGCATATTCACTAATCGCTGGTCTCGGCTGTTCAATCCCATGCTCAGCTTCTTAAAGCCGACAGTTACTGCATGGACAAGCTAAAATCTGCCATCTCAATGCTTTGAGCTAAAAGCGTTTCAGCCTGGAACGAGTCAAATGGGAAAAGGCAAGGAGGTGGCTTCTTGTGAACAGAGGTCAGACTCAGCCTGAAATTCACCTCTAATACCATCCATTACCAGACAATTTTGAAAGTCTAATCCAGTATGGCAGTACATAAATTTTCTAACTGTTTCCAACTTGTTAAAATCAAAAGATTCTGGCAAAGTGGTGAATATCACACTGAAGTTATGTAACTAGGGCTTTCTGGTGCCTCAGTTGCTACCAATAAAAAGAAAATTAAAAAACCACCCACAACTTTACTGTTCTTATCACAGCACCGCCTGCAAATGTGCAAAACACAGTGTGAATCTCAAAACAAAATAAAGGCAGAACACCAGTTCCACAGAACATCTATTGCTAGCTTTCAAGATTTCAGCCTACAAGGTGATTAGACAAACTGCTTTCAAGAGGATCTCAAAAAAAAGAGTCACCTGCCTAAGTTTAAAAAGAAGAAAACTATTACTACTTACATCCAATAGCTAGGTAACGGAAGAAGAGCCATCCACTGATCAGTGGCTCTTTAGGGTTGCGTGGTGGCTTATTCATGATATCAAGATCAGGAGGATTAAAGCCCAGAGCAGTAGCAGGGAGACCATCTGTCACAAGGTTTACCCACAACAGTTGGACAGGAATTAGAGCTTCAGGAAAACCCAGGGCAGCAGTCAAGAAGATACTATAAAAAAAGCCACCAATTATAAGCTTATTCTTGTGCATGTAAATAAGTTGTTTTAAAACTTAAGCCTAAGCCTGTAGCATCACTTCTGTTATCCATTTAATATCACAAGCTGAATATTCACGATCAGAAAACTAAAAACATATCCAAGAGCAAAGACTTCTAACACATTTAAGTATTGAAGCATTATCTTTCTTCTGGTAACTTCAGGAATTGAAGAGTTTCTGCTTTTGCCTTATTTTTTCCCCACTCTACTTGACTGTATAGGTAAATATATACATACATGTATAAAGGCTTGCAAGCCACGTTCTAAAAGACACTAACGCTTTTGCAGACATAATAGCATTTTAGCTCAAGTGACTAAGCTTCATTCAGCTAGATTACTGCTAGTCCCTGCAAAAATGTAACGAACACATAGCTTTCATGGCCCCAAGCTTGTGTGACTAAACAGAACAGAAACAGGGGCTGCAGCAAGAGCCACACGGAAGACAGCTTTAAATTTACAAGAAACAAGGCAAGACAATTGCTGTGTTATATTCCACTCTGGGAGAAAAATATGCTTTGATTTAAGCCACGGTGAAGGAGGTCAATATTTACATTCTGTTACCAGAAATGCATCCTGTGGCATTGGGTCACCATTCCTTCCACAGACACAGAAGACACATTCTTCTGTAACTTGAGGTTAAACAAACATCTAAGTTATATTTTTGGCTAAGTTATCTGAAATACCAGATCTTGTAATATTTGATTAAGGTTTTTATTTTCCTGTTCTAGAGAATTATTCTAATCATAGAAATAATCATAAAGCATTTAGCCACCTACGAACTAGAATATTATATGCAAAGCAATGTGAATCTTTTGCAGAATGCTAAAATTCTCCAGTAAAAACCAGGCTAGAAGTATGCAGACTTCCACACAATCTCCATGATCAATCACCTGGAGAACCTGTTTTTCTGGTTTTAGTGAGAAATACTGGAAGTAAATAAATAACTAACGAAAAGAGACTCCATCATCACTATTCTACTTCAAAGAAAAAAAACCAAAACATTTTAAACCTACCAAACAACTTCTCCAACATTGGAGGAGATCAAGTAACGGATGAACTGTTTCATGTTGTTATAAATTGCACGTCCTTCTTCCACAGCAGCCACAATAGTTGAGAAATTATCATCTGCTAAAACCATTTCAGAAGCAGTTTTAGCTACTGCAGTACCAGAACCCATAGCAATTCCAATTTCTGCTTTCTTCAATGCAGGAGCGTCATTGACACCATCACCAGTCTAAAACAAGAATTTCAAGTTGAAGAAATAAATAATGAAGGTGGGCACTTACATACAGGACCAGAAAGAGTGTGGTTTTGGATCTTTAAAAGTCACTTCAGTGCAGAACTATTCTGAAGCTTTGAGTTCAGGGAAACGCAGAAGAAATGTTTTCCAGAATGAGGCATTAATCTGACAAGACATGATTTGGGTTTAAACACAATGTCTGCTTTTCAAACCAAGTAAAAGTTGGATTACTCACCATAGCTGTAATCTCATCAAAAGACTGAAGAAACTCGACAATTTTGGATTTGTGAGAAGGCTCTACACGAGCAAAGCAACGGGCATGGTGGCAAGCATCTCTTTGGGCAGCAAGTGAGAGTTCATCAAATTCACGACCAGTAAAGGCTTTTGTAGAAACATCTTCGTCTTCCACAAAGATACCAATGCGACGGCAAATAGCTACTGCTGTGCCTTTATTATCACCAGTGATCATAATAACTCTAATACCGGCTTGTTTGCACAGCTTTATAGATGAAGCTACTTCGATTCTTGGGGGATCCAGCATACCCACACAGCCGACAAAGGTCAAGTTGGTCTGAAACAAGACAGCACCAAGTTTTAGTGCAAGATCCTGTAGATGTCTCATCTGAGATTAGCAAAACAATCATTATGCTTGAACACTAAATATGTCTCAGTGTAGTGACATTTGTCCACACCATTCTGTAGTTCTACATTGAGCAATTAAGACACCAAGGCCTATGTCATCTTGTCATTTGGTCAAACCCAGTGTAGTACTGCATGATATACTTGTTCTTATGTCAGGTTTATTCTTCTGCTGAAGGGGTTACCTGTTTCACCATATTAAGTCTTCACAGCACTTATTCAGACAGCTAGAGAAGAGCTACATGCACATAAACAAGTACATCTTGGGACTGTTTAGTATGAGGAAGAGGAGGCTGAGGGGAGACCTCATCACTCTCTACAACTACTTGAAAGGGCACTGTAGAGAGGTTGGTGCTGGTCTCTTCGCACAAGTAACTAATGACAGAACAAGAGGGAATGGCTTCAAGCTCCAACAGGGTAGGTTTAGACTGAACATTAGGAAAGAATTTTTCACAGAAAGAGTGGTCGGGCATTGGAATAGGCTGCCCAGGGAGGTGGTTGAGTCACCATCCCTGGATGTGTTTAAGAGACGTTTAGATGTGGTGTTGGGAGATATGATATAGGGGAGAACTTTGTAGTGTAGGGTAGATGGTTGGACTCTATGATCCCAAGGGTCTCTTCCAACCTGGATGATTCTATGATCTACGTGCGCGTTAACAAGTAAGAAGAGGCAAATGAGAACTTTTAATGCTTGTAGAATCACAATGCTACATGGTACCATCTACATGAAGAGCATATAGGACACAGTTAATTCCCAGAGTACGACCGCACTCTGGAAAGGTAGGATCCCACTTCAAATACATCTTGCTTCAAATGCACTTGTTTTATTAGTTAAAATGTGCTCTAGTTGTCAGCCTTGCAAATTCAACCTGCAAGCAGTCAAGTCTTTTTCGTAATCAGTGCCAGAAGCACAGTGCACAAGCCAAAAACTTTAATGCAACTGTTATTTACCCCCCTCTAAATCCTAGATACAGATTTCATTGGAAAATTACAGAGTAGTTAAGATGATAATCATGGACAGAGCTTTTGCAGCTGACAGTATGGAGGAAGGGAAGTGAACTTGACCCTCAGAGCACAAAACGGCAGGTATGTTCCATCACAAAATCCCCAAAGAGGTCTTGCAGTTGAGCAATGTCAAACTGAAAATCATTAAAGCTGAAACCACAAAGCAATTTTTGGAATATTTTTCAGAGTCAGTCTCTGAAAACAGTTTAAGGTATTACAATCCTGAGGACCCTACATATATGCATAAAATAAAATTTGCAGATGGCTATTTAACTAACTTTTTCTTACAGTTATCTAAGCAGCAGCATGTATAACAGCCACCAAGAACACACACAAAGTGTTTTTTTTTTAAACTTAAAATGAGCTGAGGGAGTGAAGTAGGACTGACAGGTATCATAAACCACAGAATACTCGAAGCTTTTTCCGCTTAAGTTTCTTCAAAGACACATATAGTCTTCTTAAACTGAGCCTTCCCTCCACATGTGGCTATTGTGTCTGACATCAAAAATACCCAGAAGAGAAAACTCTCAGTTCTAACTTCCTCAAAGAAGAATCAAACATAAGGAGTTACCATTCTCCAGTTTGGGAGAGGGAGAAGCATTAAAAGGGTATTGTACTAAACTTACCTCATAGTTAATGAAATTTGAGGAGTCCTCAAGATTCATTTCCTCTTTTCTGGGTGGATTGTCATGGGTCGCCAGAGCCAAGCAACGCAATGTGTCTCTACCAGTTCCCCATTCTCTAATGACAGACATTATTTTCTGCTTAATTCCGGAGGTTAATGGTATTTTAGCATTTCCAACACGCACATGCGTACATCTGTCAATTACACCTTCAGGAGCACCCTGCAGAGGCCAAAAAAAAAAAAGTAATTTAGCCTAATAAAACCCTTTCCATTATAACATTTGCTCAAATTACAAAGTCTTTCTTTCATCTTCAAGCTGCAGTTGGCTGTGCCACAGATTTTTAGTGTTGTGCCACCTCTGCAGCCATTCCATAACTACCCTTTCTCAAGTGAGGAACTGACCTTAACAAACATCTTACTCATGGATGTGCGGCTTGGTTTGTTCGGTGTACAATAGACAGACATAGACTTTCTGTCTCTTGAGAATTCCAGAGTGAATTCCTTCTTCATGAGTTGTTTTATCACCTTATAAAGAAAAACAACAAACCATAAAAATGCATTTAGATAATACATCCTACAGAACTCGCTCCCCAATGAATTCCAGGTAAAAGAGTACTGACCGAGTTGCAAGCATTTGCACGCTCAATTCTAGAAAGTCCTTTCAAGTCTGTGTCAAACACATTCATCTTCTCAACCAGACAGGTAAGCGCCGTTTCTGTGGCTTCACCAACTTTTTCATATACTCCCTTAGCCTTTAGTTAACACAAAGCAAACAAAAAACACAGGAATTTACTTTAAACCTCACCTGGAATCTACCAGAGACAAAAGTTCAAGAGTCATAATGGAAAAAAATCTTAACAAGATTTACTATGGCTTACGAAACAAGCAAAACTATTTTAAAGAAAGCAACTTTGAAGAGTATGATTTGTAGGAAATTTCAAGCCTTTACTCTCAAGACCAGCACTGAAGGATGAGGATGTCAGTACTTAAATCACCAAGCATTTACGTCACGATGAGATGCAGCAACCTTAAGGAGGCGAGGCAAAGCCAGAAAGTAGCAGTGCACTCTACACAACAAGAGATCCACAAGCCAGATTACACTTGCTGTCTGGCTTTAGTTTTATTAATGTTCAACAAACAAGTCATTCCCAGAGTTAATACTTAAGGGGACCTAAATACTCTCCTCCTTGACTAGGAGGGGATTTACCACTGAAAGTTATTACACAGACAGATGAGAACAAACGTTTATCCTCATTCTCACACCCTCCTCTGTTCCAGGATATGTACTTACTTCATTGTAATCCAAAGAGGAATCATTACAGAGCGCACAGATCGTTGCAAGTTCCACAAGGCCATCATACTGGCTACATTTAATAAGTTTGTCATCTTTATGCCTTTCCAAAGGAAGAAAAGGGGGAGATTTAAGTTAGTTATTTAGTATTAGCATCTCACCTTTTTCTCTTCTTTACTCCCTTTATTTTCATTTAGTACAATGCTTATTAGTTATGGACTTGGAACTACAGAACCAGAAGTTGTTGAGAAGAACAGGTTTGATCAAGGTGAGTTCTGAAGTTTAGATCAAAGAGTCATGGAAGGAATGACATGATTATCAATGAAATCACTACCTGAATTACAAAACCTTATTTCCTTCAGTGACACTCGTACAGCAGCGTGGAAGAGAAGAGGCCTATGAAAGCAGCATTACAGTATGTGCGGGACTTGTAGGGCAGTTCCAAGTAGAAGAAGGATATTGTTGGATCCCTTCAGAGCTTGGCTTCCTTAGTCTTACTGCATATTCTGCAGATTTACTGCCACACATGAAATGCATGCACTGGGCAGGCATAAAAGCAGATCTGGTCTCTTTAATTTCTTAAAAATTTATCCGTACTATATGTAAGCCTCTAAAACCAATGAAAAGCTAAGTCATTTCACAATATAAATTCCGCTAGAAAATGAATACTCTTTTCTAGTAGTTATACACACTTAATGCTGAATATCTAAACTCTTTAGAAAGAGGGAAGGTACATTTTCCCATAGTAATGCACCATTTAGACATCGCAAATAAGAAACAACTTCTTTGCTTTCACATTTGGAAATAGATAGTAAATGAATTCATTTTCTGAAACATTAGCATACTGCTACAGCAAGCATAAAAGAACCAAGGCAGTGTTCAATACTGTTATTTTCTCCACTACCAAAATTAGCAAGACATAACTCATATATAACATCTTTCATTAAAGCCCTCAAGGAGGGGAAAAAAAAAAAAAAAAAAAGAGTCTGGTGGTAGAAAGACATGGATCACTAGTCCATAAAAATTCATAACATAAGACTATGAGATGTTGGGTTATATAAGCTTTTGTTCAGTCTCTTGTACTGCAAACAAATTCCCATGTTGTATAACACAGCATGTGAGCAAAATGCATCTTAAAAAAGCAAGCATGTTTTTAAAGTTTCATTTTACATATAATTCTACAGCCATAAGCAGTGGCTTTAAACTCTGAACTCTCTAACATTCTCAGCAGCTCTGCCACCTCCTCTATCACAGCTAATACTCCCTGTTTTCACCTTTTTGCAACTTGAAGACAACTAGCAGATCTGAATATCCAAAACTTGTTACACCAGGGTTTCTCCCGCCCGCCCCCTTCGCCGGTATGTTCTTTATCAATCATTTCTGAAGAATAGCAATTGCATATGGAGTCTAAGTTGCTGGGGTCAGTTCTGGATAAAGGGTTTTTTTCCTAAAACTTTAGGTTTTTTGATTAGCTAAAGATGAATTCCTTTGAAGGTCAAACACAATCTGCTAGCTTTTGCCACCATTCTCAGAAAGTATTCATTTTATATATAGTTTTATGCTCTCAGTTTGCAAATAAGCATGCACATTGCACGTGCTGAGACCTGCCAATACTCCTCCAAACTGTCTGACAATCTCCTAACATCCCTGGGAAATCAGTCAGTACAAAATTTTAGGTTTTCAGTAAGAAATATTTGCAATTTTATATTCTGAATGCACCTTAGAGGAAGTTTATGTATCAAATACTTTGAGATTAAGTGAAAAATTATTGATTTATCACAAAAGTGTTTCATGGTTATAAAACAGAGTAGGCTGCCTATACAGCTGTGGAAGACAACAATATCTCAACTTAAGTAGAACAAACATCTGTCAGGAACGGCTCATCTCTAGAGCAGGTCCTGCTTTGGGGCAGTGCCATAGGCTGGGCTGCCTCAAGGTCCCCATCAAACTTTGCTTTCAGTGACAGTTTACAATCCAAGGTGAAGTCAGTCACCGTATGCAAAATCCTTACAAAGCCACCAATTTAAAAAAAAAAACAGACTGTCCATAAATGCAGAAATAAATCAGCCCTAAAGGTTTGAGAATTTAGCTATTTGTTTCTTTATGCTCCAATAACAGCCTGAGGTAATTTCCCTTCCACAGAATGTTCTTTACGTACGTGAATGCAGTGCGATTAACATGTTTGTTCACATTTCCCCAATTTCAGCAAGTAAAAATAGAACACCAACATACATTGATGACTGTCTTATTATACTCAACATCTGTCACCACACTATATTTTATTATTTTGTTTATCTAAAGCTCTTGCAAGGCCAGCTAAAGCATAAGAGCTGGATGCTTTACAAGATGGAGAATGTCACCGTGCCTAAGCAAATGGCGTCTCCTGAAATGAAAGCATAAGCTTTTGACAGCAATTAGCTTGGAAACAAAAGAGAATTGGGGAATTAAGACTTCTAGCTGCTGAGAACACCACGGTCTTAACTGCTATGAAAATTAAACCGAGATAATCACTATCGAGATCAGTTAAGATCACATGGAGTCAGAGGCATGTGAAACTCCACAAGGTCGAGATGTTTACAATAATTGAATCTTAATTCTACTTCATTCTTGCAGGATAGAATTCTACTATGTGAAACCAAAGTGATAAGATTAAAAACACATGGAAAACTGGCCAAGCAAAAGGAGCTGTAACAAGCCAGTAAGAAGAGGCCCACCTAGAAGTGGAACCCTAAAGTTGTCAGGATGAACCACATATCCCACTAGTAGAGACCTGCAACTGATAAAGTAAACCAAACATATAATTCCTCTCCTAAGGGAGTGCGTTTAACACCAGCTCAAATACCAAAGGCTGACAAACACACACATCTATTCAAGCACAGATGCACCAAGTTCAATAAACTACTGAGGGCAGGGGCAGGAATTTAGAGTAAATTAAAAAATTTAAGAATTAACTCCAACACACTCATCAGACACTTTAGAAAAAAAAAAAATCTGCCTTCTCTGAGACAGGGGAATTGGAAATACTGAGTTCACATATTAGCAGACGCTCACCTGTCCAGATTTATGCAGTTTTTTTAAAAATAAAAAAACCTAAACCTCATTTTGTAGCACTGGGATAGCTAATCTCAGTCCAGTAAGATTTCAGTAAAATACATTTTCTCAACGTACCCCTAATTTATTTTTAGATTGTCAAAGGAATATTGCAATATTGGAGACCGCCCGAAGTTTCATGAAGGTTTACTTTTCTAGAATTTAACTTCCTTTTGCTGTTAATTACTTCCCCCCCCAGCCCTTCAGTGTACATTGTCACTGGCTGAGCTTTCATTTATTAACAATCACTACTGAATATCACATGCATCACTTTTTAAGCCTAAAGTAATAGTCAATGCATAAACAGACAAATATTTAACTTCTACAGAACACTTACACTTCTCCCATGGGAGCATATGTTGAACCCGTTACAGTAAATTCATTCAGAGAACAGCTATCTCCTTCTACTCTGTCCAGGATAAACATCTGAAATTAGAGTTAGAAGCGTTACTACCTTTGAACAATAATTAATGCAAGAGATTTAAACATACCTGCTCGCTTAAGGCCTAAGAGACAAGTTCAGGTTGAATAAACAAACTAGACAAAACCAAATACAATACTCTGAACTTCGATCCCACATATGTTTGAACAGCTCCCTATACTGAAGCATGAAGTACAGAAAACAGCACTTCTGCTTCCCAAATCTCATTGGAAAATTGAATTGTGGCACAAGTATATCAAAGAGTTGAAACACACAAACAAGGTACACTTAACTTCAGCTGTGAAGACCACTCACGCATCCACTTGATAATCCTGACTATACCCAAGCTCTCCTGAGGCTTAAGTGTTTCCTGTCCTGGTTTTCCAGTTATAAGTCACTTTGCCATTCAGTACACTGGTAACTTAGAAACATTCAAACAGCTCAACTGCCCTGCTAGCACCAGTTGAAATGTTATTTTCAAATAAAGACACCAATTTGAAGGATGCAGTTGTACCCCATAAGACATCTGCATCTCGGTCTTTCCTTTGCTTTTATTTCCTTTCTAGGAGAGCTGCAGGCAGAACCGAATCTGGGAAGATGGAGATAGAAAAAACCACGGTGCCTGAAGCCATCATACTCTTATCATGACTTGCTGGAGTGGTAGTGGAGAAGAAAATAATTTCTCACTGATAGATAGTATATCTCAATGGAACTTCTTACCCGATGGTTAGTGTAAGCCATTTTGGCATACCACATTTTAGCAATATCTTACTTTCCCCTCATTGAGCTGCCTTACGTTTTAGGCAAGCGTCTTCACAAAATACAGCCTAATAATTAGGTGTTCCATAATTGATCTGCATCAGTGTCTGGAGACTCTACAATCTTCAAAGTGATTTCAAAAATCAAAAAGCTAGAAAACCTAATAAATTAAAAGCCCACAAAGCAGAGTAAGTGCATTCTCAGAGGGAGATACCACAGGAGGACACTGAAACAATCCCTCAGGTCTCCTCCAAAAGCAGCATCATGGCTGACAAACATTTTAGTATAGGGTTCCTTTGGACACTCAGGAGTTACTACTTAGCATGAAAACTAAAACTACAGATGGAATTACTGTTGTAAACCAGACTTCTTAAAAAGCTAAGCCATCTCTCTGCTTAGAGTGAAACCAAGAATAAGCGTATTGTTTACAGTTATTAGGATTTTGCTATGTTTTGGAAAATCTTGCAATTAAGATTCTGGAGCTGTCAGAGCTTAACTAGGAACCAAGTTGTACTGCACAAGATCTAAAACATTTAGCCCTCTACATATAAGGAGTAGAGCATTTTGAGCTTTTAAATAAACACAACTTGAATGATGAGTTAACCAGGAAGCCTACTGCTTTTGGCATCTGCACGATGAAAAAATCCCTGCAAAGACTAGGGCAGTTATGCAACTCTGCTGCAAGTAACCTCCTCTGGAATACTGATGAGCAGCTGCTTTGTGTCTCTTAGGTATAAATACTACAATACTTAAGGAAGTAGACCAAGTCAACCACCAATTAGAAAGTAAAAGCCATCAATCACGTGATAATAAAGTGCTTAAGGCTTACAAACTTTTGCCAAAAAATACCGGTGAGTAGTGCTCAGCATTTACGCATTTGGAATTCTAACCCAATGTAATGACTCTGAACATTTGATGTCCTAGAGTTGCTATGCCACTGAACATCTACAGTTATTAAACAGAAGAACTTAAATGTTTTCTCTGTAAAATTCCTACACAGAGCATCACATATATGGGAAGCACAGAGAACTAGCGACTGAACATGGGCTACCTTAAGTGACTACCTATGAAAGTCCCAAATTAATCAACACTAGGAAGAATACTTGGGGGGGGGGAAGGAGGGGGGGGAAGGGAGGAGGGGCACATAACGCTTACCTAAAAATCTGCCATACATTGAAGATAACCCTGGCAATGCTGGTGACAGGGTCAACTGCACCTCCAGGTAGCCTGATTAGTCATATAATATTGCATATTGAAAACACTACAGTGATTTACGTCAGACCAATAAGAACTACTGAAGATAAGGTAACCAAACAGAGGTGGAGCCACTCACCAGAGAAAATACCTTAGGCTATCCAAATTACTAAAGGTAGTAAATCCTCTACCTTTTTCTCATTGCTAAGTTTCTCCACCATTGTCACCTTGCTAAAATAAAGAGGCGAGTGTTTTATACTTACACACCCCCCGCTTCTACAGTGTAACTATCCTACCTTTCTGAAACAGGGGATAAATCATATGAAATAATTACCAGTAGGCTGAATGGCTTACAGGCAAGTCAATGGAAAGCTGCTTGCAAACAACTTTCTCTTTCATCAAGTATGGGTACAGCTATTTTTGGCCATGACTAAATAAGGGAAGAGATAAAAGCCTTAAACACTACACAGTGGAAAACTGAATTAAAAGTGGAAGCTTATCTAAGGAAAATAAAGCAAGATTTTGACGATATGAGAACCAAACAACTTGCAATCAAAATAATTCAAGTAATTCTAACTATTCAAACAGAGTGGCTGAGGAGAAAAAGAAAAATAAAAGAAGCTAATTCAACATACCCTGCAGACTGACATCTGATTTGTGGTCAGAGTACCAGTCTTGTCAGAACAAATAACTGAGGTGCAACCCAAGGTTTCCACAGAGGGAAGACTCCTAACAATAGCGTTCTTCTTGGCCATCCTCCGGGTTCCAAGAGCCAAGCAGGTGGTAATGACAGCAGGCAGACCCTCAGGGATAGCAGCAACAGCAAGAGCAACAGCTATTTTAAAGTAATAGATAGCACCTCGAATCCAGGAGCCACCGTGAACTGGATCATTGAAGTGACCAATGTTTATTATCCAAACAGCGATGCAAATAAGAGAAATGACTTTAGACAGCTGCTCTCCAAACTCATCCAGTTTCTGTTGCAGTGGGGTTCTCTCCTGTTCAGTTGCCACCATCTCATCACGGATTTTGCCAATTTCAGTGTTTACTCCTGTTGCAATAACCACTCCCATGGCTTTACCAGCAGCAATATTAGTACCCTAATGTAGATAAAGAAAAGGGAAGAGAACAGTTGTAGTCAATCTATCAACAGGTTTTGGTGGTGGGTTTTTTGTTTGTTCTGGATTTTTTTTCCTAAATTTAAACAAGTCCAGACTGTGTTTCAGCTAGGACATGGAAAAATGTGAAGAGGAAGGGAATGACATTCCCCCAATATCTGTAAGAGGTTACTCCAGTGTAGAATTTCTGCTTACAGAATGGGCTCAAAGTGAATCAGTATCGATCTATTCTAAGCAGCATAGTCAAGCTCAGCTGCTGAGTAAGCAGCATGTATTTCAGCTGGAATCCTTGTGTGTTTTTCCTTTCTTTTTTAATTAGGATTGTATTGTCCCAGATTTAATGTTAATTACCATGAGTAACAGATGTGTTCCGTGGGGCTCCCTGTGTGAACATACTTAATGTGAGAAAGAACAGTTAGCTTTTCTACAAGGAGCCTACCAACAATAAGAGAATTGTTACTTTGTTATCTGAAAAGCATTCAATGCTTCCTTTAAACAAATTTGAATTAACTGTTTCATTTCTATATGGAAAGCTAGTTCTGCATTTTAGCCACACAATATCACAGCTCGTGTGGGCATTCTTCTCAGTCTTAAAAACTATTTAGAAATGTAGTGTAGAAGCACTTTAAAAGTACTTGTGTTCCAGCCTTCAAGACTTCCTTGTGAAGGACAAATAAATAAATAAATCCGTTTCCTCATATAAACTGGTTTCAACAAGCATCTTCCCTTGATGACAGCTTTTAATAAAAGTTATTTCTAATTTTTAATTCATTTAGTTTGATGTACATGGAGACATCCATATAGATGCATATAGAGAACGTAGCAAAGAAGTCATACAGCTTTTAGGTGAAGACCTGAAGTTCTGCATGTTTTTGTTTAATCAGCTTCAGTGCTTTTTATAAAGAGTTTTGAAAATTTCAAAACAAATAACTTACAGAAAAAAGCATGTTCTTCTTGTCTTGGTTTACAGCACGAGGATCAGGCACAGGGTCAGTGTGCTTAATAACAGACACAGATTCACCTAAAATAAAGATAACAGTCTTAAGAAGAGATTATGTATCACCTGGATTTCTGTAGGGAATCAAAAAGTTAAAAAAATTTTAGGACTGAGGATTCTAAGATGTCAAATTTCTTTCCTCAAATGATTTTATTTAATTGATTATGTGAAACAGGAAATATTTCAGCTGACCAAAAAAATTGAATGGCTGGCTTCTAATGAAAATAGGAAAGGATTTAAGTAAACATTTTAAATAGTTAGAATCTATAAAGTGTGCACCGTGTCTTTTAAGGAAGAAGAAAGGTGAGCAGCTGGTACTCCATTCCTCCATTTAACGTACCAAGATCTACTGCATGAATTAGATTTTGCAGTAACAAGTCTTTCTGTTCTCTATGCACTGGAAGAGGTATGCTCTCGTTTAAGTAATTAGACATTACCACAGTTATACATCTGTGATGGTATACATCACACTTACACCAGCAGACTTTTTAATTTTTTTTTTTGTGTGTCATGCAGCCATCTGTTAGTTAACTTTTTTAGATGGAAGTCTTCAGAGACCTCTTCCACAAAGAGCTTAAATACATCAAATTCTATAAACATGTCACACAGGTATATAAAGGTTTCTTTTCCATAAAAACAGCTGTTAATTACTACATCAGATTTCACAAGGTGGTAACTCAGTGACTGAAGCTAAGGGCACACTACTTTTTGTAAGCACAAGAGAGCCAAAGCTTCCTACTTTTGAAAGCCTTGTTAAGTAGCACCTCAGACTTCAGTCCTACTTTATTAGTTAGGAGACTCAAGCATCAACTTAAAATAGGCTGAAAACAGAAAAAGGTTTTCTTTAAAAAAAATTAATTCTGTTATTTAAACAAAGGCAAGGAATTATTCCCTTTATAAAGGCTTCTGGTGGATTTCTTTTTCTACTGAGTTCTGAGAGCTTGACAAACATGGAGTGCCTACATTTTCTATGCCAAACATAAGTAAGCTTAATCAGTTCTGTGCTATTCAGTATCTGTACTGAGAAACTTTGGGGCCTGTTTCAAGACAGATTTGAAGATCAAAAATAGGTTTCTTATGAATACTTTACTGTTTTAAAATTCCAGGCTAGTTAACATTAATTTATGCTACCAAAACAGGCAGACAGATCTTCATGTTCCAGCTGAGAGAAAACTCTTATAGCATGCTTGGTTGATTCCTAGCTTCTTTCCTATATTCAGAAGTACTGCTACTTTGTTTTGTTTTCAACAAATCTGAAAAGTACTCTAAATATAGCTCCCGCACTCGAGAGCTGTACCAGAAAACACATGAATGTGCGTGCACAGAATTTCAGCAAATAAGGCTTTAGTGTACTGAGTCTTTAGTAAGAGCAGTTTAAAAGCTGACTGTATTTCAAAAGTTATTCTCTCTTGTGAGAGAAAATGGATAACTAAGATTTCCATACTTTCCATATTTGAGCAGTGACAAGATGTTCAAGCCTAGAAGACCGCATAAACTAGAATAAAAATTCTTAACTTTATTTTAGTTTCCCCACAAGTTACTAGTGTGCGTCTCTGGGGGTGAGGGGGTGTATGCCAAAAAAGCATTACAGGTCTCCGTAAGAATGTTCATCCCACTAAAGTCAACATGTAAATCCAATGATGAAGCAACACATTCAGCCACTCTAAGAGTTAAGATACTAGATCAGAAATTCAATGCACATGAATGCAACATAGTACTTGAATAGCTACAAGCTTGTTTCTAATGGATTATTCTAAACAAACAGTAAAAAGGCACCTTTAATTAAGCACATAATTATCCAAAATTCACAGAAATTATACCTGTGAGAATTGATTGGTCTACCCTTAGAGTTGTAGATTTGATAGAAGTAATTCTTATATCAGCAGGAACCTTGTCTCCAACTACAAAGAAATGAACAAGACAAAGTTAGAATTTTGTCATTTGAGAGATTTCTAACCAAGCGTACTATTACCTCTCAGCCAGGAAAACGATTTTCCAGTAACTGTTCAGATGACTAAGATTACTAACAGCTTATTACTGCTTTTGTGGTTTGCAATATTCCAAATTTCTGAGTATCCAACACTTCGGCAATTTACATTCGCCTTTAAGATCCCTACCCCTACCTAACCTCAAAGAAAGAGGTTGTAAATCACTGCATTGTTTCTCTAATCACATGACTACCACTTGACAGCAAAGGGAAAACATCTCAAGAGAAAGATATCAATTTCAGAATACGTATTTATAAAAAAAACAAAACCCGTAGCTAAGGTGAATCAAGCTTCCTTTCCAGAATAACTGTCCTGGAAAGTCTTCTGGTTGTTTTTTCTGTGCCCAAAGTCAGACTTGTGCTCTCCAATGATCAGAAAGTTATCCACATTTATTTACTTAGAAACTAAAAGAAGTTGTACTTTCCTTTTCTTTGGCACCAATTGTGAGAATAATATGCTTCTGCAAATCTGCTCTTTTAATGTTATACTTTGAATACTGCCAGATGTTTCAGAATTGGAAGTTAATTTCAGATCATACACCAAGCTTTATTTTTCAGTAATGCTACCGTATTAAATGTACCACAATCCATATCCCAGTTACAAGTTTTTGCAGGACTCTATGCTATGTTTATTTTGTCATACATATTTCTACTTTGCAGAAAACAACAGTGGAAGAAAAAAACCCAAACTAACTCACAAACCAAAAAAACCTCAACTGGCAAGTGTCTGAAACACCAAAGCAGCAGCAGACGATACCAGTTAACAGCACACTCCTACAGATGGCAGAGAGTAATGAAGTCAGTTCCCAGAGCTCTGTGGCCAGTTTAGCTCCAGCATCTCTATCATCCCAGAATTAATTCTTCCACCTTCCTACTTTCTCTTATCAAGCTTTTCCCAGTTTTTAAAAAAAAAAAAGAACTAAAGCTCCGCCATTTTGTGACTACTGCAAATAAATGGCTGCATGCAAATTAACTTGCTAAAGCATATTAATGAGTCACATTTCTGAATCATATGGGGGGGTTCCACATCCTGCAGGTCAATATTGCCAACGAATGCATATAATCAAACATTCCTAATGTAATCTAGCACTGCAAGTATTCAAGTGTCAACTTCCTTTTTATTATAAAATAACACAAAGAAAGAAGGGAGGATGTAGCTAAAGAGAGCTGATCTTCTCAGTAGATGGACTCTGTGTCCCTGCAGTAAAATCAAAACAAGCTGCAATTCCTGCAGGAACTGCTTATGCAACTAAGAGCAATAATGCACATGAACAAATACTCCCACAAACAAGCCCGCAGTGGTGTTACAGCCTCAGAACACACAACCACAGACACAGGAAAACTATGGAACAAAATGCTGAAGAGGATAATTAAACGCCACTTCAAACATTAAGTAAACTTGCACCACGTGACTTTAAGGTCAAAATGAACCCTGTCCTGGTTAAAATCAGCAAAAGATTGTCTAGTTTTGCTTGTAGACTTAGACGTGTGTTTTTGTAAGCATACATTTATGAAGGGATCCAATAAGAAACCACAAATTCCCTTTTTGTGCCATTATAGCATGCGAGAACTAATTTAAGCCACAATGCCCTTGAGCAGTAGGAGAAAATAGCATTAGACAAACGGTGACCAAGGCCAAAAATGGCAAAACTATTCAATACGCTCTCCTGATGTCGCGAGGAGGTTTATATGCAGACATATAGTAGCAGCTGGTTTTCAGCTACCCCTGAACAACAGGCTGATGCCTCAGTGCAATGTGGTGTAACGCCTGTCAATCCGCATAAACATTTTCGAAGTACTTAAAGCAGCTGGAAAACTACAGCCAACTCCAATACACAACCGCATTTGACAACACTGTTGAAGACTTAAATCACTCCATAACACAAAAAAGAAGCTGTTAAAAAATCATCTTAAAATATTCAAGTAATTGGTCAGAACATATGGCAAAGTTTACAAGTAATTTTCCAACCTACTTCTTCTGAACAGCTCTAAGTTGTTCAAACACTCTATTTACAAGATCTAAAGTACCAGAAGGGACTCCTGCCCTAGTAGACTATTGATATTCAAGCATCAGTATTTCCATTAATACTACCATCAATTGCCTTAATCACCAGAACTGAAACGTTAAATTTATTATGATACTGCAGCTTTCTAAGATTATCTCAGTAATTTCAGATAAGACACATTATTCGCTCACCCTCTCCGTTTGAGAAGGCTGTAGTAAGATATTCAAGGAATTTCCAATAGGCAGGAAAGCTGTACATCAGGGTCAATTACAGAGCTATTTAAAGCAGCTCTTTGCAGAATAACAGCTATGACACTAAGTCATTTATAGTCTTGAATATACTTTCATGAGCACAACTGAAACTGAATATAGATAGGAAATCATCCTATGATAGATAGAAACCCACAGGAAATTTTTAGTGAGCAGCCTAGTGCAGATCTAATCTACAAGTAGAAGGCTTTATTCCATATACTTTAACACAGGAAAGAAACTGGGAGGGGTTTGTCGCACACACCACCACAGGGTTTGATGGGGTAGTTTTTTTTTGGTGGGTGGGAGTAGGGGGGGTGGTTTAAATTCAATTACATTTCTGTCCACAGAACCTCTAGAAGTATTATCCAAGGCTTGAAATAAAAGAAATTAGAAGGTGAATATGTATTTGCATTGCCCAGTACAGAGCCGCTACAGTCCAAATGGACAGAGATATAATCCCATAGTTTTACATCTAAAATAACAAGTCAGTTGCAGAAGTGTTTTCATCCATTATTTTAAGTTTTTAAATCCTAAATTAAACAGCATTGAAGAAATCAAATAAGCTGCTTTCAAAACTGCCCAGACACACGTTCTTAAAAGCGTAGTTTAGCCAAATACATTAACTACTGATTAAAATAACCCTTCTAACTATAAAATGGACTGCTTCCTGGAACAGCAAGAGCAGGATTTGGTTCATATCCTTACAGCTTTATTCATAGAATTCTTTCATTCATGCACAGAATACTATTTTAGAATTTTAATGCTGAACTTCAGCACACAATAAAGGAGTCTATTTAAAAACAACCTAGCCCCTGTAAAGGGGTAAAAAACCCAACAAAAACTGCAACAACAAAACAACCCTTTTTATTTAACTGTGCATTAGTCTACACCGAAGCAGACAGTTTACAGTTTCCACTCCTTGACAGAAGCTGGAGTGGCATTTAGTTGCGATATGAATTTAAAGTTTATGTCAATTGTTTTAAACAAGCCGTATGCCTTCCCTGAAAATAGACAACTCAGTATGTGAAAATACTGGGTTCTTCAACTACCTATAAGTAAGTAGCAATGTTATCATGCCAACACTTCCACCGATTACACCTAGCCTTTCTTCTCAAGTTCAAAGCTCCTCACATCTTAACCTACTCCCCCGGTGTGTGCCAATGTTATAGGTCAATCTCCGCCCTGTAGGTACAGTCACTTACACATATGTTCGATCCTAAGCACAGTACAACCCCGCTTACCAACACAGCACATCAAGCAGAACGGGCGCATTTCCAGAAACGATGGCAGTTGCCGATGCAGGGGCTTCCTCATGAACAAAAGTCTTTAGAGGACAGTCCCTGTTACATTTTCAGCTATGTCTGGCTATCAACAAAGAACTTTTGACTGCAGCAGGACCATACTTATCTTCCAAGTCACAAATGATATCCTAGATCTTCTAACACAAATTGCTGGTGACAGTAGGCTCGGGAAGCAATATTAACTTTACCCCCAAAAAGTCACTATGATATACCAGAGTCCTCAGAACAAAACTACTACTTTAAACATGTACTTTGAACACCATTATCAGCTCTGTTAACCACCTCTGATCCCTCTGCAACTGAAGACTCGCTAAGAGGAGGTTTACAGACAGGTACATTATAGAAAGTGAAAAGTTTTCCTTCCTTTTTTTAGTTAATCTAAGTGTTACAAGAACAATTCATCTTGTTAGCAAAGAAAGCAACCTGTTTGCAAAAAGCTCATCTGAGCAATCACAGTAAATGAAAGCAACTTTTCCTGTATAAGTCAGAAGGGTTCTTCATATGCAACATGGACCTAACACTTTCTTACTTATGTTTATCATTAACCAAAGGTAGTGTCGACCTGTATCTGCTATCAGCAGGTTAGGGTTGGAACTGGACTTTTGCAACAAAGATCACCACTTAACAGCTCTCAATTATTTTGCCACTGTTGCCTGAGTTTGTAACATTTTTTTTGGCAAGTTCTGAAGAACTGGGATACTATTTCAACATATGGTTGAACAATTCAGGAACACAAACAACAGTTCCTGAAATGGAGTAAAAACATCCCCAAAACAACTTCCATAAAACACCAAATGGAGAGGATCAGGAAAAAAAAAAAAAAAGAAAAAAGTGTTGTTTCCCCCCTTTTAAGTGTCTTAATAGGTTCAGGTTCATTGTTGAGACATTCCATGCATTTTTATTTTTAAGACTCTATCGTCTTTCTCCTGCTTTATTAGGATGCTCCAATTTCATCAGGCTAGGGTAGAAATACTAACAAATTCAGCAGATATAACCTACCATGCTGCTGTTAAAACAGTTGACTCAATGCACTATGCATGGTGTTTTACCATCAAAAGCGAAAAGAAGTAAGTATTAATTCTTTTGCCAAAAAAATATTAAGTGTTAGCAACTGTTTTAACTGTTTCAACATTACATATTATTATGGGTACAGTTATTTAAACCACTTTCCCTAATAAAATCTTTAGCCTCTTAAAGAGTCAGTTATTTCAAAGTCCTCTCTCTTGCCCAAAAATAAGTTTCTTATCCTTGTAAATTAGAGGACATACCATTTTGTGAATATTTACTGACAAACTGAGGCAACTGAAACATCCTACATGAAGTATAGGTATCTCCTTAAGGTTTAAGAATTGAAATGAGTAGGCTTAGAATAGCACATATGGGATGCTACATATTTCATCAACCATAACCAAGTATTGTTTCTGCTGGGGGACAGTAATAGTTAAATCTTCCCCCTGAACAGAATGGACTGCTTCTATTTACAAGTATAGCTGTTGCAGCACAATTGTTTTTTATATTAAGCTTCCTTAACACAAGCTCAGCATAGCTCCTCTTCCCCTCTTGCATGCATACAGTCTACTCTTCCTATTGTGTTTGATTTCCTTAGACCATCAGAAACTTAATTTTTCTTCCGTAGTAACAGGTATTAAGTATTTTAACACTTCCTGAACAGGGTATAATAAAAAGCTACCAAAAATCAGAAGCTTTACAAAACAGGAAGATTAAGTTCATCTATGCTTTCATGCAAAGCCAAGTGTGTCAAATTGTCAAAATCAGAAAAGCGTCTATGAAATATATTTTAAGTCTGAGTTCCCACTCCAAACCAGTAAGATAAAATTATTTTCCAGCAAGACAAAGATTATAATAGCACCAGTCCATTTAGGTTTAGCCATACTAGTAAAACAGCATTTATTTTTTTTTACTGCCGAGATGACAGAACAATACATTTGAGTATATTCATTCTTTGCATTTAGGATGCATGCGACAGATTAGACAATGTTCATGAAATAGCCTTCTCTATCATATGCCATTCTGCATTCTGGACAGACAGAAAATATCCATGGAGCTTACCGTGCAGTGCATGCAGAAGCATGATGATCCTAACCTAAGAACTGTTAGAGGTGGAAGTTAAAAAAAAAAATTCAGACAAATGACTTCTACAGATCACATTAGCAATGAACACCAGAAATAGAGGAAAAGCTTTAAACTATCTTGCTCCCAGAAAGTAAAGTCGGAACTGAAGGTTATATTGAGAAAAATTTATATATTGTATTAAACAGTACATAACACTTGAATCATTCCTATTTCATTTCTGTAGAAATGTACTTCTAAGTGTGATTCTCTCTGAAGAGGGCACCAGAACATTAAATAAGATGTACCAATGGACAGGTACCCTGCCTATAAAAATAGCTAACAGCAGAAAGAACAAACTGGTAAATTAAGCTTCAACTTTTGCTAGATCAGGTAGAGAGCAATGACACTTTCACACCAAAGCTGAAGTCCTGTTTCCAAGTCAGGCTGCATTTGGGTAACACAAGAACAAACAGTAAGAATTCTAGAAGCGCAGCATAGCTCCAAGCGCAAGTTTTCTTTAGCCTTAAAAAATGCTGGCTTTGCCAGTGTGATATAATATGAACAGAATATTATCTTGATGTTCAAGTATTTTGTTCAGTACTGTTGTGTTTATAATAAAACCCCACTGCAGTATAGGTTCTAATCAGGGTATAGAACATCATGTGTTCTGAATTCAAACAAAACACAATTAGTTTCACTATTTTTATTGAAGAGTTTGGTGGAAAACACTACACAAATGAGGAAAAAAAGATTGGAGATATGTTTCGTAAGTTCTCAAAGGTGTGTTGAAAGTGACACAGGTTTAGGCCGTGCCCTGACTTGAACCTCACATAACTCCAGACTTCAGTGGAGTATGGAAACTGGATGCACCGCATCCAGTTATCTCAAAAGCTGCCTCTGGTGTGTTAGGAGTTTGACAGCTGAAGTGTTCACTGAAGCCCACAGATTTATGGACTACTTGTACGTGATCCTAATCTTACTTCCAGATTTTTTCTTGTTCAAAAGCAATACTTCATGGAAGAGGCAAAATACATGCTTAATCTTTAAGAAAAAACCCAAACAAACCCAACAACTTGCACAGATAAGAAAAAAAACCCAAAAAAACAAAAGAACTTGCAGTCAACTTTCTCCCCGTATCAAGAGATGCTCTCAGCAGTATGCTTTTAGGACAGCCTCCAGTAGGTCACCGTTCTGGACTGAAGTCTTACTCCATCCTTTTCATTATTTATTTTTTCTGCAGTCTGAATATTTTTCCAAAAAAAAAGTAAACCTGCATCTCTAGCACAGAGTCTGAAAATCAATTCTAGCTATTAGAAAAGTAACACAGGCACAAGGACCCAGATGTTTTGGAGTAAGACCTGCAACATCAATGTTTGTTGCTTATACTATCACGGAGAACTGTAGCTCTTCATAACTACAATGGAGTTTGACATAATTCACCTCAAGAATCTTCCTTCCCAATCTTCTTTACTCTCAAATTTATCTTGCCTTAATTATAAGGCATCTATGCTGTAGAAAGAGTCTTAAAGTGCTCTGCAGTTGGAATTAAAAGCCTCGGAAAGCAGTTCTTGCATACTTTATGCCAGGTATAAGTGTAAAACTAAGTCTTCTGGAATACACAATAATTTAATAAGCAACAGCTTCTGGGAACTCTGTTTATTTTTAAGCTGTTGATACTTAACAGATACAATAACGGATGACAAGAACCATCATTCAGCACTTCAGGGAAAAGAGGAACTACTGTGACTCCAGTTTGGTCACTTGCAGATTGCAACTAATGAACATTCATTTATTAAATTATGGAAAGTCAGATATACTGTATCTAAAATAGAACATTTTAGACAGAAAAATACAACAGAAGCGAGCAAAACTCATTTCTGTTCCCAAATGTGCTTCTTTAAAAACAAATTATTTGCAACCAGTTTATTCCATTTTGTCAGCCTGGACTTCATAAAAAAAACTTGTAAGAACTAAGGCCACACTGGTTTAAGTTTCTCTTTAAAATGTTACTTTAAGGCAAGCAAAAACTTAACTAAAACAAAGGACATCTTTAATCTAATAAGCTAGCCACTAGTTACAAATTTAGAGTGCATCCTCCAATAAGCTTTTGTAACAGCGCGATAATCCATTTTAAGACTGGCAAACTGAAAAGCCATTTGAGGACAGCATCTGGATTTTTTTCAGTTCATCAGTTCTAAGAAACAAACAGCGTAGCTTAGTAACCCTTAGACACTGCTGTTCTGAGAACTATGCCCACCAGAGGTCTGCAAGCAAATTTAAGGCATACATCCCAAACCTGTAGCTCCAACTTCATCCCAAAGAGTTGCTGTTGATTGTACAGTATCTTTTCCACCACCTCTGCTTAAGTGGACACGGAAGAAAGTCTTCCAAACATATACAGTTAAGAAATTCACGTCTGCACAGTCTCTGAGCGAACATGGACTACAGTATCTCCTAGTACACCTGCAAAATTTTAGTGTAGCATTTCTTCTGAATTTGTTAGCTACTAGCCATAAGGACCAGTAATTCTCATCAAGTCTTCTGCAGTACCTATATGCACACTGATCCCCAAGAAACAGATAAGACAGTAGTTACCTACCACTCGAGGGACAATCTAATTCAGGTTACTGCATATCTACTGCAAGGTGACAAGGCAGACCTGCAGTTTCCCCTCATTACTTCAAGTCAAATAAACCAGCATCTATTTCCTCTGTTGACAGACCAATTAAATAAAATGTCTTCCAGAAGATTTATTTTAGAAGGCATGAGGCAGACTGAATAGGCTATATAATGAACAGACAAACTCTACAAATGGCCTAAGGAGCCAGAATAAAAAGTAATAGTATAAACCATTATTGCACTGCCTTTGGGTTACACTAAGTCAACAAGGTTATCTTTAATGGGTTCAAAACTACTGAAAATACCAAATGATTTTGGAAACGGTTCAGTGCTACCTATTCTCAGGGAACTCTTGCAATGTTAAGAGGCAAATATATTCCCCCACTTCCCCTGAACTGCAATATCAATCTCCCAGCTCCTACAACAAAGAGTTCTCTGTGTCAGAGCCACATATAGCTACTTCAAATTAACAGAGCTGTTATAGCATTAAACAAGTATTCTGTAATAGAAGACCTGTAGAAAGTTGCCCAAAATTAGGTATCGGCATAGGGAAGAAACCTATCACCTGGTTATTTATGCCACTCGGTTGAAAGATATTTGCCTGGACACACAAATGTCATTGGCACTTTGCCTAGAATTCCATACCCAGATATGTATCCCAGTATGAAGTGCTCTGTCACTTCCCTACATGGTCATCTTTTTGCAAACACCATGTCAAAGGCCATCGCAGTACTCTTACACTTGAAGCACAGGCATGTACACAGTCTCTCTCACCTCCAGGTCTTGACACTAACGCTGGTACATAGTGTATTGCTCTTCTCTACTTGCTCGGTAGCTTTTCTGAGTTTGATTACCATTAAAACTTCATCATTGTCTATCCACAGGTTAGAATTTATTGTTTCAGTATCAGAGTTTGTATTACGCTGAAGCATTTATTTCTGTATTAAACATCCACACGATTTACACTTAGTTACCTTCAATTGAAGCTGCAGTTGGTTACATTTACCAATAGAAGAAAAATATGGTGAGTGCTTAGGACTAGCTTGAGACTGTTTGACCCATCAGTTTGATTATTTTAACCAGCATGAGCTTCTACAGTTAGTCAACAATCTAGACCACCCATCTGAAAGGACAGTCATAAAAGCTGAATAAATTTTGTTTCTCTACACGATCATACTAGTTTTTAAGTTTGCCTTTTTTAAAAAAAAAAAATCAGTTCTACATGTGTTGGACTATCAGACACTGTTCTACAAGCAGATATTTTAAAATAATGCAGTAGTAACCCTATGAAAAATAGGATACAATGTTTGTTAAAGATGCCCTAGTGTTACAGGTATGCTAGTCAGGGGTCTATTTCCAATTCACTCTCTCCTTCAGACACAGGCCTTTTAAAGACATGTCTCAAGGCACAAGTAATTTATTTTATTGATACTGACAACATACAGCAACATAAGTAAAAGCCCACACATCCCCCAGGTGTTTCACATACAACTTTAGCTTTTTCTTCTTCTGTAAGATGAGAATACAGCCTCTGACTCTCTGAAATAGCAAAAAATCAAGCAAGTTTTCTGTGCTCCAGACACCTGGCAGAGCAGCAAAATCCAGCAGTTTTCCTTAGTGAGATAGCCCAAACCAGTACAAAATACATAGTCATCAATTTGCAATTCTACCAATACTGCTTTAAAGTACCAAAAAACACAACTCCAATGTACTCCCATGATATAAACTGCTTCCAAAACTACCATTTTATTGCTGATATTTAAAAACAGAATAAAGGTTTGGACTAGACATCTACTGCAAAATCTGTGATTTAAACAGTTCTGCTTGCCTGAAAAGGACACAGAAAACCTCAGCCGCTTAAACAAAATCTCACTGCAGAGCTCGTGGATTTGACTGTATGGTGCAGTCATAGCGAGTCAGAACAGCAGAGTAAGTGACAAAGTATCATAATTCACCCTTTATTTCAGCTATCAGCACTTTGTATTTGTACTTGTTCTCCACCGACAAGTGCTAAGAGGAAACTAGTTTCAGCCTTTGTGAGATTCACCCTTGCTCTGAATTACCCTGTCCAGGGCTCTTGTAGCCAAATCATCCAATGCACAAAACGGAGGCTCGAGACAGGGCTCAGCGAACATTAAAGTTTCTCAAGGAATGAGAGCTGGGCAGCCAGCCAACACCAACTTAATTTTGAGTGCATACTCTCTCTGCGTGCTAATTAAAATAGAAGGATAGTCAAATTTAAGGATATATATTTATCTCCTCCCGAGACCGCTACCACCTCTAAAAGCAAAGTGACACTAGTGGAAAGAAAAAGTTTGATGTACACCCTAAATTATTCCCAAAGGAACAATCACTCAGTTAACAGTTGATAATGACCTACAAAATACAAGTACACAATTACTCCTGACGCTTAACAAGAACCACCTCCTTTTATCTGGGAAGGCATCAGGAACACTGAAGTCACTGACAAATCCAGTTTAGAGGAAAAAGTTATTGGCGTGGCATTATCACCAAAATGAAGGAGTCTTACATATACAATAATTTTTTTTTTTCACTCCTTTCAAATAAAGATACACCTTTTAGGGCAAATCTAAGTTATTAGAAAGCTTGACGCAAAAGTCCAGTCTTTTAAGACTGGTACTTCAAATGCTTACACCGGAGAAATAAGAAGCTCTACTTTGTATTTGTACAGTTATCTATCTGCAGTCTCCTGTGGAATGGTAGGCAAAAGAAGCAACAAAGGATTATGAATGATAAGAAAGCATTGAGGTCACATGCCTATCATACCCGCAGAGAGGACAGAGGAAGATATTTGTAAAGAGAAGTTGAAAGGAACTGCTGCTGCAGGTGTAAGAGCTGGAAAAAACCTTTAGATGAAATTAGCCTTCCTTTGACAAAGGACAGTGTGACCAAAAAAACCCCAAAACCTCTGCATTCCAGAACCCAAAGAAATTGTCCACACTTAAAAGCAAGGGAAAGAGTATTTTGTGACAGAAAACAGATAAATTAAGACACTCTGAAACTAGACTTTAGAAAATAAAATTTTAGAGTTGTGACAAGTGTTAAAACCTGTACTCCAATTAAGACGCTTTGCTTTTAGACCTACCAATTAAACTAAGTGGTAATTTGAAAAACAATCCCTTCAATGCAAATGAACATTTAAGGTAATTACAGATGAACAGAAGCAAGATTGTTCTTAAGCAAAGCATATACTTAGGCATCTTTGAAAATTCCCCCCAGTGCCTCAAATCGTTAAGAAAAGGCCCCCACAACAATTTTACAATAATATGCTAATACTGGTACGTACTACATAAACAAGCCTTACCTGCCACTTCTACAATATCGCCTGGGACAATATCTCTTGCTTTAATCCTTTGTACACTTTTTCGGTCTTGTCGATACACTTTGCCCATTTCTGGTTCATATTCTTTAAGAGCTTCAATAGCATTTTCAGCATTTCTTTCCTAGAAGACAGCAAAAATGTGTAATTTTAAAAGCCCTAAAGGAAAAATACACGTCACATCTGATTTTTCAAATGCATTATCATATGAATACTAGTGACTCAGCTCAACTACATTTGTTCATACAGAAAATTATGTGACCTCTGCCCTTATGAGGTTGCTGACTGGAAATCATTACAACATAATTCAGATATTAGTGGGCCTTCAGAACCTACAAGTTGCTTATTTGAACTCCAAAGCATTTCCCATCAAGAATATCCAGTGCCTTGATATAGGGAGGCCACACAGAGTTCTAAGTAACATATGGATGCTTTTTGACGTAAAAAAGAAGCATTAAGCAGAACTAAGACTCATGGATATAGTCCTGTCTCGGCTGTACCTTACCAGCTGGAGCAGTTTAGACTCAGACTGGAATGGACTAGCACTACTGAATTTCACTTACTGATAGAAATCAGGGGTCAAGTTAAGACAAAGCTCAAACAGCTTATTATCAACTTCATTTCAGCAAATCAAGTCACACTGAAGTGAGATTAAACCATATAGACTAGAAACTTCCCCAGAGTCTCTAACAGTTTACAAACTTAGATGAATCCCCACACATGACAACCTTTTTATTTCCACTAACACTAGCACAATAGCTTTCCTATCTCAAGTGCAGTCCTCTGAGCTAAGCACTACCAGAGATTGGTATCAACATCATGATGCCACTTAGATAAAGGACAATATAAGCAACCAACAGTTTGTCAATCCTCCTTCTCCAGCTCGTGGAGAAGTAACTTACTTTCCAGCCTATTGACAAGTACAAACGTCATATAGTCCTGATGATGAATAGATAATGATAAGGGTGCACATAGTTCTTAGAATGTCTGCCCTTCAAATATATACCAGCCTTTCCAGATAATAAAAACTTCCTCCTGCATGCATGAAAGTAGAAACCTACTATTCAGAAACTCAAAGCTTGAGGTACTAGGTACTTCCACATAATAATGTGGCTGAAAACCAGCATTACCAAAACTACCTTGAAGAACTAACGTTTACATGGCACAGCTCAGTACCAGGTAGTGCAGAAATACCAACAAACCCATAAGGCTATAATTAATAGCAGCCTCATATTCCACTAGGTAAATTAATTCTGCTCCTCAGCATAATAATGCTGATATCGCTTTTCCATGGATTAACTGTTAATATTAGGCAAAACCTTAAAGGTACAAAAGAAAGTCCCAGAAATGGAAGGTTAGTTAAACAGAACTTTTCCTTCAAAAAGGAGAAATAAAGAAGAATGAAACATGATTCAGCTAGGACAGCCAGCTCAGTGTGTTAGGCTCTATGTTTTTGTTCCAAATTTGCTTGAAGTTACGGCAGTTAGACTATCTTGCCAACCACTGAAGTAGTAGCAGATGGCACTTTGGGAAAAGGGCACGTGAGAGGAAGGGTTGAGGAGCGCAGAGCTGAGGCAATGACTCAGTTGCTCACATTGAGTACCTGTAGAAACAAATACATTTATGGGTGGAGACTATGTACTGGGACTTATTTTCCATGCCCATTAAAACAAAGGAATGAGTCATTCAATCTGTACAGCAATTCTACTTCACATTTAAGTTCACTGCGTGAATATAGATATATTTATAGGTATTCCATGCGTACTATCATGTCTGAATAACAACTGGTTATTTCCTAAAACAGGGTATGCAACTACACAAGAACATCCCTAAACTATACAGACAGCTTTACATTTCATAATTACAATTACCACACGCAAAATTCTAACTCGGTGTTAAAAATTAATTCTTGCACAATTGCTTCATGAAGATTTGAATAGAAAATGACACTTAAAGGGGCTAATGCTATCATCCCTTGCTTGACATAACCTCTTCTCTCCACACCAGCTCTAGCACTCGTGCAGCAAGCTGGGTACTGCTAAAAACTGAGGTTTTCGAGGGTTAGATTTCATCCATCTTACTTGGGCTAGTACAAAGCAGAGCACAGGAATGTGCAGCAATGCCACTGACTGCCACTCCTGGTGCCTTCCAGTGTGTAGGCTCCTCTCTAACGTGTTTTAACCTGTTAATAGGGTTCCTCCTCTCAATTTTTGTTGTTGTTTCCAACACTTTTGTGAGGGGGGTGCCTTTTTTTAAGCATGAAACCTAACTTGCTAAGATAGCAAGTAATTATGTCACATTAACACTATCCCTTTAAAAAAAACAAAAAAACCCCCACCTTCAAAGAATTTAAATTATCCTAAAAAAATCTAGAATAGTTTTTATCTGCCCAGAACCCAGTTATAATAAAATATGCCCTATCTGAAGTGATCCAATTAGTAAACTAAAGTTACATGAACAATTTTGTTTTGGCATCTCAAGAAGCATTAGAATGTTACTACTGATATGATTTATAAAAAAAAATTATCTAATTAGTCTGACAGCTGATAACACAGGAAAAATTTCATAGTATTTTGATGTTTTCAGAAGAAACTTCTGCCTTTTGACAGACATGTACTCTTTAGATGTACACTTAGAAGGTACTATAATAATTGAATAGGAGGAATTAGTACTGTATTAACAAGTGTAGTAAAACATAGCACTTGTCTCAACAGGAAGCAGACAAGAAACTAGATTACACGTGTTTCATCCTTTGTTCCTTAGTTGGGACAAAACATCTTTTTTTTTTGCAAGGCAATCCTCGATGTCTTTTAGCTTTGCAACATTTATTTCCTGAATTTAGGCCTTCGTTCTGGACCACCTAGTTCATATGCTCACCATCGTGTGGCTGCACTGACGGGCACTTTGCCTTTTTGGCAATACTTTTGAAGCTTTCATTTTACCTTTAAACCAACACTTCTTGTCCAGAAGTTTCATGGTATGTTGACTCTCAGGAATCTAAAGTTAGCAACACGTATTACTTGCATTGTATGAAGCCCCTGACACTACACGGTACAGTCCTTCCTTTTAAAGCAAAACACCCCCAAAACATTAGTGATTTGATGTTGTGAAAATATCACATACCTGCCACACTCCCACAATTGCATTGGCTACTAATATAAGCAAGATTACAAAAGGCTCTACAAATGCTGTGATTGTTTCTTCACCTTCCTCAAACCAGGCCAGGACCTGTAAGAGAAACACAATGATCTAAATTACTGATTTACACAGACACCTTGCAAACTTAAGACCCAGTAAGTTTCAGCTTGAGGTTCAAACCCCTCAATCTTCCAAACTGTAGTTTGGTAGTTCATGAATGAGTTGGCAATATGCAATGGAAAAGCAGAAAATCTTTACTGAAGTAGTACAAAGTTCATTTCCAAGGCTGCTATTCTTTTAAAGGGGCAAGCTATTTATTTGGGAAACATATTGCTACTTTTGCTTCACAAATGAAAGCAGAAGTCAAAGACAGCTACGGCAGTGAAAATTTTCACAAAACGGTTCACTACTGTCTAAAACAGGATGCAGACAGATTAGTTTGACTACTTAGAACACTAAAGTTTTGCCAGAACCTGAATTTTAACCAAGTTAATTGTTCTTTACCAATAACTTAGACACACAAATGAAAACAGCTTCAGAAGTTTTAAGTGAGTAGGTAAGAAAAATAAACATCTACTTATTTAAATACAAGTAGTGTCTTATTGAAGCATCTAAGCGAATCGTATAGTTACATCTGAAGTTGAATTCTGATCTGAGTAGCTGATAGAAGTCAAATTGAAACTGTATTTTTAAAAATAAATCAACTTGAGAGCTTGAATAAAAGGCACCACAGATTTTACTTGAACTCATTTGCTTTAGAGTTACAGTCTAGTTTTAGGTTTCTGCCATTCACTTGACTTGAATGGGTCTATGTCAGGGCCTCTGCAGAGTTCTGTAGTTACTAAAGAAAAGTCAAGCTAACACAACCAGAGAGGAAGAGCTTTTTCGTCAACATGTTGAGCAACAGGAAGCCTGGAAAGTGACAGTAAATAGGAACAACGTGTTGAGATAATTAGGGCTGGTAGTCAGGCAACAGCACTCTGAATCACTGGAAGACTGCAGCGAGCAAACCATTACTAAAGCCAGCGCCATAATTCCACCAACATGCTGCTCAGAGCTATTGCTCAATTGTGAAACACTCCAGGATGCTAAAAGGAAGGAGCAGCAGCATGAAAGCCTCAAGCAGAAAACAGACTGTCAAGCAAATCCAATGCATAACAATAATTTTTTATTACAAAAGGATAAACTTATTAATCATAACCTGGATCTTATAAGACTGAAATGTTCCAACTGGCAACACATTTTGAGGGTCCGTATAACCCCTCTGGGGAAGAGATTTAGTAAGGATCTCTTACACTCTCTATATCACAGTATTTCTTACTGCTCAGAGATATTAGTTGTTTAGCTTAAATAAGTAAGTTTTAATTAGACTAAATTACTTAGGGTTATAATATGGCATGATTTATGCTGTTTGCCTCGCTTTACTTAGCATGAGCAGCTAGATTTGCTGAAGCCTCTAGGCCACAACAGAGGTAATTTTCTTCATAATTTTCCTAGTGCTGTGTTTAGTCTTCTAGCGTGAGGAAAATGTCCCTAACATACTGGTGTTTTGGTAGTGTTTTTCCCTAAGTTTGTGACTTTTTAGTTTCCCATACTACCCCAGACCAAAAAATCACCATTGGACTAAAAGACCTGTGAAGAGCACGAGGGGCAGGTGTATAGATCACAAGGGTATAAGTGCCCAGGGATTTCTTTGTTCAACATCCTTCTTGGGAGACACCCAGCCTGGGCTGACCCTGCTGCTGTTCTTTTCAATTAAATTATTTATTTTTATAAAATCTGATTTTGTGTGTGTGTGTGTGTGTGTGTAGTCAAAGGGGCACCCTTCGGCTCAGTGGGGTCACCCGCTGCAAAGGGACCCTGGTCCTGGCAGCTAAAGACTCGGGGTGATGTGTGTGCAACTCCTTGAATAGCGTGTGACTGCTTGGACAGCGGCTTCTCCTTTAACACTTCCCTCCTCCCACACGACTAATCTTCAATCCCCAGTACCAACTTCTCCCAATTGACCTGCTGGAGCAGTCAGAGTCTACACTGCAGTCTTCACTCCAGCATCAACCCACAGACAGCTTTTACTGGTGTCTCCAGTGGAGCTACAAAAACGGCTAACGGTACATAGCCAGTTTTCTTAGCGTATACAGGGTCACACACTGCAATCAGAAAAGCTGCTTTGTATCTGTGTCTGCTCTCCCTTTCTTTATTGGGATTCCATAGAGCCCATTTTGCTTCCAACAAAGCAAGTAAATTCAATCATTTTGTCATGTTCTTAACAGAGCAGGCACCTACAAGGTTAACCGGAATAAAACATCGGTTTTACTTGTTGTTAAACCATAACCTTTTCAGATTGGAGACCATGCATGTCGTAAAATAACATTGAGAAAGCCTGCAACTTTAAGAGGTAAGGGAAGTTACTACAAGGACAGCAAGATCCAAGTATGTCAAGGAGAACCAAAGCTAAATTTTCAAGGGTGCTTTTCCTTTGATAAGCCATTATTTCAAAAAGAGCAGATGAACTCAGATTAGAGATCCTGACAGCACAGATCTGATATTTTAGATCTTCACAGTTGGTTTTTTGACAAAACTATCAAACAAATTGATAAATAAAATGAAGTATCCAGTTAATCCTGGAAGTTAGCAATACACATTCTCCCCCAAAAAGATTCTACACAATTACCAACAGCGGAACAATCTAAACTCTAGTTCTAGAGCATTTTTGACAAATATAGACATATAAATAACAGAATACATTGTCAGTTCTTGGCTTTGTTATAGCAGACTACAGCTATATTAACACTCCATTTAGTACACTTGTGATACACAACACAAATTGCTGTAACAGATTGGGTTTATTACTTGATAGCAGCCTGAAGTAAAAAACAAAACCACAGGAAAAACCAAAGAGAAAGTAAAAGAAGGAATACAGGTATTTAACTAAGCTTTTCTAGTAACAAAAAGATCATATGCTGAAGCCTGGTAGAGACTAGACAATTCTTGTCCAAGGCATTGAGTCCTTGACAAAAAGTTTCCATTAGCACACTTTAAGACCCTGGAGAGTTTTTCAATGAGAGATCTTTTATTTGACTGCTACTTCAAAGGGCCTCACCATATTTTAGCCCTAATCACTTTAAGACTCACATGTAGAACAGCTTAATTTCCAGGTCATTGATCTCCAATGTACTGTTCAGGCAGTATGGTCAGTAAGTGAAGTTACCATGTATTTAAGAAGCTTAAAATAGTAGGAAAAGAGAGTAAGAATTGCTCGAGAGGTATGCAAGACTGGAAATATAAGTGAAATTAATAGCAAGACATAAAGGTCCTATATCAACAGTCAACGAAAGCAGCTTAAAAGGACAACTTTCATTCAGCATATTTGCTTTAGGGCTGCTAGGGCTATGGCTTGCAAAAGCCTATTTTAATCAAAGCCTAATGGGATGGACCTGCAGGACACTAAGCCAAAAGATACACAGTGACAGGCAAATAGCACTTAGTTTTCATGGTTATTTGTAAAAAGGGGGCAGAGGTACAATGCAGAAGTCAGCCAGCAGTGGGTGAGTACTGATGAAAGCAGCTCGAAGAATAGCAGCGTCCTTACAGCTTTTTGCTACAAGTTAAGCATCTCTGTATTGACAGAAAAAGTTATGGAGCAAGTTGTCTCAGATGACTATTTATCCTTGACTAACAAAAACAGAATTAAAGAATGGAAGGTTCAAGATAGAATTCTGTTGCCCAGCAGGCTGTACCCACTTACCACTAACAGAGGAAAAGCAAACAGCTTGTTGTCAGCAACCTAACAAGGTTTTTTGTTTGTTTTTCATTTTGACAATGGAAACTTAGAAGCAAGCTGGGAGAGTAAGGTCTCCTCCTAACAAAAAGCAGCCCTGGACTAATTAAAGCAGGTAATGTAAAACTATCAACTGCTTTCAATAGAGCTTTCTTCTCACAGGATACTGTGAATTAAGGTTCAGTATATTTTGGACTAAGTGCTAACTACTGCCCACAAAACCCTCTTTTAGTGATTTTGCTTTTCAGTACAAATTAGCCTAAAATTAAGCAGAAAAACTATTTTAGTAGTCCTGATACTTGTTCCATGTCAGTTATACTGAACACTTGGAAATACTAAAGAAAAATCTCCAAATTTTAGTTCTATTATTCAGCAGAGATTTTTATTTGCTAGCCAAGGAGAGAGGAGAAAAAAAAACAAACCGCCCAAAAAACCCCCAACAGACCTTGACCACACTAAGTACAAAATTAAGAATTTTACTGTGTTAGCAGATTGTAAATACCCATCAGATATGCTACTCTATTTCGGAAAATAAACACATTCTGTGTTTAGTGTAGCAATAAGGGAAAAAAATAGATACATAGCACCCAGTTTAATTTCTACCAAGTAAAATGGAATCACAACTACTTCTCACAGTTTTATCAGTCCTACCTATCAGCTGGTATCTCGGGTGCTATTGAGTAATCTGAGTTTAGCTAAAAGCATGTCAGTGTAATGTCCTACAGCAATCCTTATCTTGTGCCACATACTCACTGCTACTGACCTTAACAGGTAGCTTTTGGGGTGATATCAGGGCAAAGCCTGCAACATTTTTACTGGCACATCTTGCTTCCTCCAAGAGTAGCTTTGCTCACCTTTTAACACAGATTAGGTCATACTCATACTAATTCAGAGTCTCTGGACTAAGTCACAATATATTGCTTTAATCTAAACATGGATATACACTATTAGAGAACATCCCCAGAATATTCACTTCTAAATCAGCTCAGGAATCAAAGAATTGAGGGTGGGGGGAGGATGCTATTAGGTTGCTGTATTAATACTTAAGTTTTTTATAGAGTTTACAGTCTATGCTGCATCTCGTAGAAGAAAATCCAATAGAAATGTGATGCAAAGGTAAGATTGAATGGTTAACCGTATACCGTCTTTTAAAACATATATACTTTACCAAAGAATTATTCTACATCAGATGCACATCTCGCAGCCTGTCAAAGTCATACAGCAAAGCTGTTCTTTTATGTAAATACTGTAGATCTGAGCACATGCTACACAAGTAGCAAGAATTAAAAGCCACAGTTCATGGAAAATTAAACACCCTCTTACTTGCACCTAGAAAGTCAGGTTAGGAAGGCCTTTGAACAGCTGAGATATTTCTGCACAGGCTTCACGGATTCAACAGAACACCAAGACAAGGTCCAAGCCTCCACTTAGATCCATTTACTAACCATCAGAAATTATTTATATTGTTTCTTTTCAAAAGCCACACTTAAGGCCAGTAGAAGTACTGAAGAAAAAACTGTAAGAATTTAAGCTGTTACTAACTAGGCACATCTGTAACAGCAGTTCTGACTTGGAATGTAGGACACAGTATCTACAGCCAACAAACAGGCAGCATATGACCCCTACAATCAGCCAGGGTGACACAGATTCAGCTGTTAGTCTGATTTATTTTACTGACACATACCTGACAGGGGGTGTGGGAGTAGAGGACACAAAAGGCACTTTGAACACCAAAGTTTATATTGTATGTAAAAGGAGACCTTAAAAGGTCTCTAAAAACCTTAAAGATGGCTGTTTCCATGCAGTCACAATAGTAAGAATCTACTACGATTTATGATCACAACACAATCACCAGAAAAGCTTCTCCAACACAAACCAATAATCTATATGCCTCAAGATTGAAGATTCAGGTATGAGAGAGACAATGTGTTGAGTTTTTTAAAATTAATGATGTATAGCTGATGAAGAACACTGCTACATTCACTGCCCTACCAGCACCTATGCCCTTCCTGAAAGCACACATTGTAAATCTGCTGCCACTAGCACTAAGTACACACTATTTGATCATCAGAAAAAACAAATTCAGAAAAAACAAATTCAAATTAGAGTAAGTTTTCAGTGACACACAAACACTTGGGGGCTTTTGGGATCATTTGTTCTTAAGTCCTCAGTAAGCCACCTTTTCTCATCCCTTGTCATTCAAAGGAAACTACTTCTTATTTGAGCATCTTGATGAAAATTCCCTTTTAGGCATATACCAAGCCTAGAGTCCTCAGTTGGCTCCTGTTTAACTTTCATTCTCCAACCTTACTTCTGTTGGTACACTCTATAGTGTCCTACTTTCTACTCAAGTACTACAGTTTACGGTCTATCAACCAATAAATCATAGTAAAAAGCAGTCACTGAAGTGAGAATCGGCGCTTACAATAAGTTCCACAGTATGATTCTGTGGGATCTGACACTGACCCCAAGAAAGCCAGAAGTCTTGACTCATTAAAGAGCAACTCTCAACAGTATTACTCAACATCCCAAACCAACACATATTTAACTGACTCCATTTTAGGTCTAATTAACCATTTCAAGATCTCTAAGGTATTGGGAGCTTTGCATGCCTCACAACAGCACAAATGGAAAAATTGAATTTCTAAGGCTTGTAAGAGATAGCATAATAAACACACTGAAGTTAAGCTCTAGCATTAAGTTGTTCTACCAGAAGAATGACTTAGCATAATTTGTAATCTCAGCTATAATTTCAGGTTTTAATGTATTTTCAAGTGTTCTCATGGAACAATCACTGTCCATGAGCCTAACACAGCTACATACCCTATTCAAACGTTTTCAGGAACACCAGAATTTAGGTGGTGTTAGTCACATCCAATTTTTGTGGCAATACAGTCTTTATATCAACATACTTAACAGTTCTTTACATCTACTATAAGTCTCTAATATGCTTTCATCAAGAAAAAGTGTGAAAACCTAGAAAACCAGACAACAGAAGATCACCTTTGAGCAGGGAAAAAGCCAGAAACAAACACAAAGGGGAAGTGCTTTTAAAGTACCTAAACTATAAGATATCTAGTTTTTCCTTCTACATTTAATCAGAAAGAAAATCTTTACTACTAAAATCAATTTATAGTGGCTACCCATAACTTAAACGGAAGACAGAAAAGGCAGAGCAATAATCCAAGGTCATATACCATGCCAGTTGCACAGAAGCAGAGAACCCACATCTATCCCATACTCCCTTAGACCACAGTCTCCTCTTAATTAGATAGGAAAATTAAGCATACTGAAAAAAGAAACCAAATCCAGTTACTAATCAAGTTTTCGAAGAGGGCTTGGCAGTGTATGTTCTATGACCTCTGTCAGTTTGCTATCATACAGATTCAGCAACAAAAGCTTAAAGTTTGGTGAATTTGATTTTTCACTTACTTGGTTATAATAGAAACAAATAATGTACCCTGGCATGAAAGGCTAACAAGCTTCTGTACTGTCATTTATCTCAAGAGATGAGAGAAATACTCCTGACTTTTCAGAACAAAAATACATCCCTTTTTCAGCCTCTGGGAGAGGAAAATGGGAAAGAGGAGGAGGGGAAAAAAAAAAAAAAAAAAGCTTTCAATGACCAGTTTATTCAATTTTCTATAACCAGCCTGATTTCCTGCCCAGGAAACAGAAGAGTGAGTAAAGCACATCTGTCTCCATGGTCAAAATCAATGCCACCAGTCATTGTTCTGCTGGTAATGGTATATGCATACCAAAACCCAAAGCACTTTGAAAGGTGTCACTGTGGGGAGAGCTGAAGCCTCTCTTGGTGGAAGATCAGCAGCACAGTATATACTGCAGCAGCCACAACAGGGCAATCCTTCCCCCATCAAACAGAGCAGCTTCAGAGTACATTCTCCTCTGCCTGTCCTAATTAGCTTGCCCTTAGCTAAAGAGTCACCACAATTTCCACTCCCCCCCCCTCAAGAGCTGCAGCATTTTTTTTTCCTGAAGTACTTAATTACAACTCCAGGGCAAAGTCTACTATAAACTTTAACTCATACCTAAACAATTTAATATTCTGCACAGTTTTGTTTCTGTTGTCCAGTTCCCCAAGACATACATCCTTTGTCTTCCTTCTATACTTAGCCTTTGCTCAGTTTTCCAGCAAACATATACCCTTTACACATTTTGTAAAAAGATTGCCTAAACACACCTTAAAAAAGAAAAATTAAGTTAAGAGTGTTCTTGTTGTTTTAATTCTGTATGCAAAGCAAGATGTCCATTTAATGACTAGACTATCCAAAGGTCAGTTACCAAATTTGGTCAACAATGGTGCCATCACAGCCGTCATCATTCTTGTCACTGTCAAAAGCAACAACTGTCACCTTGCTATTATCAGGAAGGGAAGGCAACTGGAATATTCGCCATGTAAATTCTATTTACAGTCTGCATTGCATCCAAAAATGTCTTCCAATGATTATACATTGAGCTTGATAACGATTAACTCAAAGGCAAGAAGAATGTGCAGTTAAACACTTACGCACTCAAGGTTACATTTCAAAGCCAACAAAAGCATTGGGAAATCCCACCTCAAACAAGCAAACCGAGTTGAATGAGAAACACTTTTTAAAATGCCTGTCTAGTGTAGTTACGTACTTATGACTCATGCAATGAAAGATTCCCTGAAATTGTTTTCTAGCATACAGAAACCTCTGCACAAGACAACCAATATAAGAAACAGCAGTTTACTTCACATCTTATACAGCTACTTTTTGAGAAAGAGAATAACTTCAGTATCTACAGTTCCTACACAGTGGAACATCTGTCATTCTGCAATACGGAAGCCTATGAAATAAAAAGATTTCATACTTACAAAAGATATGCAAGCTGCCAGCAACAAAATTCTAACTAATAAGTCTTCAAATTGTTCAATCACAAGCTCGAGTAAGGTTTTTCCTGCAATATGTAACAAAGCCATTTAGTTACACACATTTAAAAAAAATTTATTAATTATCAACAAGAATCAGCAGATGATTTCATGAGCATGCTTACCTTCCTCAGCTGGTAACTCTGTCAGCAGAAGATTTTTCCAGGAAGCATGTCAAAAAAGAAGTCATTGAAGAAACACATTAGAGCTTCATAAGGCATCCACCAGATACTGTTCCTGAATAGCACTCTCAACCAGCTTGGATTTGACAGACCTACTGAAAGCCCCATTAAGATGGCTCTTTTCATTAGAGCATCTGAAATAGGCCCGACAGTTTCGCATTTTAAGACACATACAGGTTAACCGGAACGTGCTAAGGGTTATAATTCAGCCAAGTCATCACTCCAGCCAGCTGTGGGACTTCTGCTATTGCTGCACACAAAGGGTCAAAGGCTGAAAAGGCTTTTCAAACGCTTTCTGACAAAGGTTTTCCTCCACATTCACTTCAAAGAAACAAACCACCAAACTTGGTTCAAAATATTTCAAATTCTTTCCTCCATTTTAAGGATATTTTCTTATTTCTGCTTTCCCTTTTATTACCCTGCAATTAGATGTAGTAATTCCAGAGGCATAAAAGCACCGTTAAAGCTAAAGAAAAAACCCACCGTATAATCTTCTCACACCTTTCCATTTCTACACAACGGTACAGGAGTTCAAAAGGGACTAGAAAGGCCAAGCAATAAGGATTAAAAAAAGAAAGAAACACCTTATCAGCTGAATTCTGTGCCCCGACTCGAGAGAAGAATGTGAAATAAGGGACAGAAAGGCACTGAAAAGCAGGGAAAAACGAAGGTCAAGACGGACAAGAAAAAAAAAACCCAGACCCGCAGCGCTTCATTTCAGAATGGAAGAAGATTTCCCACCGTTAAGGTGAAAGGAAACGGAGGTGACATCCTCCTTTCCAGAGGAGCCCCGTGGGCTTGGGGTATGAAAGAAACCCACGAGGTGGAGTTCAAGTCAGCCATCTTCTCTCCCTCGCTCCTATTCCGGGTCCTGCAAGAGATGCCGGCTTTGCAAATACACGCACACGTTAGGCCTTGAAACAGGGCCCGGAGGAGGATGAGTGAGAAGAGAAAAGGGTGGAAAAGGGAGCAGAAAGGGGAAGGCGACGAGTGCCAGCGACAGCATCCCCGCAGCGGTGGGGGGGGGGCGGGCGGCGCGGGGCCACTTCACCTACCGTTGGAGCCCCATTTCTCTTTCAGCTTCTTGACTTGCTCCAGGCTGAGCCCGGTGCTTTCGTTGACGCCGAAATAAGCCAAAACTTCCTCCACAGTCTTTGTGTGCGCGTTCTCCATGGCTGGGGCAGGGAGCAGCAAATGGTGCCTGGCCTCTTCTTCCTCCTTCTCCTCAACGGCGGCGGGCGCGGCGGCGAGCCCCCTCCTCAGCCCCTCGCTCTCTCCCCCACCGCCCCCGTGCTATCACCATAGACCCCTCCCGCAACAGAGAGGAGCCCCCGAAGCCCACCTCAGCGCCTCACTCTTCCCGAAGGAGGCGAGAGGGGGAGTGAAAAAAAAAAAAAAATTAAAAAAAAAAAAAAGGGGAGAGCCACCGAGCCACTGGAGGGGGAAGCAAAAAAAAAAAAAAAAAAAAAGCCCCCGCCCCCCCTCCCACCCCACACGCCCTCCGAGGGAGCCGAGCCGCCTCTCCGGCAGGGATGAGCGGGGCGTCAGGCTCTCCCCGGCCCGGGGCAGGCGGCTGAGGAGAGAGGCGCGGGCCCGCGGCGCCGGTGCCGCCTCAGGGGCGCGGGGAAGGCGTGCGGGGGGCCCGGCGGCGCTGGCTTTGGCGGCTGCCTGCGCAGGGATGGGCCGCGTCCAGGTGGCCAAGCGGCCTCTCCGCTCGCCTCAGCAGGCTCCGAGCCGCCCTCGCGGAGAGCGATAACGGCTCGGCACGCCCCGCTCGCCTCCAGAGGCGGGGGAGGGGGTGGAAGAAAAAGGCGCAGTTGCCCCGCTGCCCGCCTCGCCTCCGCCGGGAAGGGTCGGAATCGCCCCCTCCCCTCTAGCAGCCCGATCCTCCCCTCGCCGGCCCAGGCCGCTGATCGCCGTCACGGCTTGGGCTCGCTCGCCCGCCTGGCCTCGCCGCTGGCTCACGCTCGCTCCGGTCGCGCACCGGCGGCGGCTGCTCTAATGTAACTTATGGGAGCTGGGCCGCCCGGGCCCCTCTCGCCGCCGCGGCATGTGGACGCCGCTCATTGGCGGGGCGCGCGGCGCGGGGCGGGGGGAAGGCGCGGCCCCGCCCGCCGCGCTGAGGCGGTGGCGGCGGCGGCGCCTGGCGGGGCCCTGCGCAGCGCAGCCGCACGCCCTCGGCCCGGAGGAGGCGGAGGCGGGTGATGCAGGCCTCATGCGGCGGCGGGAGCGCTTCCGCTCCGCCGTGGGAGCCGAGGCCCGCAGGTGGGGTGGCCGCTTTCCCGCCCCCTGCCCCGGCGTGAACCGCCGCGGCCGCCCCCTGTCCCGGCCTCAACCCGCTGCCTGGTGGCTGAGGGGAAGCGGGGCTGCCCCGGCGGCTGAGGGGAGCTGCCCGCCGCCCGGAGCGCGCGCTGTCGCGATAGGCGCCTCAGCGCAGAGGCTTGGCGCGGAGCTGCTCCGGCGCGTATCGTGACAGGAGTGTCAGCCTGCCTGCGGGGGCCGCCCTCGATTCTGTCGTGATAGGAGCCTCATCCAGCCGAAGGGTGAGTGTGGGGCTGCCCCCGGCTCGGTTGTGACAGGAGTCTCATCCAGCCGAAGGATGAGTGTGGGGCTGCCCCCAGCTCTGTCGTGACAGGAGCCTCATCCAGCCCTGAGAGCGCCCGAGGGAGAGACGTGGGGGCTGTGTGCCTCCACGCTGGCGCTGAGGGGGTTCGTTTCCCAGAGGGCCTGCCCCTGCGCTGAGGCCTGCGCTGACACCCAGCAATGTCTTTTGCACAACTTCCCCAATTCCCGCTGCCGCACGCTGCCCTGCCAGCATAACAGTGACACGCACACTCAGCCCCGGCTCGCACGGAGATAACGTAAGGAGGTATAAACTGCACAGTGTGATTTCAGCAGCGTGTGTGGTGTGAGATACCAGCTTCCCTCAGCACGGTGTCTCGGTAACTGACACAGACTCACAAACCAATATAGAACACACAAAGCTGACTGATTTAGCCATCCCACCCAATAATTCACAGAACCTTCAATGAGCACAATGCAAACTGTGAGAGAGACCGGCACCAACTGACATTAATGACACCTGCAACACATAGCAAGCAATTCAGTACACAATATAATTACCTTCCCTTAAAAGCACTTGGTGCCAAACCATGTTCTTGTATATGCATGTACAAATATAAAAGCTGATCTCCACTTGTGTGCTGGCTTACATAAATGCAGACCCTACATACAATCTGCATATCCATCGCTGTTACAAACCACCCACAGTACCGTGCTATAAGAAACTCTATGTCTGATCTGGAAGGAATATGTCTTAGTCTTACCTCTGTATAAGGAAAAGCATTAAGGAGAGGGGACAGCCAATATAAACTTTCAATGTTGTAGGGTATGTGTGGCCCTGTATCCTTTCTAGCAAAAGTACAACTGCCATAAAAGACTCCTCTGTCATTCCTACCAATGTCCAGGTAAGGCTAACTTGACAGCATGTCTACACTTGACGGGGAAGTTCTGAATAAAAATTCATGAGTTAGATCTGATAATCTAGTTCAGGTATGACAATTACTTACTCCATGCCTTGCCTGTATTAATTTTATCTTGTTTATCAGCAGGATTAATCAGCATAGCCAAATGTTGCTTGAATACAGTTACGTTGCTTTTCATACCACTACCTCACACTGAATGTATATAGACATACCCTGTTAGAGACATAATGAATATCAACATGACAGTTTTATATAGTTTATATAGTTTACTGTATGTTTCTTACCTAGTTTTAATACTTTTGATATTATATGAACACAAGATCCCATCATCCGCAAAACATAACTGAAGTCACGAGGTGCAGATGCATCTGAAATTAATACTCTTACAAAACATCTTCGAAAATATGCACTCAATGCCAACAGAACTGCTGATCGATGCCTGTCACAGGCCCACCTAACCCACAGCAAAGTTTTCAGTATTCTCTGCCTTCAGACATCTTTGCATGATAAACTCAATGTCAGCCCCTATATTATGTGCATATGCAACATTTAAAAATACATAATTTCCACAGTCATTATATGTGGAATAACACCAGCTATTTGAATTAACATATTTCACTGACGAACAGCACAGTACGTCTAAATGAGTAGTTTCTTCCCTTCTACCATGTTAACACAGCCTGCATTTTATAAGCTTTTCGTAAAAATACATTCACCACAGCAATGTTTTTACATACAAGCATATTTCACTAGCCTTCATATATAAGAGAACCTGTAAAGGACTTGAAAGTCCTGCATTTCATTTTCTTACTTTTCTTAAGTATTACTTTTCAATGTAAAAGAGCAATACAATTAAACATCAGCAGCAATTTTCAAAACAAACTGGCATTAGAAAGAAACCTGGGTCATATTTAATATTATTTCTCCCTGTGATATACTTTGTATGTCATTGTTGGTTTCCTTTTTGTGCCTGTTTCCAAAAAGGCTTATGGAAAATTATTTTAAGCATACCAGAACCATGGCATGTGTAATTAGAGCTTGGCAGAGTGTATGATAAAGTAGATACGGTGTCCTTTCAGGCTAACTTGTTAACAGGCGGAAATGCTGCTAGGAAAGCGAACAGAGTTCGCATTCGACCAAATCCTGGGGAACTCTGGGCATTCTCTGGGGTTCACTAGTTTAGCTAAAGTTTGACAACTCCACTTCCATTGTTTGTCTCTCATCCATTATGAATAGAGAACTTGATTCTTCCCCTTTTTTCCCATCTTTTGAACATAGACCCTACATAAAATCTGGAAAGAACCTGAACCCATAGTCCTCTGCCTGTGTTTATTTCTGTCCTGTGTTCTGTTGTGGCTCAGTGAATTGTGAGAGAAGAACAACTGAATTAAGGACTGCTCAATAGGTCTTTCTCTTCCAGAGCAGAATAAACTCCGCATTTCCTTCACGATTGCTTCCCTGTCTTTCCACAGCTGTGCAAGACCGATGCTAGCTGACCAGTGAGGATTTCTTTGCAGGCGATACCCTCCAAATCATTAAAGATCTTCTGACAGCTGCACATTTGAGAAACATTTGCAGATACAATGCTTGGTCTAGACAGCATAGTGCAGAATGAACTACAAATACCCGTGCAGCAGAAGCAGTACCTGCTAATTTTGGCAGCACTTGATATCATACAAATTTAGAATTGTGAATTGAAATCAGTGTTATTTCCTATCTCTATGCCAGGATTCATAAAGTTTCATATGAAATCTGTCTTGTCTTTTAAAGAAGATGGTTATCTTGACTCAAATCAGAATGACAGCACCTCGGCTTTGCCTTAAGCAGTGCAAGCTCGTGAAAGCTTCCAGGCGATTAATACTTCCAGCAGGTGCAGATAGTTGTACATTCTCCATCTTTAAGGAAGAAGGAAGCTAATTGATTTTGCTGCTGCAAAATGAAGTTGCGGTTTGGTTTTAGATTGGAACCCCTTAGAGCTGCCCCTTAGAAACATGACAAAATGGACCAGCTTTGGCCTTAGTGAAATTCCATTCACATAATGGACGTATACCATTCATACATTTGGCCTACTATCTTTTTTCACTGTAATATATTAGAAGAAGCAGCCAACACGCCAGGCAGCAGCATTAGAACGTTTCCTGTAATGCTTACTAATTGAAGTAAATGGGAATTTGGCCTGCGAGAGGACTGCAGGATGCTTTCCTTCAAATTGCAATAACATTGAGTCACCCCTATTGCTGCAAAGCAGATTCACAGTAGAGCTGCTGGTCATAATGTGAATTGTCTCTTGCTGTACACAAACCCATATGTTTTGTAGCTGCACTTTCAAAGAAGATTGATAGTTTTTACTAGAGCTACACACAGAACAGAAGGGCATGACACAAAATGCCTGTTTGTTGAGCCAATGCACCTGAATGCTGACCTGCAATAGCCTTCCTATTTCAGGCCTGGATCTCTTTCAGTGGACATAGACAAAGTTCTACTATTCTGCTTAACTGTGCCAAATTATGTCATGATTTTTGCAGACTGGCTAATTGCCTAATGGGGCTTAGGTTGAGACCACCATACTCATTGCTCTTATTACCTCAGCTGATTTCAAATACAAGTCTTCATGAGTGACAAATGGGGGCATTGTTTCTTCCTCCTACGGTACTATTTTATTCCTCTTAAATTACGGTTATTAAAATGTTTCAGCCACTTGAAATCTACTAAGACATATTAAAATACTGCAAAAATGCTGTATCAAAGTGGAAAGGTTTTAAATCTGCAGTTCTGTCATAGGATAATGTGGTTTAAATATAGTAACTGTTTCTTCCAGTCAGCTTGCGCTTTGATTTCATGGTATTATGTCAAGGATTTTTTCCCCCCTCTCCCCTTTTTAAGAAGCTTATAGCTTAAACATCAAAATGCAAAATATACTGAGGTGAAACAGTTACACAAACCCAATAGAAAAATCAGCCATAACATATGAGTTTGAATTTTGGCAATTAGGATAATCTGAGTTTGTTCTAAATAATTTTTATTCCTAGGCAATGTGTGTTCCTGTATTACCAGCAGGTAGAATATGACTTCCACTGAGACTGAGAGACTGAATACAAAGGATAGTGTTGCTGCTGGGAGATTTCTAGAACTGGATCACTGTTCCTGCACAAAGCAGCTGCTTGCTGCCTTCATAGTGAAAAGAGAATGTGAGATAGATTCTCATCTCAGTGACAGTAACTATAAGAGATCATGGTTTGGCTTGGTAGAGTTCTTTTTTTATTTCTGTATCCTGTTGATAGTCATTTGGTTTGTCGTTGAAGACTCCGTTAGAGTATTTGCTACAATAATCTCTATTTCCCTGTTTGGAAAAACCTTTCTATCTATCCTAATGCTGATGTCAATAGGAGATCTACAAGTATGGGGGAGAGCAACATTATATCAGAACCAAGATCCATCATGCATATCTGAAAAAATAATTTATCCTTATTTGATGGCCAAGTCATTTCTGTTAAAGGGAAATCAGCTTGACTGCTATCTTAAAAATGCACAACTTTAGAAATAAAGCACTGGTTGGTGCCCCTGAGATTTGAATTCATATCTCATCCTGACCTGAATTTTCCATCTAATTAAGGTCTAATTCTGATTAATTTGGCAGCTGGCTGCCATTTTTTCCTATGTAAATATCCCTTGTGTGCTTCTGGATCTCAATTTTGCTCTCCGTAGAAGGGACTAGGGTTACTACCAAGCTTGTAAGGGGACTGTGTGACCAGACACAATATTCATAAAATGGCAGATTTTGTTGTTTGAAAGGTGTTATAAAATTGCTCTACAATTTTATCTGTAACAAATTGATGGCTAATTGGGATGTCATACCTGTGATCATACTAGCACTTGCCTGTAGAACTTAATAGTGCAATGAAAGTCAAATTACTTTGCTATAGGACATGGGCAACCACTTCCTGAGCAAAGAAGTTGCTTCAGTTTTGAAGCTCTCATTCTGTGGTCTCTGGGATTCAGGAGAACAGCACCGGTTCCAAGTTGGACACAAACACACAACACAGCCTCATTTCTTACAGTGTTAAAACTTAACTTGAATTATTTTGGATGGTTTCTTTTTGTGATTCTTGAGTATGTTAGAAACAAAAATGCTAACATGGCATTTGGAGTTTACCTTGCACTCTTTTCAACATGTAACACACACTCTTTTGTATTGATCAGGTTCAAGTGAGCAAGCCTGGTACTTAGCAGGATCATGACAAGTCCTAGAAACGAACAGCTACAAGGTAGGGCAATAATTACTGTAGATTAATAGTACCATTGTATCCGTCTCTAGGGGCACTATAAATTCAAATTCCTTTCCTGCTTCATAGATATTTATGTGGACAGATCCAAAGTCTTGCGCACTGAAAGCAAAACAGAGAGTAATGTTGTCATCCACAGTGCTCTGCATGATCCCATCTTTGATAGGATGGATGAAGGAAAGGATGTCCAAGAAAAGTGCACAAACAGCTACACTTTTGATATTTTTCTGTTAGTCTGTACATATTGATGCTTATATTCATCTCAGAGCATTGACAACACAAGGTAGCTTAGTGATGCCAGTTTTTTATCTTTTCACCTTCTATTTACTCAGGCTTTGTATAGTAAGACTTCAGTTAAAGTGAGCCATCTGAATTACTTGGTTTTAAATTATTTTTTTCCTTTTTCATCTTTTGAACCTATCAGAGGCTGTAATCAAGGTGGTATAAACAACATATATATTTCCTTTTTTCAGTGTTATAGTACTGTACCATGAATGGTTCCACCATGCAACAGGTGTCTGTCATTTAATGTATCTACTGAATCACAATGAAAAGTCACACTCTCTCTCTGACTGTTCAAGACTGAAAGGAAGACATCGAGATGCATTCAATGTACGTGAGTAGCAAAGATGTAAGATTGAAAAGCTTTTCTTAGTCACGGAGATTACTTTGTTTTCAGCCATTGTTTGGGACTAATGGCACATGACTACCACTTTTATGAGACTTGTGACATTTTGTGATACGACAGAAGCTGAAGTTACTTTCTGTGTTTCTTGTGGAGGATTTCCTCCAAACTCATAGACAGTTATTAGTAACATATTGAAGTAACACACTGCAGTTTTCAGACATTTTATTGGTTATGTGGCATATTAAATAGAATTGCCAAAATTCTATTTAATATAAAATTCTTTTATGTTGAATTTTTTTCTCTCATGAAATAAGACACAATTAAGGGTTGAAACCAAGTGGTTTACTAGTTAAATTCTTCCAGTCTGAACCATCAGAAATCTTGTAACCCACAATCCACATGGGTTTTGTTTTTTAAAAGGCAATATTTCTGTGATAAAATTAATGGGTGCAATTACACTGTGTCTGTCACCTTTCCCTACCTTTCTTAAGGTCTTCAAACCTGCTTCCTAACATGGGCTGTTCAGGGGGAAAAGAGAAACTGCTGGAATGCCTTCATTCTCTGTTTATGTGACTCTAACCAAATCTGAACACATTTTCCTTTAGTGGAGTAAATGCTGTATTGGTCTTCCATGTTTCTGCTTCCTCACCTCATTTTTACCATTCAATACAAACTATATAGGTATTTCACAAAACAATAGATTTTTGAAGGGGTTTTAACCTCCTAAATTACCCAGGGTAGCTTTTGGTCACTCACAGAACAAAAATTCTTACAATTAGTGTCAGAGCTTAAGGCTTCCAATATAAGAGATCTGGTTTTCTGTGCAGTTTACGCATAGATTTCTTGTATGTCAATGGTGTTGCATGTGAACTTAAATTATCCTGACCTACAATACTTGTTTTGTTTCAAGGTTCTGGGTTTCTAAAAAATCGTTTGACTCCTGAGTGGTTTGATTTCTTTTCTCCAGTTCTGTTAGAAAAAGAAAACTTCTCCTGAGTCATATTTTAAAAATACTGTTAAGCTCTTAAGGCTGCTTCTGCTCCTGTGTCACAAAGCATTATTGAAAAGACATTCTTTTTTACCACCTACAATTGCTCAGATGGAGAACTTCAAGAATTCTTTTCCACTCCCATGTGGGAACTATGCCGGCAGCATTCTTATTCCTAGAAGTGTGCTATGATGATCTTCCTGCTATGTGCGGGTTGAGCTTTTTCTGAGAACAATGCTATTGAGCTTGTAATTTAATATTAATAACATTAAAAACATTATAATAATAACTAATAGTAGTACCGATACTGTGATTACTATTACTTGATTAATAATTTGCATTTGCAACTTCTTCTAATCAAGGATTTCAAGCATTTTGTAAACCTTAGTGAAAATTATATTATACAATATCCCTGAGAGAGCAGTAGGTATTATCATCCCTGTTTCACAAAAACAGGAGCTGATGTTCAAAGTCATTGTCATACAATATGTTGAGAGATATTAGTTGTTTAGCTTGAATAAGTAAATTTTAATTAACATAAATTACTTAAGGTTAAAATATGGTGTGATTTATGCTATTTGCTTAGCTTTACTTAGCATGAATGGCTAGGTTTGCTCAAGCCTTTAAGCCACAATAGAGTTCATTCTCTTTGTAATTGTCCTAGCAGCTGGTACTGTGCTGTGTTTGAGGAAAATGTTGATAACACACTGGTGTTTTTGTAGTGTTTTTCCCTGACTCTGGGATTTTTCATCTTCCCATGTTCTACCATTGAGTGCAGGTGCACAAGAAGCTTAAACCAGAAGATAAGGAGGCTACAACCCTCAACAGAGACTACAAATCAACAAGGTAAGAGCAGTCAATGGCCAGCCTGGGCACAGAAAAAGAATCCAACAAGGTGTTAGAAGACCCCAGACCAAAAATCACCATTGGACTAAAAGACATGTGAAGAGCATGTGAGGGGCAGGTGTATAGATCACAAGAGTTTAATTGCCCGGGTTTTTTTTTCTTCAACATCCCTCTCTGGAGGCACCCTGCCCGGGCTGACCCTGCTGCTGTTTTTTTCAATTAAATTATTTATTTTTATAAAATCTGGTGCCTGAGACTCTGCTGCAGGAAACCTAGGGTCGAGACTGAAGGAGGAGAGTGCCAGAGAGTAAGTGCATGTGTGTGTGTGTGTGTGCGCGAGAGAGAGAGGAGTCAAAAAGGGGCACCTTCACCTGCTGCAAAGGGACCCTGATTCTGGCAGTTAAAGACTCTGGTGGTGTGTGTGTGACTCCTTGAATGATGTGTGACTGCTTGGGCTGTGGCTTCTCCTTTAACACAGTCTATGGCAGAATTAGAAATAGAAATAGTCTCCTGGCTCCCAGTCCTGTTTCTTCTCCAGTCACCCTAAATACTTTCTAGTGTAGTTTTGTAAGACATTTATCACATGGTTTTCAAAAATCTTGTCCTCTTTGTTAAGAAAAACTAAAAAAAAAAAAAAAAAAAAAAAAAAGAAGTGATAAAAAAAGGAGACTACCTATTTTTTGAATGAGGTTGCTGAAATGATTCTAGCTCTTTCATGGGCAAAGCCATCCAAGTTTTGTGAGTTAATCCTGACCCTGTGTACAACTAAAATAGATATCTTTGCCTCCAGCTAATCAACAGGCTTGCTAAGATTGCCTAAATAATTTATGTATAACCAACTAGTGGAAACTAGATCTTCTGTGATTTCCCTAGATACATATTCTGCATGTATCATGTATATCCTTGCCTATTTCTGATATTCATTTGAAATTCAGTTGGGACATTTCAGAACACTTTTGTACTCCAGCTGTATAGCTCTAAGAAAAAGCCAGCTGGAGACATAGTACAGTATCTTTGAACTGGGCAAAATAAGGTTTTAAATCGAAGTGCATAGCAGATAAATGCTCCGATTTTTTTGTTAATGAACAGTAGATTAGAATTTTAAAAAAACCCCACAGTTCTAACTCTAACACTGGCCCATGTGGACAAGCATTTTGTCTCTCTGTGCCCTATTTGTACAATAAAAACAAGGGCATTTAGCAACAATATTCAAAGACAATATAGTGATATGCAGACAAAGAGATAAATATGAAGTGTGAGAGGATGATTAAATAAAATGAAAAATGAAATAATTTCATTTTCTTGTTTAAAGCACAGGAAATGTGAAAAGCATACAGTATCAAATTGTGGTTTTTTGGACACATTGGTGTAATGTCACCTTCAATGGAGTAGTGAAATGAAGCTTGGATGAAAACTTGCTCCACTGTGGAGAAAACAGACTTTGTTTTCCAGTGTCTGCAAGCAGAAAGCAAAGACACTAGCAGACACTGTCCTACCTTGTTCTGACTGCAAGTTCAAAAATCTGTTTCACATCTGAAACGGAAGGTAAAGTACAAACTCTCTACCTGGATTCCAGAATTCATAACAGGAAAATATATTCTGTCCCTTTTGGGTAGCAACTGCTTAAAGACAATTCTTGCTCATGTCTGCTCCACGGTGCCAGGAATGCCTTGGACTGTTTACTGTACTTGTCGAGACTGGCTATAAAATTAGGGCCAGATTGTAGCTTCAATCAGCCATGCAGGAGATGGAGGAGGAGCATCAGGTACTCCAGGAACAATTTAGGTGTGGCAGCCAGAGATTTTCCAGCAGTGACTGAAAGAATCCAGGAAGCATTCACTGTTGCTGCCCACATGGGCTCAGTTGTACCGCTTGGTACTGCCTTCATCTGGGGCGTTTATGGCAGCACTGAACAAGAGCAATGCTTGTGTAGCTCTTTATACCCGTGCAAAAGGAGTGTGAAGCCCTGTCATTCCAAATTATAGAATTTTACATCCACCTCTACCTCCCCATTCTATTTTTATCAATCCAATAACGCCCATCTATTCCCACAGTTAGCGATGTCACCACGTTCCTTGTATTTCTGTCTTTGCATATTCCGTCTCTGCACAGTTGAAATTCCTTCAGGCCTGAGCCTCGGGGCAGTACGTCGAGTTCATGTACCATTCCCAAATGTGAATCTGATTACCTTGCACATACAAGAGTTTTCCCATCTTGAATATCACAGAAAGGACCAAGAAGAAAAAACGAATGAAAATCTCATTGAGAATGGTAAAGATATGAATTGTTTGTGGCCGGTATTCATGTAGCACCTGTTTGTGACAACTGTAGGGAGGGATATGCAGATTTGCTAATTCATATTTGCTGTGCAGAACTCCATGCTGCTCTGCAAAGCTGGGAGATCACCACTTTTTTCGAAATGCCTACACTTGGCGAGCCATGGTAATCTGGCAAATCTGTCAAAACCTGTGGATGCTCAGCACCCATCAGAAAATTTGGAGCATTCAACATCCTTGTATTTTGAGACAAGTTTAGGGTGGTTTTACTTTGTGACATCTGTTAAGGCCTCAAAATATTAAAACTGGGCATTTCATATCCATTTTGTGCTAAATATGATGCGCTGGAGCCATTAACAACTTCTATTTCTTCTGTTTCTTTTTTCTGTACACAAGTCTTGCCCGATGGAAAGGGAAAGACATTATTTCCATGTGGCTAGGGATGTATGCAGCTCATCCTAACTGTTGCAAAATGTTATATCCAACTTTTTGATTAAATCCCTTATCTCCTATACATTTATAATTTTTGCTTGAAAAGCTGCGGTCGCCACCTGAAACCATGACTTTCCAGTTAATCTTTTTGTTTGATCCTGGCTGACACACACGAGATTGTCATTTGTTACTGTTTCTGTACATTGTAATTCCTTCTGAATTATCCAAAAAAGAGGCCTGAAGACCATGGTAAACACAAGCAGTACCAGTAGTTTATTTTTTTGCTGTTCTGGGTCAAAGAAAAACCAATTCAATTATTCTGATTAGGAAAGAGGCTCAGTTAAATTCATTCTCACTTCAGTTTGGTAAGAGGACATTCTTCCTTTCCTGAGTACGATGAAATAAAAAGCAGACAGTGAAGAGGTTTTTTGGGTTTTTTTGTATGAAGTGAATATAAAAATCTCAGGCTATAAATTCACCCTGACAGTAAAAATATATATCAGATTTTTTGATGGGTTGGCTTGGCGCCAGTCAGCAGTCTTTACGCTAGATCCTGTGTTGTCTATATGAACCTTTTTTTACTTTATGCCGCTGTAATCTTTATGTGTCTGTCCTCTCACAAGCTGAATAAATGTCATATAGTACATTCTGTCCCACTTGTCACAAGTGCTATTGTGTGTCTACCCTGGATCCATATCGGATTAGTATTGATGAGAGATCCCAGGTACTTTATACAGAGAGAGTATCAAGGGGGGTGTATAGAAAATACAGATAGGAAAACAAAGCTCAAGTGCTCACTTTTGGAAGTAGCTGCGTTAAAACAGTCTGCTGAAACGTATTTTGGAAGGTCATTCTCTTATTTCAGAGATGTTTGGGAGAGGTTTGACATTTTTATCGGTAATTGTTTATTCTTTGAGGTGTAAACCGGCTGTTGTGGCTTTCACATGACTACCTATATAAGTATCTGAGATAAAACTTAGAAGTAATATACTTGCAGAAACTTCTAGAAAAAGCTGTACTATACATAGAAATGCCACAACCTCAGATCCTCCCAAACCAGAAAGTAAATGATACCTAACTGGCAAGATAGGAATCTCCCTTTTCTGAAGGCATAAAGCTTCCATATTTAGCTCTAGAGTTTCATGGCCTTCCACCTGCCACTGGGCCAGAAGGATGACCATTTGTTGCCTTGCAGGGCAGTGTCATTTCAGAAAGAAATTCCACTTGAAATGGAGAAAGTGAACATTTTTGTGAGGTATATATTCAGTTACTTATATGACAGCTGGTTGAAGAAGGAAGCCAAGCACTTACAAGAATGATTTTAAATAGGCAGAAATTCTCAACAAACCATTCAGCTTTCTTTTAACGGGATTCACACAGAAAGAGCAAATAATTAATTGAGGCCAAAATACATGTCATACTGAGCGTGCATTAGCTGGAAGGTTTGGAAATAATTAAGAGCAAAACTGTTAATGCTCCATTTAAATCGCTGCTGCCTATCTGTCCAGTATGGAAGCCCAATCTGTTGTATTCAATCAGCTTTCAGCTGCTACTTGCCAGCAGCCTAATTCCCCAGTCTTGTCTCTGTGCTGTGCTTGTGCATTCCACTACCTGCTAAGTTAAACCCCGCTGTCCTGTTTCTGCGTGGAGATTTCTAGTGCTATTCAAACTATCCACCCTGGTTCAGAATATAGCCCCCAGACCTGTGGGCTGTGCTGGGTATCCATACAAACATGCTTGGTTTCAGTGGAGCACCACATGGGTGAAAAGGGGGGTCAGCAGCTGCGTAGTTTAGCTCACAGGATTAGGACTGTGTTCATTCATACCATTCTCTGTGCATTTATGCAGTTTTGACAAAGCTGTTGACCTGCAATATTTCCACCTTCGGTCCTCTTTTTTTTTTTTAAGTGATGCAATTAACAACGCAGAGTAAATTGATCATCCAAACTGCTATTAACCATGGTCACGCTTCAGGTGATAGCATATCTCAGTTTTCTTAAATGTCTTTGCATTTGTGTTTTGGGTTCAATATATTGGTTAATCATTTATATTGCAAGAAGATTTAAAAAAAAGTCAATAATTGAACTCCTTATGTACTTAGCTTGTGCTAGGTTCTGCACAAATTGTGAATGAACACTGCAGGGAAGTCTCTGCTCGGGTCTGACAGTTATAAAGCTATATGGGCAGTGTTAGAAATACATTGCGATGAAAGGTGGTTTCAGGTTGAGAGGCATTCTAAGCCTCAAACCTGCACCACCAGTTCCGTGCTGAGAAATCTGTATTAAAAATGGCAAAGTTCATTGCACAGGCATTTGGAAGGAACTAAAGAGTAATTCGTTGACCTTTGCAGATTAAGTAATGCATATTGTCGTAAGGAAGTGATATTTGAGTAACAAACAGAAATGTACATAATTATCTTTCATTAACCTCTCAATGGAGGCAATCAGGATTTCCTGATCCTAACATGTTTAGTGTTCTTGGCATCCTGAATATATGTTTTCTGTGGTCTGTGGACACATTAGCTCTCTAAGCATGTCAGAGGATGCTTGGTGCATTGCCTGCCTTTTTTTTTTTCTTGAAAGTGTACATAGGCAGGAAAGGAAGGAAGAAGGCTAAGGAATGGGTGTGCAGATGGAATACTGAAGGCTCTGTGCTCTGCTCTCAGATTTAACAGAAGCCTCAGTGCCTGACTGAGTGCCTCAGTTTTCACTGAATTAAACAGGACTGAAGTGTTTGCGTAATACACAGAGAAACTTACTTCCACTTAAAGGGCTGTGAGATAATGAGCAGTAACAGAGCAACAAAGAGCAGTTTCGCTGCTTTTGCAGAACATTTATATTACAGAAAGAGGACATGAATGAAAATGAAACATGTATAATTCAAAATTTGAATGCAATAAAAGTTAAATATGTTCTTTTTTCTTTCCTAATTTATTAACTCAAATGATTTTTTGAAAATTTATGGGAAAAAAATTTATAGGAAACATATTTTTTTTTCCTTAGTTCTGGAGAACGAAATAATCTGTTCAAGTGCAAATGAATATGTCACATTCTTATATGATTTGCAAGAAGATGAATTAGTGGGTCTCCTTCTCCAGACTTTCTTCCACGTTTCTAATTCTACATGAAGATTATTTATAGATTTCTTGTGTTGGTCTTTATTTATGTGGCTTGTTGCATGCTGAAATAAATTGGCCATGCTCTTGCTAAAGCGGTGTTTAAAAGCTATTTATTTTACTTAGAAATTCTTGGTATAGCATTACACATTTTTGAAAAATTAAATTAGTGAAATAGAGAAAAAAAAATCTGTTCATCAGTCTGAATGGTTGAGCTCATAATTGTGTGGCAGATGAAGAGGAAAAAAGAATTAGAGCAATCCAGAGCCCGTGGTCAAGAGAATCACTTTACCCCAGGACATTGAGATAATTTATCTGGGTGGCTTGGAAAAAATGCTAGATAAGACTAAAATTCGGAGAGGCTGAGCACGTCCAGGCTCAGCCTTTGAATTATCAAGGAACAAATAAATCCAGCAACTGGCATCTGAATATGTTAATGCCATAGATTCTAGCATGGTAACAGGAAACTGTATTTATGAGGCAAAAATATATCAGAGATTAATTCAGTTCTATATATAATATATACATTTTACATATACATAATCTTTGCCAAAATATGAATAATTTGGAAGCACACTGATGTTAGAAAATGCCAGAATAAAGGTTGCCTTTCCATGTATATGCCCTAAAATAATCTTTAATTACGCGATTCCTGGCTTCTTTTTCTAACCCTGAAATTTTCTAATTTTAGCGCATGCAGTCTTAATACGTTCTCTTTTAAATAAAGACTTTTGGGGTGTATTTCTCCAGGTTTCAAAATAGTATTTAAACCCGATGCTATTTCATCCTACTAACATCCAGATGGGTCATTATCTGATTGTAACCTTTATCTGTCATCCTAGTAGACTCCTGAGTGGCTATCGCTGATGTTGGTGTGATGTTGAAGTCTGAGCAATGATGCCGTATATCTTCTGTCACGTGGCATAAAGCTATAGGTGTCAGAGAAGAGGACTGTAAGGTAAGGGAGCACCCGAACTGAGTTTTAAATAAGTTACTTATTACTGCTCTCTCTCATCCTTTTCTATTCATTAATGCTCCATATTGTGCAACCATTAACAACAGTGCTTAGACAGCAGTCACGTAAACTTCATCGACCTGATTCTGCACTGCCTTGTACCATATGCGTGGTCATTTCTACTCACCCAAAATGAATGTAAAATGTTGATTTCTGATTTGCTAATGTTTTAAAACCGCTTTGCGCTTAGTTTATGCAGCTGTGAATGGTAGCACATAATGCTACAACATGCAAATCCAGGGCCCGTACGCTGAGGGGGGTTATACTTTGAGCTGATTTTTTCACCATGGTTGTAAGAGTACAGAGTAGTCACACCACAAGCACCAGCACCACCGTGCTAGATCATTATTCCTTGCCTGCTTCTTTTTGTCGTGAATTGAAGAGTTTTGATCAATAGTGGCAGCATGCCAAACCTCATAAAAATTGGTCGTTTCCTAAAATCTATTTCCATATTTAGGCAGTTAGTCTTTTGTATTGATAACTGAGAGGGTAATATTTCAAATCTCTCTCTGTGCACAACTGAAATGCTCCAAAACTAGTATTCGCCTCTGCTGCACTGAAAAAGCTGTGCAGTCCCAAATTCTAAATTGTCATGGAAGAGGAGCTTTCAGGACTTGGGAACTTGACTCTAATGAGGTAGCTTAGAGGTAGAGAAAGATCCTTCCTGGGAAGATTCAGACAGGGTGTGAGAGGGTTAAGTACTCACTGTAAATTACTTTTTAGTTGATAAATTTAAGCCAGGACTACGCACCTGGTACTGAAACTGCGAATTGAAAGTTCTCTGTAAGATCTGGAAACAGCAACAGGCTGGCTTCCATAAATAACACTGGAAGTTAAACAGTGATTTCACAAGGTCCAGGACACAGCATAAATAAGAAAGCAGAAAAATCCAGGAAATCCTTAGTTAACAAATGTTTTGCTTTAAACATTATATGCTTTTCTTGATCTCTAAGAATCATCTTCACAGTAGACACTAAACTGAGGCAAGTAAAAAAAATTTTTTCTCTGACTTAAGCAAGATATTTTGACATGCTGAAAGCATAGTTTGTTCTCCAGCTTTTCAGAGTTAATCCCAAAAGCTCATAGACCTGGCGAAAGGTAAGAAACCAATGAAATATTCTATTAAGAAGAGACCAAGCTGTGTCAAAAAATCTAAAATGCCGCATGCTGACACCAAGCGTTACAGGATTTGCCAACTGCAGCAGATTGGATTAGTGCAACATTTTGAATTGAACAGTCCCACAAGGATGTTCTAGGCATGTTGGACCAAATTCAGCCAGGGGGTAACTGTATTGATTTTACTGGAGGAATTTGGTCCTTTTGTTGTGGCCAAAATGCAATGCTCAGGTTTAAATTGAGTAGCTGTACAGAAGTTGTGACTTCTTTTTTAAAGAAATAATTTTAAAAGTCATCCAGTTATTCCAGGTAAGCACAGGTATTACTTCAGTTAATTCATTCTGCTGTTTTCATCTTTGGCTTTTAGAACAAACTGGGTTGCTGAACAGTGAAAAGGAGGAAAAATGGGAGAAATTTTGAGAAAGTTTTTCCACTCCTGGTGTACGCTGATATTTGCTGTTTCTATGCCCTGATTATCCTCAGTCCAACCCCACTCTAGATTCAGGACCTGTTTAGGTTACAAGTGTTCCCGTTCTGTCTAAAGCATCATCTCTGTCTGGTATTTATTACATAGTCCAGTGGACTGAACGACCTGTGAGCGGGCCAAATGCCAGAGGAAAACATGCACGGGCTGGAGGCAGCCAAAAAACTACAGGACAGTCATTGAGAAGCTATGAGGGTTTTTGTCCTGTTTTGCTTTGTTTATGTTTTTTCGTATCTATGTGGTTTTTGAAAACCACAAACTGTAGTCTGGAAAATACATATTTTGGCTTTGGACAGGTTTCTATATTCTGTTCAGCCCACTCACTAGTAGATTAACTTTTGTCATATGATTTGTTTTTTCTCTTACTGTCTCCATGGGAAAAAAAGTGTTGGAACTGTAGTCTTTGTGTGGTTTAGGTTTATCATTTCTATGTTTGCATTACATGCAAATGAGGGACTGCATCTTGCTTTGGAGGGAGAGGTAGCCATCAGTTCCCCAGCAAGTTCAGGAAATCTGGTGCTTCTATAGGGCTCATGTAAAAAGTGTGGCAGTGGGTAACTGTTCTGTATCAAAGGGAAGGATTTTCCTTATCCCATCTCGGAGCAGTAAGGAGGTATTTCAGCAGCCATTACAATAATTTCTGTATCTCGGGAGGCTCAGAGTTGCTGTAGCAACCTTTGCTAGATAGGAATTTGGCTGGTGAAGCCCCACAGGAATCTGCTCCCACTCTCGACTAACCTCTCACATCACCGGTCTCAACTGCCAGGGAGAAACCCCAGCTGTGAATCAGGCGGGGTGAGGGACCTCTTTCCACAGGTTCCTCACAAAGCCTTCCCCTAATTACTGGGATCAGATGCTTTTTGGCAGTTTCCCACGGAGACAGAGCTTTGCTATGTGTTCAGAGTTCTCTGCCGGAACCCAAATTGTAAAAATGGTCATAGTAAATTTTGTGCATACAAACAAGCCCTTATTCATGCACTTGCAGATACAGAAACTGAACATGCAAAAGCAGGGAGTGCAGTTTTAGAGACCAGTGTGGGAAGTTTGACTGGGAGGCAGCAGTAGTTCTGGTGACACAAAAGAAGTATTATAAAGTCACTGAGGGGATCAGGCAGATGGGAACAGACTTGAGTAGGAAGGAACACAGACAAGGTCCCCAAAGCCTGTTACTTAGATTTGGATAAAAAATGAAGTGTGAAGTTGGTCAGAGCATGAGGGGATGCATCACTGCTAAACCAGTTCCTTCAAAAGTGTGAAGTAGTTTCTAGAGTAATGAAAGACAGTTTTTTGGCCTTCCAAGCTGCTGTATGGTTGAGAATAATATTTGGAAGATTTTGTTTATAGATAATATTTCCCATTGCTTATAGAGAAAAGACAGGGTTTTTGGACTCTTGGCTTTTATTTCTAATTCTACAGGTGATTGGCATTGTCAAACTAGGCAACCTTGTATGTAAAAACTAGAAAACAAGTACTAATATGATAATTAAACCAAAACTTTGACATAAAACATAGTTTAACAACAACTTAAGCTGCCCCAAATCTGGTACTTCTGCCAAAAGAAGAAGCTGTGCTCCCACCTTACAGCTTGCTGCTGGTTTCCATCCCTGTATCGTCCCTCATTGTATGGATACTGGAAAGTTATCCAGGGAAGAAAAAGTTGATTTTAACCAGGTAGGTTCAGTGTTCAGCCCTATAAGCTAGTTTACCAGTACAGCTGACAGACAGGTCAGAAGCACTGTGAACTGGATGCTGATTGAGGCTGCCTGAACGTTTTTCCCTGCATTACTTTCCAGGTGACCAGCTCTGCGATGCGGCTTGCAATTCTGCTGCATGAGCTCTGGTGCCAACACGGCTGAGGGGTGACACAGCTGCACAGGGACAGGGACAGCAGGAGCAGGGAATCGACCGCAGTGCCTGAAACCCAGACTGAGATTTCAGGATGCCAGCTATAGCCTCACTCTTTGGAGGGCTCAGAGCTTATCTGACAGCTGCCAGATAAGACTGGGTCTGCCTAGGACTGTGTGCTGCCTTCTGCTGTAACTCTGCTGTAGGAGGAGACGGCATAACTATTGTTTTCCTTTTATATATTGTTTGGTGATTATTGCCTTGGAATGTAGGGCCAGTTCCTTCTCTGGTTTCCTACTCCCAGGTCTGCTTCTGTAATTTATTAATAGTCTGCTTAGACTAAAATATCAAACAGTCACAGAGCGGGTACCAAAATCAGTGGTGGTTCGAATCAATATGCCAAACTGGAGAGCTAGATGGTTGAGGAGCCAGCCCACCCTCATTTTTGCCAACTGTGTTGCAAGGCAGCTGCTTCTGGTAAGCAGACAGCTGGGGAACTTAAATTTAAAATTGTCCGACGAGCATCACCAAAGGTAGCCTTGAAGCACTCTGAAACTCCTTCTATACCAGAGATGTACCAGTTTAACAAGATGGATTGTGAGTCTAAGAGGTGAAACCTGGTTGTATCCTTACTGCTAATGCAAGATTTAACTCCTGCAGACATTATTTTAAGTGTTACGGACAGGTCACTAAATACAACAAACTGTGAACAATACAGTTAAACAAATTTTGATTTGTGTATGCAATGATTTTCACTGGTTTAAAGCACAGGTAAAGCAGGGTGAATTCAACAAGAAGTCAATCTCTGCGGTTTTTTTTTTTTTAAACCATATACCTTACAGTCTGAAGCACTTTTTAATTATGCAAAGAAAAAAAATAATCTATACCGACAGGTTTCTTAGGCTGCAGACAGATGTTAGATCTCGGACAGAAAGTGGGCCCATGTATGGTTACAGACAGCTAAATGTGTCGCTGAGTGGCAGTAAGAAAGGCAAGTGGGCTTTGGAAAGACTGATCTCGGTGCAGCAGCAAAGTAATCAAAACTGAATATGGACTGTGCCCTAGTTAGACTCATTCTAACTATTCAAAGCTGTGTGTCATTTCATGCGATTTGGGATACTGCCTGGGCTCTGTTTCAGGGGTGTCTGTGTATGTTTTTTACTGTATATTTTTAAAAAGAGCACCCAGTTCTGAGGAATCTATTCCCAGCTAAAGCACACAAGCTCTGGAAAGGTCAGAGAGAGGCATCTCTAGCTTTGGTAAATAAACAAATCTCTTCTCTGTGGCTGGGATGTTGTATTAATAGCAGTAGATTTGGTTTCGCATTGTGGAGCTCCTCCTGTTTCATTGCTATTGAAGATAAGAGAACACAAAATGTTCTGTCACCCTCCCCATGAGAAACCAAGCCAACAGGCAGACACTATTATGTTTAAAGATATTACTGAGGCAAAGACTTGGAGAATGCAAACACTCAGGTTTATATTCAGTAACTACTGGATACCATAGCTGGCACACCAGTAACTCGACATTATTTAATGTCTTACATGAAAGAGTTTGCAAGACAAAATCACTACAGTAGAAATAACTTAAAATAAGGGTTGAGCCTTAAGCAGATGGAAGCTGATTTTTCCCTTTTGCATTTTCCATTGGAGCAAAAAGTATCAGGTCTTTTCTGCTTCTTAACCTATTCACCAGTCTGCCACAATCTGATTTACTTCAGTTTGCAACCTGGAGTTATTCAAACCTTCATTACAGGGTACTAGGATTGGAAAAGTTTCTCCAAACAGCTCCTGAAAGGAAAAGATTTCTTGTGAAATTGTAAAGCTCTCTAACTTGGCAGAAAGCATTTGTAAAATAAATTAACCAAGCTGTACCCTAGAGTTGCTCTACACAAGTTATTTGGGAGTAATTAATTCTAAAATTCCATATGTGGAATATTTTACTTTGGAATATGTACTCCTGAGTGGAAGGCAGATTTAGCTTATGTTAGCTCGTGGATAAGAAGTGTGATGGGAAGAAATGAAGATTTTATCCTTAACTAGTTAACATATATGACACGTACAGTTGCTTTTACAACATTAGGCACCTATTGCATTAGCTAATACATGCTTAAGACGTACCTCTTGTCCTTAGCGGCACCTTCTCTCCAGACCGGGCATCAGTCCAAAAAGGAGACAGTCTTCTTTTCTGCAAATAAGCATCTTCTGTTGGAGAGCAGATTGCTAGATGTAAGTAAAAATAAACACGAACCAAATCAGATAATTCTTCTCTGAACAGTTGTTTTCCTTGCCCTTGAAATGTCATCAGGTACAGATTCATTTCTTTCCCTGATGCTCAGGTAGAGAATGTTCAGAGGGGAGTTCTTCCTGCATGTAGAAGGCATTTTGTAAAAGTACACCTCTACACAGGATACATAAACAAATCAAATGACTCAACAGAAAAAAAGAGTTATGTGCAGTGAGAGCTTTTCCTCTAGGGATATTTTTACTGCAAGAAAATAAAAATATTGGCAGAAGACAAAGGCACTGAAATCACCGAAATCATTCTCTCCCCAGTGCGAGTCTGACCAGTCTGGAATTTAATTTTTGGATGCAGTGCCTGATCTGGCCCTAAGGTATCAGTCCACCTTTGTGTCCATTGTGGGAAAAAGAGAATCTGAGCTGAAGTTAAGACGCTGCTTGTATGTAAGTGTTTGTAAGTGAATGTCACTTCCCATTTGCTCTACTAATTGCATTTTACAAAAAAAAAAGGATTAATCATTTCATCTGGATCAGTGCAGATGCAAGGTTCTTTAAAAAATTCATAAGAAATTCTGGGCAGAGACAATGGACTTATTTGACAGCTACTAACGACTCTTTAAGATGATTATAAATGTTCAGAGAAAGTAACAGTCTTTGTAGTTAGGAATGAAAAAAAAAAAAAGTAATTGTTTCATATTGTATCTTCCTTACCATTTGAGAACAACCCCAAATTTAATTCTGCCATCACAGGCATTTTGGCTGAGTTAAATGTGAGAAAAGATTTCACTTTTGAGCATGAAATTTCTTTTAACTGTTATTTCTGATACAACATATGCCATAGAAATGAGGAAAAAAACCCTGCAGTTACTGTGAGGGCCTTCTGATCTTTCTGCAGGATCCTACGTACCTCAGTATGTTGGTGCTTGAAAGGATTTAATATAGGTGGTTTTAGAAAGAAATGAGTTTTATTTATACCCGATACTAACAAGGTTTCCTTTTTCAAACAGGTTTAATAGTCATCAGAGCTGTGCTGTGCATAAGATATTCTAAATAAAATTAAAAATTTTTACATATAACATTTTTAATTATGTCATAAGCTACTAAAATTGAAATACTTATTTTTACTTTAAGAGATATCATTTTGAAATTTCAAAGCCATATGTTCCCCACTACGTTTATGTACTGACCACTGGAAAAGTAGCGCTAGAAACAGACTGTACTGATTTGAATTATTCCAAGACTATCATGTTCTTAAAAGGCCACAGACATTAAATACCCAATGCTTGTAAGTATCTAAAAGGTGGGTTGAAGGAGGAGGGAGCCAGACTCTTTTCAGTGGTTGCCAATGAGAGGACGAGGGGCAACGGGCACAAGTTGGAACATAGGAGGTTCCACTCAAATATGAGAAAAAACTTCTTCCCAGTGAGGGTGCCAGAGCCCTGGAACAGGCTGCCCAGGGAGGGTGTGGAGTCCCCTTCTTTGGAGATTTTCAAGACCCGCCTGGATGCAGTCCTGAGTAACGTGCTCTAACATGCTCTGGGCAATCCTGCTTCAGCAGGGGAGTTGGACTAGATGATCTCTATGGTCCCTTCCAACTCTAAAATATCAGTGACATTCAGTGAAATACACGAGAGTAATATGGAAACCCTTCAGTATTGATCCAGTTTTTTGTCTTTCTAAAAAAGAAATTGTGTAAAGTATGTCTTTGAAGCTGAACTTTTGTGTAGTGATTCTGGCAGATTGAACCTGATATTAAGAACTTACATCTATTTGAACAGCACCTGAATTTTCCTGCAAGGTATAATAAAAGGCAGCAAGCAGACCCCCAATTATATAAGCAATAATATAATTGCTGTTCTGCTTGACAAGGTCATAATCTGATTTCTGGTTATATATTAACAGCAACAAATTAAGATACTTCCAAGAAGATGGATATCCAACAGCATTATTTTAGTATTCCACGTGTCTTTTAAAAATTTCTCTTTTCTTTCAAGAATGAAGTCTGTTCTCTGAGTTGCAGCTGGAGAATGAGGGCAGCTCAGGCCACCCCAAACCTCAGGAGATCAATAGCGTTAGCAGCTGATGATCTAATTATGGATTATTTGGGTCGGACTCTTTTCTCCTAGCGAGGTGTGACTTGATTGACTCAAAAGAGGTTAGTTCATTCAGTTTATAGGGGTTAGAGCAGGAGTGAATCATTCCTCTAATAATTGCCATCCTATTAATCATAAGGAGAGTCTAACATTTCCTATAAGCCGACATTTTGATCTTATGAGATATTTTTATTTGTATCTTAACGATATTGCATGGATTCCTGGCAGTTATGTATGTCGTTATTACATTTGTATTAGTTATGTATATTTTTAGTAGAGCTCAGGATAAAAGCATTTACTCAGAAAAATACTGTTATGCATGTTTCCTCTGCAACTTATCTCTCTTAATTTTGCAAAGGCAAATACCCGGAACAGGCTGTCACGGCACGTAGTCATTCATTCACCTTAAGCTGGCCTTACCAAGACACATGATGATGTAGGGTTTATTACGTATTTTAAATATTCATTGCTTAAGAGACTGATAAATATTGTCTACTTGAATGATGTAATAACCCATAACTGAATTCCAGTATTTTGGAATTTTCCACAGTTTCCAAAGTTTTCTTTCTCCCTCTTGTTGTATTTTACCTCATATTAACCTTACAGAACATGTACAAAGTGTCACACGTCGCAACACATACAATGTAGCACTCAATAAAATTGATGAAGTCCTGCCTTACAAAGAGCAGGGCTCAGTGTAAATAACGGGGTGCGCTAATTAGCGCAGTCTATTCTCTCTTTGGTTGTTCCAAAATCCTGCTCAGGAGATCGGGAGGGATCTGTCCAAGACATTACATCAGGAAAGCAATTCAGTCTGATTTATACCATCACATAGGCAGACGGATTTCCAGAACTTTATGTTCTAGTTTAACAGATGCATACGTTCTGTGAGGACAAGACAATGAGTTCATGGACGGAAAAGCATTCCGTGGAAAATCAAAAACCCAGGTGATCATTCTGCATCTTTGTATTTAATTTTTGGAGAATCAGACAAAGGAGAGGAGCATGACAACTCTGACAAAGCTAATCAGAAGTTATGAGTATTAATTTCCTGCCTTCCGCCACTGATCGCCTGGCAAGCATTTCTTAAATGTTAAAATGTTTCTGTCTTGGTTTTTGTTATTCAACTCTGTGATCACTCAACATCCCGTTAGGGGAGTAGGTTTTGATGAAGGGGAGATTTCATCTTTGCTTATGGGCTTTTTAATAAAACAGTTGTTATTCTTCTAATTTGTCTTCAGACTGTCTTGAGCCGATCACTGATGCACGTGGAGGACAATAGGAGCTGCAGACGTAGGTGCAGGTCTCTAAAACACGTTCTTCGATGGCGAAGGCAGTGTAGGAAGCTCCAGAGCCTTGTTCCCCGTGTCCCTGCCCACTCACTCCCAGCTCCCAGCTCCTCGCCTGCTGCTCTCCACCCCTTTGGTTCTGCTTTTACAATTATTTGTGGCTATAAACTGAGTGACTGAGTTAATAATCATCTTTCACCAAGAGACTGCGATGAGCCTGACTGTGCAGCCCCACAAGGAGTTGTGCCAGCACAACTGAAAAAACATTCTCACAATAATTGCAAGCTAGTTTAGATGATGGTACCCCAGAGCAGGGCGGTCCCACCTCTTCTCTCAGGCCACCACTTGGTTTTCCCTAACTATTCGGTAACGTCTGTCACTCTATGCTAGTGTAATCCATCAATGACTATACTGAAGTAGAATTTTTTAAGTCATCTGGGACAGGATTCTTTTGAATGCAAAGCTACTGTCTTTCATAGGCTTTCCATCCGGGCAGTCTGGGTTTTCTTTACAGCTGTTTTGCTCCGCAGGCGCTGTACGTGGGAGTGAGCGTGCTCTGCCCGTGACCGAGCTTCTGTCATGTTCTTTATGTAGCCCACTCATCTCAGTGTAGACCCTTCTAGCTTGTTGACAGCACTTAAAATAATAACTTATTTTTAAAAACTTCTGCAAACAGCGTGAGCCTGCATATGGTGTCTTCTAGTATCTTATATTGCATTTGTGGACTTGTGTGTCCACAGTGTGTGGCTGCAAAGAAGCCTTGAAAAAGGAGTTTCAGATGGGTCAGTTCTCCAAAAGCCTTAACACGCCACCAGTCACACAAGCAGTTTGCTGATAAAGCACATGGTGGTCACAACCGGGCTACAAAGATGATTAGGGGCCTGGAGCATCTCTCTTACGAGGAAAGGCTGAGGGACTTTCACTGAATTTCACTGAATTTTTTAGAGTTGGAAGGGACCATAAAGATCATCTAGTCCAACTCCCCTGCTGAAGCAGGATTGCCCAGAGCATGTTAGAGCATGTTACTCAGGACTGCATCCAGGTGGGTCTTGAAAATCTCCAAAGAAGGGGACTCCACACCCTCCCTGGGCAGCCTGTTCCAGGGCTCTATCACCCTCACCATATTTCTCATATTTGAGTGGAACCTCCTATGTTCCAACTTGTGCCCGTTGCCCCTCGTCCTCTCACTGGCAACCACTGAAAAGAGTCTGGCTCCCTCCTCCTTCAACCCAAGGTTTAGATACTTATAAGCATCAATAAGGTCTCCCCTCAGCCTTCTCTTCTCCACACTAAAGAGTCCCAGCTCTCTCAGCCTTTCTTCATAAGGGAGATGCTCCAACCCTTGAATCATCTTCGTTGCCCTTCGCTGGACTCTTTCCAGTAGTTCCCTGTCCCTCTTGAATTGGGGAGCCCAGAACTGGATGCAATACTCCAGTTGTGGCCTCACCAGTGCAGAGTAGAGGGGGAGAATGACTCCCCTCGACCTACTAGCCACACTCTTCCCTATGCAGCCCAGGATTCCGTTGGCCTTCCTGGCCACAAGAGCACACTGCTTGCTCATTGTCATTTTGCTGTCTACCAGGACCCCCAGATCTTTCTCTTCGGAACTTGTCTTGGGTCTTTTCAGTCTGGAGAAGAGAAGACTGAGGGGGGATCTGATCAACGCCTATAAATACCTAAAGGGTAGGTGTAAAGAGGATGGGGCCAGTCTTTTTTCAGTGGTGCCCAGTGACAGAACAAGAGGTAACAGGCACAAACTTGAACACAAGAAGTTCCACCTAAACATGAGGAAGAACTTCTTTACTCTGACGGTGGCAGAGCCCTGGAACTGGCTGCCCAGAGAGGTGGTGGAGTCTCCCTCTCTGGAGACATTCAAAACCCACCTGGACACGTTCCTGTGCAACCTGCTCTAGAGGGACCTGCTTTGGCAGGGATTGGACTAGATGATCTCCAGAAGTCCATTCCAACCCCATAGCATTCTGTGATTCTGTGAACTGGAGGAACATGGGTGTGGGGACTGATACTTTTTTACCATTAGGGCAGCAGTGGCTATGAATCAGCAGTCCCAAGGGAAAATAAAATCTTTTCTGTAGAACATGGTTTTGGCTGACTCTGATTTGGGCAGATTGGTTGGGATTACTGGTGGCTCTGGTCTAATGGCGCGAATGCATCTATGTGCAGCTTCTCTTTTGAAACAGTGTTGTGCGAATTTTGGTTTACTCTCTGTGCCTTGTAAAGAGAAATTGTACAGAATGTATTAGTATATACCAAATGATTTCAGTTAAAACCAGAGTTCTCGCTCCTACTTTGTGGAGGAATTTTGGTTTTGAAGAAGCTTTGGCTTAAGTTCCATATGCAGCACCCTGCAATTTAAGAAGTCCCATCTAAGTTTTTTTTTGGCTGTCTTTTAGATTCCAGGTGCAAATTACTGCTGGATTTAATCTCCTGGAAATTTACATCCTCATTGTATTCAGGGAGCAACCATAGTATGTGCAGTAAGAGGGCAGGCTTAATTCATGCTTACTTAAGTGTGCTTTATCTCTGGCCAATAATCACCCCCAACTTAATTAGCTAATGTTGTGTTTAGGTATTCAATATTTATGCATCAGTGAAGCAATAACGTTGCAAACCACTCCATTTGTTGAATGCCCTTTTATAAAAACTGGATGTACCCATAAGGATTGTTTCCAACAAAGATAAATTGCACCAGTGCTATGTATTTGCAGGTAAAATTGGCTCCGATGCAGCTGCCGGATCAAAGAAAAATTTCCTTATTGTGAAACTCCAGTATCTCTGCCTTTCCATGGAGAATGTAACACTGTCAGCGTTGCTGAACCTGCTGTGAAGAGTTCTTCTGATTCTAATGGAACTACACAGTAACAGGTTGTACATATTGTAAGTAAGAAGAACATTTCCATCAAAGCTATTCGAGTTGTTTTAATTTTTTTGTGTTGACTAAAGAACCCTTTTTTTGGTCTTTTTTTCAAAATGTATAAGTTTTCTTCTGAAAATTTTAACTTTGCATTAAAAAAGTTGAGGTTTTTTTTAAACATGATTTTCCAGGTTTGTTTTTTTCAAGAAATAATGTGAACATTTAATTTTTTTGTTCTGTTGAGTCTGAAATTTTTCATGGGGAAAATGGTTTTACTCCCCTGTAGTATATTCTTACACCAACAGAAGTTCAGGTTTTGTTTAAGGCCGGATTTATCAGACTAAACAGGAGCTGTCACCATCGACCGGGTTATTCATTTAGCGAGGTTACTCTGGATTCGTTCTCACATATAAAAACAAAATCTAGTGCTCCAGTGATAAATCTGCTGCCTTTCTATTTGAGGCCTAATTCCAACCAATTCCGGCACGGCGGTGCCCTGAGGGGGAGACCAGAGAAGCTGCAGCAGCAGCTTTGACCACGGCTGCCTGGGGCAACAAACCAGAAGCACAAACTCTCTCCTCCCTTACCACGTCCTGAGCCAGTCAGTGGTTCTCTTGTGGTGCTTTCACGTCCATCCATCTTTACAATTTTTGAAGACAACATTGAATAATATTCAAAATCTCTTCATTTCCTCTAGATTTTTTTTTTTTTTTTTTCCAGAAAAAATAGCATTTCCTGTTATTTCTGCACTAGGTCATATACTTCATGTGTTTCAGCCCCAGCACACAGGAGACACTTGTAAGGAACAGAGAGCGTACAGAGAATAGGCACAGAAATCAGAAGTTGCCCCAGGGCGCTGTACGCAGATCTGTAACTCAGAGACCTAATCTTTGCTCGCACGCATGCACGCACACGCGCACACACAGGGTTTCTGGTTAGCACTGCTTCTCCTGATAGTTATCTCTCTGGGATTATAAAAAGATCTCAGGGTAAGGGAAAATCTCACATTTAGTTTTGTTGGCTCCATTGGCTCGATGAAGGTAGTTTGTGATGCTTTTTATGTTTGAAATTCCTCGTCACAATTCAATTAAAAACTCCTTCACGAATCTGCTTTACGTTTGTCTGTATTGTATTTGTTTATCTGTATCTGTTATGACCTTTCCGTTACACATTTCAATGCGTTATCACATGGCAAATGTGGACATTTTACTTCTGAATTACTTTGCAGGGAGTGGCAGGGGTCAGATGAGGATACTCAAAGCCGGGACACTGACGACTGCACTGGGAAATTTTGTGACGTTTGCCATATCGTCCCTTTATGTTCCAATACACCAAACCTGGGGGGAGGGCCAGAGGTCAGGGTCTGAGCGGCCACACTCAGGACAAGACTCGGGAGGTTTCTCCGAGAGATCAGGTCGGGAGCCCTGGGCATGTACGTCCTGAGTCCACAGCCCGGAGACAAGGATTGCATTCCCAGTTTTGCTTCTGTTTCGTTCCCTACCGAGGTTTGGTCATCTAGAAAATAACATAAATAGCAGCCACTTGTTTTTCTGGCTATACAGTCAACAGACTCTACTACGAGTGGTTTGTAAATTATTTTGAGATTCTGTGATGAAAGTTGCTCTACCAAATAGTTCATTTTAACCTGATTTGTGCATATGCTAATGTAGTCATGCTCACGTACATATAGGTTCCCAGGATCAGAGTTGCTTCTCTTAAGCTACAAATACTTGACAGGAAAATGCCATAAAATCAGGAAACTGGATATTCTAGAGTTAGAATTTGAGCCACCAGTCGTAGTAAGTATATAATAGACCTATAGAAATATGCATTGACACTAAATGCAATCAAACGAATATGAACAACATACTCCCAAATAGTATATTAACACCTGCATTTGCATAAACCATTTGTGTGAAATAGATTCTACTGGCATGTCTAGATTTAGTTTCCATATTATATGTCATATTTGATCATTAGGTAACACTGGACAACATTATTATCGAAGAGAGTAAATACTGTCCAGGATAAATGACAAGAATAATGTGCTCTGTCACTTCTGGTTTTATTCGCAGCAGCGAAACTGCATCATCATTGCAACAGACACATCCCATTTTGTTACGGAATCCAGTACGTCTGTAACAGAGAGCAATACAAATGAATTAAAATATATTGATTATATAGAAAATTAAGTGCAAACTATTTAAAATATCTTAAGTGATTAGATGTAATAACGTTTCACAGATACAATTGCACAGCTGGCAAACCAAAGCCAGAAGAAAACAATCACCCTCCTCTAGCTGTACAGGGAGCTTGGCTCCTAACCTTGGCTTTTAAACTTGGAGCTCGACAAACAATATCTCTGCTGCGATGGGGACAGGTGGCAGCCCCATCAGAGAGCGCTCGCCAGCATTACCACTCTCCCCATTTAGACTTTACATCAAGTCTGGGTGAGCTCTGGCTTGAAATCAGATTCCTTATGTCTATAAGCAAAGACAAAGGCTAACGCTTATTTATTAACACTCGTTCTAAAGAAGCAAAGGTATTACATATATGTGTTCAGATGACACAATAACTGTAAGGCACATGTGATATCGGAGGACTATTTACATGTCCATTTAAAAGTAACTGTTGATTACCTAAAATAATTCTTATCCTAAACACATCGACACTGCGAAGGAGATACAGGAAAACAATTCTACAATAGCGTAAAATAAAACTGTCTCGTTTGTGGGTACACAAAAGGATTAAAGAGTATAATTTTACTCTCTTAGACCAAATGAAGTCCTAAATTGGAAAAGCAGCTCCATCCAAGGTCGCCTCTGTTGTTTCCAAAAATATCTTGAAACAAACGCAAGAGGGGCACTTTGTTGGGTGTTATCTAGACATATATAGTTTCAATCAAATTCTTCAAGAAGTGTCAGAATAAAAGTTGACCATTTGTTTGACACTGCCAAGTCACTAGCAAGTGAATCCCTTCAAAGGTTGAAAATAACTTTGATAACAGAATTAAGAATTATGGGATGTTTTCTTTACACTTAAAAAAAAAAGCCGCATTAATTTGGGATGGAATTGTAAACACTTTCTAGATGTTTCATAAAAGGATTGTATAATTCTTTCCGCTACACGGAGTGAAGTGTTACAAGGTTGTGTTAATGATCCCAGGAAAATATTTATAGTGCTTTTTCCAGTATATGAGTTCTCTCTTTCCCTCTCGGTGTATTTTACGATCAACCTTGACTTCATTCAATTAAATCAACAAGCAGAAAAGAACCTTCAGCGTATATAGATTGTCAAGCGATGCATTTCACATAAAAATGGTTGAAGTACTGTGTAGTAAATAAAAAATACAAAAGGAATAGGAAGCACAAGAGTAAAACCCCACTCTGAAGTATGCCACGCTCCACCTCTTTGTTAGAAGAATTCAGATTGCTTTCTAGTTATTAGCCGTGGGAGATATTTTCCTAAGGAGACTTGATTTCGAGATGATGTTGTCATTGCCCGTGAAATAATAAATGCCCAATTTTCGTGACTGTTCTGTGAACGTTAAGCAGGTCTCTCACTGTTTCCTGGCTCGCTCATGCAGATACCTGAGCAGCCTGAGCAGCCTACGTAAAATGAAAATGAAGTAGAGAAATCCTTTTGGACAAAAGATGCGACATGAATGTAAAGTATTAGTGGAACAGGTTGCCTGTGGGTGACTTTCAGCGTCCTGATACAGTTCTGTTTTCTTTTTAATATGCTATAAAAGCATGGCAAGCTTTAAAGCACAGAATAAGGGAGATGGGTACAATGGTTTAGAAATACTTTAAAAAACTCCAAGGTTTTGAATTCTGCCGTCCACAGCATGCTGTTTTACAGCCCTGCATCATTTAAATAGCAGTTGATCAGCAAAATGCATAGATGTTCATGCGATTTTTAATTTTTAAATCTTTGATTTTTAGAATCTCAAATTAATCAGCCCTTTTTGGTTTTGGTAATTCTTCACTAATGGCTCTGAGATTTTTGTGACAACTGCAAAGAAATGCCTAAACACTAGTTCACTCGCCACAAAATGCTGCAATAGTGTAAACCAAGGAAACTGCTGAATTATTCATATTTTATAACCTTAGGGTTTCAACTGCTATTTAAAAAAACAGTAATCCAGTAAAAAAAAAACATTAAAACCCCACAAATTTTAATTGCCAAAAATCTTAAGATTTTTCCGTATGAACCATTTGTAAAATTTAGAAAGAAATTGTGAGATTAATTCCTTCATTATTCCCCTTACACGGTTATTATTTGTACGTGATGTGTGCCTTTATGGGTTTGTTGCTGTTGCTCCCTAAGTGCCAGGCACATTTTCTGTTCCATTCCAGGAAAAAGAAGTAGGGAGAGAGAAAGGAATTCATCTTTGAAAATTGGTAAGATCCCATTTTCCGTACTCCTATCAACTGCATTTTTTCCGGTATTAGCAAAATGTGCAGGATTTGGCTTTATCCTATTTAAAGGGTAGAGCTAATGAAGTGCTTATTGTATAAATGAGTGGTTTTAAAACTTGAGCGCTCGCAATAAAATTTAGAAGCTAAAAAATGACATGTTATTCTGTAATGACAGTCTGACCTGAGACAGTGATAGGGATTGGCTTGTGTGGATCCCTTTGCAGGAAAAGAATTCTCGTTCTTGGCATTCAGCAAAAGCTGGTCGTGCGTCTCCTAATTTGCAAAAATATAATTTTTTTTTCAAAACTATGAAGAATGGAAATGCAAAAAAGGTAGAAATGTACTTTTAAAAATAATAAATATAAATAATGCCTTTAAACACAAGGTAATGCATGAAGTTGTATGTTAAGGATAAACACTATAAATAGCCCAGCGGTACATTTGAGCAAGGCAGCCTCTCCTAGATGGCTAATAAAAATCAAACCACATTGCTAAGGACTTGTGTATTGTGATTGTTTGCCCTGAGAAAAACTTCCACAAACATTAATTTCTATTATAAATTAGAACGTGTCCAAAGGAACATTGATTTGTGTTGGATGGAAGTCGTTATTTTAGATAATTACGGTTCTTTTTTATTCTCCCGTGTCTTACAAATCTGATGCCGGCCCTTTAATTCCCGCCCGTTCCGTCAGGAGGAAGAATACAGAGCTAAATCCAGCAGACCTTATTTTGGCAAAACTCCCACTGAAGTCAGGGAGGGTTTTGTGAAAGTAAGGGCTGCATGATTTGTCTCACAGTTCCTGCTCATTATTTGCAATATATTTGCTGCCCCCCCCCCTCAACCAGCAAAGCTCCTCACCGGGTTTGACCTCACCACGGCACGGTGGTTTCCAGAAGGGTTTGGGGTTTTTTTTTTGTACGTAAACTAGAATCATGCAAATCAGGGGAATGCAATTGTGAAAAATACCCTTTTCACCCAATGACCTTGGAATAAAATGGATCGCCTTGAGAATTCGGGGACTGCTACTGTGGGACTAACGCTCCAGGAACTGAGACACCCAGATTTTGGAGAACTCGCTTTAAATTCATGCCGAGAATTTAAAAACTCTTTAAACAAGTTGGAAATAGGACAGATTCTGATTGTTAAAAAACAGCTACCCGACTGGGTGTTGCCCAGACAGGTGGTACCTTGTGATAAAATTGTTGCTTGGTGTAATACTTCCTCGCTGGAACGCTGGCGTGGCCATGAAAACTTCAGTTCTGTTTCTATTACAGGCTGCGGTAGAGAAAGGCAGCCGAAGAGTTAAGTGTTCCTTCAGCCGGAAACCTACTGCTACAAACGATAACACGGGGCACACCTTCACACCCAGTTCTTTAATTTTTGCACTTAAGCCTGAGCAAATACAGGGCCAAAGAGAGAAACCAGATCTGCGGGCACCAGCGCTCTCCTCACCCACAGACGAGAGGACGGAGTAACAGCTTCCCACACCCCACTGTGTCAATGTGTCACGACCTTTCTCCCAAGGGGACACCTTTCGGGTGACAGCACTTCAGTCTCTGTGGTCTTTCAGTCATACGTCTGTCTGCCTTCGTGTGGAAGCTGGCTCCAGGCTCGCCAAACGCTGCCAGAGCGGTGATTTAGGAATGGGACTGAGACTGCCAAATGGCTCTGCACAGAGGACGCGCTGAGGGCAGCCACCAGGTAGTCAGCGGGGAGCTCTGTCCCTGCTCAGCTGGGCCAGACGTCAAACAGCGATCGAAGGAGAAGCAGCTCCGTGCTTCGGTTCCAGCTCCCGAACCAGCAAGTCACTGGGAGAACAGATTTTTATATTGCTTATTGCAGACTATAATATCCATGCTTATTAATCAGAACATCCCCATCGTGAGGACATTTTCTAGGCACTGAACTGTTGCTAAATACTTCTGCTGTATTGTGTTTTACAACAGCGAGCAGCTTCACGCTGTAGGAAAGTCTTATCAAGAAAGCTCTGCAAATCGGCATTTTTAAACATCATAAAGACAATGGCAGGGCCTAACTTTTATGATTCTGGGCAACTATATGCATATGACCTCATTAGGACTAATACCCTTGTGAGTAAAGATATACAAATAGGTTACTTAAGGAAGTCTAAGAACATTTCTTTTATTTAGTCCAGTTCAAATGGAAGTAAAATGGTACCACTAATATAAACAAAACAATCTGATGTCCAGATGGTAGAATGGCTGGTCGCAGAACTCGGTAGATGTACTGTTTTCTCATGTAATTATGTCATCTCTTAGGTCCATGTGGAACTTGCCTGTAGCTCTAAGGACAGCTGAAGTCAACGTGACTAAATACCGCAAAACTGCAGAATTCTATAGTAGCTTTAGAGCTGGAACGTTTCCTCATCCAGTTCTGGGTAAAGATAAGGAGAAGCCTTTTGAACCAAAGTAAGGTGCTGCTCACGAGTGACTGCTCCATCAGCGTCCCAACTGCACGAAATCTGGTAAGTGCTGAGGCCCCAAATTTAACTACGCACATTTTTAAGTTATTTGGACCTTCACAAAAAAAAAGGCAGGAATTTTTCCATATGGCAAGTTTAATCTTATTAGTTAACCAGCCAGGCTATTAATAATAACAAAATAAAAAAAAAATTAGAAGTAAGCTTTCTGTTGCAAGTTAGATATAACTGTGAAGTTCAGTCAAAGATTTTTGAGTGCTCCCATCGAATCATGAATCATAGAATCATAGAATCATCCAGGTTGGAAGAGACCCTTGGGATCATGGAGTCCAACCATCTACCCTACACTACAAAGTTCTCCCCTATATCATATCCCCCAACACCACGTCTAAACGGCTCTTAAACACATCCAGGGATGGTGACTCAACCCCCTCCCTGGGCAGCCTATTCCAATGCCCGACCACTCTTTCTGTGAAAAATTCGTTCCTAATGTTCAGTCTAAACCTACCCTGTTGGAGCTTGAAGCCATTCCCTCTCGTTCTGTCATTAATTACCTGTGCGAAGAGACCAGCACCAACCTCTCTACAGTGTCCTTTCAAGTAGTTGTAGAGAGTGATGTAAAAATGAACTAGGTGGAAAAGCCAGTGAACAGAATCCATTAAAGCTGCATTTATTAAATGTCCACTTACATAAAAAGCTAAAAATAGCGTTTGAGTTTTTCCAATTTTCTTTTCATAACAGTTATTATGATTTTCTGCTTCGTCTCAGAAAGTCATTTTGCTGCCGCTGTGGTGTATAATCTGCGTGCCCTTTCTTGGCGCAGTCCAAATGACAGAACACTAATCAGATCGGAACAACAATCACGTCATCTTTGAGTGCCTACCAGTAAACTGTTTTTACAAGGAAGAAAGATGAACTATTTTTAGGGTAACTCTGAACAGAAAACCAGAAAATGATTATACTCAATCTTACTCGACATCATTGCTATGGATTTCAAAAGCATTGCTTTTTCCTGGGCAGGAGGCTAACCCGTGTGCTACAGCTTCGCATTAACGGTCTAGTCAAATACGGGCTTTAGGGTTTTCATAAAGATTTTGACTTGAAGTACATAAAATCCCCTTTCTCCCTGCCCCGTCTGGTGACTCTGAACTATAGGCTGAATCCTAAGGAACCTAAATGCCCATTTTTGGTGATTATCCCATGTTTTCAGGATGTCTCATGTCTAGTTGTCTGTGTTATTTTGCTATTGCTGGCAAGTATTCAGCAAAACCCTCTCCCTTAGGAGTCCAAGTAACCAACTACCAGAACTTCCTTCAGCCCAACAGGCCCTGCAGCGCAGCGCAGGTGAGGTACGGTGTGGGAGAAAACGTGCAGGTGTCTCTGGAGATGGCTGTGCCCACACTATAGAGTCTCCACATGTCCTTTTCTTGAGCTTCTCCCTTCCCCATTAATATGGTCTCCCTTCCGTCCCTTAGTAAAGCCCATTCTCCTGCTGTGTGATCAACTCCCGGAAGCAGCGGGTGGTGGCAAGGCTGCACCGTCTCCCCACCCCAAGGAGATCTACCTGCGCCCGTGTCCTGCACAACAGCCTGCCTTCCACGCTCCCTGAAAATGTGCGTGGGGAAAACAAGCTGCTTCTCCTCGTCCTGGGAAAGATCAGCGTGCAGCTGTTGAGAAAGACTATCCTCAGCTATTCAGCAGTGTGGGAGGGCTTACATGAGGATGTCCTGGGAATCCACGGATCTGAGGCCCACTCCTTACACACACGCTGCAGTTTTGAACACTTTGGGGGCATCTGAAATAAATGTCATTAAATGATCCATTCAAACCTCTTTTGCCCGGGGCCCAGCAAGCTGCTTGTCACTAATAATTTACCTTCTTTCACCTAAGAAATGTAAAAAAAAAGAATACCATACAGTCAAAATGTAGAAGTCAGATTTTATTTTAGTTCTGTTAACAAATATATTTAATGCGAAGGCAAACTAGGAACTATATAATTATCACTCTCTCTCCTGATATAGAAAACGGCAGAAGATCTCATAGTTAGGTACCAGAGAAAGCGAAATTATTTTTTATGTCCTGAAAAGACATTTTACTTCAGGCAAGAAAAGCTAAAAAAAAATCCCACCCCTATCTAGAAATTCAATAAGCCCAGAGACTAAAGAAGAATAGCAGGAGTTCTGGTCCCGCAGACTTATCTCTCTGCTTCTGGTCTTTGATTGTGGCTAAAAGGCGCTCATCCGAAATGATGAAGCGTGAGGGACGGTTTCAAGCCTCACCTACATTCCTCTTCCCCTGGGTCAGCTCTGGGTCTCGTGACGCAATTTTAAGAGCAGTGACAGTTGCCTGTAGCTCCCGGGTCAAAGCCAGAGACAGTCTATCAACCTGTTTTACATACCCTAACATGTGCAACAGCCACTGTGCCACATTGACACCCATCAATAACCCTCCATCCCTGGGATGACCCTCTTTGGGTAGCGTAACCGCTGCGGAACCACCCTGCACAGACAAAGCAGCACAAAATGTCCTCCAAAAGCCTTTAGTCAACCACTATTTACACTTTCTCATGGGCAACTCAGAAAAACCAGAAGTTGTATTCAAGAAGAATATGTGCAAGGAAAATACATCTGTTAAAAACAACAACAAAAGATAATGGAAAAATCTCAGAGTCCAAGTAATTGTTCTCAGAACCTACTCCTGACGCTGTAGCAATGAACTGTCTCCTGGAAGCACAATCAGTTTAATTCAAGCGTGCAAGGAAAGTATGAGCAGGAGTGTGCAGGCGAGGTCTGTGCAGCTCAGAGCGAAAATGGCTCCATTCTTGTCAGTCACACTCGATGAATAAAGACAATAGGGAAGGAGAGGGCCGAGCCAGGAGGGCCACAATTACACAGCATCGAGTCCCAGGTCTTGCAAAAATGTAACCTTAGTGATAGAGAATAAGGAACAGAGCAATTACCTAAGTTTTCTGTGACCCTGGAGAAGGATTTCTTTTCCTTTGATCTCTCTGCAGATGCATGCCATTCCCAGCCTCATAAACCAAAGATTTACGATGAGGTTCACCCTGGTGCAGCTCTCGTAACAGATCTTCCTAACTACAGTACGTTGTCACTTCAACGATGGAGGAAAACCTTCATAGAGTGGTTAATTCTCTTTGTTTATCCACCAAAACCAAATTACGTACAACAAGTTTACACAAGAATAATGAAAGCAACAATATTTAGTAAGGGGTTACCTTTAGGAAGGAACACACCGTCCTCCTATGTTATGTTGGTAGAAGGAAGAATTCATAATACCAGTCTGTCTTTCCCTCCTTCCTGAATGACTTGACCAATGGCCGTTTGATTTTGTTGTTTCAGAAAACATTCTCTCTTACATTCCATTAACTGCTCAAAATCCTGCCACATTTTGATTTGCTTCATATTTGGCCCGTGACTTTCCCGTACAACTTTCTGCTTCTCTCGTAATTTCTGTTAAAAATACAAAAATAGTACATTTTCGGAACAGTTGTCCACCACAAAAAGTGCTTACGGAGGCAGCTTGGAATAACAAAGACTTTTATATGCCGAAGTATTATTTTGTTCAAGATGATAACACTCCTTTCAAGTGATAAATGCATTAACACCTGGGACTCAGATTTCTGCTTTGTAGGATTGACAATTATTTCAATGTTTTAAAACTGTCTAAATAATCGTCTGATCTATTTGAGAAGTTACGCTAAAATTCCGAGTTCATTTCCATACACAGAGCTCTCGCAGTAGCACTTTGCACAATCCAAGCTGCAATTCACATCATATCATAAATATGAAATCAATGTTTTACAATGAAACCCGCTACTGATTATTAATAGTGGCAGCCCAAACCGGTAGAAGTCGCTCGTAGACTCCCGCATAAAAAAGAAATTAATAAAAGAGAGATGTTTAGCGTGAATTGGTAAAGCCCAACCTCCTCCGTGCTGATCTGAGCTTCATACAAGATTTAAAATGGACAACTGCTTTTGTTTAACACCGCTGCGCCGATGATCCCTTGGCCTTTAATAACAGTGATAAGACTGACAGGCTCAAAATTTATTGTCTTCAACAGGTTGCTTTATATACAACAGAAAATTTGAGCTGGCACTGTTTGTTATGCCCATGCTTCAGTTTCTCGTCCAAATGGTTTTCGGGGAATGTGCTGTCACGTTAAGCTGTTTGACGATCTTTTACAAGCGGCTCATGCTCTACTCTGCAGGAAATCAAGCCCTGGAGAGCGAGCGGGATCTCTTTTCAGGGTATTAGTTACCAATGCCAGCAGTAATGGAATTTTCTCTGTAGGCTGCAATATGCTTTTTATAAAAGACTGACCACAGCCTTTGGTAATAAGTCCCACAAAAATATGAACCGTACAACGTTTTTGCAAGGTAAAAACCTCATTCTTACCTTCCCAAGGTTTTCTTGCTCAAGGATCATTCGTGTATACTGCTCTCTAAAGGAAATATTAAATAATTTTATTATGATTTTATTTGGTTCTATGTAATAGAACAGAATAATGATGCAAATATGGAAAATTATGGAAGTACTGGGAGGTTCGTAAATGAGATAGAAGAGGAAGCATGAAGAAACCTTGGACAACACATCCCTTGATATCAAGGACCAGACCTCCCTGATTCTCTCAGTTGAACAGTTGGGAAAAGTGATATCGGATCAGTTCGCTTGCATTTTTGAAGCAGGCACGATTACTGCTCCTGCCAGCTTGTGGACAACAGCAAGATCGTTTAAGATAAGACATACTTGATCCCTTTTTAATAATGCATTTATGCTGGTGGTATCTGAGGTCAGCCAGTGGCCTCATTGTACAAGCATCAGAGTTTACAAATCCACAGCCCTTAATTGCTGTGGATGTAGCGTTAGAATGAGTGGGAAAATACAGGAACGAAGGGGAATAGTATTTCAGGTTTAACAAATCCGATGACTGCAATGGAACCGCTGCGCGTTCCTCACTTTCAGAAAACAGCCGTCACATTTAGGTGCCTAAATATAGGCTTAGGAGCATAACTGTTGACATTCATTATTAAAAATCTTGGCTGTGCACCTTTGTCTGTAACAAGTGGCTGGATCACTTTCTGACATATGCAAACTTGATACATGAAACCTGACAATATAATATGCAAAGCATAACAGCAGCATTCAGATAATTGTGTACTTAATATTTTTTTAATATGTGACAATAAAACCCCCGAATATTTTCACTGATTCACATGGGAAAAAAAAATCAATTATTGTATTTCATGTGCAACAGGCACACTTAGAGGCTGAGAGTTTGCTAGCGGACCACAAAATAACGCGGCTCATCTAAAGAACTTTCCACGTTGCTCAGGGTAGAACATTGCATAAAGAAATCCTAATTTCCAGAAAGAAATACCAGCCTTCTTGATACCAGAGCGGGAAGGTTTGCTAGAGCACGGCGAGCGGCCGTGTAGAAGCAAGGCATTGCTTTCTTATATTCCTTCCATTTCTGCTAAGTACTCCCGGCTTGCGACCGGAGCACTTGGGCCCCTGGCACCTGGTGCTGCCGGCCACACTCCCTGCAGAATGGACGCGCGAGGAATGAAGCTGGATCATTTTAGGATCTCTCACTCTTGGACAATTCTTGCCAGAACAAATCAGAGCCGTCTTGAGGCTGCCGCAAGCGCTGTGCTGCACAGCTGATCCCCAGCCATCCTCACCAAGCCAAGGAGACGGAAAGCCAGAGTCAATCTTGTTTCCACTGGCACACAGCGTATGTTCACACACATCTGACCTTAAGAACATACTTTTTTCTTTTTTATTAAAGTAGAGTTTTCAAAGTAATCATCAGAAGATTAGATGTCTTTCCTAGTCAGTTTTTCTTTACTATTTATAATGATGACTGGAAAGAATGCAACTTAATAACTTCATTAAAAAACCCACAACTTTCTATTTTTAGAGAAGAAAATTAACTTTTCACATTCCTAAGAAGTGACTCCACGGAACAGAGAGTTTATATTCAATAAAGAGGGTCTGAATTAAGACATTTTTTGTTCAATACGTTGTTAGGAAAGTGCAGTTCTATTTATGGTTCATTTTTACTCCGTTTACATTCCAGTGACTGCTGAAAAATACATTCACGTTCTAAAAGGACATCTAGAAAAAAACTTTTATCTTCTCATTTTATATTTTGCAACGATCTCCGCATTGTGCTTTGTTGTAGTTCATTTAAATGTGACGGGTCTGTGACCTCTCACAGAAGGTCAAAAATGTGTATAGTCACTGTGAGAGGGATAATTTCCCCAGGTTCTGTGCCCGCAGTCAGCGAGTGAAGCAGGGACAGGGGAGAGCCTGGTAATGCTCCCTCCACATTCTCCTCGCCATACCTGGAATGACATAGCTGGACTCGCGCTTAATTCCAGCATTTGGCTTTGATGGCTCGTCTGTGTGAATACTCACATTGTGGATGCTCATTTCACAACTATTTGAGTCGGAGCATTTTTTGCTCAGCATCTGTGTATAAACTCAGACCCTGCCCTTCCCTGCCAGGCCATAAAAGGGCAGCGCCTGCTGCCTGACCCTCGCTTCCTCAGCTGCTTGCCTGAGCTGTCTTGTCTTTCATACTAATGAATATTCACATCATCACCAAGACTTTTTCTCACAGCCACTTCTCTTTTCATCCTTCTGCTTCATTTTGCTGTTTCATCGTCTTTCATGAGACAAATTTTCTATTTTCTACAGCCTTCCGTTATTTTGGGAGATGGAATAAGCGGCTTCTTAGCCTCCACTCACATTCTATCTCCTCGTCCTTTTCTTCTCCCACCCTAACATTAGTAGTTTTGATTCTTTTCTTACTCTTATTTTTCCTACATTGTTTGCTACACAGTGTTTAAATATTTTCATGCCTTAGATCCTTGCAGAAGGTTTCTGTGATGGATATTAATCTAACCCTTCATTTCCTAGTGACCTCTGCCTCGTGTTCTAGAAAAGCAGGAGATGCTACTCCACTGATACCAGCACAACGTGCATCGGGACAACTTCCACTTCACAAAGGATCTGATGGAGGAAGACGACCTCATCTCTCTGTGTCTCCTGAGGGAATCCCTGGAGTTTTCTCACTTGCTTTGACATGTCGCTATCCATGTCAATGGCCCCATTCCAGAGCCCATAAAATCATAATGGTCAGCTACTGCTTTTTTTTTAACTCCACTTCACAATGAGGGAAGAAATTGCCTCTTGTGAATCTGAATGACATATACTACCAAGTGACGGTACTTCCCTTGTTGCCACCACTGCAACAGAAAGGTCCAGAAACTATTCTGAAAGGTAGAAAGTCCTAAGTGGACAGACAACTTGGGAAATTCCATCCCCTTTGAGAAGTGACAGGCAACTACAGTTTCTCTTTTCCCATTGTGATGTCAGCATGTTGGATTTGAAGCTTTCAAATGGAATGTAGAATTACTATTAATTAGATAATTAAGCAGTTCTATCTTTGCTTTGCCGCTCAGTCATATTTTTAAATTGTTTTGTGAACGGGACGATTCTGTGAAGCATTTTGGCACGTTGTACAGAAGACGGTACATGAACCAGAGCTCTGACACAACAGATTACACAGATCTCAAGCAACAATCTGTCCCGTCTCTGAAACACAAATGCAGAAATCTAAGAAAAGGCCTCACATCAAGGAACAATATTGCTGTGGCTTTTTAAAGTCCAGGAAATAAAGCAAACTGTGGGAATGCTGATTGATGCAGACTGGGAGATGGAGAGGTACAAGGCAGAGCTGATGCTCCTTCTGCTCTGAAGTAATAATTATATACTCTTTGGAGGTCGCTTGGTACAGCAATGACTACACCTTTAAGGAGACCCAATCCTGATTTCAACACATCAGAGTGTTTTCCACTCATTCCATTCATTAAAAAAATTAAAAAGACACTTGATCAAACCCAGCAACCATGAATTTTAGAACTGTTTTGATAAGTATTTTCATGACTGAGAAATACTGCGGTGTGAAAGCCAAAGACCACTCTGTAAAATCAGTGACAACAACTTAAGTTTGTTTATTTTGCTGACAGCTGGGACCTAAGACATTTTTTGGGGTCAAAGATAAAACTAGCTGCAAAACAGAATTTCTATTTTCTGCAAAATTCTGGAATTTTGAAAAAGTAATTATGAAGAGTAAAAAACAGAATAAGGTTTTGACACATTTACCAAATTAAAGTTATAAATGTTTTGTTTTGGATTTTCCTGACATTTAATTCTGATGGGGTGAACCAGCTTGTTGACTTTATTGCCTGGATTGTGTTTCACTTTAATATTGCATTAAAAGATTAAACATATACAAAATTTTAAACTGGATACTTTTACAAAAATATTTAGTATGCAGTAAAGTGCAAAAATACCTGTATGACGTGGTAATGTTTAGACTTCTTAGCACAGATAATTAATTCAAAATATCTCATTCTCAGAGAACATTTCAATCTTTGGCAGGACTGCATCATTTAAAATGGAAAACTGCACAAAAAAAAAATCATCAGCTCAATTCATAACCTTTTCTGCTTCTCTCCATACCAGGTAAAGGCAAGGCATCCTGAAAAAACTCACAGGATGATGCAACTGTCTTTATATTTGAGTAAATTAAATTGAGTGTAAAGATGGAGGTTAGTGTGATGGTGCGGAACAGTATTTATTCTACCTCCAGTAAGAACTGCAAATAGGAGCAAACGAAAACCCGTTTAGGATGAGGATATGCGCTCCTCCATTCCTGTACCAGTGATGGTGACAGATATTATACCTGAAAGAAGATTTCCAAGAAATGGCCAGAACCTGAGGGCAGCATACGGTTGCTCTCTGAGAGGTGGTAGACCTTCTCTTGGCAGAGACCTTACGTCTGGTAGAGCCACACTTCCTGCGGGAGCTAGCTGAGGCACAGCTTCTCTGAGCTCGTGCCAGCAGGGGCTGCAAGTTAAAACCGCTATCTGGGGCCTATAATCTCCAGCAGGAAGGGAAAATCTCTTGGTATGTCTGAGAGAACTCATAGGTTTACAGCAGTATATACTGGAATTCGAGATGCTTATTTTTAGATTATTATAGTGTTTCTAAATTTATCAGGTGAACTCCTCCGGTTCAAATGCCAGTGAGAAAATTCCTAACTTGAACCTCGGTTTATGAATATCCTCAAGTTAACACAAAGGAAACACGTTACTATACTTACCGAATTGCCTTTCGTCTCTCCTGGGGGTCTGGGGAGACATATGCCTTCATTTCTTCTTTAGCACGCTGCAGCTGTATTTCTAGATTCTATAAAGAAATACATAGTTTAAAAAATTAAATTACCATTCCTATTTCATTTCGCAATGAACAACTTGGTCCTTCTTGCGATCTTACCCTTTTCACGCAGTTAATATAACGGTAGTTGCTTTCTTCCTGAGCACACTCCTCAAGAAGCCCTTTCACTTCCTGCAGAACAAGAATAAAATTTCAAAGGACATCGTAAGTGAAAGTGCCCAGGAGATGCCCTGTGTTTCTACACAAACCATGACAGTCCGTAACAGAAACAGGCAAAATACAGAATTGATAACTTCTTAAACGTTCCTAAAAAAGATTTCCGTAAAGCACAAATTATAAAGTGAAAGACAATTGATGTTTTTAGATTTGCAGTTTCAGCCACAGAGATGCTAAATGACTGTTAATAGGTGTTTATTAATATGATTGACTTCTAACAGACACTTCACAAGCGCTGCCAAGACTCTTGTTCCTAAGCACATCTTAAGTGCTAAATACAGTTGTGAATAAGCATTTCCTGGAACGCAGCTGCAAAATGTATGTTAGAAGCTACAGACATATTAATAAGTATGTTAATTAGCAATCAATAATTATGTTGAGGAGTATGGAAATAGTGGGTTACTCCCATCTCTAAATGTTCCATACCATAAAGCCCTAATAATCCAAACGGATTCTTGTACTCTGGGTCACACAGCAGTTGTCAGCTCCAAAGCTCTGTCACCATGTGATTTTCAGACCATCAGCTGGAAAATGGAATTCTGCTGTTCAGCTGCAAAAGTTTGCTGACAGTCGTGTCCAGCTCAATCACTGGATGCGATTGTCATCATATGTTAGAAAATGACTAAGATTTGTCTGCCAAGAAAAAAACCTTGATTGCCATTGTAAAATAGTTCTTATGGAAGGTCTACTCCATCGTAGGTTCATCTGTGGATTCTTTTATTTCTCTTGGATTAAGCCATACAAAGGTACTTTTAGTGCAGGAAAAGAATTATCTATATATCCACCCACACTTCAAATGTATGCCTTTTTTTATTTTGAAATATATTCCTTACACAGGCAATGCCTTGAAAAATCAAGTCCAGACAAAATTCACAGAAGATGATCGAGTGAGATAAAGCAGATTCATATAAACATAGGAATACTGTCCACACCTTAAAGGATTGCACTGGTTTAAGTACCTCCCCTCCTAAAAGTGCTATAATTCAAGTAATGCATAAAATATATACATACAAGCTCTTAACTTTACCTATATGGTTGTATTTTAAAAAGCCTGTCGTATGCAAGAATACAAGACAGTCACATTTAATGAAGTATCCTTGCCATCAATTTCATGTATTAATTATCCACTGGGTTGGTTGCTTATTTAATGAATCTGCTAAACGCATCCAAAGATTTGTCTTGATACATTAATCCTTATTTTACGGTCAAATTCTTTCCTGACCTAATATCTAGGTCAGCAGGATTTCTGGCAGATGCACCTTCTTTTACAACACCCTTGCTAAAGGAAGCTGGCCGTGGGTGGACAGACCAATGTACCAGCGAGTTCATGTGCTGCTATTCAGAGCAGGAGATGTGTAAGCGTAGCTGGTCCACAGCAGCTACGCTTTGGGCGTGATTTTCAAGAGTTGTTGGTCACCACTGACTCATCTCCACCTGAAGTGGACTTGTACTTTCCATATCCAGAGGGAAGGCAGGGAAAACATTGTACCAAGCCACCATCTTACCTGTTCCAGCGTAGAGCGATTGCTCTCTAACCCCGCCGCACAACTGTCGTATTGGATTTTTTTTTCATCACATTCTTGAGTTAATTCCTTATGTGGAAAGGGCAAAAGTGTACATAAATGAAATCTTCAATTAACTGACATGTGACATTCAGGCAGAGGCTGTTCTTGTCGGTCTCACCCATCAGCCGCAGCTATTGGCACACTCGCAAGCGCTTACATAAACCCAGCAGGCACACGGGTATCATTACACACGGGGAAGCCACGAGCCTCCGTGGCAGAAGGGAGGATCAGCCGAATACACCACACCACAACACACAAATTTCCTCTTTACAGCCACATCCACAGCTTTAATGCGGTAGCTTAATAGGGCAGGGTTTGCCAGAAGGAAAAGCAATTATAAAAATACGGATGAAGAAAGGACTAATATACTTGCTACCTGTGAAAAGACAACTTTCTAGCTGTACACAACAAACACCGTTAGCTGGATTTCATCTCTGACACTTTTAATAGAACCACTAGAAGTAAATTCTCTGGAAATTTGGTTGATAGATAAATAGATGACTCTATTTACTTCCATGGTAATGAGCCAGCTTATAGCAGCTGTAGACATGAATGACTTGTTTTTTCAGCTCTCTATAAAATTCTGAAAACAAATGGATAAATCTGTCGTTCCTACAGACTAATATAGGACTTACATCAATGTATTCAACTATTTGGATGAGACATTACTTCAATCCATTGAAAAAGGAGAGTGTTAGTTGAGATCATCAGTGCCAAGATGCAGGAAAAGTTTTGAAACCAAATTGAAAAGTAACTTCCATATGGCTTTGAACCATGATTTTTAAAATTTTCCCCTGGTGTAGTAATTTTAAAAATTGCTATAAAGGACAAAATTTTCAGCCTGATTTTCTGCCTGCACCGTCAGCTTTTACGAATTCCAGTCTTTTACACGTTGCCTGGTGCAAATCACTATTGACCTATTCTGCTATTTCCAGTTTTCCTTAAGAGTTGGCTGTGTCCTTGTGCAGCGTTACAGAGAGCTGTAAACTAGACTTCTTTGTGATTCTGACTTTATTTACATAGAATGAGACAAGTGTTTCTACCAACCTGGCACTTCTGACGCAACTGTCTCAGTTCTTTGATAACAGGAGCTAGGCTTGCCTTCTTCTCGGCCACCGTAGTGTTCAGTTTTTTTACCTGATAGAGGGATAAAATACTATACATTAACATTATGATACTAATAGTACATTTATATAATTAGGAATGTGAAAAGAAAGAGAAGAAAACCAAAATATGGAGAGAACAAAATGTGCGACAAAGCCTGGACTACACATAATATAAGTTCAGGCCTAATTAACAAAGGGAAAGAGCCCATGCTGCAGTGGGGGCATTACCACAAATGAGATAAATTCTGCTCCCATTTTTTCAACTGAGAACATCATAGAAAATTCCAGAAGCCAGCCTGTGTGCCAGACACCTAAGGAGCTTAATGAGTAGGGGAAAATGAAGGAGTTGCAGAGGTGGACTGAGAGAAAGGGAGAAATCCTTAAGAAAACAAATAATAATAAAAAAACCCTGCATAGGGAAATTCAAATTCGATCCAGCTTTCTATTTGAGAGCCATTCTGTTTTAATTATTCCACTTTATTTAAGTGCCCTAATAATTTCCAAGAATGCTATTTTTCTTTTGCTCTTTTATAATATTTTCAAATTAGAAATTCAAGTTCCGTCTTGCTTCTATGGCTATGTGGAAAGTTAAATAAAAACATGACACATCTAAGGGCAACTAAAAATCAGGCAGAGAGAAAGACAAGATATTTAGCTCTGTAGGTATATTATGTATTTTTTTAACAAATGCTTAACTCCAGTGATTTACAAACACTTTAGAAAAAGATTCTGTTAAAGATTCAAACCATTCGTCTCTTTCAGATAATGTGCAAGAATAAGTATGAAACCACTTCTGAAATCACAAAAAAAGCAAAAAACCAAAGACAACAAGACTTGGTATCCCTAATGGTTCTGAAGGGGAAGAAAGTGTGATTTATTTGTAGGATTTATTTTTATAATTCTAAATTTCTTCTTTGTACATTAAAAGAAATGCACATTTTAGTAAACTCTTTCAAGATTACCTCTGCAAATGTATACTGTTTGAAATTTTTAATATATATATATAAATAGATTAAAAGAAAATTAAAAACCTCAAACAAAAATATTGAACTTGGTTTTATACACTGAGGAACCAGATATTCAAATTGAGGAAATGCAATAGCTTGAGACAAAAATCACCATTTCAGACATGTTATCTAGTGTTCGGCCTTTCATTTCATCCATTTCACTCTTTACTGCAGATACTCTCTCCAGCTCCTCCTGGGTGTAACTATATCCAGAAATACCTTTCTTGTCTTCAATAGATTGCTGCAGACACAACAAAATAAACGCCAAATGTGAGTCTGTTAATCAAGCAACATCGCAAATTCCTTCATTGAGCCAAAATATTGTGAGAAAGCAGGAAAGGTAAGGTCTCTAATCAATTTATTTTAAAAGTCATTGATAATCTAGCTGCCAGAACAACTAACCTTTTACGTAATGCCTGTACAGTAGGATAATAACAACTTTCTGTAAATACACTATTTGGTGATCCAGTGCCCAAGGAAATTAACAGAAAGTTTCCACACAGTAAAGTGGGCCCTAGGTCAGGCTCTGAAGAAGTTCAATATGTAAAATCCAGATGCTTTATCTGAAGATGTAGCTAATTATTTTTTAAACAACTGTCAAGGAAAACCAAATAAACATTGTATTTGTTATATTAATACTAATACCATCTTATCAAATTCTAGCATTACATTACATAACTTTACATTTAATTTTGTGTTGATGCAATGGTCTAGCAATGCTTCCTCATTAAGTACGTAAGACGGTATTTTCTGTAATCTGAAAACGAAATGTTGACTAAAGCATCCGCAATTTGCTAAAAAGCAAAACGTTCATTCTTAGAAGCGCCATATATCCATGAACTCCAAGTCCGTTATCCTCCAAAACCTTTTACAACCATATGTTTAAGAAAATATTTGTCTCTACTCACAGCAACTGCTACCACGATGGGAGCACTCTGTAGACTCTAACAGCAGTGTGTAGTTTGACAGGGGTTTATGCCCAGGGCTAGAAAAAGTATATTTGATTCTACGGTACGGGGAAAAAGCATGCGCTCGTCAACTGGTGGTAAGAACTTTACGAACTCAAAGCTCTGTAGTTTTACTACAAGGTAGTTTAGAAAAGATCAGACTTGAATGAGAATGTACCATTGACCGTGTGTGGACGTTTCACAGAAAACTTCGAGTACTTTGTCTCTGCTGTTTCCCTGTGAAATACGTAGCGTACGCGAGTTATCCTGCTGTGAGAAGTCACATCCACATGCCTGCCTTCTACCTGAGCAGTGATCGCGAGAAAAAGCTCCGATCCTACTGCTCAGGTGCTTCTTTCTACCCAGGTAGCAGTTCTGGTTTTATTTTTAATTAAACCACGAATATCCTCTTGAAACAGCATGGCATCATCCACTGCATCTATGTGAGTGTCTTTCCAAAGTCTATCCCATGTATTTTCACACTTTCAATTTTATTTTAACAAGGCAAATACTTTCATGTTTAAAAATGCAAAATATGTACATACAAAAAAACCATTTGATAACAAGAATACTGGTATTGGAAGAAAATACAGCAGTAGATTTTTGTGAACTAAAAAAGGAATCTCCTGTATTTGGGATGTGTGTATATTCCTTGAACGCTTACAGTTATGCTTAGCAGAAATCCTTCTCCTGCTGTTCTGGCTTAGAAAAAGCATTCATCCACTTCTACATTTTTCACTTACTGTGAAACACATTTTCTTCTAAATATTCTGGGGTTAGAATGTTTCCTTCCTGCCTGCTCTTTTTTTAAATACTTTTCCTATGTATTTTGCAGCAGTAACTTGAAGCCTACTTGCTGTTGGTAATTTTCAAAGCCCTTACTATGTATGTGGATACCAAAAACTAATTTAAGTATCCAGCCTTGCTCTAACTGGAGTTAGTGAAGATTTACCATTGACTTTAAAAAGCAGGGTCAAGCCCCTCAGTCTAAAAAGAAATTGCAGAACAATCATGACTGCCTGTAAGAAACAGTTGCTGAACATAAAGTACAGCAGCTTAGCAGAGTCCCAGACAAAAATAAATTTTATACCCTAATGACTCTTTTACTAACGACAGCAGGAGAGCTGAGGATGATGTACATTAGAATCTAACAAAACAACATCCATCTTATTATATAGCTGTTATCAGGAAGGAAGGGTGATGGACCGTGGGAGCAGTAAATGCTTGTATTACCAACTGCTGCTGAAGAGCCTCGTGGCGCTGTTTTAGAAGTTCTTCCGTCCTCTGGAGGATTCCATACTCAGCTGTAATTTCTGCTATTTCCAGTCGCTTCTTTTTATAAAATGTGTTCTTGCTTCGGAGCTTATTAACATAGTGTTTAAACTGGAATGAGAGAGAACAGAAATATCATTTAACTTAAAGCAAAAAAGGGCCTTATCGCAGACTGTTGCTATAGAAAATGTAATTACCCTGTTTGGATGGCGTATTGAAGATTAAGTGTTTAGAACAGAGGATTGGAATTCAGGATTCCCAGGGTCTATTTATTTTCAGCTCTGCATTTGTTCACTGAGTGAGATCAAGAAAACCAGCTCTATTGCTTTCTGTCTCAGCTCACTCATTTGTGATGTGTGAGATCATTGGGTCTTACTCACCACCATTTGACAGTTGGAAAAGTAATTACTCTTAGCAAAACATTGTGAGAATCATGGATAATAAAAAAGTTAACGTAATAGTGGTTTGCACTTGTAACAGAGCACCAGATCAGCAGTGTGCAGCCCCAAATAGCTCTGCAGACAAAGAAACATGATAAGAAAGTGCAGAAAAACTGGAAGAGAAGGCGGCATGGGAAAAGACTATATTTTTTAAAAAAATGCTAGTTCTCAATAGTTAAAATTTGTTGTTCTGTTCTCTTGATTCCTGCAGAACTAAATGGTATCACTTGCTAAGTTTTTAAAAACAGGAAAATAAAAGCAGAGTCCTTGCATAGAAACAGAGAAATGTAATATATATTTCACTCAAAATCTAAAGTAATGGAGAATTTATACTTTTATTAAAGACAAAGCAAAATAATACATATCCTTACAGATCAACAGCCTTAGCTAATTTACATCTGAATCCATGTGTGCTCCATTTGTAGCATATGAAATATCAGGTGTGGAAACAAACATGTAATATTTTTCTTTGCCGTAATGTTTTCCATCTGTCAAAGAGGCTCAGCTCTTATTCTTATATTTGATGTGAGAGCTGTGAGGGAAATGCCAGTCACAGCTCAAAAATGCATCCAGATCCAGAGATGGAAAGCAAATAAAATTTATTAGAGTAAATCATGTAAGAACAGACTTCAGAATGTTACTTGATGAGGAGGGGCTCGGGGTGTGCAGAGTGAGCATAAAACAGGCAGCCCCCAGGAGAAAACAGGAGTCCCACTACCACTGATACAAGCTTAAAACTCAAACATAGAAGAACTCAGATTGTGAAATTTACATTAATTCTTCTTTTCTGCAAAATTATGCCTCTCCCTTCTAAAGAATAAATCCAAAAAACCAATGTGACCACAGCCTAAGAACCCCCAGAGTAACTGTATGTTCTATAAAAAGTGTCCTGGGCAAAATGCCCACAATGAAATCAACCCTGTTCATCTGCCATCCTGTGCAATATCTAGGCCAAAGCTGCTTCTCTCTTGCTATGCTCCAGAACTATTTTTAAAGCCAAAAGCTATAAACGTTTTTGGTGAAAGAACAAACCCACAAATTACTCAATGTGCTCTATGCAGATTGGACTCTATGTGGCTTTGGAATACCATTTTACATTGTGCATAATACCTAGGACAAGGATAGACAAGGTCACCTAAGCCACAGCACTGCGCGGCGGAGGCAGCTCTGTTACTGTCGTACTGTCTTTGTTATATTATTGGCACACTTAATATAGCATTACCAGAATTAATTCTTTTTCATAGCAAATTCTAGTATGCCCTCCTAGTTAATACAGAAGACTTTTTTTTTTTTTATTCCTTAGACAATACCAAGTTTTCTGTGGTTCTCAAGAAGTATAAAATAAATAGTATAAAAGCATAAACACAACCTCTCCAACTAACTGAGGAAAATGTAAGGGAAGCACAGTCAGTCATCTGTCTTGATCCAGATATTTTATTTGACCAGTGGAATACAGGAAAGAATGATGTAAAGGATTAAGCTTAATATGTGATCACATACAGCTATCAATTCTAACCGATTTTCTGTCAGTTTATCTCAGGATGAAAAGCAAACTATTATTCTCTTCACTTCTATAGCTACTTCTAAGGTCTTGAAAATAGCTCGAGTGGGAGGTAGAGTATTTGCATATTCAATATCCAAAGCATAATGTATTTTACAATGGAAGTCAAAGAATCTTGTTGATTAAAGAACTGATTCTACCAACGTTCTATTATTAGTTGATTAGGTTAGGGCTATATAATAAAAATTTAATCCAAAATGAACTACAAGTTGCTCACATTGACAAGCGAAACCTATTCATTTTAGGAGATGGATGTCTGTCTGTCAATGCAGCCGCTGGCTTTCTAAAAGCAAACTTAACGTTTCACAGTGCTCTTATTGCAGCAAACAGGATAAAACAAGATAGAAACAACGGTAGCAAAATTATAACATCTGTAGAAAATTGATCAATAGTTTGGCAGAATTTTCAGAAGACTTCATCTACTCCAAACACAGCAGAGATTAGCTCTTCAAAACCTCACTAACTGGAGCCTTCTTTAGATCCAGGGCCAAATTCAGTGCTGGAGTTACCAGATTTGACTCCACTTAAATCAGCAGCTTGCAGGGACCTTGTGGCAAAATTAGGTTTCTTCAGCCTAAAAGCTGAGAATCATTCTGTAGGTTTCCAACAATTATAAATAAACTTCTTGCAAAATACCGGTGCTTTCACTTGCGTAAGCATTACTTCTGAAGCTTTATACATCTCATGCTCCCATCTATATGTAGATGAAAAATCAAGCCCTCAAAATGCCATAAAACATTGCGTTTTACTGCGGTAAAAGGTCTTTTAAATAATTTGAATAGTTCACAAAAGAATAACATTGTCTAGCCATATCACTTTAAAGTTAAGCAACCCAAAGGAATCCATTTCTGAGCAGCAGCATTTTCCCATAGACCAGGTCAACTGCTCCCTGCGCAGAAACTCAGCAGGCTCAACCTACAGCATTCCCATGGACCCGGCAGTGCCGCAGTGATGGACCATTCAAGGCTATGTCCACTACCAAGCTTTTCTTTCTCAAGCAACTTCACACAAATAGTTATTTAAGCTTCAAAGATTAAATAACTGGACAAGAACCAAATGCTGGCACTGAGCAGTTAAAGTAAACAAGCCCGGAACCCCATGTTCGCCAGCCGAGCCAGAGCCCCCAGAGATATAAAAACTATCCAAATGAAAGCAAAGAAAGATTATGCTTTTCACTTGGCTATTTTTACGGGTGACTGTAACATAACAAGCATGGAATGTAGATTATGAAACAGGGTGAATGAAAACAGGACTTTGATCTCTGACATAATGTCCTGCAGCGTGCAGGTATCCAGCATCCCTGGGCAGATTTCCTGTATTATGTTCCATTTTTACTGATAGAGCCCAGCAATGCTGGATCCTTTATGCTTCTCCACTTACTACAGTCTGAAAGAGATTACTATCACCAGATTAAGTCTCACCACACTTTTATGAAGTAATTTAGTATTACAACAATTCTAAATATGACAAAATCGAATCACGGCTATTAAAATGGCTTCTCTGGGACCATACAGAGTCTTGCAGGTTCCCCCTCTCCAGGAAAGAACATGAGGATGTTGAGCACATGCTGCAGTGCATTCCTGAACTGGGATCAAAGCCTAGGTCCTCCAATGCTTAGTCTTATGCTTTCCCTATAAGCCCATCATTTCGCCTCCTTAAAACTAACATTTGCCGCATGTGAAATTTTCACAAGGTTCTCATTCCAAGATTATCATTAAAGGAGAAAATGGATAAACTTGTTTTCAGAGAAGAACAAATCCCAGATTAACCCCTAGCTTTCAAGTCAAATCTTTAAAAATAGTATTTTCTGGATTACCGTATCAATTTGATTGTGTTATAGTAATCAAAATATTCTTCATACAAAAGTACTACAGAAAATAAACTATTAATTGTAAAAAACATTTCTTTCTGAAATGCCTATAATAAACAGTTTTGTTAATAAAATAATGTGCATAAGCACAATAATTGCAGAAAATCTTAGCTGACTATCTGTATTTTTATTAAGAATTGAGGAACAGATGTTTCAATTTTCTAACTAGACCAATTAACAGGATACAGACTGTCCAAAGTATTAAAATTCAGTTAGGAAAAGTTCCTGATCATGACAGATTTTCAGTACTATTTCCTAAGAGGCTCTAAATTTAAGCTAGTACAGCCACTGTTGGATATAGTTAATAACTCATACATAGAAGGACAAACTTCTAAAAGATACGAGCAGTATTACCTCAATCTATTAAATGAAAGTATCCTACAGCCTGCTCATTGGACAGATCAATCAGGAAAATTCTTCATTAGCATTAAGTAGGATATCTCTTCTAGGAGTGCTTGCTGCTGGTCAGGAAAGAAGGATTAAAGTAGCCATTACTAATAATTTGGATCAATCAGAATATTTATAATGAAAAACCATTTTCGGTTATCACTGAAAATGCACAGATCAATAAAATCAATGATTTATTCATGCCAGTGGGTGCTGAAAGAGCATCCAGTTCAGCTCAGATTTGTCTGAATCACTGCATATATTTAGCTTAAATGATGGTTAACTTCTTACAGCAAAAAGCTTCTGGCTTCTGTAAGAATCCTACAGATTTGCCACTTCTGTTCTCACAACCTGACTCCCAGCTACTCGCCTATTTTCACGTGTAAGGAGCCTTTGACAGACAAGAATATAACTGTACTTAGAACCCTAGTGAAAAGTTGAGAGAAAGATAGGGTAATACATCTTGGGTCCTGGCTGAAACCATTTAATGTTCAAATTGTGAGCTCCTTTATAGCTACTCTCTTAAAAATCCATCCCCCTAGTCTGAGCTAGAGAACTGTTTCTGCTGGATTCAGATAGACTGGACAGTTGTAGAGGAAAAGTGACAAGATCTATGGCCCGAGAATGACTGTTTTCTCTGTCTGCAAAATGAAACATTTTAAAAATTGTTTTACCAGGGGGCAGGTAGGCATGGATGAGCATTTCTATGAAAGAAATTAAACGCCTTATGTAAATGAATATGCAAACGTCAAATACCTGTTAATAAAAGACCATGTTCTCAAAAACATATTCATTTCAACTACCGTAGCTGAGCACAGCTATGATACCATTCTATTCTGATACCTTGGGAAAGTCTAGGTTCTTGGAGCCCTATGCTGAACTCTGGAAAGTACAATGTGTTGTGTAGAGAGCTAAAAATACCACAGCTTTACCTAGGATCACTTGTAATTGAACCATCTAGCCTTCTAAGTGTCAACATTTGATTCCCTAATTTTCAGGATCTGACAGCTGCAGCAAGGAGCCTGCCAGCTTTGCCCCATGCTCATCGTACTTTGTTTGAAGTACTTAAAAAGATTTCATAATCCCCGAAGCAGACAATTTATTTCTACCTTTTTGTGCTTGATGGAAATGAATTGGTTATTCCCTGCTGTTTCTTCTAAGTTGTATCTAGCTGTACAACCTCTCCAACCAACTGGAATGCCGTAACATCCCTTTTTATGTTTAGAGAAGAAAGCAAAACACTAGCACCAAAAGACATAAGCCAGGATTGACCTTTTGGTGAATGAAGTGCTAAGAAGACCTCAACTGGCGATCCCAATACTGGTACGGGAGCTCAAGCTAGAAAGGCACTGATTCTTCGATTGCCAAGTCTCATGAGTGCCATCATATAAGAGGATACCGCAAACTGAGACAGAGAAGATGAGAAATACTGGGTATAGGAAATATATATATATACTGGGTATAGGAAAAATAATTCTTTGATTTAACTGTGGCATTTAGATAGGTTTTAAACTTAAGACAGCAAAACTATTTGTTCAAAACCTCTCTTTTTTCCTTTATTTGCAAATGGAGGAACTAAATGTAAAATGTGTGTGAGTGGAATAAGAAAGCTTAAGGAAGCTCTGGGTTGTCAGAGGGTGCAAAGTGAAGGTTGAATGTACAACCTCTCTCTGTCCCCACTGAAGACACGTATTGCAACAGTGACTCACCACTACATTAATCAATATTTCCTTTGGTATTGGCTCAAAGCTGGAGTAACAGAGCACTGAACAAATACAAATTTAAAACCCCAACTCATCAGAAACAAATCTATAGAAAAAGGTTGTCTGGTGAGTGATGAACCAAGACTTTTACTGATGGAAGATAACCTGCTCGCTTCACTTTTGCTTCATTGCCTCTTCCCTTTCAACTCACTTCTCATCTATCAGTCCTGCCTCCTCACAACCTCGAATCGGAAGCAGGACTGTGTCTCTAATACACGATTGCAATGTACTTTAAGGAGATATGAAGACTGCAGTACCAAGGTCCATGCAGCATTTTTGGTAGCAGACATTTACGAAAGAATTAAATATCACTAGCTCTGTTTTCCAGATGAGGAATCTGCGACCTTTGAAAAAGAAGTGATCAAAATCATCAAGAATTCAAATCCTTTCCTAGTTTTTAGCCAAAGGAAACACTTTTTACTGCTTCACACTGGTGCCCGTATCACTGCAGTGTACCTAGTGAAGTAATGAACAAGAACAGGACATGGTTTGTACAATACTGGCTTCCGTGGGCCAATGTGCATAAAGTCTTTTACACAACAGGAAATACTTCTTTTGAAAAGACAAACACTTCTTATTTTAAGCTGATGGTTTTGTCCAAAGTGCTCAGTCATTTATTCTTCAATCCTCAAAATGAAGACTTGAAAAGATTTAAACAGTCAAAAGCAGAACATGATTGAACAAAAGGAATGCAGGTTATGTTCAAAACAGGTCTTATCTCTTTTCTGTCTTCAGCCTCTTCCTTGTGTCAGATAATTAACTTGAATTTTTCACTATTAAGCCTTTTACGAGGTTCTTCCTTATGAGGTTTCTCCTACCGTGTTCTCCTTGAATTTCCGTGGATGAGAGTATGTTGTCCCCCTCAAGAACAGGCACAACATGAACTATTTCTTACCTTACAGTGCATTTACAGATAATTTATAACATATGTTGCTGTCTTGGTAATGCATTCTTGTTGATTAATTAAACACTTCTTTCCCATCACATGTCATAAAATACAGATTGTCTGCTTTCTGTTTTTATTTTTACTTAAAAAGTTGTCAAGGACTCTAGCAACATGCCCACTGGGGCTGGAAAACCTTGGAGTGGAGAGAAATCTAATGCAGTAGAGTCTTCTTATTGTTGCTACCTATGGAACACTTATGGAATGTGTACAGTATGCGATGGTAAGAGGAATCAACATCTAAATTATTCAAAGTCTCCGTGCTGTTGCTTCCCCTTGTATACTTTTCATCTTGATTTATGGAAGAGGAGAGAAGCAAGAAGGCACACGTGAAATATGCATGGATTCCATACCACACAGGAGCCTTTATGCATGAGTGTGCACATACGTGTTTCCACTCTTGCTTTACTCTTTAAGACTCCTTTAAAAGAAAACTGACTTTTGTGGAGCAGGCATGTCCTATGGGATCAGGAAGGGAGTTCCTTCTACAAAGGGCGTTCCCAGTATTGAGTAGTATGTAAAAAAAGCACAGAAACAGACAAGGAAAAAGAAAGCAAAGAGTGTTACTCTTGATAAACAATGGCAGTGCAAATGAAGACAATACGTGAGGGAATGAAAAGATATAAGTCAGAGAATGATGCAGCTAAAATTCTCTTTGCTTTAGTGACTCTGCCTGTAAGTACACTTAGCAGGCTTTTTCCAAACTGAGAAAAATTATTGTCTTAAGAAAAGTCAATTCATTTTGCTGACAAAACACTACCCAACTGCAGCAGACTTATTCTTTGCAAACTTTTGGAGAAGAAAAAGCTGCTTTGGTAAGTACAGCTTCAAATAGAACTTTGCCTGACCTACACTGATGGTGGTAGACAAAGTCTGTATTGCAGCTAAACTTCAGGAAGGGCTGGGAAATTTTTTTTCAACTGAAAACTTTTGTGGGTAATAAACACAACAGAACTAACTGCATTTCTGATAATTGCTGGTATTACGCTTTATGGCCATATACAATATACAGAACGGATATTAATGCAGATTTTTATTATATATCAAATAATAAAATTAATCTACATGACTTATCACTTGAACACTGAATCCCTTCATTAGTCTTGTTGACTTTTATAGTCAGTTATTTACCATCGTATCATTGTGGTGATATTGATGTTATTTTGACTCAGAGTCTGGAATGTTAAGACAGCCCAACGTTAAGTCCACATATACCTTGCAATCTATTAGGTACAATGTGAATAACTGAAAATAATAACTTGAAAATAGCTACAAATAGCCTGGAGAATAGAAGGCTCCAGAGAGACTTTGTAGAGGCCTTCCAGTACTTACAGGGGGCCTACAGAAAAGATGGGAGGTTTACCAGGCAGTGGAGCGATAGGATGAGGGGAAACAGTTTTAAACTCAGAGAGGGGAGATTTAGATTAGATATTAGGAAGAAATTCTTTACTGTGAGGGTGGTGAGACACTGGCCCAGGTTGCCCAGAGAAGCTGTGGATGCCCCATCCCTGGAGGTGTTCAAGGCCAGGTTGGACGGGGCTTTGAGCAACCTGGTCTGGTGGGAGGTGTCCTTGGCCAGGGCAGGGGGGTGGAACTAGATTGTCTTCAAGGTCCCTTCCAACCCAAACCACTCTATGAATCTATTGTATAAACCAAGCACTAATGCAGTATAAATATTGGAAAGCATTTGAAAGCACTGGACAGCACTGTACTACCTGCACATTAAAAAAAAATAAGTCTTCAAATATGTTAATTTTGGAATTTGATTACAAAAAATGTGTAATATAAAAAAAACCAGAGGCCAATCTGTTGCAATGCTGAGGCTATAAATACGGAAAGGGAATTGCAAGTTAATGAAATTTGATCCATCTCTTACAAATTTCCACTTCCTTATATCCAGCGTTGTATTGCATACCTCATCCCCCTTCAGAACTTCAGAGCCTTCTAACTCATTGGCCTGATTGGTCTTCTGTAGCATCTGCCTTTCAGTGCTGGACATCTCTTCCTTCGCAGCCTGAAGTTCTTCTGCCTTGGCTTCCTTTTTCCGGGATATTATAGATGCCTGTAAATCATTAAAAATGCATATGGACAAGTAAAGTAAAAAGTGCCTTGTTTAATCATCAGTTAAATGTAATGCATTAAATTTCAGGCATTGCACCACTGAAACCACATTTTAACTGTCAAACTGATTTTCATTAAGAAACATGAGCATGTCTCACTGCAAAGAAAACGGCATCGATTATGCATTATATACAGTGGCTTAAACCACTTCATTGAAGTTGATTGCAGACTCTCTACTTCTTTCAGTACAGCTGAGATTTCAAACACACCCTTTTTTCCCAGATTCACATTGATATATTTTACATTTTAGATTTATATTTCTTCACCTCATTTTTAATTTTTCGTTGAAGAAAAAGGTAGGCATTTTAGCTGCTCCATTTCTTCTGCTTAGTCCCTTTTTGTGCACGTGTAAGATACACCAACATGGCTTAACTGGAAAGTTATCCAAGATTTCACAAATGTCATAATACAGATTTTTATAACTGCAACCTACTCCAACCTACAGAAATATGTTACACTAACAGCAGAACCAAGCCACTGAATTTTGGCAAATAACTAGAAGACGATGAATAAAGCAATACAGTACAGAAATAGTGTGGGTTACAGATTTTTTTTTTTTTTTTTAAGTCTAGAAGATAAAGCATTTAAAAAATAATATTTTATACAAAGCAGAATATTTAAGAGTAGCTAACATTTGACCAGAAGCTAACAGATTTGGGAATATAAGTACACATTAGTTCAGGAAAAAAAAGCATTTTTATCTTGCCAAGGTATACTATTTAAAAATATTTTGAAATAACACAAGACATTAATTTAGATGCATGCGCATGAGGCATAGTTGGTTTCTTCATATGAAAGAGAAAACGTAAGAAAAAATGAAGCAAAATACACACTGACTAGGTTAAAAGGACCAGCTTTATTTCTAAAAATATATCTAACAGAATTCTGGTGGGATAGTATCTCAGCTCCCTGCTTCATGAGATATCTGCAGTGCCAAATTGTGGTACAAGATATATGATTATTTCGTGAAACAGAAGCCAGTCCTTAGCAGAACAAAGCAAAGACCACCGCATGCTTTCAACTCACAGCAGCAACCTGACCTCCTGGAGTGGCTCCTCCATTGAACATAATTATATCACCAGCCAGTTGGCCTTTGGTACCAGCACATTATGTAGGAAGCTCTTCATTTGGGAAGAGCATCTTTTACAAAACAAAATGGTGCGTTTCATATTGCCTAAGTGATTGAACTGCAGCATACCTTTTATCACAATTTTTTTTCCTCCCATAGATACATATTACTTAAGCCTTTTTATTTTTTAAGCCGTCACCATAAGCATCATCATGAAAATCTGTAATAAAATTAGCAGCGGTACAGGTTGCCTGGAAAAGAAATCCCTCGTATTTCTGCATAAGCTCTGATAATCTCAGAGTTCATAAACCCTTTTTATAACTTGTGAATTTACTAAGACTTGACCAGACAGCCTATTTTCGAGAAAGGTTATTTCATAGCCTCAGGATGAAAAAAAAATCAAAGAATACCTTCTTAATAGATGCAATGGGAAAACCAGCATGTGGTCAAATGCAAGGAAGGGATATAACTGAAAGCTTTGCATCCAGGTCTGACTGCAGCGCTCAGCCCACATGCTGCCTTTTAAGAATCTGTCCACAGCTGGAGCTTTACCAAAATAGCTCCTCCAAAATGATCCTTCCAGAATTACTGCGATACAGCTGAAGGGCAACACCTAACAGCTTCAGGAACAGCAGGCAATACAAACTCACTAACATGACTGAAAGCAACTGCTTGACTCAGCCCTAAATGTACATATGTTCAACAGCTATTTATTTTCTTTTTGTCCTCCATTATTATGGATTTGTACTGATTTATGCTAAATAAATTAAAGAAAAAATCAGTACGTAAAACAATCAGTGACTGAAATTGCTCTACTCCTTCTGCTTAAAAAATGTTTTGTTCTTTCTTACCTGTTGGCGATACATGGAAAATTTACTATCAATTGGCTCATACTTCATCATTCTTTTCTCAATAAGCTGATTCATTTGTGCGTTTACTTCATTTATCTGCAAGACAGAGTAGAAAACTAAGGAAATGGAGCTTTATTTCTTTGTCTTCTCCAAGAATTAAATGCTTTGCAAACCAGATTTACCATCCAGCTAGTTCCCTTTTTAAAACAGAGAAACAAGCCCAAAAAACTCAATGAGTCATTAAGTATTGGCCAGGAAGAGGCTATGTTTTTGGATTTCCAGTTCTGTGCCTTTATGATAAGGCAGAAGCGTGACGTTGGCCCTGAAAACAAAGTAAACTGGTGTATGTGGAGAGAAAATGCATGTGAATTGGTATGGACAGAAAAAGAACCGATGTTGTCACATACTATGTGAAAAATGTAATTTTATCAATATTAACTAAAATTCCTTTTCACTCAACCATTTATCCGAAGCTTAAAGGGAGTAAATAAAGACTAACTGATATCAAATTTCAGGAATACTTTGAAGAACCACAGACCATCGTATTCCAGCTCTATGGTACCCTCTTTTTACTGCCGCAAAATACACCTGTTTGTCCATAGTCTCAAATTGTTGATCTTCATTCCAGCTGAAGCTTTAGAGCCTACTGCGGCTGGAAACTCATCCACAGCTACACCCGTGCACTGACTGCAGCTTTTCTAGTCCTGACTTAATGTTACACTGGGACTCTCACCAGCCATGGAAACCACAGCCCTAGCAACCTTCCTTTAATTCTCTGCTAACTAGATGAGTGCTGATAAGCAGGCAGTGGAAATATGTGCTGAAATCCAATGAAGTCAAAACGTAACGCAGGTACGGTGCTGGGCATTACTCTCACATTTCTATGAGCAGTATCTGTGTACTTTGAAAGGTAAGTATTTCAAATAAAGTGCTCAATAGAACTAAAAATACTCCAACACCTGGGAAAAAAAAAATCTCCTGTAAATTCTGTTCCTTCACAAAAGCTAGAACAGACCTGAATTTGAAGACTGCATTGATTCACTTCTGTGAATAAATTCCTAGTTTATATATTATAAAATGCAAGATAGTAGCATGCTTGGTGCAATTCAGCTCCTTTTTAAGACACCAAGATAACAGAAGGCTGACTTAAAAAAAAAAAAAAATGCTCTCTAAGGCCATTCTGTGATAACAGCCAAGTGTATGACATGTTTTTATTATATATTAAGAAGAACATACTTCCAAAATGTAAAAAATTAAAAGGTTACCTCGTGGAGAAAGAGAAAAAAAACAACTTGAAGCTTTTTAAAATATTGCCAAAACCCAACAATACTCTTGGAAAAGAAAGGTGCAAAACAGGGCTTCAACTATGCCTAAAAGAAATAACTGTAACTGCAAGTATTGCTTTGATTAGAAGAAATAAACCAGGAAAGCAGAGGCTGAATCACAGAGATAGTTGAATATTTCAGACCTAATCTACCATTTTATAATGCTGTCATCCTTAAAAGTGTAACAGTCAGGATCCAAAACAGCACTGGGCTGATTTTATGTTTACAAAAAGTAGTCCTAAGCTTAAAATAGAATGTAGTTTTGATGACACTTGACTGCTGATTCTCATCTGATCCAAAATAACCTGTGGGCATTTCTTTGTTACATGACTTTGGCATGTTCTAGGTGTGAACGCATGGGCTACTCTGATGTCGATGCAGCTGCTGAACCTCTCGCTGCTTCAAGACACAAATGGCAGCCCTCAGGCCCATGGGTAAATCACTCTCCGATCTGTTACAAATACTCTGTTTCCTCACTATCTGTCTTGCACAGCAAAGCCAGAGTTGGAGATCCTGGGAATATTAAAAACCAACTGATAAAAGAAGATGACATTTAGACTGAAGAGCGTACCTAGTAGTATGTAGGACTGGTCTTCCTACCCCAGCTAACGCTGTTGTAAATTTTCATTATCATCAATAGAAATACTAATAATTAGCATTCCTCTAAATTATTCTAGAACATAATATTACATATTTAATCTTTCATTTAGGATTATGCAAATATGAAAACTTCATTCAGTGAAATATATAAATGTACTTCTGTGGCAACAAACCCCACTGCACATTTTGGATATATACTACAAATAAGGATTTTTGCTTTTAACTTCTGGAAAAATCTGGAAAAGTAAATCAAGTATCCGATCCCCAAATTTCCTTTGGTCTTACCAACTAAAACTAAACGATATAGACCAAACGATACAGACATATTCCAAACACTAAGAAGGTCTCAGCCGTTGCACATTGATTACGATGTAATATTGCTGAAGACGTGTCACTCGGAGAATGCTGTTCACCACCCCATAAACACTCTCTATAAGTTGGTATAAACTCCTTTGATATCAGTGAGAGTTTAAAACGAGTGAAAACTGAAGAGAAGAAAAATCAACCCCTTAGTGCTAAATTAACATCTCTTGCTCATACCATAGCAAATTGCTAACACAATTTTCTAAATAGCACTTAAGGATAGCGTCGGGTTTGGGGATTGGTTTGGCAGTTGGTTTGGGGGGATTTGTTTGTTTTTGTTTGTTGGTGGTTTTTTTAAACTTCTCTGAGGGTTTGCATTTAGTCATTAACACATCTTCTTTTCTTTTACAGCTGAACGGATGTTCCTTTGGGAATGAAACATTTTCTCAAGGATATGAAGTAGAGATAAGAAAACTACAGTGTACAAGAACCTCAGACTATGCTATGGAACACAAATTAAGTGTGACCTTGGTCAACTTACCTTGATTTCAAGTACACTGAGATCAGATTGACTCATAGCTGGCTCTGCAACCACCTTTTGTAAGAAATATGTTGAATTCTTCTTACTTTCAAGCTCTCTAGGTATTTTTTCAGTAACCAGGTACGAATTGAAATTTATCTCCTCTTCTAGTTTCTTCATTAAACCTTAAAAACAAATTAAATCACTGTGTGTCTATAAAAGTAATGTAGTGGATAATTAAGTTTGATGTCACCAACACATTAAAGTATTTAGTAACAGATTACAATAACAACAGCATAACATTTGAGTCTTCAACACTCAAAGAAACAAGCAGTTACCTGATTTAGACTTTTAATCTGGATGTTAAACAATATAATATGTATTATTACCCCTCTGTATCTCTAACATATAACTATTAACAGCTTGACAGACTATTTTCATCAATAAATAAGTAAAACCCTTCTTACATGAAACTCTAGCTGAAGCCGGTGCAAAATTCAACATGCAGCACTGCTTTAGAAAGCCATCAACACTATGTGTGTCTTACACACATCAAGACACTGGCTTCTCTGTTACATTTTGTGGTTATTGTTGTGAATTACGCTCTTTTTAAGTTTTAAAAGTTGAGGGCTAGACTTTGATGCTTATGTGCACACAAAGTGAGGAGCAGCAAAGCACATCAGAGCTTTTCCGAAGCTTGTAATCCATTGGAACGTGCCTGGCTGGAGCAGTGGTGCCAGCACCATGGAGCTGGTCCTACTCACAGATTGCACAGGTCATTGTTTCGTGGAAATTATTTCATCTACAGACAGAAATTATCTCAGGGTGAATCCTTTATCTGGACAAAGATCTTAATTTGGCCTAGCACCTGTATAGATTCGTTACATCCTTGCAAATTCCCCCTTAAAATAAAACTTTATTCTAATCTGGTACCTAAAAAGGCCTTAAAATGAGCAGAATTCAATGCATCCCTATTTTAAGGGTCTTTTACATTGCTGGAACACTTATAAATTGCCTCCCTGTAAACAGCAAAATATTTCTTCTTGTAAGAACAAGCATTTAATCTCAGGACAGTATATAGACTGAGAATGCTGAAAATAATAACAAACCAGAAAGAACAAGAAGGAATTCTTGAGTAATGTCAAAAATCCTGTTGAGAAAAGCAACCCCACTTACAAGTTCTGCTCTACACAAGCCTGATGCGCACAGCGTGTTACCACGCTTATGGTGACTTGGCTCTTGCTAGGGAGAGTACTCTAGCCTCCTTAACAGCTAATTTATAAATAAACACAGATACATACAGATAAGAACAATACACAGCTAGAAAAATGCGACAGAATAAAATAAAGCATCTATTTAAATGACATTACACAGTCTTCTGCTGACAACAGGCGGTTTAGTGCAATTACTCCTCCAAGACACCTGTGCCAAGGACTACAGGAAGATTTGGGAGTTATAAGTCAGATGAGTGTGGGAATAGGTGTTTCAGAACATTTTTCATGATCTAGATGACTAAAAGGCAAGTATCCTAGGTAATTTTAAGACTACTTGCTAGAGTTGGGGTTTTTTTTGGGGGGAGTTTCTCTCCATATTTGGTGAATACGGAATTGCCATGAAATGCCAAGAAAAACAGGAAATTCTGTCTCTGTCATATACTGCACGAGAAAAGCTTGAGTACGGAGATACAATAGTACAGCTGATGCTGCTGAAACACAGATGTGAAAGGATGTAGGGAAAAGCAGAGTTTTTGGTTCTCAGGCTAAAAAGCCTGCCGACCACATCACTGACAGACAAAAGAAGGTCAGAACAAAGTGAAATACAAGTCTAGAAAAGGGGCCCCCGTTATTCTGCCACTACCTGCCTCTAGAAACACCGTACTGATAGATCCTCCTCACCCTCTGCTCCCAGCTCTGAAAGGAAAGGACTGAAAGGAAAGCTACTTGGTTTAGCTGCCAGAGAGGAAATAAGCCATTAGCTCTTGAGAAAGCCTGGAGAACTCAAAGAAAAAAACAGATCCTGGGGAAAGCAGCGCTGCTAACAAAGTCAAATCAACACAAACTGAAAATGAGTGGGAATTCCTCTTTTCCAGCAGCTTAGTTTGTTGATTTCTGTGTTTATGAAAAGCAACACTACCACAGGATCTTTTCCCCTTCGTGAAAAGGTCATTTATCTTGTGCAAAACAAACAGCATCAATCCTGGTGTCAGAATGGGAAGCGGAGTTACTCTATGTGTGCACTTGGCACTACAGCTATCCCTGAGGAACACACTTGGAATTACTGAGAGAGAATTCCCACTTCTTTCTTCCAGAAGAACTCGATTCCAGTCTTCCTCAGCCCACGAGAGAGCTGGGCAGGAGGGACCACGTTTTAATGTCTCACTAGAAATCTACCACCTCTGCAAATGCAGCACAGCTTCCCACGTACACTGTGAGCTGAATTATCACCTCAGAACTGACTAGGAACACAACTCCCAGTTTGATATTTATAACCAAGATCTTTGGTGTGGAAATCAAAGCAATATCAATTAAATTATTCTGATATTAAATATTAATATTTTTATTTAATCAAACGAATTTCTTGTTTTCCTCTTGGTAGCAAAAAAAAAAATCTGCATATTTTATATATATGCAGATACTATATTTTATTTCTTGTACTTTATTTCTTGTACAATTCCAGTTTTCTTATAAAAATGTACATGCCTAAATAATTTATTGTAAATATGACACTAAATTCAGCAAATAACCAGGCCTAAACAATTGCTTTCATAAGAGTAGGGTTCTACAACTTCACAGCATAACCCTAAAGACTATCCAGATTTATCTCCCAGATAACCTGAGAGCTATTACCAATTTCTTTTAAACACTGTCTGCTTCTGCATCGTGCTTACTCTTGATGGTGCAACCAGCAAGGAGGCGAGTTAAAACAACATCTCAATGGGGAAAGACACAATGATGTCAACAACCCTCATGACTAATGCAGTTTCTTTCCTAAGATACTTGGGATATATTTTCCCTCCTATATGATTCAACGCATGGAGAAGTAACCACCTAAGAACTATTTTTGCTGCTTTAACAGAACCTTAAAAAAAAAAAACCAGAGGGCAGCGCTTGTTTTACTTTTTTTTTCAGTGAAAAACATTCTTTTTTCAAATTCCCAGGCTAGAGGAAAGAAAAGCAAGCATACTTTAAATCTTTCCATTACACATATAAATTCTGTTTTTAATGTTTTAACATTGACTTATGGTTACAAAATCTACATACGTAAGCTGCACAGAAAGTCTGGCTCTGTGCCCTAAGGTTATTTTAGCAAGGTTCTGCCAACCACGTATTTACATCTGGAGAGCTATTAACAGCAACTCCTCATGTTTTCCACTCAAATTTTTTTTTATTATTATTATTACAAAGGGAGGGATGGGGGAAAGCGTTTCTTAGTACTTGCTCAGTCATGTAGGAAGGAGGCAGGTTTTTCTGCACAATTCTGCTAATGGATCTAAAACCAGATTCACCTTGCGCTCAGAGTCCTACTCCTTTTCCCTCTACAGGCTACCAATTGTGCATCCCATACCAAAACCATTTGCAACAATAACAGATTTTTTTAAAAAGGAAAAAAAAAAAAATAGCATTTTATAGACTACTCTGCCAGTACTTTGTTTAGTATCACATAGGAAGGCCACTACAAAGGCAGGTCTAGAACAGACTGCCACATGGCATTCACTTACATCAAAGCCTTCACTTCCCTTTCTGCAATCATCCTCAGTAACAGAGTATTGAAACGATTCCATCCACAGCTCCCAGCAATATCAGAGGCCTGGGACAGGCAAACACGGACAGATTATGATCAAATCATCCCTTCGATATCTCCTTGAAAAACTAAAAAGCTTCCTGAATTTGCCATTGGAAGTTATGCTTTCCATGTTTATAATTATTATTGATGCTCTTTGAAACCTCTCTGACCTTTCATCACTCTTCTTGAATTCTGGTCAATGGACACAGTGTTGCACATATCAGAGCTAAAAAGAAAGGTAATATAACTCTCCTACTCCATTTTCTTCCATAAATAAATGCATGGCGACGATCAAATCTTTGACACTGGAAGCTCCAGTTCTAACAGTTTTACACCATGACCCACAAGTCCTTAGAGTCACTTCTTCAGAAAGGGTCCCACATGCTGTAACTACATTGCTTATACCTAGAGGAATGCATATCCTAGAGGAATACTGTGGCATTTGGCTGTTCCTTAAAATACATACTGTTGGCAGGGGCTTTGCTTCCTAAGTGATTAAGGTCACTTCGAATCTACAGTCTGCTCTCCTCATTATTCAGTCATTTCCCCAATTTTTATTTCATCTGACAATTTCACCAGTCATCATTTCCTGTTTTCTTTCAGGTATCTGATGTAAATACTAAACAAAAAAGAGCCAGACTTTGATTTCTGCATGTCCCCATTAGAAATACATCCACTCAGTGATGATTCTCTGCTTAATTTCCGTTCTAAAACTTCTAATAAACTCCTTTTAATCCATTTAACATAGGTCATGTTGAATTTTTGCTGCCCAATTTTTCTTCAAAATGGGGCGCAAGTTAAGAGTCAATGGTCTTTAAAAAGTCAACTACGGCAATACTATTAATCTTACCAATGAGACTTGTATTCTCAAGGATAACAAGTTAGCTTAAAAGTGCTTTACCCTTGACCTTGCATCAATTGACAGTGACTTTATAATAAATGAAATAATTTAAAGATAGAAATAGAGTTCCACCTAAGCCATTCTCCTTTACCAAATACATCTATAGCTTTAATTGTAATGTGGTCTGCAGTGTTGGTGGGGATCATTTACACTTGGAATTTTAGGGAAAGATAGTTCCGTGGAAAAGAAAAATGCTAATGTTTTCATTCAAATGGAATATCTAAATAATAGTATCCTAAACTGCTATTTTTTTATCAAGTATTCAGAATGACATAAAAATAGTCATCTGTACAAAGCAATTCCTCTTTGACCGTTACCTTTGAAGTTATCAGTGCTCTAAATCTGTTACTACATATTAACTTAATGAAGCATATAAATTACACATTTCACTGTTTATCAACAACAATCATCTTAACACATTCCTTTAATCAATATTTTCAAGCTAGTCATCCACTTCTTCGTATTTCTGCCAATAAAGTGAACAATAATGTTCTGTAAAATGGACAGAGATCAAGAATTTCAGTAATTCAGTTCACTTCTTGGCATTAACGATTTGTGTTTGTGCCAGCAGAGATGTTCAAAGCAAAAAGATGGCAATCTTGCTGAGAAAGCATGAGCTGGGTTATTCAAACTAGTGGTCACTGTTAATAGAAATACTATTCATACCCAGAACAGCAATAACACAAAAACACCCAGAAACTGCCAATTCATGTTACTTAGCGCTATCAGCAGCAACTGCCTCTCTGTAGTCAAACAACACCCTGAGCAGTACTGAGGTTAATAAACAGGGAAGGAGTGTGCTGTGTAAACCAGTACGACCAATTTTAGTCTACAAAACATCCGATAACAATCAACTGTTTTTCATTATATAATACAAAGTCTTCTAAATATTGTATTTCTAAGAGTTAAAAACCTACTAACCATAAGCTGTATTTTCCTGGCACAGCTAAAGCACAGTGATGCTAATTGCATGTTAATGATACTCATGAATATGTGCTAGTTGCATTCCTTAAAGAGTTCCTTTACATTTCTTTAAAGTACTTAATCCTAAATTAATTATAAGATGAAGTAATCGAAGCAGCATGCATCTGTAAGACAAACAAAAAAGCTTCTACTCATTAACCACAACTTTTATCATTTTATCTCACTTTGGAAGTAAAAACACCTGAAGTATTAAAAATGGAAGAAAATTATGAAAATCCAGTGAAAATCCACACCTACCAATCAGCTGCTGAATTGTCAGCATACAAACTATACTGATACGAGTAGGCAGCTGAGGCACCAAACAGCAGCCAAAAGGAATTTTTAAAATAAAATAAATTGTGCTAACTGTAGACCAACAAAGCTTTTAAAATAAATTGAATCCTATTCAGTGCATTGTGGTCACCTCATTTCAATTATTTAAAAAACACAGTTGGCATTCTGTAATTGCTACTACAGGCACTGTCTTTAACTACTACGGGGAAAAGCAATTACAAAGTTAAGTCCTGAAGTCTTTGTTTGGGCAAAATTTCAACACAAGTTTTCTTAAGTAATGACTCCAAGTTTTTCTTCAGAACATCTAAACACTTTTTCTTTCCTGCAAGCAGGACTCAAGATAAGGAAATTAAATATGTTGACTTTATCTTTATTTTCATCTCAATGATTAAATGACATATTTACTGGCTTTTTATTATGTTACGTTTGCTTCTGTGAACTGAGCCCATCAAGTTTCCATTGGCCTTTAAAAAGGAACTGAAATAGAAATGTTGACACAGCTTTGCTGTATAAACTCCCTGATAGCTACTGCAAAAATGGAACAGTTATAAAATCCACTGCAGGTCCCTTTGAGTAAAGAAGATAGTTCAGATAGTCTTTAGTTCCATTTGTGCTTCAGTGGCTGATGAGCGTCATAAAAAAAAATTAAAGTAAAATTACAAAGCAATAACAACACACAGCGTGGTGGTGACTGAAAAAAATTCTCTAACTCAAAACAGCTGGCAAAGCAGTTCTGTGATGCAACTGGAATATTAGATGTACTTGAAAGAGTAGGACAATGACTGACTTTACTAAGTTTAAATTGATAAATAGTCAGATTCTATCATTTTACAAGTAATTTATACATATAACAAAAATCATTCTACAGCTTTTTTTTTACCATAGCAACTTAGAATGCAACTGGATAAGCCCTGTGAAAAGGACCATTCTGAGCCTTATACCTTCACACTGCTTTACCTACAGTAAAGTTTTGCCCTATAAATCAACCCCGATACCTGTATGAACAGCACATAGAAACTCCACCAGTCCTGTGACGTGTTATTAATAATGCAGTGCAGTAGACAAACTGAAAGGGGTTAAGCGATTTGCCAAAGATCACATACATTTGAAACACCGAGCCCTAAATCAACTCCCAGTTTCGTTGTCAAACCACCAGGCTAATCCTTTTTACGTTTTCTTCGAAGTGATTAAATCATCAGAAACCTAGAGGTTGAAAAATTGTAGCCTTTGGAGACAGTGACGCATTTACCTAGTAACTACAATTCCTTGCCACCTGCTATTTTTATAAATTATCATAGGCTACTAACTTACTCCACAAGTAGTATAATTTATTTTGCTGGGATTATTTGCAGACTGAGATATCACTGAAAACAAGAAGCAATTTTGCTATTATTAATGTCATACTGCAACATACAACTCAATCAGCTACAGTCGTAACATGAGAAAAAAGTATCTTCATATGTAAACAAATATATTAATATATAGGCTTTAATATATAGATATATCTAGTAGATATTATATATACTCATAAGCATAGTAATATATGAGTGTGTGTATAAATATACAATCCATGATCTATAAAAAAAGCTTAATTAGGAAGTAGCTTTATTTTTGGTACCATACAAAACTACAACACAAAATTGCACTACAGTAAGAAACAGGCCTTAAAGCTTTTCAAATACTTTATAGAAGATAACTAGAAAAACAAGTCTACACTGAATAAAACATAGCACTCAATGTACTTGTACATTCAATGAGAACATTTTTAAGCAGCAGTATTTCACCAATGCCCAATTACAAACACAAAAGACATAAACCCTTACTAAAGCAGAAGTTTGTCTTTTCTAAGAGGTTTCTGCTTTTTCCAACCCTTTGTAGTTCCAACTGTTTATTTCTTGCAGAGTATTATGGTGAGTATTCAGTATTTAACTGTTCTAAGATTTTTAAAAAGTGGACCTCAAAGATATGACTGATACCACTTTCCATTGTGATTGTCTCTCTGTTTTTTTGTGGTAAGGTATATTCAAGCTTAGGATCTCCAGCACGTGCCTTTAGAACACAAGTTCTTTCTTTCTTTAGATTCTCTGAAGTTCTTATATGCTTTTTGGCAGTACCATATTACTGACAGCCATCCAGTTTTGATTTCATTTCTAACAGAGAAGTGTAAACCCCCAGCCTTTATAGAGTACTACTTACTTTCAGGTTTTGAATCCACTACTGCATGATGCATCTCTTTCAGCTGGAGCTGTGCTCTTTGCAGTCTCTGCTCTGTGTGGAATAACTTTTGAGAGAGAATCGGACACAAATAAGCACATCCAAACAGCTAAAACAAGAGAGTATCAAAAAGAATCCCAAATATAAAAAATGTCAGCTATAAGCATCTGGTGATTATCTGTTTCACAAGGGAACGTGCCAAAACAGATTTTCAACAATTGGCCTGGGTTTACTTGATATTCTCTAGTTTTAATTAAGGAAAGTATTCTTTTACTTGATATTCTCTAGTGTTAATTAAGGAAAGTATTCTTGTACTCCCAAGCGATATTTTCTCTATGGCAGAAATTCATTAAACAATTTTCAACCAAAAAAATATGAGTGGCTTGAACACTAAAACAGCAAGAAAACGACAGCAGCAATCAGGATTGCAGCAGATAACTCTCCTTATACTGCAGTTCTTCAATGCAGCTGAGTTGTCGCAGCAATCCAGTGTCCAACTTGAGAGCACACTGGAAAGCCTGTTGCCAAACAACACCCACTTGCTTAGCGCTTTTCTGACTGAGGGATGTGTAGTAAGAACTGGAATTATCTGGACATCACATTCATTTTACTTGTGATCTCACTCAGGTTCAAGCAAAGATCCAACTGCTCAAAAAGCCTACTGATTCACACTGATTCCACATCCAGATATAGACTGCAGTACCAGAAATCCGGGGAGGGTTCCTCTTTTAATGCAGTGTTGAAGTTCGTGTTACAGAATTTACTGAGATGATATAACCATACGGCACCGGGTTTTATTAAAGGATCTTGTTTTGATAACATAGCTCAGGAATAAAACCCACACTTATACTCAGATGTCAACTGCTTCCAGTGCTTCCCAGGACATCAACTTTGTCCAACATGGGAACCAAAATCCCAAGGTTGCTCCTGGATACATATTCCTCCCACCCAGTGAAAAGCTGAGGTACTTGCTGTGTTACTCAGCCCTTGAAATCTTAGTGCAGATGCACAGAGATACAAATCAAACTAAGGAAATATTTGCTCACTACCATAAATACAAAGAATTCTCTTTGAGCGCTACAACAGTAAGTCATGGAACGTTCCCTGGGACTGCTAAAGGATGATGTCAGTGGCAGCTGAGGCAACCAAGTACCTTGAATGAGGTGTTCAAAACTTGCAGGGTCAAGCCTCTTCCCTTGAAATGTATAGATATTTATATTTTAAATGGGATTTAATTTTCTGATGTTGGGAGAAACTCTGTACTGTTGTTCTGATGTACTTTTTTTAAATGCACGATTCCCAAACAAATGTCAACATCCATTTATTTTAATAGCTATGCTTTTATGTCAGTACCTGATTTTTTTGTTCTTGTTTCTGTTGAGCCAAAGATTCTTCTCTCTCTTTTTCCAAGCGAAGCTGTCTTGCTATTTCAAGCATTCGTTGATGATTTTGTACTGTCTCCACCTACAGCAAGTGGATAAATAGTGCATGTTACTGTCAGATAGTTGAGAAATACATTAAAGAGATCATATGTCTCACAAGCCCACTTAGCACTTCCTTTCCATACATGTTACTACTCAGAAATGACAGTGAAGTACCGGACTCAAGATTCTTAAAAGCTCTGGACTAACGCCTAGGGAGATTCCCTGTAGGTCAATTAGTTACTCGATTCCTTCCTAGACATACAGCATGTTTATCTTAATCCTTGTTTGCATTCCAAAATCAGAGTTGCAAGCCAAGGATTATGACACTGAAATGTAACAGCGTTACTTCTCTTATTACCCTCTTCTTAAGACGCTCTACTCTTTTGACGAGCTGATCTTTCTCCTCTTCCATTGCACTGATGTCCTAAAAACCAGAAAAAATAGATAAAGAAATGTTAATTTATTTACAATATAATATGCATTGGATTAAATTCTGATCAAATTAATATGAAAAATCAGAATTTTTCTCTGAATACAGTGAAGCAGTTATAATTTTATTGATCTACATCTACCCAGAATTCCAATCTCTCTCTTCTCTCTTTCTTCCCCCACAGTTCCCACTCTCTTTATGCTAACATTCCTTCATCTGCATCCTTGAGTATTAGTGTGTACATTTAAAATAAAAGCAGGTGGATTTCTCTAAAATAAAAACAAACAAACAGAAACAACCAAGAAAAAATCAGCTTGAATTCAATACCTGATGCAGTCAAACATATGTTCTTAATGCAACTTCCTGGCAGACAATTTTGCATGAAGTTGCATATAAGTGATGTTTGCTGCCAATGTTTTCTATTAGAATTATGTTTAAAAAACCCACTTTCTAGTGCTAAACACGCTTCTCATTATTATTCTCCTTTAATCCTATCTTTAAACAGCAAAGATAGATAGCTATGAGAGAAATGCAAATAAATTCTCCAAATTTAGACCTTACCTCAACATTTGTTTAACTTGTCTATATGTCTTACTGGAAAGCTGTACACGGGCTTAAATATTTTGCTGAAACAGGGCAAATATCTTTACTTAACACCTTTGCCACCCAGGAGCATAATTTTTGTTGACTTAAGATCTTAATTCATTCAACACCCTCTGAAATGATTACCCTATATCAGTAAAGCAAAAGGCTTTGTTATCACTTTGCATTCACAGGAAAAGGAGTTCTGTGAAAATCCTGCTGAACAGAGTCTTGGCAGCCTTGTTCCCAATCTGCCTCAGAAAGCTCAGTTCTAAGCATGAGTGAGGACTTTCTAATTCATTTGCCAACAGAGAACGGTTTTAAAAAGGCAGCTGCGCTGTCTATCACCTCTGACCTCTACAACTTACACGCTGCAATGAGTCCACAAAACCAACAAAAATACAACTGACATTCAAAAAAAATCTAAATAAAACTTGTGCAATTTTGTCGGGTTTTTTACCCTTCTTATTTCTGCAGTAGATAAGCCAGATGTTTTGAGCTGCTCGCACTCCTTATGTAGGTTTTTAAATGCTTCCATCAATTCTTCATACTATAAAAAGAAATCAAAATCATGCAGAATGAGCTCTGTGTCTAAGGATTTTCAATCGACATGTTGCTTTACTACTAAGACAGTAAATATAGAAATAGAAATATGGCAAGAACAAGAATTAAAGGCATTTTTTTAATCACAAAATCTTGTCAACTTAAAAAGCAAAAATAAAAAATCACAGTGAATTATTTTCCATTTGACGGTACACTCAGGAGTTTTGCAATTTCTCAGTATTTTTCACCTCTTCCCTTGTAATACATACTGTATTTTCCAAACAGGAAGATGAAATGTTATCTGAAAGGGACAATGCTGTATTAACAAATTGTTCTTTCTTACTATAAATCTGTAGATACCACATACATAAATTTATCAGCCCATAAGGGAAGAGCTTGATCTAACAACATGCTTGATCGAAGTAATGGGGCTTGAATTTATAGAGCACTGAGCTTCAATCCAGCAAAGCAGTCCAAGAGCACACCTGACTTAACATGTGAGAAATAGTTTTGAAACATTGCATAATCGTGCCCTCAGTATAATGTAGAGATTGATATATGTAGTTTGGTAGTTAGAAAGAAGTAGACAGTGTGCTACTTCCACACCAGTACGTTGCCCACCAGTAATCTTAAACTGAGAGGCAGTGTGAAAGTCTGTGTGGGCAGAGAATAACAGGGGACAGAAAGATTTTAGAAATATGGATAGGAAATAAATTTAGATTCAACTTGGAGAAATGCAAGCTGAGATACAAGGAAAGATAATCTCCACAGAAACAGCCATTCAATAAGATGGAAAAAAAAATCTAAAAAGAGAGTATCAAGTAATTTTTTACTTCCTGGAAAGAGCAATTGATGTGAATGTTGAACACAAAATGGCAACAGCAAAACCCAGTTCAAAGAACGGCATCATACCCCTGAGCAGTGAAGAAGCAATTCTATTCTATAAAACCCTGGGGAACCAACATCTGGAATGCTCTGTTCATTTCTGGTTTTTTCAATATCAGACACACACTGACAAGCTGGAATGAATTCAAACAAATAGCAATAAAATGGCTACCGAGAAGAAGATAAAGTAATAGAGGAAAAGCTTGATTAAATGGCAAACAGAGGTATGATAAGGTATGCACACGCAGGACAATGCAGAATGAGTTACCAAGAAAGCAGGAGTAAAACCGCAACTGGCCTGCATTATATCACTTACGCACTGTAGAAGTTAAGTACCTTAACAAATAATGAACTAGCAGGTACTCTCTGAGCAACTGTATTCACAATTGCTGATGTTCAACAGCTCTCCTTTGTGTGGATTCTCTACATCTTTCAGAAGGGGAGTTTAGTAAGTCTTTTCCTTATTGGGACACAAAATTTCAAGACTAATGGTAAGATTCAAACAAGGGCATAACACAGTTTGCCAGATCATAACGAAGGGAAGGTTTCTTACTTTCACTGATTAAAAGCTGCAGCTACTCCATATGCACTCAAAATAAGTGACACACTCAAATGACCAATGAACAGCCAGGTTCCTGTGGGGGAAAGAAAGACTCCTGGCATCTGGGGGCAACTCACTGAAAACTGGACAACTAGATTTATGCCTTAAGTTGCTTGTGTTTTAAATGATATATTGCAACCAATCTGATGTCCAAATCACAAGACAGTTGAGAAGGTGGCAAGTACTCTGAGTACCTTTTTAAAATAATTTACAAAAGTACATTTGAGCTTGATTCTATACACCATAAAACCTGACCATGGTCTAAGATTTCCATACTCTCATGTTTGAAATGTTTCTCTTAAAATACATTATTGCAAGCCTGTCTATCTAAATACTTTAGGCTAAATTCTTTAATTCATTAGTATCTAAATATTTGCATGGTACTGTTAAATTAAATTAAGGCACTATGTTACCCCAGCTTCTGTCATGAATTAATCAGCAAGGTATTTAATAAGTTTAATAAGACCGTTACACTATTGTAATCCCAAAAAGGAATACATCTTACGTAATGGAAATAATGGAGCTGGATATTTATACATATTAAGACTGTGACATACTGAAAAAACATACAATCTACATTCCTTTCTCTCTTTCCTACTTCTGCTTAGTTATTCCAAGTTATAAATCCAATATTGTCAGTGGCAACAAAAAAACAAAAGGCTTAGTCAAGCTTCAGTCAGACTATACAGCTTTGCTGGTGCACAGTTAATAAATGAGTTACCTGTTACAAACGTTCAAAACCACTGTGATTTTGCAAGTCACTATGAATAACAAAAGGCACAGAAAACTGGATAAAAATTAGGTAAATATGTACCGCAGATAATACGGGTCTAAAAACGTAACTTTGGTTCACTTTTAAGCTCTACATTTCAAACCCACCTACTCTGACTATCTAAAATCAACATTTAATGCTCACAAAAGAAGTGGGAACATAATGAGTAGGAATGTCAGCCCAGGAAAAAGAAATTTTTTAACTTATTCACAAAAAAATAAATGGTTGAAGCAGAAGTGGGATAAAGCTAATATAAATATTAGGAGCTAAATATTATACTGACAATTAGGAGACATTGGCTTTTGGTCATAACATTTTCTGGACTAGTTTGAAGTGGTAATTTACAAAGTTAAAAATATCCATGTCGTAGTTCAGAGGAAAAAAAAAAAAGTGTTTAAAAATTAAGAAATAAAAATCGGTCATGGCCAACGTGGCTCTGAACATTACTTAGTACCCAGTACTTAATGGGCTTAAAACCTTTTAATTCAATGCTACCTATTAATATACAGTTTCAGGGTTACTGGAAGAAAGGTGGTCAATACATATATTTCTAATTACAAATCTTCGCTCACCTGTGATTCCAACATGCTCTTAACATAACTCGCTTGAACACGTATCTCAACAGTAACTCCCAGATTCATTTATCCCTCCTCCTATTGGCACTTTAATTAATTAACATAAAAGGTTGGCATTCATGAAAAATGGTACCTGTTTGTTGATGTCAGCCACAGTATCATCCTGTAGAAACTCCGCCGGCACTTCCAATTTTACTAAGAAACGTGCCAGGTAAGCTCTTTTCTTGAGTTCATTGGTCCTCTGAAGAAGCCAATGTAAGACAGGATGAATTACAGGCTTGCTTCCAGTAACTAACCCCTGGCGAAATGCACTCCTGTACCAAAACAACAAAAAGAAAATATCAGTAAATCTCAAACTAAAGAACACTGGTTTGACACAAACAATTTGTAATATTTTGGCATTTCCTCTCCACTTGCCTAATGATTTTCTTAATGCTGTTAAAAGAGAAAATACTCGTGATGCCAGTTTGCTATTTATGATCCTGATTCTGCAACCTTGAGACAGATAAAAACCCCCATAACACATCAAAAGGCTAAAGCCAGCAACAGCGACTCTTCCTTTTCAGCGATATTCTTCGGGAATAAAAGCAACGTGGCAAGAGTGGGTTTTCTGGGTTATAACCCGGCGCAGGAGGGTGCAATCCTACCTCGGGCGGATGGTCTGAAGGGCTGGGGAAGGGACTGACCCTGCCAGTCATGCGGCACCCTCTCCTGGCTGACTCCGCAATAGCAGCTGCGGCAGCAGGGCCCGAGGGGCAGCCTAGACCTGCAGGAGACTTCTGCTGGCATCCCCTGTACCATATTCTATAGGGACAAGCGAGGAGCTGTCTTCAAGGCTTTACACACACCCACTGGGACAGCCGAGGTCAAAAATACACACAAGTACTGAATTAAAGGTCGTTACCATATAGGCTGTAAAAGATGTTTTACCGGGATTCGTAGACAAAAAGATACTTACAAGTCTGATATACTTCCTGGGGGTTTGTATTTAAGGATACCAAGAAGACTCAACATTCTTTTAGCTGTTTGTTCCGGCAGCTCCTCTCTAATGTCAACAGCATGCTAAATAATAAAAAAAAAAAAAATTAATTATCCACTGTTTGTCCAAGGCATGTTAATTAACTAGTTAATTAACTAGCAACACTAAAAGAATTGACTTTATCCATTTATCACATTATGTTGATGAAGTTAAATGCTCCACATGGAACATTCTTTTTATCACCAAACTTCAGTGCTCTTCTAATAGATTTTTCTCCAACATGTGTATCCAGGTAAATTTATCCTAGGTATACATTTTCCCTGGTCACAGGACCTCATCTATGCAGACAAACTGATTACTTCCACCAGGGAAGTCGAACATCCAAGCACACCAAGGCACGTGTATCTGCACCCCAGAGGAATGAAGGATCCCTTCTGATCTTGCACGCTTTTGGTAGCCTCAAAGGAGACAGATTCAGATCTATTGCAACAGCTAGGTCATGAGGTTCAGCTCTTGATCAGTTCCTGCCTTGTGTATGAGTGCAAGACACAGCCTGACTTTTGACTTAAGAACACAGCGGTTGTCAGTATGAATCAAATTAAGATCTGTATCCCAAGGAAAAAGTCATCAGTCTCTAGAGGACAGGGATCCAGTATCCCTGGCCCAAGAAACATGCTGGTTTGCCAAAAACACGTAGGTGTATAGATAGAAAGGATTCTTGCCAGGCACATTTATTTCCAGGAAGATTCATACAAGCTATTTTGGTAAACCAAACATGCCACAAGATAATACAGAGCCAGACCTAAATAAAGGCAAATTTCTGCGTCAAGCCCACTTAATATGCTTGCAATTACGCAGGTCTGAGCACCTCTGATTGACTTTCTTACCTTTGGGTCAATCTCCCCCAGAACATCATTGAGCAGCTGCAACAGCTGCATTGACTCCAAGGAGTCAAATGTAATTAAATTGTAGTTCTTCCTGAAGGGCTCCTGATTGAGCTTCTCAACAATGAACTGGATTTGGTCACTCATAATCGTGGCCTGGGAAAACCTCTGCAGAAAAGAACAGAAGAAATGTCGGGAGGCCTCGGCGGGGACAGGGAGCCAGGGGCTGCCGGGAGGGCGGGTGGAGGCACCACCTCAGCGAGGCCCACGGCAGCCCGGAGGCGGGGAGCTGGCACCGGGCTCGGCCCGGCCGCCCCCTCAGGCCCGCGGCCTACGGAGGAAGGTCCGGCCCCTCACAGAGACCGCAGGGGGAGGCAGCCGGACCCTGAGGTGACGGGGCGGCCTCGTCCTTCGCCCCGGCCCTCCCGCGCGCGCGCCTCCCGGTTACCCTGGTAACGCTTGCCCGGGCCAGGACGACGGCGTCACTTCCGACGCTACCGCGCGCTTCTGCCAACGCGCCGGAGCGGCTGGAAACGGGCCCGAGCGAGGGGGCGTCTGCGCATGCGCAGAGCGGCGGCAGGGCTGAGGGAGGCGGGGGAGGGGGGCGGTCTGTGGAGAGCGCGGCCGCCGTGGCGGGACACGGTGGGACGGGGTGGGCTCTCCCGGTGGAGGGCGGGTTCTTGTCCTCTTTTCGCTTCTTTCGCTGCCCTCGCAGCGAACTGCGGCCTGAGGGGAGGCAGCGCGGAGCAGGCCGCACCGGGCGGGCTCCCGGCGGCGTCGCGGCTTGTCCCCGGTAGCCCTTGGCGCCGCATTGCCAGCTCGGTGGGGCTCTGGGAAGCTCAGTCTTTCCCCTTCCCGCCCGAATGGGGCAGGAATTGGAATTTTTATCCCCAGCTCTTGAGCAGAGGGCAGCTGGTGGCGGTGCCAGAGCAGCAGGTCCTGCCCAGTGCCATGGTGTGAGGCCGCGGGCGTAGGCACAGCACCGAGGCTAGACATGAGATGGGTTTAGTGGTAGGGTCAATGCTGCTTTGCTGTGTGGGAAACATGGCTGTGATCACTGGGGGTGATGCTGGGGTGTGCACGCCATGGGCCGAGTCTCTCATATGGCTTCTTTGCGGCGCAAATGCTCTTGATGCAAGGAGCGGCGGAAATAGGTTTGAGATTCACCCTCTAGAGTATATACTTAGCTTTGTGGTTTCTTAAGAGGGAGGCTGTTGTCGCATGTGTAGGAGATGTACAAGCAGATTGATGCAGTTATGCAATTAAGATTTCTGGCGGTCTTTGACAGCATAAAGAGATGTCAAGTGTGGCTGATGGACGTATAAGGTGAATGGTTACTTCATTTCTTTGAAGTGGAAAAATGCATAGAGGATCCTTGTGAAACAGGAACGCCGGTCTTGTGCCCAGCCTTCATTAGGGGGAAATTTATGTGCTTAGGGTTGAACAACAGTTGTCAGCGTGCCTCCAAGTAGCGATAAATATGTAGTGCTGGCTATGCTAAATCTGAAACAAGGACAGGAGCTTCAAAAATACCAAACGGTCAAAAAATACATTAAAGCGAAACTTGTTGATGAAATGTGTATCTTTTGTTCTGCAAGTGTTTTGTTGCAGATCCTTCAAAACCCATGCTTAAACCTTAAATAGGTGGATTTTGGAGCCTCTGCTATTGCAATTAGCTTCTTGGATAGTCTTAGAATCCCATGTGAGTCCACAGATGATGGATTAAAATATGCAGTGAGTCATATTAAATTGGTGCCAATTGAAATGCACAGGTTGTAAATCACTGCAGAATTTGACTCAGTAAATAGCAATCATAAATGTAATACTTTGCAATTCTAAGCACTGCGTCTATCTTAGGTTAGCTCCTTTTTTTTCTTTCTGAGGAGCAGAAAACGCTTCATAAAATACTAATTTACTTGTCTTCGTTAGAATCCTGACAAATGACACTGCAATGCTGTCCTAGCTTTTGACTGGCTAAACTAAGTTACAGAGAGGATGGATGGGTTGCTTGTGACTGCATGAAAGCTGTGGTAGAGCCAAGAACATAATCCAAGTCTCCTGACTCCTGGATTTCAACTTTAAAACCTGATCATGTTTCCTTTGTGCTTTCAGTCTGTATACTGACCTTTAGGAATCATATTTACCTACAAGTTCCCAGAAGACATCTGATACACATCCTCTCTTCAGGCCTCAGTGCAGAGGAGGAGGAGAGAGCAATTGTGCTCACAGTGCTAAACATGGAGAGGGATCTGCACTGGGTACAGTGGGAGGTTGCTGCTCTGAGATTCTTTACGTCAGATTATTTCAGTCCTTACACCTTCCAACAAGCAAGTTCCTCTCTTACGTCTCTGTAACGTTACAGAGGCAACAGATAAAGAAGAGGAAGGATGTCTGAAAACTTTAGAAAGCGCTGAGATAAGAAGAAGAAAAAAGATGGTGAGATTGTTTCACTGTATTGTGGTGGAAAGCCATGAAGTTTGATTGTTCTGACTCAGGGAAGGAGACCTCCATGACCAGACGTCATTAGAACTGGACTGACTAAGCCCTGGCTTGTTGGCCCATTTGAAAACTCAACTGATTGAAGACGGGAGCAAAATCTACATTGGAGCCCAGTTCTATGGGACTTCCCAACTTAGGGAAAGTGTAGGGGATCCTGTGTTGTCCTTAAAGTTGGAGGTTTTCATGATCCTTCCTTCCAACAGTTTTGTGCTATTTGTACATGCAGCCCAAAGTAGCCGTACTGCTACCCAGGCTGCCCACCTGCTGCTTGATATTTATAGTCTGTAGTGGTGTCTGAATTTTCTAACTTACTGCTTAAAAAAAAATTAAGGTCTTGACCTCTCTATCACAACAGAATCTTCACAAGAATCTTCGCACAATCTGGATCAAGTCTTACAGAATCCAAGGCCATATTGTTGTATAATTCTGGGGGCATTTTCCAAATTCCCAAGTTAGTTTGCATGGAGAGTGATACAGAGTTTCAAGCAAAGTTTCCTAACGACATGAGAGTTAATTATAAGAGTTGAGCCCTATAGTTTCATCCAGTTCTCTGGGTCAGGGGGCTGATGTTTTTTATTGCTTGGGAAAGGCTTATGGAACCTGCTTATTGAAAAGGCATCATGCAGAGGCAACGTGCGGAAGAAGGAGAATGGAGCCTGCAAATAAACGATCCAGAGCTCTTTAGATCTGCAGGCACAGCTTCATTACTCCCTCCTGACTTTCTCCTCCCTTTATAGCTACTGCTGTGGATGACTGCCTTGCAAAACTGTGAGAGGGCTCGACCACAGAGGCCAGCAAATCGGAGTGGAACGAAACCTGAGCAAATCGAAAGTGTGCTGCATGGGCAAAGAGAGATCACCTTATATGGGAACATCATGGGCAAGAAGATGAATACATCTGGCTGAGCTGCTGAGGTCAGATCCCAAACAGATGGAAGAGGTTAATGTGAAAACAAGAGCATTTAGCAAGAGAAGACAACACTTACTTCTGCTTCACTTATGCAATCTGAGCCCTCCTGTTTGCGTCTTTTATTATAAATATTGTTATGTTTATGCACACATAGGTCTCACTGTGTTATATTGAAAATCAATTTATTTGTGTCTATTCTAAAAGCATCCCAGGTCTGTTTCTGGGTCCCACTTGCAGCTTTTTCAGTTGTTATTATGTAGGGGGATTTTGCTTGCTGAAGCGTCACTAATACCAACCCTGGTATTATGGACTGTGGTCAGCAAAAGCCTAAGGAGTGATCACCGATGTCTCAAAAAATTAAGCCTGTTTGTGCAGAACGTAACTTGTTCCTCTGTGCTAAAACATTTAAGACAATACTGACAGCTGAGAAGCCTGCCTGGTCTTGAATGTTTTGTCTTGAATGGCTACCTACAGCCATAGGTAGCATCCTAGGTAATTTAAAATACTAAAGGATTGGAAGAAAACCATTAGATCTGTATTGTAGGGTTTGTATATTTTGTGCCTCTGTGGGTCTTCTTTTGCAAGAGAGAGGACCCTGGTCCTTTTCATCTGGGTCTAATGGATTTTGATCCAAACTTCTTGTCTGTTGGACTCTGAGGCTGAGATTTACAGGTCCCACCTCAACAACTCCGCATCTTTACAGCGTCAGATGGTGGCCTTGCACCTGCTTCTTGACCCCCTGGACCAGACTCTGTGGGCTTGCAGCGCATGCACCAGCTCTGGCTTGTGCATGGCTCTGTGGAGTAGGAGAGGCTGCAGCCAAAGTATGTGCATGTATTGGCTCTGCTGAGAGGAATAGTGACTTTGTCACTCCCTTTTAATCCCATGATCTGATACAAAACCAGTCTAAGACCATACAGGATGGTGTCCCATGCAATGCAAGGTAAGAAGCTGGAGATCTCTGTGGCCGCTGATGACCCAAAAGCTTGCTCTATCATTGCCCTGCACCTTGCATGGCCATTGCTACCTTGCAAAGTGGATGTTGCATGTGTCTGCCCAGTCCAGAAGTGCATTACGTCTTCTTTGCAGTAGTGTGAAGTGTTGGGTGGTGGAGAGTCAGGCTCAGAAGGAGGTCAGTGTAACACTGTCTTCCAACTGTTTAGCCTCATCTCTACAGTTGTCCCAGCGTTACTTCAGACTGGCAAAGTCTGGTAGTACTGAGGAGAGATGGTAACATCAACAGAAGGTGACAAGAACAGCGCTGGGCATTCAGCTCAGATGTTCCAGGCTGAAATTTGGTACTTTTTGTGTGAACAAGCTAAAGGATGTGGCTCTTCAGGTAGTTCTTGATTCTATCAACTGCCGTTCTTTAAAAGGCCTGTGGTACCGTTCTCATACAGGTTTCTGACTGTGCCTTTAAGTGGAGAGCCCTGGGCAGGATGCAGGGGTGGAAGAAGACAGTACCAGGTAGCTGCAGTTTTCAAAAGCCAGTACCTCACAGGAAGTGCTAGCAATGGGTGTACGTGGCTGGCTGAATAACCTGACTCTGTACGAGTCTCCGAAATACATACGCATTCAGAGTAATATATGGAGATTGGTGAAATGTTTCCTTTATATAGTTGTTGCTGGGCTTATTTGGTAAGTGCATGCTGATGGGTTGCTGTGTTGTACGTGAACAAGTGTTTCTTGTATTGGAGGTTGTCTGGTTACAGCTTGGCTTTCAGCCCTTTGAATTTTGTGGCAGCAAACAAGATCATTGATCTGGCGTTAGACCATTCTTGGAAGATGGATGTGGTTGTGGGAACTTTGTAGTGGGAGTGTGGCATTGAATATTATCTAACGAGGTGGAGTTGCTTGAACAGAGTTAACTAAGCTTTCTCTAAAAAACACTTGCAGTTTTGTTTCTTGCCATGCTGTCTGGTTTTGTTTCTTGTCTGAAAAATCCAAAATAACTCCACCAAATAATCGTAGATTTACACCAGTGTTTCTGAGATTAGAGTCTGCTCTGTAGAGTCTCCTATTCAGGGTCAGATGAAATGGCGAGTCACTCCTTGCAGCAGATTTCAAGAACAATCAGATGTTTTAGGAATATGCAATAATTGATTGCCTCTAAAGGGCAGATTTTCCTCTTTGCTGCCAAACTAGGGCTGTTCTCAGTGATAAGTGTTTGCTGAACAAAGTCTGCCGAAGTTCATAAAGTTGGTTTCATTCTCATGAGAGGGCAGCCAGCCAGGACATTGAGCATGCTGATTGCAATCTCACAAAGAATCAAGTCTGCAGGAAATTCAAGTTGCCTTACTTCTCCCTCTCGGGGAGACCTTATTGTGGCCTTCCAGTACTTAAAGGGGCTTATAAGAAAGATGGGGACAGACTTTTCAGTAGGGCCTGTTGCAATAGGACAAGGGGTAGTAGCTTTAAATTTAAAAGAGGATAGGTTTACTCTAGATAGAAGGAAGAAATTGTTTTACGCTGAGGGTGGTGAAACACTTGCCCAGGTTTCCCAGAGAGGTGGATGCCCCAGCCCTGGAAACATTCAAGGTCAGGTTGGACAGGGCTCTGAGCAACCTGATTGTTCTGGTTTGGGCTGGGGTGGCCACGAAATGAGCGACAGATGCTCTCTTTAAGCTGTCTCCCTTTAGAGAAGGGAGAGCATCTCCGTACACAGGAGAGAAGAGAGAACACAAGAGGGAGTCTTATGGGTTGAAAAGAAAGCTAAAACTACTCTAATGAAAATGTTCAAGATGTCCCTGCTCATTGCAAAGAGGTTGGACTAGATGATCTTTAAAGGACCCTTCCAACCCAAATTATTCTGATCCTGTGATTCTACTAAGGTACTGTACCCACCTATACTGCTGCTCAGAGCTGAGTTCCCACTGCCAGTTTCCAGGACCATGGTTATTCCAAAGCACTTTTCCAGAAGGAAAAGGCTGAAATGCTATTAAAATAGAAAATATAAATAAAGGAACACTGATCAGTTGCTTTTCTGTTCTTCACAAAAGAAGAAAAACAGAAAAAAGTGTCTGTTCAACACAAACAGTTGTGTTTCTGTTCTTCTGATACTATTTTATCTGCTGCCAGAGCAGTCTGTTGTTAAACTGAAATGGTGCTAGCTCTTGTGGCTTGTTTTTCAAAGTCAACCTTTTATATCACTTTTATGTAGTATGGAAAGTATCTTCTGAACATACAATAGTTCTTCAAAGTTGCTGGTGCTTTTATGAGTTAGATGAGTCTTTTATTAACACATTCAATTCACGAGAACGTGAAAACATTAGGCCAAGGTTTTTGAAGCAATCAGTATGAGCACAAAAATAGTCACTCTGGAATGTTGACTAAGTATTTTAAGCTCTTTAAAAAAAAAACAAAACCAAAAAACAACGTAACAAGGACACTACCATTTGTGACAGAAAAAGTCAAAGTCTAGGTACACAGCAACGCAGTGTGGGTGAAAATTTTTGGATGACATTAAACACTGTTGCAGTTAATTGGTATTTCACAAATGGCATCTGGAGGGCCAGGATGTCACCTCATGTTGTCTATATCGTTTGGGATGGGAAAATAGAAATTCTCTTCTTGCATATATCAGTTCATTTCTGACAAAGACAAAACTTGCGAAAGTGAAACCAAGGCAGACGTTCGTCCAGACAATGCATGTATCTCACACAAAAAGGCTCTCAATTACTTGAAAATGCCCATCTGACCTCTGTCTTGCAGCGCATTTGTCCAAGAATGATACAAAGAAGCTGACACATTTTATTCTTATGGGCTTACTTGTCCTTTCTGTTTTGTCTGGCCAGTGTGGTCATCTTTTGGTTCGGACTCCACCAGGAGGAGGATGAAGTTATCAGCTCAGTTCGCACTAGTGTGAAGGGAGTGGCTTACGCAAAGGGCAGGATCTGGGACACAGTAGAATACTCTATACCGATGCAGGCAAGTCTTAATTTAATGTCAGTCCAGTATTCAACTTCCATTGATACATCTGTTGCTTTCCTGACATGTCTCTCTCCTGCCATTCAATGTGATTACTTTACCTAGGAGAAAGCAATGTTTAAAGCCAAATCTTCCCTTAATGCAGGGAAAAAAGATAATCCTCTTTCATGAGATTTCTGTGGTGCTGTTTATTACACAATGTTTATATAATCAATTTAATATTTTGTTAATAGCAAACCTAGGAACAGATTCACTCCAATATAGCTGTACTAAACAGAGCAGTGTTGCTACCAATTAATGCTAGTCTATGTTTCTCAGTTGTAGTGCCAATTTGAAAAAAAAAATAAATAAATAAATCAGTGCTTTCTTGCCTCTGGCTGCTCTTTCCTGCCCTGATGATGTCCCTGGCTTTTCCTGTTTGAGATGGATAGAATCTGAATGTATATCACGGGGAGGTAGAGCCAGAACAGCCTTGTTGTCCTTCCAGATGATGATCTGGAATGACTGAGGTCTGAATTGAGTATGTGAAATTTCAGTTAGATTCATGTTCTTTCCTCCATGTAGGCGATAAACTCTTTTTTTGTGATGACCAACATCATTGAGACACAGAATCAACTTAAGCAGAGGTGCCCTGAGGTAAATATGTTTTGTGATTTATGCTTAGGACGGATTGAATGCATGTTGATGTAAAAGAGTGAACTGTCCCCAGAGCGGTCCAGTACAAGAAAGTATTGTTGCTCTTTATGTCTGTATCTCGGCAAATAACATGCAAAATCTAGTTTAAATGCTCCTTTTCTTTCTGGGGGAATCAGCTGGCAGTTGTGACCTTGCCTCCCACCCATGACCTTGCAGTCAAACCTATCTGCATTACTCTCAGGGGGTGATGACATTCAGGCCAGTGATTGGTGTCCAGCTTCTCTGGCATTGCTGCTGCTCTTGAGGAAAACCTGGAGGAATGATGGAGCTACAGAGTCGCTCTCAGCTTCTCTGCTTATATGGTTCTCTTACTATTACTGTTGTTCATTCCTATGTGTCCCCTTCCGTTCTTACTGTAGGTCAAACCTGGTCATCAGCTGACGCTCTCTCTCCTCTTCATTTGGCTGGCCTAGAAGTGGGACCTTGCAGAGTAGTTCCCAAATACAAGTTGACTTTCACTGGCAAAAGTATATGGAACTGCTAGTAAACATAGAATCAGATAGTCCAGTATTAAATTTATTGTGCTTAATATTATAGGAGAGTGGGAAAGATGGGAAAAGACATAAATAATAAAGGAAAATGTTATTGTAAGCAAGGAAGGGGCTTTTTTCTGGTTTTGCAAGTAGCTGGGCCTTTGTCTCCTGTAAGCCAAACAATTAGTAAAGGTTACACCTGCTTTGCATTGTTATTTTCTCTTATTATTTGATATTTTTACATTGAAGCTGAGTAAGACTTTTTACATAGGTGTGAAGAGGGAGATATTTATATTGCTCTTTTATATAAATTTTTTCCAGTATCCCTTCGGCAAAGCTATCTGCCTTTCGGATGAGTCCTGTAAAAATGAGAGCGTAGATATCCACAGCAGTGGTAAGTGAACGGCATTTTCAGATTGAATTTTTTCTTTTTGTGGGTACTGTCCTCTATTGCATTATTGACCGGTGCAGCATGTGCAAGATCCAGCTTGGAGAATTGCAGTAGAACAGTACAGAATCCTAAGAGATCTCCAAGAACATATTTTCAATCCCACAAACCTGAGTTCTTATCAGCTTGTGTGTGCCCTTACTAAAAGGAGAAACAGTGAGAGGGAGCAGAGAAAGGGGAGAGGTGAAGAAGGGTACAGGGTGGTGTGAATGAGGACCAAACCAGACACACTCCCATTTGAACTCTGTGGCTGCTTAGCAAGTGGAGTAACTGCAGGATCTGTTTGAAGGGTTTGTAATACCCCTATGATGGTTAGGTAGTTCTCAGGATAAGTCACAGGGCTTCTGTTCTTTCTGTGGGACCAGTTGTCCAGAAGGCATCATACTGTTTTCATCAGCTATGCAAGTTGTTTGTAGTGTTAAGATTCCCTGAATTTGGGCTGCTGGCTGCATTATCGCTTTCCCTGGTAAAGACTAAGCGCTCACAGAAAATGCTGACTTTCCAGGAGTGCAGAAAGAATTAAGATTTTCTGCCCACCTTTATATCCTTGTTTAATTTGCTCATGTTGTTGAATTACACTTGTGACTGAAACAGTTGGCTTCTCAATTTATCCCATGGGTCAGATATGTAACTTCATATAAAACTGTGAAGGAAATTACTTCACCCACAGCCCAAACAATGACAAGCATTGTTGACCCAAGCAAACAGCTAAATAAGGATTGACGAGGTGTGGCAGGACCATGGTTTGGGTAGTTCTTCCTACAGCTTCCTCCTATAGAAACCTGCAACAATCTGAAATGTCAAGTTCCCTATCTTAGGTTTGAGGAGGAATCTATTGACATGTTGAAACTGTCTCTTAATTGGCGAAAACCTCTTGTCTTTGCTAAGTAAGAGCTTGTTTCTCTACAGGAATTCAAACAGGAAGATGTGTGGATTATAATGTAACTTTTAAAACCTGTGAGGTCAAGGCATGGTGTCCTGTGCAACCCAAGGAAGACCCCCCTGAGTAAGTGAAAGAGATATCTGCATTTTTTTAATCTCTAAAGAAGGACTTTGACAAAGTCATGAAATTTTAGGATAATCCCTTTGCCTAGGCACATATAGATCTCCTGTATGTAAACCAGGTATTTCCTTTATAGCCATACTGTTAACACTCATTATAATATCTAAATAACTTCTAACAATCTGTCCTGCCGTATGATTCTGCAGTGAAGTCATAGCCTACAGTTTGTATCATCAAGCAGCTGCCACGGAAACAGTTTTAGATGTCACAGGCTCATCTTGAATTCACTAGAGGCATTTGGCTCATTAATTCAAATGTCAAGGAAAATGCATCAATGTAAGATAGGTTTAATCAGTGACAGAAATAAAAGGTTTCCTAACTTGGGGTTTTCTTCTGCAAGGATTAGGGCTCGATGGTATAGAAGTTCTTTGTAGGTTCATTTATCACAGTGAGGTTGCTTCCACGTCCCAGAACAATAGGGGTAGATTGGTTGTCTGTACATTGTGCTGCAGGTTAGTGTTTGGGGATCCACCTCAGACAGAAGAACAGTCTCTCCATCCTCTCTAGGTAGATGACGAAAACCTCAGTGCTGGCAATCTGTAATAGTGAGCTGAAGAAAACTCTAGGAAAAAGACTCCACGGAACAATGCTGCTGTGATCTAGACAGTAGGATAGAGGGGTCTTGTAGCCATCTTTTTTTGTAACCCAGTGACTGTAGTGTTCCAAAATGAAAATATTCTATTTCTATTCTGTGTCAGCCAAAGCGTAAAAAATTTTATGAAAGATTTGGTTTCGACTGAAATGATGGAAATTGTACTTTAAGAGAGCAAACTATAATCGATTTTAGCTCCTCTCAACCAGCTTTGAAATATATGTGTAAGAAACTAGGTCAATTACCACTTTTATTAACTCATTGCTTTTAGAAGATACAAGCATGATTCTATGTATATATCCCATCTTTTCCCTAATTTGGGGTTTTCTGCAGAGACTGAGCAGTTTTTCCACTGCCAGGTCCCCTCCAGAGCCCACAATGCCTCCTACGGCTCCTTCTGCTGAGTTTTGTTCAGCTCTTTAAAGGAGTTTCCATTCCCTTCTCTTGTGGACAGACTTGTGATCTGAAAAAGGCTTTGTCCAACAACAGGAAGGCTGTAATTGTTCATACAGTATCCGGGAAAGATATGCATGAGCTTCCGGAGTTAATGAAATCCTAGGGTTTTTTTATAAAGTTTCAGTGACTGCCAGTCATTTTTAAATGTCACACTGCGTAGGCTCACTGCTGCGTATGTTGCAGAGGGAATTTTGCTTTTAATTACATCGCGCAGTTGACACATTCTGTCTTGCTTCCTAACCTTCCTCTAAAGTGCCAGTAATCAGTTACTACCGGGGACCAAAAATAAGGGATGAGAGGTTAGATCCAAACCTCTGATGTGTAAAGTTCCTTCACAAGTTCCATTGGCAAGGAAAAAACGCGGAATCACTAAAAAGCAATGCTGAGTGTTTGTTTTCTACCAGAACGATACATAAGACCAAGGTCAGAGCCCAGGAAGCTTTGCCGTCTGGTTGAGATACAGAGGGAGCAATGTTGGGCTTTGGTTACACCCATGATTGTCTTTATTGTCCAAATTCCTTTGAAAGGTAAGTTTCATGAACTATACAGGAGGCCTCCTTTTCCTTCCTGTTGGTTATGGCAGGAGCTGAACAAAGGCATTGCATGTTGGCGAGAAGATTCTTTTATTTTTGATTGTTCATTTGTGCCCTGAGGCAGGGCACAGTTGGCAGATTAGCTGTCAGATTAGATGTTTACAACATCTTTTTCAGAAGAGCTTTGGATCAGATTCCAGATGCTTCCCAGTGACTTGGTTTAGAAGACTCTCATGAGAAGTCCTTCATGGAAGCTGCATGTCATCCAGCTAATGTGCTTCTTGTCATCACAGATCTCTGATGCAAAGGCGTTGCTCAAAATATAATGATGGGAAAAATATTCCCTCCTTAGAAGCACTGTCCTTTATGTGGGTGATGACTGCTGTGCAGCCTGGGTTTCCCCCTTGGAATGGCTGTCTTAATGGAAATTAAAATATTCCTGGCTCATTCTTAAAATGGAACAATGCCAACATTCCAGTTCAGCATAGTCCCTATGCTACAGAAACAATGCCAAAAATTGTCTCTCTTACTTTCCTATAGCCCTGGGAAGTCCTAGAGTGTAGCAGAAGTTGTCTCACACAGTCTAGGCCAAGGTTACGCTGGCAACTGGTGGGAAAATTCCTTCTTTCCTGACTTCCAGAGAGATCCTCTAGGATCGAGCGTGTGGCTCATTCTTATACTCTTACTAGCTGCGCAGTTCTGGTGTATGTGGCCACCTGTCTTTGAGGACCAGCAATAAAACTGCCGATTCATTGTGCAGAAATCATCAGCTGTCAAATTTCTTACTACTATTCCATAGCAAGATTTATACAAGAGGTCTCCAGAGACCATATATTTCAGCTGCTGGTAGAGCCCCCGGTTAGGCTTGGCCCACACAAACAAATGCAATAGAGACAGAACATCTCTTTCTCGATGCCCTGAACCACTTAACTCCCTGCATTTCAATCTCTTATTCTTAGCAACATATTCCTCCTACTGACAGCTTTCCAGGTAATAGTAAAGTAGCATAACATTAGCTGATGTATTTAAGTAAAAGGAGTTAGTTAATTTGATGTTTCTTTTTTTAGGCCTGCTGTTCTGAGGCATTCTGAAAACTTCACTGTGCTAATAAAGAACAACATTAACTTCCCAAAATTTGATTACACCATGTAAGTGCAAACATTCCTCAATGCTTTCTGAAGTAGTTGTGCTCTGAAAAAATGATTGTATAAATTGGCACCTTCTTTACTCAAAAAGCCTATGCATTCAGGGCTGTATCTGCCTGAGTGACAGATACCAAGTTTCTTTAATTCTTTAGCCCTATGAATCCTTCAGGAACCAAGAGAAATAATGGGAGCTTGGGAACAGATCCTCCCAGCATAACTCTATTCCTGTCATGCACTGGACAACAGAATTGTTCATTCAGATATACTGGTTTATGTTGGGGTAAAATCACTAAAATATAGCACAGCAGACATGTAACTCAAATTATAAAGTGAATGGGTTTAGTTTCCACAGGTAAAATTTTGCGGGCAATAATATCCAAAGAATAAGGAATTCATCTTCATTCCCAGATCACAGTTAGGGATACATAGATGTGGTAGCTACAAAGCCAAAAGCTTGTATATTTACAAACCGAGCACAGGTTCTAGTGTGAAGTCCCTTACCTGTATCTGCTCCAGCTTGTTTTTAAATGTAAACAATTGTATGTGTTCTTCACAGACTAAATATTCCACCAGATTTTAATAATTCCTGCACATACAACAGGACAACTTCCCCACTCTGTCCAATTTTCCGTGTGGGAGACATCGTTCAGGAGGCAAACCAGAACTTTTCTGAGATGGCAGTAAAGGTCTGTGATACCACTTTTTTTTCATGCTCAGTGTTAAAACATTTTCTTGATTCTCTTCCTGTATGTTTTGCTGTCTGCCATATAATGGAATGGTTCTAGGTTTAGAAAGTGATTGTGTGAGAAGACACAGAGTCAAAAAGCACTTATTTTTGCCATTACATTTTCACTCTGTTCCTTAGGATATTGAGCCAAATGCCCTTAAGACAGTATCCAGCCATACTTCTAGAAGGTCAATATTAACAGATGGGTAGAGTAGAAGGAGGGGCAGTGTGTCTTCCTGCCCAGAGTCATCACCTGAGCTACATTTATTGATTCTTAGCCTGGCACAGCGCGTTCAAGATGAAACATTTGGTCTGGGTGCCTACAAAACTTAAGCTTGCACTCGGGCTTTTGGTTTGAGCCTATACATAGTTTAAAGCAACAAAACGACCATCACAGTATATCAGCTACATCCACACTTGTGCTACTAAGGTGAAGAGAAATAGACAGAAGATAGGAAAGGCCTGAATGAATAATAGCTTCTAGCTCATGTAACTAAGGCACTTCCAGACAAAATTGCTTGATTGGCAAATGTTGCTTATGAGATAGTGTGTCTATAAAGATGTGTCCATGCCCTAAGCTTACTGTGTTTGTTTCTAGGGAGGAATCATTGCCATTCAGATTAACTGGGACTGTAACTTGGACAGGTGGGGTTACAGCTGCAGTCCAAAGTACGGTTTCTTCCGCCTTGATGACAAAAAAACAATGCCTGGGTTCTACATCAGGTAAAAAATATTATATGAATCAAGTAGCATGTCTTCTGAGCTGAAGCAAAGATGTGATGAGGTGTGGAGAATGATGACTTGGAATGATAAGTCATTTGATTCTCTTTCTTCACTCTAGTAGTTATGTCCTTAACCTGCAGCTACTGCAGTTGTATAGATGTATCATCATGGTCGTCTTCCAAATGAGCATGTTTGTATTGCAGGAGATCTTATTTCTGTGTCAAAAGGCCTAGAAATTTCCAACAAGTATTCTGGAAGCTAACACAGAGAATAGTTTGGGCAGATTCCACCATATGGCAATCGAGGCTTGAAAACACTACCTAAACTTGTGAGTTTCCCAAGGCAATTAACACAAATAAAATAACAAATTGTTTTTCTTCCATCTGAGTAACCCCCACAGTTCACTGAATCTAGATTTATTCAAAAGCAAATTAGAGCTTTTGGTTCTGTATGGATATAGCAGATTTATAAGAAGTTTTGACAAAAAATCTTGACATGACTCCAGTTCTAAATAATTACACAAAGCATGTATCAAATGCGTATCAGCATGTTTAAAGCTAAAGATGTCCCTCAGATCTATGTCAAAACTCTTGTGTAACAACCCTCTTTTTTGACTCATGGCATGATTATTATTACATTGTGGTTTTTCATACATTTGTGATGCTAACATGAGTGCCATAACTGTATAGGAGCTGCCAGCGTGTTCCAAGCTGCGTTGTGCTGGAGCTGTGCAAACAAAGAACAAATAGGTGTTGCCTCTCACCTGGCAACCACAGACAGGAGCTAGAGGAGATCACAAGGAAAAAGCAAGACAGTGCTGTAAGGCTGAGGCCAGCAACCTTTCTGTTGAATACATTTTTACAGGCAAAGCAGTTTCTGAGGCAGCTTTTGGAAGAAGACAGTGGAGTAGTTTTGAGGATGTTTAGTGTCAGATTAACAGCTGCGTTCAAAATACCAAGAATGGGTTTGCTCAAAATTTGTTCTCTCTTAAGTATCGAAATACCAGTCTGTAGCAAGATTATTTTGCTGCAGTTCATCTGCAGGAAGCGTTATTTTGCTACAGGAAGTGAGCCTGGTCTGAGACCATAGGCTGCTGGGAGAGTGTGCATGATGTCACACCACATCCTGGTGGCCTGACTCTGTCTCTGTTAATCAAGAGATTTATTGACAACTAAATGTCATTCTCTAATGTCTCCAAAATTAAAAAAGAGGAGCAGCATAGTTCGGTGCAGCAATTTAAAAAGCAAAGGCAGTGAAAGTTGAAGAGCAGCAAGTAGATTGAGCATAATACCCTTTAAAACAAGCATGGAAGTTTGGTGAAGAACATGCACAAACCCTGCCGCATTGTTGAGCTACTGAACGCCAACTTGTAAAAACAGAGCTGCTGATTTTAGTAGAACTGCCCAAGTGAGTAAGCGGGGGAGAGCTAGAAATGATCCTGCATTTAATATATTGAAAAATGTTTGGAAATCAGGGACATACCGTAAGAATGTAAAATATAGTCATATCAGAGGTCCATCCAGCCCAGTTTCCTAAAGCTAACAAAGATCAGTAGCAGGAGAAAATTTCAGAAAAGAGCATCAGAAACAGGGCATGTACAGAATGCTGCTTCCTCTGCAGTCTAGCTGTTCTAGGAGTCAGGAAAGCTACTTTGGGCAGCTTATAACCCTTGTCTGCATGGAGCCCTATTGATTTCATTTCAGTTCAAAAGGGAATTTTGTGGTAGACTTAAATGGAAACAGGCTTTAGCCTTCTGAAAGAACTACTTGAGGTGCTAGGGAGCAAAGCTCCAGCCAGTGATGAAAGCTCTTAACAGGTCAGCTCTGAGCACAAAGCTGTTACAGAGGAGAAGGCTTCTATGCCATCAAGAGCAGACGTGAAATAACCTCTACCCTGAGGGCTAGAGAAAACCTCTGATCCTGGAAAGAGTTAGGAAAACTTTCAAATAAAACCTAAGTGACCTGCAGGCTTCAGAGGCTAAGAGCTGGCCCATAAAACATGTCTTGGCCGCAGACTCTGGAACCGTTCAGCACAGGAAAAAGGGCATTTCATGCCTGTGCAAGCAAGGAAAAAGCAGAACACATTACAGTGTGTTTTTTTCTGAGTGACTCACTGCATTCAGATTATACAAATCAAGTTGCGGTAAATGGGATGCAAATAATCGCATGATCTAGGGAACTCTGATTAAAAGCATTCTGAAAGTTTACCAAACTTAGCTTGCAGTAGGATGTGCAGGAGAGAGTGGAATCAAGTAAAAGCTTGCTCTGGGCTGGTTTGTAAGTGTCAATATGCCAAAGCAGAGCTGCAGACTGAACCCAAAGAGAAAGGAAAGGAGGAAATTGTATTTTTCTTTAGATGTCTCTGTCATCTGAATGAGTACCTGGAGATGCTAGAAAGCAGAGGTCTGAGCTGATGGCATTTACACCAGACATATTCTCTTAAACAGTTTACTCTTTTGGTACTTGAACAGGCAACAAATTTTGCTTAGCCATGACAGTCATCAGTGAGTATCTGCCACCCCTGGAACTGACCTTCTGTCCCTTCGGCTAAGTAATTTCCCATTCAAATTATTTATCTAAATGGAGAACCAGGACTTAGAGATCACTCAAGTAAACCAGTCAAGAACAATACAGCACTTCAAGCCCTGACAGCATGTCTGAGGCAGAAGACGTATGGGTGTTGTTATCAGAGGTTGGATATTAGTACCATTCTGTGTTTTAGTATGTCTTTCAGTTTAATGTGATGATTTTGTCTGTACTGCCAGCTTTTCATTGTCAGATTTAAAAAGACCTCTTTGTTCCATGCTCTGTGACTGCTTATTGATCCATAAGCTGATGTGAGCTGTGTATCAGGAGGGTTGTGTTTTGACAGAATAAGAAACTAGTAGTTAGTAAAGGCCCACATGATTCTTCCAACTCTCTACTGATTGATGAATGGAAAATGGCTGATACCCAGCATGCTGAAGTGTGCTCAGAAGTTCAGAGTTGGTCTTGGATAACACAATATTAAAGCCTTCAGAGCTTGGGCACTCTTGTCATTGCCAGCTTCTCACATAGCCTTGCTGGGGTTTTCTACCTGCTTTACCTGTGATTGAATTTTCTGCAGCTTCAGGTTCCAATTTGAATTAAGATGGCAAAACACTCATTGGACATAAGTTGGATTTTTACTTTGTCTAAGTCTTTATATATGTATTAATGTAGTTTAGACTGTCAGGTCAGATGTTCGGCAAAATACTGTTCATCAGGCTGGCCTCAGCACCTTCATTTCAGAAGGCTGAAAGGGCTAGAGGAAGAAGGGAGAAGAAACTATGCCTTTTTTTGTGTTCTGCAGCCTCGTGGTATTATATTCCCTAGGGAAGCTCCACAGATCTTCATTTACTCTTTTGCAGATATGCAAGATACTACAAGCTACCAGATGGGGAGGAGCAGAGAACCCTTTTCAAAGCCTATGGAATACGGTTTGATGTCCTTGTCTTTGGCACAGTAAATGCAATTCTTTTTCCTTGTGGAGGGAGAAGAAAGCTTGCTATTTCCTTAGTCCCACTTCTGCCATATACCCCTCTCCTCTCTCCTGTCCATCAGTCCGGGATGGAAGTCATGTCAGATGAGTAGATCTAAACAGAGCAAAGCTGAGGATGAAATGGCAGGGCTGGGAGAGAGGCAGGATTGTGGTTTAAGACTGAGACAATAACAGATATCACCGTGACATGATGATATTGTCATGAACCCCATGTGTCACCACTGTTTCCATCTCAAGTTGTTTATTCTCCCCTGCAAAGTGTCTGAAACGGTCTATGAAATTTTAGGATTGATAGAATTGTAAAGAGACAGAAATACATTGTGAAGAGACAAAAAGAGAAAAGCCATTGAGCTGAGTGAATGGTAACAGATCTTGCCTCTCAGTTATTCTTTTCTGCTTTCTTTAAGGGTAGAAGATTTAACTTCATTAACCTCATTAAAAGCACTGGGTCCATGCTCTCCTATTTTGGTTTGGTGAGTGACTTATTTTTTGTATTAATACAACCAGTTCTGCAGATACAGTCTCATTAAGAAAGTGGATGCACTACTTGCTTTTTTTTTCATGTGCAGGTTGCGATTGTCATTGAAGTTGCTCTTTTTTTCGGTAGTTACCGCGGCTCGGGCAAATCATTCTACAAAATTTACAACAGGAAAAAGTATGAGACTCTGCTGAATCCAACAGAGGTAAAGAATGTAAATTGCTGCTCTATGGATACAAAAATGCAGCTGATCCAGGAAGGTTCCATGGAGCTGTGCACGGCATGCACTGCATGAATGCAGTGGGCTCTACACACAACCTTGGCACAGCCGAGTCACACCAGCTCCATCAGGGAAACCCACAGAGAATAGTGATCCTTCGATGTAACTGAAGGATGTCATGAAAGGGTTTCCATGAAGAGGGCATTGCTCAAAGACTCTTTCCTGCCAACTTCAGTTGCCTCTTCCTGGTTTTCAAGACATAAATGTCCATTTATCAAGGCTGCCTCTACTAATCCCCTGGCATTTTAGACAGGTATTTTTAAAGAAGAGTGAAGAGGAGAGTACCTAAAGGCCCTGTACAACCACACTCCTACAGTTAGTTCCATACCATCTCTTCCTGTTCCCTCTGGTCCCACAGCTCCCCATGTCCTTGCTATCCCGGATATTGGAAATATGGGCCCTTGCAACATGCAGTTTTAGGGGTTTGTTACTGGAGTACAGAACCCACGCCCTGAGGTCAGATCCATGCTGTGGTTGTCCCCAGTTCTCCAAGTAACTACTCCAGCTGACAATGCTCATTTCTTCTGCTGCACAGGTGATGTATGTGTCCTATGTTGATGAGCCACACATTACCTTGAAAAAGGTAGAGAAGTCTCCGAAAACAAGCTTGCAGCATGCTCAAGGCAGCATTGTTGAGGTAAACACACTTAACCTTTGGGATTCTCCCTTCAGAAGGGAGAAGCGAGGACTGTCATTCCAAACTGATTTGGGTTTCTATCACCTCCGCCCTGCCATATTTCCAGATTAGGTTCTGAGGGGCTAAAACTAGATCCCTATTGTCCACTTCAAGTTAATAGGTCCAGAGGATGTATTTTCTACAGTTATCTGAAAATTGCTGCTTTCCTGTGGTGGGTATGTGCCAGCGGGAGTGTGTTGGTGTTGAAACAACTTGTGAGGTGTCGATTCGATTTCGCTAGGGTGGGCGTTGGCAACACAGAAAGACAATCCTCCTCCAGATCTGCTGATCTATCATCATTATCCCTATTGTGCTGTGTCAAATGAAAAAGCTAATGGTGAGGATGACTGTTGTAAATTCTCTCAGCAGTTGGATGAAGCAGAAAATGCTGGTTTCTTTAATTTTTGTTGGGAATTGTTGCAGAGCCACCCTGTGAAATCCTGTGGTGCTGGCAGCCGCTGCACCAGTGAGTCCAACGAAAACCAGGATAACAAAGGATCTGAGCCGATGCACCACGCTGAGTCCAAAAAGAATGATGATAAAAAAGAACACGAGCGGGATGAACTTCTCGAAGATGAGACCTCTTCCTCAGACTGCCGAAAGTAGTGCTGCTGTGGCAAATGCCAGCCAACAGAGAAGTACGATGAGCAGCTCTGCTGCCGAAGGAAAAAAGGGCAGTGCATCACAACCTCCCATGTGTTTCAGCAGCTGGTGCTCTCCCGTGACACCCTGGAGAATATCCTTCTCTACAAAGACCCCTTTCAGGACCTGAATGATTCAAACATCAATAACCAGCTGTGTCAGCTTGCTTACAAGCAATACATTCACTGGCGCTTTGGTGTTTTTGATCTGGAAGACAGAGCCATCATCCCAAGCTGCTGCAGGTGGGAAATTCAAAACATATACAGAGTTGAAGATAGAATGGAGGTAGCATGACTTGAGATCACACTGTGACTCACCTTGGACACTTAACCTTTGTTTTCTTTCATGGACCTTTAAAAAAGGGAAAAAAAAAAAAAAAAAAAGAGAAGAAAGTGTGTGACTTCCCAAAATCTTCTGTAGTACAACTGAATTCTTGTATATTGTCTTTGGAGAGGCACAATAGCCTACTGCTTAGCACAGAGGAACAAACACCTTGAGCTAAAGTGCTTTCTTCTGCCTCTGCTTCATTCTGTGAGTTACCCTACGTGGTTTGGAAATGTAGGATCTGGGGTGAATTCCTAGGGTTACAGTTTAGTGGGAGGTTCTGGGCCTCCTGCCTTTGCACTGGTACGTACCAGAATCCTAGCTGAGTCAGGAGATGACCAGCACTCTGAGAACAAGATGGAGCCAAGAGTCATCTCAAAGCATGACCCCTTGAAGGAAGGAAGTCCAAAAGACCTATCACTTGAAAACGTGGTCCTGAGCATTTTTCTCCCCCAGCCTCACCACCTTTCTGCAGCCCTGGATCGAGAGGCTCTAGAAAGAGGCCACTGAGCATATAGTTTCATAACTCACCGTTGAAGGCCTTGTGATCCATCCAGATTAAACAGGCTCATTTTAGACAATTTCAGTGGCACAGATAAAGCATTTTCTGAAAAGCCCAGCTGTTCTCTTTGTATTACTCCTTTTAGCTTGAACTCGGGAATTACATTGAAAAGTACTTTTACCATCTTTGTGTATTATTTTTGGGTATTTCATTCATACTTTGAAATTGTAATGTAGGACTTTGGCCACCTCTTTGCTCTTAGCTTCAAACAGGCCTTGCCTCCTACACCTCCTCCTGCTGAACCTGCACAGCGCGAGTGGCTTTGTGCTACGATGTATAAGGCCAGAGTAGAGCCGAGGAGCAGCAAATTCAGGGTAGATTAACCTGTGCTCCAACACCTTTTCAGTTCTTTCTTTTTTGTTATACTTGGACATGTTCTATTTTTCTAGAAGCAAGGTGAGAAGAGTTGTAACGTATATTTTGTGCTCCTTTCAACTGATCTTTGTTCTTTCTGAGCTAACCCAGCAGTTTGCCATTTCCATTTCCAACCTATGTTTTAAGATACATTGCTGGCAGATTATGCCAGCTGTATTTGTATCTTTAGTTGTAATATGCATTAATTGTATTAACATTCATATTGCAGCATCTTATGTATCTAGAGAGAGAAAATATTACAGTTGGCATTAATGCAATCCTGTTCTGACACATGAACCGACTCTCCTTTTGGAAAGAACTACACTGAATATTCACTTAAGACTGTGATAAATAAAGGGTTTGCTCACTGTGGATGGGAAGGTGACAGTCTTAGAATCATAGAATGGTTTTGGTTGAAAGGTGTGGGAGACTGGCTAGCTGAGAAGGGTTACGTAGACATGATCCAGCTGGCTGAGCAAGAACTTGAGAAACATCAGACTGAGCTCCTGTAACTACTGAGCTGGCAAGGACACCCTGTCCTTGACTGTAACTGTTGTATGATAACAGGGAGATTGCAGCTGCTCAGGCATGGGAAAAGAGGATGAAAGTAACTGTAAAGAAGGAACTAAGGGCGGGGTTGAAGTTTGGAGGACAGGCCAATCAGAAAGATGTATTGCAGAATATGTATTAGCTAATTATAACGAAGCATAAAAGACGGCTGTACTATTCAATAAACGAAGCTTGCTGATCACTCATATTGAATGACTCTGTCTTCCCTCCGTCGCGACAGAAAGGGACCTTAAAGATCATCTTGTTCCAACCCCCTGCCCGGGGCAGGGACACTTTCCACAAGATCAGGTTGCTCAAAGCCCCACGCAGCCTGGTCTTGAACCCCTCCAGGGATGGGGCTGCCACAGCTTCTCTGGGCAACCTGGGCCAGGGTCTCACCACCCTCACGGTAAATAATTTCTTCCTAATATCTAATCTATATCTACCCTTTTTCAGTTTAAAACAGTCCCCCCTTGTCCTATCGCTCCACTCCCTGATCAAGAGTCCCTCCCCATCTCTTCTGTATCCCCTTTAGGGACTGGAAGGGGCTCTGAAGTCTCCCTGGAGCCTTCTCTTCTCCAGGCTGAACAACCCCAAGTCTCAGCCTGACTTCATAGCAGAGGTGTTCCATCCCTCTGAGCATCTTCGTGGCCTCCTTGTGGCCCCGCTAAGGGCGGGTCAGGGCGGCCGTGAACCCCTTTTCCCTCTGAAAACAGCCCGGGGTGGGGAAGCTGCGCCTCCTCCTCGGCCGCGGGCAGGCCCGGTGGCTGGCAGGCGGCGCACAGCTGGCGAGGGAGGGCCGGCAATCAAGAGCCCGAGCCGATACAAGCCCCGGGGCTGCGGGAACGCTCTCCGTGCTGCTTGGGGCGCTGTGGCTCCGCCGGGCTGCCCGGCCTGTGGGTCTCCCTCCCGCCCTGCCAGGCCGCCATGGTGTCGTGCGGGGCTCTCCACAGCTTCCTCTTCGAGTACGACACCCCCCGCATCGTCCTGATCCGGAGCCGCAAAGTGGGGCTCATCAACCGCGCGGTGCAGCTCGCCATCCTCGCCTACGTGATCGGGTGAGCCGGAGGGTGTGCCCGGCCGCCGCTGCAGGCCTGCGTCCCCCTCCCCGCCGGGCTGCGCTCGGGGTAAAGCCCGCAGCCCCGCCGGGGCGGCTGCCGTGAGGCAGGAAAGGCCAGCTCCTCGCCGGGAGCCCTCCGGTGGGGCGGCAGGCTGAGAGGCCGGAGCCGGCCGCCTCCCTCACGGGGAGGTGGCTGTTGGGGCCCTCATTGTCTGTCAAGGAGGCGGGGGCGGCGGGAAGCGACCGGCGCGGGGCTGAGGGGAGGCCGGAGCTCGGCCGCGGTCGTGGGTGCCGACACCGGGAGGTGACAAGCGGGTGGTGGGACAGCTCAGCTGGGGTTGTGGGGCTGCTTGGAGGCAGCTGCAGGCAGGACAGGTCCCCTCAGGAGGAGGAACCCTGTCCCTGGGGGTGATCGTCATTCACCCGGCGGGGCTGTGCGTAAAAGCAATAATTACACCCTGCCAAACCACTCTGGTGAAAAAATCAGACGGGAGGTTGCTCGTCCTATGACCCTTTCGTAGGGAAACGCTATGAAACTGGACCAGCCCTTTCAGGTGACACATGAAAAAAAGGGGAAATTTCCGCTGCCCGTGCTGGTTTGTGGTGTTTATCTGATTTCTGTTGTTTCTTTCTTGCAATCTTTCTTTTGCAGCTGGGTGTTTGTGTGGGAGAAGGGCTACCAGGAAACAGACTCTGTGGTCAGTTCCGTAACCACAAAGGTGAAAGGAGTAACGCTGACAAACACATCCACCTTAGGAGCCAGGATCTGGGACGTGGCTGACTACGTCATCCCCCCTCAGGTACCCGTCACTTCCAAATCCAGAAGGTTTTTGAACAAACAGCCACCGCCCTGCCAAAGCCCGTGGAGGTCTGGAGCACCTTCAGGTCCAGCATGGCTTTGATATGAGAGAGTGAAGCAGCTTTGCTTCGTTGCAGATCATGCCGAGCACCTGTACTGCTAGCCCTGGGGAAGGTTGTTTCCAGAGAAGTGTGTCTGTATGTGTGCCTGTATAGAAGGGAGGATTTTGCAGGCTTCAGGAAAAAGTTGCAACAATAACCACGTGTTGGCTTTCTTACTGCTTTCTAAAGCAAACAATTCAAAGTTAACTTGTTGGCAGAAACCCCAGGAATAGCCTGCAAGTCACTTGATCCGGAACTGAACAGGAGGTATTGCTGTAGTTACTGATTGACTGTGTATCTGTGGGAACCTGCCGTGTGTGGGCAAGGCGTGGTGGCCTTCAGGGCCGGCAGGCACAGTCAAGTTGCTAGTCATGGGTCACTCTGTCTGCGTGAGATGTGGTGCAGAAAAAAATTACAGATTTAGCCAGATTTTGGCTGAGTGATCATATTTGCATATCAGTGGAGCAGAAGCAAACAACAGATCTTGAATTGTACAGACCTGAAAATAATGGAAGTCGTGGTCCCTGGAGAAACAAACCAGGACTGGTCAAATTTCTATTATATATATTAAAAAAAAAAAAAAAAAGAGTGGCAGTTGTGCTCAGACTTGCAGCTGGAGCTTTATTTCTGATCCTGCCTTGCAACTCCCCTGAGGAGCTGCGTGATCTCTGTTTTCATAATGTGAATGAGGAAATTTGGGCCAAGTGGGAGGACAGCAAAGGGTTGCTAGTCCCACTGCCCTTCCTCCGCCTAAAGGCAGTGGCATCAGGCGATACATGTGGGAATCTGCTCCTTTAGTGCTACACCAGCACTGTCCAAAGCAAGTCCCCTCTGCGGGGCTACCTGGGCTCTGTCAACAAAGACATTTGGGGCAGTGCCTTGGATATTCTTTGCAGACTGTCACTCTTAAATTTCTTTCTTGTTTTGCATTTTCAGGAGGAGAACACTGTGTTTGTCATGACCAATGTGATACTCACACCAAATCAGCGCCAAGGCCACTGCCCAGAGGTAGGTACAGGGTCTGCTTTAATCCTGCCTCGTGTGGGTGGGTGTGCGGGGGAGAGAGTTTGTAGAGTGTAGTGTAATTATTGTTCCTCTCCAGCTTCCAGATGATAAAACAGAGTGCAAGGTGAAGAATGACTGTGTTCCAGGATATGTCAGCACCCACAGCAGTGGTAAGAAGCCTGCTGCAAGGGCTCATTTCAGTCTGTGTTGAGATCCCTCTGTGCTGTGCCTTCCTCCTGTACAGGAAGCAACATTTCACTTCAGTCTTCTTGTTCTCATTCTCTCACACTTAAGATAACTGAAAGGGAAGCTCAGATTTTTCTGCTGCAGGAGAGCAGATGGGCTTAGACTGTGTTGGGTGGATGCTGGATAGAGGTGTGCTTTGGTGAGCTAGCAGTGTGAGGGCTTTCTCAAGACCTTAAGTCCTTTAATTTCCCATAGATGCAGATTTGACTCAGAAAAAGGCCCTGATGCTTCTTTCTCTGAAGTTGCACTACAAGCTGCAATGGAAGATAATGGGGGTCTTGGTACTGGCACTTCATCTCTGAGCAAATTTCTTTCTCCTTATGGAGTGAGGAGATACCACGGGGCAAATACTGGCCCTGCATTTTTGCTTGGTGGTACCTCCATTTATGTGTCTTTCCAGGCATCCAGACTGGGAAGTGCGTACCCTACAACAGCAGCAGCGGCATTAAGACCTGTGAAGTCTTTGCATGGTGTCCTGTGGAGGATGACAATCATATACCCAAGTGAGTGCTCTGTCTTCCTACTCTGCAGTGGCCCTCCTGAGAGGAAGCTAGCAATATGCAGCTGACATTTCTGCTTGTGGGATGCTATTGGGAAAAGCTGAAGAGGTGATCACCAAGGACCCTGCAGAGTCCTCTTTGTCAAAACATAAGTGAAACTTACTTCCTTTTTTTATTGTTTTGTAGGCCAGCATTCCTGCAAGAAGCTGAGAACTTCACCATTCTGGTGAAGAACAACATTTGGTACCCTAAGTTCAACTTCAGCAAGTAAATAGCGTGTGGGGCATTGTGCTGTCTGGTCTCTTGGACAGTAAAGGAGAGCTGGAGGAGTGGAAGAAGATGCAACAGATAACACTCTCTCTCTGTTCCCCCGCAGGCGAAACATCCTCCCTGATATCAACTCCTCCTACCTCAAGAACTGCATCTATGACTCCAAAACAGATCCCTTCTGCCCTATCTTTCGTTTAGGGCAAATAGTTCAAGCCGCAGGGCAGGACTTCCAGGAAATGGCTGTGGAGGTATTTGGCAGACCCTTCTCTTGGGCCTCAGCAGTGTAGAAGAGGAGTGGTATGTGGTTGTCCCCCTATGCCTCGTGGCGTGAGCCACAGGACACAGAGTAGCTGCAGAACGGAGACCTGCTCTGGCCAGACGGACTGAAGTCAATCTACTTAACAAATACTTGGCCTTGGCTTGTTTGGGTGGGGTTATGCGCAAGGTCCTTCTGTAGCAGGGGGAAAGAGTGTTGAACTGGGACCGGGACTGGGACAAGGGCCAGTAAATCAGGGTCCTTCTGAGCAGAGAGCCTCATGCTGGACTTGCCAGGCGCTTGGACTGGTCACCTTCTCCTCTGCTCTGCTTGGCAGGGTGGTGTCATGGCACTGCAGATCAACTGGGACTGCAACCTTGACAGAGCTGCTTCTCACTGTGTGCCAAAGTACTCCTTCCGGCGCCTCGACAACAAGGACTCTGCCCACACTGTCTCTCCTGGCTACAACTTCAGGTAATGTGGCTATGGAGGGCAACTGCTCTCCCTGTGGCTCAGTCTGCTGCTGGTGGAGTGCTATGGGCTGCCTGCACTCCTCTGGCAGCTGAGGGTTAGTCCTTGGACTTTCGATGGTGCTGTAAAACTTGGAAAGTTTCTCTGATGCTGTAAAACATAGAGCAGGTGGGATCCTCACTGTGTGCGAACACAGCAGAGAGGGAAGGTCAGTGGAGTTCCACTGGTTGCGTCAGAGTGTCTGAGCCACGTTTGCATCAGAATTTGGGTAACCGTTTGGGCCAGTCTCCTGTGGCAGGGCAGTGAGAACTACCTGTTTCAGGGTGTGTTGATGGGGTAGTACTTAACGGGGATGGGGTGTCAGGATGGGAGACTGAAGCACCCCCTCTGCTGTGCATGAGGGAAAAACTAACCTCTAGAAGGTGGCTCTGTCAGTTGAAGACCGTATCTGCACCGGGAGAATCCTTCTGGCATACACTACCACATACACATTGGCCAGCACCGAGAGGTCCAGCACCTCCAGTAAAACCACCAGTGCAGAGCCGGGTAGCTGGTTGCATCCAAACTCAGAGCTATAATAATGTGGGTTGGCCACCTTGCCAAGATCCTTGCAAGAGTCCTGCCCATGAGGAAACACGGCTCAGGGCTATGCTTGTTTCTAGAATCACAAACTCTCACTTAGCTCTTTTGGTAGGATTTGAATGAATTCACTGAGAAGCTGCTGACATGCAGAGAGCACAAGTGTGTGTTTGGGAGGTGCCAGGCCTGCAGGTCTTTGGGGTGTCAGGCGAGACCAGCTGGAAGATATCACAGCCCAGCTGGTGTGGGTTCTGAAGTGTTCTTGCTAATTCCAGACCGTGGTGCAGCCCCTTATCAACCCTTCCTCTTCTCTTCCACCCTCTTCTCTGCTTTCTCCTGGCTTAGTCAACCATGTGGCGGAGTAAGTCTGATCCCACTTATTTGTTCTGATCCCTTTTCCCTATCCTTTGCCTGCGGGTCGCATTGTGTGGGACAAGGAGCAGCCTTTGTGTGCTAGGCTGAGCTGCGCTGCCTCCCTCGCTGCCTGCTCCCGGCCCTGCCCTCTCGTGGCTGCCTGCACTCCTGCAGCCTCCTGCTCGCCCCCGGGGAGGGCTAATTCTCACGTGTAGCTGCATTTCTTCCTGTCTGTCCTTCTGCTCCCCCGCTAAAGCTACCTTTTCTCCCCTTCCTATGCTCTGCAAGTTTACTGATTTGGCTTGTGCTAACTGCTGTCTTAAAGTCGCCTCTTCTGGGCTTTTCTCCTGTATGTGCTTGCCTGCATGAAATCTCCATCATTTGGTGCTTGTCTCTGGAAGTACAGATGTTCGGCCCATCTTCTCGGGATGGGGACACACATCTGGATGTTGCATGATCACATAGAAAACCCTCAAAATCTCCAGCTAAGCTCTGATCTATCTTTTCTCCAGGTTTGCGAAATACTACAAGGATAGTAACGGCACTGAATCACGGACTCTTGTCAAAGCTTATGGCATCCGCTTTGATATCATAGTGTTTGGAAAGGTAGGGTGGCTTAATTCCTGGGGGTCTTGCGTTGAGGACTTTCAGTGATGCTGAAAAACATATTCCCCCTTGTTACTGTCTTCCAGGCAGGAAAATTTGATGTAATTCCTACCATGATTAACATTGGCTCCGGCTTAGCGCTGTTTGGCGTGGTAAGTGACAGTCTTTGCACCTCGACTCAATTCTGGATTGATGCCTCAGTTCTGAGGATCATTATCTTAAACTCTTTCGATCTCCACTAGGCAACAGTGCTGTGTGACATTGTGGTTCTCTATTTTATGAAGAAGAAATACTACTATCGGGAGAAGAAATACAAATACGTGGAGGATTATGACCTGGTAAGCATCAATGAAGGTGGAGTGAAGGCAAAATTGCTTCCTCCTCCGAATCTGGAGAGATTCGGAAACAGGATGTAGAAAGGCCACCTCAAACAGGGATTTTGAACCACAGCTCTGAGGAAACTCTTGTCAGAGAAGCTAATTTTTACCTCAAAGCTGTTGCAGGGAGGAGTGCTAGAAACAAATATTGCAATGTTTCCTGGGCAACCACTCTTGGAGTGGGAAATGTGTATTCAAGAACTTGTCATGCTCCCACTGCACCTCTTTTTTGGGTTGCAGTACTTGGCTGTTGCCTTCTGAGAGCTGCAGACAGTGGCTTTGTCCCCATCAAATCCTTCCCTCTTGGTTTTTGGGGGTTCCTGCTGCTGTGAACAACAAACCCATTCAATGGGTTGGTATTTTCTGAGACCAGTATGCTAACAGCCACAGCTATGCCTCCCCTCAGGTTCAAGATGATCCGTTTGGCCAGCAGAGAATTTAGTGGGCTAGCGGGGTTGCTTGGCTGGTACTGAGGGCAGAGCTCAGCCCTGCAGCCTTGTGCTTGGTGGGAAGTGTTGCTGCAGAGGGTGGATTTCTGAATCAAAAGACCTCTTGGTATTGGAAATGTAAGGTCCAGCTTGACTGTGCAGTGTTTTATGTGAGAGGAAGTGGAGAAAGATGAGTTTTCTGGCAGAGAACTGTAATCTCTTATCCTTGCAGGGAGTCGGTGAGACATACGGAACAAACTCCTGACCTACTGCTGCTACGGCACCAACTGCTGCTGTGAACATTTCTCTGACCCTGCCATGAGACCCACCCCCTCTTCGTTGGAAGGAAGAGGGAAACAAACCTGGGAAAGGGACCTTCTTCACTACTGCTCACTACCTTGACTCGAGGCAACCCCAGAGAGAAGAACCAGGTCTGTTCCCTGTCTGCTGTCTTTCCAGGTTAATTGCACTAAACACATGGGGAGAATTAGGCTTTTATGACAGGCCTCTGCACTGGGTAAGCCTGGGACAGGGACTGCTCCAGCATTGTCATTTGACAGTCCTCCTTTCCCTGAGCTCACCGGGAGCAGAGAGCACAGGGTAACAGGCCCAGATTCTTCCTTACAGTGAACATGGCCCCTGCCAGGTGGTGTCTAGCCTTGGGAGAGCGGCTCTTTGCTGTTGTCAAATCACTTTTCCTTGCCCTTAAGGAATGTGATGCTTAGCTGAGCCTGTGCCTACTATTTAATCATGTCTCCAAGCTCCAGTAGCCACCGACGGAGACAAAGTGTCTGGTTCCATTGTGCTATAGTAAATGGCTTACTGTTTACAGAATTTTTTTCTGTTTTGTCCAATTTTTATGGTACTACTTTAAAATTTACTTTAATAAAATATTACTCTCCCTCAGCCCTCCTGGAGTCCTGCAAGCCAGGTTTTGCTTGTTTATTTTCCCCAGGGCCTGTGAAGGTTGGTATCTGTGTAAAATGAAGACAGTTCACTGACCCTAACTGGTACTGGAGAGCTGTCAAAGCCAGTGCTGCTCTCTCCTTTGCCTCTTGGTTCTCTCAGCAAGAGTACTGTTGCAACTACAGCTTCTGCTCCACCTTGTTGCATTAAAACTGTATCCAAGGGAAAAGACTTCAAAGCTGGAGGCCAGGGCAGGTTAACCTAGCATGGCCTTAGCCAAATGCTGGTACCAACTGCTCAGAAGAACAGAGCTCTTGTTCCCTGGCACATCTCCCGTGCTTTTCACCACCGCCCCCAGACCTGTATCTGGGCTGCTGCATTTAATGGGTTTAGACAATTTAAGTGAATTTGTCGGCTTTTAGCTTTGTGTGGCCTTGAGCATCTCTAGCGATCACGCTGGCATGCAACGTCCAGCTCTTCCCTTTCTCTGAACCTTTCTCTAGCATTACAGAGCCCTAGGACCTATTCCATACCTCCAGCATCCTGCCTAGGGCTTTGCTGCCTTCTTCCAGCAGCGTGGTGGGTTTGCTACAGCGTTAACCTTTTGTTTTCTTCTTTATTTGCCTGCTGCTGAGCCCGAAGCTGAGACTCCCAACTCAAACTCAAACTCAACTCAACTCAAACGCCTTTCCAAGAGTCGGTGCTCCAGTCTGTGCATGTGAATGGCTCAGGTTGGATTATGCAGTGGCTAAAGCCACCCTGGTCTCATCCTAGCCCAAGATCCCCTGTAATGGTAGAGCACCAGATTTGACTAACAGAGGAAGGTGCTTTCAGACTCCTCTTCCAACAAGCAAACTCTCACAGTTTGATAAAGACCAGTCAAACAGGATAATGGTTCCACTTGATCAACTAACTCTGGATTTAGTTGCATGTCATTTATTTCAACTTGTACAGAGACGCTCGAACAGCTGTGTGGAAAAACACTTAGGTTTTTTTTTCTTCTTAGGTAATATCATTTAAAAGTGGTAAATACACAGTATTTAAACTTGATACACCTGATAAAGTTAAATGCATAATAAAGGGGTAGGAATGAAACACAAGCCTCGGTCATTAAACAAACAGTATAAAAATCAGCAATAGTGCAGGACCTTAGAAAAGAAACAGATCAATTGCCTGATAGGTAAGAGGGGACCACCAAGAAAAACTACTCGAGACAAGAGGCCTGGTTTCCCCTTAGCACTTTCCTGTGTGCTTTCAGAGCCAAAAAGGCTTAGTACCCAGCATTTAGCCTACAGTCAGCACTGGGCTTGCTTGAAAGGAAGGGAGTTGGGGAAATCAAGCTATAGCCCAGTTCCAAGGCACAAGCAAAATGTTTACCTCACTATAAGAGAAAAGCTAGCTTTACTACTAAGGAACAGCCGCTAGGGAACTGAGCAGATTTATATATATATACAGTACAGCTTCTCTAACAGGTCATGCAGTTTGATAGCTCTTCCTCACACAGCCAAGCTTTTATGCTTTCCACAGAACTACTCAACAAGAAAAAAAAAGAAAAAAAATCTACATTGAGTTTCTTTCAGAAACGTGCATTTGGCTGCAGCCCTCTGGGAGCTGGCACTCAGAGACAATCATTTTGAAGAGCGCCTTAGGGAAGTGCTGAGCTTCCACATCCTTACGAACCAAGCCCTGCTAGCCATAAGACACTGATCTATGGTAATATCCAAGGCCCAGGAACTAGTACAGTTTATTCTGCTCAGAAGCTGTGTTGCACCTGGCCAAGCCTGTTTGGTCAATGTAAACTGTCTCGCTAGGCACCCGACAAATCACAGACCCCAGATACGCAGCACAGAGATTCTCTACACCTCACCTGGAACAAAACACACCACACACGCTACTATGCAACAGCTATAAATAATCAGACCACCACCCCCCCCTTTTCTTTTTTCTTTCCTTTTTTTGGCAGAACAAGTCCATTTACAAGGTTAGAGAGCCCAGCTGCCCACTCGCATGCATTTCTGCAATGAAAAGTCCTGTTTAGGAAAAGGGAAGCAGGCAGCTGCAGTAGTGCTGGCACCCAAGTTACCTGTTTGGTTTTTTTCCCCAAGCTGACGCTGCAGGGCTTTGGCATAGCCTCGGACTAAAATGGGAGGAAAACAGTGCGTGTCTTATGGCTCCAAACTCTGTAGTACTGCTCCTAAACCACAAACCATCATCACTGGCTTCGGAGAGGGGCCAGCAGCACAATGTTTCAGTAATAAATTGCAATTTAGGGGGAGCATTGCTTCAAGTGATCAACAGATGTAAGGGACAGTTTGTGTAGGCACCTGCACGCTTGCTAATGCTGCACCGGCTTTAACAAAGACCTATCCTAACCAGGAATTACTGGGCCAGGTCTGACTGCAGCAGGGCCAAGGACCTCGTCACGCTGCTGCTTGCAGTGCCCAAAATCAAGGAAGACAAGGGGACAGTCGCTTCCTAAAGGCAGGGCACCCCAGCCCAGGGTTAATAGGCAGAGATCTGACCATTAACCGAAACACTTGGGTCTCTTAGTGCCTTCTTAGGGCAAATAACTACGCTTTAGGAGTCCCTTACGTGCTTGGGACATTCAAATCCTCCCCCTCTTTCAAGGACACCATAATTTTAAATACCTCATTCAAGGTCACACAACCGCATCAGACTGAGAAGAGAAGAGGTCAGACCTTTTCCCTGTCTGTCCCTTGCTCCATCCACAAAACAACTCTACTTACCATGACCCCTTTCCTCAAGCAAACCCTGACTCTTCTCCAGCTCACCCACACTCTGCCCTTACCCAGCTTTGTCCGAGGACAGAGAACTTGGGAAAGTGAGTCTGGATGCCAGAGTCTCTCCCACCACACGATAAATTATTATTTTTTACAAGCACCACAAAATAATCAGAGTAATCTGACTAAAGGTGAAAGAGCTCTTCATAAGAAACAACCCATGAATTAGGTATGCACTTAATTTACTAACAAGCCTCTGATCCACAGGCATTCACAAATTACTGGTAACGAACTTGCAAAAAATACATAGCATTGGCCCCAAAATCCAGATTAAGAGTTTGGAAAACAAAAGTTTCTTTGAAAATTACTAGCTAATCTAAGTATTTCATTAAGATCTTAAATTCTAAGTGAGCCCTAAGTCTATACTTAAAAAATAGCATAAGTTGTATTATTTTTAATTGTAGTAAACCATGTAATGTACATGGAAGTGAAGGATTTTACCCTGAATTTTATATTTAATAATATATCTACCTAGCTCAAGTAAAAGGTATAGAAACAAACTGTAGTTAGTGCTTCCTCTGCTGTTCAAACATTCAGCTAAACGCCACCTTTCACTCTTATGTCTGCAGCAAAAATAGTTCAGACTGAACTTAAGCCCTTAAATACCTTTTCCTTTCATACACTGAATACTCAACTTACCAAGTCCTAGTCACACCAAGACCTTAGGAAAGGCATTAATTACCTTAGGAGGTAATTAAACTCACTTTCCGAACACCCCGAAGATGCTGTTTAATACAACTTGGCTCACAAAGGCAGGCATTCTTTAAAAAGCTGAAAAGGTGGGTTTTTGCTTTGTTCCCATGCAGTTAAAAAGTTGTCGATTAAAAACAAACCAGAACAACGAGAAACAGATGCAACAACATTTCCGGCAGGTCATGAACTCTCAAAGTGCGCACGTGTAGTTTTTAACTGTTGTTTTTGCCACTTGGCAAAAGCTTCACCATTCTCAGTGTGCCCACTGACTGCGCGGTGGGCAAACACCACCCTTGGGATGCTGGCCTTAGTCCCTGGAAATTATTTGGCATTAAAACCAGGTAAAAGCAGTTCCAAATGCAGTTTTGTTTGACTGCTTTTTTGTTTTGTTTTGGGTGGGTTTTTTTTTTTGCAAAGCACTGTTGCTGCTCAACACGATGGCTCATCTCCCTGCTATCAGCCAGCACCTTTCCCACGAGAAGTCAGCAGTTCCAAGCAATCGGAGATGTTCAATGTTTATGACAAGTAGTCGGATGTCTTATAACATGCTGCTATGTAAGCTCTACATCCAGCATTATACTGAAATAGCGCCATGTCATGCTGTGTTTGGTGTAGGCTCTGTTAATGTCACTCATCCTCAGCTGCACATGTTAATAACGTGCCCCGGACCAAGCTGCTGAACAGAACCATAAAGTCGATGCTCACGAAAGAAGTTCCTCCTCTCCCACGTTGGGCAAGTCATTGCATTTCAGATTATCTTCGCTGCCTTGTTTCCTGCTTTAAGAGGAAATAAAACAGTTGCTGAGTGACTCAGAAAAAAGCAAAGCAGACAATCAGACACCAGCATCTGCCCCTTCCCCACCAGGGAACCTTTGGGACCCTGAGCACGTGTCGTCTCCTCCCAGCTCCCCTCTAACAGGCTGGAAGTGCCATATAAAGATGTTTTTCAGCCCATTGCAGGGGCAGGATATGTGATATGCCATATCACAAAAATCATCCCACAAAGTGGTTATGGGTCAGAAAGAGGGTGTGTGAAGGTCCCGGTCATGGCCCCACACGAAAGGTGTCAAAACCCAGCTCCTCAAATTCTCCTCCTGTGTTTTGCAGTGGTTTCCAAAGCATGAGACAAGCTGCAAATGTCCTTTCGGGCCATGATGACACTTACGGCAGCAGGTTCCCAGGGGCAGACAACGACCGCTCCTCTCTCCTGCTCCCCTCAAACGGGTTCCCAAAGGATCGCTTCCGGATCATCGTTTTAACCAAGATCTGCAAGACCAGATTGGAGCTCGTCAGGGGTGCTACCGCTTTCCTTTCATTCAAGAGCAACAAGGAACACCCAACTCTCATGCCCAGGTAATTAAGAAAACTAGTGTCAAAGTTCTCTTTTTTTTTAAAAAAAAAAAAAAAAAGAACACAGAAGGAAGCATGTGTGCAAGTCTCCAGCTGCTAAATAAAGGAACTGTATCCTTGTCTGAAACCCACAGTGCAACAACCAAACATGCAGACAAGCCACACGAGGTGTGAGAGGCTGGAAAGGAGAGCAGTCTGGGAAGATTTTCTCCCCCTAGGAGTAGGTGTTACTGATTACTGCATCCGGTACCTGCAAATTCCCAGTTCCCTGTGATTACCTGGCAGAAGAATTAATTAGAAAGGGAAAGGGGAAGGAAGAAACTAGTACAATTTTGCCTTAATGTTTACCAAAACCAAGCAGAAAAACTGGCTGTTTTTCTAGCTTTAGTTGAAAAACACAAAGTTACCCAGCGTTGGCTGCAATCGGAGCCTGCTGAGAACAGAGCGAGTGTCAGGGTTCTGCCCAGGCATCCCCCAAATTATTTTGCTGGTGGGAGCCGAGAATAACATGAGCAGCACCAGACCTTGCCTCGGCATGTGCATCCCGCTCTGGGAGCGCCTGGATTCATTTGGGATTGCCTCTTGTCCCTCTGTGCCTTATTTATCTGCTCACCACACTGCACCGAGGGCCCCTACACGTCTGAAACACGCACGCCAGCAGGGTCCCATGGGGGAAGGCATTTTATGCGAGAGTTGAAGCCACGTGAATCTCGTACTCGAGCGTTATCTCCTGCAGTTGGATGCACAAAGATCAGGCACCGGAGGGCAATTTTGAATAACAAATGCAAATGGGGAAATACAAGATCTGCCTGGAGGCGGTGTGTTATTTAAGAGGCAGGAGTTGCAGTAAAACCTCATTTGCCCTGAGCTGTGCTAAACACACCTGGATTTTCAACAGGGCTGGGAACACTCAGCCATCCTCCCTGCATCGCAGCGAGTCACCTCCAAACACGAGAAAGGGGGGAAACCCCTTCGTCAATGGTGATTTCCTTAGAACAAGATCCACTTTTTTCACCGTGAGCAGCGCAAGGCACATTTGCGTATTAACGTATCTGCAGCTGAAGAGATTTCTGCAGGGTATGGAAGCAGGAAAGAGCTCCAGAAATGGAACCAGACGTGGGCACAGCCACAAGATGGAAAAGGGGCTTCAAAGGGAGACCTGTACTTCAAAAAAATCACAGCCTGGGTGTCTACAGGAGATAACACCACGCCAGGGAAGTGCAAATGGTTGCTCGCTGTTTCTTTTAGCACAGGGGCTAGCAGGCACCCAAAGCAATCATTAGGTTCAAAACCCAAAAGGATTTCACTTTCCACACAGGGCAGGGTTACGCTGTGGTTCTCACCACCACAGCGGGTTGCAGAGAATAAAAATATGAGCTTGAAAAGAGATGAGATGAATTCCCCAAGAATAGCTCCAGGCGGGGGCTGGCGCACACTGTGGCCCAGATAAAATCTCCATCCTGGGAAGCTCCCACAGTCCCTACGGCCAGACGGGCAAAGCAGGGCAGGAGCTCCTTGTGCCTGGCCATAAGACGCACCCCTGGCCATGGGCAGGTCCTGGACCAGATGCTCTTTTGCCCTGAGCAAATACAGCAATATTTAGGCAGCCAGCTCAAGCATGGAGACCGGCAACCCGCTGACAAGTCCCTTTGGGACTGCTCTGAAATATTCCCCCACACTGCGGGGTACGACTGCCTCCAGCGAGATGCTGAGACTCCGTCTTGAAGCACTTGTTTCTGAGCGAGGGAAGGTCTTTGCTCTAATCCTGCCCAAAGCTTTTGCCCTTCAGCATCAACCTCTGGCTGCTTGGGACCACCCTAGGAGGCAGCACGGACCCCATTGTGTGCCCAGAGACCATCACCTCCCTCGTACTCACCACGGTGGCCAGGCTGGGGATGTGCTTGACTGAATTCTCCACCTCCTCCTCCGTCACCTCGACGAGGGTGCAGTTCTCATCCTCTGTGGGCAGCAGCTCCACTCCGTTCTTGGTGACCCAAGGGTGCAACTTCAATTAATAACACAGCCTGTCAGGAACGATTTCCCCTTTTTCGTAACTCAAACACCACCAGCCTGGCAAACGCATCTCCTCACCCAAGCTATGGCCCCTACGTGCTCCTGAGATACCAGGGAGCAGGGGAGAGATGTGCCATCTCACCAGCGAGCCAGCTCATCCTGGTGCCACTGGGAATGGCTCAGCCTGGAGCAGACAATGCCATGGTGCGGCTCATCCGGAGCCAACGCTGGCCCCATCTGCGCAACCGAGAAATATCCTTGGTGACCTACAGCACTGGACATCTCAGTGGGTTTAGGGAAAAAGACCTACTTTCACTCTCATCTTATGGATGAGAGAGCGCCAAGAGGCAGGAGTGATTTATTCCAGACCATACATATGAGCAGTAGTGATGGGGAGACCCACCGACCTCTAGTCTTGGACCTGAATTAACCCACGACAGAAGGCAGAAACCACTCTTTCTCCTTGCCCACACACCTGGCATCTTGGGCGGCTGCAGGAGGAGCACAAAACGGTTCAGCAATTCCCCCGCAATCCTTTCCCCCTACCTTAGTCTCCATTTTCTCAGCTTCTCGCCCCTTCCAGGCTCCTGCAGGGGCAGAGGACCAGAAATCTCCTGCGAAAGGCTGTTGCACAGTACTTTCCTGGTAGCAGAGGAAATACTGTACTCAGGGGATTTCCTTTTGCCTGTCACTTCTGTAGGCACCAAAGGTCCCAAGGCTGAGTAGGTCCCGGAGCAGGGGAAGGAGCTGGGACTTACCTGCCCAGGGGCCCTGGGCACAGAGGGAGGACCTAGCCTGGCGCGATCAAACTGACTCCCAAAAAAAAATCCAAGCAAGGAGAACCCAACAGAAGTGAAGCCACAGCCAACACCAGGGGGCTGGGTCAGTACCTTGATTTCTGGGACCGAAATCCTGGATTCAGGATTTTTATCCAGCATCCGTGTAATCAAATCCTTCAAGAAGTCTGTAACTTCCGGCCTGGGGAAAGGAGAGGAGATGAGACAGGGAAGGGGGTGGATGCTGCCTCCCTTCTTCACCCCAGAGCCGGCTCTCGAGGGCCTTCCCAGGCAGACTGGGGCTGGATCCCAGCCCTGGCAGGGATGCAGCTCTGGGTACTTGTGCGCTCAGGTGCCACACAGCCCTTCCTTCCCAAATACCCCCAGAGAAGCAAAATATCCCCTTTTTGGGCAATCTGAACTGTGATCCCACATGTATGGGGCTGGGAGAGCCCGACACCAACTCCACCCAGGCTAAAACCTGGCCAAAACCCAACAGGCAGTAACTGCAGAGGTTAATCTGTTCCCTCCCTTCAATCACTCCTTCTTCAGCAACTGCAAACCAAGAGATGTTGCCTTCACGTTTAATGCAAAGGAAGTTTTCCAGGGCTGAGGGCCAGGCCCACCCGGGCAGTGCCCGAGAAACGGCTCAGAAGAGCTTTAAAATAAAGGCCAAGGGTTGGGGTTTTAGGTACTTACTGGTCTGGGAACTCCAACGTTTGGGTCTTGATTTTATTGTGTAAACTCAGGATCCTTTCATCCATAAAAGGGCACTACCACAAAGAAAAAAAAAAAAAACCAAAACAATGAGAAAAGCAACAACCTCCTTTAAGAAGCAGCAGTGGGGCAGCCAGTCGAGCACCAGGATCTTGTAGGGTTTGATGGAGAACAAGGAGTCAGGTATAGGGAAATACCGGAAGGTTTCCTATTATATCAATGTTTTCTTTTAAACGCAAAGAAAATCACATTTGACTAAAAATGACCACATTACTACAATGGATCCTTTCCTAAAAAATCTGGCCAGGTACAGAATTTTTTCCCCAGGGAAAAAAAGAAACACGGGCCTTTTGTCTGCACCCATCTCACGGACAGGCAGAGGTTTCCCATTTCCACCCACACATCCCCATCTCCCCTTGGCAATTCCTGACTGCTCGAACAGGGGTTCAGGTTGCAAATCCCACCGTGTACCCGGCACATGGGAGGCAGATAGCAAACCCCCCCCAGACTACCAACAGCACTGGAAAAATCAATCTCATTACCTGCCCAAACACGAAGCAGTACAGCGTGATCCCCATGGCCCAGACGTCCAAAGCCTGCGGAGAGGAGAAAGCACGATTAGATCTGCAGCAGACAGTGTGTGCAAGGAAGATTAGTCCAAAACCCCTCAAATCGCTATTAAATACCTTTCCAGAAAAGATTTTCCTGGTTTCCGAGAGTGTCTCTGGTGCCATGAAGGCAGGGGTGCCCACTGTGTTGGTTAAGAGGGCATCGGCTCCCTTGAACTCGTTGCTCACTCCAAAGTCAGCGATTTTGACGTGCCCATCTTCCCCCACGAGGAGGTTGGAAGGTTTAATATCCCGATGGATTATCTTTTGATAGTGCACTGTGGCCAAAGGAAAAACAAGCAATTCAGCAGCAGCAAAAAAGCCATGAAGCCACCATGCACCTGTAAGCCTTCTGCTAACCACCACCAGCCCCAGCTTCAAAAGCCCTGTGCAGTAGCATAAGCCACTGGAAATGGCACCATACACCAGCAGAAACTCCAGCCCCAGGTGTTTAAAAAAAACAGAAATCCCTTCTTTTTTGCACAGACACTCACAGTATTCAATGCCCTTGATCAGATCCTGGAAGTAGAACCGAGCCTGGTCCTCGCTGAGAGGTTTCAGGGTTGGGATTTCCATCACGGGGCTGCGAAGGCAACAGAGAACAGAGGTTGTTCCCCATCCAGAACATCGAACCCAGTGTCGAAACCGGTCCTGGAGTCTTTGCTGCCAGCCAGTGACAGCACGTGGCCCCAAACAGAGGTGCACATGGGGGTGTACAGAACTGTAACTGGGTTGGGGAGATGCTACCCAAATCCATTGGAGACCCACCACGAACCTCCCCATCACCTCTGCATCCCACACCCACCTCAGGTGGCAAACCCGTATCACGTTCATGCTTTGGTAAGTTTAAATCTGGAATTCAATACTCACCCTTGCTTCACCAGTTCAAACACTGAAACACAAAAGAGAAGGTGATTACTGATCACTTACGGTTAGAGCTCCTGCAAGCACAGTCCCAGCACAAAAACGACTATTTTGATGACAAAAGTTATGAAAACAATATCGTTGGTTTTTTTTTTTTAAAAAAAGACATGCTATCTCATGCAAGACACACCATTTTGCACGCTTCTGTCTTCAATTAAGAAGATGCTGCCAACTACCTTCTTAATGCTGCGGCTTCAGCATCACGAAACACCCTCCACCCAGCACCCTGAAACCCTCAGTTCGCCTGCAAGGCCAAGGCCGAGTCCATGCTGTGAGCAAGGCTCTGCACTTGGCCATGAAGGTGTCACACACTCCTCTGCTAGTGCAGGCTGAACATAAATGATGGGAAAGAAATGCCCCCTCCGAAAGCGTGTGTATTTACGTCTAGCGAACCCCTGCAGTCTGCAAGACAGGTTGGGAAGGAGCTCATTTGTACGGTGCATAATTAACACGTGCCTTGTTCTCGAAGCCAAAAAAATAAAGCTGCTTTCTAGCAGCCCAATTTCAAGGCTGAGAACATAAATGCTGGTACCTCTCATGGCAAAGCATGTCCTGGTGTCAAATTAAAGCCTATAAAGTGCTATAAAGCGCTCCTGTCTCCTTTCTGAACCCAGACCGGATCCCATTTGCTCCAACCATTAGAGGGGATTTGCTCCTCCAGCACATCCAGGCCATACCTGCACTGGAGGAGGGACCCAACCCCACACGCAGCCGCCCAAAATATGGGGTAACCCTTTGCCCTGGCAAACCCCCATCCTGCTGACACCCCATGAGCGACACAGGGCAGTGGGCACTTACCCATGTAGAGGTGGTCCTCACTGGGGTCATCCAGGACCTGCCGAAAGAAGCGGAAAGGAAATTAAACAGCACCAAAAAGCCTTGCAAATTAAACAGTGATTTTTTTATTTAGCGGCCACCTCAATTTTGCACTCTCTGCACCATTAGCATGGTCTACTAATCTCCCACCTTCTACCCAGGAGTGGGAAAAGAAAAAAAAAAAGGACAGAGATATAGCTGTACTTCAAGGAAGTAAATATTTAAAACACACAGGAAGCATCATCTGACTCATGAGCCAAATAAACTCCAGCCTGCACATCCTTAACTCTTGATTTTTGGACCGTTTCATACAGTCGGGGGCGGAGGGCAGGGCAGCTGCACCACAGAACCAGCAGAAACACCAGTTCCTCCCCAAAATCCGTCTAAACACTTGTTCCTACAAAGAAGCAACATTTTTCTGTATTTCCCTTTTCAGGCAGAGAAGAAAAAAAATCCTCTTTTGAGAGGGGAGCAACAAAAGCCCTTTTAAACCAGGGAAAACATGAGTCTCCCATAGTCAGGACCCGCCATGGCCATCCCACCCCCTCTGTGGTTGCTCCCCTCCGCCCAAGCACATGTGTAGCCCATCCCCGCAGCATCCAGGCTCCTCCCACGCTCAGGGTGGGTTTTGGGAAGGGGCAGCCATGGCACACGGCCAGCTGGCACTCACCTCCACCAGCTTCACCACGTTAGGGTGGTCCAGCTTCTTCAGGATGGCGATCTCCTGGTAGACCTGCTCGATGGGCCCTTTGGGCTGCAGACAGCCCTCGGAGGCAGCCTTGGCCCCACGGGGCGGCGGGCGACCTATGGGAAAGGCAAACACAGGGTGTCTGGTCAGGAACAAGCCCTCAGCGTCCCCAAAGCATAGAATCGTAGAATAGTTTGGGTGGGAAGGGACCTTTAAAGGTCATCTACTCCAACACCCCTGCAATGAGCAGGGACATCTTCAACTAGATCAGGTTGCTCAGCGCCCCGTCCAACCTGACCTTGAATGTTTCCAGGGATGGGGCATCTACCACCTCTGTGGGCAACTTGTTCCAGTGTTTCACCACCCTCATTGTAAAAAATTTCTCTAAATTGCCCTAAATCTCATGTTTTTATATCTAGCATAAATCTCCCTTCTTTTAGTTTAAAGCCAATACCCCTTGTCCTATCGCAACAGGCCCTGCTAAAAAGTCTGTCCCCATCTTTCTCATAAGCCACCTTTAAGCACTGAAAGCTGCAATAAGGTCTCCCCGGAGCCCTTTCTTCTCCAGGCTGAACCCCAAGTCTCCCAACCTGTCCTCATAGCAGAGGTGCTCCAGCCCTCTGATCATTTTCGTGGCCTCCCCTGGACCCGTTCCAACAGGTCCGTGTCCTTCCTGTGCTGAGGGCCCCAGAGCTGGATGCAGAACTCCAGACTCTGGGGTCTCACCAGAGCAGAGTAGAGGGGCAGAATCCCCTCCCTCAACTTGCTGGCCACGCTGCTTTTGATGCAGCCCAGGATACAGTTGGCTTTCTGGACGGCAAGCTCGCGTTGCTGGTTCATGTCCAGCTTTTCATCCACCAGTACCCACAGGTGCTTCTCAGCAGGGCTGCTCTCCATCCTTCCACCCCCCAGCCTGTATTGATACCGGGAGTATAACCCCTCACCCTAAACCTTTTGTGCCACTTACGGGGGAAGCCCGCCTGTCTCATCAGCTTCTTTTTGGAAAGAACCTTCATTGCCTGCAAGAGCAGAAAAAAACATGGGATTTAGGGCAAATTAAGGATAAAATTGGGCTGGCAGGATGGGGCCAGCACAGAGTCAGGCAGGGAGTCAGCGGAGGGGATCCATCCCCATCCCACCTGCCCCGCTGTGGACTCTGGGGCCATGCATTACTCACATAGTAGGTGTTATCATCCTCATTGTAGGCCAGCTTCACCACCCCGTAGGAGCCCTAGAGAGGGGCACAGCCATGGGGGGACAAGTTAGGGACAGTCCAAAAAAACCCCACAGCACCACACTTGGCTCCAGGCTCTTCTGCAAACCCGGCCCCACCGGGATCACGGAGCTGGTGGGCGACGCTGGGAGTAGCAGGGTGTACGTTCTGGCATCACATCACCAGCAAATAAAAGGTTCAAATTCCCCATTTTGTTGGAGGGAGGGGGAATGGGGAAAATTAATAATAATTTTAAAAATATATACTGTTCAATTGGCACCACTCAGAAGAGACCGGTGTCACAGCAAGGAGCTGGTTGAGTGATTGAAATTGCATCTCACTGGCTTGACAGCAAAAGCCAGCCCAGCATCCTCCCGCCCCAAATCCCTCCATCCCACCCCAAACCCGGCCAATACTCACCTTCCCGATCTCATCCTTCAGCTTGTACTGGTTGAGCTGCACACAGTCCTGTGGGGAGAGAGAGGAGGGGGTCCGACACGAGCCGCAAAACCGCTCGTGTTTACTCTCCTCTTAAATCTCCGGCAAAACTTTCTCTGCAAACTCTCGCCCTGCTCTGCTCTGCCCGGGCACCGCTCGGGGCTGGGCGGCTTTGATTCATGAGCCATAAACGCCAGCCGCCCGGCCACGCGTCGCTGTGTTTATAGACGGCTAATTGCAAATGTTAATGGCCAGGCAGGCAATATTGTCTGCTCACGTGGAACGAGAGCGCACGACGAGCGGGCGGCAATGGGGATCAGCAGCTGGGAGAGCCCCAGGGTGACCCAGCACCCAGTATTTTTACTTCTTATGAGCAAAGCAGCCGCTTGCTGCCTCTTTTCTCTCAGTGCTGGCAGGCTGGGGGCACGAAGGGCCCTTTTCTCTTTAGATCTCAGTGGGTCTCTCTTTTTTTTTTTCAATTATTTTTAAGGGGGAGAAAAAGAAAATCATGTCACACTGCCGTTTCCCCCCAAAACACAGCTGCGAGAGCTGGTGACATCTACAAAAGACATAAAATGTGGCGGGCCACTGGGTCCCACCTCCCCGAGGGCTGTCCCCACAGACAAGGATGGACCAGGACATCCCACCACCTCCTGCCGTGTATCTGCGGATATGCCACAGGGTTTTATCCCAAAAAAAACAAGCGAAAAGCAGTGCCATGGTGGGGGAAAACCAGGTGGACGGGGGCAGGAGAACTGTGGGAGTAGCAATAACTCCCCCTCACCTGCAGTCCCGTGATGGACACGCGGTTGGACTCCACCGTCGGCCGCCGCGGCAGCCGCGGGGACGAGTGCGGGGATGTCACTGGAGAGTAAGGGAGGGACGGGTAGATGAAACGTTCGTTGGCGCCGTCGCTGTTGCCGGGTGAGCGGGCAGGCTGCGACCGCTCCTGCAGGGAGAGCTTTCGGCCAGAGAGGTGCAGCTTCGCCCTCGGCTCCCGGCCGTCCCCAAAACCCTCGCTGCCGGGCACGTTCATCTCTTCCTCTTCGCTCACACTCCCCGTTGCGTCGTACTCGGTCACCACGATGAGCGAGGCCATGCCGGGGCGGTGGGGGCTCAACTGCGGGGGGTCCCGCGGTGCCTCGGGTGCTCGGTGGCCACAGCCTCCGTCACGGCAGAGGGGCCACGGGGTGGGTGAGCTGCCGGGGACGCATGATGGCATGGTGCGACCAACGGCCTCATCCCGGCCACGCTGCGACGGGGAAGTGTGCCTGCAAACACAGCGCGGCTCAGCTGGGATCCCCCAGAAAGCGGGATTTCCTCCTGCCGGTCGTTACTCTACAGATTAATTTGTTCATCCCAGAGGGGATGGTAAAGACAAGGGCCGCGGCGCAGGATGGCACCGGTGCCGTGCACCCACCCTGTCATAGTGCAGACCCCAGGAAGGGCCAGCTCAACTCCCAAGCTGCTCCTTCCACCCCCTTTATTGAAACACCTCCAGGAATACCAAGCCCTTCATCCCCGCTACAGAAATACCCCAAAAGAGGTGTTTTACAGGGGCAGGATCAGGCCCTGCTCTATGCTGACATAAATATTGCTCAGTTCCTTGTTTTACTGCTCAGTCCCGCAGTCGGAGAGGGCACATCTCTGCCAAACACCCCCTGAACGAAGCAGTTCAGGGGCAAAGGGACCGACTTACCAAGCGTGGGGTGCAGGATCAGCCCCCCCAGCTCACTGCCTCCTCCCACAGCCCATCATTGCCAGCGATTTCTTTTCCTCGCCCCGGGTTCCCTATGGCCTTCTGTGCAAAAATTACGTTCCTGAACCTTGGGATAAATGAGAAAACAATTGTTAGCAACAAAGATGTAAAAATATGTATACATATATAATTAAATAATAATTTTAAAAGGGGAGAAAATGATGTAATTCACACATTCTGGGTGCCCCGCAGCAGTCAGGGCAGTTCAATGGTTGGTTGTAAACCGTCGCTCTTCCCTGCCACGACACCGATGCCGTTTTTAATTTCTAGGTTAATGAGCTGCTGCAGAAGCAAGCGAAAAAAAAAAGTATCCCGAAACAAACAGCCCAGAAGCAGGAACAAGGTTTGAGGCGGTTTTCTGCCTGGTTCCCACACCTCGACGAGGCGGCCGGTTAAAATTAGCTCCACTCATCTCCATTGAAGTTTCCGTGCTGCACCCACAGCACAACCGCTCTGAATCAGCCCGGCAGAAATTACGGGTCAAGTACAGAAATCAAATCCTCTCCCCCTTCCTCGAGGCTTCACAATGGCCTAATTGCTGTTTTCAACGCAAATCTATAAACCGGAGCTTTTTTTTACCCGAGCGGGATCAGCCCGGAGCTAAAGCTGACCCAGCGCCGCTTGCTGCTTCGAGGCGCAGAGAAGCGCAGGGGATGCGAAGGCTATAAATAAGCCGACGAACAGCAACAAGGACAAACTATTTCAGAAACGCCGCGTTTCACGGGGCTGAATCCGCTCCCGGCTGGGACTTTGCTGGGCAACAGAGCCAGGAGTCATCAGCCAAGCCAAGCCGGGGCTCCATGTCTTGGGCATCGTGGCTGTAAAACTCACTCCCCCCACCTCCCAGTGCTGCTGGCAGCCACGGCAGCGTGTTTTAATGCACTCCCAAAATGGATTCAAATAAACGGGCAGCTCCCCCCCACCCCCCCCGCCCCGATTCGTCCTGAACCCGCGGGGATGCATCTCGAGGCCGGTTGCCATTTGCCTGGCTTGCTTTGGGCACCCCGCCAGCGGGCACATATAAATAGCCGTCCCCCGAAGCCGGAGCTGATCCCGAACGCTGTGCCCTCTCCCCTCACCGTGCACCGCGGCCGCACCAAAAAAGGCAGCTCATCGGGGCGGCCCCGGGATGAAGCCACCCCAGGAGCGTCGCCAGCCACGGCACCAGTCCCTGATGGCGGCACAGCACAGCTGGGCATCCCATCCTGCCCCAAGAGCATCACCTGCATCTGAATTTCCAAAGGTTCGTGCTAAACTTTGCCGGGCTAGAGCAAAATTGAGTGATGAAGTTTCCACCACACTTGAGAGAAGAGCACGCCCTGGCCGGCGGGAGTTAATTGGCTTGACCAGGATAAACATATCAAAGCTGATTAATTGAAGCAGGCTTCCCCAGGCTCCGTAAACAGGCTAAAAGTCATCCAAGCACCATCGTAACATCAGCTAGGGTGGAAAATCAGAGGGGTTTTTCCTACTGAATGTGTGCAAAGGGGCTGAGCATGGGGTTTTGCAGAAATTGCCCTGTGAGATGATACTTTCCCCGAAAGAAACCCAAAAGTGGGATCCCGCTATTGAACACAACCCCACAGGATATGGGATAACCACTAATGATAACACAGTCGGTTCTCCTGAATAAGCACACAAGGAGGCTGAGAACAGTCGTATTTCCAGCCAAAGGGAAAACCAAAAGAGCTGGAATGGGGGGAATAAACCCAAAAAGGGGAAGTATAGCCCAGGGGCTCTGGCTTCACCAACCCACCCGGATCCTTTCCCAGAGAAAAGCGGCAGATTCTGGTATAAACTCCAGCAGATCCTTATGTAAAAGGGAGCAGCACATGCCCACAAAATCCTCAGGAAATGTAACAGCCTGGTGTATAGGAATGATTTATCGGCACAGCTTTTGGCTGCAATCCATATATAACCCATAGCGGCTGCGGCAGGATTATCGAAGCAATCAGTCTCACATCTAATTCAGCAAGGAGAGGGATATTAAAATGAAAAGAGGTCTGTGAAACCCTGGCAGCGACTCTCCCTCTCGCTCAGCATCCACGTGGCTTTAGCGGAAACAAATGGGAGTGAAATCGGCCCTCGCGAGGGGGAAGTGATTTTTACGGCCCCCTCCCGCCACCCCAGCTCTGCTGTGAGCGTGTGGTCCCTGCCTGGTCCCCGCCGGGATGCGGCCGCCTCCGGATGGGAACACGTCAACTGATTCTGGGGGCGCAGAGGATGACACCCTGTAGCCAGCACTGGCTGCGCAGATTTAAATCTCAGCGTACGGATGCATTGGCCCATCCTTCCTTCCCTCCCTGGAGCTGCTTCTATACCCAGGTGCAGGGCAGGCGATGGGATGGTACCCCTGGCTCCCGCCAGCTGCCATGCACTCGCCTTTCCCCCCAACACGCTTCCCTCTGGCAAGGCCAGACGCTCTGTCGGGGTCAGACCCTCGACAAGGGAGTAAGACTTGGTGGCAGCTACGGCAGCAACACCTGCACCCATCCTTCCATGGGGGTCAGCTCATGCACTGCAAAAAAAAAGCTGTTCATAACAAAAATTGAACACAAAACACCTAAACCAAGGCAGACTTTACTCGCAGAGGATCCTCCCCCTGCTACACCAAAGGTCTGCAGTTAAAAGTTAACTGGGGCCAGCGTGTGGGGCAGTTATCGGCTCTCGCTGGGCAGAGTCCAGTGGCTATTTTGTTTTCCCTGGTCAGCGGTGGAAGTGCCAGTGCCAAGAGCAGTGTCATCTGCAGCAACGGGGGCATCGATCACAGTTTCCCTTCCTTCGGGCGAGCGCAGACCTTGCCAGAAATATATTAGTCACTGTAGTATACAAAGACCATATGCATCCCCGCCTGACTTTTAATGGAAAAAAATCTCTCAGCGGCTTCTCTAGAAGTCAGAGGACACCCAAAATAACGAGATACTGGAAACAGGCATCCAGTTCCCGTCTACGCTCGGTCCCCGTGCCCAAGCAAAGCTTTTCATTGCCCCCAGGGTGAACGGAAGAGCCTCCTGCACTGCCTGGCCCATCCAATACAGGGGGGAAAAAAATGGGGAAAAAATGCAAAGCTTTTCATTGCCCCCAGGGTGAAAGGAAGAGCCTCCTACACTGCCTGGCCCATCCAATACAGGGGGGAAAAAAATGGGGAAAAAATGCAAAGCCGGGCTGGTAGCATTGCAATGGCACCAAACCCAGTGGCAGGTTTCAACAGGAGTCAAAAAACATCTTTACCAAGATTTTTTATAATCTTGATGATACTGCCTAATACTGCTTAAGCAATATATAATGAGCATTCCAAAACAAAGAGTGTAAGCTCCAGACACGGTGTAGAGCACAGGCCGGGATGAGCTCAGGGCACCACCATCACCTTTGTCCAGCGCTGCCAAGTGGCTCCTGGCTCTCCTGGAAACGACAGCTCCAGCCCACGATGGCCAAGAGAGAGGAAATGAGAGCAGCTCTGCTCTTTCTGAACACCACTTAAAAGACATTAGGGCAGAGTTGAAAGCAAAGCCTCCTCCAAATTACTGCCCCAATCTGATAACAGCCGCCTGCCCTGGAATGGCGCTGGTCGATCAGACACCACTCAGGTTTTCTTGGGCGTTTTTCCCAAACCAAAGTGCTCATGGAGAGGGGCCGGGAAAGGGATGGGGCTCCTTCCCCCAGGAGAGGGGCTGCCTCTCTGGTTGGGGGCCATGAAGGCAGCTCCAGCACCCACAGTCACCACACGTCCTGTCCCCAGCATGGTCCCCTTGGCCCCAAAGGATCTGGTCCTGTCCCCAAGGATGGTTTCTGCTCCTGCAGCATCACACAGCCTCGTAGTCAGCCCACAGCTCCACCGCACCAGCTTCCTGCGGTCATCCCACCATTACTTTTGGTCTTTACTGTTACCTCCCTGCTCCCGATGCTCTGTGCCTTGCACGTGGCCGCAGGGCCGTCTCCCACCTCCTAACCACGCTCAGTCCCTCGCAGCAACCCAACCTGTGGCTTCTCCCGAGACCTGTCCCCTGTATACAATCGCTCCACCAACTCCATCCCCTCCATCGTCTCCTGGCCCTCGCTTGACCTTAAAAATCCCCTCCTTTCCCCAACCCCACAGCCTAACTCTCCCCTGTCCCCCTGCTCCGAAACCTCACCTCCCTGAGCAGGAGCCCCACGGGGACTGCGGGACGCCTGGTGTGGTGGGGACGGCCACCACCCCGTCACGTCCCCGAGCCTGGGGTGCTGCCAGCCCATCGGGTATCACCGGCACACGCCCGGGGCTGGTGGGTGGCCGAAGGCGAGCGGGAACGGGATGCCTGCCGGGCCCGGGCGGCCACGGCGCGGCTCCTCCAAACGGGATGGGGAAATGACAGCGCCGATCCCTCATGGCCAAAATACCCGCACAGGCCGGGCTGCGAGCCCCACGGGAAAGCCCGGTTTGGAGGAGATGCCCTTTTCTGCTCGGAGGGCATCCCCGGTCCCGGCCGCCCACGCCCGCCGCCGCCGGTCCCTCCGGGCGCGGCTTTGTCTCCGCAGCCGCCGGCGCATCCCCCGGCCGGGCCCGCCCGGCCTCCCCGCCCGCTCCCTCAGCCACCGACCTGGCGGGACGCGCCGCTCCACCGGCGGAAGGGAGCGACCCCCGGAGCGCCCGGAGCCGCCGCCGCGCTGCGCTGCGCTGCCCGCGGGGCCGGAGCGGGGCCGCCCGGCGCCGCCTTCGCTTTCGGTTCCGCTCCGGCGGCGGCAGCGAGGGAGGGAGAGAGGGAGGGAGGGAGGGAGGAGAGATGGAAGGAGGGAGGGAGGCCCCGCTCCGCCCCGGGGAAGGGGAGGTTTCCCCCCGGGCAGCTGCATCCTACCCACCCACCCCCATAAACCGTTCTTTGGGGTTGTTTTTGTTTTCGTTTTTTTTAATATTTTAATTTTTTTTTTAAATCTTTTTATTTCCCCCTCCGGCCGCGGGCTGCGCGGCCCCGCCTTACCTCGCAGCGCAGCCGCGGGATGCAGCCGGGGGACCCCGGCCGGTCCCGCTCCTCCGCACCCCGCGTACCGCAGGGACGCCAACCGCAGCCTCCTCCCGCCGCTCGGCCGGGGCTTCCTCCCCTCTGCCCTGGGGCAAACACAGAATTTCCAGCGTGGGTCCAAATTGGGTTACCTGCATCAGCTCCCCTGGACCTTGGCGAAGCGGTTGGCCAACGCTTCCGAAATCGTCACCTAAAGGGGGTTTCAGAAACCAGTTGTTCGGAAATGTCACAGCAGCCACCACCAGGCCACCGCCGCCACCCAGCACAGCTCCCGCTCAGGTTGCAGCTCTGCAGCGCTGGGACGGGGGCAACGCTGCCACATGGGCACGGCCTTGAACTCCCCGGCTGGCACCAGCCCTTTCTAAACATCTCCCGTGCTTTCTCCATGCTAATTATTTGGATTTTTCTCATGGAGCACGTTCCCATCAAGCACCACTCTTGTGCTGAGCTCACCTGCAGTTTTCCAGTCGTCTCTTCTTCAATAAGGAGCAACAGCTTCAGCCTCCAGCAGATGCGAACGCCACGGCTGGTACAAACCCTCTTCCTCATTTTGCTTTGAGACCCATTTGCGGTCACCGCTTCGGCATTGTAGAGCTCCCCGGAGCAGAACCGCGCTTCCATGCAAGCTTCATGGATAAATGCTGCTATTTTGACCAGGATCTTGGGAACCACTCTAGAAATCAAGTTTATGCACTGACTGTAAAATAGTAGGTTCTCCAAACGTTTTTATGGATTGGACTCCTCAGCGCTGATTAACGGAGCTCTGATAACATAGCTGAGAGGGAGCGAGCCACCAAAACCAGTGCTCCCGTGAAGCCCACGTGGCAACCTAGGTTACTTTTCACTGTTAGAAATCCAGCCGTCCTTTTAAAGGTAGGCACGGATTATCTGCCAGCGCTAATTAAGGAGATGCATAAAGTAGCACTGGACTAACCCTCATTCCAACCACATCTTAGAGCTTCTCTCTTCCTGCCTCCCCTGGCAGGGCTCCAGCAGAGCCAGGTTTAGGTCTGCTCGTGCTTTCCTGTCGCTAACAATGCCACAGTTTAATCTAGCGCTTCCTGGCAGGGTCTCTCCAAGTGTTTACACTAACGATGTTCAGCTTTTATATCATCACAAGATGACAGGGCTGGCAGCCCCGTCCCCAAGGGTCACCCACGAAAGGTTGACACTCGCGAAAGGGTGACCCCACGTGCCTTGAAATCCCGCACGGCATCTGAAACGAAATTTTCTCCCAAAACAAGGATCTAATTGCTAGAAGTCAACGGCAGCGTATTGGATATTGAGTCAGTTGTGATCTCCATTTATTCACCTGTGAAACCAGAGCAGGTCAATTACACCCAGCACCTATGGGAGAACTCATACGATAAAAACCCTTCAGCTGAGCCGGGGCTTTTGTTCAGCCGATTCCACTTTCCTCAGCCACTCTTTGCACAAGGACACGTGTGACAACAATGCCAGGACTTTGCACCATTAGACCTCTCCGACTGAATCCTGTTTTTTTCCCTTCTGCCAGCACCATCTGTTTCTACAAAGTAAACAGCGACTGGAGACAGGTTAAACGCAAGGACATGTTTTAAATGAGACTCCCTATTCTTTGCCACTTAAAATGAGCACAAAGGAGCTTTGCTTATATTTTCCACTATTTTTTGTACCCCAGTGTTCATAAAGCCAGCATTGATTCTGAAAATGTCACTACTAAGAGCAGATATTTTTTCATCGTGACTGTGCTACTCCCCTCAGCCTGTTTATAATGCAGTCAAAAGAGTATTTTCTGTTTTTTCCCCCATTCAATTCTGATTCTTAATTCCAAATACATAATAAAAGTGAAATGGGTGGAAACCTATGTTTTCCCTTAAGTTATTACAAACAAAACGCAAGTTTGTTCAACAGAAGACCATGATTTATTGGCGGTTATTTTGAAACACGGCTGACTGAATATAATAAAAAGACATTTGTAAAAAAAACCAGGAAAACAAACAAATCTCATCTTTAAATGCATCACTTGAAGGCATTGATTAAGGGGACACCGTGTGCCGGCAATTCCTGGTGCAACTGACGGAACAACATGGCACATTTGTTCCTTTCCTGGGTCTTGCCTAGGGTGTGGAAGAGCCGGGCTTGGAAGTAGAGAACATCTCGGAGCTGCTCTTTGCAGTCCACTTTGGCAAAGTAAGTCTTGGCTTCATTGAGATTCAAGATAGCAGATTCCAAAGCTGCGGAAAAAAAGGGGGACAGTCCTATTTAAGATAGTATCACAATAACAACTTCAAGCAATACAGCTCAGTTCTAAGGAGCCCAATTATAAATTCCTCAGCTTTTCAAAACAATTTGTGTCTTAGCAACATGGTCTTTCAGCTAGTTTCTGTTATTCAGCCTTTGCTGCAAAACATGGGTGTGCAAGTACGCAGATAAACAAGAATCCGTTACAAACACCGCGTCTGCTGAATAACCAATTCCAAACTGATTTTCTTTCCAATAATTAGGTAACACGCTCTGCTGTATCATTTAGACTTTTTTTAACAGGGATCGTGTAGCAGGACTCCAATATATACGCCGCTTTGCCCTTCTCAACTTCTGAGCAGTGTCAGTGAGGAGAATCACTCTTCACGCTACCTTCAATCTTCTTCTGTGGAGTGTAGGAAGCTGCAGAAGCCACCTGACATTTGGCCACCAAGAACATGGCACAGCCTTTGTCCAGGACAGCTCCGTGGGCCAAGACAGGTTCTATTGCCGTCTGCAGAATATTCAGGGCTTGTTCAGGAATGCCAAGGATCAGCTGAAAGAGAAATACTTGTTGGTCTAATACTGGAATCCACTGGTACGAGCAGCTTCTTCTCAGAAGACCAACATAAACCACGTCTGCTTCTAATAACGCAATGCACTACAGACAAGGATGTAAATTTTTCCCCCACAATCTTCTTTTAAATCAAAACTTATTAGTAGAAACGAGTGCTCTCTGAAATGATTAGGCATGGCTTCTCCAGCGCAGTCAGCGCTGACAACCACATCTCTGCCAGCTCAGAATAAACAATATAACTGGACTCCATTACAAGCGTTATTTGTAATTCAAACACATGCCAAACTGTGCTACTAGAAAGCCTAAATACTAGCAGAAAAAATAACAGCTGAAGAAATTGAGGCAGGCCAATTTATGCTTGTCTACTTAATTATATGCAATAACTACACATCTTAGTGACACACATGAAACTCAACTTTTATTAACTTCCTCCAAAGATTTTACATTTAGAATACATTAATTTGATTCCAACAAGGTTGCGTTCTTAAATCTCACAGGAGTAAAAACAGTATCCACATCCCCAGAATAAATGTTGCCCCACAGCCCTGTGAAAACACACATCAGACATACCTGGGAGAAAGCCAAGTTCAGCACAGTTTTGGAAGCCAAGTACTGTAGGCTGTATTCCCGAGAGAGGGCGAGAGCCTGCAGCAGGACAGGCAGCGCTATGGTATGACACGAAGATCTCCAGTAGAGCTCTGCTATCGACAGCAGTACGCTACCCAAAACAGGGGGAAAGAACTAGAAGTATTTTCTTTTGATGAAAAACGTCCACCTGTTTCCTGAACAACTATTCCATCCATAATGGTATTGATTTTATTATGAATTACATTACTGCATACACAATAAACTTCAATTACACCCTTAAGAGGAGCTGCTACCAACATAGAAAAGGTTAAATAACAGTGTAACTACTCTGAAGGTTAGCACAAAGGAATGGCTACACACATACATTTCTACTTCCTATTTATTTTGGATGCGGCGTTTCCTTCTTCTGCAAGTCTTCCTGAAACTTTAAAATAAGTTTACTACCTTTTAGTTTACATATGAAAAATGACTAGGTTTCCATTCCACAATATATTGAGGATTCCATTCCTCCATACTATGATTATTAAATGAAATTATTTTGTAATCTCCAAATCACAGTAGGTGATCTGAAGACTAGTGAAGTCTGAACACAAACAAATTGAAATGGCTGATTCTAATCACTGCAAAGTGTCTTTAATACTCTGAAAATGAAACATTCTTACCTAATCACCATCTCAGTGTTCTTTATTTTCTGGCAGTGGATCAACAATTTCTGCAAAAGTTTGTGTGCCTCTGACATTTGATTTTGGGCTTTCAATACAATGGCTTTTCTGCCGTGGTAGAAAGAAAACATCACTGATTGTATTTTTATATTTTAGATACAATTCTGCTCTTCAAAACACAGTAAAACCGGTCTCTATTTTGTGACTTCTGTTTCCTGCAACTGCAGAAAGGCATTCTGACAAAGCGTGTGCCTGCTATATATATGTGAGAAAGTCAGATACCTCTGATTCCAGCTGGACAACTCACAGGCAGAAAGGATCAAACTCATAAAACACTTTTAAATAGAAAACAGGCATTGCCAAAAAACAAAGGCCAAACAGGCAACAGAAGTGGGAGGGCATGCAAGCTAGAAAGCACAAGTAATTATTTGTAAGAAAAACAGGTATGAGGTAAAGCAGCTAAAATCGACTTGCACTAGCAAGGATTTGGAGCAACATGGAAAGAGCAAGAATGGGGAAATAAGAAACAAATACACAGCAGTAGGGGATGCATAAAAACACCCCAATCCCATACACCATTTAAAGATCAGGGAAATCGCAAACAGTCCAATTCCAGAAGGACAAGCATCAGGTCCCACAGCTTGAATACTGCTCTTCCGGCTTACTGGCACTGCCTATGTTTTTAAGTGTTTTGCCTCATTGAAAATCAACCAGAAATTGCTTTTAACAGTAAGTTGTTTTTCATACTCACCAAATAACAATTTTTAACCCTACCTATTTCTAACACGTCATTTCCATTTAGAAACAAAATGATGTTGAGATGAGAGAAAAACCCTATTGTCCCATTTTGTAGGTGTAGAAACCAGGACACAGACGAAGCTCTTCCGTAGCAGAGCTGAGACTAGGCCTGAGATCCCCAGCTATTTGACATAAAATTCTGCATTGTGCTTAGGTTGGAGTAGTTACCACGGCAGCTTTTGAAGAAGTATTTTGTATTCTCACAACAGATCTACAGCTCTAGAATAACACCAACTTCAGCAGTGCTATTCCAGTTCTTAAAATGCCCAGAGAAACAACTAGAAACAATTATTGCAGGACGTACTCTAATGGAATAAGCACTACAGGTTGGACAACACGAGCGTGATTAGTTCTGGAATGGGAAGAACATGTAAGCACATGTGACTGCCAGCAATCATTCTGCTAAATCTTTCATTCTCTTCACGGGACACACCTGCAAGTGTATGCGGATTCACGATCTCTTACCTGTATACGCCTTCGATGCTATTAAGTGCTGTAATTCCTGCTACAAGAGAGTCTGCTATATGATATCTGCCATCATTCATGGCTCTCTCAAACTGTATTTTCTGGTCAAACAGCATCCAAAGCTAAACAAAGAACATCCGGGAACAAGTTTTAGAAGCTGTGCCTGCTCATTTATTTTTTTATTTTTATTTTCCCCTGTGGATATTTATGTCTAGACACAACTAACTCCACTGTTCAATTACTGGATTAACTAAATTACTGTCCTCAACAGAAATGCTCAGGTCTGGATTAATGTTTCAATATCAAAGCTCACCTATTTGACTGCATTTTAAGTAAAAAACCTCTTTTAAATCACTACTAAAGCTTTGAAACAGTAGACTTGTTCTGTAGCTAAAAGGACCAAATGATATTTAATGCAATCTTGAACACTTCAATCTAAACACAATCTTACAGACTCATGTGTTAATATGTTTCCCAGTCACACAAAACCCAGCCTATTCTTTCAGTTATTTCTGGACTGTAGTATATCAAAATAAGTAGCACTAATTAAACAGAACTTCGAAGCTCCAAATCAATGCATTTTGCATTTAATCCCTATACATGCTCATGAAGGAGACGTATATTCCTCGATCAACAACATTTCTATTTAAACAGCTTTTTCTTAGGAGGCTATGGTGAGATAAATGTCTCTGCAGTCTTAAGGTAACAGAGGCACCTTTTTCATGCTTTTTGTAGAAAAGTTTATGTCGAACAGCTTTCTGTGAGGTGACGAGCCAAGTGAAATTAGCAAAGGTATAGCCCAAGGCACAGAGAGGAAAGAATTCAGCTGCAATGGAATTCAGATCCTATTGTATCATAGTTACATAATTTACAGGCTAAACTATAAATATTCTACCTGCGCATGCTGACTATTGGGAGGGAATCTTTCCTTTAGGTGTTTCAATATTTCAGAAGCAGCTGCAAAGTATCCCTGTAACACAGAAACAGCACTCTGATTAACGTACGCTGGGGCAGGCACCGCTCCCCGTGACTTCAACACAACCTTCACGGAAAGAACTTGCCAAGCGAAAACCCTGTATATTCTTCACCCCCAATGCAGACGCTGAAGGCAGAACAAAACAGGAGTCGAGTCTCGCACTCCCCGTCAATAACACCCACGCGTCCTCTCGCCCAAATGCCATTTCTGCCAGTAGCCACACAACTCACCTGCTCCGCATGTAGCTCAGCCAGGTGACACAACACCACTGCGAAGGACTCGGTGTTATTCTGTTGAACGCCCACATTCACAGCCTCCAGACTGTTCATGCTCAGCAATGTTTGGGCTTGTTGAAGTGCCATGGTGCTTATGCAAGAGAAACAGTCTTTTAGCTTTCAAGCAACAAACCACCACCATTTTTAATGTATGGTCTTGTTATGACAACACTCTACATTTTCTGGTAAGCCAGAGGCCCGAAGAAGAATGAAAACTTGTAGAACAACTGCTCTTCAGGAACTCTGGACTATGCAGGCACAGCAAGTACTACACAGCAAAAGCTGCACACAGACTAAGCACAGAGATGCTGAAAATGGGGGCACAGGAACAATTTATGCACTACTTGCCACTACTAAATGGAAACTCAATCTCTTCTCCAGTATGAGTTTTAAAGGAACACAAGAGAATGGAAATAATTGCACTCAGCCTGTACTGAATCAGTCTGATTGCTTTATTTTAGGGCACTGGAGAGACAGAGTCACTTTTTACACCTATATAAATAACTCAAAATGCATTATGTGCTAACAAGTACAGTGAGCTAACCCAAGAGTTCAAAAGAAACAAAATACCTGCGGCCGTATAATCTCCAAATGGCAGTCTTCTGTGCTATACTAATATCAATAAGCTCTGACAAGCTGTGTTTCCAGTGCAACAGATCAGAATCTTTTAAGGCATCCATTAGTTTGTTGGCAGCCTTTCCTGCAAAAGCTCTTTGCTGAACCAAGGACTGTATTCCCAGGGAAGCAAGATACTGGGGAGAAGACAAAAAAATACCAACAGCATTGAAAGACAATAGAGCACACTGGGCTTGCAAATTACACCGGAGCAAAAGTTCTAAACTAGGAAAAAAATCCCAAAGACAAAGATGTGATGATATTCAGCACAGACAAAGGAACACTGCTCCAGGCATTTCTTTAAATACCCACTTATGCACACCCACACATATGTGAATGTCATTTTGTTAGATTTGAAAGGTAATTTCCACTCCCACACACAGAAGTCTTAAAGAGGATGACAGGACTTGTACCTGGATTTCTCCAGTGACGAAACAGCTGTGAAAACACAGAGCCTTTCCTCCCCTTCCTCACCAAGTGGCCATGTCTGCTCTCATCTCCCAATATCAGCAGTTTAGTTCTTTTTAGAACAATTCTCTTAACAAAGAGATTGTAGATCTTGGGGAAGACAGAACTAAACATTAACAGCCAACAGATTTGGGCACAGAACTATTTAAGGGGAGGGCTGTTGCACCAGATTTCACAGCTGGGACGGAGCCATGCAAGTAAACTTGTGTTCAAAGCCCTGCCAGAGGCATCAGCTCTGAGTTTCAGGGAAGGTGGAGGCAAGAGAACCTCCCTTGAGCACCAGCACATTGTGCTACAGGCCTAAAGCCAACATGGTGCACGGGGCCAGGCAGAAAATCTCCCAGGGAGATTTTCTGCCTGAAAAACAAACAAGTTAGAAGGAAAAACAGTGAGCCTTGCAATTCTGGAGTGTTAAAATTGATTTGTTTAAATTCAGTTACATATTTTGAACAGACCAGCCACAAAACCCTATCACACACACTCCCCTCATGACATGCATTTGTCCTAGAATAAAGTTAAGGATAAATGAAATGGACTTACCGGCAAACCAAAATGTAAAGATTTGTTTACAGAGTGCTCCAGCAGAACACAGCTATCGAATATCTTCTGCTCCAAGATGTACAACCAGCTCTAGCAAGGAAAAAAAAAGTTAAAAACTCATTGCAAATAGCTAATGGCTGCAGCACTTTTAACTTCTCTTACTTTTTGCACAGAATCACAGAATCTTAGTGGTTGGAAGGGACCTTTGAGATCATCGAGTCCAACCACATTAAAAAAAACAATGCACTAAAACTCACTGGAAAAAGAAAGCACTTCAAAATTAATATGATACTCAAGAAACTTCTATGAAATGCTGCACAGCAAAGTGTATCACAAGTGCAGCTGGGCTGGGACACTGGCTCGAGAGCAATCAACGCTGGAGGTTCAGAGTAATGCACAGAAACCCCACCATCAGTGTGGAAAGCAGTATCTCAGGAGTTTGATACCACTGATGCCAATTCATTATACCAACAATGTTAATTGCTGAACAAAATACAGAGGAATCTAAGTCTTTCCCTACTCGTTATTGTTTGCTCAAAAGAAGGCTGATTACTCTTTGAGAATCCAACAGACAGTAAGGAGGAAGTTTATTAAATACTTTGTCTCTTTAAAACATATAAAACTAAACTTGGGAGTTTAGTACTGAGATTTTATTACTCTGGGACCACAACTCCTGTTTAAGAAAGTAATCCTGAGCTGCAACAAAACCATCCCATGATCTCCCTACAGTTTGCTGCTCTGGGTGACCCATCTGCTGGACAGTCATATTTAAATTACCGAAGCATTTGATGAGATACTACTGTAAGAGCAGTTCTGTAACAGTTCACTGAGCAAAGGCTCAGATAACAGGTGAGACAAAGGTGACTTAACCTCCCTTTCAACACAGCTACCTTACCAGGCAATGCTGCAAGCAAACATGGTCGTTAGACTCCTGTGCAATTCGGATAGCTTCCTGAAGCGCCAGTTCAGCCTGTTGGCTATCGGCAAACAGAAAGGGAGAACATATTAGTATTCCCACAGTGCTTAACATACAGCATTACCATACAGAGGAATATTGATCTAAATTATGCATATCGCACTCAGAAGATAACTCTGATTTAATAGACTGCTGAGAAAGCCTGTATTTTCCTCCTAGCACTTCAGGAATATATTCTAGAGCGTAATAAGCAGGACAGCATCTGCAATCCACTACAGAAATGCAACTGTAACCCCTAAGCGGGCTTTCAAACCCCGTGCATGCCAATGTGCCACGTTATTGTTTGAACAGGGGCAACATTAAGTATCTGTCCATGTAGAAAAAGTTGTTGCTCTCCATTTTGCAGATGTGCTTCCCAACTCCAGTCCTTTTACATGATGCATCCAGGCAGCAGTCAATAAATGCAAACCATACATGGAAATGAGCCAGCCAGCTTTATCAACAAAATAAAATGCCCCACCCCTAGGGCATTTTAATATTAAAAAAGCACAGATGTTTGGTTTTTTTTTAATTACTCTTTTTCCAGATCATCGGCTCTGTGTTGATTTGTACGTTAACAGAAAACCAACCACACTTTCTTGAGAATATAGCTGAAAATAGGCATTCATGTCTGCTGACCTTTCTGAGGTCATGGCAATGTAGCAACTGAGAACTTAAAAACCTAGGAAACAGTTGCAGCCGGACACAGACAAATGTCAACACTTACCAGGCTGTAGATGGCTCAGTTATTATGGAAACCAAATAAATGTCAAAACAAAACCAAACCACACCGAATCAAGATTCCAAGAAAATTCCAACCCAACTACAGCTGTTATCAAATTAGAGAAAGACCCTTCTTCTCCTGAGCCAATTTTCAGAATGAACAGGAGGTGTACCCATCAGCCCTTACAAGATGCAACAAGATGAATTTTAGTGGTGCAGTACAATATATTAACTTACTAATGGCCAAACCGACAGTGCAGTGCAGCCAGATTCAGAGCAGCATATCTCAGACTCCGGCCGTAACCTTCATCCCCGTTGCTTTTGCTTTCTGCTCCAGTGAGAATTAAACGGTCAAAATAATGAAGGAGGCTGTGTGTTGAACTGAAGACATCTTGCACTCTGAGACTATTTAAGTAGCTTAAATAATGCTAAAAATCGAAGCAAAATCAGCTTTAACTATGCATAACTATTGAAACAAAGTTTTTGTTTTATAACTACTATGTATCATGTATCTTACTGAGAAAGGCTGCCTAACAAGTGCAACTGTGAAATACTGTATGGTCAGGAACATGCTTGATGAGAAGCTGCAGCGATACTGACACTACCTGTGCAGAATTTCTGTAAATCTTAGATAAAATCGGTTGTTTTCCCTAACAAGATCTTCCAATTGGTGTTCCACAGGCCAAGATCTGGCCGTCAGAATTATCCCACCCAGCCTGAGACCTCTACATAGGTAGAATGCCTGTATTTATGTGCTAAGTGAGAGTGGGAATGGAGATGTGAATCCCACAGTGTCTGCACTCAGGAAGATACTCAGAAGCACGAGCGCCTCCAAGTACTGTGCAGGTAGAAAGGAGATGCTAAAACTATGTATTTTCTTCCAGGCATCGAGACCTGGGCAGGAAAACCCTTTACGTCAGACAAACAGAACATTAGAGATGACATGCAGAGTTGTGAGGACCAGCCTCTGCTACGGCAGCACTTTCAAGGATATGTCTCCAAATGGGAGCAAGGAAAATCCTGTCTGCCTCAGCCCAGGGCTACTGGGAGGAAGAGTTAGAAAGTAAGGCAGAAGAGAGTTGACTGGCAGCTCATGGAACTTGCTCAAGAATAAGTTGTTGAGGAACAAGGCAAATGCTCACAGCACAGCTCTGGAACCAGCTCTCAACGGGAGTTGTCTATTGCTTTCAGTAGAAATTGTTATTAAGCACCAGAAGTAAAGTGAACATCAGTAAGCAAAATCAATAGATTCTGCACTTAATAGTGACTTTTAAACTAGGGGAGTATGAGGTCTTAAGAAAATGTGTGTAAAAAGAAATGAGTTTTAGATCTAGTTCAACAAGAATGCAATTACATAGTTCCACCAAAATTAAGAGGATTATATCTGTGCGTAAAGCTAGACATGTGGTGAAGTTCTCAGCCTAATTAAGGTTTCTGTACCTTCAGGAGCTTCAGTCTGAATTACTAAACATTTACATGCAACTTGCTCACATTTTTATCATCTGCTTATATTTCAATATAGAATAAATTACTCCCAAATAATCCCATCCTAGAGATAAGAAATCCCTTTACAACCATTTTGGATGAAGAAAAAGATACTTACTGCTTCAGCAAAGTCTGGATTAAATTTTAACAAGTTGTTCAATTCCTTTTGTAAAGATGCTGGAGTAAGAGCCTTTGTTTCATCGTTCTTTAATAAAGAAGCCTGGAATAAAAATTGCAAAGTAAAAGTAAGATAAGTAACTCAATGTGGAGGGTCACAAATGTATTTTGATTACATGCTTGTCAGTTTGTTATCTGCTTGGAGAGAACATTAAAGAAGATTTTGTAACACCTCTGTCTAGTTTACTATGATGGTGAAGCATCAGTGGCAGTTTTGTTCTATTCTATATTATAGCATTCACTTTCCAGAGATCAAAGAGACTAAGTAAAATAAAAGCTTATTCAAATGACTGTTTAAAAGTACTTAAAAGAACTCTGTTTAAGTTTCCCTTTGAAGAACTAATACAACAGATTGCTCACTGGAATTACTAGTATCTTCCTACAAAAAAAAACCAGAAAATTAAACAAAAGTAAATCCATAGTTTGCTTCAGCAAGTAGATCAATGAATAAAAAAGAAAAATAATCTAGTTACTAGAATAAGCATGAGTGAATAATAAAGACTTCAAATTTCAGAACCCTCCTAAACATCAGGATTCCTCCATAATACTCTAATAAGGAGGGGAAAAAAATTACACACACTGGTAACATGCTCTACATAAATCACAGCAGCTAAAAACCAGAGTATAACAGCATGTCACTGCAGTTAAAATCCACACCTTGCGCCAGATCACTGCAGTCTGCCTTGTTTTCTCGTTAAACCCCATTTCTAACTCTGCTGCTGGATTAGGGGTTCCCTATTCTCCATGCGTGTAGGGAGGCTGAAGTGCCACAACTGGAGCTGGATCACAGGGCTCTGAGTGGCACCACTGCCTGCAACTGGAGTGGGGACCACAGGTCATAGAGGCCCAAGTGTCCATGGTGCCAGCAATAGGAGGAAGTGAGGGTACATGTGTAAGTGGGTCCAAGCCAACAAGGAGGTCCCAAGCCAACTGATGGAGAGACTGTGGGGCCTTTGGGTCAACTGAGAGATGCATCTGTATGTGTGTCATGTCTTCATGCTGGAGGCAACTGGAGAAAAGACAATCCCAGGGCCAGCTCCTTGATAAGCTGAGCATATAAGCCTAGTTACTGGTGGAATCAAAAGGGAGAGAGCTCCAGCACGGACGTGTATCTATTTCATGCTAATGGACCTTCATCCTCATCAGCCAGAAAGAGGAACAGAGTAACAGACAGCATGCTCAGCCTCACCACTGGCTGCACTGGGGGTCATGGAGCTGCAGGAGCCTTGCCACTGGATTCAACAACCCCTAACAGTAAAGATCCTAATGGGACTGAGAAGTTACGTTGAACTTGTAATACATAATGTTTCATATACATTTTAAATGCATTTTATTTTTTTTTTAGCAAGCAATTATAAGCACGCAGTACATTTACTGACATTCATGCCCACATGTATTTCTGCTGTTTTGTATTTACCAGCTGGAATAATCAACAAAACTGTACATTTCAATGATACCAAATCTGAGGCGAGTAGTCAGAATGAAAGTGACCTTCTCAGAACCAAATACCAGCATACGGTGTACATGCCCACATAAACCACTTTTAGCCCCAAGTGCTCATGCTGAGCAACTGCATGCAAGATATCAACAAATCTTTAACAGATCTAAGAAAACATCATGTCTGACAATGTGGAGAAAATTGAAAGTGAAATTTTCATGTTATGGATCATTTACTTGACTTTATTCAGAATTAACATACCTGCTGAGAAAGAAAATACTCTGCTTGTTTCTGGGAAAGAGGCCCACTGCAAGATATCTCTTCTTCCCTGATAAGAAGCACTCTAGTTAGAAACAAGGGCAATGAAATAAAATACAAGGAAGCACATTTTATTAAGACATTCCACACTTTTGCTTTATAAAGTTTTATGGGATATTGGAGCTCAACAGGATGAAAGGAAACTAAAAGGAAAAAACTTAAATATAATCTATGACATCAAAGTTAGCGATCTGAATGATTTCACACGGATCAGCTGTAATCTTCAACCTGCAGAGACCATGGTCAATATGAATGTCACCCTAAATAGAGGTGAAAACCCAAAGAAAAACAGCAGATAGAAGATTTGGGGTTGACACATTCAAATGGCTTTGCTCTGTTTTTCCTTTCTTCCAAAGATAGTCACAATGAAATGAACTGGCACCTTGGCCACACGCATCACTCCAGAAGAGAGCTGTTCAGCAAGAGCAAGCAGAAGTTTATTCCACGGAAAGACAGCAGCTACAGCATACAGCCAGACTCCCAAAGCTGCTAACTGACTCATGCTGTAGCAGAGCACACACTAGCACGAGTTTGTATAAAGAGAGTTTACAAAGTACATTTTAAATATATGGATACATAAAATGCTTTTAGGATTACTCTTACAGTGGAGCACCTCTTTAACGGGTGAAATGTCTCAATATTTGCTTCTCATTTTTGATGTAAATAAATGTGAGCTCTTTTATTTGGGAAAGGACAAAAAGAGAAACCAAAAACATTAAGCTTAACTTCTCCTTAGCGACCAACCTTTCCTTGCTGGAAGCAGAATTGACCTCTCCAACAGCTTTTGCACATCACACACCAGCACAACCAGAGCAGCCACTCAGCGGTGGGCTGTGCAGAAGGGCACTGTGGCTGGCGATTCCCTAAGTGACCATAAGAACAGGGTACCGCCATCTTCTATCAAGACACTGAGCAGGACTGTTGCCATTTACAAGAGTTACCACATGGTGGCACCAAGGAAACAGAGAGGCCACCCAGCTCTGCCAGCATGTATGAGGCTTTAAAAAACATACAAGATTAGAGTACGCTACATCCCAGTATCGCAGCTGAAGTTGTTACTGATAGGACATGCACAGGGTCTAGATGAGCTTTTGTGGAGTCTGGAAGGTTTAACAGGAGTAGAATCTTGAGCTAGACAAAGCTTAAGTTTCTTCTGAAGTGTACAAAGGTAATCTCAAATAAGACTAATTCTCTTTAAGAAGTGGGAAAGACTCTAATAATAATATATCACCTTAAAGGTACATCAAGTTCTTCTTTCTCCATTTTCCCCTCCAGTTCCTCTGTATTTGTCAGTTCCATGTCATTCTCATCAATTCCATTCTTTTTCTCATCGTTTTGAAAGTACTGCTGAAGGGCAGTGTAAAGTTTATAGACCTGACTAAAAGAAAGCTTATTGTACGCCAAGATCATATGGCGCAGGAACAGACCTGCAAAGGAAAACATCTATTATGACAACTGTCTGCGAGGCTGCTGCTTCAGAGAGGAGACTAGAACTCATAATAACCAGAAGCGTAAATTGCATTATTTAAATTTGTTTAAGTGCCTCATCTCAGCCCTCCAATTGATAAAACTCAGTTTTGCAGGTGTAAATCTGGTATTAATTTAGTGGCAAATCTCACAGACTATTCGATCACAGAAAAACTCTGTTAGAATCAGTAAAAACTGCACGATATGCAAAATTACTGGTTAATATGAAACATCTGAGCAAGAGAAAAATCATATTACGCAATCTTTACACCGCCCCAAAAAGAAGAGAAAAGCTGTATCCTGAGTGAATTACATCAATGATAGACATCACATCAAATATAATTTATGGATAACAAGTAGTTACCTACTACACTTGTTTTATGAACTTCTGGCTCTGTCCCTGTAAATGAATCTGAAAGGTCATCAAAAAATTGTTCCATATCTTTCAATTCTCCTTCTGCCATAAGCTTTAACCTAAACAGGGAAAGAAAACCGCATTTTTTAGGGTGTATACATTAAATAAAATACTCTTCTATTTCAGGTATAGATGAGTAAATACAAACAGAACCAAGTGGTAGCTCATTCATTAGGCCCAGGTTTTTATACTCACAAGCAAAATTAAAACATAATAAGTATTATTAATAAGCCAAATACTAATCAGGTTTGATTTTTTCCTCCCTCTTTAAACAGTTATTTTAATAGAGAACAATTAGATTGCTGTTCTTCTAGCAAAACAATTAAGAACCCCAAATAGACTGATTTTTAATACTGTTGCTGTTAAGCGCATTAGCTAATGTCAAAACAGATCTTCTGTATCGCAGACACTTTAAAACAGATGGCTTCCACGTTTGGTTTGTGTGCCTGTCAGAGCTTATTTATGAAAACACAGAAAACCGTAGAAGTACTTTTTTGCTCCAAAAGTACTTTTTTAACTATACACATTTAAGTATTTACACATTTCGGAGCACTTCTTGGGAGATGTCAGAGTAGATATAGGTAACGCAGAGCATGCTTTATCATCTTCCACAGCATCACTGATTGTAGTGGCCGCGTTTTCACGTTCCCAACACAGAGACCACACGACGGGAGGCGTTAACCGAACGGTGCAGACGGTTCCCAGCACCACGGGAACCCGTCTGGCCGCAGCTCGCTCCGTGCCCCTTTCCGCCGCCGGTCCCCGGCCCTCAGCAGCTGCTCCCCCCACTCCCCGGTGGCGGTGACCGGCTTTAAGGGCTCCCTGCGGGCGGGGAGGGGAGGCGCGGCCCCGGCGCCCACCTGATGTGCACGGAGCTGGCCAGGTGCGGGCAGGACTCCTCGATGGCCTTGCGCAGTCGCGACAGCGGCATGTCAGGGCCCTATGGAGGGAGGAGAGCGACATGTCGCGACAGGCCGCAACGCCAGTAACCCCTCGGCGTCTCCCTCCCACCCCTTCAGGCCCAGGCCTGGGCCCGTCCCCGACCTGCAGCAGCGGCAGCAGCAGCCGGTTGAGCCGCCGCCGCTCCAGCAGGCCGAGCTGCGCGCCGGCGCGGCCCAGCTCGCTGAGGAGGACGAGCAGCGCCATCTTGTAGGGCGTGACCCAGTCCTTGATGCCGAAGACATTGGCGTGCACCACGCCGTTCGTCATCATGGGGTTGAAGTACAGGCTCTCGTGCACGCTCGCCATTGCGGCGCCACCGGGCCGCCACCGGCCGCCCGGGAAACCCGCCTCGCCCGCCGGCCAATCGCCGCCGTCGCCGCCATCACGCGGGCCGCGCCGTGGCCAATCAGAGGTGGAGGTGTGCGCCGCCCCCGCGAGGCCGGCCGGCGGCCCGAGCCCTGAGGAGACGTTCCGGGAAGAGAAGGTTCCGGGCGGCGCCTGCCGCAAAGCAGCGGGCGGAGGGTGGCCCGGCTGCGGGTCTCCGCCGAGCCGCCACCGCGCCGCAGCCCTTCAGCCCGGCTGTGGACTGTGGCGAGCTATGGTCAGAGTCTGTGGGCGCTGGCCGCAGCCTGTTACGGCCCACAGCCCAGTGGGTTGTCACATCTCCTTCATTGACGCCGGCCTCCATGCTGCTCCCACCACAGCCCGTGGGGACAGCGGATGGCGGCTCAGGGGGCCAGCACCCCAACCGGGACCCCATCAGGTCTTGGGGACAGCCCGTCGTGGACGTGCCACAGCCCTCTGAGGAAGGTGTGACCGCCTCCAGCATTGTCAGTGCCATATGTCCCGGTGAGGAGAGCCACGCGGAGGAGGCCCGGTCACCATGGCTCAGCGAGGACATGGCGCTTCTCCACAGCCGGGATGTACGGGGAGAGACGGCAAATTAATTGCAATCAAGATATTTCCAGGCATAAGTTTTTATTTTCTCAATAATTTGTTACAGTACTTCATTAAGGCGTCACGTTCCCAAAGTAAATACTCCAATTATTATAATAGTTCTCATTTTTGCAAGTGAGAGCGAAACAAAACTCAATATTGTTATACATCTGCGTGTCCCCGGGGATTTCAGCTGAGTTGCTCCTGATTCATGGCTGGGGGTGGAGAGAGGAGGAGGAGGAGGAGGCAAATCAGGCGTGGAGTAATTTTCTAGAATACATTTACATTCAAGAAACTTAATGTTGTATTTAGCTGCTGCTGGCATAATTAATGATAGCTTCCCAGCCCTCAATGAACTAAACACTCATTGAACTATCCCCGAATATAAACCCCAGGGAATAACTGCAGCTGTTATGTTATAAAGGTCGATTTACTGACAGTTCCTGAAAATAAAGTACGAAGGTTTGGGCGGAAACACGGAAAGGGTGGCGTGGCTGGGCGGGGGACGGGGGGAGATAAAATCAAGGCCGGGCTGCAGCCAGCGGGTGCAGAACTTGGAGGAAAAAGGAAACGACAGACATCTGGTTCTGACATTTCTGTGCGAGGCTCCGAAGCCAACGTGCGAACGCTGCTGGCAGCCCTCGGTGCAGAGAACATTCAGAACATGCTTTTTAAGCATATTTAAAATAAACTGGCCCGCCTGAAAACCAGCCCTCTAAATAAATAAGCAGCAAGAGTTGGTTTTGGTCTCATTAATTTCAAGATTAGGTAATGCGACTGAAAAAGTCATCTTGTATCTTCCCCAAAATAGGCTGACACCCCTGAGTAACGTGCCTGAGCTTAAGAAGCGTGGGATGCCACCGGCTGGGGCTGGGGATCCGTGCGTTTCCGTGCAGCACTGGGTCTGTCGAACCAAGTCCCCGTGATCTGAAAACCTTCTCAAAGGTAATTCCAAAGTACAGCACGTACTTTGATGAAAAGTACCGGGATGAAAAGTGAATATATAATGATTCTTCCCATAGGTATTAGTATCCAACCTGAAATTCCCAAATAAAGCCCAGAGATTAACTTTTTTTTTTTTTTGAACTTTACTGTAAAATTCTGCAAATTGTTACATTTAAAACAAATTACTATTCTTGGTAAGAATCACTTCTCTACCTCACTCTCTCGTGACGTGTGAGGCCTTGGGGGATTACCGAGCCGCAGCGAGTCATCGCCGCTTGTTATTTCACGGCAGAAGTAAATGTGACATCCAGCATTAACAGATCTAAATCTTTTAATGCTTCTTTGGCACAATCCTGAAGGCTCGGCGAGGGCAAGGCTTTTATTAATAGAACCCCTGCAAATGCTACTTTTCAGCCACAGAGTAGCCGGCGGAGTTAAAGTTCCTTGTTTAAAAACTAGGTGGTTTCAATTTAGAGAGGCTAATGCTCTAAAAGTGATCTCAAATCACATGTTACGAAAGTGATTCATCAAGTTCCGTCCAAACGAAGGTGGGAGAGGCAACTGCAGCTGCCAGCACAGTCACCAGATCTCAGCTCTGTCAGGCCCACGTTACTCCCTAAAACATCTGTGTTTGGGAGGATTTCTTGCTGGCAAGTCCTTCGCAGAGCTAAAGGGAAAAAATTCAGGTTTTGCTCAGTTTGGCTCGTCTATGGGACAGAGCTTTTACCCCGCTCACAGCGACTGCATGAGGAGCTCTCCTGTTCTAGTGTAAGATTAGTAACAAAAATATGTGTATAATTTGGTTCTTCAAGGGGGACTCTCCGAACCAACAGACTTCAGGTGACACGAAGTTTTTAAAAATCAAACTCTACCGTTATTTCTTAAGGTGTATTAAGGCAATCTCTTGCATGAGAAATACGGGAAATGTGCCACTGCTTGTTCCAACATTGTATTCACAAGGTTTTTCTACTGTCTTTTCAGTTGCTATGACTAAAATCGCAAGCTATTATTGGGGAAAAAAAAAAAAGACATTTTTTATTAAAGCAAAAGTTTATAGCACATCAAAAGCTTGTCAAGGAGCATAAGCATTTCCAAAAAGAGATGGCCTGATTTTGAATGAAGATATCGTGTCAGTGCAAATCCAGAAGTTGGGCTGCACGAAGTAGCTGCTCTTGATGCTGAAGCTGCCAAGACTGTGCCCTTCTCGTGGCAATTACATACTGATTATTCTTTTTTGGACTCAGCTCTTGTATCTTGACTTGCTCCAAAAATAGGTCCTTCCTGCAGAAATTAGTGAAGATTGCACGCAACCTTTTGTACGGGCGAATTTCATTTGTGGTCAAAATTTATTTTCAGCCTCTTTTGTCTGTTCCTCTTTTTGGCAAAGGCCTCCTTTGCTCTTGGCCCTGTGTGCTCTTATGTGGAGCTTTCATGAAGACTTGCTTGGAGTTGTACTGTTGAGGCTTCTTTAATGTAATTTTCTTTAATGTAAATAATGAAAACTTTCAGTTCCTACAACCTGTGATTATTATGTTTTATAGATATCCCGCTCACAGCAGAGAGAAAATAATAATAGCATCTAGAAGCTAGCTGGAACTGGATTTTTAAATAATAAACCTTATTTTCCACTATTCAAAAATTACCACCTTGGTGGAATAATGGTCACCTTGGCCTTTTGCATACAGCACCGAGGCTTTTAATTCTCTTTGTGACAGACCCCGCCTTGTACGCAGAGGTGCTACAATCCCTGGCTTCTGGTGAGTGCCAGAGTCACCCCCAGCCCTGGGGCGGTGACGGCCGCCTTGAAGGCCAGGCAGCACCCGGCGCCGCTCTACACAGGGGAAAAAACCAAAACCACCCAAAAACATGAGGTAAAAGTTCTCTCTTGTTTCAGTGACATCACTATTTACGCACTTACAGCTGCCAGTGGCCTCGTCTTTCCCTGTTTGAGGGGTATTTTCACGCCCTCCCCCCCCCCGTTCCGTGCCCGTCGAACCTCCGCCCGCGCCAACACACAGCCGCTTCCTCTCTTCCCATTGGCTCCGCCCGCTCGCTGTCGGCGGCGGGACAGCCAATGGGATTGGGCGGGGCGGGAAGGCCCGCCCTCCGTGAGGCGGCCCGCCGCGCAGGGCGGGGTCCCGTCGTGGGGGGTGGGGGGGGCGGTCGGCGCCGGGGGTCGCCGCGCGGACGGCGCCCGGTTGAGGCGACGGCGGACGGCGCTGGAGCGCGAGTGGCGGCGGTGAAGCGGCCATGAAGGTGAAGGGGGACGTTCCGACGGCGGGGAGAGCGTCTTTCCCCTCGCTGTGGGAAGGGAGGAGGGGGGCGAACCGGCGCGTGACAGGGCTGGGACCCCGGTGGGACGGGCCGCGCTGCCCCTCCCTCCTCGCCTCAGGCCGCCGGGCCCGGCCGTGGCCGCTGTCGCCGTTCCTTCCCGGGCCTGCCCCGTTACCGAGGGACGGGGGACCGCCTTGCCGAGCAGCCCCGGCGCCCTCCACTGACTCAGCAGCCGGTCAGGGCCTGGTGCCGCCGCCCGAGGCGGGCGCCCGCTCCCGTCTCCACACACCGGCGGCGGTCGATCCCCGCCGGCGGCGGCTGAAGGGCTGGCAGGGCTCCGAAGCGGACGGAGCCGGGCCCGCGGCAGTACGCGGAGGTTGGGCCTGTGAGGGGGGCGGTGGTTGGGAGCCAACTCCCGCCGGGCCGGTGTGCGAGGGGGTACGGCAGGGGCTGGCGGGGAGGGCCGGCTCCGGACGGCCGCAGGATCCGCTCCCCGAAGGCGCTTCTTCGCGTCCGAGGTTGCCGTGGTGCCTTCGGGTCGGAGCTGAGCGTTGTGGTGACTGGGGATCTCTGAGTTCGGCGGGTTCCGGGGAGTGCTTGATCTCTTGAGAAAGCTTTGCTTGATCTCAGGGTGGGTGTGAAGATGAAATTTCAGCTAAAAAAAAAAAAAAAAAAAATTACAGTTCGTTCTGCTGCTTTCCTCTTGGTCTGCCGGCTTTGATAGCACACCCTGCTTGCACAGGTGTAGAAGGAGCAGCATAGAGCCTCCCAGCTGCTTGGGGTGGGTGTCTTTATGAGGTGAGATTCTCATCAGTTTACTAAACACCCTTAAAGCAAAAAACAAGAGAGAGACGTTCAAACGCGCCTATTTTGCCCCTATAGTATGAAAGTAAGGTATGGAGAGGGAAGATAGCTGATGGCAGCTCGTGAGAAGAGAATATGGAAGTGGTGAGTGGTGTAGTTGGAAAGGCTTCTGGTGCAGAGATTGGCAAAATTTTAACTAATTCTTAAAGGGGTGAGTGTTTTAGTGTATCTCATTTGTGTCGTGTTGGTGCTTTTCAGCAGGGTCTAATTTCTTTTAGTAGTATGAAGAGGCTAGACACTGTAATTCAATTATGGGTTAATGACACTAGTGCATAGAAAGAATCCACAGCTGACCCAGGTTAAGGAGAAAATTAATGGTGCTCACGTTGCCTTACCTTTCACCTTAAAGTGACTGAATGCTTAGCAATAAGCGTAAAGAGATTTTCTGTTTTATACTAATGGTCATATATCCAAAATGGGTAACAAAAATTTCCTAAGTATGTATTTATTTAGTGTTGACAGTGATGTGTGAGCAGTTGTTACTGGCTCTTGAATAAAATAAGTCTAAGAAGCAAGTGTTAAACTATCAGACAAGGATTGTGGTAGCAACTATGTCTTTTTAGTTGTGTGTCCTGCTGCTGCTGTGACCCCCTGAAAAGACCACAGTCATATAACGAAACAAGCTTGAATTCTTGACAGACCCTTTTGGTTCGTTGTTTTATTTTTCTGTTATTTGTATGTGGGTATTGTAAAATCTTTTAAGTATAAAGCTAGCTCATAAGTTTTTACAAATACGTGAAGAATTAGAGTAATGTTTCTGCAACTGACAAATATCCCTTAAGAAAAAAATTTTTTCAGAAGTCCAAAGTTTTAAAACTTGGAACTCTCTTGGATTAGGTCATTGGTTTTCAGAATGTATTTCTGAAAAGTTAATTACTCTTGCCTAATAAACTAGGATAATTGTGCATAACTTGTTTTGTATAGGAAAAATTAACATTGATCTCTTTCCACTCTTTATTATTGAAAAGCAGAAAACAAGTCCTAGTTTGATGATAGTGTAACGATTGTCAGGACAGTCTGATTACAGATCAGACAGGCTCCAGGTGTGGGGTGTATCTGTGAGTGCCGCCACGTGCTGGGGCTGGCAGGGTCTCGGCTGGCGGTCAGGGAAGGGCCACTGGAGTTCATTCCTCCCCAACTCCCGTCGCAGGAAGCTTAGGAAGATTTTTCCCTATGTGTGGGGTGCCCACAGCATGGAGGTTTCTTGTTATGCCTGAGATGAATTTTGCTTTTGAAATACCTGTAAAATTAGACTAGTGAGTTTGTTGCATATACATTTGATGATGTAACTGCACACAGTGTTACATGTTGTACAGCTTAGAAGCAAAATGACCGACTGCGTTCAATATTTCTCTTTATTGCAACACTTTTAATGTCAGCTTACAACAGTAAAAGTGAAGTCCCAGGTTTGTGTGGGTTGCAGAGATGCTTTTGATGTTCCATTCTTACGGCACCTACATGAAGGTGGTGTGTAGAACATGTTTAGCCCAATGGTGGTGTTTCTCACAGCTTTTCTCTAAGCTCTTTTCTTACCTTTTGTGCTCAGTGGTTTGAAAGGAGGTTTGAAAGTTCTGACGTATCCCCAATTATTGTGTTAAGTTCCCACACACGTAACAGGACTGTGTTTGGTTCAGGGTAAATGTGCAATTTAATATAGAAATTAGTCTAGTTACTACAGGAATTAAAGCACCGTCATTAGTGACCTGAAGTGCGTGTTCTGGTTGGTTTAGGTTTTACAGCAAGAACTGCAAGTCTCGAAAGCAATTATTTTATGTCTTTGTGCTTTGGAAAAAAAACATGCTGCCCTGGAAAGAAGAGCAGAACAGCTTTAACCAGCATAATTAAAAAAAAAAGTAGTATGAAAATTATGTTTAAAGGAAGTTTTACCACTAACTTCCTTTTAGAAAGAACGTGATGTGATTCTGTTGATTCTGTTTCCCTTTCTTTTTTTTTTGCAGTAGGTTTGAGTGAGCCACATGACAGTGATTAAACATGTGACCTGAACAACTTGGAGTCCAAATTCCAACTTTAAGTAGAATATGCACTTTTTGATAGAGAATCTTGTGCTAAAGGCTTTCAAGGATAAAAAGTAGCAATTTATTTATGTATTTAGAATGTTTGTAGTGTTTTAAGATTAAATTGTATGACTCATAACTGAAATCCAGTCAGTATAGAATAAGTTCATGTAGAGGTTTTTTTAAAAATTTTGTTGTTAGACATTTTGTAAGACAACAAAACACCAGGTTCAGAGGGGTCTTGAAAAACATTTCTCTTTCAGAGACACTAGACCATAACTAGTTTCTAATGAAGATTGGTTTGTTACTTTCAAGCTTGAAAACCCAGAAGCGGTGTTTTTTTTTTTTTTTTTTTTTTTTTGGAGTTTTATTGTGAGTCATATAAGAGCTGGATTAGTTCTGGAGAAGATCCTGCTGGGGACAGCTCTGCACTAATTATGATAAATTGTTTTATTGCTGCCTGTCATCATTTCAGGTTTTGCCCCTCACCTATGGCTGGCTGTTAGTCTCTTCCTTCTTTGCTCTGCTCTTGCGTTACCTCCTCAAATTCCTTACCCTTTTTGTGCGGAACTCTGCTAGAAGAGGAGTTATGAAAGTGAGCTCCTTGTGCCTGCATGAGCCTCTCAGAAGCAAATCTTACCTACTTTGGTTTGCAGCTGGGAAGCGGAGATTATTGGGCTGTTACAGATGTTAGTGTACAGAATTCCTGGTGCTCTGGGAATTCATACCACATGCTTTTGGGATGATGACAGATGGAGTGAAGTAGCTTTTCAGTAGCAAGTCACATCTGATGTAGACTTTCAGATATTAATTTTCTTTTTTTTTTTTTTTTTTTGCTTTGTGAATGTTTTCAGGCGGGAGCTACTTCCATGTGGGCTTCCTGCTGTGGATTGCTGAATGAAGTCATGGGTACTGGGGCTGTCCGTGGCCAGCAGGCTGGCTTTGGGGGAGGTGCTGGCCCCTTCAGATTCGCGCCAAATACAGATTTCTCAGCATATCAGTCTCCAGCTGCGGCAGGCGCTAACATCGTTTGCAAAGCCTGTGGACTTTCCTTTTCAGTTTTTAGGAAAAAAGTAAGTATATTTCCTACTACATAATATTTTTATTCATATGAGCTAATCCGTAGGCATACTGGGAGATGAATGTGTATTTTTCCTTAGATAAGGAAACTCGAGGCAGATAGCCAGGGAGGGAGTAAGTGTCTTACTCTGAGGTCACAGGAAATTAATGTCAGACAGGATTAGAAGTTAAGAGGTCTGACATTCATTAATCGGCGACACATTGGATCTGGTCTGACCTAAAAATTAGTGGATTGTAATTTGTAAGATATGTGTTTTACCTTCAGAATCTTGAACATTAAAACAAATCTGGTTTTGAAGATGATACCAAAGGAAGTGGTTGGGTACTGGAATGAACAAGCTGGATGATGGAGAGGCTAAAAACTCACAATACAGTATCACAGCTTCTTCCTGTTAAACACTTGGGCAATTCTGTTTCCTGACCAGGGTTAGTTCTGTTAAATGCTACTGCACTCCAACAGCATCTTGCTCCATTTGGAGGCAGGTTGGTGGGTTAATGCAGATAAATAACACTGAGATTGTTAATATTATTTCTGTCTGGCATCATTATTTTGTCCAGTCAGTGACCTAATTCTCTGCAGCTCGTTTGGATAAACATGAAGCCTCTTTCTTCAGTTTGTGTGTTCAGTTTCCCCCTTCCTATGTGTCTTGTTGTTCTCATGGCAAAGACTTGGTTGAATTAAGTGTTGCATAGAGATGATTTCTGAAGCTAGTATTAGTTTACTAAAATCCTGAAAAACTTGAAGAGTTTGGATTTGTTCTCAGCGGATGAGATGACCATTTAAAATTGCTGCTGAAAGTCTTGCCTGTTCCAGCTTTTGTAAATTGTAGTGAGTCTTTTGAACAAAGCTCTCTTCAGGAATGACATCTGGGTGTTTGGGAGAATTTATCTACCACGTGATTCGTCACATTTAAGGCCTACTTTGAATCAATTGAGGAAGAAGTATGTTCTTTAAAGTTTGGTAATTATGCTGGGGTTTGCACATGTGAAAAGAGCAGTGATGCTTAGTATATTCAAAAGTATTTTAACATTCCGTAAAATTGTCTGGCTTTCAGTTTCGTTTATTGGCTGAACGACAACTTAAGTACTTTATTCATTTTTTTAATTCATAATGTTTTTTCACTGAAACCTCGTATCAGCTGACAGTAGTGCTACAAAAGCCTTGGCACATCTGCAAAACTATTTGACAGGACAGTTTTCTAGACTTAAATCCTAAAAATTACATATGTCAAAACTGATGATAGAAAGACTGAGTTAAATTATGTAGCCTGGAGAAGGAAAGAGCGGAGAATAACCTGTTTTCTGTGACATACAGCTGAATGATTATTTATTTTCTCTTTCTCCTTAGCATGTGTGCTGTGACTGCAAGAAGGATTTTTGCTCAGTTTGTTCTGTCTTACAAGAGAATCTCAGAAGATGTTCCACTTGTCACTTGCTGCAAGAAACAGCCTTTCAGCGCCCTCAGTTAATGAGATTGAAAGTAAAGGATCTGCGTCAGTATCTGATTCTCAGAAACATACCTACAGATACTTGCAGAGAGAAAGAAGACTTGGTGGATCTTGTGCTGTGCCATCATGGATTAGGTTCGGAGGAGGACATGGACGCTAGTAGTTTGCATTCGTCACGGTCACAGACTTCGGGGTTTTTTACTCATCCATTTTCTATGTCTGTATCGGTGTCGTCTCAAGGAGAACTTGCAAACAGAAGGGGAAGCACAGGAAACGGAACACCTTTACGGGTACAATAATTAACATGTGTTATGGTATAGCATAGCTTTTTAATTTTTTTTTTTATAGGTATGCATCGCTTCAAAATAAGATGCCAATTGGTGCAGTTCAGGGTAGCAGGAAAAATGCTTTTTGTATCTCTCACCTGAGAAGAGAAGATTACTAGATAAGATTACTAGTTTAGATGATAGAGGTGACCTAAATCAGTAATAAAGAGTAGCAACTGAAACTTCAAAATGTCATTGTCATCTGTGATGGGTTCTGTACAAAGGAAAATGTTTTAGAAGGGATATTATTTTTTTTTTTTAAATCCTGATTGGTTTCATTTTGTACACAGGGACAAACGGAAACATCTTCCATAAATAATGAAGAAGAAGAAAGTGCAGAAGAGCAGGTGAGAGATGAACTATCCGAAGAATGAATTTTTGGCATGTGACACCTTAAAGTGTTTAGATCTCTGTCAACATTTACTATCACACTATAGTTCTTTCAGAATTAGCAATGCATATCTGCAAGTACTTACTTTAAAAATAATAAAACTTAGCCAAGCTGCTGCAGCTTAACGTAGCAACAGATGTGGTGCTCTGAACTCACTGGGACAGTTAAAAACATGGAGTTGATCTGTTTCAGACCCCTGGATTGTCCAGAAAACGAGCGAGGGCATCTTTGTCCGATATTTCAAGTCTGGAAGACATTGAAGGGTTGAGTGTTCGGCAGCTGAAGGAAATACTCGCCTGTAATTTTGTCAACTACTCAGGATGCTGCGAAAAATGGGAACTTGTGGAAAAAGTCAGCAGACTATACAGAGAGAGTGAAGAAAACCACAAGACACGTAGGTTTATATTTAATTCTGACTTTCTTAAGAGAGTACTTATTTTCTGGTTTCCAGTAGCTTGTTCTGCTCGGAAGGACTTGGTATCTAACCTGCTCTGTTCAACTGGAACAACTGGAAAGTGTGTTTTAACAATTCAAGCTGCACCTACAGTAGTTGGACACGGCTCTAGTGAGTAAATGAAGCTTTCTAGGATTGCGCTGGTTTTTTGTGACTTTTTTCCAAAGCTCGGAGAGCTCAGCTTTCAGGGTGAAGGTAAAATTGCACAACCGAGAACCAGTTCCTCAGAGAACATGAAACTTGGCACCTCCACCTCCTTTATTAGGTTTCACAGGGCATTACTGAGGGAGCTTCAGGAGCTGTCAACAGACCAAAGCAATTCAGGTCTTTTACTGCGGTACAGAATTAAAAGCTGCAGTGGCAAAAGTCCAAGTTCAAGTGGTTTGGTCTCAGTCCATGTTTTCATGGTAAGGTGGTTCTGTGGCTGCAGCTCAGTGACAAGTGCTCTTCTGCCCTCTATTACACTCAACAATTGGAGCCTTTCACTTGTGTGACTGTAGTACATCCACAGACCCCTTCCTGTGCATAACGTACAAGCTGAGGAGAAACTTTTTGATGTCACTGCCAGCTTGAAAAATGCCTGCCTGGCTCATCATTCCTGCGTCCAGCAGCCAGGCTGTAAGGAACAGGGGATAGTGGTGGCTCCAAAACTGAATAGCCCTGGGCCACGGCACAGCCAGGTTGTGCCAACACATACACCGCCGGGACTGTGATAATCGGTTGTAAAACCATCAGCTAACTGGGGTGGAGAAGGATTGTGAAGGTGAGGGACTGTTAGTGATGTCAAAACATGGCTTAAGTGAAACCCTCAGTTTGATTTCAGTTCTAGTTTATGACCAAGCTTTAAACTTACGATCGTGGGTTTTTTTTAAAAGTGGTCTGACAGAACATTCGGTTATTGATGGGGGATGTTGTCTATTTGCAGTGAAACTCGACAGGTTTTGTTCGGTTCTGCCGCCTTTACAGCCTACTTAAGGCTTCTGCTTCTAAGTCTGCTTTATTATTATCGTGTTTCATCTTCTGAGGAAAGTGGCAGAAGCCAAAGGAAGTAAGCTCAGCCATGGAAAACCAACAGGCTCTGAATTTTAATCCAGTGCGTTATTTTACAGTCGTTATGTTCTGAATTGAAAACGGTGTCTGAGTTTAAAGAATGAAGCCACATATTGGATGTGCCCTTGGGGATTTTCTGGTTCTTGTTTCTTTGGGGTTTTTGTTGTTGTTGTTGTTGTTGTTGTGTTTTGGTTTTGTTTTTTTGAAGGAATATAGATTAATTCTTAGCTCTGGGTTAGAAAAACTATTGTGGACATGGAGCAGAACTACTTCATGCTACATTAGCACTCCGTGTGTTTTAGTCTTTGCCTGGGCTAGAACTTCACAGGTTTCCCAGGCCCTGGATGCCTGATGTCCCTTTCTGTTTCAGAGGGTGAGAAGATGCAGCTGAACGACAACGACGACAACCTGTGTCGGATCTGCATGGACGCGGTGATCGACTGCGTCCTGCTGGAGTGCGGCCACATGGTCACTTGCACCAAGTGCGGCAAGAGGATGAGCGAGTGCCCCATCTGCCGACAGTACGTAGTACGGGCCGTGCACGTGTTCAAATCTTAAACCCAGACCAAAAATGGATTTTACAGTCACCTTTCCAGGATGGCTGTGGGCAGGAGTGCCCGACCTTGGGGCGTATGTCAGCTTTTTAGTTCCCAATAAACACAGCGTTTTGATCATCCGGATCTAGAAGTTTGTGAAACGTTTTTCTACAGCGTACTGAGTCCCACGGTTGGGCGGCGCAACGCGATGCCTGTGTGTACAGTAATAGCGCTGCCTGACTTGACTTACCTTATAAACCTACAAACTGTTCGAGTCAAACTGTTTACAGCAGCTCTTGCTCTCTTCTGAAGAATATCACCTCTCATTCCTTAGCGCATTCAGTACTCGGCAAGCGGTCAGAAAACACCTCTGCTTGACCATGCTAGTGTTACGTCTAGCGCGTTAGAAGCAACGAATTTATCAGTTGAATATTCAGCTCTTATGTAATTATAGAATGTAACTGTTCTGACACTGTCCCTGCAACAGTGTTAACAGTATAAACTATGACTGTAGAAAGCACTGCCATTAACTGTACCTGCACAGAAGCCCTTAAGCAATCTATTTTATGCCGGTTGCTTCCTTCAGTGTCTGTCATTACACGTGTACCGTCTTGGCCATTATTTGTCATTGTACAAAAAGTGCTGTCACTTTGCAGGGCTCTGCAAAGCCCTGTGCTGTCCAAATACCAATTACTAAGTGTTTTTTAGTTTAGGAATAAACTATTTTTTTAAAAAGGGGTAGAGGAAACCATATTCTCATGGTCCTTAATCCACTCATGCTTCTTGTAACTATTAATCTTATGTGTGATGATTGTACGCCATGTGCTGACAACCTGATATTACTGTGAATACTAATCAGGGTCATGAAACTACTTGCTGCTAATGTGGAATGTAGGGTGTTACTAACCTTAAACGGGGAGGGGTTTTGTTAAGGGGAAGGAAACATGGTATTTGTTTAAACCCTCATGTTCACAGCTGTTTTAACCAAGCTATTGACCACGCTTCCCATTGGCTGCAGGTGACCTGTGTTGCTGCCAGCCCTTGGCCCAGTTTCCAGCTGGGCTCTGTGCCAGCAGCAGGGGCAAGGGCCCTCTTGGAGCAAGGATTCTAAGGGTCCTTGCAGGGTATCTGGGGGGACAATGTGGGGAAGACAGCAGCAAGAACAGCTCTTGTTCTGGGGCCAGTGTCTGATTGATGAAGGTCACAGTAAAATACAAGAGGTGAGGAAAGTTGGGCTCTGTCCTTTCAGCAGGTTCACCGATGGAGCTGCACTTTCTTTCCCTTTTAATTTCCCACTTTGTCTCAGCTGTAGCACCCGAGAACTCGTACCACTGCTACACTGTCACACCTGCTCTTGGCTTCTTTGTGAAAAAATTAAGCTGGCTTGAAAAAGAGAAAGTAGCTCCTCCTCAAAATAAAATGCACAGCTTAGAGACATTGCTGGTTATTTTTCAGAAGGGAGCAAACCTCTCAATGGCTTTATTTTTTAGAAGTAACTTTTTAATGGTACTTAATTCCTGGAGTCTCTGTTCAGTGGGTAAGCTAATGAAGAAAAACATACCCTCTATGTTATTTCCATGCTGATCATTAGCCACACAAGCTTAATAAAGATTTGTGATGGGCTTTCTCAGCCTCCGTCTCTTTTCTTAACCAGCTGTGGGAGTGCTGTTGGTTACTCAGCTCAAGCTTCAATACTCTTCTTGAGATGTCAGTGTTCCTCGAGACTAATCTGGGCAGATTCCAGCTTGAGGGAGGCATATATGTGTGTTTTATTCCCTCCTCAGTAAAAATGTATTGGAATATGCCAACTTAAGGCACAGGCCAAGGACCAGCTCGAGTGCTCTGAAGGTACCACTTGCACCCAGGCTACAACCATCTCCTGCTCCACACTGGGACCCCAGATGTCACCTCTGCACGCAGTGTGCCCCCAAACCACCCCCCCCGACAGAACAGAAACCCGCGGAGCCAGCGCCTGTTTTTGTACAATTGTTTATACAAATTCAACAAAGGTAAAACTGCATCAGGAAGGTCTACGAAAACAACACCGTACAACAATGGCACTTATGAATGCAGAATTTTACAATCAGGAAATAACCATGTTATAAACCTTAAATGAGAACTCAACTCACACTTCAAAGAAAGAGAGACTACGTTTGACCATTTATTCTACAGCTGGACTCACTGTATAAATTAATTTTATATTGAGTACAAGAGCTCATGCTACAGAGTGAAACCCTCCTATGTGCAAAAGCTGAAATTGGAATTTTTTTTTTTAAAATTTTGAGAAAAAAGGTGATTTCTATACAGATAAAACTTGGCAAAGTGTTTTACTTCAACTATAATTTACACCTTATTTCCACAACATGCTTATGTCACTTCTGAAGTATACAAAGCAGGATATAAACTTCCATTAAAACATGCTTTAAGTTGAAAGTATTAACCTACTTTTTTCCTGACCTGGGCACGTTTGTAGATAGATACTGTCTACGAAGTATAGGTTAAGTTCTCGCCTACCATAAGTAAAGATAAAAATTGGCAATCAAAACCAAAACACTGGTAATGCATTCAAACATTGCATAAATAATTTTTAAACAATTTTTGTACAAAAATAGTTCTGCATAATGTAAGATGTAACAAAACAAAACGTGTTAAGAAGGCAGAAATGCAGTGCGTGGTCCACTTGAATGACACCAACTTTTGTTGTTGTTGTTGTTTTAAGAAATGAAAAGCAGAAATCAAATTTACACTACCAAGCACATGCTGTGGTACTTTAAATAACAGTATTTCTTGGAGATCAGTCGTCTTCCGGGTGTGAACAATTATCATCAATAACAGTCGCCTTATGAATTTGCATAAGAGCCAGTGCAGGACATCCCAGGTAGACTGAATTAGTGGCACAAGTTGAAAATCTTAACGTGGGTAGTTTCATGTTGTTCTCTCCTCGACAAGAGTTGTAAAATCCAAATCGCGGCATTTTCCAATATTCCAAGTTCCCAATTGAAAATAAAATCCCTACGTGTTCTTAGTCCCTTCCCCCCCGCCCCCGCCCCAGTATTTACACGTGTCCTTTAACTAACTCAGTTTTTGCAGGAGTTTTTCTTCCACTTGCCCAAACTGAACACTTACTGACATCTCCGCTATGAACTGCTCGCAGCCTTCTTTTGTCACTTGCTTGCAGTACCTCAGGTCGATCTGGCAGATGTTTCCACACCGTTTGAAGTAAGACAGGCACTGGTCAGTGACCTTATTGCAGTCTGCCAGGGGAAAAAAAAAAAAAAACAAAACAAAAAAACGGGGGGTAGAAATTTAACAGCACATCTCTGCTTGTTCCCCAGCATGAGGACGGTTTATCCCGGCGGCGGTAGGTCCTTGCTGACAGCGGGACGGCCCAGGCGGCCCCACGGCCCTGCTCGTGTCCCCGTGACTCTGTTGTGTAACCCATGAGATAAAGCAAAGGACGCCAGATGCGCAGAGCGGCGGCCCTGGAAAATCCCTCGCGGAGGATGAGCGAGGCACAACACATGGCTGCTACCGGAGCGGCTGGTGGGGGCCTGGGGGGAGGCTGGCAGCTGCGGGGTTTGTTTCACCGGCAGCACTTCCAGTGGCTTAAATGGAGCCCCCGGAGGGGGGGCAGCGACACCCGGGGCAGGGGAAGAGCCGGGTAAAACCACTTCCACTGATGAGTGTTCCTCCCGAGTCTAACGCTGATGGGCAATTCCCATCTCCCCCTCCCCCCCCCCCTCCTCTGCGCTTGTGTTGCTTACCTGATAAATTAATTTCTGTTAATGAATCCCGCGTGGTGGTTCCAACCGCGGTCAGCAGGTTAATAGACTGATCTGTCACATGATTACAGTAACTAAGATTGAGTTTGGAGAGCAGAGGCATGTGCCTTATGATCAGCCGCAAAGAAGCATCTGTAATATCCAGGCCAGCCAAACGCAGCTCAACGATGTTCCGTAGTTTACTCCGGTTGTCGATCTGACCTGGAAAGCGGAGGCAGAGGGTCACCCCCCAAAAGTCTCACCCCAGATGGCAAACATCTGCAGATCTATATGAAATGCACCGTGACACACAACACTGCCGCCCTACGTCAACTTCAGACGCTTTTGCCTGTCTGGAGCTTCGGAGGGGACATCAGCAGGAACACTTGTCTATTTTTGGAACAGGCACGTGGACAGAGCCACCTCCCGATGTCAAAACAAAAGGGATGAAAGTAACTGCAGGGGCCCAGCGGAATTACAAGTCGGGAATAAGCAGTAGGCTGTGCAGTGCATGCCAGAAAGCAGATCTGATTTGCTCAAAATTTCACCTGAGCTGAGATCCGGGCGAATGTGGCATGACCCACAGAACTGCTCCTTCCCTGAACTGGAAGAAAGTGTTTCCATACTCTCTAAAGTACACCCGTTGCAGCCTGAAGAGAAGAAAGTCAGACAGAAAACCAGCACAGTGGCTCAGACGACCGTTCAGCAGCCAGAGAACATCACTCGTTACCCAGGGGCTTCCAGCGAGGAGGTGTTGCAAGTCACTACACTTCGAACACCTCGCGCGTCAGCAAAGCCCAGGACCGCACCGGTCGGTTCAGGCTGCGGGGGTCTCTGCCCGTTTCCTCCAAGGGGGACTAGCAGCAGAACACGCCGCAGAACGGCTGGGACAGGTCTCCCGCGCGCTCCTCCCGCCTGTTACCTGGCCGGTTATCTGTGGGCGGCGACAAGAGGTCTCTCATTTGTGCGTCTTTCAGGCCTTCTGCCCACTGCACGTCCAGAGTTCGGAGTAAAGGACAACTGGAACTACAAAGTGCCGACACTGCTATCCATGAGCACCCTGATAACAGCAGGTCTCGAAGACCTGCAGATACAGAAGAAGTTGGAGCATGTGGCCTACCCGGAGAGACATACGCGGTGATCTCCGCTACCACGCGCGGGGTGGGTGAAGCCCAGTGCCGCCCTGACGAACCACCCCAGCACTCCAGGGCAAGCAGGGGCCCCGGAAGCCTCTTCCTGCCCAGGTCTCCATCTCTCCCATCACCTGGAACTTCATCACTGTGGGTGAGAGCAGACCCCACCACCCCCACTGCTAATGACGTCAGCACAGGCACTTTCCCCAGCAACGTTACCTGTTGACTAAAACCTGCCTAAAATTATCTACTGTGTCAAGTAGTCACAAGGTAACTAATTTTGGGCCCATTTCAACTCGCTGATGCTTCATTCCTACATATCTACTCCTCTCCTAGGATACCCAGATCCCCACAGACATTCCTCAGAGATTGCAGTTTAGATACAAACCGTTTTGGTAAAATCAGTGAATTGGTGAAAACCCCATCACTTACCTGGCAGTCTGTTGATAAGCCAACTCAGCTGCTTTTTAGAGATATTTGTCCAGCTAAGATCAAGGGTTACAGGCTGTCTCCTAATAATGCCACTAAGCATAAGTGGAGTGATGGATTTACAATGGTTTAAATCTATTTTGGTCCATAATCTTTTGTCACAGCACCTACCCAAAAAAAGAAAAGAAGCCAACAGCACTTAATCTGGCACTCGTTTTGATTTCTGCAAGACTTTAAAAGGTGTCATTAAACAGTAGGAAGAACTACAGCGTTTAACTGAAAATAGCAAAAATAAGGCTGAGCAACGCTAAGATAAGCACAACACCACACAACGTTACGTAAGTTTGAAGTTTCTCCATCAAATGTATCATGCAACAAAGCACAGAATTATTTCAAGTGTCAACAGAATTACATGTGTCAACAATTTCGGATCCCATTTTAAGTCACCACAGCACTTACTGAAATCCATCCTCTAGCCTGAAGACAAGATGGTGAAGACACACCATCTTGCTTACCTTTTGAACACAAAGACTGGTTTTAAGTATTACTGCCCGGATTTCCCCTGTGCTTTCCTTACTTAAAACCAGTGAGTTCTGTAAAACAGACCCCCCCCCTCCTGTTCTGTGTGTTTGGGTTATTCCTAGCTATGGGGCCTACGCGTTTTTACACTCTCTTCACGGTTTTCTAAGGGCAACAAGCGTGCAAGATTCTGCATTTTCTCATTTTCCCATTAGAAAATACTGCACTGAAGTGGAAAAGGCATTTACCAGCTTTCTGTGACACCAAGAAGCCCATAGAGGAGACGCTCCACACATCATCTTGCACCGAATTATCAACCTCTCAACCTTCCTGTCATTTACCCAGTTTGTTACTAGACCGTACTAGAAAGGAGTCTCTGTTACAACGTGCCCATCTGTGTGCACACTACAGCTGAACCCGAGATGACATCCAGCAAGTGACTTTGCTGCAAGTTCAATGAAACACCTAAATCTGTCCACTAATGCCTCCTGCTGCTGCACTGTCACCCAGTGTGTCAATCTTCACACTCCGGTACGCCAGGAACCTAACGGACACGCTGTAAGTAAATACAGTTAATGAAGGATTCCTCCATCAGCTCTGCCGGTACAGAACACAGGGAACTGGATCGCTCTCCATGTACCCTCTGCAGGGAAACAACCAGCACAGACCTTCTGAGGAGAACACCGAGGGCACTGGCAGGTCTTCACTATCTCTCAATAGATATTTAATAGCCAAACTGAACAAACAACTGCATTAGCAGTCAGCAAGTCCTGGGGGCAGAATGACACCAAGACTTAGCATGACCTCGACTGGCTGTTCCAGCAAGCAAGAACATTGTGGCGTCAAGAACTACAGAACAGGCTGCTCTGGGGTCTTACAGCCCCGGCAGGCTGACGCCGATGCTGACATACACACAATTCCCATCAGAAATGCTGGGAAATGATGTTTCTGAGAAAGCACCAGAAGAAATGCTACTTCTCTAGACACTGCTGGCCACCCCTTCTCCTTGAGCTCAACAGAGCTTCAGGGACACCCGCACACCTCTTTCTAGAGCCTCCGTCACCCGCTTCCCTTTCAAGCCCATCCCACTACACGTTAGACCTTGCTCGGTTTCCCGCCCTCCTTACCATCTGTTCCAGGTCTTGCAAACTCTCATACAGATGCACAAGTCTCTATGACTGAGGTAGCTAAAGACAGCCATCCAGACTTCCCTCTGCATCACGTGGGCTGCCCCATCATCCAGGGGGAGCGAGTCCGGAGGGGGGCTGATGGGAGGAGGCCGGATAACGTGCCGCTCCATCTGAATGCATTTGGGAGGAGAGAGCGAAGGCGGTGGCCGGGTTATTCCCCGAGGTGTGCTTCGCAGGCTGGGGATGAGCTGGTGCCTCAGCTCCCGGGGAGTCCCGTTCAACCCTTTGTTGAACCTATGGAGTCTCTCACTGTTGTTCAAAGCACGCTTAGGTTCCTCATTCTCGCTCTCAGGTTCAGATTTGATGGGTTGGTGATTCTCATTGGCAAGGCTATTCTCGGTTTTTTGGATCTCCTGGTTGAGCTCCTTGCTGAGCTCCTTGCTCAGTTCCTTATTGGGAAGCCGCCTTTTCCGCCTCATCTTGAACTTCTTCTTGTCCCTGGGCTCTGCGCCCTCCGTGCTGGGACCTGCAGTGGGTGAGCTGGACCGCGACTGGTCGCTATCCTTGGACCTGGGAGGTGCTTCTGGCAGGTCATCCTCTGGCTCCTGCTTGAGGCGCCGTAGGGGTTTGATCATGGCAGTTCGGTCATCTGGAGCCTTCCACGATCGCCGCTGAAAAGGAAGAAGAGAAGGGCTGACTATTTGAGCAAGAACATACTCAGCAATACTTCACATGCTGATGCTCCACACGGGCAGCCCTGCCCGGGGGGGGCAGGCTCCCTGCCAGCGCTGGGCACCACCCATCTGAGCACCAGGGTACATTCACCAGCCAAAGGTATTAAGTTCAAGCGCCATCACATGGATGAGGAGTCCAGCTACTGGCTCCCCAGACTCCAAGAGAGTGATAAATGCATTTATTCACTGTGCATAATCCTGCAGATTTAAGGGCCCTACTCATCACACAGTGGACAATTTACACACAGAAGATTAGCAGCACACCATAGACAGCTTCTTCCCCAGCGGGCCAGAAGAAACCAGGCTTGGGACACATTCACTGGGCACCCACTTTAAACACTGGCTGGCACACATTCATGCCCAACGGTCAAAAGGTCAGGTTCTGAAGCCTCCTGAATCGCAATCACCGACTCGCACCGTGGCTGTGCTGTTGTAGCCCTTTATTGCTGGATACTCACAACCCCTTTTAATTACGTTTTAGCTACTCCTTTACACCCTGCACAGTTCTCCTTCTCAAGCTTCCGCCACCTCCGGTGCACGTAGAACAGGGAATCTGACATGTCTGACACACTGCCAGCCTGAGGAGACCTCATGGTGACACGATCTCCCACACAACACAGGCTGACAGGGGTTAGCTGGCACCTTCTGCCCTGCCCCGGTCACTGCTCATAACAGCAAACTGCACTTCACTTGCTCGCATTAATCAAATCTCTTTTTGATGCACACCAGACAGAAGCATTAGAGCCGTACAAACTAAGACCAGGGAAGACTTCAAGTCTAATCTGATCACTACAAGCAAGAAAGAAGCCACCAACTGTTAAAATGAAACAGCTCTAATAAGAAGAGATCTAGACTGGCAAGAAAAGGTGAAGTGCTGCGAACACACTTGCTCTATCAGAAGGTCTATGCTTTCGCAATAAACTAATTGGATCAAGTCAGCGGATGCGCTCCTGTGCTTCAGACCGCGGTGCAGAGCAGAGAGCTCTGATCACCCTGTCTTTAAATTAACATATTATAAAGGGAGAGGTCACAGGAAGTTAATGACAGGTTAGACTAAAAAAAATTACAACATCAGAGTACTGTCAGCTTGCAGCATCTTTCACAGAGGGCACTGTCGAGCGCTTAGTTTAAAGGTATCAGATGTGTTATCGTGGCAGATTGTGAGAGGTAAATCAGTATTTGGTGCCAGGACGCCCCTGGCTCCCTGGGGCGTGAGCAGAGGACTCCAGGACATGCTGTGGTACGAGGGGCTGCGTGGCAGGGGCAAGAGTCAACCACACAGGAAGAGTGAAACATCGGGACAGAAACAGAATTTTATTCCTTGGTTCATCAAAACACAGTTTGCTGCTGCATTTTAATATGGGACAGAAGAGAAAATATAAAACCAGACTCTGCAGCTAAATTATCCTGGAGCACAAAGGTTTCCATGAGAGAGATATTCTGTAATTTCAAGATGTAAACGTGATAATAGAAACGCCTGCAGTGACACAAGGACATGACTGATAGAGAAACTGGCTCACCATTCAGCTCACATGAGCAGACGGGATGAAAAGGGATTGAGAACACATCTATTAAAAAGGCAAAATACCTTCTTCCTGAAGAGTTTGTCTTCTTTTCCAAGTTTTAGCTGTTGGAAGAAAGAAAAGTAAAAACCCCAAAACATGACCATTTGTTGGTTGTGCTGTCTGATGAAGGTTCGGTGATCCAGTGCCTTCCTCACGCACTGGGGGGCTTTCATGGAGCAATTCAAGCCATCCATAAACACTGCAGTGAGTCCGAAGGGATGGGAAAACGAAGGCACGGCCAGAAAGCAAATATGCGTGAACTGGTATGATGAATTTTGCTCTCTCGTTCCACCAAAGCAACCCCAATCCCTACACTTACTCTACCGTAGCGCCCCCCTGTCGAGCCTCGCGGGGCAGACTGACTGTCACTCCGCATGCAATACAAAACCAGCCACCGATTCTGATTGTAAAGCCATCAGCCATTTACTCATAAGAGACATTAAATCTAGGTCCTCATTTCTACCTCTGCAAACCAGCGTTTCTGTACATCCCAAGCACCACATTTCACAATCCAGAAGACAATTCAGAGTGTCCCTGCCTGGCCCAAAAGCTCCGTCTGTTAAATTCAGGGAAAAGCTGTCTACATCGCTGCTGTGAGCAGCTCCTCCTCTCTGCAGGCTACAGAAGGTGTCATTTCTAAAGGTCCTCTGATGGGTTAAGAGTATTGTACATGCCTGAATCAGCCACAAAACAGGCTGCCATGCGCCACCAAGTGGATAAAGATGAAAAGGTTTCCACTGAAAATTGATTTTCACCTTGTTCCTACTTGAAGCCTTGTAAGGACTTTTCAGTTAAAGTGGGTTTTTCCAGTATTTTGACTAAAACAACAGCCATAGCCCAGTGTTTTTGGCCTCTGAACATCAGCCTGAGTGTCACTGTTAAAACTACTGTCCTGTTAGACTAGCAGTTTTCAGAAAGGAAGGTAAAACATCGCAGTTTCTTTTGTAACAATCTGGGATTTCAAGATGAGCTATAAGCCAGAAGGCAAGAGACATGAGCCCCAACCAGCCCACGCGCATCTGTCTAAGTACATGAAAAGAGTGTTTTGTCATACCCGCTTTCTCATAGTGGGTTCCTGGGGTTTCTCAAATTTCCTTTTCCTCCACAGATGCACTTCGTCTGACTTTCTCCTCAGTATTGAGTCAACTGGAGTCTTTTTGGAATGTTCCTCTGATTTCCGCCTGGGAGTTTCTTCACAATCCCCTTTCCGTTTTGCAGCATCTGTTACTTCCTTATTATCTCTATTCATTTTCTGTTCCTTCAGCAATGAGCCTGGGAGATTTGATGCGTATTTGAATCCTGGTCCGCGCTTTTGCTTGTACGCCAAAGAGACACAAAACACAAACAAACTTTATATCTTATGCCTTTCTCAGCTCTGTATCTAAATTGCCTCCAACACTGGTGGGCTGATCACTTTGTAACAGACAAAATGATTAGCAAGGAGTTAGAGTAAAGAAGTTTCAGCCTTCACAAAGTTATTTTTGTTAAGTAAACACTTTCAGTGTTTGTCTCAGTTTGCAAAGAAACATTGTTTCACCAATTCCAACAGACCCTTCATGTTTTGCATAATTGCTTCTGGATTTTGTTTTTGTTTTTGTTTTTTTTTAAGAAAAAAGTATTTGCACCTTAGAAGTTAACACGCAGCAGTGCACAGAACTAACCCAAATATTCCCCAGGTTTTGGGTGAAGTGTTGGTATATGGAACAAGAATACAAGAATTATTAAAAAGTAGTAGAAAGGCATCAGCTTATTTCCTTCAACTTAACTGAATTAAGCACAAAATCAAAAGCTAGTATTGGACAAAATTATATCTACAAGCCAGAGGGAATGCTTGAGATTTTGTATCTCATTCCAGCACCACTTATTCCCATTAAACTCACTTTTCCAGTTTTCCCTGCATGGTTGCACTTTGGACACTCCCAGCAGTTCGGCAGCTCATCGTTAACCACACCATCCGATTCCTTCACCTGGGGAAAGAGAGGCACAACTCAATTCACAATCGTGCTGCAAAAAGCCGCAAAAGTCTACAGGTAGATCATTTAGAGGCATTTTGTACGGCTCAATTTTCTCTGATCGACTGCTGCCCTCCCAAGGGCTGCAGAAAAGAAACGCAGGTCACCGCAGGTGCTGCGCCGTCCTGCTGGTGCTGAGCAAGCCCTCGGTCCTGCACAATTACCCTTCTGACGACGCCAACAGGGGAGGAAAGCATGCTGGCCAAATTGGTATTTGACAAAGTGTTCAGGTCTGGGAGTTTTATGATGGTCAATGACAATCCCAATTAACACAGAGGACACATTCTGCTCTTGCAAAAACCAAACCACCACCCCAAAACCCCAAATCAAACCCCCCAAACCCAGGACTGTAATCACACCATCTCCAAATGTCTTCCCACACCATTTATTTGAAAAGCTCAGTCCTGACCCGTCACCCCCCAGAGTGAAGCACAGTCTGATTTTTTAATGGGATTTTTCCCGTACACACATCCTCACATACATTAATACTGCTTGGCATTTTTAGAAGCAAAGCACCCTGCACTGTAATCAAGTGTTCCTTAAAATATTTTTCTTTATGGATCAGAACTAGCAGTCCCATGCTTCCAGCCCTCAAGCCCACGTGCCAATAAAAATGATGGTTGCCAAGTCAGCTAGAGAACAGGCACTTTTATTCAGAAGACTGGGCACACGAAGACATTTTTAAGGTTTCTCACACCCCCAGTTACCCAGCTAGTGTAAAGAAGAGAAATGCTTACTACTTCACTGCCTCTGAGAGACTGTGACATTTAGCTTTTTGAAAAAGACGACGCACACTCAGTGTTGTCACACAACAACAAAAGCACAGTCCTGCCCTACGTAGTTGAAAATCTGCTGGTTTCTGAATTTCCATATAGGAGCCTGCACTACCTTCCAAACAGGAGATAGGTGCTTCTGAAAAGGCATTTCTGTGAATGAAACTGAGGATGAAAGTAGAGCTAAGGCAAAAACACCCTCCACACAAACACATATGCTCACTGATGGCACATTCACATTTAAGGGTTTGTTTATATATTCAGAAATAAGCCGGGGGGGTGGGGAGGAGGAGGGAGAAAAGATTAATTTATTACTACTATAGACAACAAAGACATGCTACTGTCAAGACAAATAGCTAGGCATTGGCATCGGCAGCACAGCAGCAGGAGACCGCTGCTGAAACAGGCAGAGGCAAAGATCTGCAGATTTTTCACGTTTCTGAAACGTATCCTCCTCTCCTCCCCTCCCAGCTCAGAGAAAACGCACGAGCTGTGCGGGATCAAGCTCTGGTTTTAGGGGAACTGCTTCCTCAAGTCCCCAAGCCAGACAGCAGCCATTCTAGTTTCCCCATCTAGCGAGAGTGATGACACGCCAGTCTCTCTCAGCAAGTCTTCTGGAGTTAATAAATGAGTAAATGAAGTGGGCAGAATTTAAATACTGGTTTTATCACAACTGTGTGCCTTTGAACCTTCTTTCCCATGGTAGGTGTAAGATACTTCAGGAGCTGTTGTATACATGTCTGCCTCAGGGGAACAATTCCTGGCCCAAGCCCAAGTTGGGAACAAGTTATTTCCCGCACTGAATATAGAACAAATGCTACTGAAGGGAAAGCGTTACAGCTCTGTCCCTTCTGTGAAGTTTAAGGAAATGAACAGATGTGAGGAACTGTAAGCAAACTAATTAGACACACACAAACTTGCCACTGAATCTGTCCCCAGCCTTTCAGGCTGGGTGGGAGCCAGTTCTGAGTGTTTGCTGCAAACAGCAGGTGGGTGTCTGAGCCACAGCGTGAGGCATCTTCAGAAACGTACCTGCAGCACGAGGTCAGCAATTCAGAAAGTCTAAACATGAGACTACGCAACTGTGAAGTCTTCTTGTTAAGGAATATGGAGACCCCAGGATGCTGATCTGACATCGCTGAGCGAGAGCCATGAATTCTGGCAGTGCCAGGACTGGAACAACACAAGCAGCGACACATACCTGGGCTGAAGCCATGGGCAGCAGTGCAGCTGTGCTGGAAAAGGTCTTTGAATTTCTCCTGCTCTGACAAGGCACCTAAATATTCACCTTTTCCATCATTATCACTATATCCACCTAAGATGAAGAACAACAGACTCCTACTGGGGAAAACAAACACCTTCTCCTTAAGGAGCATCAGATACTGCGCTCACTCACACCAACCAGCATTACTAGCAATTTGACATGTAGCAAGAAAAATTAATCAATGTTGGTTCAACTCAAACGCTCTGTAACAATGAAAAACAATATTCCTCTGAAAATCTCATTAGCTCCCTCTGGAAACAGTGCTTGTGAAATGCTCACCAGGATCGCTTTCATAAGAAACTCTTCAGCAAAATAAGCATTTGCACTGATGTCATATTTACAAGGAAAGCAGCATGTCAGATACTCCACCATGACACTTCTTCACACATGGTACATCCTGGCTGTCATTAGCGTGGTTCCAACAAAAGCACCTAATACACTCTGGTTCCCAGGGCTCTCCCAGCAAGAGGCACCCACAAAAGCCCCTCAGGGCTGTGAGTGTGTCAGAGCACCGGTACCCAAGCTACCCTTAATCTCCTCAAAGAGAACATCCTCTGACCCTGTTTCTTCATGGAGAAAATCCATCACGAACATGTACAGCCAAATCAGGAAGCTAGAAGAGGATGGACTTCAAACCAGGAACAACTTGGGCTGGAGTACAAATTAAGCCAGTGCATGTGCCAAACTGCTCCACAAGCTTTGGAGACACATCTCGGAGGGAATAAACCAGCGAAGGACACTCCTCCCCTTCACTGGTCCAGTCTCCCCAAAAACCACATTTGCCAGACATTTAATTGGAGATGATTGGCAGTTTACATGTACTACTGCCTATTTACCAAGTAGGACAGGAACGGACCTTCTCTTGGTGAAACAGCTGAAACAGCTGCCCTGGGGCTGCATCTGCATTCAAAGGTGCTTCCCACAAGAACTATTTATGGGCTCCGTCCTCTGGGCTTAAGACCATGTCGAGAGCTCAAGCAACATGTAAACATGGCAACAGTTTTGCCTCTCATGGAACCTGGGAATAAAGGGCAAGGAGGGAACAAAGGAAGAGGCTCCATCTTCCTTTCGCTGTTCCCTGGTGCATAGTCTCATCTTGCCTTTCAAGATGATTTTCAAATCCTACTCGTGCCCTTTTGTCTCAGTAAATAAACAGTACCCGTTACCCCACCATTCCATCCCAAGAGAAACACTGAGAAATTAAAACACAACACACACAAGGTACACTGTAAATGCCCCACTGCTTACTTTTTAGAAACACCCAAAAACATTGTTCTTAGTTACCAAAACAGCACCCGGAACACCACACACGGATAAAAGAACAAACATCACTTGCTTGATTTCACAGATCTGACCCACATCCTGTGCAACTAGTCCCAAATGTGGTATGGGGAGAGGAAACCATACTTGAACTGCCACTAGACAACAATCATGTCCTCTGGACTCAGCTGTGAAGTGTCACTGACACTGCAAAGCAAGAGACAGGGGAGCACAGGGCACTTTCAGGAAGGACTGGAATAGCAAAGCACCAGCTACAAGCCAAAATCGAGGTACCCGAGAAAATGAGCAGCTCCCTCCCTTGCTTTATCAGCCCCTGAAGCCTTGTTTTAAGCAGAGCCAAGCAAGCAAAGCTTCCTTTCAGAGCCCATCTGCAGCAGGAGCTGTGAGCACCCATTTCACAGAGCAAGGAGACAGCCACAGTTCTGGTTTGCCAGCTACCTACACCTTCTGCTCTAATAAAATGACACACACATCGTTTGGCGCAATACTGTGTACAGCGCAAGAAAAATAAAAGGCCAGGAGAGCATCACCCCAGGCCTGCATAAGGAACATACCTCTCCTCCCAGAGATCCCAGAAGGGCCAAAAGCTGCTTTCTGGGGCATGGTGTGTCAGAACACATTTGCTTTGGCAAATCACTTTGACCATAAACAAATCAGCAACAGGAAATGGCTGATCAGCTGAAACAAACCAGCTCTGGAAAAAGGAGACTTCTAAATGCTCATACACAAAGATATGCCCAAAATGACACTTTTGCCACCAGCAAAGAACAGAGCTGCTCACAGAACTCAAGTCAGCCAAGGGTGAGCACTCCTGCAGCCTGAAACTCGCTCAGTTTGTTCTCTAGAGCTGCAGTCTTCCTACTGCAACATTTGCTCATAACATCTTTAAAGTCAGCTGCTTGGCACATCTGTGCCTGGACAAACTCAAAGAGCAAACTACTTGTTTGTACTTTGTGGGACACAGGAAGGAGCTACCAATACAGGGATTGTGACTAACTCATCCAAAGGTACAGGCAGATTTCTCTGTCCTCTTGAGCTTCCTGCCCCAACTGAAACTCATCACTTCCTTAAACAAGAAGCAAAAAAGAAAAAACCAAACCAAACTCCACACGGCATTTGCATGCCACACATTTTGGAGGCTGTCCAAAGCAAGAGTCTCTGCTTACATCAGAGGATCCCTGCCTGCCAGTCAGGACTGCGTGTGCCACAGCTGTCACCCTGCTCCTCACACCAAATCTTTGCTCACTTAAGTTTCCAAATACAAACACGTGAAAGTTTTCTAAATTCTGTGCACTACTGTTACATTAAGGTGATAAGTAATCCAGTTTTTGTTTCCAACATGTATCACATCCTTGTACTCACCTTAAGGCATCCTGGGTGTATTATTTCATTACAAATGGAGCATTCCATTAGCATGAGATTAAACTTGCTCTCCTCCTCTTCCACAGTGTCCTCTTTCCCAGCTTCTCCACAGACCAGACACACAGCGGTATGAGGCAACACCGGCTGTTTATATATATCAGAAAGAAGTCTTGATCAGGACACAGAAGACATATGGAAACAGAAGAACTCAATGTGCATTTACAGTATCCTCACTTCAAAGAGGAGTTAAATAGGGATTAATTGCGCAAACTGCTGAAAGCACCAGCCAAGCAGAGCAACAAAGGCAAGAAAAACTGGTAACAACCGGGGCTGGATACCCAGACTAAGCATCACAGGACGTTTCATGGAATGAAAGTGCTCTCCCTGTAGCAGCGCAGATTCATGGGGCATCCCAGGGATGGATGAAAATGCTTTTTTTGGTGGATCCCTCAAACCTATGAGCTGACACAGACATTGACATGCATGTCACTTTACTAGTGTACAGTGGGAGGGAAAAGAAGCAACCTAGAACATCACTACTGACATCCATTAAGCTTCACAATCTGACTAGCAATTTGGCAGCGCCCCTATCTTACAAGCAGGGCAGACAGATGTTATGGGACCCAATCCAGGTCTCACAGCAAGCCCAGAACACAACCAGGAACAGACCTTTTTCTTACTGACAGTCTATTATCTAGGGCCCTGCTCCCAACCCGAGCGTTGCAAAAAACACTGCGCAGACAGTGTTTAAAAAGAGAATTCCTCTCCTGCAAGTGTCACAAGTGAGAAGCGCAGTGATTTTTTTTCTGTCTTCTGCTGAGGCAGAAAGGGAACTGCAGCATCTTACATATCTGTCACCCATGTCAAAGCCCTGAATGCTAGTCTAATTAAAAAGCCACTTTTGTGCTAATGAGGAACAAACTTCTGGTTTGCGGCAATAAGGTATAAGCCTCATTACAAGAAAGAAAAGGAAGATCCTCATAAGAAACTGGCTGTGAAATGCAATCGATTGGGTTGCAAATCCTTAACTATTAAGTAGCGAGAGGCAGAGATGTGGCTTTTCACAGCAAGGATCTCTCATAGATGGAGTGAGTAAAATCCATAAGTGGATACTTGCACATCGAACCAAACCTATGCAGCAACAGCGCATCCTTCAGCGAGTTTCAGACAGGGAAAAAGTGAGCTATGGTAAGCCATTACAGAGTACAGTGTGCTGCCCCACACACCAATATCTGACACATTAGGTACAGCAACAGTTTCCTGCTTTCTCATGCCAGTACTTACCCACGCTCCATTTTAAAAGCATTTTGCTAATGCTGTTTAATTCCCACCCTTCCTCCAAGCACAAAATAGGAATCCCCAGGATCCCATTCCACCAGCAAGTAAAACCAGAGTAAAGCTAAGTCGTCAACAGCCATAAGAGCTCTGTCCACTTGTTTTGTCCTATCTCCCACATGATAAGTATTTATATCCACACACAAGAACAAACATCCCAGGAGCAGTACAACTTTTCTTGCTGGAAGCCAGGGTGTCTAGGGAATCTCCTCTGTGTCCCAACCAGCCTTGTCCCACAGCCATGCTGTCACAACTCATCCTCCTAGCACATAGCCACCCCACTCCCTTCAGATGTATTCAACGCAGCATAAAGTGTCCCAGGCACTCCTGTTTCCTTTCTTGATTGAACTAGTGATGCAGAGGAGTTTCCTGTTCTCCAAATGGCAGTACAGGCTCTCTTAAGGCTTCCGAGTTTAATATAAGTCTGTGTCTAGTTACTATTGTCAATGTTATTAACCGGAGGAATGCACAATCCCAAAACTGTAGGGATCATTCCTTCCATGGAGCCTTGCTTTGATGTTTTTGGGGGTTTTTTTTGGGCTGGAAGCTGTTGGATAGGTACCATAATATATTACTACCACAATTGTTAGAGAATATAATGAAGAAGAGTGAAGACAACAGTACTGCATACAGAAATGTAAAGCACCATTAAAAGTTACAAGTTCAACTTGTTAATTTTCCGTGCTTTTGCTGTTCTACAAAAGTCTTAATACTCCCCCTGCTATTTACACTGATGGGAAGCTATGAAGGCCAAAGATGTCTTCTTCAGTGCATGCAAGGGTGGGACAAGGAATCAAGAGTTCCCTGGCTACCGAGCCGTGTACTCTAACCACAGCTCCCAGAAATAGAACTGCAGATATCAAGAAAAAAAAAAAATATTTCTTCATTAGAAGAAAGGGGATGAGAGGAGAACTACGCTCAGCCAGAAGAGAACCCAGTTCATCTCCAAAAGGCTCATCTGTGTATCAAGGGCGAAACAGCTTAGTATGAAAGTTTGCTTCATCGGTCAGGACAAGAAAGCACACCGCAGCCATAATTTAATCCCTCCACTAAAAAGGCAGCGTGATTTCACTATTTCTTCCCCCTGGAGAATAATAAATTCTTCATCCATGCTGTTCAATTCATGCCACACTCCAGGAAATCAAGTGTTCAAAGAAAAGACACTTGAGCTGCAAAAGCACTCTGTGGAAAGGTAGATATTCTATGTACTTTAGTGAAAGATCCAGCAGAGCTGAATCCAGTCCTCTATGTCAAGAACAGTGCATGGCTTAGAACAGGACATGGAGTGAGCTACTAGGAGCAACTACTGGAAACCTTAAGCGCTTATCAGTTTTTTATCAGTGTCAGACCAAGTAATTTAATGCCTCCACTTCAGTTGCCTCATCAGAATTAAAGGAAAAAAAAAAACAGTAACTAAGTAAAAGGAACTGTAAAAAGAGTTAGAGAGAAATCAGTATAGATGGGGTGATATTTCAGTTATGAATAAACAACATTCCTTTCCTTAAAAAAACAAAACAAAACAAAAAAAACAACAGAAAACCAAACCCTTAACAACAGCATAAACAAGATCTTCCCAAGAATTAAGAGAAAAGCTAAAGCTAATTTTTACTCTTGAAAGGAGGCACTGTGGACACGAGACCTGAGGAGAAGCTCCATGGCAGTCAGTATGAAAGCAACAGACTCAAAAGGTGCTTTGACAACTTAATGGAAGATTAATCTGTCAATATTTGTTAAATACAAAGCTATCACTTATGACTCAAGAAGCACAGGAGCCCAGGAAACTGTCCAACTGCCTGCTTGCCCTGTTTTGATGCTCATGCCCCAACAGCCATTTCCAGTCCTTGAGGAAGACAAGACCCTGGCTTGATGGCTCTTTGGTTTATCTGGATCAGATCCCTCCTATATGCCTAGGTAATAGCAAACACGGAGAAACTAAGGTCTCCAGTAGCCTGGGGCTGGGGTCACTAATGCCAAAATCTTGGAGGATGCCAGTGAAAGATTGCTCCGTATCTTAAAGTTGGTTAAGTAGTTAAGACAGTAACGACAGTTGCAAGTCAGCTTTTTTTTTTTCCAGGAAATTCAGAGATCCAAACCAAACAGGTCTGTTTTCCCTTTGAATCAGAACTTCCCACTCTTCCCCTTCTCCCCCAAATTCCAGGATTTCAGTGTGATTTGAGCCCCAATTTCTGGTGTACTGATAATTGCCACATCTACCTTCTATATTACTGAAAATGAAAGCCATGCTACTAAGTTTTAGGAGCATTCTGTTTTAAGATTTGGGGAACGGGGGAAGAAGAGATCCTAACTGAGACAGCAGGGATTCACTATTTTGCCTGATGCACTTTAGAGACCACTCAGAGCAGAGTTCTCAGTTCCATACGTTGTCACCAGGAGACAGATACAGGAAAGAAATCTCCAAACGAGCTGTAACAACAGGTACACTTACTGCGATACACTGCCTCATGATGCAGGACTGTTTCATCCTGCCAGGTCCCCCAAATTTCTTCATGTCTTTGCAGAAGTGACACTCGCCGCACTCTGTCCGCAGACACGCCTCGCACTTGCGGCATCGCGTCCTCCTCCGACGTGCTCCAGCGGTTGTCCGATTAGCTGCGAGCTTTACCGCAGAAGCAGTGCCCAGCTTCCCTTTGGGCCGTCCGACTGCCCTGTTCTGAAAGAGCCAGACACACAAGGTTAATTACACATCCCACTTACCACCTAAACTACAGAACTTCCTTGGACAGCAGCTGTATACATCTTAGATGTAAAACTGACAGATGTATCAGTACTATACATAGGTGGGTAATACTCAGCAGATGTATACAATCACTCTTGTAGCTAAAGGACTTCCATTACTCTTTCAGGAGAAGATGCACTGTAAAAAGACAAAGAAACCAAGGCATAAATGGGAGATCCCTAAGCTAAAGCAAGCCCACTTCCAACAGGAGGGCAGGGAGAATCGATTTATGTGCAACTCAATGCAGGACCAAGTCCCAAGTGACGTGCTGGCTTAGGTCAAGAGATGATCTGCACCCATTGCTGAGCTCTGGGCTAGGGAGCTCTTAGGATTGTGCTCAGGTTAAAGCTAGAAGGTCTACTTTCCTCCGTTGGAAGTGGAAGAATCCAAGGAGGCAGTAAAAGTAATTATGAGCTTAGGTACAGCACAGAAACACTCAGCAGCAATGGTTTGAGCCACAGCAATCTCCCTAAAAAGCCAGGAGAGTATGAACTACTGCCAAGTAATAAAGTAGGAAATAAACCACAAATACTACAAAACCCTTCCAAAGTAGCTCCCCTCGTATCCAATACTAGCAAGTGCTCAAAAATAGAACACTAACTGATGCTGTGCAAAGGCTAAAAAGGGCATCCCAGGTCTAGATTTCAGTGACCTTTAAGACAGAAGCTAAAGGAGCATGAAAAGATTTTTAAATGATTAGGTTAACTGCAACATATTCACTCTGGATATCTAAATTCCATGTTCTCATCAGAAACTCCCTGTTAAACACAAGAACTTCCAGCTCAAGCCAAACATCGCTAAATACCATGTAATTGTATGGGGCTAATTATGCAAGAATTGGCTTGGCTCATTCTTACCACTGACAGTTTCCCCTATAAAGATGATAATAATAGGATTGCAAAGCTCATCTGGTTTAACATTTATACAATTTTTCCACTTTCTACACATCTCAGCATATGACCAACAGACCAGCCAGTTTCACTTTCTGTTCCTGCTGAATTCTGGGCAATCACCAAAGCAGGGGCAGGTTGGCTTTAGAAAGCCATGCAGAGTTTCCACTGTAGTTTTTAAAGGAAAAAAACATGGAAACATTCTACTTCATATTACAAAAGCTTCTCTAAGCGTCCTACTACACAACCCTGAAAGAAAGCCATACTGCCAAGTATTTGAACTTCCTCCCAGCTGACTTAGCAAAGCTCCAGTGACTTTCTGAAGATGCAGAAGAGTTCTGATATTTTAACAGTATCCATCCCAGGAACCTCAGTGCTGGGAGAGCAGAGAAGCCAGGAGCTAGACCCCTTCGCTTTCTCTCCCACAGACCTACTATCGTAACTGAGGCGGGACAAAACATTGCTTAGTAGATGAGGTTACACAGATTTCAGCAAGTTTTTAATTATCCTCCTCCAGAACAGTTTTTGTTCCATGTGAAGGTTGACTTGCACCGTGCTGTGTGAACACAGACAAGTACAGCTTCCTTCCCATCGGCAACCCCACCAGACGCCTGGATTTCAGATCAATTTCAGACACTCTAAAGAATAAATATTTACCTTTTAAACCAACTTTTCAGCCTCTTAAGGATAAAGTCAGCTCTGGCAGAACTGGCTTAGAGGCAACCTAGATAACAGATAATTTCCTTCCTCAGCATGAATCACTCCTCCGTTCTCTCTATCAGAGTCTCCTTCCACTAGGCAAGAGAAGCGAGAGACACGAACCAAAGGCTAGACATCAGTGGGAACAAGTTAAACCAAAATACGGACAACAACCCGGGCAGCTCCCCTCTGCCAACAGCACATGCAAAATTCTGCATGAGCATCTGACTCCTTCCCACTAGGTTTGACCATGGTTACGATTTTAAGAAGGCAAGAAGCAGTTATGACACTATCAGAATGGTCTTTTCAAAATGCAATCTCTTTCAAGGAAAAATCAAACTCGGTACTTTTCCAGCTGAAAGACAACTCCTAATTCTGCCACAGTAACACGAGCCAAGTCCTAATTCTGAGGACAGCATCTTAAACACTGCACAGATGCAAGTGGTAAAAAGGCATCGCTTGAACACAGAATTTGAGAATCAAAAAAAAAAAAAAAAAAGAAATGTCAGGAAGGTGAAGGTACAAGAATAAGTCTGAAATCAGAACACACCACACAACTCAGATTTCCGTACAAATCACCACTGCACAGCAGACGGCAGAGATGCAGACCTCTGATCTCACTGTATGTAACATTACTTACCTACCCAGACCTCTTCACTGCTCATTAGGAAATCCAAGCAATTGTACTAGCTGGGTTTGTACTAATTCACCAACCGACCAATCCTCAATCCAAGCCACGTTTTCACTCCAGGATCTTGGAGCCAGCAAGGCTAGAGAGGCCTTGCAGGAATTCCCACTAGTATCTAGTTTCAAGGGGCTCCAAAGTGGTCGCTTGAAAACCTCCACAGAAGAAAATCTGGCCTGTGGGTTGCAATCCCAGAAAAGGGCTGGGATTCAAGGGGGTAGAAGGAGCCTCCAACATGACTTGGGGTTTATTTAGCACGTGGCAGACAGCCAGATAAATTCCAGGTCGATGTTAGTGAAGAGATGCTGCAGGATTTCCAGCTCAGCCTGCAGTTTTATAATGTACCAGCCCTGGTAACAGAACTAGGTAAAGATTTCCTTCCCAGCTCCTGTTCCCACCTCTGTACTGCAATTTGCCACCCTCCTAGCACAACTCTGTGGACCTGTCTTGCAAATAACGAGCAAGTCATAGGGAATGGCAGGATTCCTTAACCTGGGTTTACCAGAGTGCCCAGCAAACAGCAGCTTCACAGCCTCAAGCTCAGGACTGGGTGACACACTAAGCCCTTAACTAGGGTCTGGACCAACACAGTCTCCCACCTGTGTAGCAGATCCTATCTCCTCCTCTCCCAAGGAGATGAGCTGAGATCCTCAAGCACAACCTGTGCTGCTGACTCTGGAGCCCCCAGCAGCCACCTCTGAGAACTGTCAAGAAAAGAAGGGTTATGCCAAATGAAGAGATTTTTTTTCTTAAATCTTACAACAAAAAACAAGGAGACAGAACCTTCCTGAAGTACTATCACAAGCAATACCCTATGTTCTCCAGCACCTCCACAGAAACTGTGCCCCTACTTCTCTGGCCACAGCAAGAGTCATCAAAAGAGGGGTAAGGAGGATGCTGAAGTGATGACAACCACTCTTCCCAAGCTCCTAACGAAGGCTGTGCAACCCGCTGCTGAAACATACTAGGATTAACATACTAAATACCTACCTCTATTACACTGAAACCTAGAAAGCTGGCAGACTTGCACAGCCCCGTAAAACAAAGCACGTTAACGGGACACCCTGTTAGGTTTTTTCTTTTGTAGTTTTTTTTTTGCCTGCCCACCCCCCAAGATTACTGCTACCCAACACACAAAGGTAACCTACTCCTGCACCTGAAGCAGACACAGTGCAGCCACTGTAGCACCTAGGTACTGAGTGTGAACTTAGGCCATCAAATGTAATACACTATGAACTACAAAGCCATTTACAAGTCATCAATTTGAGATCACCCTCCCACACTGCATCGTGCCCACTCCTCAGATAGGAAATGCGACTAATTGCCAAACAGATTTTCAGAAGTGCTGAGCTCCTATAAACCCCATTGAATTCAACAGCGCTCCAAGGTGGTCAACAATTAGGCGACTGGGTGGGGTGGACATCAGCATCTCAAGTCTCTCAACAGGGCTGTGCAGATCTGGGAAAAAGCCCAGGTATGACGCTTCCAACTCTAGACAAGCCCCTAGCAAATGCTACCTAGAAGGGTCACTACTTGTAATGTTAGTTTATTTTGGCTATGGACAAACATTTGGCTGCTAGGAAATTTTCACTGCCTCCTTAGAGGTACGCTTTCACCACGTCATTTCCCTGCTCGGCAGTCACCAAAAAGCCACCCATCATCACCAAGGGCCTCTGCCCTGAGCACAACACTTACTACAACAGAAAACACAACTGTGACGTTTACAGCAACAGATTTCTAACCTTCACAGTTGTAAAGAATAACTCAGAAGACCCCAGGTAAACAAAAATACCAAGAACCTCAAACTTTGGAGACAACGGTACAAGAGCTATCAGCTGTTAAATGCATCAAGTAGGTGCTGATGTTCCCCAACTGCTATCCCAACATCAACAGGGCTCTGTTGGAGTTGTCACCAGGCAACTTCACATGCAAACTCCCCTGCTCTGGAGAGGAAGACCAGCTGATCCTGAGTCCAGGAGGAAGGCCTTGGTCCTAAAAGCAAGGCTGATAGAGCCTGCAGCCAGAAACAACCTCTTCCACATGTGGCCTTTACCTGGGCATAGGCCTTATTCCACCACTCAGCTTCAGTGACCTGCTTAAGCTCCTGCCAGCGGCATCATACCATTATTTCAGACTCAACACCTCCGAGAAAAATCCAGGGACATACACAGTGCCCTTCTGAAGGGCTTATCATGTGGCGTGTTCAGTGAGACCCTGAAGCACTTCACTTCCAAACTAAATACAATCTGAAGAGTTTATGTATCCACTGCATAAATCTCTCCAAGACAAGACATCTTACACGTGTACTGTTTATTTCTTCAAGGTGCTGTGCCACATAAATATATCCCTCCCATTTGCAGGGGAGGGGTGATTTCCTTCTGTAACGTGGACAGATTCCACTTACTCTGGTTTGCAGTAGTTTGATGAAGTCCATGCAACTGTATCAGCACCAGAAGAGGAGGACCCGGGATTTCCATGGTGCCAGTCCTGCACTTAGACCTTTATATAGCACTGCATCCCAATACAATTGTTTTAACAGAATTAGAACAAATTTAATTACCAGTCATTTCTTTATAACATCTGATAAATAAACACTAGAGGAAAAAAACAAAACACATTAACCCACAATTCATAATTGTTGTCAGCTAAGATACCACCCTAAACATGCTGGGTCATGGGCTGATACTAGACACCAGAGAAGCCCATGGGGTGCCACAGTAAGGGCCTCTGATTAATTATTTCCTCGCCTCTTCCTGTAACATCAGGCACAGAGTGGAAGTTATGGAGGACGAGGCTCCCTGCCCAGGGCCAGCACCATCCTGAACAGCTCCTCTAGGCACGCAGTTTTGACCTTCCTGCTAAGAAAACCAGTCAAACTGACAATTACCAGCAGTTGCATAGACGAGCAACACACACACCAAAGCCCTGGATTGAGATCCACCAAAGACATTTTAGCAGAGGTTTCCCAAGCAGACCCTGCCATTAACTCTACATTAACCCTAAAATAGGGGGACCGCCATTAAATCCCCTCAAGTCAATGAAGCTAGTTTCAGACAGCAAAAGTCACAGATGGCAATAACATCCCTAAAAGCTGTATTAATTGAAAATGGCAAGCCAACACCTCAGATGTAACATGTCTGACTAAAGCATATCTGCCTGAAAGTCTATGTGTGCAAACACCAGGAGAGTTATTTTCCTCTAGCAGTGACAGTTTACAAGAGTCACACTCATCATCAGCATACACTCCTGCCAGGGTGGAAGTGTCCTCCAAGACAAATCGAATGTCCTCCATTAAGCAAGGAGCATCAGAGGGAAAGGGACGACGGCGAAACTTTTTCAAGCCCCATCCCCAAACAGAATTAGTCCTCTGCAGATGTCCATGGCCATCATCTCCAATTCATACCCACAAACTTTCTCATCCCATCCTGCAACAAGCAACATAGTTCCTAGTGATCACTGCCAAGTGACCACACAGAGCTCCACTACTGAATAAACAGATCAATTTCCCACAAGTAAATAGAAAAGTTTATACCTCGCAGGTTCATCTGGGCATTAGTGATGCTCCAGCAGCTTTTCTGCCAGCATAGCTATGTTGTTTAGGGTGTGATAAACAGGCATGCCAGTGCCAACACAAGTGCCCCCGTTTATTTTTCTCTGGTGCTAAGGAGGTAGAAGTTAGGCCTGGAGGGTGGAATAAGATACATTGGCAAAAATATGCTTTTGTAGATAAGCTGCATCCAAAGTAGGAGCTCTTAAAAAGAAAGATACCAGGAAGTTATACAGACTTGAGGCACCTTGTGCAAATGCAGCTTTACTTCTTACTGCTACTAGAGGACAAATGCCCTTACCCCCACCCAGGAGCATTTTTCTCAGTCTGTTTACACACACTGAAGTGTCACAATCAGAAACTGAATCGGTTCCTACCCCAAGCGACGCAGCAAGCCTGGTGGGCTGCAGTGGGCAGCCCTCCCTATGGCCAGCATCAGGCAGGACACACATCCTGGCACCCACACGCTTCCAAAGCCCTGCTGCTGGCTGCAACTACTACAAGCGCAGTAAATCCTATCTGCACTCCTGCTGGGAAACCTGACAGCCTTTTTACCTTCTTAGTTTAGACGTAAACTAGGGAAAGAGGACCGAAAGTGAGAAGAAAGTTTGAGTGGCAAAAACTGCAGCTCCTCCCCAAGCAGTGAAGTTGTGCTGTTCAACTATACCTGGAGAGCTGAAGCCTTTCACCTGTTACATACCGGGGACTATCGCAGTAGAAAAGCTACGTGATACCAACTTGACACATCCCATGTAGAAAAATGTAGTAACTCCACAGGTTAAAGCACCTTTGTATGAAAATACAGTTGGATCTACATGAGGGGTTTTACCACTGGAACAGTTCTGAACAAAGAGGAAAACACTCCACAGGTCTTTGCTACGTAGGTCACAGTGCTATAATCTAGGTTCAGACTAAGCCTTTCAAGAAATCCCACAGGAAGGATCTCCACTTTCTTGCAGTAATTTTTGTTTTAAACTATTAAGATACAAAAATGCTATCAAGCCTCAGGTTTAGAAGAGCTGAAGAAACCCAGAACGTAACCAACTTTCCAAATTCATCCAGCAAGAACTAGCACCTCCAGTAGCTATTTCACAGCTGGTCCAACGCAGCTGAGACCAATCTGCTCTCCTAATGATTAGCTCTTTTAAAAAAGCCTACAGTAATCACACCAAGACGGAGAAGCCAATGGAAAAGGCCTGGTGTAGGACAAAGTTTAAGAAAAGGAAGGGGGCTGGGACATTTTAACTACCAGGTCTGGGAGCTGAGCAGCAGCGCAGGCCTGCACAGTCACATAATCTTCAGAATTAAGTAAAGACTTAATAAAGTTACTCATCCAAGACCTGGCTTAGGTTCTTGGATTGACACTACACCAGGCCACTGCAGCACATTAACATCTCTCTTAAGGTTTCCACACCAGAACTGCCATCCCTGGGGAGCACCCAAGGCACACCACCACTGCCAGTCCAAACTCTTTTTCCGCCCTGCTTTCTTGGTGCCATTATGAAGCAAAGCATAGTAAAGCTTTAGAAACGAGAGAGGTTTTGGAAGATAGACTCAACACCCGGCCTACGTACAAACTGGTCCATAAAAGCAAATTATTAGGCTATTTTAAAGAGCAAAACACCTTGAGTTATGAACAAAACTACCACGTTTATGTTTAAATTGCATACACATGTTTAGTTCTATTCCTGGTACATTTTTAATTGATTAGGCAATTCTTAGAGAGTAAAATATGCAATCTAGAACACGTGTTCCGGATTATTTATCACAGATTACTTTATAAATTTAAAAAGTTTATTCTCCTTCCCCCACAGGAACCACCCCCACACACACACCTTCAGAGGATAAACCCTGGAAGTATTAATAAAAGTTCTCTTTTCATTTCAGCACACATCCTTCTCTTTATTCTACATCCCTCGTCCCTGGGAACGGAAAGGAGGTTCTGGCTATAAATCAAACTAAGACAAGGTAGCCAGGCTCAGCATCAGACTCTCTCCTAAGTCCTGCAGCCCTCTCAGCTATTTGAGGAATCTTATTAGGAAAAAAAAAAAAAAAATTAAAAAAAAAAATAAATTCTGGAAACGACAGGGAAACCCCCCGAGAGGAACAATCCCACACTCCAGGCGCATTCGCCTCGGAAGCGGCGCGGGGCCCTGGGAGGTGCCGAACTCCCGGTGCCCCCGGGCGCCCGCGGCGGGCGAGGCCGTGCGCCCCGGGCCGGCCCCCGGCGGGAGGCTCCCGCGCCCCGCTCCGCGGACACGCCCGCGGCGCCGCCGGGCGCAGCCCCAGGGCGGGCGGCGCTGCCCCGGGCCGGGCCGGGGCCGCTCCCGACCCCACATTGTTCCCCGTCCCCGCTGCCGGCGCGGCGCGGCTCGGCGCTGCCCGGCCCGGCCTCCCTCCCCTCCCTTCCTGCTGCAAACTTCGCCGCCCGCCCCGGACCTGCTCCGGCCCCAGCTCGGGCCCCGGCCCCGGCTCGGGCTCCGGCTCCGACTCGTAGTCCTCCTCGTCGGCGCTCGCAGACATGGCCATGGCTCATGGTGGGCCCAGGCGGAGCCGAGCTGACATGGCTGGAGCGGCGCTGCTGGCGGAGCCCCGCTCCCCGCACACACACACACACATGCAGGAGGAGGAGGAGGAGGAAGGGGGGCCGTGCATATTCATGCCAGGCAGCCAGGAAGGGGCTGGCCCTGCCGGCACGGCCAATCGCGGCCCGCTTGCACAAAGCCGGCCTGCGGGGACAGCGCGGCCGCTCGGCCGGGGCAGCGCCGGCCGCCCCGCCGCAGCCGAACCCGGCCGGGGCCTCGGCGGGCGGGGGGGGGGGGGGGGGGGGGGATGGGGGCTTTAACGCCCCGCTGGCAATTAGCCCCCTGCTGGTAATTAGCGCCGCGAGCTGCCGAGGGGGCCGGCGGGGGCGGGCCGATGCTCGGCCTGCCTGGGTGTGCCGAGCGGGGAGGGGATGCGCGGCGCTGGGATGCGCGGCCGCCCGCAGGGTGCACGGCGCTGCACGGGCTGCCGGAGACAAAGGAGAGGCGCACAGACAGATAGACAGACAGACAGACACACAGCCCTCTGCCTCGCTACCTGCCGGCTCGCCTCCCGCTGCCAGGAACGGGACGGGAGGAGGGAACCTCCGTCCCTCGGGAGGAGGAAGCCACCGAGCAAACTTCGTGATTTCAAGCGATGCCCCTGCGGCAGCAGAAGCGGCGATGGGATAAGATGGGATGCGAGGCGACCCGGCCTGCAGAGCTGCTCCCCTCTTTGTGCTTTCTCCCGTGGAACCATTTCCAGCCCTGCTCTGAACATCCCAACCCGCTCCTGGGGTTTACAATAAAAATATCCTCCTCCCTGCAGTGTGAAATGTTACGCACGGGTTAACTGGGAACCTGTTCTGGATCCAAAGTTTGCAATAGGTCCAGGACGCTGCCTTCGCCCTCCAGAGCTTGCAGTTGGGGGTCAAGACACACAGGCCTGAATTTGAGCGCTGGGAATTAAACTTCCCATTGGATTTATGGGCCTGCTTTCAGGGGAAATCCCGATTCCATTCAAGTTGTTAGGATTTTGCCTCCGGCTCCTACGCCCACAACACAGAATTAAACATGAGATTAAATATTTGCATGTGCTGAGCAACCAAGAAGCCATAAAGAAGCACATCTAATGGTCCTTGCATCAGGATTTTTGCCAAGCTAGTTTCAGCTCAGTTTCCTGGTCTGAATTATCACACGGCTGCACAACCACTTTGGGTAGCCCAGGAGAAGAGGCAGCAACAGGCAGGAGCTGGCACAGGAGCAATGGGCAATGCTGCCTTACACCCACTCACAGCCCCTGTGACGCCATGATTCTACACAAAGCCTGGTCGCTCATGCTTTAGTAACAAAATACAGTCAAACTTTAAACACATATTTACAGGTGACTACTGCTAAAGCCAAGTGAATCATGTAATTAGGCCCCTTCCTTATTTTGAATACCTTAAATACCCATTTCTTGTTTGTACTTCTCTCACCAACTCAAGCTCAAATTATGGGCACATGACGGTATTCCCCCAATCCCGCTCATCCACGATGCCAAGAGTGAAGCATTTACTTGCAACACAGGATGGGGCTCTCCAGAACGCGATCGGGTATGTTCAGCCTGTCTCCTCGGGTTTCTCTCTTCCCCCATTGTGTTTGTACACAACCCAGAGAGCAGGAGCAGATGAAAGCTGAGGCACGAAAGGCATGTGCCTAAGGCCTTGGCTTTCGGAATCACAAGGTGATATCAGAATCCAGGAGAAGAGTGGAAGGGGGAGATGCGAGTCTCACTATGGGCCTGCAAAGGAGAGCTTTAAAGAACGAAGCAAGGATAACTGACACGATTACAGCAGTGTTTGTGGTTCAATTATACAGCTGGCCTCCAGCAGAGGCAGGAGAACAGATGACATCCGGAAGGAAGACGCCTGGTTCCCCACCTGCCCGTGGGCAGACCATGTCTCCACTAGCCTGCGCTGATTCCACGCGAGGCTCCGCGTAACCTGGCTCGTGCTTGTTGACCCCCTCCAGCCTTTTGGCTCCGTAATCCAGACAGGAGAAAAAAATAACTTGTGACATCCCCCAAGGACAATCCACCAGTCACACCACAGCAAAATGTCATTCACAGCAAATTAAATAATGGCATAGATCATCCTGCTCCTCTCATCTGCAGCTCATACTAGCGCTCCTGATACTTGCATTTGCCGATCTGGGCCGCAGCAGGTCACCAAGCATAACCCACGTCAAACCTCGGTCCTCAGCCAGCCCTGCCACAGGAGAGCGTGCTTACAACAGCAACACCACTGACAAATGAGCTCTAATTACGAGGCCTGTGTTAAGAGTGAAGACACACATGCCAGTAAGATCTCAAGAATGATTTCCAAATGCTAGGTAAACTTTGCCGAGCTGGCGTTTAACAGAATCGGATAGGATAGGATATAAAATAGCAAGTTGGGAATCGGTGGGGGAAAAACAACACAGTAAAATAAACTTTCTGATTATAATTGCTCTCCAAAAATCTCATCTTGTACAAGAGCAGCTAACCATTCAAAGAAATATTTAATACACAGAAGGAACTATTAAGAGTGCATTTTCCAGCTCAATTCTTTCAGCTTGTCTACACTAGAGAACACTAAATTACAACAAATAGTGAGCAACCCTTGTTTGAACAGCATGTATTTGACTAGCCTGGTGCAGTTTACATCATATTAGAAAACAAAATAAGCAGCACTGACCCTAGTCATGCCATGGCATAACTGTGTCCATACTTCAGCTTTGCACGATATAATTCGGTAATAAATAACATCCTTAATTGAACTGCTGAATGAGCCTTAGTGAAAACTGCATGAAAACAGACAGTAACTTCTATTCTAAACTGTTGCTTTGATTGCACCTCACCTGAAGTCATATATAAGACTCATCAATATCATAATCTTCTCCACAGAAACCAATTATGTTGTCACAAACTGAGACAATAACCTCAAGCGAAGAATAAACAGCAGGAGCAGATGAGTGCCAAAGAACCAGATTTTATTCTCATGCAAATATCCTTAAGTAGTAAAACCAAGATGGGGGGAGGAAGAGAACAACCCCTGCACCGTACTCACTTGCTCCTGAGCATCTCTGGTACCGAGAGATTTCAGCCGTTGCTACCAGTGCTAAACAGGATCCCTGTTTTCACATTAGACACTGGAGCTTATGATTCTGTATTCTCAATATGTGGTGAAATAAAGTGGTTTTGTTTTTTTGTTTTTTTTTTGGTTTTTTTTTTTAATGTGGCACAAATGCACCTTTGATTTAACCTTCCCTTGAAACTTTTTATGCATCTTTATAGAATATGGTATTTAGCTGATACTAGAAAAAATATTTACATGGAAACAAGTGGAAAAACAACCTCAAATTGGTTTATATACAAGTCCTTGAAAAGAAGATCTCGTGATTTGAGCTGCTGCTGCTTTCTGCAGGCCAGCACATATGTTTTTGAAAAGGAAACCCACTGAAATGTTTATGGATCATGATTCTTGACCTGTATCAGAATAAGAGTTACCCAATAGCTTTCTAAGGTTCATTGTTTTGGTGTAAGTGTCCATTCACATGAAATACGATCTTAACTGTTGGGCCTGAGCAAATTTCATGACACTTTTCTCAAGAGTTCTAGCCAATATTTCAGTCATACTTTTAAAATAGCAGTGACATTCTGACAACCTAAATGCCCATCTAGTATCATGATCTTACTACTTCCTACTACCTATTTTATCTGAACTGTGTGACATAAAGAGTAGTCATCAGATGTACTGGGTATCCATCACAATCTCTTTAATAAAGTCTGATCAACCTTAGATCAAATAAAGTAACTCAAGACGAAATAATATATTGATTGCTCCCTCCATGTAATGCCTACTGCAGATGCTTTCCCTAACCAGTATCCAACACGGGAGAAGCAAAGGCAGCAAAATTTGTACAACTACCTCTTGAAGGATGACAATCGGGGACCGTTGCAGTGCAGCAGAGGAGCAGCACCCAAAACAGCAAGAGCCCAGACAGACCATGCCAATAGTATCTCGCTCACTCCATCTCTCTCATAAGCCCTAAAAACAAAACACATACCCCCTTCTAAACTCCAACACCCCATCATTTTAAATATAAATATGACTGCAGAGTAGTGAAACATCAAGTTCATCTACCCCACAAGACATGAGTACTGCATCTTGGGCACCCACTGATGAATAACTGAGGTCTTCTATTTTCACAGCATCAGATTTGTGCAGAGAGGTATCAACAAACTCAACAGCTCATGAGATCTGGATCCATTCATTTCCTCTCTACAGGAAGAGCCGCTGCCTGATTGGGACTATCCACTGGGAAATGAGGGAAATCCTGCCACGCTTCCTTCTTCCACGGATCTTTATGCTACAGTGTTTCCACAGCACAGTTTGTGTCTCCAAGAGCCATGTTCTGTCAGTAAATGCAAAAACTATTGAAATAAGCTCCTAAGAAGGTAAGAAGTGACTGCCACGCTGTGGAGGAACACGCAAATAGATTTTTTTAGAATAGAAAAATTTCAGCTGCTAGCTGAAAGAGTGGATTAACCAGAATATGTAACCTGCTGTCCTGTAAGAGGCCCAGCACACTGACACACAGCACCAAATACTCTGCAACACTCAGTTGTGTCCAACATGCGGACAGCAGCTTCAAAACCTAGAAACCAAACCCAAACTTTTAGAGGCAAACAAATGATAAGCAAAGGAAAAGTCCGGTTTGCCTCCTGAGAGCTCAGGTGCTCTGCTGTCACCTACAAACCTGACTTGGATTTGTAGGGAAACATCCAGGACATAAACAACCAAACCACGCCAGACTAAGTCTCAAAGCTGCTTCACTTTTATCAGAATTCATCCATATCTTTTGTTATATTTCCTAATTTTCAAAAAGGAGAACACTTCTGTACCTCTTCTATCTGGTCTATTAGTGCCTGCAGGAAAGTCATAAAGTTGAAACAAGACCTCATTTATATTCTCAGCAGACTTTAATTTCAGTGTGCTATGGAACTAAAAGGAAGCCATCTTCTCAGGGACAGAACATACAATTCAATTTTGTTCTGAAAAGTGCACGCAGGATTAATGTCCATAATTGCACAGCACGTACTGCCGAATGACAAACGCCTTCCACACTGCTCTGCCAATGTGCTTCGATCCAGAAACAAAACTATTAAATCTCAGATACGTAACTCAAAGCTTGCACGGTTTTAATGTTGGGGTGGGGGAGAGCTGGATGCTGGAATACTTAAACCAGGTTTAAACCCGAGCTTTTTGTTTGGTTTTGTTGGCCAACTCAGCAATGAATGTAGTCAAGCTCCTGGTGATAAAATTTGAGACCTGTCAACTCCTTTCACATACGCTATCTGGGAAAAAGGTCTTAAGGCTGAAGTAGTTTTCATCAGCACTTTTACTGTCATGAAATAAAGAGAAAGCTGCTATCTTGAAAAATGGCAGTCAAGACGTAGTTGGGAAAAAATCATGTTACTGAATTTCTGTAAATTCATAGATCCAGATCTCGTGCATATGGTAGAAGAATGACAATGGGGAAAAATACATGTATCTTCTCATATGATACTTGGAGAACAAGTTTGAAAAGCGAGATGTTTGTTCATTTTTTCCAATCCATTCACATTTCTACTCAGAGTCAAAATGGCTTTAATTTAACTGTTTGATATATTAATCACATAAAGGCATTGGTCAGATTTCAAAGCAAGTGGCTGAGAGTTGATAAGAAGGGAAAATACTAAGTCAAAGATGGAAGATTAAGAAGGTGCTCATTCAAGTCCTTGCTATTTATAATTACTCCCTGAAGGGACACAATATTTCAAGTACAGCCTCTTGAGGTGAGAAATAATCTGTCAAGTCACCAGGCAAAGCTTTCAGAAAAATACTGAGGCAATAAGCAGTGAAGCTCTTTGGGCATGTTATGTACGATACACCAAACCCCGAAACTCCTCTGCCCTGCATGGAGTTACCACAGAAATGAATTTGTCTTCAGGACTAATGTTTGTAAGAGACTGAAACAGCGCTCAGAAAAACAAACAAGTCAGGCCAGGAGCTGCCTTCTCATCAGCGCTGCCCCAGGAAAGCAGACGCTTGACAGAAACTCCCAGTAGCTTCAGCAGCTCTTACTCCTTTGCTCAGTACCCAGAGAAGTCTTCGGTTCTGGTGCATCAGGTTTTTTATGCTCCCAAGCATAGTTAGCAGGGAAAGGGCTTAGTTTCGTATGCATGCAGCTACTGTGGGAAGTCCCCTAAAAAAAAAAAAAAAAAAAAAAAATCCCCCAAACCTCAACTATGTGGTTTTGTTTCTTAATAGATTTGTCAGGAGCCAGAACTGGCGTATCTTTATGAATAAAATTCAGCTCCCTCCTACCACATGGTATCTACCATCCTACAGTGTAAAAGAACAGAAATTATTCAAAATTATTTAAATCACTGATTCCAATCACAATTTAAATCAGTAAAGAGAAAAACAAATTTAAATTGATTTTAATCCTCATTTTCTTTTGTACTTAAGTTATTTTCTGGAAGATAAATTAATTATTAGCATCTGATAACTACCAAGAAATGTTTGATTTGCAGTGGATTATGAACTTCATAATCAGGACTTTTTACCAACAAAAAGGATTCACAATACATATTTGTACATGCAAATCTTCTTGCAGACTATCGGCATTTAAAACTGTTGTTGACACCAAGCAGAGTTCAGGCAGTGCTGTGTGAGATCACTTCAAACACCTTTAAGCTGGTGCCTGGCAAGGACAAAACGTGAGAGTTTAAATCCCTCTTTTGCTCCTGTGCCACTTGGAATGACTGATGTAAAACTTATTTGAATCTCAACCAGAAAAATACATCTTACAACAATTGACACTGAATTCTTTTGCTGTCTTTCTACCTTTTCCCCCCACTTCCCAGATTTTTTTCCTGCACTGGAAGGACTCAATTTTGACACTAATTCTTAGGTGCTTGTTTTTAATTGTTAGTATTTGCTTTCTAATACATTCATATTGCCACAGGAAGTACCTGAATGGATCTCCAAGGACTGGTCTGTCTCAGGGAATTTGGCAGAGTTTTCCCACTGCTGCTGGGAGGAATGTTGCTTTCCTGGTGGTAGCTCCCGGGCAGGCTCCTGAAACTGATGCTGTTTTGATGTTGTGCCATTTATACATGCACAGATCTGTTTCAGACACCACTCTGGTTAAAACGCTAATTGCTGTAACGAGTATCTCAGTGCTTTTGCTTCTATAGGTGGAGCTGGCCTAGCGATAGCTATGGTAGGAATTCTTAGTAAGCAGCAAGTAAAAACTGGAAGTATTTATTCAAAGGTTTTCAGGAATGTTCTTTGTCCACCCAGCACCTCTTCCCCTGAATGTAAAGATAACCTGATGTAAAACAATGCTCAACACTTCTGAAAAATCGCATTGGTTTCACGTTGAAGTTTATCAAAATTCTTGAATTTATGCTTTTTGCCCCTAATTTCTAAAATTTACTTACTATTTCTTAAGTTTGCACCATGTTGCACATAAGTTCATAAAATTGGAGCCATGCATAAAGAAGCTCTGTTATTAACAAATGGTAGATCTTCTTCCCTTCGCAGCATTTTTAATGTGAAATACCACGAAAAGGGAAAAAGGTTCCTTGCTGGAAAATGACAGCAGACACATGAATGGGCTCCAGATCCAGAGAGGGTGACTAATACCGCTGCCTTTTATTATTTAAAATACAATTTCTAACACCCTAACACCCTTTTCATCACAGTTGTCTACTGTTTTTTCTTGTGTGCTGTTTAGTTCAGACTATGAACAACGATCAGAAATCTTATTTCCAGCCTAAATCTATTAATGGCATGTTTATACTCACTTGTTCTCATGCCAACATTGTCCATTAGCTTAAATAACTCTTCTCCTCCCATGGTGTTTATACTCCCTGAAGTACTTACACAACAATCATCTCCCCCTTCAACTTTGTTATGCCATGCTGAACAAGACATGTTCTTCTTGTCTCCGCTCTTAAACATCACATCTTGAATACTACACGTCGTTATGAACTCCCATACCCACCCTTATCTCAAAACTACCTACAGTGGAACTAGAATAGAGTGAGAAAAACGATCAAACATATGCTACGGTTTGTGTACCAGAAAAGACTGAATTACTAGTGTTTTTCAGCTTGCGAGTAGGGGAGAAAAAAGATTGAGAAGCAGTAACAGGGACATAAAAAAAAAAATAATCGTTGCCAGCACAGGGAAGGTGAATAGAGACCTCATTCAAATTTCTCAAAATGCATGATACAGAGGGCATGAAGTGTGTGTTTATGATATTAAGGGGACAGATCTGAAACAACATAAGGAAGTACTTATCTACACAGAGCTTTATCTACACAGAGCTTTAGGGGACACTACCACAGGTTGCTACGGAGATCAAAAAGATCAACAGGTTCCACAAATTATTAGGTAAATTCACAGAGGAAAAAAAAATTCTACCAGGGGATACTAAACATAAAAGATGAAGATACAATCTTTTAGCTTAATGGGGAAGATAAGCAAAGATCGCTGCGTGTCTGCTTTGTTCTTACAACTCTCAATATCTGTGGCGGGTCACCATCAGAAACAGGACACTGCGCTACAAGGACTGTCTGGTTTGATGGAGTATGACTAGTTCAGCCTTTCCTCAATCGTACTAACCAGCATTTTGCTCTGCCTCTCGCAGATTACTTCTTACAAGTTAGTGCCTCTTTTCTGGATACATGGATATATCTGTAGAATTCTGCAAAAAGATTTCTAGTAACAAATAAATTGCTGCAAGATAGAACTCACTATGGAATGGAAATGACTGGAGTCAGATGCTGCCCATGGTAACAGAAAAGTAGAGTCAAAATCCTGTGCCCACCCACCACCAACCCCCAACCCAAAAAACAGGAGCAAATAAACCAGCCTGAGAGATGTCTTCCTTTTTTTTTTTTTTTTTTTTTTACGATGACTTTTTCTTCCTGATTCCCATGCACTGATACATAGCTATGAACATTATTTGCATTGCCAATTGCAAGGAAAGTTGTTTTTTTTAAAAAAAAAAAAAAAACAAACAGCAAAACAACACCATAATCCAGTTAAAATTTCAGCTTGTGGTCTTTACTAATTAATTGTACTCCTTTAAATAAGAATATTACCATTTCCTTATTATAACTCTCAAATATCTTCTCTTAAAATCAACAGGTAAAAATTACATGGAAAAAGCATATGAACGGGCATCAGAAAAACAGCCACATATTGCAGCATTGTTAACCAGCTACTAAAAATTACAGCTTCATTTCCTGCTCACAGCCAGACCTATATATATTTGGACACTTGCTGTCATTATAGATGCAGCGGCTTTAGGATTGTGCCAGGTAAGAGAGATGAGAATCTGGCTCACAGTCTGCATTTCTAACTCTTCACAGAACAAGAGAGTCCAAACATATTTTAATTCTTTATAGCTGCTCTTCATAGACAACTAAAGATCTTTATCACAATAAAAACAGAAGGCACTGCCACAGAGCGTAATTACATGCTACTATAGTTGACTGTTGTCTTCCAGAAATAGGAAATGGTTTAAAAAATGCATGGTTTCTGCTTGCGCCATACTCCTGAGTTCCTTAAATAAAATGCTACCCCTAATCCCTGTGCAGATAAAATGGGAACTCTGGTATTGTAGGGCTGAGAAAATCTAAGAGTGGGCTTCAAGATTTGGCTTGAAGGTAGTCAGCTTTCCAGTGATTAGCGATGGGTCACCTCAGAGGAAAATCAGGTTTAGGCCCTGCTCTCTTTTCACACCACCCAAAAGTTCATTTCCTAAGGATGGGGAAGGAGTTAGTTTCCTATGATTACTTCTCACTCCTCTTTAATCAGTTGAGAACCCAAATTCTTGAGGCAGTGTGCCCTGTGGAGTTCTTCCTTTGGGACAGTAGACCACCATTGCAAAAAACCCCGCAATAAGACTTAGAACTGCACCAAGTGAGGACAACTTACTGTTGCACAAACTCCTGACAAAGGATCGGGGACGGGTTTATGTATCCACAGCTGCATTTGCGCTTGGCAGCCAGCTGGGAAAAATGTGCTGCTTAGTCTGAAGGTACGTAAACTGTCAGTCAGCCATCGGGACAAGGAGGTTTCAAATATCCACGCGGACCCACATTCCTGATTCCTCGAAGAGGCCTAAATTAGGATCGTTGTACATATCCTAGGATCCCTGACAAAGTCAAATATTTTGGTAAATGAATCATTATCAGACTGAGACTTCTGAAAATGGACTGTTATCTCTTACTCTATAGCTAAAAGAGAAGGCGGGTTCTTCTGAAAGAGCATTTGCAAAAAAAAAAAAGTTGCCTACTGGAGTAAAATTATTGTGTTAAGTAACTATCAATAAATTATAAAAAGTACAAAAGACTCAAACTCCATAAAGATGAGTAAATATGATCTGGAAGAGGTGCCTGTGAATCATACGCCATTTCCTTTTTAGCATAAATAATAACAGTTCATACATTTTACTACAAAACTTTCTGCTGAAGATGTCACAGATCTTTATAAAAATTAATTCCGCCTCCCAGCTTTCCAGGACGGGAAGCACCATCTCCATGCAATACAGAACAGCTCAGGGGGCAGAAACGTGCCATTTACCTCATGCAACACAAGGAGGCTGCAGCAGAGCTAGGAACAGCACAGACCCTTGCCTCCCATTTTGTACAGGAACCATGAGATCATCAGATGTCACCCATTTATTTTATCTCCTCACAAAACCATTTTTGATCATTGCTTCTGGTTTTTTTTCCTCTTTTTTTTTTTTTTTTTTGAGAACAAGCTGCAGGAAAACTGACAGCTTCAAATGCTTTTAGAGAAGGTAGAAAGGAGCAATGCGGCGCAATGGAGCCAAGACATAGGGATGGGTCTTCTGTGTTCTTAGTTAAACATCTTGCCCATTAGATCTTATCTCCTGTGAACTCTGATTTAAGGTGAGTGAACATATTTCTTCCCTAAACTCCAGAATTTCACAGTCTTCAAGCAACCGTTCTGCAGTACAGAACTGTGCACGCTGTTGGCACGTCACACTAACACCACATAAAAGAAGCTGTGACTCAATTTTCAAGGGAAATATTATTTGCTGCTTCGAAAATCATTCAGATTATTTAAGGCATGTTCTTTCAAAAGCAAGTCAACATTACTAAGCCTGCCCTTCCACAACTTGGGTTATTCACATAGTTTAAGTCATTTTCTGTCCCTACTCCAGGAATCTCTTGAGTAAGAGTTCTCTCCCTCTGCTCTGTATTTTCCCCACTCCATCCCTTCTCAGTACTTGCCTCTCTCCTCATCCTGCTTTCTCACTGTTTCTAGTCTCTTCCCCTCCTTTCTTTACAGTCATTTCCATTTTCTTTGAAATGTTTTGGCATTTAATGCTGGCTTTATTCTTCCTTCTCCATCTGCTGCTCTTGTCTTTCTAAATCTCCTCTGGAGCCTTCTCTTAGGAGAAAGCAAGAGCCACGTTTTTCACTCATTGCCTCCTCTTTCTGGATTTCAGTGCCCTTCTTTTTCTTTATGGACTTGGAATCAGACAGTCCTCTCCCTGGAAGCTGATACACCAGCTACAATGTCTTCTTACCAGCCCCACAGTAGCTGGTATCATGTTGTATCATATATGCCATTCCCTTAAACACCAGTATCTCAGGAAAGGCACTGTCAAGAATTTGGCATTTCTCCTATTTACTACAAGAGCAATACTACAGAAAGCAAAATTATGGATAGGTTTTACTCTCCTGCCTTGTGCTTAACGTTTGCAGAAACTTCTGACGACGTAGACTTGCTCCACCAGCTACAACCCAATTTTAAAGGCAGTTTGCCCCTCCATAAGGGTTTTCTTCTCTGTAAAATCTTGTGTTTCATTATCAGGACTTACAGGGAACAAAGGCAAAATAACCAAACTTAACTAGTAACACTGCCTTTATACAAATCTCCCCTATATTGTCTTTCCAACATATTTTAATTTGGGACTTGAAGGCTCAACTCTAAAACGTTTCTTCCCAGCCTGTTCACTTGGCCTCTGCTGCCAGACAAGGGAAACAGCTTTAATGTGAAAGATGACAGGGTCATTTGCCAGTTACAAGCACAACAAAAAATCTCCTTTTGGGAAACATTCAGCCTTATCTGCATGTCTACCTTTGAACTAAAACATAAGACATAATACAAACTGACCACAGATTAAGCGAAGTAAATATGAAGAGAATGGTGAAAGGATTTCTTCCGTTATAAATTTTTGTTTGTTTCCAAACTTCAATCTAAACTATGACTTTCTGTGAAAGTTTTCCTCCTGTTTGTTACTAGCTAATGTGTTTAATTGTTTGTTGTTGTACCTTAGCACTGGGAATGATGCCTTCTAAAAGTTTTTGCTTTCAGAAAGGCTAAAGGAAAATAAACACTAGAAATTTTTAAAAAAACCCTTGCAGCCAGCAGGAAGGATTTTGCAAAGAGGGATAAGATTTAAATCACAAAAAATACCTCTCTCTTACAGTTACAGTCATGATGCCAATGCACAGAAATAGAAGAAATGAACCATTTATCAAGATTCCAAAATAAAGCAAACAAGAACATTAGCAAACGCCAAAGTTTATAGAAGCTTCAAAACATTAAGATCCTCACTTCTACCACAAGCTCCAAAAATACAGCACAAGTGTCAGTTGTTTCTTAGGTTTCTTTTATGTGTTTCACACACCAGTTTTCCTCTGATCATGGAGATTTTGCTTTATTCAAATCCTGGAGTATACTCGACTGATGAATGAACAGCAGCTAACAAAGCAGCGGAGTGAAGAATCTGACACCTACTCCTCTCAAGGTTTTCCACTGTTGTTTTTAAACAAATAAATATTTTAAACACAAAGCATATTCCCATGGATTTATTACAATCTAAAAGGGAAATACGTATTTAACAAGATATAACTTATCTGAAATATGCTCAGCTAAAACCCAAAAAGAAACCAAGAAGGATCATTCTGCCCCACTCTCCTCTGGCAGTTTCATGTTTATGGTCTCCTACTTCCCATTTGAAACCAGCAAATTCTCGTGGCAACAAGCGATTACATGCAAAGGCATAACAAGTGCACCAGCACAAAAAGTGAGAACAGGGAGAATAATTCACTTGGTTAATTATTTGAAAGTTATTTACAATGATAACACCAGCAACAAATTTTCAGATAGAAGTCTGATTTAAGCTGACCAACCCTTTCGGCATTTCTAAAGAAATTATGTATTATAAAACTAATTCAGTGAAAAATGAAAGTAAAAATAGAAGCAATGAGACATCTTCTAAATAAGCAAAGCTGGTTTTACAGCATGCTGAATAACTCGAGTGTGGTAAACATACCACTGTTATAAATAACATCCAGCCTTTTGACATTATTCTTCAGTTAATTATTTCAAATTCTTTATAAGCATTATGAAGCAAGCCTCACGGTTCTCCTGCAAAGTGAATTACTCCCATATGTAGGAAGAAAAATGAAGATACAGGGACAGAAAACCCTCCAAAGCTAGTGGCACACTTGTACAGAGAATTCAGGAGGTCTCATAGTATAAGAGAAAAAGCATCCTCTCATCCAGGTGAGAGTGCTTACTACGTGACCAATTTGTAGGATTTACACATCATTTAATTTTACAGAAAATGTTGCATCAACATTTTTAGATTTAACCAAGACATATCAAAGTTTTATACTGATAAGTAAGGCCCAAACAAATTCTTTTTAAATGGAAACTCTAACGATTTCTCCCTGCTGAGGCACTTTTATGTTCTGCTTCAACATCTAATCATAAAACCATTAAAAATAACATTTCATATTAAAAATGCTAGCAGCTGCCAAAATATCACATCCAGTACTTTGTCAGTCCACAGATAAATAAACACCAAGATCTAGCACAATGATCAGTAAGTAATTGTGTCTCGTTACCTTTGTGGTCTTCTTGGGCCAGCTGACCACAGGGACACCCGAAATGGCAAGATTTTGGTCATCATCAGCATGTTCCTTCAGTATGTTCTGTTGCAAATGAAAAGGCCTTTATTAACCAGAGAAATATTTCTCCAAGTGAAGAGTACGGAGACTTGCAGAAGACAGTACTCCACTCTGATGAAAGACACAGTGACAAGATCTCTGCTGACTTGTTACACCTGTGCAAGTTACTTTTGCTTCCAAACTTCCAATTCACACTGAAACTCTCGCACCTGTCATTAAGATCCAAGATGTGAATTTTCTTGCGAAACAGACAGCAAAATCAGCCATGAATCACCTCAAATATTACAGACTTCTTTAAAATCGGTGTGTCCAATGTGACTGGTGTTTTTCCACTGGTATCAGTCTAACACCGGTATCATCTCTCCCCTTAAGCTCCAGCTCACTAAACCGCAAACGGCCCCACCAGTCACCACAACCAATACCTCTTCTCCTAACCAAGTCTACAAAAGACTCTAGAAGCATCTAGGCTTTGCCACCATTATTCCTGCAGTCGCAGGGCATCAAGCATGTAGTTTAGAGCGATCCTCAGATGCCTGAACATCGAGGTAAGTCAAGATAGAGAGTGGCAGAGCTGTTGTAATCTAGTTCACCTTACATGATGGGGTAAGGCATTCAGGTTCCTGAGTATTCACTAGGAAAGGATCTGACTCTGGATAGTACAGTATTAAGGAAAAGGATTGGTCTCCCTTCCACCCCCACCAAATCCTTTTGCTTTGATGCACTGTCCTAGAAATTTCCTGAGTGGGTTGCACTGGCTTACACAGCTTCTGCTGCTGTGAATCACTCCCATGACCATATAACTCAACACAGAGGTGGGGAAGAACTCTTTCTAAGCACACTCAATTATGCAGTTGGGCATAGTCCACCCTCGCTTTCCCTGATTCTCTATGAACCTACTAACCCAGCTACAGAGATCTTCATTTGGAGTTCAGGTAGCTGAAAAAGACAACAAATTAAAATAAAATCGGGTAAAAAAAGATTCTGCCGTGCTGCTGAAAACTTAAGCCCAAATAAGCACTAATAAGTTAAGGCAAAAAAAATGCTCCAATAAAAAAAGCAAGAACTGCATGTTGGAAATTACTTCGTAACAGAATTTAGGAGATAACCCCAGTTCAACAGTGTTACTCCCAAGTATACCAACTTCTTGAAAAAAGCTTAATTAGGCAACAACAGGCACCAGGCTCTCGCAGTCCCCAGTGTAGAGCTTTAATAATTAGAAATTTCACACACACTAGAAAAAGAGCTTCAAATACAGTAACTGTTTTAATAGGAAGTGCACTTGGAATTCATCTGTAATCATCCAACTAAATCTGGGAGTATGGTGGCATGTTCCAGGCCCCAAGAGCCCGAGCAGGCAGACTAGCATCTAAACCAGGGTTTGGATGTGTGCCCCTGGGGCTTGTTTCTCTCCCTGGAGCTCAGGCAACCTGCTGGGTTTAGCTCAATTCCCCAGTCTGCGCTTAAATGAGAGATGCTTTACTAATAGACACCAGAGCACCAGCACAGGGCTGCTTCTTCAGATACAATCATACCAGTAAGGCTGTTCTTAATACTGGTTAGTTTGAAAGCAGCGCCAGTAACCAGAATAAGCAATACCAGTACAAGCCCAGTTTTGTCAGCCCAGCGCTGTGGCTGCGCTCGGGAGCTTGCACAGGCACAGCCTGGCTGGTTAGGAGTAAAACCCAGCATGCTCCAGCCTGACTCTGATGTGGAGCCTGCAGCATACCTTCAGCTGAATACCCTTGAGAGAAACAGCAAATAACTTTTACATACAGACTAGTCACTGGCAAATTAACTCTTGGCTGAGCCGAGGTTAAGTGAGCACCTCTTTTCTCATGTCCTTTTTGTTTTGAGAGTGATCACTGCACTAACCGAACGGTTACACTCTGAAAGTTAGTTTTCAATCCTAAAAATGGAGATGTCTTTTGTATTCTCATAGCAAAGCCAAAATTCTCCAGAACAAGGCAGCAGCTTGAGAGCCATATAAACAAAGGACAAATTAATCCCTCTTTACTTTGCTACTCTTGGATTTGAAAGCTTGTAAGGCAGAAAACCTTAACATTTCCACTAACGACTGTCAGAGACTCCGAGTTCAATAGAAAGCAGAGTATATTCCAAGAACTTGGCAGGATAACAAGGTTTCTTGTTATCATATGTATCACGTGAAAATATTACCCAAGAAGAAATGTAAAACTATGGCAGTTTATCATCTCAGCCAGCTGAAAACAATGGATGTCTGAGTGGCAGAACCATAACCAAGCTGCATTTGCACCCACTGTAGTGTCAAGTATCAGCACACAACAGGCTGGAGGAGGCACTTTTGCGCACCTGCTTAAAAAAAGAAAAAAAAAGAAAAAGAAGATAAAGAAAAGCCATGGGGCTTCAGTTAGACAAACAACGCAATGCTCATGCAGCACAAGGCTGCCTGATTCATTACACTTGAAGGCTGTGGTGACAACAGCAGGTATGAAGGAAAGAAACTGATTAAGTATGTAAGAATTCAGTTTAGCCATTAATTTCAAAAGCACAGCAAGGAATAACTCCCCTGAAATGCATTCAGTAGAGGGAGGGTTTTTTCCTGTCATCAGAATGAGAAGGGGGTAAGATTTCTTGGCAAGAAAAAGCAAGAACATATTTCAGCAGATATCATCTGTCTTGCACAAGAATCTTCTCCTGCTGCCAAGGAGTTGCAGAAATTTGACAAACTCTGTTCTTCAAACTGTGTTTCTTCTGCCCCAGTGGTCTTCCATGGTCCCTCCTGAAGAGGAGCAGCATTTTTTCTTTGAAGTAGGGAAGGTCTGTGGCATGATTAGGAGGCAGATCTCACAATCCTCTTCCCCAACATCAGCAAAGGAATTACCATCCTGCTGGTAACACAACAGAAATGTTGTGTGCTGAAACCAGAAGCTGCCTACAGACAAGTATCACCGGCAGAGTGTTTAATGTGGGATGCAGACTGGTACAGTCAAAGGTCTGCTCAGTTTTACCCGTGCTGTGATGTGGGGTGCAAATTACACCAACCAGTAAGACGCTTACCTCTCTATTCTCTTCACACATAAGGCCACCCCAATTGCATCTTTAGTAGACTGACATACTATTTGGTAGCTAAATATGATGTGGAGAAGCCACATGATGAAACACTTCCAATCTCCAAGGCCACCATCTAAGTAAAATTACTTCTCAGTGATTTTTTTTTCCTCCTTTTCTGCCTCATCAGCACAGGTACTTTTCTAACAGTTCAGCTGCTACTTAATTTTTAAATAGGGAGCAGGAGTTGTTGCACTGTTTCATATTTGATTTCAGAGCATATATATATATGGAAAACAAGGTATGACTGCAGGCTGTGTGTATCTCCAACAGTAACACCAACAGCAAGGATGTGGGGGCAATGGCTGCAGTGTTTTCTGGCTGCTCACCCTGGCTGCCACCGACTCTACTGCCAAGCCTTCTGTCCTTCTGCAGCTCGGGTCAGCTGAGCACTCTCAGGGAGGGTATGTTTATCTGTACAACAATTTCCCCTCACATTTGCTCCACATACAGCTCACGCAGAGCCCAGCCACAGACATTTGGATACAGGGAGCTTTGCATCTCCTCAGCCGATTGTTCAGATGCCATCTGCTACAGAGTGAACGGTGCTGTCAGTAATCGCTGCTTGGAGGCCTCTGAGAAGCTCCTCTGGTGGTGAAACAGGTCTGACACAATACAGAGCCCATACAGCAGAGCTGCAGCCAACAAGAATTTAATCCCTTATTTGAACTGAGGGAAGAAGTGACCCACTCCCCAAGTGAGGCCTGTGTTGCGCTCTGCAAATAAGCCTCCCTTGTGCTGCTGCACTCCATCGATCACGGTGATAAATGGGTTCTCAATCTGCAGAGACATTAGCTTGGCACTTCGGGATTGCTGTGTCCCCACTAGACAGTTGCAGTTAGTTAGGGGCTTAGATGATGTGTGAGGAATTTACAAAGGCTTAGTTTAGTTTTCAGTCTCCCTTCTCATAAGGAAAATAAATCACTTTCCTTCAAAGAGTCTCACCTAATTGTCATTAAGCAGTTGTATTTACCACTAAGAGCAGCAATCCCGTCACCCATCCTTTACTGTATTCTTCTCAGATGGGAAAGCATAGATGCTCTGCAACTTACCCAAATTCATTCTGTGAGACTTCACTACATAAAATGGTTTCCTTTCTCCAGTTTTCACTACCCATATACTGTTTTCTGAAAACACTAGTTATCTTATTGAAGTGCAAAGACAGACTTGAATGTCATAAAGAAAAGTTCCTGAGTTATTTCATTAAGAAATAAAACTGTTACAATAAACATGGATTTATCTTCTTCAGGAAGAAACTTGTTTAAGTCTTCCCAAGCAGAGCAAGAGCTTTCAGACTTTCTGTCAGAGCATGTTCTTGCTATGCATTTGTTAAAAATAACTCTCAAATGGGTGCATTAAAAGGGTACTTTTTATAGGCTGTATTATTAATACGTCACATATCCAAAAGTCAGGTTGCCCATGAAATAAACTTTGTAAATATAGCCAAATACAGTCACAGCACGTATGATCTGCACAGCTGCTTCTGCAGGATTTCTGCCTCCATTCAGTCACACAGATGACCGGTGCTCTGGATATTTATCAGGGTGAGGTAAAAGCGCCAGGCTTCTGCTCGCTCTACTGCTAACACTATCAGCAAAATCCCCACATTATTTTCTGTACAAGTTGGAAAACTAGTAGCAAAGTAAGAGGGAATATAACTTAGTGGTCAAGGAGATAAATACCATTCTAGAAAAATGGATCACATGGTAGTGATGAGAATCACCGGGAACCCCAAGGGAACATCCGTATCGCTGTGTTCAGCTGAGGGTCTGAACAGTATGATGTACCTAATGCACACTGAGGAGCAAGGATGGAACAGAATACTGACTCGCCGCATCTGCACACCAAGCAATACAGGAATCCTGCAAGGACCATTATGTTAGATGGAGGTTGAAATCAGTCACTTGGCAACTTTTCTAGTAGCGTGCTCTATACTTTGAAGGCAGAAGCCCTAAGCATACACTGATACACTTGTTTCTGATTTTTTTTTTTAAAAGCCAACAAACTGAATAAAACAAACTTTGTGCTTTGGTATCACATGGGTTTCAAGGAGATAGGATTCTTTGGCTCCACTGCACTGTTCTCTACCATGTCAACAAACACAATGCCAGAAAGGAGTAATGGGTTGTTGTATTCAAGGTCCCAACATGAGATGGGAATGGGACACACCTCGCTAGAGGCTGCCTCACACAATCTGGTGATGAACAAAGGGAAGGGTTGCATTGGGAGTCCTGGACTCTGCTCCTGACTTGAGGGGAAGCGTACTCAAGCAACCATCGATCTGAGTACAACTGCCCCTAGCTGCCCTGATTCTTTCAGAGCACCTAGCAAGTGGATGATGCAACTGTAGAGTTGTGGAGGAAGCAAACTATATGGAGTTCAATTATTTGCTATGCTGTATTGACTCCCATTCTCTGAAAATTGAGGGCTGCCTTATATGTGGACCAATATTGTAAAAAAGATGGGTAAGAATGTTCTTTAACAATTCTTTAGACACTGTTCAAGAAAATGTTTGAGTTAACATCCTTTTAAGAGGTCTTGCTCTGACTAATCAGTCACAGGCTCGACAAACATACAGAGGTGATTCCAGAGAAAATAATTCTGCAGCATGCATGATGCTTAGATGTGGTCATGGGCTCTTTAACCAGCAGGGAACCATAAATATCCAGATGTTGGGCTACATCCTGATGGTTACAGTGTGTGCCGGCAAGGAGAGAAACTCTAGAAGCAGGCGGTTATCAAAGAAGATGGAACACCAAGACTGCAACTTTGCAAGATGCACAAAAAAACCTAGTAGATGCCCACTTAATACCACTTAAAGCACAGTATCACCAAAAAGGGGACAACTTGGGCCTTTTTCTTAAATGTCCATTTGTGGCTCTCCATCTCTATAGCTAGTGAATCCACTGCTCTGGAGAGGAATAAAAAAGCATATACTCCTACATGGTGCTTTAAACCAGATTCACATATGGTATCTTGCCATGTTCTAGTAAGATGTCTCACAGTGCATTGGAGCATGTCATCAAAAGAGCACGCATAATCATATCCTGAACATCTGCACCATTTATTACACGTTGTACCCCTTTGTGGGATTTCAAGAAGGGGCAGTTTATTTTTAAGTGAAACTTGGTCTGTGCATCAAGCTTGGCAAAGTAATGCTACCAATTCTTTCTCATTCACCACAAATTCAACTGCTGGTCTTGAAGCTTCATTTTGATTTCTGATTAGAAGGCAACAGATCACAAAGGAAGCCAGTGAATCTACAGCGACAACACTGGGCACGTGTGTCTACTTTCATAAACAGAGTGGCTGCTGTTGCAAGAAGAGACTTTCTGAGCTCTTGTGGTTTACCAAAACGAGTGCCGTGTATCACACTTCTGGGCTCCAAGATTGTGGGATATGGTTCCACGGCACACTGCATATGTTCAGCCTTCTTTAACTGCCTTTGAAGCCTTTTCTAAGCAGCTGTTAGCGCTACTTGCACTAAAAAAGTACAGGCTCCCCTTTAACCATATAAACACGTATTTTTTCCCCTCAGATTGTGACTTACACAGCTCTTGTGTACAGAACATATGTAGCTGAAGAGCCATACTGCACACAGAAACAGCACAAAGCTAGCAGTCCAAACACAAGACCACAAATCAGTACTCATAGCACCAAACCAGGCCAAATCGCCATGGTACTGGACCTCCGGAGGACAGACTGACAATTGTAGCCTTATTTGACAAGTCCAGCAAAAGAGCCTGCTGCTCTTAGCTGTGTTAAAAAAAAAATAATTAGCATGCCTGCTATATACAATGTGAAACCAAGACACAGAAAAGCTAACCAAGTAGTCCAAAGGGATGCCACAGCTGAGAGGCAGGGCTGGGACCATGCTGGTCTTCAGGAGAAATTTATCCCTAAGTCAGATGAGGTACCACTTCTGGTATATTAAAACTCTAAAGAGAAGTTCTGTCACTAGTGAGCATTCACTCCTCACATCATCTCCAGAAACAGTATATTGTACCAGTGGAGAATAATAATCAACCTATAGAGGGCAATGGAGGAAAAGAAAATGAAAAAGGTGAAAGAAAAAAAAGGAACTGAAAACATGAGGCAATATATCTTCTGAATGACAATCAAGTATTTACATTTTGTATGTGTCAGTTAATCAGATATACTCCAGAAAGACACTAGACCAAAAAGGGCAGAGTAAGACTATAAACAGACTTTATGAGGTATATTTGCTCATGGGACATAACAAGTCCTGAACTATGAGAGGATCTAAACTTTTGGCCACTGCTGTGACAGTCAGAAGGGACTGCATCAATTAAATCAGACTGCAAACAGCCATCTGCCCAGAGCAGAGATGGCTTTTGTGAGAGGCGCAACTTCCCTGTGTGTAGCACAGCAGGCTGATATGAACTGGTCACTACACACAAGCTCCATCCCTCTGCTGCAGAATTTTGCTCTCTGATCTCCCGCTGTCTTCTATGCCCACAGAATGCAGTTTGTGTGGATCAGTAAGCTATCACACCTACCTTCATGTCCTCTAGGAGAGCCTGCGGATCTTCGATGCCTTCTGGAACACACTTCTTGTTCTCTGGGAGAGATTCAAGCTTTTCCACCAGGGCTTTTAAACCCTTCAGTTCAAATTCTGTGAGATGAGTCCATTTGGTTGAAACTTCTGTAGCTGGAGACCCCGTTGGTGTTTTGGGATAGTCCGTGGGGGTCGTTGATTTTACGCTGTCATCTGACTCATTAGACAAAGTTCTTTTTAGGTATCTCATTACTGTGGCTTTTTGTTTTCTTCCTGCACCTTCCTTCCCTTCGGAGTGTGTGCTGTTGGGTGAGGAGGAGCCATCCACTAAGGATTTTGAGTTCTTATCCAAGCTGTCATCCTTCTCCTCCCGGATATGGGCATCACAAGATTCTTCATCCATGTCTAACCACGAATCTGATGAATAACTGTCTGTGCTGCGTTTTCTTTTTGCATCTGAAAGTTAGAAAGAGAATGCTGAAATTTTACCTGATGTAATTCATAGCTCAAACACTTCTCTACCACTGGGGCTAGGCGCTGCCTATTTAAAAGGGCACTGGATAATGCCTAGTAAGTATGTAATAGGAATGGGCTTTATTCAGCTGATTTTTAATTGGGGGGGTGGTGGTGTGTGTTTGTTTTAATGCTGGTTTTCATTAACATCTACTCAGTTCAAATGACTGGGAAACATTGAGGGAAAAATTATGCTTTCTTCAAAGCTTCAGTCCTCTATGCCTTCAATTAAGAGTAGGCAGAGCTCTAAGTCACACACAATTAATTTTCCCACAAATCCTAAGGAGATCAAATTCATCAGCCTTACAGCTTTAAGAGGAGAGTTAGCACTCAAAGAAGAGGGTAAAAATTATAGGAGAAAGCACTTTAAAATGTCGTGCACCATAATTCTTCCAGTAACTCTGCACAGCACAAAATCAACTTCTCAATACTTTTCCTCTTTGCGAGCAACTGTTGGTAAAACAAGAACCAGCACTTGTTACTGCATGAACACTCGCTGCTCTTCTGAGACACAGGATTACAATTATGTTTCTTTTACAGACAGACTGAGAAATGCAGGGACTGTCACAGAGTTACATGATACTGTTTTTCTTAATGCAATCCCTAACACACTCTAGGTACTTTTCAGGAAAACTTAACGGCAAGTTTCTGAGTCTAAAGAACTATTAATCTTAGTTTTATGCTAGGTTTCCCCCTAAAAATCCCAACTGTTAACTCAACTCTGTGCAATCAAGCAGTGAAAGCAAGGTAGGAAACTGGTGGCCAAGGTTCCCTAAAGCACACATCTTTTCTTCTTTATTAGACACAATTTCCTTTACTAAGTGAACAACATTGAATGCAGGCTAGCAACAGCAGGGATTTCTGTGGAAAATACAGTTAACACTGGCAACACCCAGTTAAATCAATGTGAATTTTAATACTGGCTGAAATGGGTATGAGATCAAGCTGTAAACAAAAACACTCTGCAAAGGAAACAGAAGTCATACAGAAAAAGTGAGTGAACAATTAATGAAAAGTTCCTTTCACAGCTTTCATGCTTTGCATTGCAGTAGCTTTGGATTAGGACAATGTGAATCATGCTTAAGGAAGGATTAAACGGACATTAAAGAAAAAGCACAGCATCCGGTTGTTTAACAGAGAGATTGAAAACAAAATGCTGAAGCCCAGTTCCAAGCTGGCAAATTCATTCTTATCAGAGAAACTCCTTGTCTTTCGCATAGTCTGTACCATCTTCTCACGAGAATATACACGTTACTTGTCAGCTGGGTAACAAAGATGCAACAGGCAGTGGCAGAGTAATTGTCTGAGGGCAGCTTGCCTGACTGCTTAGATGAGCAGTTTCAAATAAAACTTCTGTAAGGCCAGGCGCACCTCTGCGTGTTAGTGCCGGAGAGATACGAGTTGGCCACTTTCTGCTTTCCGGGGCAAGAACTGCTCCTGCTACAGTGCCTGCAAAAATCAAGCATCTCTGTCCAGTCACGTTTGCATTTTTCTTCAGAACCGAAATGGCCATAAAATTACTCCTGAAAGGCATGTTTAAGCTGAAATGCCTGTGAAAAGCTGGCAGTTGCAAAAAATGTCAGTTACCAGCCAAATCCAGCTCCATCCACAGTGCAGCTAACTTCCTCCCTGCACCCCCCCCTCAAAAAAGCCTCACCATGAAGTACAGCACAGTTTATTTTGTGTGCTGAGGTGGTGGCATGCAACACTCCAAAGCAGCTCCTGCTCTCTGGTCTGTGCTAATACACCCCCAGGCTTCTCTTAGAAAAATAAACAGGATTAGAAAATATCTTAACCAGAGCATTTAAAAAACACTAGGTTATCCAACTTTTATTTTACACTGTTTTTTCCTTTGTCCACAGTAGCTAGCACACTTACCCACCTCCGAGGGCTATATAATCAGCTTATGTCATTCTCCCATTTTACAGCTGAGGAAACAGATGCTTGGGAGAAAGCACGATTTGCTCATTGTCACATATCAAATCTAGGGCAAAACCAGGAATCAGAATCCAGGCTCTTGGATCCAGGGCTGGAGCCCCTTCTTTAAGCCACACTGCCTTAGTGAGCTATTTTACAACTGACTGAAGCACAAAAGCCCAATCTAGATGGCAGAAGATGCCAGTGATAAAACAGAAGGTGAAAGCAGACACACAGCCCTGTGCTACCAGTACAGCATCATTAACAGAAATTGGTATAAATCCACACAGAGAAAATTATGTTTCTGTCTTCCTATGCTGTGGCTCTGCTGAACAGGAACTAATGGCTGTAACTGGGGCAAATCGCAAGCGCAGACAAGGCCTAAAGAAAAAGAGGGAGATCACGTTATGGAGGTGTGAATAATTTACTCCAAGTAATGCTCTGGTGCTAAGAGAAAACAACGTTCAAGAGAGATCTCCACTTTTTGTCTCTTGCTCTAATCTATGGAAACAAAAGGCAAGCGAGGAGTGGAACACCACAGCATACTGGGGGCCTATTCCCATCAGAAGCAAGCACACGGGGGGGCCAGCAATTCCGTTCCGCCAGCTGCCACTGCATCCCTGCCACCGGCTGTCTGTACAAGACAGGCTCTGCTGTGCGCCAGCTACACCTGGGTATGGTCAGACAAGAAATAATCCAAATCTAACCTCAAAATGAACCATCACCAAACAAGTGCCCTGTGGGCTGTTCTTTGCCAGCCTGGCAGTTACATGATGCCTGGCCTAACTTTACCTTTGGGGTCAGTGCTTGCTATTAATCTGAAGCGTAGCAGTCTGTTCTGGAGTACTAGGGGATTACAGTACTGTTGCACTACCAGATTAAGAGTGGAATGCTTTCAGAAGACAAACACTGTCTGCAACTGCTGCCAATTTAAAAAGAAAAAGAAAAAAAAAAAAAAAGGCAGCCAAGGGAATCAATAATGGAAGGATAACTTCAAGGTGAGGAAGGTTCAGTTTTGTGTTTTCAAGTGTTTTGTTGTAATGTAACATGCCATGAATTTTATTTATTCATTTTAATGAAAACATTATCTGACGGAGAGTTATTATGCTGTGAGCTGAGGCCCTGCATAAGCATAATATGCATTTACTTTGTCAAGAAGTGTCTTCTAAGCACTGTATTACCAGGCTCCACTGACCTGGAGATTTTTGGTTTCTAAAGTCTCTCCATGGAAAAGGGCTCCTGCTAAGTGTAACTATGGTTTCTTCATCTGAGTCAACACACCAGCCAATACCTGGTTAGAAGTCTAGTTTCAGAGTGGTTATGCTGTCTGGGCTCCCATTCGACTTCGTGCAAAAAGACCTTCACCCTTCTCCATCTCAAAGCAAATAAAAACAGCTTATACAAACCAGTCAGTGATATAACTCAGTGAAGAGGAGCAGCAGCACAGGCTTGACCACAGCTAGAGATACCTTTTTTCTCTATAGCAGTTCACCTCCCTGCAGTTCTGGGCAAATCACTTAACTTTCCCCACAGTTATCCACTTGTACAAGAGGGATAATTATACACAGTTTCTTTCCTTTCTGAAAAGCAACTTGCTGTATTACAGAACTTAAAAGAAAGGGAGGGGGGTGAGGTATAATTATGAAATCTTTCTAAACTCTTTAGAACTGTGCAGTGTGTACTATCTACCTTGCCATTCCCAGCTCCAAACCCTGACACTGTGACTTGGGAGCAGCAGATCCTATTGGTCTGCTAAAGACAGCAATGACATTTTATTAGCAGAAAAAAAACCCTGAGCATACTGGAAACATATCACTGCATGGAGCACCCTACACAGAAATCACTCAATATAGTCCAGTACCTGTCTATCATAAGAAAAACTGTTCTATCCTCTGAGTAGAAGGAGGAAAAAAAGACATGGCTCCTTCACCATGCCAGAGGGCATATTTTCTTCATCCATCAGGCTTAATATACAGTTAGAGCCATCCTGTTAACATTTTAGCAATGGGAATCTTAAAAGCTGCAGGCTACAGAGAAAGCACATTTCTGATAGCCCAGTATCTTCTTCCAATTACTCTTTGTCAGCTCACTCTGAAGATCCTTATCTACTGAAGGTCAATTGTGGTTGAAAACATCCAGTACAGACTCATTCATGATAAGAGTAAAAATAATGAAGACATATCCATCCCGAAACAGTGCATGTTTAAATCTAGTAGGAAAGCCAAATAGGATCCCTTTCTGATTTCAGCCGGCAAGACAAATGTCACAGTTGAGAGGGACAAGGAAAAGAAAAAAGGGAGAGAAAGAGAGATTGTGTGCTTTTACAGCAGCCTGTGATTGCTGTCATGTCATCATTCCCCTGAGTGTTTGCTCTTCTGCGGAAGAGATCTGAAAAAGAAGAGTCTCACACACTATCCAGGAGCAACTGCCTGAAAACTCATTCTGCGCCTGAAGAATGGGAAAGCAAGCCATGGTCACCATCTTCTAACCCATTTAGAAGGGCAGATGTTTTTATTTAGGGAGTGGGAACACTAAGGTTTTAGCCTTGCCTACACTGAGGTGGTGTTTGGGTTTTTTCCTGTGAAGTTTTTGAGGTGAGACATTTGGAAAACAGAAATACAAAAAACAATTTAAGTTGCCATGCTAGCCTATATATCATATATACTAGCATACAATTATCAGGACAGAGGTATTGCAACACAATCACAGTAATACGTTTTCAAGAGTAGGAAATGTCTTGAAAGAGTCACTCTGAGTTTAGTATTTATTTGCTTTGACATGAAGGTTGCTATGTAATAGAAACATAGTATGAAAAGTCTAAAGATTCCTTTAAAACACCAGTGACAATGAACTCAGTTTTCTGTGTTCTCCAGAGATGTTCTCTATCACCACAGTAATCTCCTTTTTTTTTTTTTTTTTTTTGTTTTCCATGCAGGAGAACAGGATCTCTACCAATTCTATGAAAACTACCACCTTGTGAATCCCAGAGATCATGGTGGATGTCCTCCTCAACTAATAATCAACTGTTGCTTCTGAGATCCAGGAACCACTGTATCAGAAGGCATATAAGAGAGCAGCACAGCTCAAGGGTAAAAAATACCAAGTTCTAGCATCCAAAAGGCAAGATAGAAAGTAGACACTTAGAACAAATTATGCCAAAGAAATTATTAAAAAAAAAAAACCAAAAAAAACCCCAAACAAAACAGGAGAAACATTAAGACAATTCAGGAGCAATTTCTGAAAATGCATACAAGGATGTGAAGAATTTTTTCTTAAACCAAGGACAGAAGACAGTTAAATCTATTGAGAGGTCTGCAGAGAAGTTAAGTATTTTGTTTCATTACTCTTTAAGGAGAATAATGGGAAATTCTTCATCTAGGGATACTCTCTCATGGGAAATCAAGAAATTGCTTGCAGATAGAGAAGTCTCTAAGGAAGAGAAGATTTAAGGACCTTAGCAGTTCTGAAGAAAAGCTTAAAAACAAAGTGGTGGGGTTTTGGAACACCAAACTCATTTGGATCTCTTATACCACAGCAGGTGAATGATGACAAGATACACACACCACAGAAGAAACGAGTGTAATTCAAAGATTACAGTTTGTAGAGATTTATTGGAGGCAAGAAGCTGGACACTGAGACCAGTTAAAATAAAAGACAATTATTTGAAACAGTATTACTCCTGCAGAACAAAGCAGCTCAACTTTGTAAAGGTAAATAATGTACCTTTACTCCCTTGAATTTGACAAATGTCAAAGTAAAAGATCCAGTAGATATAGCAGATCTGGGCTTTTGAAGCACAATCCCCAGTTAAATAATTATTTTAAGGTTAAGATTCTGCCAAGAAATAAAAAGCAAGTTTCTGTCCAAAAAAAAAAAAGTATACATCTGTCTCTCCTGGAGAGAAAGGCCTTGGATGTCAATGTCAGAGATTTTATCAGCTTGCTAATACTCTGAAGTCAAGAGATAGCAGGCAGGTGGATGAACTACACGCTGTCAGTAGATACCACTTTGGTAAGCTGTAAGGACCTATCCATTTGAGGCAGTAATAACAGCTCCAAGATCTACCCAGCCAGACACTCCCAGCACCTACCTTGACTTGCAGCAGGGCTGCAAGTCAGATCAGCTCATCAATCCTACTGATAACAAATATATTCATTTTTCAGTAGGGTTAATTTTCAGTCAGATCACTGAACTGATTCAGCTCACAGGGTGGATGCACAATCTCTAGGAGCTCATGAAACAGAATAGTCTTGTGAGAGTAGCATGTTTCTCACAGTAGCTTGAAATGAGCATAAGACCGTGCCCAAAAAACAGCAAAACAATTCAATATTCATTTTTCCATAGGCCACCAACTGAAGCCACCACAGCAGACAACAAGGTCCAGTCAACGTTGCCATCAAACCATTTTCCAAATAGCCACGCTCCTTTTCCTGATGCCTTTGAAGTTGGTACTCTTTGGTCATGCAAAACAATCCTTTTCCCTCTAGACACTGGACATCTATGGTCCCCAGTGAGCTTTTATATAATTTGAATATCTCTCAGCTAGTAACTGGACTGAGGCACATTTCGTGGGAATCACCAAGCCGCTATCAGTAATTACTGAGCTGGGCCGGAATTCACACCAGTGATTTAGCTGGAAAAGGTCCCATCTCAATATACTGAACCATCCACTCTCCACATGTAATTTGTTCTGAATTACACCTCAGCGATCTGGCACCCCCACCCTGCCTGCAGGATGAGCCTCCTTCCATGCCAGTGCCTTAGACAACAGGAGGTTGCTCCTTATTTTCCAAGGAATGCAGTTATCAGAGTTCTGTTACTGCTTTTTAAAGAGCTGATCCAAGGGGCTAATTCATCCTTTCCTCTCGGATGATCTTACATAACAAGAAAAATTCCTCCACACAGAGTTCCTGCTTAACTAACCCTTCTACCAGGGTCCCACAGACCAAAGAGACACAAAATATCAAGCACCCGAATTCCCAGTGACCCCAAGAAATTTCCCTGGCCTATCTACATGGACTATTAGCTCCCACTGGAGAGTGACGTGTGCCCATAACTTCTTCAATCCCTTTTACTAAGAACTTCTACAGGAGGCAGAGAAATACTTTAGTCCTCCTCCACGCTTAACACGTATGAGTTAAGATTTAGCTGGTGCTTGTGCTACTTTCAGCCATTCTGCACATAAAAGCAGGGAGGCAACATGGCCCACCGTCGCATTCCATTGAAGGGAGGAAAAAGTGGGTATTTCAGCAAGGCAACAACCGGAATTGTCACACATTGATGTAAAGCTCCCATCAGTGCCAAAGCAATGCCTTCCTGCTTCAGGCACATCTACCCGTGTCTGCTACAGTCCATTTCCAGCTATTGTTGCAAAGGTTTCTTTGACCTCCCTGCATTTAGGTTATAGATCATGTAGATTTGTGTAGGTGTTTTCTTGGCTTTGTTATTTTGCAGAACTAGAAGTCTGTCACCAAACAGAGAGAACTAAAGTAGAGATTAAAGAAAAGAGAAGAGAAAGAAGCCAGGTTTAGTGACCACAACACGTTCTGTAGAGGAGACGCTCTATAAAAGGACTAAATATCCATCCCACCAGAGCACATTTGCAATGCACACATTTCTGGCTACTAAGGGACTGTGCCAAACATGGCAGTAAATCCTCAACTGTTTGGCAGATCATCTCAACACAAACATTACTGAAACCAAGGAATAAACGCATCCAGAAATTATTTTTCTGGGATCCACTTGCTAAGGGAATGCTCAATAAATATAATTTGAAGTAGGTTGGCACTTCATGGAAATGCTTAAGAGTCAAAACCTTCCCCACCCCAAAATAAAGAAATAGTTCACTAGAATTTCTACAGTTCTCCAATTCAATTTATAATCTGCTTTGCAGAAACCAAAGCAGTAACTAGCCTAAGGTGCCAGCATCAGTTCTGAATATGCACTCAAAGGATTCACTCACCAATTAACATTGATTCTTTCTGGTACTCTTTGCTGAGGTGGCAGCGCTGGGTCACACAGGACACGTATCTCTCCAGAACATACCAGCACATTTCATAGTAGAAAGGATACCGGAATTTGGCGTGCACCTGAAAGCAAGATCAAGACTGTCAGTCCATGGGGAAGGGAGAGAAGTTTGCAGCACAAGGGCCAGTCATCATTCTCATCGTGTTATCAAGAGCACAAACAGTCTGCAGGAGGGGGAGGGGAGAGAGGGTGGGAGTGGAGTGAGATGTATGCCTTCAGCATACAAAATGAGGAGCCTGCCTGCCTGCCTGCCATGATAGCATCATTTCTTGGTTCACTAATTTGTATCCTCTTGGGGTGGCGGGAGAGGAAAGGGTTCGTGTTCTTGTGAAATCATGAAACTGATGGATGGCCCCTTCAGCATTATTTACTTACTGTATAAACATAGGGTGGTCACATACAGATGTTAGTCACTAAAATTCAGGTTAAAATAAAGGTGGGTTTTTTAATTTCCTAAACACTATCACATGATTTTTATCAAAATGGCAGCATTACCTAAAATGAGTCAAGCAGGAAATACATCTTTTTCAATTATGGTCTTCACAACAATTTCATTAAACAAATGAACACACAAATTCTTGATTACCAGTAACTACACATTAAAACTAAAAATCCCTTACACTGTTTACACTTGGTATTTTGGTAGCAAGTTAGCTTTTGCCACAAACAGAATAGAAAAGCAGGATTGTGACAGAAAACGCTGTCAAGCTGTGCACTGTTTCTTACACCTCAGACCTGTTGTTCTCACACAAAAAGCTTATTTCTCCAACACTATGCATTTGTGAGATTATTTCAAATTCAAAAGAAAACAAAGTGGGTTTCCTTCTTTTCCAACATAGTTTTCTATCTATGGGAGGTCACTGTACCAAGGAAGAATCTGGGAAACTCCTAAAATGCAAGAACATAAATATATTTGTTGTGATTTGTTAAAAATGGATGCCATGCATCTTGCATGCATGTGTACTTACACCGTACACTTCTTTCTCCTGGTGGCACAGAAATTTGCATTTTGCAGGCTTGCATGCATGCACTGCACTGGGATTACAGGAACTGCTTTAAGACATTCTATGCATTCTAACTGCTCACCTAGCCAAAAGGTGTCCACTCACCCTTAATGAAAAACTGGACTGCACCAGAAAGGAGTATTATCTTAGAAAGCCCATTCTTAAAAAACAAAAGCAAAACACCACCCCACCCCAGACCACTCAAAAACCCGAAGTCTAAACAGAACCACTAACCCAGCACCTGGAAACTCAGATTCCGCTCTGCAAAGCGGGCACTGAGGAAAAGTCTGCGTGGGGATGTAAGCATCCGCCTGAGCATATCAATGACTTACTAGAATGTCCATATTTGAAAACTGTCCCCAAGGTGGACAGTCAAAGAACTTGCCTCTGTTCCCAAGGCACAGGAAATGCAAACACTTTTAGCAGTAAAACAAAATGTAATGAAGGCAAAATATACTGTATTGTCCCACTAAATGTATCACAGTGTAGGATTTAAACACTCCATGGCAATTCCCAAAAGTTTAGATCTCTTTAATTCAACACAAATGCAGCTGGCAAATTTGAACTGCATGTTGCTATGGATCATGCATCCAGCAATGCTGCACCTTTTCAAGTGTTTTCCTGTGTTATTTGTTACAAAGCACACATACCAAAAAAAGAAGGGGGGAAAAAAAAAAGGCAAAAAACAACCAACCAACATCCCCCTAATTGTGAGAACATTTAACCCCAGGGCCTTTTTACATTGGAGAATATTTTTGCTTTGGTTTAGTTATTTGTCATAAAGAAGAGATGGAGTCACTTATCACTATTACAGAACACAGGGGAAATTAGCCATGCTAAAATATATGCTAATAAAGGAACTCAAATTTTTCCAAGAGAGCACTGCAGGAAACAAAATTTGCAAAGAATTGACTTACAAACAGGAAGCCGCCTTCCACCCCTCAGCCTTCAAAAGGTTTTCAGCCACATGCCTGGGAATATTAAAGACATCATTGCTCAACATTTGTTGACAGATTCTGAGCTTCACCAAATTTAGTTGTTACCAATGTTAATTCAATGTGAAAGACAAGGCAGTAATGCATGCAGTGCTCCCATTATGTGTATCAATCTTTAATATTCAATTTGAGTTCCTAATTGCCTCACTATCAATGTTCCAACCCACAGCAAATCCCTCCATGCCTCTGTAATTCACTATTTGCCCGAGAAGCCTCTGCTTTTACAAACCTTCAGAAGTAAGAGCTACCGTATGTAGCCAGAGATAGTGTGCAAAGATCTACAGTGCCTTTTGGCAGTAAAGCAAGTCTAACAGTGCTTTAAAAATCTTTTAAAGTTTGCCTTATGGAGAAGTATAGAGGAGTATGTTCTTTATGATATCCTTGGACATTTATTATAGTGGATGTGAACTGCATTAGGTACATGTCCATACTTTTTTCCATTGTACATTTAATGCTCAAACGACTCTTATGGGGAGGGGTGCAGGAATAAAAGAAAGAAAGAAAGAAATTAAAAATGTGCTGTGACGAATTTAAAGAGTAATATCTGATACGGACACTGCCAGAGGACTAAATTCCCCACTAGCAGGGAAACACACTAGATCATCTAATAGGCATTTCCAGCTCTAACTTCTGTGATTAATAATTTACAACCCACTGAATAAATTTTTTAATTATTCCTGTACAGCAAGAAAAATCCTCTCTGGAATATGATCCATTTCTTCAGTTCAAAGTGAAATTATTTTAGAGACTTATATCCCCCTCCAAAAACAAAACAAAAAACCCCAAGAAAATAAGGCATACATTTTCCTTCAGAAAGTATTAGTCTCTTCCACAATATCCATTAAAATCATTACGAACTCCACTTGTGTTTAATCAATCTAATCAAAATATTGGAAAACAATTTGTGATTATTTACAAAATAATTATTCTATCCACTTAAAACATTATCTTACATTCCAGAAAACAAACTTAGCAGCAAACACCATCATCTGTGAGTGACCACCTTACGTATATATTTTGAGTACTTCTGCCCCTATCCATGTTCAAATATTTTAACACAGTTAAATTTAGATGAGTTGGGAGTAAGTTTGACACATTCTTCCTCTTCAGTAATACAGAGCTGTAACAGCCCTATGCCAAGATGATGAATCTCTGCATGGCAGCCTGCTCTGCAGTTACTCAAGCTGGTCTAGCAGAGAGCTAAACAGCTTGGCCTATTTGACTAGCTGCTAATTGGCCTCTAGGAAAGCCAGACTGCAAAATGAGAGTCTCTACAAACTGTAAGGCTGGAGAATATTTGTTTACCTCAATTGCACATTAGGAGCTGTTTTCAACAATAGACATGTTCTTTATTACTCCTTAAAACTATTTTTAAATGGCCATAACCCTCTTAAAAAGTCTCCCAGGGATATGAAAAATTAAGCTAGAATAAGCATGACAAGTATATAAACTAGGCAATTTTATCAGGCTGTAAATCAGCATTACCGTTTCAACCATGTATTTATTCTTGTCTTAGCTGCTAAGACAATAACAACTACACCTAGCATAAAAATGACTTTGAACATCAGCAATCAAAGATGATTAAGCATTATATAGCAGGTTTAAACACAGTGAAACCTCCATAAAATTGCTCTGTGCAAAATGAAGAGGGGAAACACACCTGTATTACACTTTGATTTGAGTGTGGCAAATTACTTCGTCAATCCCATCATGTAATTTACTTCTGTGCTATACACAATGGAAAGATCAATACTGATGAGAAACTCATTTGCAGTATGTTCACACTGGAAAATTTGTGTGAACTACATACTGTACTGAGTCTTCTATACTGGCCAGCGTATGAATAGAATTATTTGAAAAAAAGAAATTACAAAATTTGATTGGCAAAGCAGATGAAGTAGTACACACTAGAATTCTATTTTGAAAACGTTTACCCCTTCAAGATTCCTGCATGACATTTTTAGTTTTGGGGTGGGGGTGGTGTTATTATTTCTAAATGACAGTATTGATTTTCCTGCCTTTTATCAAACTTCTGTATGCCTGAGTTGCCCAGCTTGTATTTTGCTTCTGTCTACAAATTCTTGCTGTTCTTTGACTGTTGGCACAGCTTTGTTATTATACGGCTGCCTACGAGCACAAGTTTGTGAACACAGACAGGTACAGGCTGTGATAACACATTGCAAGCACGCAGCAATATACAAGCGCTGAAGTCGTTTCTATGAAGTGGTGGAAATTTTGGGCTGTTGGCTTTCTTCAACCTTTTTAAAAAATTCTTAAGTATTTTTTTGGGGAAAAAAAATGACAAAGAGTTACATAGACTTTGAAGAAAACCTAAACCAAAACTGACAAGAATAAAGGTCTGATTTGGGACTTCCAAACGTTCCAATATCCCTTTCCAAGAAACACTGACAGGACATTTTCAAAGAGGCAGATGTCCAACTCACAGAACCTTCCCACAGGATCAAGGTGCTACAGACTTTTCAAAAGCATTTCAGTGCAACTGGCTGGTAAGTTCCTAAAAGTTACCAAAATACCAGACTGTTATGGGGAAATCTGCCTCCTGGTGTAAAAGCTTAGAAGATCAAAGCAGCGCCCAGCTTCCCAAGGAGAAGGGCCTGACATGAAGCACTACTGAGCAGTTACAACCCAAGCTGTGTGATCTTGGGTTGCCCAAATCCTGTGGGAACAAAATGTCAGCTCTTCTCCTACTTCATGAAAAAGAGTGTTTCCTTCCCATCTTCCCCATAGACGTCAATGGAAATAACTTGTTTCTGGCATTGATCCTTCCTTCTGGTCCTCGCTTCTCCATTCTCCGTGCAAGTTGCCTTCACAGCTACACACCCTCCCCTTGTGCATCTGCAGCCCATATATCCAGCGTATATTGCTGGTTCTTATTTGCAGTCACTCTGAAAACCTTCCTGTGCGTAGCACCTCTGTCTAGCCACACTGAGCCCTTCTTACTTCTGCCATCATAACTTTTTCCTGTCCAAGACCCTTTACACTTTCTTAAGACACTTGACATTCTTGCCTTGGGACACCTATTCAAAGCCAGGGACCTCCACTCTGGTCTCTACCTCCACATCTGCTCTCCACTACGTTCCCTCTAACTCCCCCGATTTTCCACTTTTATCTTCATCTCTCTTCCACTAAGAATTAATTTTTCTGCTTAATATTCCTTTTCTTCATTAAAATCACTCCAGGAAACTAACTGCTCCCACCACTGTTTTGCAATGTGAAGATTACCAAGCCTTGCACCCCCCATGAAGTAAGGGAGGCTGGGGGGAAGATATACATCTCTGACTCAGAGAGAAGAAGGATTTCAAAACAACACATATTTGCTTCAGACCTATGCACTCTCACTGCAAAGAAAGCAACGTGGAGTAAAAGACCACTTGGAGCCAGAATTGTGCCCTCTTGTAGAGGCAAACAACAGCAAACTGTACTGACGTCCAAGACATACCAATTTAAGACTTTTTAGTGAAGAATAACTGCAACTTCCTGCCAATTTGCCAGTCCAAATGGTCATGAATACAACACCTGGCACCTGTGCCAGTGGTTTACCAGCACCGTCTCAGTGCAACGTCTCCAAAACAGCCAGCCACAAAAAGTCCCCACCTGAATTTGTACACACCACTGGTCCATCTTTGCATTGAAACACTACAGTTGCCTTGCACAGTTTATTTATTAGCCTACTAAACCAGTGGCATTTCCTTCAGATTCTGCTGCTTTATGAAACTGCAAAGTATATGACAACTAAGTGTCCTGTTTATTAATCAAGGGTAAAATTTTCACTCCCAACAAAGAGGTCACACAGTAACCTCCTCTGAGATGTAATACTCTTTCCATCAGGTAGACGCTACAGCCAGATGAACACCACAATGTTCAGATCAGTGTCCCACCCTAGACTCTTTGTTCCGAGAAATTCTTGCATAGCATCGAGTCACTGTAGGAGAAAAGCCTGCAAAGTATAAAAGACTTCGTTTCATAGGCAGCTTCTGTGCAGCTTTATCAGTTCAGCTGTGGACAGCAGAACCAAATCCTAGTCCCATTAGTTCTCCAGGCTCACGTATCCATTCCAGGCGCGCACAGAGAGATGATAAGCAGGAGGTTACCAAAAGTACTGGTACAATGGTCTGTAAAGTGGAATGTTTTTGTGCAAAAGGAAAGGTGTTTATGGAAGTTTAACAAGCAGATAAAAGAGACAGAAGGGACACGTCTGTGGGAAGTAGGGAAAAACAGACGAGTAAATCCCACTAAAAATAGCCAACGTTTGAAAGACTCATTTCTTCACGTTTACCTCTTGTTTCAATGACTCCAATATGGAGATCCCATCAGTTCTTGTTTGTCAGAAGGGAATACAAGAAAGCAACTATGATAGATCATAGTCACAAAGAACTGTTCAGTTAAAAAGCAAATCAAGTATCCTTACCCTTGTTCTGTCCTCAATTTCATAGATGCGAAGCTGCATGGGAACATTAAAGCTATGCAGGATATTTCCACCAAACACCAGAGAATCTACTGGAGTATAAACCGCATGTATCCACCCTAGAGAGGGAAAGCAAAGAACTGAGAATGCCTCATGCTATGTAGCATTACAGAGCAATTTAGAATCAAATTTTTACAATGCCATGAATCCCATTCTGCAGGGGATAAGAGGTTAAAGCAGTGAAAGGTTAAATGGTATGCTCATAGCCACACTTTAAGACTAGTCATAGCAGAAGAATGGCATCTTATGATGTACAGTCTTACAACCTCTGTAAATTGGGTTCTTCTATTTATTCACAGAACAGTTACAGTGTTTACTGAGAACACTGTAAGTTTGTGACTCAACCACATCCATGACTAAGAAGTACATTCAGTCTGTTCAATACACTTGGTTCTCAGATGTATCTACTGGCGCCTCCAGTAGGGTTGCAAATCATGTTAGCAGTGGTGGTGGGCTCGGGCTGTGGAAGTGGACTGAGTCACATCAAACTTCTTTCACACCAGCACCAGAGCATACATCTTCAGATGCCAACAATTTCAAATTATTACCAGCCCTCCTTCAGAGATGAAAGTTTTGTATCCTATTATCAACTTCCTGGAGCAACTGAAAAAATCTTGTTCACTGCAAGCCCCAAGTTAAGAGATTTAAGACTTCTAGCACTAGAGATGATGAGACTGTTTTGACCCAATCCTGCAAGGGACTGAATTCATTTCACAGGCTCCAAAGCAAGGGGAAAATTTACTATCACAACAAAAATCTAGGCATAGCGATTCAGGCAGCCACAAAACAGCTCTTCTGCTTCTGCGTTGTCTGCTTGGTATGTCAGCAGCTGAAGGATTGGCTATGCAAGACTGTAGCCTCTGATCTCTGCAGTGACAAAGGAATTGATCCTGCTAATGATCTGGGACCCACAGAGACTTGACACTTTTTTTTTGTTTCTTTTTTAATGAGAAGCATTACAATTTATAAACCAGCAGACAGCAAAGCAACATAGGGGGCAGTCAATTTTCTCCCAACTGCGCAGTGCTTTCCATTAAAGCTGTGGCAGCTTTCTTTCACTTCAAGATCAGCAAGGGAGTGGGAAAATGCCATTCAGCCTAAAGGGTTCTCCAACTAGAAGCCATGGAAGCTCCCCTCCACAACAATCTTTAGACAGTAAAGGCCTGCAAAGCTATATCTGAGAAGTCCTTGAGCCACAGCAGATAGCAGAACTGAGGCTTTCATTTAAGGGCATACTGGTAAGAGAGAGACAGGAAGGCAAATAAATCAGCACTGCAATTTTCTCCCTGGAAACACAAGCTCATCGCTCTGGATACATTTTTCTGAATTTCAGAATCACGGAATGGTTGAGGTTGGAATGGAACTCTGGAGGTCCAACTCCTCTGCTTGAGCAGGGCCACCTAGAGCCAACTGCCCAGAACTATGTCCAGATGGCTTTTCAGTATCTCCTAGGATGGAGACTTCATAGCCCCTCTGGGCAGCCTGTTCCAGTGCTCAGTCAATTTAGAGGTCTGGTTCCATGTGACAAATGTGACACACATAAAAAAAGCAGGTGGGTCATAGCTCTGGCAGCTCTCGGTATTATTGCATCTTTCCTGCTCCAGTTAGTATCATTTCAGTTACAGTCGCTCACAGTGATCCAGCCTGTTCATTACTTCCAAATCAAGAACAACCAACTAGAGAGGGGTTCCATGTAAGGGTAAGTGTGGCAACTACATACATCAACACTATAAAAACTCTTCACAGTTGAAGTAGTCCATCACCTCGCATGAAAAACATCAGTCTGTACTAAGAGCAAACTACTGGAAAAATGAATGATCTTCCTGATCCTAGTCTTTGGGAAGGAAAAAAAATCCAAGGTCAAGGAAGCTGGGGCGACTGCTTCCACTAGGTAATCAAAGATTTATGTGGTTGGGGGAAAGAATGAAGCAAATCTGTTGCTCGGTCCCCAAAGCCAACTTATTGGATAGGTGCCGAAAACAGGGTCAATTTGCATGACAATTAAGCTTAATTGTCAGTTTTAGAGATAAATAAACTGAAGCTTGAAAAAGTAAAATAACTTGTCTATGGCCTGAGTGGCCAACTGAGTGGCGGCAGAAGACAGGTCAGAAACAGCCAATTATCAGCAGAACACTGAAAAGTCCTCACCACTATTTCCCACTACAGTTCTCTCAGCACAGATCAGTCAATGCACAAACATACTGGAGCTGGCAGATGCAACAAGTTATTTTAATGCAATGATCAACATCATTCTAAATACAATTTGTTACCAAATATTTACAACTTAAGTACAATGAGTAACTGAGCTGAAACCTGGCTTTCCAGTTCTATACAAAAAGTATAAAGGAGATATCCTTCATTTTATACAAAATAAAACAAAATCCCATCAATGCAGTTATTCCTCAAGCGTATGCTTTTGCTGCAACCACACAGGAGCCTCCTCCTACAAATTATATTTCCTCAGTGGAAATGTCATACTGGAGTGTAGTTGGTTTCATTTTCGTTGCAGCTGGTTTCTTGCTCTTTGGGTTTCAGTCTCATCACACCTTCCCTGATCTCTCGACCCTGCCCCAACTAGACGGCAAGGGTCTTGGTGTTAATAACCTCTAGGCTTCCTCGGTAGCAGTCCCAACATACTGGGGAGAAATGTGAAAGGACCTATCACTGGCTTGAGCTAATGCTCCAACAAATGGTGTCCCAAACATGGCAAACCCCCAACAGAAAGACTAATAAACATGAATATAATTTCAGTCCAGTATTGTTGAAGAGCTGGTAGAGGTGCAAATTGAAAGTCTTCCCTAAAGTACCTGAGACAACCAGTGGTCTCCAGGTCTAAACTCATCATGCAATCCATTAGTACCTTCAACAACTAACTTCTGAACTAAGTAAACAGTAGTTCCCTCAAGATGCACGTATTTCTAATAACAAGACTGAAAATAACTGCTTTTTATGACATAGTTCTCAATAAAAAGCCCCTGTAATAATGAAGCACTAAAATCCACCACAATTGGAAAAATAAAATAAAAATAAATGAGAAACTAAGCAACATTAACCTTAAAGTCCTTGGAAGTAAAGTTCCTACACCTTGCCAAAGCAGGGTGTAGGATGATTTCCAGGCGTAGCTCAGAGATGGGTAAGGACGATGCCTGTGGGTTGTTGAACAGAGTTGAGCTAGACACACAGCTAAGGCCCAGGGAATCCCTAGATCTCCAGCAGTTCATGTGCTCCCACATGCAGGATCCAGCTCACAGCCCCTCTGGCAGCTACAGGACACAGCTCAGTCAGAGGAGTCACCTGCTCGTGAGATAGATTTTGACCACTCAGCTGCATAGTGTTTTTCAGTCACACTGCATCCCAAAATAGCTTCAACTTGCCTGAGGAATGTATGTGCAATATTGAAACTGCAGGGACACAAGCAGAAAGAGGTGTATTCCAGGGACGTAGGGCACTATGGGCAAGATTAGACAAAAAAGATGGAGCATTGACAAGGTAGAAAACCATAGGAAGATTGGCACAGATGTTACAAAGGAAAAAAATTTAAAAAACCACTCCTGTTCTAATATTAGCAAGTCTGTGTACAGAGAAAACCTGAAGAGGCCAGCACCAGAAAATTAGAAGTAGAAGGAGACAGAAAGGAGCAGAAAACAGGAAACAGTTTCCATGAGGGTAATATATTGTGGAAATGAGCTCTGAGAACAGATAAGCTTGGATGGCACATTCAAGTCATTCTCACAGCTTAGATACAAGCACGACTCGGAAATAAACTGAAGAGGATGAATGTTCAGTGTGACCATTTGCAAACAAGGACACCCATCTTCTAAGCTTCCCAATTACAAGGGTTTTTAAAGAGGATGATAGACCGCCAGAATAGGAGCAAGCTGCAGGTACACATAAGACAAAAAGGAAGGCCGAGGAGATTGTTTTAGTATCGTCCACACCAATACATCCTGCCTGTCTCACTTTCAGCTATGCCGTTATTTTTGGCCAGATGAATTGACAGGTCCGTTGACATGTATGATCACGTCACTCTGTGCTGGACAGCCTGTCATGTCTGCTCATGTATGTTTGCATCTTTCAGCTCTCGCAGCAAAAACTTGCCACACAGCCTCCAATAAGACACCTCTGAAGCGAGTGGCATCGATTCTCTCCTCAGCGACTGCTTTCTACTGTTTCCATAAACCCTGGTACTACTGCACAACCTTACATTTCATGGGTTACTGCAAGACAGGAGCTCACATCCCCCCCCTTGGTAATACTCTCAAAAACTGCAATATTCTCAAAAAGAAGGGAAATCAATGCTGAACAAAATGCCACAAATTTGATTTTATCCTCAATGCTAAAAAAAGTACTGGAATAATACCAGAACAAATGGATTAAGGATTAAAGAAGTCAAAAGTCAGTGGAATAAGGTATTGTTCATTTTTGGCTAAAAGACACACCAAAAAAAGGCACCTGCTAAACATTATTTAAGGATATAATTAAACCCTAGAGATGAGAGAAAGACATAAACTCTGTGGCTTCAAGGATTAGTCATGAATTGGAAAACTCTTCCCCATGGGTGACCAGTTTCAAACCAGCCCGTGTTGGCAGTGGTAATGACTGAGTGAAGGTGGAACCAGCCCATCCTTCCTTCACTGGCTGGTCCGATAGCTCGCAGCCGGAGCAGGCTTTCCATGTGGCAGAGTGGCCACTGCCTGGCCACTGCCCAGCCCTGCCCTGCAAGTAGAGGGCTTCGGACCACACAGCAGCCACACCAGCGACGAGCCCAGCTAAACGGGGACAGATGGCTTTGGGAGTACAGACACTGCATAGTCACTGTTCACAACCCACATTTCAAGCCTCCGCAAGAAGACTGTCCACTTGCAGTGTTTCTGAAGTTGGTCTTTTTTGTTTCAGTTCTTGGTGATTAATGAGTATTTTTTCCTTCCCAAAACAATCCTAGTTTATGAAGCAAAGCCGACACTGAGCTGGAACTCTATTCAGGAGACTCAGAAATACTCTCAGCTGATTTACAGTTACGAATTATTCCACCACTCCTAAAATACACTTCAATATTTAGATGTTATCATCTCTAGTAAATCAAGAAGGTAAAATTAACAGTAACAAAAGCTTTTCTGAACAGTTAAAAGAAAGATACAATCTCATTATCTTTTGAATTTTATAAAGCAAGTATTATTAAACATTGCAAACTTGTTAGAAGATTTCAGGGGCCTGCAAATTCCTACTGTATCTTCAAGGACGCAATCATCCATCTGAGAATAATAAAAGAGAATATTAACTTATAAAGCTATGGGGCAAACAGACTACAAGCTCCAAGCCAAAGCCATGGTGCATCTGTTTCCATTAGTAACTGAACAGATATTTTACTTTGTGCTGTAGAAGGCATACATATTTTCCTGCAATTCTACAGGAACTTGGGGTGGAAAAGATGAAACATATATGTCTCAAAAATATAAAGTGACTCAGGAGACAACCTTACAGAGGGCATTCTCAGCAAAGGAGATGTTATTTCTCTCATCTCTAAAGAGGAATGATTGCATCATAATAGTGCCCACAACCAAAAATATCAAGGAAGCATCATGTTTACATTTCAAAACTAAAAAAATTAATAATTTTACCCCAGTAGTACAAATAATACAGCAACTCTTAATCTTACATCATTTGATAAGAATTAGGTAGAGCACTGCAGAGGAATAGAACTAAAAATCCAACATTATGCTGTCACCTTCTATCTCAAAGCAGACACTTGAGGCAAAACCTCTCCTCTCTGATCCTCTACGATGATCTTCATCACTTGGTCCCTAAAGCTTCCAGGCAAGGAGCTTCCATTAATGTCAGTGGAAGCTCCCAAAATGGGAAAAGTGAATAGCAACCCAAAATAGGCAGGCAGCTATGCAGCCCTAGCACAACTCCCTGCAAAAAACTTACCAGTCAGATTTTAATAGCCTGTCATTCTCCTTGATATAAAGACTATATGCTGCCTTCTGGCCCCATTACATAATAATTCATCAAATACTGACTGGCAGAGCGGAGGTGACCTAAGACCGCACACTCGTAATAGGCAGAATCCTACTGATAACCACTGATACAGTATTGGAAGCACTTTGAATCCTTGCAAATAGCTGCCTAGAGCCTAGCACAGAACACCCCTTTCAGTCCACTTTCCTTCCCAAAAACATTCATCTGAGAAAAGCCATTATTTCTGCATTTGACTGGAAACAAGAACTTTATTATGGTAACATGAGAGTGCTCCAATCACCACAGACCAACCAGAATATTTTGTTAGACTGTGGCTCATTCTTCAGATCTCAAGAAATTAAGAGACATTATAGCAGCATGTTTCCATGTCAAAAGCGCCAAAGTGCATTATAAAGAACATAAGAAAAATAAAGTAAAACAAATGGCTTACTCCTCAGTGGAACACTGCCAACTCTGAGGTGAAACACAACCGTCATAAAATAGCATCACCAACACTAGTGAGAATTTTGAAGAGGAACTAGAAAGGAACACCATTTCCAGTTGACAGTAAGTTACCCTCTCTGGATTTTGATCATAGGAATGTCTAATAAATCAGCATTGCAAAAAGTCTTCTACAGTATCACAGAATCTTCTCGGTTGGAAGGGACCTTTGAGATCGAGTCCAACCACAAAAAAAAAAAACAACCCAAAACAAAACACAAAAACAAAAACCACACAAAACAAACACCCACAACCACACACCACACCCACCCACAAACAGACACAAACCAACAATCTCAGGCACTAGAGCATGCCCTGAAGTGCCATGTCTACACGTTTCTTAAATACCTCCAGGGATGGCGACTCCACCACCTCCCTGGGCAGGCTGTTCCAAGTGCCTGACCACTCTCTCAGTAAAGTAATTCTTCCTAATCTAAACCTCCCCTGCCACAACTTTACACCATTTCCTCTAATGGCAGTCTATTATTCAATTTGATGCATAATGCACCACTTGAAAAACAAGTGCAAGGACAGAAGTAAAAGATGGTTTACAGAATGTAAAGACTGGAGTGGCAGGTGAAGGGCAAGAAGAGGAGACAGAAAAGGTTCCAGTGAAGATCTGCAGTGATGTAAAAGGAGAAAAATACTTACAGTAAAAGGAGAAGCATTAAAGATATTTAAAAACTGGGTAACTCATTGGCATTAACTTAGTGAGCAGCATTTCAAACAGGCTGTAGGGGAGCAATCAGGACGTAACAGAACAAGTGTCTGCATACAAGCCAGAAACATGCACGTACAGCAATCCTGAGTTGTAGAAATCTGAAGGATTGCTGCCCAAGCACTGGTTCCGCGTGTCCCTAGCACAGTAATGAGGTATCTAGACTACTCTGTAACACCACCACAATGGACTCCAAACACTTCATGCATCCTCCCTACAACTTGACCCTGGACACACACACCATACAGCGCAAATAATACTAGACAAGCTCTAGATTTGATTGTGACTGATGAAATTGTGTTGTTTCCCTACAAAGACAGTAATTGAGCACTGGTATTACGCTTTTCCAGATAATCACAGTTTATTCCTGAAAAGAGAAGCACACCCTATGAAGAGCTTCTCTTCTGTTTGGCAGGTGGGTCAGATATACAGCATTCAATGTCCACTATATCAGAGTAAGATGTGTTACCTTGACCAAATTTCAAGTTAAGTGGTTAAGTTGAACACTTAACCATATTAAACATTGCTCATAGTAACATACACAGTGCAAGCACCCTAGAGCCATAGCATCCTTTACTAAAGTCTTCCTGCAGAAGGACAAGTTCTCTCCCATCATGGTAAAACAACAGTCAGATTTCTACAGAAAAAAAAATAATCATTTGCAGATAATGGTAGTGACTATAGCTTCCTCCCCTCTTGAACCTTCAGCTGTTATAAAATCTTGATCTACATCTGGCCATAAACCTCAGCATGGCACAGTGTGGTATATTTCTCAATCAACAATTATGCTCACATCAGTTTAAACAGTTATATTAAAGGAAAAGGCCAGGTTCCTAGTTGATTTTATGACTTTACCAGAGTTGATCATCCTTGACTCATCAGTGGGAACCAGTAAAGTGGTTCCCACAGTAAAGTGGGAGGCGAGAACTTGTAACAGTGCATCGCTCTTTGGAGAAGTCCTGAAGGGGCCATCAGGAGTACAGCTTGGTTCCTAACTCAAGACCCCAGAAACAGTATCCCTCAGAATCCCAGATCGCTTCTCCCCACCCCATACTTAGGAGGGACTCCTAAAATGCTGCAAGATGCACCCTAGCCAGTAACAACTCACTATGTGGACAATACTTTGCTCAATTTCTCCTTGATATCACATCTGTGATTGTGCCTCACAGTGCTTTGCAGGGTTAGAAGCAAAGGTAGAAATCAACTGGTTTGAACTTAATCCTGTAAGGATGATGGCAGTGATGAAGAGGAAAATACCCTGAGGCCTTGGTGAACACTATAATTATACCTTCTGTAAGAATAATTCTCATTCTTGTCCAAATGGTTTGTAGTCTCAGGGATTTACTGGATCTACTGCTGATCCTAGATTCTCAGAGAAACCTTCCATCTCCCACAAGCCTATGATCTCACTCACTCATATGTCTTTTTACAGTCTTCTCTACCTACTTCATTCTTACACTACTATGGTATAATAGCATTTCTATGACCACCCCCAAAAATGACTTAAAAACAGGAGCAGAGCAGGATATTTTATGGAAAAGGTCCTTTGCTGAAATGCTCTCCATTCACAGTCTGGCTGGGCACTACCTGTATCACTCTACGCCATGATATTTCCTCATGGATGGGTTAAGGCTGGTCACGAGTTTGTCAGGCTCAACTGAAAGTATGGGACACACTGGTTTTACGGGCACCCAGTATCAGAGCCTAAACACTATGAACACATATACATACAAAACACATTCAAACATTAACTCATGTAATATTCGCACAAACCAGAGCAAAGAGGTTGTAGCAGTTCACCTGTTTTACACAGCTACACTCAATTCACTGACCTGCAATGGCCTTTCATTAGGCATTTCCATATTCTCAAAACAGTCATAGAAATAATGCCCTTTCACATAAATATTTGCAAATTAATTTTCGGAACAAAATAGAGCAGAGCAAAAACCCTTGAATTCATGAGGTGCTTACGGAGAAATTATTCATATATGCCTTTCAAATACGGCATGGAGCCTAAAAAGTCCGAGACGTTGGCATTTCTGTACTTCAGCCTTTCCTAAGAAAACAGAAACTACAGTCAAAACCCACATTTGGAATCACTTCACTTCAGCCACCATGTTACAGTTGTGCCCTGCACAAGCTCCCACAGTTTGCTGTATTCCAACAGCGGAGCATGACTAAACTAACATACAGAAAGTCTTATTCGTAGGAGGCTGTTCACAGGGGAACAAAGATAAATACAAGGATGCAGTAACGGGATCTAAGCAAACAGCACAGGCACACTCAAACACCCAGTTCAAACAGTTACAGCACATTCTGACCTGTTCCAAGGGAAGACCTAATTCCTTTAATGGATTAACTCCTCCAACCTCAAAGTCATTTTGCCTGTCACCTCCCAGACAGATTCTTACCAAATACTTACAAATTTGCAAATCTGTGGCCTTCGATTGATACTAACAATGCTCCTTAGCTGACAAGAACGTTGTCGCTGTCTTCACATGACCTGCATTCTCTCTGTCTCCAGGATTAAAAAATAAGAAACCTATCTCCACAGAGTGACTCTAGAGCTGAAGGACTATCTATATGACTCTCTGTAGAAAAGCCACCAGTATTTATTTCTCTGGCAAGATCCACTACACAGAGCCAATGTATTATTATAAACAAGTTTATGGTCCCATAATAGTCAAAAAGAGCAAAGCCTGTTATCATCTCAAATGAGGAGCGTTACAGACTGCACCATCCTTAATCCAGTTTACCAGGAGCACAGAGGGCTGAAGCCTCACATCAGTAACTACTTGGTTGCTTTGCAAGAAAAGCCTGAATCATGCAACACAGCTACTGAGGTGGGCAGTAGTGTGAAAATTAAGTGTGACTAGGCTACTGGAAGATGGCCAGATTGAGCACAATCTCCATCACCAGAAGTTCTGAAGAGTCATAATAATAAAATAAAGTTGTTTCCTCAAGAAGCAACCCTGAGAGAGCACAGAGCCTGCTCTTTCATGTACTGGAATCTCCACTGAGCTCCTTCACGGAATCAAGACCAATCTCTGGCTACGGACAGAGGCAAAGAAATAGGTTACTGAACTGCAGGTGAAACCTGCCAGAAGAAATCACAAAAAGCAATGTCCCGGTTTGAGGTAGAACCGAACCAATTTTCTGTTCTGTAACTTTACATCCTAGCTAGGCCTCCTCTAACTCTCTGAAATTAACGGCATATTGTGGAGAAAACTGCTCGTTCTCAGAATGATAAGCCCAATGTTTGTGCTCCATGCCAAGGGATGGTATGCAGGGAGGCCCTTGCTTATACTTATTGCTATAACACCCAAGGTCAGCCAATTTCATTATTTGCCCCCTTAGAGGGTCGGAAACGGAAAAAACGTAGAGGGGTCACATCGGTGGGGAGGAGTGGACAGGAGAGGTGACCCAAACCTGACCAAGTGGGGTATTCCATCCCATCTGCCCCATGCTCAGTATAAAGGCTGAGGGATCAAAGGGTCAGCCCCCTTCCTGCGATGGCCGACGTCCAGAGAGGACTCTGTCTGTTCATCTGCCTTTGATCCCGATCCATGTGTTCCTGACTCCAGAGCTGGAATCCAGTTCCCATCCGTCGCCGAGTCCAGTCTGGGACTTCCCCAGTGCCTGCCGGTGATGTGACTGTCATCCTGGGAGCTTGATACGGTTTTGTATATATTGTATCTATTTCATTATTTTTCTTCTTTATTTTTATTTTAATATTAATTCTTCATTAAAGTAGTTTAGTTCATTCTAAACTTCTGAATCTCCTTATCTCTTTCTCCTCCTCTCTCCTCTTTTAGGGGGGGGAAGGGCCATCTGCCGGTCCGGTTTTGGTAAATTCAGCCGAAACCACGACAAGCAAAAATATATTTTTCCAAGAAAGCTAACAATAGCAAAAGTCAGTACGACTCTGATGAGAAGTGGTGGACTGACAGCCCCAGAGACCCAAGTGCTCTCTCCTTTTCCCCAGTACAGCACAAGTGATCACTGCACACACTTCCCCGCAGTACATTTTTCATCAGTCTGAATGGGTCAATTTCTGGAAAATTAAGTGCATTCAGTCTCCTGCCTTTCTTTTGTCATAGCAAATAAAGAAGTCAATACGGGATTTAAATGCAAAGAAAAATGTTTTACAGAGAACTGTTAGTCAAACACAATTTCAGTGATTCCAAAACCAGTTAGCTAACAAGTGATACCTGAAGGAATGAAGAACGTATAGCCTTGTTTCAGCTCAATTCTTTGGCATCGTTCCACCCTGTCTCCCAGAAAGATATCACTTTGCTTTCCTGAGAGAACCCATTCTTCGTAAAGTTCTAGATTCTGCAGAGTAGGCGGAATCAACCAGAAGATCTAAAAATAAAATATTTAACTATTACCAACAGTCAACAAAAATAAACAGCTGAGAAATTCGAACAAGGTTATCATGTGTTAGACAAATGAGCGCATAACACCAAGTCTGATTTCTGCAAAGAACACATTTTCCAGGTGTTGTACACAGAGGCACACAGCAGACAGCGGCAGCAATTAGTCCATGCGCTGGAAGCGTCAAGATAACTGTCAGTTGTCATCTCCCTTCCATGAAACATCTTACTCAAGAGATGCCTGCACAGTTTACTTTCAGTTCAAAAGAGTGTGTTGGTATAGTACAACTTCATTGGACTATATAGATGAACAGTATCTGTACCACAGAGATGTTCAATCTGCTGTATTTATTTCAGTTCCCAACATATGCTGTCTATACTAGAATTGGGAAAAGCAACCTACAACAGTAAAGATGTGAATGTAGCCATACATGCTGTATATTTTAACACTTCTGTATCCTATAATATTTCAGTTCAGGCATAGTGTGCATGTGCACACTAAAGGAACATGGAATCTCTAAAAGGAAACCAAAGCTCTAGCTCCAGAAGGAGACTTGTGAGGGCACTCTGACCCAACAAGGGTACACACAGCCACGTACTCACTGCAAGACACTGCTAAACCATGCAGCAGGAACAAGTCTCAGAGCACCACCACCAGCAAATAACACATCTGATATTTCAAATAAATCACTCGTTTGTTTCATAAAGGTGAATGGTGTCCTTCTAGTTCAGCAAACTCCCTGTACATCAACAAAGCTAGCTGAAATAGACCGATCACTGACTAGTCCCCCTCCCCGCCCAAAAAAAGAGAAAAAAAGAAAAATAAAAGAAAGCAACCCCTCCCTCCATAAGAGGCACAGAGAAATAAAAACAAGTATCAAACAAGGTTCACCTACCTTTCCCCCACGGAAAACGTGATACCACACTGAAGTGCCACCAAAATCAATATGAAAATCAGTGAAGCATCCTTTCACACTCATCAAACAGTACCTGTAAGCAGAGCGAAGGACAAAAATGAATCAGTCTGAAACAGTATTTTTCACGTCTTCATTTGCAGAGGTTAACTGCATGTGTGATACTGTTTGCACCAATTAAGTTTCTGCATTTATAGTACTGGGATTTGCCTCATGAAGTAGCTATAACTAGGTTTCTGCTGAAAAATTAGTAGCTCCGTGTTTGAGTTTGCTATTCGTACAACTCGAATGAGAGCCTTCAGAGTTAAGGAATGGAAAAACATTAAAAGTTATGTTGTTCAGAAATATTTCTTATGCCACTGCCAATCCCCGGGGTGATCTTTTTAATGCTCTCCTTCACCGCTTGAGAGACATAACCTTCACCAAGAGTTGTACACAAATTGCTTCAAGGAGCAAAGTTTTGAAAAATCTAATTTGCTTATAAATCCTCCTGAATGTTCTTTACCTACTTGCCACTAATGCCATTTCTGCAAGGACTGGGGGACAGAAACCTTGTTTGGCAAATTAACTCCTTTTTGTTCACATTTCTAAGCATTTCTGCATCAAAATACATAAAGGAACGAGCTGGCAGCTTCGCTAAGTATCAAATCCTCTATTTTTTTATGCCGTCTTGATTCAGGTTTTCAAAGCAGTTTAAAGTCAGCATCGCTGGAAAGAGATACAAGAGCTCTCATCTCGCTGCATGAATCTCAAGCCTCCAGCCACCATCTGTAACTAATGGCCGAACTACAGCCGCCCTTCTCACTATAGGCACCTTTGCAAACGCAGGAAACACACACCACTTAACCCACTAACCTCTTTTCCTTGTTCCGGTCTCCGTTTCATGGCTTTTTTTTTTTTTTTTTTTTTTTTTTGAGGGGGGGGGGTTTACGGAAACAGTACCAGAATGGGATTTGTCAAAAAAAAGAAAAAAGGTTTCATTTAACTGTGTCTTTTTCTCGTCACATTCAGGTAGAGAGAATCTCAGCAGTATGCAGACGGCGTGCAAAAGTCCCTCTAGATGATAGGCTGGAAAGGACCTTACCATGTGTCTGCAGAAGGCTGGCAAATCAGAGAGACTATAGGTACATAAGAGCCCGCTGCCTAGCAACCACATCCCGAGCCCGAGTTGACAGAATGATACGCAATGCTGTCATGAAGACAGTCAATTTGCGGGCTTCAAAAAAGGTCCTGCGCCTTCAACTCACAATTAAAACCTCTCCTTGTGCAATTACACGTCTCTCCTCTTGCCCGCTCTGGAATTTTTTTTTTTTTTTTTTTAATCCTTCACAAGCAGGAAGAGAGCTTTTTCTGCCCCTGGGGTATTTCAGATGCTTCAAAAAATCACAGCTAGCCAAGAAGCTGTCTAGACTCTCAATATGCTCCATTTCAAAATATGAGTCCTTCCCTCCCAAATACATTTTTTTTTTAATTTCTCCTTTTATGTTTTCTCTTCCAAGATGTTGTTGATTACAAGTCAGATAGAATTTAAAAACAATAAAAGAAGCCCAGAAAGGAAGTTGCCTTTCTTCCAGCCAAACTGCAAAAAGTCACAGATTGACTAATTGCTCATAAAAGAAAAAAAACAACATGGAAATTCTGTTTGTGGGCAGTGTTGAGTATTAGAGGTTCATGTTGTTTTGAAGTAAAAAATTCAAATCCTTATGGAATCAATTATTTTCAGTTTCTAAAAGGTTAGATGTAAAATACATCACACTAACAGAAACTGTCTAAGTGCTACCTATGATTTCCCATTTATATTAAGATATTCTGAAAGAACATAAATGGCCTAAGCATAAACCAGTTTTATTTATTCCTCAGTAGTCAATAATCTAAACTTGAAGCTGTCAATCTGTTTGTGTTCGGAGAGGAAATAACAGGATTGAATTCTCTGTCAAATGAAAGTGCTTAAAATTTATTTTTGTGAGAGAACACCAAGGCAGATACAAACTGTGAACACGCAACTCTTTTTTTCCTTTTTTTTCCCCATTTTCCCTCTGTTTTCTTGAAACTCCTCTAAACACAACAATTTCCATTCCAATAAAGGTGGTTCTAGTGAAAGAGCCACACATGGTGATTAATAAAAACCCGCAAAGCATTTGGAAAAAAAAAAAAAAACAACCAAAAACCAAGCAGTTTTTCTTTCCATCCACAAATGAGCCATGCCATTTAATTTCTACTGTTAATCTTACAGGGCTGCTTTTGTCCAACCCCAGCAGCTATCGAAAGGCTCAGGAACCTGAAAAAGCGATCTTCCGCCATATAGCAATCTCCCTTGTTGCCAGAGTCTGGCACAATGCCTTTGCATTGACCTCTACAGCTTCCTCTTCCAATGTACACCGCAGTCACATGGTCCCAGCACAGCTCCATGCCACAGCTAATCTTATACACTGCTCCGCTCCAACCTCAGCAAGCGGCTCCTCATCACTAACAGCTGCTAATTTGGGGGACGACTCAACTTCTCAGGTTTTTCCATGAAAAAATAAAAATAAATAAAAAGAGAGAGAAAAAAAAAAAAAAAGCCATAACACAGCATCCATGTTGAAAGAAATGTATAAACTACATCCCACTGTGAGCTCTGGTAGCAGCTCTTTGCCTTCCGCGTTCTGGGCCAGAGCAGGTAAAGCGGGTTACAGGAACACAATCCCAAGCAGGGCACAGGGAGACAATCTGACCAGAGTTACACCCTGAAAATACAGGTGACGCAAAAGATGCCCCAACTTTATTTTTTTATTTTTCTTTCCACAACTGCTACCACATCCAATCCCTGCATACTCCACTTTATCTCCCTGCACAGCCTCAGTTAGTGTTTTAAAACATGCAGCTGCTTGTAATCTGCTGTGGGGGAGCTTCCCTTCCCCACTGAAGTTTGTTTTATGGTCTCCACAAGCCTGAAATTGTTCAAGTTAACGTATTGTTATTTTGGAGGAAGGATTTGCGGTGTGGGGGAAAGGGGAACTTTCCCCCCAAAAGATCTGGGGAAATTCGTTAGAGAAATGATGCGAAGAAATATGGAGTAACCTGCAAACTCACAGGGAAGAACACACACAGAGATGCCCAAAAAAAGAGAGAAGGAGATGATACAAATGAAGCTAAACCACTAAGCAAACACAGAGAGCTGGGAACACAGAAACAACACAGAGACACCGCTCCATCAGCCAGCGCAGATACCACACTCCCAGGCAAACCCACAATGCACTCGCCACGCATAGCTACAAACCCGCAAGCAAACAGAGAAACAAAGACAGCGACGGACACGCCGGGATGCGAACGCACAGACGCGCAGGCACACACACAGAGGCAGGGGAACGCAGAGGCGCAGCGTTACATGCACATGAACTCGGGGGAGACGCGCGAGCACACGCAGAGGCAGCATTACCCTCAGCTTAGCTCCTTTTCTCTCGCAATAGGTACAGCGCACCATACGGCTCTATTCCCTCTGGCATTGCAAGGGCTCCCCTGCCACTGAGCTCAGCCCATAAACCACTCCCAAACCCCAGCAGAGGCTTCTGTTTTTTGTTCGGGCCAATGAGAAAAGTATAGCTCACTCTTCCTTCCTCCCAGGAGCAGCGCCGGCTGGTTGAAATCCCTAAGCCTGAAACCGAATACCACAAACCCATGAGCCAACTGCAAGTGCCAAAGCGGGGGGAAAGGAGCAGGCCCTGCTCTGTGCCTTGGCTCGCCCGCTCCCTCCTCTCCCCCAGGCGGAAGAGGTGCTCCCAGGCCTCGGGCGAGGGAGGCTGCGGCGGTCCCCGGCGGCATCCCGGGGTCCCCTTCTCCCAGGCCCGGCCTCACAGCATCTGGAAAAGCGGGAGCTGGAAGGGAGACGGCAGGAAACAATAGCTACCTTTGGGCGACTCCTCACGCTAACGGCCTGACCCGCACCGAGCAACACTCCCACACTGGGGCCCTGTAACTGAAAGCCACAAATTACGCTGCGAGACAAAAGAAACCATTGTCACCCGGGAGACACGGGGCCAGCCCGCCCGGCCCGTCTGCCGCCCCGGCCCCCGCAGGGAGCCACCGGCCTCTCCTCAGGGAGAGCCCCGGCTTCTCCTCAGGGAAGAGCCCTTCAGGGAGGAGGCCCCATTACCCCTGTTGTCCCAAATTTCAATTTCTAAGGTACATCACCCCGTCAGGGAAGAACTCCGGCTTCTTCTCAGGGAGGGCACCCACCGCCGGCCCCCATCTAGGCTCCCCGGGAACCAGCCGGCCACCAGCCCCACAGCCTCCCCGCAGCACAAAGGCACCGGGCCCTTTCCTCCCTCAGGAGCGGGGCAGCTGGGCTGGGGTAACCAGCGCTTCCAGTAAAAGCCAGTTCAGCTTTTCCAGGTTGAAGGAAAAGCAAACCACCACCTATCAAGGCCAGATAGTAACTAATCATTAAACACGGTGCGTGCACCAGGCACTTCAAAAAGCACATGAAAGACCCGGTTCCTGCCCTGAGGGGGTTACGATCCGAGTCAGTCAGACAAAAAACAACACCTGAGATAAAGAGAAGGCCTATTTTCTGCCACGCACCTCAGCCGGCACCAGAGATTTTGTGAAATTACACTCGCAGATCACACTGGGCCCAAAGCCAAGTGGCAGCACCTTCCTCGTCCCAGCCTTGCCCCGGTCCCACCCGGGGTGAACCCCGCTGGGGGGGTGGGCTCACACCCCAGCCCTGCAGGGACCTCACAGCATCAGGCCTCTTGGGTTTGGTGGCTTTTTTTTTTTTTTTTTTTTTCCCTTTTTTAATTGGAAGCTTAAATTTCTGAGATGGCACCCGCTGCCGCAAGGAAATGAACCAAGCTGCCAGTTCACAGCGAGATGGGGCCGTCTGCCCCTGGAACAGCATTTTGGTATCGGTGAGAACACAACTCATTTCTCCATCCTTTTGACATGGCAGTTTGGCTCCAGGCTCACCACAAACAATTTTAAACCCCAGTGCTTGTCCCAGTTACATGTGTGACTCTTCATGTCGTCCAAGCTCTACACAAAGGAGCATTTGGGACCAACACACTGACTTGAAGACATTACATTTTATTTACTTTGCTAGCTTAGAAAGTTTTAATGAGAACTTACGCTTATTGGTCTAACTTTCTTATACTTAATTATATTTATAGAGCGGTTTTGTATCAAAAGCAATTCACAAATGACATACAAAGTGCATACGAGTATCTCACATGCATAAAACAGCACCAGGTTGCGTTGTGGGACCTGGGAGCTCCCTCAATTCAAAGGGCAATCTCTGTCTCCAGAGGCACACCCTCAGCTTCTAATTAGACCACAGCTCAGCAGAGCATTTTAGCATCTGTTTAAATCCATCCCTACTTAGTAACGGAATGAATAGAAAGGAATGGATGGCTGGATTACAGCCTAGGAGAGGGAAAATAGGGCTGACTGACTACACGGTAACAGAGCAGCATCCTTTTGTGAACAGGTAGACGTTTCATACAAGATACCCCCTCCTCAATTGAAGAATAACAGCAATATAAAGACCTATTATAGAAGTGCTTAGATACTTTAAGTAACAGGAAGAATTTTGAAGGCAAAAAAGGGTGTTGTAGAGACTGAGGCTTTCATTTGCATTTCTTCCATAGCACAAACTTTATCAAGTTGTTAGAAGTGCCTGTTACTATTTCCATAGCCATCACATCCTGGCACACTTGCTATTTCACTGCCACTGCTTTGTAAATAGCCTTGCAAGGCTACAAACACAAAACATAATGAACAGAGAAGATAATCATTTCAGCAGGGCTATCCGTTTTGATAAACAAGAAATCAAATCAGTGCATTTTTTTTGGTTTGGTTCAGGCTCAGCTGTATCCAGATTGCTTCTGTCCTGGTTGAATTTAAAGAGAGAACTAAATCTGAGCTTGTTTTGAGCTACCTGAAAATGGTGCACTGTGAGGAAAGGAAGGAATTCTGAGCCCAGTTCAGTTTCCTTTTGTCAGTTTCCTGCCCTTAGGATTTGCGGTGCCACAGACATCCAAGGGGATACAACAAGCTTGTGCCTCTTAAAGCTGATGTTACAACAGCCCTGCCTTTTCCTGGCTCCTGGTTACACAGCACTCTGCCCTCCCTCAATCAGGCTCCCATGTCTGTGAAGGCCTTCGCAGGAACTTGCACTCAGGGATGTGTAAGAAGGGAGGCAGGAGTGGGCTTCCTCGGTGGCAGTGAGCTCTTTGCTCTGCTCACCCAGTGCCCCATGGCCCTGCACCTTCTGTGAGCTGCAGAAGGGGTTTGTCAATGATCTGCTATTTATATATTTTTTTTTCCCCCATACACTTTTGCACTGCCCTTTGGTTGGCGCAAGAATTTATGCAGCCATGTGGTGGCTTGGATGGCCTGAAAAGTAACCAATTTCTCTTCTTTATTTCTGAGTCGGTTTTCAGCCAGACCAGCCCCCAGGCCCGTTTAATCTGCAGCTGCACAACAGAGTGTTCAAGCAAAGAAGATGGGACGATGTGGGCATGGGACTGTTTTTTCAGGGCCAATGCCAACTTATATCAGTTTGAAGTTTGTCACACTACAGTCTCAGCTAGCCATTCCCTTAATTTCTCATATTGTTTTACTGCTTAAAGAGGTGGTACTTGGAAAGTTTTACGTATTTTTGACATACACCATTTCCCCACTTAATTCAGTCCTCTAAGGCTCCTATTAGGTAAGTAGTCATTTACTTATAGACAGAAAAATAACCTCATTACCCAGAATTTTTTAAAAAAGTTAATGGTGCAAGTCCAAATGAAAGCCAGGGCAGTCTCCAGCGCGCGTAGTGCTCCTGGTAACCAAAGCAGCGCAGCAGATGGAGCGTTCTCTAACTTCACTCCCAGCACGGAACTTGACGTGCAGGAGCCAAGACAGACATTTGTGTCTGGTAATGCCATCTGTGTCTGCAAAACCGCAACGCTTTCGCTGGAGTGCTTTTTGTTTGTAGGGAACACGTTAATGGTGGGTATCGCATACTGCAAACTCTTAGTATTATGAGAATGCTAAGAACAAGAATGAAATTAAACAATCCCATTTCTGAGCAACCACAGTCATTAATAAAGCATATTCACATTGATGATTCACATAAAAGAATGGGCAGCATGACACAAGTGACAGCACTGACATTTAACTTCACAATTGAACACGTTCTCTTTAAATAGGGCTCAAACCCTCTGGGTATTCACAGCAATAGCTGAGGCTAGTATCCATACAGGAAAAGAAGGGTCCATCTGAATTTCCAAAGATGGAGAAAGCTAATCTCTTGAGGAGTTCATATTTAAACTGGACAAGTTCATGGAAGAGAAATCTCTTGAGAGAGAAAACATAGAAACCACTTCCACCTCAGGACAGCCCCTGTCTGAGCTGCAGACAGTGGAAGTTCAGAAGATAATTTTAAGGGGCGGCATCACTTTATGCTCACGCTGATCTTACACTCTTCCTACGGCATCTACAACAGCAGCCAACAGCAGGTAGGTTACTGAGCACCACGGATCTTTGTCCCGATCTAGTACAACTTCTCTTGTACTCCTACACTGTCAATGTTTGTTATTGCTTTTTGTTGCTTCTTCAGACTGATGAGGGTTTTGTGCCAACAGTGCTGTAAATCAGCTTTCTTTAGTCTTTATGCTAGATGATGCTCACTAGCAACATCCTCACCCTCATCACTCCAGCCACACCACCCTTGCCTTTCTCTCTCACACATTGTAACTCCTTTTCCCCACATCAAACTCTATTGTCACATTTCAAGCGCTTACAGTCTTTCACTGTTTAGCTTCCCTCTACCTATCACATCTACTAGTTTATCAAGCTGTCAACCTCCACCTTCACTTTGCCAGTGACAGCAACCTCAATGGCTCTGAGTTCGCTTCTTCATCAGGCATCTCCTTCCTTTCTACCAGGCCATCCCCCACACACGGGAAAAGCTCCATGTCAAAATCTGTTGAATTGCTACTTCTCTAAAATCCCTCTTTGAAACCTACCATCTGGCATTTCATGATGCAAGTAGTGAACTGCAAGAATACACTGTTTTTTCTACTAAATTCTGTTAGTCATGTTGCTACCTTATCTTTAAGCCACCTCTGCCTTGCTTTGTTTACTTGCTGCATTTTTTTTCAGCATCTGGAGTGTGCCTGTTCTAAGAAAGGGACAGCTTTCTTTACTTCTTACCTTGTACAATCCATGCACCCTAAAGCCCTAAATAATGATTCAGTTTCTCAGCTCTAGCATATTATACATAATGTTATTTAACAGACTAACCACTTGGGAAGCAAGTTGCCAGGGTCCTATTTTCTGCCCTGCCTTATGGTGCGACCTTAGGCCAGTCACTTAGGACATTTCCAAATGCATATGTGAAATTTGGCACTCCTGTTCATATCCAGTTACCCTGACAAGCAGCTTACTTTTTTTTCCAGAAGGATAGAGTATCTTTAGCTTCCGCTGAAATCAATGGTGCTGAGCATAACCAGGCTAGGACCAGGCTTCCCCATGATGCCTACCACAGAGACTCCTCTATTACAGAGACCTTTACCTTCCACAATGTTTTTTTACAGAATGAGAGTAAATCACTTTCTGACTGCACACTCCTTTGTATATGTTATGTACGTATATGTTAGTACCAATCTATTTTAGACATTACAGTTTCAAAACAGTTCTGAGTGATTTGCAGAAGGTTCAACAGCAGAGCCTGGGATGCCACCAGCATTAGGTCTGCCCAATAGAAAATGCCTTTAAAACAAAAAGAGCAGTGAAGGGTTCCCAGGGTTATATGGTGATCATCAGCCACACATAGGTCAATAGCTATTATATCATTAACAGTAACACCTATTTCAGTTGTACCAATTCCTATGAAACTTACTGTGCACAAGTAGTTTCCTTTTCCAATCATCACATAAAAACAGCTTCAAGAAGATATTCAAACAGAAGAAACAGTGAGTTATACTATCACAACTGGCCCAAAAACTAGACCCAAGGCAGGCAGAAGCAAGACAAACTGCTCTTGTGTTTGGTCTCTCTGAACCCAGCCCACAGAAGTACCTTGACTACACTGTGTGAACTGTGTGACATATCTGTGTCCTGGGAAGTGATTTCTTTCAGTAACACTTTTGGAGAATTTACTATTTAAGGTCAGTCTGCCATTTTCAAAACAGATTTGCACTTTTCAAAGGAATTTGATTAAAGATTGTATTCAGCAAACTGTAGATTATTTCTCAATTAAAAATATTTAGAATGTGTTCAGAACTTCTAAATATTCATATTTAGAACAGAATATTCCTCTCTTAAAGACTGTACCACAGGCTTTAAGAACACGAAGTATCCATGAAGTTTTCAAATACAAAATTGTTCTCCTTAAAAGCTGGTACAGTCCATCAATAGATATTATGGAGCTCAAGCAGGTCAGTCACACCACCCCCCACTTCCTGCTCAGTGAAAAATAAATAAATCATTATTTCCTCTCCTACCAGCTTTAGAGTTCAAAAGGAGTTAATCAAGGAGGAGTAGAGCTTTTTTAAAGCTTTTTAAAGACTTGAACAAACTTACTTTTTCACTTTGGGGTATTTCATCTCTGAAATAGCATTGGTAGCATCCGTCTGTCTCTCCTTCAAATGCTGGGGCCACATATTATCCACCCAGTCGACTAAGTCCACCTGAAAGTCCCACCAAAATCAACTGTTAATCACTGAACACGTGGTAAGATATACTCCTGTTGGCTAAAACTCTAATAGTAACAGCAGCAGACACTCACAGACAGCAAGAACTTTGCTGTTCAGCAAAAGTCCTAAGGACCCAACTCATAAGGTGCAGCGCTTCATCACCACAACTCCACCCTTTGCAACCCAGAGCAAGGAAAGTTTTGCAGTCAATTTAACTGGGTGTAAATTCTGACCCGTGGGCACCTGTGAGCACCTTCTCTTGCAGCATCACCTGCTCTCTGTCTTCAAATGCATTTTTGTAGCCAATAGCCTAGAAATTGCATATATGAACATTAAGATACTAACACAGAAGAGATTATACTCTGCCAATAACTTACATTTCGAGGAACATTAACACCATTGTTCTGGCCAAATTCTGATTTGAGTAATTACGTTATCGCTTACTGTGCATTTCCTTCATTGTTTTACTTGGGTATAAATTCACCGAAGTTCTTGTCCAAAAGCCAAACTTTTAGGAAGTGTGAGCAGGAGAAAACAGCAACAACTGAGCAATTGGAAACATACTGCCAGCAAGGTGAGGAGGAGATGGAAACTGAAGATTGTTCAGGGACATTGAAACACAGCTCCTGCACCAGGTGCCAGAGCACGAACTGCAATCTGTCCGTCACAGCCACAGCAAGGACAAGCCTGTGACTCATTTTTGGGTCTGTTTTATGGTGGAGCCTGTGATAGCTCTCCAGAACACTCCCTTCTGGTTATGCAAGTGGATCACATGTGCCAGGTTTCAAAACAAGGGAAAACACCAGTCGGCTTGGGAAGTCCATCAAGGCAGGCTGTAGTGCTGTGTTTGGCCACAGTGTGGCTGCACATCTCGACCCAGCTCAAAAAATTGTCACGTGTGAATGAACCTCCATTTATGGGCCACTAAGGAGTGTGAGACTTATCCTAGGCGTTGGTGACAATGCTGTCCTCTGACTGTGTGTGGCAAGAATGGAGAAGTCCCACTCAGTCATGGTTAGCACCCCACTTAGCTCTTGACTGCTCTTGGCCCACCCAAGAGTGCTATTCCTATGAGTCAACTCAACTGTTTCTATCCCCAGAGGATTTTCATAGTAGAGCAATTAGCACATGAAATTCTTGCAGATTGGGCTGACCATTATCTATTTCTCCATCAGCACCAGGTACTGTTAATAACACACTCTTTGAGAAGAGGCAAAGGGAGATAATGCAGCCAGTAGAATAGTACCAATTTCATTAATATCACAGTTGTATGTGAAAACAAAACTGGTGGTTACTGCCCTGATTCTGAAATAATTCCCACATCCTGATACTACAAACTACAGTCTTTACACAACTGGGAACACAGATCAAGTATTTCTGCCTTACATGAGCTTCAAGAGCTCTGCAGAATTCCATAGATCCACTTACACAAATATACTATTCAACTAGTACCTGACTTTATGTACTGGACTTTCTTTGAGCCCCCAGCACCTTCTCGTCTATTCCCAAGTACCTAACGGGAATGTAAATCTCTCAGAGATCTAAATATTACTGGTTTTACAAACAATTGTGCGCTCAGTCCATATTAAACAGATATGAAGTATTCATTTATACATGGTAATAGGTACCTAATTGCATTTTTCAGTCCTAAGCACTCAGGAAATCTGCACAGATGTTTTAAAAACTCATTGAGCATGATGTGCTTGGGAAAACTGGGATCAACTGAACACCAGAAACTCCCCAGAGCACTTCCAAACTGCCCACTAGTGTCTGAATGACAGCAAAAACCTGCACAAACTTCTAAATATGTGCTTAATATTCAATGTGATATATGCATAACAGAACACAAAAGCCTATTTAAGAATTACTTCTGCAAATCAGCAATTAGAGCTGCCATCTATTTTTGACCTGTTCAGGCAGAAGTGTGGTGTTCGTATTGTCTGCGTAGGCAAGAGATGTCCCCAGTGAAAAAACTGCTGGTATAACTAGAATAGCATTTAGAAGTGAGAAGGAGAAAAGCATCTGAAAACAAAACATCATAGAGTTATAGTTTCACACCCAGCAGTGCCACGAGCAGATACAGAGGGAACAAGCAGCGCACGCTTTCTACGTTGGGAAGTCCCTTTGTTCCCTGAGCAACCAGGACCGATGCCCAAAGTCTCTGCCGAGCGTCCCGAAGGGATACTCTGAAACCTCCAATGCCATTTCCTCCATCACTGTATTACTGAGTTGATGCGTTAATCCTCACCCACACGTGGCTACATTTTAGTGATAAATGAAATCATCTTTACTAACAAGATCATGGTTTCACTGCTGGTAACTGCATTGGGAAACAAAATCCCCAAAGCCCTCTACCTTTAAAAAATGTGTACAAATCTACACCCTTCCTCTGACACTGCCAATTCTGACACAGCAGTAATTATCTTGATTTAATTACATATAGATTTCGATGTTTAATACATGTGTTTTCAACTTTTTTGCTTTGGAGTCCCCTGAACATTTTTTAGTTAATAGGGGGGTTCATAGATAAAGAATTTAAGCTTCCTGATAATAGCTTTAAAATTCCTCCTCCTTAGAGGAGGAAAAACAATAGACAGGTATTTAATTTTGGATGGAATTTCCCCTAATATCTTGAGAGAAATTGGTTATCTGTGCAAACTGCATGATTAAGAGCTCATCAGGTACCTAATTGCTATAAATTAAGTTCCACTGTCAAGGAACTTTCCATCTAGGTAAAAATGAGATCCTAACACTAAATAGACAGGAGTTGCAGGTTCTTCACATCACCTTGTTTAAACTTCATGTTTTATTTCCTATGAAGTAACTGGTGACTGGGAAGAAGCTGAAAATAAACACCATCACCCCAGGATCCCTTACCACATTGGGACGCTTGACGATGTTCTCCAGTTTAGTGTGACTGAACTCCAGGCTGATGACATTGTAGAGTTTTTCACGCTGGGCTTCTGGTGTCTCATAGTATCTCACAAATTGAGACATGCTCATTTCAACACCTTTCTGCGTGTTCACATCCATCACGTCCACTATCCGTCGGCTTCCTGCAAACACACAGAGACACTTTCAAAACATGTACCTTTGCTTTATTTATGATATATATTATTTTTTATATACATGTATAAATTTTCAACTACTGCAGGGAAACTGTTACTAGAGGATGAGAGACCAGCATCAGTCCCTCCACAGGTCCTGAGCAGCTTCAACAGTGAGCAGGTAACTACCTTGGAAGCGGACTTTGTGCCCAGCATGACACTGCACAAGTCACCTGGTGTCTCTCTGCTTCAGAGAGATGGAGAGTTTCCTCCTTTACATGAATTGACGTGAGCAGAAGTACATTAAAAACTATGAATGAAGAAGCGATATAATATGGTAGCAGGGGGCCTGCAAGACAAATAGCTCTCCAAACCATGCTCTGCAATTTTCTAAACATCCATATGCCTCTCAAGATGCTTTTGCTCGTGTACAAAAATTATCCATAAAGAGCAAACTGCCTTACATCACCGGATGCTGTAAACTGCTGAACACCTTATACAGATTGCTGAGCATTCTCGATTCCAGTCGTCGTCAGTGGAGACGAAAGCACTAAACGCCGTAGAAGAGTGAGCCCCCACTATGGATCTCAGAAAAAACTACAGGGCGTACTTTCAGCTTCTTGAGTGGCAGACATACAAGTCTCATTAGCACCAGAATGTTGAACAGCAGTTTTAGTCGAGCCTTCAGCTTTACACAGATTAATCCACAATCTTCTTTTCGGCCAACTGGAAGGTTTCACCTCTCCCAGCAATTTCATCATCCTAATTAGCAGTTCATTTGTGTGTGAGCGAACGGGAGCCCATGAGAGACATGCCTCATTTCCAGGAGAGAAGGATTCCAGCAAACAAACTCGCAACACTTCCAAAAAAATCACTCCAATCCCATTTTCGCTGCCGAAGAAATAACTCAAAATAAATTGCATTAAACCAAAATGGAGGACTCGATATATGCCATCAGAGGGAATTATTACTAATTACAGCACCTGGCCTATTGTGTGCTTGGGAGCAGTGTTTCAACAGGAATGATAGTTTGGATTACATCACTCCATTAAAAACATCCTTAGCCACTGATAGCAATGACAGTGACAGATGCGATAATGATTCTGGAAAGGAACTCAAGACCATAAAGCTTTGTAATCAAAAAAAAATTTATACAGTGTAAACCTGAAATAGTCCCACTGGCCTGGCAGTCAAACTCTGCACTACACGGCCAGTCAACAGGATTTCATCCTTCCTCTGAGCGGGAGACTGTCCCTAGTGTTGCCACCTTGAGGCAGGATAGGGAGAAAGTTTAGATACATGTGTAAAAGCACAAGAGTCCTTAAATTTGGTATTTGCATGTTTGAAACAAAATACAAAATACTTTTAGCTTGGGGTGTTTTGTTGTTATTTGTTTTTTAACTGTTAACTTAACTATCTAGGGGGAAAGTCTTTTTTCAACTCAAGAGGTTAGCAACTGGGATGAAGTCCTGTTAAACAGCCCCTGAATAAAAGCCAACCTGATTTCTGGCCTCCAGTGCCTGGGGATTAAAGCAGTGGCTACAGCCCAGAAGGGTTAAATAGTCAGATACCAAAAAATTATATTTGAAGGACTGCATGGCAGCATCTGGGATCTGCCATATTATGGTCTAGGTTTGACCTCAGCTTTGCTGGAAGCAACATCCTATGGCCTCTCAATTATCCTTTCTGGAAAAAAAAAAAAAAGAATCAGCAGCTACCTGATGAATCAAAAATATGAGGTCCAGTTCAATAGCAGTTTTGTTAAATGTACATGATTATCAATTACGGGCAGAAGAGCTAAGATTTGAATTGATAGTCTCTTGACTTCCAAATTAAAGAGTAATTTGAGGGGATGTTTTTCTCTTAAACCACAGTACTATCAAACAAGCCAATACATAATGATTCCTGAAGTACCGCTCGCAAAATTTGAGACGTATAATTACAGGTTAACAGCCTCGTGCTCGCTGCCCACTTCCGAGTGGTTCTGGCTTACTGCCAACTTCAGCTCTTCTTTCCTGAAAAGATTATCAGCTCTTTCTTCTATTTCCTGTCCCTAGGAGAAGGTTAAAAAATATCATCCAGGAGGGGAGACAGGTAAAGAACAAGGGAAAGACACACACAGAGCCTCCAAAAAGCAGTGGCAGGCTGAGATATCTCAGGTCAGGCTGGATTGCTGAACATTTCCAACATGCATTTTACTTGATGTACCATTTCTGTTAACCATTTCCTAGATATCCTCCTGCCACACTCTCACCCTGTCCTCCAAGAAGGGACCCCACTCAATGAAGCCCAATTCAGCCCACCGAGTCCCTGCAGGACCCCAGCGACCCTGGCAGCCTCTTGCCCCTCATACAGGCAGGCCATATTCCTCACTTCCAGCTCATCACTCGCTGCATGTGGAGCAATGTATACCTTCATCTCTAACTGGCAAAAGGCACCTCTTACTGCTTACACGGAAAGCTTCAGTGCACCATGGATCACCTCATCCTTATTCCCAGGACTTTTTCCTACATAGCCCTTGACTGGAGAATGCCTGGACAGTGCAGGATTAAGAGGCGTTGTTTCCTCTCCCACAGCAGATGTGACTCAGGGGTGAAGTGGCGATGCCAGGGTTCACTAGAAGGGATTTTACAGCCTAAAGAAGAAACATCTTCCTCCTCTACTGCTGCTTACTCATCAAGCACAAGTGAATCCCCAAAGGATCACAAAGACAGTAACTAAGAAACAAGCTAGCGCCATCTTTGACAAGAGGAACAGACAAAAGCCAGGAGGAGAGGGAAGAATCAGTTGCAGAGATGTAAGCTGGAAAATCAAATCAGTCAGAAAGAGCTACTTTAGAATTATGCTTCATTTGAAACCTTAAAAAACCCCAAGTTACTCCAGCCCACATATTAGTAAAATCCACAGTAAAACTAAGGGGGAGAATAGCATGTATATTATCTGTTCCCTTTATTTAGAGGCCTAGTGACCAAGATGCTGTGAAGATTTTAACAGATAAAATTCTATAACACTGCTATATGCTGCAATATCATATTTTTTTGTACATTGAAGTCCCTGCCTCCCACTGCCCACCCTGTACAAGTCAGTTTGGTGCAGAGATTTGCTCCTCTCTGTTCTAGGCTTCTCGGCAAAAATATTTTGATAGCAAGAGGGAGGCAAACCTTGTCCTCTAGTCAGAAAGAGAACTGCGCTTCGTGAATGCAAGTTACACAGGCACCTTCCCTGCATCAGCAAACGCTTTCACAAATCACAGCTTTACCAAGTCCACCCCAGAGAGAGGCTTCAGGAGCGACAGGCTCCAGCTCCAAAGTCATTCAGCAAAGCTCTCATCAGTCTCCCCTGCAGAATTTGCACCCACACTTTGCTTCACATATAGAATATTGTAACGATTTATCAGAGAGGGAACAGTGAATGGAAAATTCTGGGACTGTAATAATCTCCTCTGGGGTCCAACAGTTGCCATTTCCCATTTCTAAAAAGGTGAAGCACCTTCCCCTGCCTTGACCTGAAACAGCTTCAGGCTTGCTGCCAGACTCCAGCCTTCAAAATAGCCCATTCTTTCCCCTGACATGGATTTAGTATTGATACTGGGAGCAGTGGAAGCAAGAGGCAGTCCATAAGCAAAGCAAACATGAACCATGCAGTAGAATACAAGAAATGCACAGGAGGTGTGAATCAGAGGTGAAAATTACACCGGTGTTCTCTAAGCTGCTGTCTCTTCCCCAGGGCACCACCGGCAGGAAAAGGTGCAACTCTCCCACTGCAGAGGAGGGTTCTGTAAGAATAATTATCAAGGCTACCCATTAAGAGCATAAACCTAGCCTGGGGAATTATTTTAACCCTTTGTGACTGAAGTAAGGTCTGTGCCCAAGGTACATTATGGTGCCTACAACCAGAAACCAACCTCAAAAGCGGAGGGACAAGCCTGCTGGTCTTGTCTCATCTTTATGCTTCTTACAGGGAAAAAAAAATCCTTGGTTTGTAAAGGAGGATTTTTGGCAGAGCCTTAGGAAATCTGTTAGCTTCACTAGCGGGTTAATTGTACCTAAAGACTGAGGCTTTGACTTGCATCCCAGTTAATCCCTCCGGAGCTCCCGGAGCTGGAAAGCACGTATTCTTCTGCTACCCACAGGAGACTCTTACAATATCCCATACGAACTGGGAGGGCTGTGAACCGGAGCAGAAAGTCGTTGCTCAAGTGGAGCTATTCACGACATTCCCTGCATTTCAGAGCCAGGGTAAGAACAACTTAAGAGAGATGCGCACCAATACCATTGCTTCCAGATCCAGCAGAGGGCACAGAAGAACAAAAGGAAATCAGAGTCCAGCTCGGACACTTGCACACATCTCCGCCGCACACTTCCCAGTTGGTTTTCTCACCCAGCAGTTTCCCCAGCACAGCCTGGTCCACCATGAAGCAAGGATGCCCAAGCCATCCAGCCGTGCTCTGCCCTTCCTCTCTACCCTCCCTCGCCCAGGTATCTGCCCCCCGCAGCTTCCCAGTACACGCCACGCTGGCTGCAGAGCAGGAGCCTTTTCTGTGGGGTTAAATTCTTTCCTCCTTACAGACATGTAAAGCCAGGAGTACCTGACATGCACCTTCCCTCTCCTTCCCCTCTTCAGTGTCTGCAGCTTTATCATTTGGTATAAAACTGCCAAATTGCAGTAACCTATGTTATTAGTTTTTTTTCACACAACAAAAGGTAATGTATTTAGAGCACGTTGACAGGAAAAGCTTAACCCAGCAAAAACTCTTAAGGCTTAATGCTACAGGACAAGACTAAAGAAAGAGGCTCAGGGCAAATAATGTGTTTTAGTGGCATTATGTAGAATCAATTAGTATCCTTGCATCTACCCAAAATGTAAACTGTAATTTTCAGTGATTCTTTGAAACTTCAGCCAGAGGAAACCACAAGGAAAAAAAAAATATCCATATACAAAGAAACATTTTACTTCTAATTTCTATACAGTGTCCAAATGCATTAACCTATAGGATAAACATACTCCAGGTAACTGAAAAGACAGAGCTGCCACACAAAGAACAACTACAGAAAGGAAAATAATACAAGTGCTAAGGAAAGTGGGACGGGATATAACTTTGTTGAAAATCTTACATTTTATTTATCTATCAAATCTATTTTAAGAGTATTGATCGTATCCTAAAATGTCTTATAATAAAATATATTTAAATGTAACAGATAAAATGTAGGGAAAATTATATAAAAATAAATAATTTCATGTTAATAGCATTTTATAACATATTCCACGCTATCAAGAGCATCTTCGCATACTAAGAGTCCTACAGAAATTCAATTATTTCGTTAAGTGACATGTTAATCTGGCAATAGCAGAGTTCTTTATTTTCCTAAAGACAAGTACAAAGGAGCACTGATTGGATCAGTGCAATCTATTCTCCTTTTCTTTTTAGGAAAGCTGCCTGTGACGCAGAACCACACCCCAACAAGGAAAGGACAATTTAGTTTCTTATGGCCTTATTTACATTGTAAATTCCAAGCTACACTGTGTTGTGATGTGCTCCCCCAGTAATATTAACGGTGGGAAGATGGAGGGATGGAGCACAGCTCACCATCAAGGAGAGGTTTTGGGAGATGGCTGCAATGATTCAAAAGCTTCTCGAAGGTCTCACCTCCCCTGTCCTGGCTGTGCAACCCTGACCTTCTCCCGCTTTGACCCTGGCATTCCTCCAACCCTGGGGCAAGCAAATGAAGATTGTTAAGATATCAGGAAAATATTTTCCTTTTTCTGTTTTTTTAGTGAATTATATCAGCAATCCGGCAGCTCTCCTTTGGTCCAGACTGATATTTAAAGGTGTCCCATCAAAGGGTTGGCAACACCACAGCACATCTAGTATCTACACTTTAATGAGGACATCTTAAGATGTATATAGCTGTGATTACATCAGACCTCCAGAATATGCTGATATTAATATATATATATTTTAGGTAAAGGCATAGCTACACTTGAAGGTCATTTTGGACTAAGGTAAATTATGACACTAAACCATAACAAGTACCATGAAATATTTAGGATTTTGGGTGCCATCCCTCCAGAATAAGACAGCTTTTTTCTAGTTTGGATGAGCTAAAGCAGAGGATGCTTATTTCAGAAAAATGGTGTGACTATGGGGAGTTATTCTAAAATAGCTGTTCTGGTTAATTTTCCCATGGGGACAACTAATTTTTAAATGCAGTTGTAGGCAGAGGCTTTGAGATGACCGCAACCACATCAACACATCAGTCCAATTTCACTTTCATGTTTTGACGTCATGGAAATACATTGAGAGGTTGAATTTTTATTATAACGTTCATGCAAAGTGGATTTACTGCTGTTTATATCCGGACATGAACAAAACTGTTTTTAGCAAAACTGTTCCAGTTTAACTAAGATTTTTTTTAAAGAGTTTGACTGTGTTAGGCAAAGGACAAACTTAAAGAGAGCTCAAACAGGAAGCTCAGCTCTAAAAATAGAAATGGCTTTACTTCCAAAATGGCAAGTCAGCGGACATGCTAAACATAGGCAAGGGGCTGTTATAATATTTCATTTTTATTTCTAAGAGCCAAAAAAAAGCATAAAGAGGGAGCATCAAATACCTTATTTTTATTTATTTTATTGCACAGAAGCCCTAATCATTGATCGAGGCTTACTCATCAGGCACTTTTCTGATGCACAGCTCCCCAGTGGAAACTCACACCAGAGGTAGAAGCCTATATCCATCACGTTTTACCCAGCACTGGTTAGTGCTGACAGCTAAACCACCATTAAAAAAAAAAAAAAAAGAAAAAAAAAATGTATATTCTTCCCTCTCTCTGCAAGGAAGGAAGACAGTGAGTTTTCTGCCAGTTCAACTTTCTGAACCACCTCACTGCAAGAAGGAGCAAAGCCCGTGCCAGCACACAGGAAGGGGACAGGAGAGCAATGCCAGGAGCGGGGAGAGAAGGAAGAGAATGAACAGGACACCAATTTAGACTTGCTTAATTGGTATGGCAAAAAACCAAGTTGTTAGATACAGTGGGTAGCACAAAGAATAGAGACACTATACCAGGGCATATAATAGGCAGCAATAGCAAAAACTAGATGCCAGTTTAGATGACAAAAAGATGGTCTGGCACCAGAGCACGGTACTGGAATTAGAGGGACAAGTTTCTATTTCCAGTCTATAAGAAACACTGGGTAAGTTTTAACCTCTCTCTGCCCCAGGTCCTGGTTTCATGATACAAACTGTTCACCAGTACTCAAGAAACTGATGAAGCTTAAATAATTTTTTTAAGCGGGGTCAGCTCCCTGCCTCCTTCACAGCACAGTTCCACAAACACCAGGGCAAGGGATGTGCACCGAGCACCAGCGCTGGCGGCCTCTGTGGGAAATCATACAGTGACACCGAGCCATAGCCCCAACGTCCCCCTCTGATATTACAGACTGGAGCTTTTCTTCTTAAACAATAAGCTATTTAAGAGGCACAAACCCAGTGTGCGTTAAATGAAGCAATGTCCTCTGAAGGTCTGCAGTACGCCACTTTAACAGAGAGAGATTTCTACTTTATACGTGCATTGCTGCACCTTAGTATTGGTGGATGCCAAAGTCCCAAAGGGTTGCTTCAGAGCTGCTACAAACCACTTCAGTTTTCAACAAATTAGGTAGAGCCCTCAGACTGCAGGAAAATCACTAATGTAACCTCCACTTGAAAAAAAAAAATCCATTCAGAAACTCTGAAGTCTAGTTTCCAATTTTAATTCTGCCCAGGAGAAATGCAGCACAGCTCCACCATTTCATAATCCTTCCTAGACCTGAGCAAACAGGGAGCAGAGAGAGGAACAGTTCAGAAATCACATTACGTTGTCTGATCAACAGAGAAAACTGCTGGTGTCCCACAAAGAACTAATAGAGCCCATGACAAACAAACAAAAACCCACCTGTCAAGTCCTACTGGTCCTGCTTACAGCAAAGTGTGTTGATCTCTCTGTCATTATTGGTTCAGGGTTGGTAAGAGTATCCTAAGAGCACTTGCTCAAGTCTGGAAGGATTTATCTGTACTTTCTCACAAGCTACTATGAGATTAGGGAGTTGAATGAGTTCTGCACAATACAGTACATCCCAGAAAGAGGGATATAAAGAAAACAGGAGAGGTCGCTCAAGGGAAAAGAAAGAAAAAAAAGACAAAAGGATGAGCCAATAAGTCTTCAGCGCTGTACTTGGAAAAGAGAAACCTGCTAGACAGAATTGGAATGAACTGCTTCAGTAAAACAGCACTTTTTCTTTTTTTTTTTTGCATTGTCCAGATGTTTCCTCTTTGTAGTTCTCACATTTAAAAAGAAATGCAACAGCTAACTCACACCAACAGTACAACATCCAAGCTCAGCCTCATCTTGCAAGGAGCCATCCTTATCTCCGGTCTTCAAAGTGCTCTTGGAACCCCTTGTTCCTCTCAGAGAGATGTACCATCTCTTGTGGATCTGAGTCCCTTGATGAACTTAGGGTATGACCTGCAGGATCCAGAGGCTGAGGTACCCTCAATCCGAATCCTCACAGGCTGAAGAACGTGTTCACAAGTTGTTTTTTATAAAACTACAGACATTGGCCTTCCAAACCACAAGAACAATGAGGATGCTTTCATTAACTCAGTTTTGGTTAATACTCCAACAGTCCCACTTACATGAAAAGGAAAAAGCAGGACCCAGAGAGCAAGCCAGGCACAGATCACACTGTGGGGCACAAAAACCCCCATGAGCAACAAGAGGAGAAATCTTACTATGAATGGAAACATCCCATACGAGTACCTTCCCTCCCATGAGATCTGTGTTGACTCCTCTCCCCTAGAAGAGCCTTGTCCACTGTATTTTGAAAAATGCATAATTTGGACACTAGGAACAGAGCAAAGACCTCACTGCTTCCTCCTTATCCCTCCACATAAGATTCCTAGAGATACAGCAGCTGCTGACTCCTGACTCAGCTCTTCCAAACATGGCACTCCCATTCACAGGGCAAATCCCTGCACAGGGGGAGAACCATACGTCTTAATCAAGACTTAGATGCAAGTCTGAGGGCAGACTTTTGCACTTCCTTTGAAGAGCCTGTTTAATTTTGGGCAGCACTCCTTACAACGAAGTTTCTCTAATGAGCCTCCCTCCTAACTCCTCTCGGTCTCCAATTTCAGAACTTCCTTGAAACAAATGGAGCGTTGCTCTATAGAAAAAGCAACACTAGGTCCCTATTCACCAGAAATGATGGAAAGTTTTCTGAACTGCAGTGTGTGGCTGCTTTGTCCTTCTTTTGTATCTGCACGGCTAATTTTCTTTCACGGGATGGAGAACTGTACATTGATTAAGACAAAATTTCCCCTACTTGCCTGCAGACCACACTACGAGCCTCTCAACTGGCTTTGTAGTTCAATGTGAATTCAACCATGATACGATTTTCAGAGCAGATCAATTTGAGAGGGGGAGCAAACACGCGGGAGGAATGAACCAAAAAATCACTAGGAAGTAGTTACTCACAGGCAGTTACCTGGTTTGCTTTCAGCTTTTTGGAGCAGCTGCTAACAAAAAGCTGAACACATTTGCACAGCCAACTTGGGAGCTATTGTGCTAACGCACCAGAAGAAATGCATGCTAATGTAAAAGAAATGTTTTACATGGTCTCTGCCCTCCCTCCTGCCTTCACCCACCTGATCTGCAGTCACCACCACCACAATTTTCTCTTCTTCGAAGACACCACTCATGATTCTTGATTCAGTACTGAATGAAATTTATACATATGTATATGTATACATCTATAAATGTGTGTGCAGTTTTTAATATATACATAAATCACATTTTATGAACCCAGAATAATCATTACCTACATTGTTTGCATCTCTTTCCATTCCTCTTTCATTATCACCTACTTTCAGAAGCATGGATTAGGGGGTTCTTGTCTTTCTGTGAGATACCTGGCATATATATTCTCATTTTAGTTGGAGATCCTGGTGAGTATAGCAGCATATGCATTTAACAGAACAAAAATGGCTAGATGAAAGATACAGAGCCTCACGTAGCTTATGGCTGCTACATACACTTGACGGGCAGTAATCCTTTCTGTCCCAACTGAATTTAAATTATTTAAATCAGCCTGCTTACATTAACTAGTAAGGGAATTTGTTCCACCCCATCACAGTCCCCTGCACAGAAAAGACTACAGCTCACCACATCCAGTACATCATTTACAGTTTACAGGAAAACTAGAAACTGAGACTCCCCAAATTCTGTTTCCAGCACCGCACTGAATAGGCACCTGAGCAGTTCCCGTCACCTTTCAGCCCAGTTTCCACCTGGGAGAAGACAGCCACACTATTTACTGTGCACTGTGGAATTGCAGTTACTCCAAGTAACTGCATTGAGCAGAGTAACTGCATTGAGCAAAAGTTGTGATGCCAAACTTCAGAAAACTTGCTTAGCTCTCTCCCCTGTGGAGAAAAACCACTTAACAGCCAGTGAAATACTCCTCTTCCACTGATTTTAAAGAAAGCGCAGTTGCTCACTTTACTGTGGTATGATGAAGTCCTGAACACATTCCCCACCTAGTGAATAAACCACGAGCAGATGTATGACAGCACACAGCATTTCCTCCAGAACCAGTACTTGTCAGCAGCACAAGGGAAGGCTGACCTGCACTTGCAGGGCCAAAACCTGCTATTTATAGGGCTTTTCTCTTGCAAACATGTGAGTTTTAATGATGCAATTTATTCTATTATCTATCTCCACTGACACCATGATTATAAACTCATAGTCGAGGCAGAGACCTTCACACATATTTCTTTAAACACTCAATTTGCAACTGAATTTTTTGGCTCAGTTCCTGTTCTTTCGGTGTTTCTAATGAGAAGGCAAAATCCAGCAATAATCAGGTATCTCTTCAGCTAATCCTGTTGCTTTCTGTGCTGGGAGATGTAGAGCCTTGGTTTCCCTTTCACCCTTTGTCTTGGAGATCAAAGCCTGCTGCCAGGTCTTTAAAGATTTGACAGAATCACAGAAATCAAATATTGAAATGATCTATTAGGTCCCATCTTGTGCATCATCTCCTTGGGCCAGATGAAGATTGCTCTCTGCAACTGTTTTCGGAGCTTTGTCATGTTTGCTTTTTACTGCCATATCTCAATGCACAAATTTTACCCCAATTAAAAGCTTTGCTGCTTTCAACTTTGCTTGGATTCTTTATACAAGATGAAAACACCAAAGCCTTTCAACACAGTCTGTGAACACAGCAATGAATGAAGGGAACCAAACATTTTCTATCCGTGTAAGCATTATGGCCCAGTCCAGTCTACAGCATCAGATTTTAATAGCAAAATACATGACTAATGATACATTCTTCACTGCTCCTACACTTGGTTTTTTTAATTCTATAAATAAACCCTTTAGTTAAACAAAATCAATCAGTGAGTTTATGTCAGTTGTTGGACCACCCCATGAATAGCATAAGTCCTGTACTTGCACTGTTCCCACTGATACAATGCCCGGCTGGGCACGGTGAATTCCATACAACAATGCTGCTGATCCTACAGAAGTGACCGCTGTGGTCACAACTTTAACCTCTTCAGCCCAGGGATCACAATAACTGAAAGTCTCTTTTCTTCCTTACAATCCACAGCGTGTTTTGAAATCACCCCTTTTGCCACTAGCCGGGATTGCAAGCTCGGCTTTGAGGGTGTAAGCACAGCCTGGCACACAAAGCTACACCAGGCCATAGAGAGAGGAAGCGAGGCACACCATGGACCCAGCAGCACCACTTAGGTTTATTTAGTGGTTTATTTAGGTGTAAGTGTATAAGCTGGGATTCAATGGCGATAGACCGCCAGCCCGTGGCACGCAAACTGAAGACAGGTCAGCTAAAGATAAAAAATAAAAGCAAATGCATGTAGACTAGGCATTACTGTTTAGATACAGACACCACGCTTGTCCAGGGACTCCACACCTACCCAGGGAGTTCCTGGGCATACTGTGACAACTCAGGAAGACAAAGGCAGTGCAGACATCAATTACAAGTCAAAGGGCGACACACTGCAGATGCCACAGAAAAGCAGATACCCTTTTAAATTCAATCAGTGCTGACCCAAGCAAACCACTAAAAAAAAAAAAAAGTAATCAAAGAAAGAGAGAGGAGCTCAGATGGATGCGTACATTCATATATGCTTTGTCTTTCTCTCTCCTTTATGCGTTTCATAGCTTCTAAAACAACTAAATGTTCCCTTCTTCAGCTTGTATGATGTCCATGAAGTGTAATAGAAAGACAAAAATCAAACAAATGAAAAAATGGAATGCTCTGGCTTTCTGACATCAAAGACTAAAGCAAATGATTACATTCAATCCTTGAATTCAGGAGCAGCAAAGGCTAGAGATGGCCAATAGCAACCACAGAAGCCCTGGCTTTCAAACAGCTTGCTCAGCAAGGCAGTTACCTTTCTCCTTGCTCAGTCCTAGGTTAACCTCAGCAAGGGTACTCCATTTGTTCTTTAGTGTAATTAGCATAAAGCATTCACACAGGTAAGTATTTTCAGAGATTCAAGTAAACACATATGGGAAAATGCACTTCTTTTCTGCCCATCTGTAACAGACACCTCTTCATGCTGTGGCCCAGAAGCACGGGCAGAAGAGGCCAATACAAGAAGCTTGGAAAATATAAATTATTCTTGAGTACCCTTGAGATGCACCGTTTACTGGCTGGAAGATTGACTCTAGTTAGAAAAAGAAATGGACAATGGGGATAAGTTCTCTGAGCTTCTGGGAGCCCTTAAGACAAGGGAGTAGGAGAAAATGAAAGAAAAAAAAAACAAACCATAAACCAAGATACTATGCAAACCTAAAGACAAAAAGTTTTGGAATAAAACCAAGCCCCAATACTTAGTAGCTACTGCTGTACACTTGGTTTTTAAGTACTCCATATGCATATACTAATTGCACCATCAATACACCAGCATGGCATGCCAAGAGTGAAAAAATAAGGAGCCTGCAGAAATAACACTCGTCAAACTTTTAGTGCAGATGTTTAAGGAGATGTTAAGAGGGCCAATGACCCTCTTAATCAAATTTTAAATCAACTTACAAAAAAATGACAGTGACATTCTGTCCTTCAGAATTAGCAACCAAACCCACCTTAGACAATGAAATTACACAGGTTAGTAGTTATTAAATTACAACAGAGGGATTTTTTTTTCTTTCAAGAGTTGTCTTAAGTTCCTAGGCAGGCCAGTAATTCCTCTCCTCTTCTCCATTTGTGTTTTTGGCTCACAGCCATTTCAGACATCAGACAAATTCCAACTGCTGAAATTAATCCACTGGCTTGGGTTTAAAAAGTATCCAGGATATCTTTTATACAGAGGTAGGAGTCTCATAATAACCATTTTCCAACTGTGCAATTTAGAGTGTTTGTTCTCTAAAGTAGAGCAACTGTGCAGGAAGAGTGTTTCATTCACACTCATTACACACAGGTGCACATTCATGCACACTAATGTACAGGTCATAAACGTTACCAAACTAAATCACAGCTGGGATCTGCATTTTTTAAACAATGAAACAAAACAAAACAAAAAATGCAACAAGCAACGGCAATGTTTCTTTGGAAGTCTGGCAACATACTAAAATAAAATAGACATCTAAGCCCAAGTAAACCCAAACAACAATCAAAAAACCCACCTTTTTTTTTTCCCTCCTTATTACTGCCACGGACTACAGTTTTAAAAAGAGAAATCAAAGAAGTTAGGGTACCAATTGTCATTATTTTCTTGTCACTTATAGGTACCCAAACATGGAGATAATACAACAGTCACGTTAGAAAGTAAGATTTCAGAATAATTTGAGACCAAGGTTCAGTAACTTCCTATGGAATTTATGTGCTTTGGAAAAACTCAGCATCATCTCTTTAAAATGCTCTATAACAAATGTGTTTCTCCCGATTTGAAGAAGAAAAGAGAACAAATGCCAGGTTTAAATAGCACCAGCATACTATAATGATGAGCACTTAAACAAAAAACAAGTTTACACAGAACACAACATTTTTCAAGCTATGTTCTCTCTCTATCAACTCCCACGCACATTCAGATGCAGAGAGTTATGATGATCCCATTTCACATTCACAAGACATCATTCCCCTCCCAGGTTCAGCGAGACGTTGAGTCAGTTTTGAAAACACTGTGCTTCACAAACGCAGATACCTGGAGGTTCAGGCAAGATCTGAGGAGTCTGCTAAAGGATGCAGGGCCAACCACAGGAAATATTAATAAAACAAGAATTTTCATCTGCTTCCTTTGAACATTAGATTGCGAGTGTAACACCTATTCAAGCTAAAACCAGGAAAAAAAATATCAGCAGTGATACGCAATAGGAAAATTGCTCACCAGTGTTTCCTGAAGTCATTAGTAGATAACTTAGAAACTTGGCATGGAGACAGGAATTGCCCCCATGTGCTCTCAGTGTCAATGTGGCTGTTAGATATAGCACAAATTCCACAGTGACAGAAGTGATTTCCCGTAAGAACCATGATTTTTCAGGTATAATTTAAAATCCATTTCCCAAATATTTTAGATCTTTTGAATCAAAGTTTCCACCTGTAATGCCAGAAGTCATCAACCGCATTAAAAAAAAGACAGCAGGTGACAATGTTCTTTACCAAACTAGGGGTTCAGTACAATGCCTCCACAGGGACTTTGTCCAAACACAATAAAAAAACACCCATGACGTGCAGTATCTGGCCCACGGCATATACAGGGATTGCTGAACCAGCTGTGAGAAACGGCACACTTTTACATTAGAGTTAATCTCAAAGTTAATTACGATTGTTATTTCTGCTCCATTGTTTTATAGATCTAATTTTATTTATAAATATCCTCTGGCTTTACTGGCCATGTACACAGGAATCTCCACCCCCTAATACTTCAAGGGCCATCAATCTTGAGGAAATGCAACTCCCACACTTCGACTGTTATACAGGAAAAACAATGTTGTTATGCAACACTACGCTGTTCCAAAACATCTCAACGTCAGACCCTCAACTTCAGCAGTTTCAGGGACAGAAACGGCAGTTTATCAGCTACGGAACAAATTCACAGAAAATTGCAAACAGGGTCCAGATAATGACAAGGTTTATACACGAGGCTCCTCTGCAGCAAAAAGAGGTATTTTTACCTACAAATGTGCACATGCAGGTATTTAGGAAATCCATAAGACTTAGGACTTCTAAATACCCTCCTATTATTTCCTAATTTAACTGCAGATTGACCAATAGAAATGCTACCAAATAGCACTTCTCTCATCACTTCTCTAACATTTTCTGCCAAAGTGGTTGGTTTGTTTGTTGTTTGTTTGTTTTTTCCCCAAGAAGTTATAAAAGGTCATAAATTAAGCAACATTGCCAAGTTTTGTTTGTGAAGGAAGGTTACCAGAGATAACCCCTCTCTCACAGATAACCCCAAGTGAACAGATTTGAGGCACAAGTTCCTCTCCCTGTTTTTCTTAGCTACATCTTTTCCAGACTTGATATTCCCACTGATTATTAAACTCAAGAGCAATTTCCAAAAATTCTTCTTTCAGCATGCAGCAATTGGGCTAATTTAAAAGATTGACTCCTGCCACAACACAGGTAAATAAAACCAGTAAATTCTAAATAGCAAGAATGCAGTTAAACGTCTCCGTGAAGGGCTGCAGCCAACACATCCGAAGCTGAGCTAGCTCCACAGTGACGACTTCACAGAGTGCGGTATCACTATTCAGTAACAATTTCAGATAAACGATAAATAACACATCCATCATCAGTAAAAGCAGATTTCAAAGAAACATACAGAATAATCTCCTACTTAAAATGTAGCTTTTCTTAGAGTTAAAAATATTTCTCTTGCAAAAAATTGCTAGGAAACATTTGATGACTACAGGCGCCACTTCTCTGGTTTGTGTCTTATCACAAAGACGGGCAGTTTGGAAAGCTTTGTGCTCAGTCTCTCTTAGCAACCTTTCCTCAAAGCACTGACCTGGCCTGACACTGATAAAGACTGTGGGGAGAGCACAGGCAAAAGGTGATATGGCTCCAATCGTACCTTTTACGAACAGATGCACTACAACAGATTAAAAAAAAAAACCCAGGAACTCGATCAATAGAGCTGCTGCTTTCCAGGATCACAAAAGTGTATGTAGGACACCTGTTAAGAGCAAAAGCATTCACTCTCTTTCAAACAGCCAATTATCCAGCATGAGATCAGAGTCTGGTCAGCACGACTACTAATTAGGGTTCTCCCAGCCTTTTTAATTTACAAATTGCTTCTCTGTGCCTTCTCCCAGATTCTGAGAGTTATCACAAATGTCTACAAACACAACTGGACAAGTATTTCAAAGCAATTCTGTCCTGTATAGACTTAATCCAATGCATTCAAAATAACTTACCCACTAATAGCTTCACATCTCTGACAGTGAAATCCGGGTCAGGCATCCTATAATTAGCAAAGAAAGCAATGTTAAATACCGTCAAGATAAGTATGGGTACACTTTCGTTACCATAATAAAAGAGAAATAAATGTATAGTGCTCTTTGTCCATAATGCAGTAGGGGGAATCAAGCAAGGCCTCTCTGAAGTGTGGACAGTGCAAGTTTTAATGACATACAGAACATCTTTTCATTGGCAAGTGTACAAAAGTTTCTCTACTCATAATGAAAGAGGAGAAGAGGTGTCTTTTCAAGCACTCTCTAGCACTGGAGTGGGAGGGAAGGCAAGGGGTTGGGGGTGATTTCAATAAAATCCTAAACCTTTATAGCTGCTAAGCAATCCGCAATGGTTTGCAACTGGTGGTGCCCCACATTTATTCCCCGAGGTGAGCATTATCACATTGGCCAGTGGGTACAAACAGAGGCACAGAGCGGTAAACCAATTTGTTCAGAGTCACATCGTCATAGGTTGGATTCACTGCTTCGAAATAAAATATAAAAAATAATGAATTAAAGTGCCTTTGTTTTAATGACTATTCCAAACCTCCTTGTCTGGCCGAAGACAACCTGGCTGCATTGTTGGGTAGGGAAATTGTCGTTCAATTCAATTTGGGCTAATTCAGAGCTAAATTAAATAGCAGCATAATTGGTTCAGCAACGTCAATGCATTTATAAGATCACTTTTAACACAGGCAATGTTTTAGAGTTTAATGTAATTAGAGAATAGCCTAGTACATCAAGTGAGTGAGATTTACGTGTCAGGAGAGTAAAATTCTGCAACATATAGACTGGATGGGAAAAGAAAAAAACAGTAGTGGGTTTTTTTAAGTTGATTGACTTCATCTCAATGACAGTATTTCACACTTCACATCGTACAAAAACTGACTAAGGAATTGTAATGAAAAACAGCCCAGTGGGAACTGCCAGCTAGAGTCTCTGTCCCTCTTGTGCTGCCGTGGAAGATAAGCAACTTGCTTCTGGTCATAAAGGACTTTGGACATAATTCAGTTTGAAATAAGAACTATTCAGCCTATAGGCAAACTTTTAGAGCAATAGTTTTTACTATTAAGAAAACACTGAAAGGTAAATTTAAAAAATGCAGTTACTGTCATGTAGATATCTTAAGAGCTATTTGCCAAATTCTATTTGTCCACTTTCTTTTACTCTTATCACCTTCCTCTGGTGGGATGTGGAGGCTGGACAATATCTTTTGTTAGTTCTCTGCCAACCCTCACATCTTTGCATTTAGCTGTGAGGGCCCCACAGCTTTGGAATTCACTCCCTCGCCAGAATGAAACAGCCTGAATCTACTGACCTTCAGGGTTCATTCAGAACGCATCTTTTTATCCAAGCACTAGCAAGTCAGAAGTAGGGGAAGGAGGAACTATTTGTGGACAACAAGAACATGCAAGGGTTGTCTTCAAATGCCACAGCTTGCCTGTATTTTGTCAGACGTGTAGGACAATCAGATGGGCAATCTTTTTTCACATTTGTATAAATCAAAATAAAAATCAACAATCAAGATAGGGAACAACCCTAACACAGATGCATACACGCAAACCCAGTCTTTCTGAGAGCTCCAGCAGCAGCCGACAATAAACATTACTCAAACTGGAAGAATATAATCCTCCCTAACAATAAAATTGCATGGTTAGTTCTTTGGAGAGCACACCTGGCATATCCTTAGGTTTTTTTTCTCTGCAGTCTCAGGATGTAACATACATTAGAGAAAGACTACACCGAGGAAGAATTTCAGGCTTGAACACAGCAAGTTTCAAATACAAGAACCTGTTTCGTATCTAGGTTGCTTGGGAGGTCCAGCTTTAATTCAAACCCATTCTGCTGGCTGCTGACACTGTAAAAGACTGGACTTCATCTCCAGCCCCACCCAGCATAACTGCCACACTCATTCTTACCACTAAGGGCTCATTTGCTACAGCGCTATGATGGCCAAAAAAAAAAAAAAAAAAAAGAGATTTTTTTTTGAATGTCACCGGTCCTATACTAGTAAGTCCTATAGTCCTATACCAGTAAGTGTTGGTTCCTTTGTTTTTCTGCATATAAATCCAGAATACCAACGATGCAAGAACCGAGCAGAGATACTTTTTTTCCTCACTGTCATGCAATTATCAGGCAAATGTATCTTAGATAAAAGCACTACGAATGCTTCCAAAGATTTCATATATCATAAAAAATAGGTGAAGAATAGTATAGTGGGATGACTTAACACCACAATATGACTGACTACATTTGAGATTTCCAGCATTCTGATATATATAAATCAAGTTGCCTCAATCACAAAAGAAATGCAAACACCTTAGTGTGCATTTACTGGTGCAAACTAGTAAACTTTTAAAGATTTGCTAGAGAAGTCTCCTATGCAGGTCCTAACGAGGATGAGCTCTGGCTAATATACATATCTGATTAACCACAACACAATGCAAGATGGCCACTATTCAGATAAGAAGCAACATCTCTCCAAACAGCATTCTCTCTCCAAGTTAAAATCTTGGAAACAGCCAAACAACCCTCCGAGAAAAATAGCTCCTCTTCTGCTAAGAGATCACAGGTAGACTTTCCTGCATCTAGCCATACAAGCAACAGCTTGCGATGGTCAGAAATATACAGGAAAGCAACTTTCAAAGTTTCATTATAATAATTTTTCCTCATTCATCTCATTCCTTGCCATTTCGGAGTACCTCCAAGCACAGTAACCAAACTGTTCAGCTATGCTTTGTACATCTGCCAGGCACAGACATGCAAGCTGACTGCTTAACAGCAAACAGAAGTGGAAGCACGTATCACCAGTTATTCAAAATGTCAGAAGTCTAAAAATCATCTTATCTCATATATTTTTTAGACCACTGTATCTCAAAAGTCACCCTACATTTATGCGAATCACCTAATCTACCATATCATGATACACACAGCCTCCTCTGGACAAGAGGCAGCAGTGCCACAACAGACCCAGTAAAGCATCATTTCCTCCAGAGCCTGAAGTGGAACGTAAGGTTCCTAACATTTCACCAGCAAATGACTCAGATCCAAAGGCAAACTGTCCAGTCTCGCTCTGGTGATGGAAGACAGCAGACTATGACACTCATTATTTCAAGCAGTAAATGTCAGGATGATGAGACTAAAGGTTCTGAACGTTTCGGATCAGTTAGGCAGGTGTCAATACTATGGTGATCTTGCTGGAATACAACGCACACAGCATTTATGCATCTCCACATCCGCAAAACTCATATATTGCATGCCAGCTACTTTTTATAGATACATCTAAGAAGCAGAAATGTAAATAAAATTAAATTATGTTGTCCTGCAGAGTGCCAAACAGGGAAGTTTGCTCACGCGTTTCACTTCTCTCATTTAAAATACACATAAATCGTGTTTTCAACCTTCTCTCACTCTAGTGACATTTATGCCCAAGTGTGTACAATTTCTTTATAACATCATTTCAAACTAATAAGACATGCTCATTTAAATAAAAAATATTAGAATGTTGAACATTCTATGAGAGACTACTGATCTGCAAATTCCACTATTTTAATACCCCAGAGCAGCCAGCATTCAACAATTCAGAAAAGAATGGAAATACAAAAACAATTCACTCAACTAACTGTGAAATAGAAGATTCAATTGATTCCATGCAGGAACCATCCAAGGCTCACATATCAGATAAAATTTGCTCTTACTCTTGTCAGCATACTAATTAACCAAAAACATCCTAACAAAAAAAAAAAAAACCAAACCCAATTTCAATATTTTTACTCTTTTTTCCTCTGGCAGTGAATTCCAGCTAGAGGATGAACTCATGCAAGATGTGAGGATGGTTCCCAAAAGAGAAAAAGGGAAACAGCACTAGAAAGGAGGAAAGATGTCAGAACAGTGTTAGAATGATACCGCAGCCAGCAGGAAACTGAAGAGCTGGCTGGTCCAGCCTGGCTGCTGAGACTGTTTTAAGCTCATAACAGCAAACTGAAACACGTATTTCTCCTTCATTATCCAAAGCATTAGCGTATGACAGAGAGTAGGGTAACTGACTCCAAAACTCTTGCTGTGGATTAGCATTGACTCCTCTTCCACCTCTTCACAGTCCAATCCAGATGCATTATCCAGAACTGCAGAACTCCAACTCAAAATGAAGGCATGCAGCATTTGGTCCTGTAACTTCTTCACTTGCAATGCATGTTCAAAAACTGCTACTTATTTGACTGCTTTGATAACACTGACAAAGAAAGGTACCTTATTTTAGTGGTCTTCTTTGAGGTGTGGTTATCTATACGTGGATTCATGCTGTGTATGTGTGCATACACATAAGCATTCGAGGCCACTTTTTTTTTTTTTTTGCCTCAGGAAAATACAGAAGTACATGTAGAACTCGGCCTGTCTGTTTCCATGGCCTATAACCACAGAAGGAACAGGGACACGGCCAAAGCCCTCCCTTCTTCAAGGTCTTAACAAAAAATTACTAGTCACTTCCAGGAAGAGGAATAGGAAGGCTGACTGCAAATGCATCTAAAACCATCTTCAAGAAAAACAAGCCAACGCGTGACAAAAAAACCCAGATTGCACTCTTTACATGATCCCATGAGCTTGAGGAGTTTCTGAACCCCTGGATGAAGAAAGACCAAAGACCACTCTCCAAAGGCAGTATCACGCTAGGAGGCTTCAGTGAAAGTACCCAGCTAACTGAAAGAGGAAGGGAGTGCCCGGTGGCAGCTCCCCAGATTTTGGGCACAGGAACACTAGGGAAACCAATGATGATGTGTGAGCTGAGGTTTGAATGTTGAAATATCTAAGGTGAAAGTGCCTCATTACAGAATCCCGAATAATGAACTATTAAAAAGAAAAAGATATTACATCTTGTAGTTACGGATGCCAAGAAACAAGGTATCTTTGTGATGATACTATAGTCATGTAATATATAAACTAAGATTAAGGAGGTGGCTTCTGCAGATGAAGCATAATTAAGCTATGAACATGGAAGACTCTTCTCTCTGCCTCTCAGGTTTTCCTATGAATGTTACATGGAAGGCTGCAGACTTCAGGAATATCAGAACAGATGTTTTTGTATCCCCTCTTCTGCACAAACTTTAAGGATCAATGCTTTCCGCCTGACCTCACCTTCTCTCAAATAATACAACAGTAAAATTAGGTTATTTTTCTATGATACCAAATAGAAGCATAGAACTGTTGACAAACTCTAAGAAGTGACTAGCCTTTCTCACTTAATAGCTAGGTTTTCTACCCATCTCCTAAAACGTTACAAAATACATGTATGTTTTCTTCAGAAAAATAGTATACAACCTATGAAAGGCTTTGCACAAGCACATAAAAAGACGCTATCTTAGTGTTTGCTCTATTTTTTTAGCGAGAAACTAGACTGCGCAGCCAGGATTAAGCAGAGAAATAGCTGGGCTTAATAACCAAAGAAAAAATATTCCAGTACAACATAAAGGTACAACAAAATAAACATTACTGTAATTACTACTGAGTAGCTATTAAGCACTTCTTGTTCAGAGTTCAACAGAAAAAACTATCTAATAAGATAATAACATCATGAGAATATCACAGCAGCCCCTATTTGCTCTTATAAAGGACATACACTTGTCAAATACCCTAAACACTACTTTCTCTCTTTAAGTTATATTGGGGTGGTTTAATTCTTTTTAATTAAATAATGGGGACTCCTCAGTTCCCTAAACTTTGAGGTGTTCCAGCTGAAACTGAGCAAAGTAATTGTGCTTTCATAAACTTAATTTTCCAGCTTTCAGCTGTAATCAGTTACACGGTCCTAATTTCCAAAAGTATCAAGGAACATTTGTCTAAACTATGGATTATGTGGCTGATAAAGTATATCATTTTAATATTTCTCTCTTAGACAGCTCCACTTTTACAAAGAAACTTGCAGGATTAGCTTATTAAAATACCAAATCCTTTATGACTGGATATTAGCTAAATGCAACCTCAAAAAGACTCTAATATTAGTACATTTTAACTAGACGTTATTAAATATTTACAAAGTGATAACATTCTGAAGAGATACGATTATAATGGAAAACCACAGGCATCATTAGACATTCCACCTGTAACACAGAACACAATTGAGAAGTCAAAAATTGAAGGGAGGTTGTTCTGTCATGACAGCGTGGACTGGAGGCCAGAACCTTTGAATTTTATTCCTAACTTTCATCACTATCTTATTTTTGATTGTGTAGAATATGCACTTAACTTTTATAGACCTCATTATCTGCTTGTTTATAAGTGGAAAATAATCATTCCTCTTCTCAAGGGTGCTGACAGTCTTACTAATTGCAACACATTTTGAGATCATTAAAAGGAAATATCACATACAAGTGGAAAGCATAATGGTTATTTTATAAAAGCATTTATTAATCATGAAGATTTAGTTGTAACTTACTTAATTCCCAGTCCATCCTTATTTCTGAAGATAAGGGGAACTCTGAGAGCTTCTCTCTGCACATACTCAAAAGTAAAATCTGTTTGAATAATGAAGAAAAAGAAAAAATCCCCAATGAATTACAATGGCATTGGCACCTCACATTACGTTTTCTCAAAACACTCCCCATTTCCCTTTTCTCACCAAAGAACTCCACTATCACTTAAAGAAAAATATAAAGAGAATGCATATTTTAGGTCCAAACCGGAAACCAAATGACAGACAATGCTCTCCCAGCTGCTCTCTATTTTTCCTGTTCACTGATGCACATAAAATAGAATCCCATCAGAGTTTGTCAATTAAGGTCTGGGTTGAAACACCCAGGCTGTAATGAAACACCAAATTAACAGTTAAAAGATAATCCAAACTAAATTACTGCGAAATCAGCCTAGTACTTTTGGGGCAAATGTGTAGTTTAAACTGTATGTTTAAGTTTATACATTTTAAGGTATACATTTCTACACAGGAAAGAACATGTTTCTTGTGAGCATTATCTGAGTAAAGCAAAAAGCTCTGATTCTGTGAACACATCGTTTCTTTTTATGTGACGGTTACTGTTACTTTCAATACTTGAATTCATCAGAAACATAAGTGCAGGAGCCCAGAGACAGAAATCTTACAGAGCTCCTGGCATTTAGGAAGACGGTGAAAAAGGAATAGGTTTTATGTAGGAGTCACAGTATAACGCATAAGCAAACTGAAAATTAAACATGAGTTTGTTATGTTAACGCAAACCAGTATCGCCTTGTTGCTTCACTCTGAGGATTACACAGAACTGCCCTTTCCTGGGGATTTCTTTATGCAATGGTCTGATACAATAGCAGTGATTTGGGGATTAGAAAGAAAGTTACAAGGAGCGATTTGGGTGAGCCGTGCCTACAAAACCCCACACTCCATTTGGAGCCTTCTGCCACAGAGAGAAGAAGAATTCCTGCAGTGGCCACATACTGTTTCTATGGTTCTGCTATTCCCCCTTTCTTGCAGGAAAAAAACACTTTTACACAGCATCCATACACTACCTTTAACTGGAAAACACTGACTCTTCAGCACTACAAAATACCCTACATGCTGCCAAGCACACTATATACCCTGTATGTATTAGATTCAGGACCAGACAAGAAGGTTGACTTCCCCAGGATTCAGCCAGCAATGAACATGCCTCCTGGGAGAGCATGAGAGCCTCAGATTCCAGCTTGTATCGGTGCTGCTTCTCTGCTATAAAACCCCTGTACTGAAAGAAATCGGGGAAACCGAGGCTAAGCTCCCATGCCTGCAGATGTATTTCCCTCTATTTTTATAATTTTTTCCTTGCTGTATTCAGTTAGTAATTATGACAAGTACGGACATAATATTCCTTCCTAAAGTTAACAAATCAGAGCACAGTAATTACCCATTTACAAAAACATTAAAATTACAGAAACTTTATTGCTACTAGTGTCAAAATAAGTGTAATGAATACTCCAATTAACTAAAGTCACCAAATAAATATTTCTGTACTAGAGAAATCTTCATTTCTCATAGGCATTCCCAATAAAACTGTTTTGGCTTTAGGTAAGCAAATAAATAAACCACAGAGATTTTTTTTTTAAGGACACTCTCACCCAAGACAGAAAGTCAACAAACATCAAGAAGAATACGGGTGGGAGAAGCAGAGGCAGATATAGAGCCTAGCAGACTAGAGAACAAGTAGCTATGACAGACTGCATTCAAGCCAAAATTCACACCACTGCCTTGCAGCATCTCGAGGAAAAACCCCAACCCACATTCCTAGCAAAAAAAAAAAAAAAAAAAATCAAAGAAGAGTTATAATTAAAAATAAAACCAAGGACATGGCAAATAAAAATAAATATATCGCTCAACCAACTCCACGTGATCATAAAAACCGACTTTTTTATTCTTACTAACCACTGTCATTGTTTTGCCTTGCTTCAATTCAACTGTTGCATTTATAGAAAAAAAATAAACCAATAGTAAAAAATAAACCCAGAGCAAATAGGAAGGCAGACTCTTTCTTCATAATGTCCCAACAAAGCATTTAAATCCCTTGTGGGGTTGAACAAAGCAGACACAGACCACAACAAAATAACAAAAGGCACTCATTTATTTTCAAGTTCCCTGGAAAGGAGAAAGCTACCCAAAGATTTTTGGAGCTGCTGAGCTGGGGAAGCTGGGGATTGTACTATAGTTAGCATGTAGCAATGGCAACCACTGGAGTATTTGGAAGATGAGGGTAGAGTGCAATTATTTTCTGGAAAATTAATTAACATTTTCCAGCTAAAAAATAGGTGTTTGTGTTTTGTTTGGAGGAAGAGGGGTCAGGGTTGAGCTTATCTCCTAAACAAATACCTTCCTAAATGAGATAGGTATTTAATTTCTCCACCACATTAACTTTTCTAAAAGGAGCTTAAAATGCTCAGGCAAAACTAAGCCTAGGGGAGAAAAGGAAATTTTCTAAACTAGATTAGCGGCTCCATAGTTATAGCCATTTCAGGAGGATTACAGCCAAAACTACTCCTTCCTGAGAGAGCCGGCTTAGACAGGGAGACCTCAATGAGGCCGGGTTTTGGCGATAGCCATCTGGGATTCGGGATCCGTTTCAACAATGCTGCAGTAAATAAAGGTGACTTGCAAACCCCCCCGCCCCGGCCCGTTTGATTCCCGGGCAAACCTTTCCCATTTTTCCTTCCTGCCGCGGAGCTGGGCTGTCTGGCTTTGCTTACCGCTCCGTAATTTAAGTCACCTCAGCAAACCAACTAACTTCGGGGAGGGGAGCGTTGTAATTTAATATATGATAGAAACACAAAGAAGTTATTGACTTTAAAGTCTCCGACCCTGGCGAACGGGCTCATCAATCGCGTCCTTTTGCCAAAAGGGGTCCTGGATTCAATAGGGGACGGGGGGGTGTGTGGTGTGTGTGTGTGTGTGTGGGTGAGCAGGAATCACCTCCGGCTAAGTGGGGGCTGGGGTTTCTGCCTCTCCTTTGCCAGCACCTAATTCCTGAGCATCCTGGTGGTGCGCTGGGGTCAGGGCAGCGGAGCACGTCGCGGGGAGGGGGGTGGGTGCCATTTATCACCGCACCGCCTCCCCAAGCACCCCGTTGGGGCAAAAGCCGCCCTTCGGCTGCGGGGAGGGGAGGGGACGGGACCCCCCCCGCGGTAGTGCGGGCTGTAAGGCCCCGATACAGCCCATGTCCGTCCGTGTCCCCCCCCCTCCGCCTCCCCCGCCGCTCGGCCCTGGCGTCGTCACCGGATCCCCGGGCAGGGGGACGCGGGCGCGAAATACGAACGCGGGCGCGGAGCTACACGTGGAGGCTGCGGCGGCGGAGACGGGCAGCCCCCCCCTTGCCCCCTCCCCACCGCCCCCGGGGCTGTTACCTTTCCCGTCCATGGCATGCACGAAATCCCCGTGATACATTTTACTCTTTAATTTCTCTTCCAAATTGAAACTCCTGATGCTGACAATTTCCTCCACGTCCGAGAGGTCCTCGTTCTCATCGTATCGCCTTCTGCCAATAGATCGCTAGAAAACAACAACAACAACAAAAAAAAAAAAAGCACATTGTCCGGGGAAAGAAGAGAAAAACAAAATAATTAAAAAAAAACTGAGGGTCGGCGGGGAGGAAAGCGCATGGATCGTGCAGGACGATTTGATAAACAGACTCTGGGGGAAATAATTAAGACGGCACGACACAAAATGAACAAAACCTGAACCCAAACAAGCTACAACACAGCTGCGTGCACAACCTTCTCCATCCCGTGACACGGAACTAGACGGGAATAACAGGTGTTTGGCTGCAGGAAAACTAAAACTTGGGCTGCTGGGCAGAAGCAGGCGCTTAAAGGCGAGCAGGAGACAGGCGCAACTCGCCAAAAATTCACAAGCTACAGCACCGATGTGCTCTGCAGTCCCGTAAAAAAACGTGAGCGGCGGCCAACGCTCGTTAGCAACCGGATCATTTTTATTATTATCGCACGTGAATACAAGAGAATTCCCCGGGGAAGGGAAGAAGGGCGGGGGGGGGGGGGGGGGGGAATCGTTTAACCTGATGCACGCAGCATCCAGGTTTGGGTATTTACATAATCCCAGTGTTTCCATAGCCACACCGGAAGCCGCGATTTAAAAAACAGATCGCTTTATGTAACGCCGCGATGGATGCGCAGCCCCCACCCCGCTGCCTGCGCGGAGCCTGCGCGCTTTTACAGCGCCCAAAGCGGCGGGGGGTGCAAGGGCGAGGGGCAGGAACGAGTTAAATGCAAGGGAGGGGAGTGATGGGGGGGTGGGGAGTGATAGGGGGGTAGGCCCGTTGCTGCTCCCCCCCCAACCCCCCCCCCCCCCCCCCGAAGTTGCGGCTGGGCGCGGAGCCGGGGCTGGAGGCGGCGGGTCCCCGGCCGCGTACAGAGGTAGGTCCCCCGGTGCGGGCTTAGGGTTAGGGTTGGGGGGGGGGAGCCCGGTGCACCGGCTGCCTCCAGCAGCTCTGCCCCTCGCCCTGCAAATCCGCCCCGGCAGCCAGCCCTACACACACGCGCGGTGGATCAGCACAAGCCCACGGGGGGGGGGGGGGGAATAAATAAATAAATATATAAATAAATAAATAAATAATCGTCCCACCCTCGCCTTCCCCTCAGTTAAATTCCACCCCCCTTCCCCAGTGTCTAAGCTGCTCTCTTGCAAACTAACTCGCTCCGCTGCCTACGTTTTGCATGCATTTCTCCCTTTGCAAAACAATTAAGCAAAATCAATTAAAAGGCACAAATAGGAAATAGACAGAAGCCAGCTACACACCAATCTTCTTCCAGAGTCTTTCTCTGCCTCCATATTTTTGGAGAGTTTCATCACTTAATTGTCAACAGTTCCTGTCCTGCATTTTTGGCCCAAATGGGGAGGAGAAAAAACAAAAGCCATCCAGGTCTCTCTAAAGTTTTGCAATTTTGCACCAGCACTTTTTTTTTTTGGGGGGGGGGGGGGGGAGGAGGGGAGAGGGGAGAGGGAAGGGGGAGGGGGACGGCGGCGATGCGTTTTGCAAAGTCCTTAAGGAACCATTTCCAGGCAGGGCGTGCGGAGCGGGGGCGCAGGCGTCGCCGTGCCCGGAACGTAAACAGTGATCGGGGGAGGGGGGGCGGATGGCGGCGGGGGGGGGGGGGGGGGGGTGTCCGGGGGTAGCGGCGCGGTACCGGCCGCCCGCCCCGCCGCCGCCGCGGGGCTGGGTCACGAGTGCGCGGCGGGCGCGACACGCAGGCGCTGAGCGGCCGCGGGGGAGGAGGGACACGGGGGGACCGGACACACGCTGGGGGGGGGGGGACGACGACCACAAAGGCGCGGACGGTCCCTTCGTGGGTGCCGCAGCCGTGCCTTTAAAAGTTGAGCTGCTGTTGATGGGTTGCCCAGCGTCGCGTTTTAAACGCCGGCGCAATTTTTGAGGATTCCTCTTAAAGAGCGCAGAGAATTAACGTAGCAAACACTGGAAAGTAATCTTACGCTACGTGGGGTTATGGTTAATTAATGTGCCTGATTAAGCACGCCGTTTTACGGTGTTCCTCCATCACTCGTGCAGCCGGCAGTTCGGCAAGGGAGCTCTGCCCAGGGCAAACGCCGGCTGCTGCATAAACCGCTCCAAAATCTGCACCTATTCGCCTCGTGAGAACAAGATCTAATATCTATAATGTGTTATCCGGTATTAAATGAAGCAAAATTGCCTTTGTAATAATGCACGTACAACAGGTAGTTCGAAATCGCATGAAAAAGTAGGTAAAAATTACACGAAGAAGCTACCGATACAAAAAAAGTCTAGCGATCCTGCCAGCTGCTAAGACTGCCAGAGGGGCTCATTTCAAGAACACCAATTCACGTCTACTCTAAATTGATGCTGAGCAAATATTGGGACCATCTGATTGCAATAGCAGGGTCAGAGTGCAAGTTTTGAACAGCCTCCAGGTTCCAAAGTGTGGCTCCTCTCTGAAGTGACATCCTTTACCCGCCCCCGCTCCACACCCCCCAAGAAAGGGAACATCAAAGAGTACCTAAGCCCAGGGTCAGGGGCTGATGGCTTTGACAGTGCTCCTCTGATTTGCTTTTTGCAATTTTTTGAGGTGGACGTTGAGAATAAATGTGTTTCTACCCCCAGTATGGTACTGGTTCACGGCTGTCTCTCCCGGGCCAGCAAAAGCCGAGTGCTCTGACCTAACCAGCATAAATCTGGGAAGCAAATTTCAAACTGTCTTTCCATGGCTTTAATTCTCAGATCAGTTAAGCAGAGACTGAAACTCCTCTTAAAATAGGGCATTTCTCTTTACTATTCCTGTCCGCTTCTACCAGCAGAAACATATTCACACAGCATCCAGTTACCCTTTGCATACCTAACCAGGTCCTTTCTAGGTACTGTATGAACATATTAAATATTACGCAAAAGGTAAACCGCATTAAAATTCAACTTTGCAGTCATCCCTTCGGAAAGATCCATATTTTAATGACTCATGACATAGATAAAGGCAGGAAAGGACAGAGCTCTAACTTTGGATGCAAGGCAGTGAGCTTCTCCTGCATCTGCCAATAACTGTTTGCAGAATCTTGAAAAATCATGTAATCTTTCTCTATTTGCAGATGATTGAACTTTATTATCATATAGAAGTGTCGTATAGGCTATATATTGAAGTGTGGATTCCAGATGTCTATTACAGCAAGTGCATTATTAATCCATAATCCTGAAAAGATGTATGCATATGTTAACCTTTCAGCCAAGATTACTCAATCTTAAAATTAAATGCATGTGTACATCTGTAGGATTGAGGCCAGAGTACTCATACAAGATAAATGGATGGTACTAGAGAATCATCAGACAAAAACCACATAATCCATCTACTCTATAGAAGTCCACCAAAAAAGACAGAACAGAGACATAAAAGAAAATCAACTCATTTTTCTAAATTTTTTTTTTTTTGGATGTGAACAACCTGAGACTCTTGGTGTATCAAGCAAACCCACCAAGGACTGTATTAATCACATACACCTAGAAACACCAGAGCACATCATTGCAGTATGGAAGTAAATATGTCTCAGGAATATCACAAATTTAATCTATAGACTTCCAAAAATAGGAAACACATTTTAAACTTTGTTTTAAGACAGAAATGATTCCTATTAAACTAGAGTTCATTTTACCATTGAAATAATACTGTAACCTGTGTATTAATAACGAATAACCTGTCTCAGACTTAAAAAGAACTAGAAAAAAAAAAGGGGGAGGGCACGACTAGGATGTGGATGATGAGAATATCTGCAGCTGCCTTCTAAAACCATTTAGAAGCAATATTAAACCCGTGTGCTTCAGGACATAGGTTCAGTGCTGGCAGATGAGGGTTGGGGCTCGTTTTCCCTCCAAGCAGGTCACGCCGCAGGTTTCCAGCAGTGCCCGGAGCTGGGCCCCGTTAGGCAGCGCTTGGTATGGGATAGCCCAGGGCTGCCGCAAGGCTGGCTTTCTTCACAGCCAAAATATATGGGGAAAAACACTTAATGTATCAATACTGCGAAAAAGGAGCAGTGATTATTGAGAAAGAGGCCAGCCTGAACTGTAATTGTGAAAAAACCCAAACAACAAACAAACAGAAACCTCACTAAAACTTTTGCTGGATGTTAATGTAACGTAAATTATTTAAAATCTAATCATGACAATGTGACAGATCCTGACCTTGTTAGCCTGAAAGTTGTTTAATTAAACTGACACCGCAAGGCTTGTGCTAAAATAAGAACTATAGTGCTGTGCATGGGAAGGCTGTCTGAAGAAATGGGTTAATTTCACCCCTACTGAGTTTTCAGACATAGTCATTTCCCATTGGATAGAATGGATTGAAATAGCCTTTTAAACATTTTTAAAAATATCTTTCATCACATAAGACCTACTGTTCCATACAATACCTTGGGTCAAGACAGAAGACTAGATACGTAACCGTTTCATTGTTTTATGAAGGAAGTTTAAATTTATACAATTTTTCTAGACGTGATGGATCCAAATCTTTCCTCTGCAGAAATTCCATGAACTAAGCTTGAAGCTCTACTTTAGATGAGGTTTGCAGACATACAGTTGCAGACATACATGAGGTTACTTGCCTTAGCCTCCTCGCTGCTTGGGACTGCTGACAAACCTTTATTTGCCTTTTGCAACTTCTAATGTGTTGGTTTTAATGCAGATCTACCATAATTTCCATGTTGTGGTTACTCGAATTGGGTTTTGGTACAATAACAGGAACAAATGGAAGCGATGATTTGCATGTGAAGCTGGAAATATGTTTAAGAAAAACCGCTATGCAAAGGGTAGCACCTTTGCATGCTCAGTACCGTATCGCATTAATCATATGGTACTCAGCGAACCTATTCTTCTTATTCAGTTCCTCCTACGGAAAATACAGAAGTACATTTTCAGTAGAAAAAAAAATAAATTATGAGTATCCTTGTGACAGTGTACAGATTTCTCAGGGCTTTCTGGGAAGAAACTTGGACTTCTGCCACCTGCTCCGATTGTGTTCATGCATAGATGAGCCAGGGAATGGGTTGACATTACCTCTAATTAGGGGTAATAACAGCCTGCTGCTGAAAGAGCCAGTTCCCTTTCTCTTGCCTGTGTGTCCCTCATCTCTCCTGCATTAGGTCTAGTTTCATGCAGCCGCAGGGTAAGTCGGTTCTGTGACCTGATCCAGCAGAAAACTCACCCATTAAGAAAAAAAAAAATGTATTTTTTTTTCATTAGGTCAATTCACTGCAGCTCTGTACCTATTTGATCAGTGTAATCTACGGGATGGAGAGGAGAGGGGTGAGGTGAAGGAAGAGTGCAGGACTACACCCTTTTGGTGGCCTTCTGCAATTGCACTGATCAGAGGTGACACCAGACCACAGCCCTGAACTCCAGCGTGATTTCAGAAGAACTCCCTGAAGCATTTCTAAGAGTTAATTAAGCATGACTGACTCTTTGTTTCAGCTAACTCTAGAGTGGCAGTATAGAGGTGCGTAATAATGAGTAATTAGAGGTGGAAATAAAAGAATTTATCCTGTTTAGTTTATACCTCAGAATGAAGCTGTAAAATGGAACATAGAGGGGAAAAATGGTACACTGCTATAGTCCTAATGTTTTAGTTGCAGAAGGCGGCTTCATGTTGGATTTATGTTTTCCTATTTAACCGATTTATTTATTTCTGATAGAAAAGGAAATAATGCTTATTTTATAGCTACAACACTGGGGCGTGGAAGCTTAAAATTGCACATGGGTTTGGTTTGGAAAAGTGGATGGGATGAGACAGTTTACTGATTCAGCAAGGTCCTTTCCATAGTGTTTCCTCAAATGAAGTGTGCATCAGTGTGCAACACTTAAATCTGTCAAAGCCCTTCCCGATAAACAGGAATACGAGTGATGGACAGAAGAATAGAGACTGAACAGTGAGTTCAAAGAGTCTATTTTAATACACTTATTTAGAAAGACACTTGAGGTCCTCAGCTGTATGTCTCTTGCAGTTGTTTTTTTTTTTTCTTTTTTTTTTTTTTTAAGAGAAATCTGATTTTAGGGAACAGGTCAAGACCTAGGTATTATTTGTGCAGTAGTACTCACCCATGATGTTACAATTCAACCTAATTTTGCACAGAAACGAGAAGAAACGGTGAACAATCAATCTTGGTTACGTAGATAAACATTTTCATAGTTTATCAGCAGCAATGCAAAGTGTTTTTAAATGTATGATTCCACAGAAACTCAATGACAGAGACTTAAATGTTTGCTTGAGACACAGAGGAAATTTTACATTACTCTATTTTGATGGTTATCATATCTCCCAAGTAAAATGTGGTAATGAAATCACATTTACTCATTGGTTAACTCATTGCTTTGCAATGTGGTGCTCAGACTTAGCCTAAGGCATCAGTGAGAGACACAGAAAATGCTGATTGTGGTGATAAGGTGTTTTGGGTTTTTTTTAAAGGATTAAAGCACACTGAACAAAGAGTAGTATTTTATAATGCTAACTTAGGCTGGACTGTGACTCAACTGGATCCGATACAGTAGTAGTCATCCCTAAAGGAGAAAGAAGGTGGAAAACGCTCCGTGGAGTCATTTATACAACAGCAAAGGCTTTTACGGAAAGACTAAGTCAAACTCATTCTTCTACAGAGGTGTTTTAATGCCCCTGTAGATAAAAATCTAACCAAAAGTTGTTTATAAAAGGATGATGACTCTGTTATTTCCTGAGAAGGGAATGAGACCAAATCTATATGGTAAGAAACGGTAGTTTCAGGGAATGCCTCCAAAGACTTCAAATCGTTAAGATTTTTTTTCTTAGATGCTTCAACTATGTCTTTTTTAAAAGAATGCCACGTAAAGGAAAAGCATTAAGTGACTTGTGTTGGTACAGATTGTCATCACCTTCACTGTGCGTAAGTAAATGAAAAACCTTGGAAATCAGAGAAAGGTGTGAGAAGAACAAAGCAAAAATGTTAAAGACAATATGCCGTGTTTTTCCTATTTGTGCATAAGGTGGAAAATGTCAACGCAATAGAAAATCACCAATGCTTTTGATTTCTAGCGGATCTAGCATGGCAGTGATTCAGCTCATATGTGACCATCCACGTGTCTGTAAATAGTAGAACTAGGACCCTTGTCCAGTATTATTTCTAGTGTTTAAGTCATATTTTTCCTACTAGACATAGATAGCAACAGGTTTGTTTTCGTACAGGTCTCTTAATTCTCCAGACACACAAGTTTGATGTGGCACCAGCACTGTATTATGTCTCACCTTTTCAGAAATCATCTTCGTAACTGTGCCATGTATTTGCTACGGAGTTCTGCTCTAGGCCTCATTTCCCTCCCCCTGTAAAACACAGGAAAAATAAATAGTTGAAAAGGGTTGCATGAACACGGTAATAAAAGAAGTCTTTCAACACTGGCGTATACATCTGCTGAAATGTTCTGCTTAATCAGCTATCGACTGCTTGCTGATAAAAAACGAGTTTATCAGCTCTGTGCGTGCAAAACGGTTATGAAAACCTTAATACGTCACAAATGTATCTATCACTTTTAATTGGAAGCGAGGGTGGATGCTCAAACTGGTTCAGATCCACAGGGCAGACGTAAATTAAATGTTTAAACTTTTTAGGAGGGGAGGCTAAAGAAGGAAGTAGTTGAGAAATGACTTTGTGGTTGTGTTTTGAGGGAAGGCAGCGAGAAGGGCGGACGGAGCAGGGGGGCGCCCCATCCCCGGAGAAGCACCCAGCGCCGGACAGGGGTGGACAAAACTGACAGAAAAACTACGGATTCCCGTCAACCACGCTCCAACCTGAGCCCGCTCACCCGCCCCGCTGCCGCGGCCACCGGGAGGCCGCACCCCGGGCTCCCAACAGGGCCTGGCTGCGGGGCTTCTCCCCCCTCAGGCCCGCTGAGGAGGGGCGGCGGGACACCACCTCCCTCAGGGCCAGGCCGCGCTCCCCTCAGCGTGCACCGCGGCGCGGGAAGCGGCCCCTGGGGCACGAGGCCCGCCCGCCCTCAGGCTCCTTCGAGGGCTGCCGGGAAGCGGCGGCGGAGGAGCGGGGCCGGGGGCTGGGCCGGGCCGGGCCGCCCAATGAGGCGGCGGCGGGGCGGTGCTCGGCGGGCGGCGGCGCGCAGGCTCCCAGCGCCGCGGCGACCAGGCGCGGCCCCAGCACCGGCAGGAGCCGCCGCCGGGCGCCATGGGGTGTTAGCGCAGCTGGTGCCCTCGCTCTGCCGCCGGAAGGAGCCGCCGTCGTCGTGTGCCTCCCGCTCCGCTCCTCCTCCGCCCGCCGCCCCGAGCCCATGAGCCTGAACGAGCACTCGATGCAGGCGCTGTCCTGGCGGAAGCTCTACCTGAGCCGCGCCAAGCTGAAAGCCTCCAGCCGCACCTCCGCGCTGCTCTCCGGCTTCGCCATGGTGAGCGCCCGGCCTCGCCCGGGCGGGCAGGGGGCCCCGGCCGGCGGCCCGCGGCCTCCCCGGCAGTGGGGTGTGGGGAGCGGTGCCGCCGCCGCTCCGTTTTCTGAGCGGGGAACTCTGCTTCCCCTCAGGCTGCAGCGGGGCGGGGGGGGACGGGGACGAGCGCAGCCCCTAAGGCGGCGAGTGGCGTCCCGGGGTGGCGGGAAGCGGGGCGGGCCCCGGCGCCTCTTCCCCACAGCGCCCAGCCCGCCCCGGCCTCCGGGCAGCCGGGGTCAGCGCCCCGGGACGGGTAGGAGGAGGAGGCGCCGGGGCCGCCCCGGGAGCAGCGGGGGCGGGTGGGGTGTCCCGGTGGGATGGGATCGGTAGGTCGTTTTCTGTGGAGAGCTGTCACGCCACAAGTCACGAGCAGCCTCACGGCTTTTATCTCCGCGCAGCTCCGGTGCCTCCTGCGGGAGTTGTTGCTCGCCGCTTACTTTTCTTGCGGAGGATGCCCGGCGTGCCAAAAACCATACTCGGCGGGACGCTCCTGCCGCTTGCTCCCGTAGGAAGCAGCGCACGGTGCTGGAAACGCGGTGGAGCTTAGCGTGGTTTTGCCGGTGTTTCGCTCCGCGGTGAGGAGCGAGGCGCAGGGAGAGCCCCGCCGCTCCCCGCAGGCTGCGGGACCCGCTCTCCGCCTCCCGGGCAGCCGGAGCTGCGTTTAAGTAACACGCTGGAGCTGCGTTTAAGTAAATTAGGACAAATAACTGACTGCAGTTACCGGTATCCCTCAGGCTCGTTACATCCGTTCATCGTCAGGTGCCGTTACAGTGTTCCTTTTGTTCAGCCAGCCCTGGGTGTTGCTTAGTTTGGAGTTTTGTGCATGTTTTAGAAACTTTTTTTTTTTTTGTTCGGATGGTTTTGGGGTTGGTTTTTTTTGTTGTTTTTTTTTTGCTTTTATGTTTGATTATAGCAACATAGTCTCGTAATCCTAATAATCTCAAATGAAAGCTCCATATAGATGGAAATACAGTAATTGACAGGCTTCATCGCATGCCCAGTCCTCTAACGTGCTGAGCTGCTAGCTCCGCGGTCAGCCCCTTTATTCATCTGTCTTTAAAATGCTTCGTAGTCGTAAATACCGAATTGTACAGGTCTGGCTTGCTTTGTTTTGATTTTTGACCCACTTTTAACAGGGTGGGTATTGTCAGCTGTAAGATACATTCCCCTTAAGAGCCGCTGTTCTAATGAGAGGATGCTGTTGGGACAACCGTAGCAGCCTTCTGACGGTCAAATAAATGTCACTGTCCTCCTTCAATGGCTAAAAACAGACTCCAGCTCTTGAGAGGGGTGGTGGTGGAGTGCTGTTCCTTTGACTGACAGGCGACTGTGTTAGTGCAGCGGTGTATTTGAGTAGGTTCTTCTTGGGTAACATGCATCAGGCTGGTAGCTCATACTCCGCTGCTGCTGCTAATGAGTTTTCCTTATTGCACGCCCGTTCTCCTGTGTCACAGCAGTTTGTCGGGGTGAATTCTTGAGTCAGGCTTTTACGCTGAGAGAACATGGGAAAAACCCTATAGCTTCTTGATTTTTACAAATTTTCATTTAAGGAAGGTTGCACCTCCATTAATAAAAATACTGTTATTTAAAAATCACACTTAATCTCTTAAATCTCTTTGGGTTTTCTCTAAATATATCCTATGTGGAATATAAAAATCCAGTAGGTGTATGAAGTGAGGCTGCTTCTGCTTTCTTGATTTTCTAGAAGAGTTCTAGGAGTTCAGTGTCCTGCAGTTGAAAACTGCTTTTGAATTGATGTTCTTTAGGGTATTTCAGGAAAAAGCCCCTTTGTTCCGATTATCAAAATCTCTGGTTGCCAAGAATGTTCATGTGAACATTCATCATATTTTAATTTTCTGGAAGTTACCCCTCAAATTCCACTTTTTTTTTTTTTCCTCTTCTTTTAACGAGGTCATGCTGGAAATCAACTTGTAGCCTCATTGCTTTTGCTATGACAGATAGTTCTCTAGCTGAGACTTCCTCATCTATTTTCAGAAGAGCTGACTTGACTTTCAAGTATTTTTAGATTTCTTTTGAGTAACTTTGCTTATCTTTAAAAGTTGTCCACAATTTCTGCCTTGAAAAGCAGGGCCTTCTTTCTGCTGTCAGGCCTATGCATTGTTTACGAAATTCGGCAGATTCTGTGGCACCTGATATTTGAACAAAATGCCGCTAAAGTACAATCTAGTCTTGGATCTAAAGCTTACAACAGCAATTAAGCGTCATTGTTCCTCTGTTTTCCCTATCGACACAAGGAAGAAAGAGCCTAAATGACACATCCAGGACCACCCGGTAAGTTGATGGGAATTGTCAGGAGTGGAATGTGCTTGTTTCCATGCCAGTCCTATTGATCTTTGCTCTTCAATTAAACAGTACTTGCATCCTCTACTAGGAGCTAAGTTTATCCCCGCTAAACTGTTCCTTTATTTTGGACTTCTGTGTATAACTGCAGCCATTTTGCAAAGTTTATTCCCTCAAGATTGGTTACGCATACCCCAGTTAAATGATGCGTGCCAAAGTCAAGAGATTGCCCGGGTCAGTGATGTGTAGAGTATGAAATGCTCAGCCAGGTTTCAGACTCAAAAGTGTTATGCTTCCACGGAGAGGATTGATTAAAAGCCTGTTTCGCAAATAGTTTTGTTTTAGAGCTACACATCGCGATTTTCCACTGTGTGTCAGCTTCAGGAAGAGTTGCAGGGTCTGGCGATTGCGAGCTGGTGTTTGAGCTGAGCTCCTGCAAGTAAACCTGAGCATTTACTTTGTGCAGGTTTCCATGGATGCTATCATCCAGAGCCATACGTCTAAGAGGAAATCTATGAAGCTTACTATCTCACATTTAGTAGGCTTTTCCAATTTATGGGGCCAGCAGGTAATATCAGTCCCCAAAACTGTTAGAGGTAAAGGAAGAAATCGTAGATTTTAGGGTATATGTAGTTGATGAAAGAATGGAGGATTCCTTCCATACACTAGTGGAGGCATCAGGTATTTCTCACTTCTGTGTTATATTCCAGGTGCTGATGTATGATTTGTTTTTTTTCCCCTCATTACTGGCTTTATCTGGTTTTATTTCTTAATCCAGTTTATCTGAATGCTGGCAGTATTTTGCAGATTTTATCCAATATTGCAAGGACTGTCGCATCCACACCTACAGTAGCAGTATCAAGAGCTCCAGCGTAGACAGGCTGCTGGCAGGTTATTTTTGTTTGAACAATTAAGCTAACTTCTTAGTATCATTTTCTCACCAGGGATGCATCACGCAGTAGTATGATAACATCATGATATCAGAGTCGCAGATATCATAGGAAAGTTGTTAAATCCCAATTGTCATCAAACTGGAGAAGTCAAGGATCGTCTCCCGTCCACCAGGTGACAACTCTGTGAAAATACCTGCGCCTCAGTTAGGGAATTAAATTATGTGGCCACTGTGGTTGACTTAGTTATATTTGGGATTTGGAGGACATTAGTTACCAGACAGTACACTTTTCTTGTAAATACCCCTAATGATTCAAGCTGGCGAGGCTGTTGTCTAGATAGTAACATACATGCTTCAAATACTAAATATCATCAAAGAACTGTCAACTCTTGCCTTTGAAATATAGCCAATACAGTCTTCTGCAGACAGCTTCAGTCATGTTTGGGAGCAGACAGACTGCACTGATAAATATTTATGAAACTGATTTCCATAATAACAGTTGATGTTGAAGTAATGCTAGGTAGGACCCAGGCCCAGCTGCTGTCAGTGCTGTACAGATGCTATAGAAGTTGTTTCAGCTGTATTTAACTGGATTGCTGGTAGAGTAACATGCGACAGCTGCCTTTTGTAACCTGCAGCAAAGCGTTACAGGCCCAGTTTCATGGCTTCTGCCACCTTTTATATTGCTAGTGCACTTACAGGTTAGCACTGTGCTCTGGAGAATCTTCCCCATATAAAAGGTTTCTTCTCTTCCAGTTATGAAAGCAACGTTTTGTTGCTCCTTTGAGCATCCCTGTCTCAAGGTTATAGACAAGCAAGGCAGGCAGCTTAGAGTACTTGGGGCTCTAATGGATGCTTAGTTTCTCTTCTACATAAAACAAGTAATAAGATTGTTATTTGGACTTACCTTTTTTTATTTCCGGTGACTGATTCTGGCTCATACAGAGTCTTTCTATGAGTTGTTTGTAGCTCTTAATGAATGGTGCAGACACTGTGAGAGCCTGGCTCTGCGCCGCTGTCTCTGGGAGTGAATGGTACTGTCAGGAAAACAGAGACCGACCGACTGACTCAGGAGCCAAGGAGACAGCCAGAGGAGTACTTGTTTCCAGTGATGCCATGACGCCCATCTCATTCTCGACTTTCCTCTGTGGTCCTACACAAAAACAAGCAAAGGGTTAGAAGATGGAATTTGTTACTGAAATAACATTGTGATGTGGACCTCAAGACTTGGAGAAACCACTTCTATCTGTGTGGGGGTTTTTTCCTGATAAGAGTAGCATGTGTTATGAAGAGTCACTTCACATGTAACCGTATGGATAACTAGGTGTAGTCAAGTCTAGTGGTAGCTGCAGCAAGTGAAGGTAAGAAAATATTTCTGCAGATAGGTGTTGATTAAAATATTTTAGTCATCGCTGTGCAGTTTTACCTTGGTGTGTGTTGGTCCAGTGAGGTGAAAGTGTTGTAGCACTGATACATTTCTCCAGGTAAGATTCGCATCCTCCTCTCATTGTGTGGATGGACCCTTACAAAGCGCCACCATGATGTTTGATCAACACAACTTTCTTTTAAGCCATTCCTGACGTGCTAGCCTCTACAAAAAAATATCTTTTCTTCTTAATCTGTTTCCTATTTAGAAATGGTAGCTGTGGCCAGGGAAGAGGAGGCGAGAACAATCTTGCAAGGGTATACAGATAATTCTAGACTTGTGTTCATTAAGAGGTGGTTGGTGTCTTTTGTAAGACTGATGTATGAAGCTGACGTTGTCCTTTCTGAAGGGTTTTGCTTGTTACAATCTGTGAGGCAGCTACTTGCATGAGTGGTAGACATAGTAAGAATGGGATCGTGATGAGAGCCAGCATTTCTCAAAGTATTCCATTAAATAGGTCATTATATGATTGTCTATATTTAAACCTAGTAACTTTGAATAAGATTAGTTTCTTGCTCTGTGATTCTTGTCTGAATCTGCCAGATGTGAAGGACAGGAGAGCACTTGTGATTGGAGCTCCAGGCTGATCAGACAGTATCGCGTGAGGTACGGGAGACAAATCGACTGCCACCCCATCGTGGGGCTGTCAGTAGTTATTGACTGCAACCCTCTGGGTACAGAATGTGTTTAGCTAAAATCAGGCGTCTAGTGGAGAAGTGCCGAGGAGTTTGACTTAGCTGTGGCTCTGTCTGGTTGAAGCTGTCTGTCCATGGCATGCGGAACTCAATCATGACTCGCAGCTGTGTGTTAATGCTAGTGTTTGATACCCTGAGAGATAGTATGGCGGTTACAGCGCCAGCTCCCGGCCCGTGTTATAATCCTGCTGACCAGAGCTCAGAGTCATCTTTGCGGGGAAGACAAGGAGAGGAAGTCATCTATAAATAGCTCATAAATAATACAGATTTACTTGAGATAAGGCATTTTTATTTCATTTTTCAGAATCAGTAGCCACTGCTGTAGAGAAAAGATGCAAGCCTGTGATTGAGTCAGAAAGCTCGCAGATACTCTGTTCACTGCTGTTGCAGTGATAACACATGATAACAAAGAGCAGTTACCTCTTCCTGTGCTGAAAGTCTTGAATGTCAATATGATTTGCTACATGGGTGGCTCTTATTACAGTTCTTCCTTTTGTTTTCCTTCCGATCGTTGTCTGTCATGTTTTATTTTCTCTGGATACTTCTTATTTCAGAAACCCCTATCTTAAAATAGAATTTGAAGCTCGTGTTATGCTGTGATTAAAACCAGCCTAAGTAAAACCAACATACAGTCTAGTAGCGTATAAAACTGGAGAATAATGCTAAAATTTTGAAGCAAGTCATTAATTTGTGTCTTGCTGCTGTGGTAAAAAAGAACAAGTGGCCAACCAGGACAGTTGCTTATCCTGCATTTCCATAGCAATATAAACTTCATTTGCAGCTATGTATGTGACTGGTTCGTTGTATTAATTGTTATTGCTGGTGAAAATGTCCAATTTCTTGCAATATTGTAGTATTCAGGCTGCCCTGACTCTGAAATCCAGGACTGTTGGAAGCCTTAACATGGTTCTGTGCCCAAATTCAGTCATCTTCTGAAAAAGTCTGAATGCCCATCTTCATTAGGCTTATGAGAACTCCAGTCCTGCATCCTAATGTCACGAGAGTCCTTTAATTTTGTCAAGAAGCTGTATTTCAGATTTATAGCTTTGTCAAGAGCTGTAGTAAATCTCTCAGTCATATCTGTAGGATGATCTGAAGTTAAAGTTAGCTCTTCTTTGAGCCAGGGATTAGACCAGATGACCTCTTGAGGTGTCTTCCAACCTACGTTATTCTACAATTATACAGCAGGGCAGGATGTTTGCAGCGTGGAAGCTGCACAGTAGAAACCATGTGGCAAGTGTTCAAAGAAGCTTTGAAAGTGATGAAGGAGAAGGTGCTGAAATAAGTTGTATCGGATACTGTGCAGATATCAATGACCTGCCCTGAGGGGCCTGTCTTCTGAACCAGTGTAGAAACCTAAGAGAGGACACAGGAAAACATCCTCCCGCATGGAACATCAGTGTGTACCTATGAGTTGGCTTTGCGTGGATTTGGATCATATCCGATGAGCTCACTGGGGCCCTGTTTTTGCAAGTTTTAACTTACAAGAGCAATTGTCATCTGTGCATTTTGAAATCGCAGCATGAGCAAAGGAGAGAAGAACTTCTGATGCTTTTGCTTCGCTGTTTGAAAACAGGCACGGGGCCTCATAATGAAAAATGGAGCTTTTTGTTTTAGGTGCCTGGCTCAGGCTTGGCCCAGGAAGCAAGAACAGAGACTTGCGACTGAAAAGAGTTGGCAGTTTTTCTTCTAGTTTTCAGTGAAAGGGTTCCTGAATTAGCTTCCTTGGCGGTTTGAGGAGACAGAAAACATGAACTGATTTTTCACTCACGGGTCAAGCTGCAGTTACTCTGCCAGGCGTGAGCACAAGGAGGCTTTGCCATGCCCTCTCCAGAGACTTCCCATCAACTTCAGTAGATTTGTCAGGCATTCTGCATCCTACAGTCTCCCCAAAAGTCTCCATTTGAAGTGAGATACCGATATTAATCCTGAATGAATGGGAAAGAGAAGTGTTGCTTTCCTCTCTCTTGCTTTCAGGGTGTTTCTAAGGCCAGTGTCAGTTAAGCTGTAACAGTGCATTTCCTCTTTGCTTATGGGTGTCTCTCCAGCTTCAGCGTAATTTTTTCCTGTCCTCTCTGTGAACCCATGAAAAACTCTCTTTTGTTTCTTGCCCGTGTACTCTATAGTATAGCTTCTACCACGTTTTGTCACTGGTCAGTTTAAGAAAAACATCCAGCTCCCTTTCTGGAGAACTTATGGTCTGCAGAGAGTTGTCATTGTGTTGTGGAGCTGTGTCTAATGTGCCTGTCTTGGAAGTATATTCTGAATGTTCAAAGTTGGGGGTCTGTTGTATGCATCCTTTGGAGAGCTGAGCCTCTAAAGCTGTGATCCATTCAGTGTCAACAGAAGTCTTTATTTAGCTGCTGTAGTCTCCAAGCGGATAAATTGTGATGCTTTCTCTGAAAGCAGGTGGATGTTGTATCTCTTTTAGCATTTCTGTTATTCACTTTGGTGTAGGATCTTTCCTGGCCAAGCAGTTGATGCAGCTAGTACTCTTCCCTTGGCTTCCAGGTGTGGAGAGGAGGTCATGTTGCTTTGTTGGCAGGATAGCCAAATAGGACTTAACTTCGAGTGTCATTCCGAATGCCGGACTCCCTTGGTGTTCAGCATCAGGGCTGTGCTGGCAAGAAAACTACCATGGGAGAGACTGAGTTGGGAGAAGGTGCTGAAACTGGCACAGACTTTCCCCCCCTATGGGATGTCTTGGTCTTTTCTAGGAGTTTCCTTTGGCAGCTTGCCCTCCGCGTGGTGCTTTGTGGTACGTGGCCTCCCTCCAGCAGCTTTTAGCCGTGTGGAGGTGTATGTGAGGCTTCAAGGTTGGGATGGCCTACTGTCCTGCTTCTGTCTTCTTCACAGCTTGTTAGCATCCCAAACTGGGAATAATTGGCAGTGTGTGTGGCTGCTCGGCTGCCAGCTCATTTTGCACATGTTAGAAGACTAATACTTAGGCTACCTGTTGAGTGATGTTGATGCTACCCACAATTATTTTTACAGAGAGAGTACACTTGGAATTACAGTAAGTAATTTCATGGTATGGTTTGAGCTGAAGGAAGCTCCAGTCTTCTGCTCGTGGGATAAATAGTGACAAGTGTTGAGTAACAGCTACAGGCTTGCTGGATTTCAGAAAATTCTTCTGAGGGGTGATTTGGGGCCTACCTACACAACGAGCTTCCTGTCAAGGCAGGTCTGTGTCAATGTATGTCAGCCACATAATTTGAAGACTTGCTTGTTTGTGTAGCTCAGTCTTAGATTTCAGCTATCCTGTCAGTGTGTAATGGTTGTTGGTACTCCTGGGACCACTTTTTAAGGGAAACACCCAGCAGTGTTAAAATGAAGTCTTTTTAACCCAGGAAAACTTGGATTCCTGGTTTGGACATCTCCTTTTAGTAGTTAGTTGTCTCTGTGGTTCTGTCAGTGCTTATCTAGACACAGAGCTGTCTGCATATCTGAATGCTACTTAAATTAAGCTCATTTCTTGCAATATTTTGTTCTGATCACGCACATAATTATAGCTAAGTCAGAAATGGGTACATTTAGATTAAATGTAACTACTTAGCATTTCTTTTTAGCTCAGTCTAGGCTAAGAAGAGGAAGAAAAGAATTCTTCTTGATGCACTATTGAAATGGAAAGAGAACGGTAGCTCCAAGACAGCTGGTATGTTGGAATTAAGAGAGTCTGACTGAACTTCAAAACCAGATGCTTGATACCATTATTACATGGAGACATTGATTAATGGAAATATAAAATGTCTTCAATATTTCACGGATAAAATACGTCAGTTTTTAAAAGAAAATAAAGTCTTCATCTTATGACGCTCTTTACTGTCCTGGTGATGTTAACATAGTAAGGACCAGGATAAAGGATTAAAATGTTTTACAGTGCTGGATGTTTCTGAGTTCAGACATGCACCAGAAAATTTACAAGAAAAAAAATTGATAAGTATGAAAATGAATCCTCAGTGGTGAAGGATTGCAGTTCTGCGAAAAACACAGGTAGCCAAACATCCCACAAGCGCACTGAGTCTTCACAGGCAATCTTGCAGGGGAGAGACCCGACGACCAAATGTTTATCCTCTCAAACGTGAAGTTTCCTGCAGTTGAGAGATGGTATTTTTAAATCTTCGAGCAGAATTGTATATGCATTAATATAATTTCTTGTTGAGTTTCTTGTAACACTTGGAAGCTGTTTGCTAGTTGGCTGGGGGGTTAGACTTAATGACAATAAAAGCTTTCAATAAAGGAATTGAAATACTGGCAAATGTCCCTGAATGCCTGTTGAAACATGTCTGAGCAAAACCCTTGGTTGGCTTAATATATTTGGTGTGCTAGCGGTTAAGAGTTCTGGTGTCCTGGAACATGCTGATTCTGGGAGTGTGAGAAGATGGGATCCTGGACGAGGTGTAGTTTGGCTCCGCTCCTGCTAAACAGTGCGGTTTCCATACTCATACTGGTTTGGGGTCCTAGTTTCTGTGTCGTCTTGCATCCATACTTTATGAAATTTCCTTCATATCAGCCTCATGAGAATTGAGGTGTTGGAAATGTATGCTATAGGCTGAGTGTCCAAACCATTAATAATGGCATGTGGTAATGGGCTAAACCTGTATTGATGGGACTCAGAAGAGCTGATTGTTCTAGGCACTGTGTTGTACAAACTGATTTCATGGTTCTTTTGAGGGCGAACTTGTATGTTACAGAAGCGCTAGGTTCATAGCTTAGTGCTGCCAAGGGTCCGAGGTCCTGGTACAACTGCTTCCTCCTGTGACAGCTTCGTTGTCCATCAGAGGCATTGCAGAAGCAGCTCAGCTCGTTAAGCTGGCAGAAGATCACCACTTCTTAACCAGGTTGGCTTTCGCTGGGCTGGCAAGTTGAGTCAGTCATTTCAACGAAGGATCAAGAGTGGGCAGCCAGGGCACAGACAGGGCTGGTGTGGATCAGCCTGAACTGGGCTGAATGGCAGCCCTCGCCTCTTCCTTATATAGCGGACATGTGTTTATAGTTAAGACTGCAGTTAATTTTTTTTCCTCTGCATTTTAAACATAGTTTGTCTGTTTAATGAGTTCCTTTGAGAAAGCACTAAACATAGAGACATTGTTGCAGTATTCCCTTTTAGGAACTGTGCTTTGTCTGAAAGGCAAATTTATCAGGAAAGATTGTTTTTCAAGAGAACTACTGGGATTAATGTCACTCATCAATTGCACATGCTTAGAAACCACCTGACTGTTAAAAGGCATTCTAGTTCATTTTCTTTTATCAAAAATATTAGCCGGGTTTGTGAGTTTCCTAGTGCTGTTATTTAATGCTAGTTTCTGCTCCTTAAGCACAGACGCACTTGGAGATCTGAGTTTATAAAAAGGCATGGCTGTGTACCGTAGGGAGGACTGGACCTTAGAGCATCTTCATGAGATAGCACAGCTCACCCAGAGAGGAGGCTGGACACAGCTTCCAGAGCAAGAGTAGCCAGTGATGTCTGGGAACACTCCGTATTTTCTGGGAGAGTACTCTTTGTCTCTCCTCCAGCCTCTTAACAGGCCTGTTTGGTTGACATAGACATTGTGGAGACTTTCATACTTGAATCTGTGTTCTAGAGCCTGCTTAAATACTTACTTTGAGTGAAAGAACGTAGCTGAGAGCCCCGTGGAAAGGTTACTTTTCTAATGAAAGGCTCCTGCTCTTCAGGACTTAAAAACAAATACCCAAGGAGAAAGGACCATCGAGATTGTGATGGGCAGCCTGCTGCCTTCACAGGCTTTCATGTTAAGATACTTCAAAAGACTTCATACGGTGTTCATTCTACGTACATATGGGATACAGAACGTTTCCTAATACCCAGCAAAATTTGTCATCTATAGTAAAAGATCAAAAACTGCCTCTACAGTATAACACAGGAAGGGAGAAGCGTTTCACTTTAGGAGTCCCAAGTATGTTGATCACGAAGTTCAGCTTTTTTGCTGGGATGAGCTGGAGGTGACAAGGTGGTTGTGCTGTTCAGAGCTTTCGTACGTGCTGATGGTTTGCTCTACAACTGAACAGGAAGTATGAAAACGGTGGCCTTTGCTCAGACCTAAATTTGTGCCTAATGAAAAGGGTGCAGATTGGCATGAAGAGAAATGAAAATGCAGACTGGCATTTTGTCTGGATCAGATGATCTTCCAGAAACATGATTTAAACTTAAAATAGTCTATAGTCAAATAATATGTAACGTAGGTAATTACATCTCTTTTCTTTCCTTTTCAGGTGGCTATGGTAGAAGTTCAGCTCGACGCAGACCATGACTACCCTCCAGGTCTCTTGATAGCCTTCAGTGCTTGTACTACTGTCCTTGTTGCAGTTCACCTTTTTGCACTCATGATAAGTACCTGCATTCTTCCCAATATAGAGGCTGTTAGCAATGTGCATAATCTCAACTCTGTAAAGGAATCTCCTCATGAGCGTATGCATCGGCACATTGAGCTCGCGTGGGCATTTTCTACTGTCATTGGGACTTTGCTCTTTCTTGCAGAGGTGGTGTTACTGTGTTGGGTGAAGTTTCTTCCTTTGAAGAAGAAAACTGATAATCCCCTCCAGAGCAACAGTTCTACCATCACATCAGGAGAGGCAGCAGCCATTGCATCAACCTCTATTATGGTTCCCTTTGGATTGATTTTCATTGTGTTTGCAGTCCACTTCTACAGGTCACTGGTGAGCCATAAAACAGACAGGCAATTTCAAGAACTCAATGAACTCGCGGAATTTGCACGGCTCCAGGATCAGTTGGATCACAGAGGTGATACGATCTCCTCAGCTGTTACCCATTTTGCGTAAACCTGTACTTAAAGAAAATAAACCCATTATTCTGCTTCTGCCTTGTTACGTTGGTTCCCCTGTGGATGAACTGGTTGAACTGTTGATTACCATTTAAAGAGAGATTATAAATGTTCCTCTAACCCTTTAGAGAGGAAAAAAAATGTTGTTCCTTTCATAAGACTTTGGCTCTCTGACCTCTGAAGGAATGGAGGGTGGGGTTTGCTTGCACTGCACATGCATCCCTCCTCTTGTGGGCACCGTCCAGGTTGCTTGTTGTTAATGCTGAATGGTGGCTGTATTAAAATACATGGAAAAGAACATTGTAAATTTGGTATTTGTTAGGGATGGACAGAGAAGGTTTTTTTCCTCTCTTTATTTGATGTTGGCATTTACTAGAAGATACTGCTTGTCCAATCCATATTGCATGGCATGATACAAATTACTTGGGATGTGCAGCAATTAGCACTTGGTTTCGGTGCTAGTGCTGTTCTCTCTAGAAAGCCTGACAGATGGTAGAAGTGAAAGCTTTCCCACCACTTTCCCCAGTATGTTTTGCTGCCAAGTAATTATTACTTTACTGATTTCTCCAGCGCCTTTTTCCCGTGGCAGTTACACATTTTATAACTCGCTAAACACCCATGACTAGTCTTACTGCGATGTGGTATGGCCACATGAGTAGGAATGAGACTCTACTCTACTCTTCCTTGGAAGAAAATAAAAGCAATAACTGTTTTAAAGTTCTCATGAGCTGGCACATATTATCTGGAGAGATAGATTTGCCTGTTTCCGATTTAGGAATCTTTTTAAAAAGAAGGAACTAGATGGAAATTATCACTGGATAATTTTTTTGCTTGAAAATCAGAACCACTGCTGTTTTTTTTTTCCAAGCCAAAGTAGTAATTATTTTGTACTTTTATATTAAAAATATATTTTTAATAAATCCTCAGATACAAGCAGCAAAAAGTGCTTTCTGTGCATTGGATTCCCAAGTAATTAGCTATGCCTTGGTCTTCCTTGTTTAGAAGAAGTCTTCTCCTTGCTGAAGTATTGTATTTAATAACTTGTTATGCATTTTTGCTTCCAAAGGATCTGGAAGACTTCTTTTCTCTATGTAGATTTATTTATGAAAATTGGTTATTTGTAATTAATATTGCTGCTTACTTTCAGACACGTCTGTTACAGCGAGGCTACTGTGTCGTTTATTTCCTCTTTATGCAAAAACTTCCATTTGGTCTCTTAGGTAAGAGGCTTGTCCAAGAAAGGTTGCAGCAGTTGTCCTGGGCTGCTTCGGTAATTCTAACCATGTCTGGAAGTGGAATTTTTTGGAATGCAGTTCTTCTGTGGAGCAGCTTTGGGCTTTAATGGGTAAAAGCTGTTTTTTGAACACAAACTGAGACAAGTTTCAAGGCTAGTGGAACAAAACTTGAGGTCCCTGTTGTAGCTAGCACTGTGGAATAGAAACCTAGAGTTTGAAATGGGACAGGAGAGAACGGGACAGTGTGGTGGAGCTGTACCTGACTGAGCCCGGGCTGACCATGGTCGCTCCCACCCAACCTCCATCTCAGGTTATCCCAAAATATTTCCATGCTGTAGGAGGTGCCTACAGAGTGAGAGTGGCAGAGTGTGTTTACTACTGAGGCAGCCTCATGAAGCAAATGGCACTGGTTTCTCATGTCGGCACCACCGCTGTGGAGAGTGTTGACGAGGTCACCTGTGGTATATTTGGATTCTGAAAAAAAATCTTTTAAAAAACCTGCTGGGCTGTTTTTTTTTTTTTTGGCGGTGTTCTTGGTTTGCAAGGAGAAAGCAGCTTTTCGTTTGCCGTTTACACAAGGCCTTCTGGCATACAGATGTCAGGCTGGATTTTCTCCTGCTCTGCCCATTACATTATGCTTCAAGTGTATTCTGTTACTGATGTAAGTCTGCTGATGGTGAGAATTGTGACTACAGTCCCACAGGTGTTCATTCGTGGAGCACTGGAAGGATTGTGTTAGTAAAGGCATTAATGAAGCAGCATTCCAAAACACGAAATCTTAGTAGTAGGCACAAAATGTGTTTTTCCATCCTTTACTGGAATACTATTCCTGTCTTGGGGAAAAAAGACTCTTAAAACCACTTAGTAAAGAAAGAAAACTTGACTCAATATTCACACTAGAGCAAATGGTTGAAAGGGTGCTGTCAGGCCAAAAAATTATGCTTCTGTCCATAAATTGTGTATTTAAAAGTTACAATGTTATCTTGAATAGAAGTCCAAAAAATAAATTTTCCAAGTTTATTTTGTAAAATTACTTGCTGTCCTGGATAAGTAGCTGAATTTCTCTTTATCTTGTGGATCTTTTACAAAGTGACAAGAGATGTGTGGGGTTTTTGGTTTGTTTTTTTTTGTTTAAGAAATACAGAATTAGAAGCTACTGGGACAACCTTATTTTTAACTTTCTCAAGCTGGTAGGTTCTGAACTAATGGCATTGTTGTTACAGCTGCTTCTCTATTTGCTGCACTTTAAGCCATGATATCGAGTATGTTTCTCTCGTTTTCCAGCTGTGGAAATGGTCATGAGAGTTACACCTTGGGTACAGTCTTGCAACTGTGTGCCAGGGGTAGTAACCAGACCCAAACACGTGGATCTAAATGTTAAGAGTGCACTTACAATTTGGTTTTTATCCCTTATTTATACTAATGGTATTACGCATTTACCTCAAGCATTTTAAACATTGGTTATTGTATATCACTTATTTAGATATAAAATACTTTACTGAAATAAAATATACCCAGTTGTTGCTGATTGTTTGTTACCTAGAGGCCTGAAATATGCTTATTTTCTTTATATCCTTCATCTCTTCAGCTATATTGTGCTAATCTTCTGTATTTCTGAGGATGTCTTAGATGTATTCAGTTACTCATTTCAGTCATAATACGAAGATAAAATTTCCTGTTCACGTAGGTAGGTATAAAGCTTATAACATAGTTGACGTGCTTTTCCTTCTGTCAGCATTGCTTAAATCTTGGGACGCATCATGTTGTGTTGTTACTCTCGAGTGCTTAAATAGAGAAGTAGGTTATCTTTCAGCCTAGAAAACATGAAGAGTCAAGGGACCAAATGAACTGTTAAACAAGAGCTGATACTCAGAAGCACGGTACTAATCAGGTGAACTAATGACCCACTCTCACAGTTGATTTTTCACCAGCTGGCTGCAGTGCTGCCTTCCCGTGGTCTTGTGGGTGTCACTCAGCACCGAAGTGCCTCAGCTCTGCACAGGGTCCTCGCCTTGGGTAGAAAGGGAGCAGCCATCGCAGCCCCACTGGGTGCTGGGGTCCGGTGCATGAACTGGCCCAGGGGCAGAGCCGGGGTGAGATCGGGTGCTGTGCATTCCCAGGGGTTAGGGACGAGAACCGGCATCACATTATGGAAAATGCACACACAGAGCAAAGTGTAGTTACATTAATAAAAAATATTACTTAAAACATGATCCGTTATAATTTCAAAAGCCTTCTTGGGTCACAGGTACGTATTGGGCTAAATTTGGGAGGAAGTGGGAAGGGACAATTATTTGTCTGTACTTTTCTAGGGCTTTGCTTTTATAGCATATAATAGAAACCCTGCTTCTTCTCTAAGGCAAAGTGAAAGCCCTTGAAACCAGCAGAGTGTGTTTTCTTTACAGGAAGAATAAGCCAGAAGAGCTGGGCAAACAGTCACTGTGCCTGTCTTCCAGCATTTTGCTGCTTGTGGGTTTTCTCTTTTTTTTTTTTTTTTTAACCTTCTTTTTTTTGCTTTCTTTTCCAAAATAATGCGGGGGTGGGCGGAGGTCTCCGAGCAAAGCTACCTTCAGAGTGAAGCAATCATGGGCAGCCTTGAGGGGAGAGTGAGGCAGACCATGACACGATACACCCCAGTGTGGATTTGAGACTCCAATGAATAAGTAACCCAGGACCACGTTCTTATCTTACAGCTTTTTTTTTTCTTTAGCATCTTGTTATTAATTTTGGCTGTCATCAAACATCGCCTGGGCCTCTGCTAAAACACCATCTGGATCAGCCAGTTCAATCTAAATAAAAAGAATACAAATCAGTTATGCAGTGTAATTGAAGAAGCTTAAGGTTTTATAGATATTGATTACTCAAGCATTAACAGAATCTCCCGTGTATCAGGACTTCACTTTATATTGCAGCCTTTCAATTACTGTTTTCGAAATACTGCTATGCTTTCCTAATTTTATCAGCATGTTGAACATCACTTTATCTCCTTGAAATAGCTCTGTGTGGAGGGGTCTGATTCTCCTTTAAGGCATTCTTAGACAAAACTGGCTTTGATTTGTAGCCTGTTGGGTCTCGGGTGTCGTTTCAAAAGGTGAGTAATTGTGGTTGCCCAAGTGAGCATCAAAGATCACACGAAAGCAGGACTCTGGAGTCACATAACTGGATGCAGATTCTTGAGAGAGAAGTGCCAAAGTCCTGCCAGGAACTTGTCATCTCGCTCTGACCTGCTTTTTGTCCTGATGCTTTCTAGGGGATTTGTGTGGGGGGTGTTCTCCCAGGCAGAAGACATCCACTGTTGTTCTCATTTATTTTATTATGCTCACTGAAGCCTTGGCTTCAGTAATTACAACAGCAACTATCCCAAGTCTACCATGTTGTGTCTTTCCCCATCTCAGCAGTTATGTTCAAATTCTGCCTCGATGCATCCCCATCACCCACATGCTGGGTTCCTTCAAAGCCTGTGATAATCACTCTCTAGTTTTCAGCCATTTTCTGTCCTGTGCATCCCCACCCTTTGTTCCTTTTACCTGCTATGAAGACACACAGCGATGCTTCTCCCATGCAGAAGCTCAGATCCTCACCGTTAACCTCTTGCCAGGCAAAAGCCAACTAGTCCATCTCTGGTTTTGGCAGTTTCTAGCGTTCACTTTGTATCTACTTTTCTCTAACAGCTGCTCGTGATGGTAATTTGGCAAAAGGTTTATGAAAGTCTGAAGTCAATTTTTCTCCTTTTATCTGTTACTTCCTTCATACTCTGAGATCAATAAATCTCTTCCAATGGCAAGCGCAATAAAGGCAGTGAAAGCTGATGCTTGCTTTTTGCTCATAGAGCAGAAGAGAACTGGGTCATAATTTGGTCTTCAGGGAGTTAAATAAACAGCCAGGCTTGAACATCCTGCTTTAGCGAAAGGGTAATTCATCCCAGGGCTGCTGGGCCGGGTTGTTGGAATCCGAGGCTGTTCTCACTGACCTTTGACAAACTTTCTAAGGTAAATATTTTTAGCTACAGAAGTACTGTGCCTTTCACTTTTTTTGTTTTTTTTTTTTCAAAATCGAGATTGTTTTTCCCTGGTGAGTGTTTGGTGTTTATTATTCTGCACTGCTGTGGGTGTGCCTAGTATTTACAGGATTTAACTGGCTTATCAAAAATGTCCATGCTCAAAGGGCCCTTGCAATAGAAATCAGATTGGAAAAAATAAGGGACATGAAGATGTAAGAGCTGTGAGCTTCGGTAGGCTGCGGGTGCCCATTATCATCTGCAACAACTGTGTCCCAGGAGCAGAGGAGGAAGGTTTACCTGCCACAGGGCCGTGCTGTTCCCCATGTTATTGGAATAAAGCAGGATGCTGTGGTTGTTCAGTGTGGTTCTGCTCAGCCCTAAGCAAAGGAGCCTCCCCATCTGCTCCGCACATCCCTCTACCCTGCTGGGCATGGCCAGCCCCTAACTTGGGGTGCCGGGGTAAAGGAAATAACCAATATTAGTGCTGCAGCTGCTCGGGTTTCATTAAGGTCTAGTTGCCTTTAGCAGCTTGGCTTGGTGAAATCATTTTGTTTTGACGCAAATCCCACTATTGTCTCTGCCTCTATTGTCCCCGTTTCCTTTGTGCTGCTCCAGGTCTCTAAGCAGTTTTGGTGCATGAGAATGGCATTTTTTCAGCTGTAGGCAATTAGGAGGCTCCAGCGGTTGCTGGACAGGCCATTTGTCCCTAAGGGGTTGTTTAGGACAGTGTTGGCCAAAAGACTCTGAGCACACACCCCATGAGCTGGAAACCCCATGGGGATAATCACTTGAAGAGTGAAATGGTACCTGGAGAGCTGCCCTGAGCACTGATGAATGCAAACATCGCTAGCAAAACCAAAATTCCCAAACAATTACCTTTGGGATTGGATACTGAGGAGGGGCAGGAGCTTCGGCTCTGCTAAAGTCAATCAGAATTCCACACTTTGGTATATCTGCTGCCCAGATGCCTTCAAACAGCTGTCCCTTGTCCACGTAAAAAAATTTCCCTGGGCCGTGTTTCTTTCCATCTTTCCAACCTCCTTCGTACCGATTTTCATTTGCTGCAATTGAATACATAGAATCATCTAGGTTGGAAGGGACCCTCAAGATCATCTAGTCCAGCCATCAGCTGTTTCGTTTAGGGGCTACAAACAAAACCAATCAACACAGCAAACCAACAGAAGAGGAGATGAAGGGGGCTGCAGCACAGGGTGTTGTTTTGCTTTCATGGTGCTCTGTTTGCTGTGCCGCGGAGGGAGAAAAGGCTGCGGAAGAAGCCCACGCTTGCCTGCTTGGAACAAGAAGTGCATTCACCTGCTTTGTTGTTCTCCTGGTGATACTCATTTTTTGCTGTTAAGCACAGCGAGTGAGCTCAGGGTAAGACTAGTAGCTGAGTCACTCTTCACAACACGAAAAATTATAGGACGCAAGTTTTGAATTTGTCACTGCAACAAATCACGCAGGATCTCTGGCTTGAAGAGGTTTGCTTGTCTGGGCAAGGAACAGCAGCACTGTCTGATCATTGTCCAGTCAAAATAATCTTGATTTCAAATAATACTTGTAGTTATGTTTTTCCTCAATGAATTACAGAGCAAGATTTGCTGTGAGTGTCTGAAAGGTTCAGGCAATTGGTTACAGACTGTTTTTCCAGCTGTACTGCCTCTCTTGGCGTTTTTCTGCAAGTCAAGAGAAGTTTTTTTGAGCTCTGTGCTGCTCTCCAGGAATCACAAACAGGGAAAGCAGAGCTGCAAGGGTAAGAGAGCAGCCTCGTCCAGGGATGCTGGTTGAGAAGGGGCATCGTACCTACAGTGATGTTGGGGATGGACACATCCAGGCCACGCACCTCTCACTAGGAAAGTCCTCTGCTGTCCCCTTTTCCTACTTACGGTGTTTCAAAACCAAAAATCATGGGGTTTTGAAAAAAAAAACTTCTGACCAAGTTACTCAGTGGAAATATCTTTGGGTCTCAGCTGAACTCTGCCATTCTTCGTGGCAAGAGGAGGACAAAATACAAGGGCACCCAGCGTGGTGCCACAGAGATAGCTGGGAGTTGCCAGAACTCCGTAAGGCAAGAGGTAAAAACCAAAAACGCTTCTGGAGAGTGTGGCTGCCGGGCTCTTCAGGCAGGCTCTGGTTTACAGGTTGGAGCCATGGCGGTGGTTATCTTCAGCTTGCATCTGGTGGTGAGCTTATCTGCAATGCCGACCTGCCCTGCCCACTGGTGGGAGCAGCTCAGCTTCTGTTCTCCAGCCACTAGCAACACAGAAACCACCGAAATCACAGACCCGGCTGTGACAGAGGAGCCATCAAACGCCCTGGCTGCACCACAGCTCCCGGCTGCTCCCATCCACTCTCCATGAGAGCACCTCAGAGGCTGTGTTGTTCACAGCTGACATCTTCTCTGTGGATGTCCAATGCTCCGGTTTAAAACCCGCTTGGGAATGGGCTATAGCAGAGGCGGCAAATCAGCGCAGTGCTCCCAGGCACGCTGCCACTACAAGCAATTTAATCTTGAGCTGCAGCTCATCGTGACCTCCACTGAAGAACTCCTTTTCTTTCACCATCGCAAAGCTGCCGGCACGTGGGCACACTTCCAGCGGCTGAGCTGAATACACTAGGCTTGTGGGTATGAAATAAATGCTCTGGCTAATTTTAACCAAAAGGAATCCAGCTTGCAATCAGTAGCAGGCTACACTGGAGGCAACCAGGCTCTGAAATGGTGCATCAGCTGCAGCTCAGCCCTGAGGGGTTGTCAGTTTATAATGCTGAGGGTGACTTTTGACGGGATCGAAGCAGATCAGTGGAAGGAGTGACCCCTGGAAGTGGGTGCTGATTTCACCTGGATGAGCCATTGGTCCAAAGTGACTTTACAGACTTCAGAGCACAGAGAATGGTTTGGGTTGGAGGGACCTTAAAGATCATCGAGTTCCAACCCCCCCTGCCATGAGCAGGGACACCTCCCACCAGACCAGGTTGCTCAAAGCCCCGTCCAACCTGGCCTTGAACCCCTCCAGGGATGGGGCACCCACAGGTTCTCTGGGCAATCTGGGCCAGTGTCTCACCACCCTCACAGTAGAGAATTTCTTCCTAAATTCTAGTCTAAATCTACCCTCTTTCAGTTAAACCCCTTACCCCTCGTGCACGTGATGTGCAGTGAAGGTTGTGCTCATTCCTCCCAGCTGCTTTGCTTAGCTAATTACTAACCTTGGGATCACTTTCAAGCAAAAAAAAAAAAGATGAATACTAATATGGAGATAGTATTTCTTCAAATGTTCCTGGAATGCAGTCCTTTGTACTGCAAAGGACTGGGATTCTTGGCTTTGGGGAAAAATATGTTAAACTCCAACCAAAATAAGGGGAAAAAATTCCAAATTTCTATTTTTATGCTAAGATTGCCCCCAACATTCCCAATCCGTGATGTGCTCAGTGTTATTTCTGGGAAGGGATCATGTACTAATGAAACCCCCGTGTTCACTCAACATCAGCCAGTGTCGGAAGTAAGAGAGGGGATGGAGTGAACTCCAAAAGAAAACTTCCCTCCTTTTTTTTTTTCTGTGCTGGAAACTGGACTCCTCTTTGGTATGCAGCAGTTAGAAAGTATGTCTGGCAAAGTGCCTGGCTTGAAAAGAGAGATTTGCTCTTCTCTGACCCAACAGTATATTATCTCTAACCCTATCCATCCCAGTCATTTAAATGTAAATCACAGCAAAAATAAGCTTTCTTGCGTGTGGGCTTGAGCAGCGCAACGCCGGCCCTTGCACAGCTTGTGCTGCCTCCAGCCCCAAACCAGGAGGGGGAAGTTGACGCAGGGGAGCAGCCGCAACCTTGAGGCAAGGCTGCAGCAGGAGATGTGATGTAGCACCCAGAAATCTGGACGGTATGAGAGATCCAGAGATTAGCGCGACACCAAATACCTTGAAGGGGTCAGGCAGATGCATTGGGTGAGGGTGGCCAGTACTTACGCAGCCGCAGCATCCCCTGCCCGCCAGGCCGATCCTCCAGCCACTGCCCCTCGTAGACAGATCCATCCTGGTAGTACATCCGTCCCCAGCCACTCCGCAGCCCACCACTCCACTCGCCCTCGTAGCGCTCCACACCAGGGTAAAACGTCACCCCATAGCCCTGCAGGGCAGCACAGAGATGGCCAGTTAGGAGTCTTCATATTGAAAGGGGTCAGTGTTCAGTTTTGGGATACTACTTTCTTGATAGCTATTCCTTTGCTTAGTACTCTTACACATGGCTGCTGGCAGCCCAGCTCAGTGGCCATTCATGTGTTGAAGGAAACACATGAAGAGGTGATGGTATGGGATTATTTTTGGCAAATTATTTTATTCCCACAACAAAATGTTAGGTTTGTGTCTCAGCGTGTTATTACTGGCACAATGACTGCTAATATTTAGCTAAAAGCAGGTTTTACTAGTATATAAAGCTGCCTGGGGATAGGCAGCATAAACAAGACCTGTCTCTCAAGACCGGGATTTTATGCCTTTCAACCCTGACAATACTTCCTGCAGCCCAGTGTGTCCCAGGCTAGGCAACTCCTTCCCTTGTCCCTGAGCAGACTGAAGGTCTCTAAGTGATGCTGACCATGGAAATGGTTTTGCCTTCTCCTCCATCCATACCCTTGAAGAGGCAAACGGCCCCTTACCTTGCTCCTAAACAGCCCCTTGCCTTGCTTCCTTCCTCCTTCACAAGAAACTAAAGCCAGCCTGGAAGGCTACCTGCGGTGAGAGCGGCAGGCACAGGCAGCGATGCCACACGTGCCTCCCCGCAGCCGGGCGCTGGGCCAGGCTCCCAGGGCGGCAGGCGTCACCCCGACGGGGCAGGAGAGCTCTGACGCTGAGCAGTCTCTGCTCTTCGCTTTCTCTCCTTGGGCTCGATGCCACTGGCAGGTTTGGTTGGTGAACTTACAAATTAAGACCACTGGGTGTGCCCAAACTGGGGACCCCAAGGAGGTGTTTGTCTTACGTGTTTCTTTGCCATTAAGAGAAGTCCAGAGGTACCCCCTATACCAGGGAGTGATAACCAGTAAGAAATATTTACATATTCCTAATGAGTTTTCCCATACGAATAAAGCATTAATTTATCTCTGCACAAAAAAATAAAATCAATTCTAGAAATAACTGATTTTTCTGAGCATTAACTTTACTAAACTGCATGGATGTAAAAGGGAGAATTTTGTAGAAGCAAAAAACAACCCTATAGATATTCGGATGTCATATAAATCTTTCACCAAAGCTCAATCATCCTCAAAGAATGGGAGGGGAAGCTCCCTCCAAGAGACGGGAGCCATAGAGCCACATGCCAATTAGAAGCATAAGAGGCTATTAATTTAATTTAAGAGCAGACACAAAGACGAACACAAGGTTTCCATTGGCAGATCAGAAAACGTTCCTACAAGGATTTTGCACATAAGATTGCAGTCATTTTTACCAGATGACTTCCTCATTATGCTTCCTTTAGAAAAAACAGTGATTTATGTGACAGGCTTAATTTCCAAAAGAACCCATGTTATTTGTCTAATGCGCTGTAAAACTCCCAGAAGAAGGTACATTTTCCTGCAGTGCTTATAATGCAGGTTCCTCCAACCTCTTCAAGGATGAAAGGAATTAAAGGGATGGGTGGGGAAGATTAAGACACAGGATACAAAACCTCTCGTCCTGTGTGGCTGAGCTACAGGTGAGTCTGGGCAGTGATCACTGCTCTGTGGCAACTGGTGGGAGGTTGGGGCTGTAGCCCAGTCACCTGCACATGGGTGGGATGGGTCCCTCTCCAGAGGGGATATGGAGGGTAATGAGGTGCTCTCGGCCATGCTTGGCTTTTTAAGAATGATGGATTTTCACTCTTGTAGCTTCTTGGGCTTTCTGCACATTCAAATTAAGATTTAAAGAGGGCCCGAGCCTGGAGGAAGGTTTGTTCCTGTAGCTTCTGCCCAATGTCACACTGCTGCTTCCCTTCTGAGGGCCGTGGGATATGGTGTAGCTCCTGCATCTGATGTGGAAAGGTGAGTAGTACTAGGAGAAGTGACATGGGGAGGGCAGGAGAGGGCTTAAACACTAGAGCTTTTGCTCTTGCTTTAATTTTCTTGTTCCACATATTCATTTCCCCAAAACCCTTCAATTCAGCCTCAGTATTTGTAAAATCAGTATTTTAAGTGATCTTTTTGCATGTGTGCACCCAACACTTCCCCACATTTTGGGGAACGCTGCCTTGCCACCCGCAGGCGCAGGAAACCTCACTTACGCATTTCGTGTCGTTTTTCCACCAGCCTGCGTACACCTTCTTGTATTCCTTGGTTACAGGGTCAAGAATGCTGTATGAGCCATAACCATCCCGCTTCCCAAACTTCCAGTCACCGCTATAAATAGCTCTGGCGTGTTTCCATACCTGGATGCCTTTACCTGTTTAACAAACAAGAGGGATTTCAGGGAGACCATCGTGGTTGTTAGGAGAAGGGTTTACAGGGCTCCTTATCTACGGCTCCATCCCAGGCGAGGCAGCGGTCCCTGCACCGAGGCAGGTTTATGTCTGGGATTCAGTTTAGCTTCCCGAGTCGGATGCATCATTAATCTTGATCAGAGGCTTCCTGTGTGGCCTTTGCTGAATGCACTTAAATCTTTCCAAACCTCAGGTTACTGCTTGTAAACAAGCCTGTCCTGCTCCGGCTGCTCAGGGCTCGGTCAGGGTCTCCTTCCCCTGCTCTGTCTCCTGCAGCACCCACCATGACTCGAGGACAAATTAATATTCCTGAAGCCAAGTCAGGAGCCGAGAGAGCTCCAGGGACTGCGCAGCCAGGGCACATCCTGGTGTGTGGAGCCAACTGCAGTTTGCTGTGCTTGCAGAGGACTTTTAAACACCTATTATCTAGATATTTCAGGTAACTGCCTCTGAGTGCATGCAAAAGCTCTTCAAGTTACCAATTAGAAATATTTCTGAGTACATTTTTGCATGACATATATCAAAGACATATATATATAGACATAGTCATACACGGATGAATGGTCTTCCAGGAGTGTAGACAACCGCTGACTGTTCCCTGCCCCTAGGAACTTTTCTAAAGTCATTTAAATTGGTACTTTTTCTCAAAATGGTCTATCTTACCATGTTTCAAGTTGTCCAGCCATTCTCCAGTATAGTAATCCCCATTTACAGCATAGACCGTGTGTCTTAATCCACATTTCTGTGCTTTCCTGTCCCATTCATGCCAGAGAGGCTCTGTAGCCCTGGGGTATTTTACAATGGGCATATTGCTCACAGCTGCAGAGGAAAATAAACGATTGTCACCAATAAATTAGAGAGAAATTACTACAGCAGGTACAGTCTATTTGTGAGCTATGTTTTAATAGGCACCCGAATCAGTAATTGATGTCTGGCTTCAGAGGGGTAAAATAGAGATATAACAAACAGAAGGTATCTAAAAATACTGAAGTACAAACCAGCACCATCTGAAAATAGGCTTGCAGCATAGTCTGGCCTGTTAGGAAATGTTAAATCGGTCTCAGCAGGTGGGGTCTGTGGTGGGCATTGGTCTCTGTACCTGCCAGAGGTCTTAGGGAGCACAGGGAAAGGCAGCCCCTTCTCCATACAGCCGAAACCCTGCTAGGCTCCTTCTCACGGCTGCTCCTCTGCCAGCAGCTCTGCCCAAGGCTGGAGCAGTCATTTAAGCAAATTAGAAAATTATTTGTTCACTAGGAAATATCTCAGGACATTGGAAAACATTCACAAGATGGAGCGGGTCAGAGAGTTGGCTGGTGTCCCTGGGGTGCACCCGGAGCTTGGACACTTCGTACGTCCAGCAGTAACGTAGCTCAGGCTCCTTTACTGCTAAAAATATCAAACCTGAATGTGTCTTGTTAAAAGGGGTCAAAACCACAACATTTCTATCTACCGGGAGGCTGCAGATTTGCCCAGGGCAGGACAAGCACTTGTAAGCCCAGCAAGCTGCCAAGGAGGTGGCTTCTGAATTGACACAGGCTTTAGACCAGGCAGGGGATGACAGGCACAGTGGGGAGGTGATTCGGGTGTCAGAGTTCTGGAGGGAAAGGCTCGGGTGTTGGGGAAAAGCAGGGAGAAGAAGGTGTTTTGGCTGACCAATACAGAGAGGACAACAGCAGAGTACGGCACGGTGGTGATTTCTGGGCGCTGCTGGTGGAACGGCTCGCTGTTCAGTGCAGCGGGAATGCCAGCATGGATTCAGAGGTGAGAGTGGTCTCCTATAAACCATAAATAAATGCCAAAAGGCGGCTGTAGAAACAAAAAGCAAGTTTCTATGAATGCCGTTAACACCTAGGGCTTGGCTGAAGCCTGGCAGCATGGAACGCTCTCCGATTTTGTCTCCTGGGCTCCCTCTTCTGTCCTGATCCGCTGGACTGAGCCATATCTAGTGATTTTGCTGCATCTCCCTTCTCAGCAGAGCAAAGCTCCGGTTCCTGCTGTGCTGCAGGTGTTGGGGAGCCAGCTATGGGGGAAAGCATGGAGCTTGGGAGGAGAGGGGAAAGGAAGGTGCTTTGAGTCCTTGCTAGGGAATAAAAGCTAGAAGTTATAATTAAGAAAATATAGTTAGCACTCATCCTCAGTTCTCCACGTAGCTGTGGGAAACAGTCATTCAACAGCTATTTGGGAGGATATCACTGCTAAAAAAAAAAAAAAAGTACAGCTGTGTCCATGAGCCTTCCTCCCCAAAACACAGCTGTGTTGTGTAATGCGCTCCCCACACAGCTCCTTACCGTGGGGCTGTGGGTGCGCAGGCAGGGCTGGGGAGCGCAAAAAGGGCTGGGGGGCCTGCCCGGGCACTGCATTGTGAGCTCAGACCTGGGGAGGGGTAGGGGTTCCTGCCAGGCTGCAGTGGGAGGAGAGGGACTGGGGAGTGGGTTCCCGGCTGATCGCTCCTCCTTCAGCTGTTGAACTCTGGTACTTCCTCCACCAACCCCAAGGAGACGTGGGAAGGTGAAGACCACCACGTTGTCAACTCTAGAAGCAGATGTTTTGGGAAGGGGGTTGTCTGTGAGGGTAGAGGAGAACTTGGCAGCTGGAGTCCCCTGGCCATGTTCCCTTTGGGAAACATCTTGCTTTGAGGACACTGAGGGCAGGATTTCTCCCTTGGTATGATGGATTCTGCCCGCTGCAGAGGATGGTTTTTCTGCAATGCAAACACAGGATACACCACAGCTGCTAAGTTTCGCCCTCACCTTTGGGGACTGCAGCCCCCAGAGAGGGGGATCTTTCCAATATTTTCCAAGAGCTGGGGGGTTGCTGGTTCATGTCTGTTCTCCCCTTGCTGGCGGGAGCAGAAAAGCCGAGCTACAGCTACATGCACCCAGCCTGACACCAGCCGTGATCTCCAAGCATCTTGTGGCTATGAAGGGATGTCTCCCCACTGCCCCCACCAGATGGGAGCATCACTGTCCCACCATCACATCTGACCACTTCTTTAGCTCAAAGCTTAGGATTTAAAATACCCAGGGAGGATTCTCAGTTGCGGGGGCAGCCACAGCACCTCGCTGTCTGCTCACCGTGCCCTCCGAGGCACAGCCCACACAGAGCACCCAGGGTAATGCAGGCAGGTGGGAGCCACCTTTATTTGCTGAATCCCCTTACAAACTTAAGACACTGATGCCAGGTTTGTGTTATAACATAGTTGGTATTTGCTGCTGTGGATGGTTTTAGCCACCTACTACAAGGGCACAGGGAGGCTGGCAGCAGGAGGCAGGCAGTGCAGAACTGCTCTGGCTGCAGCCTCCCACAGTGGCTGCAGCTTTCAGTGCTGACGGCTAGAGGCTGCTGCTCCCGTGCATCTCTGCTGCCGCTGCTGTGCTTGGAAATGAGGATCTTAGAGAGTTCCAGAGTCTCCAGACATTCGTCTATGCTCTCACCTCGGAGCTTTGTCAGGTCTCTGGTAAAATGCAGCTTTAGTTTGCACAGCCCTATAGGAAGCCCAGTTCTTCCCTTTGGGTCTACACAGGACTTCAGAGCAATGCAATTTAGCTACAACTACACTTTTTTTCCATCTGTACATACTAACTTAATGAAAAGCAAGGTGGAAAATTCAAAAGGCTGCAGAGAAGGGTCTGCTGATGGTGCCCAGCAGCACCCTGCCTGCCACTGCACCATATCGCGTTTGTGTGACCTCCGCAGCAGCTCTGCCGTCGCAGGAGCACCCTGCCTGACCATCACCCAGCCCAGAGGATGCCCTGGGTGAGTTCACCCCTTGCATTGACTCTGCACCACGGTGCTGCCCCACACCAGGGTGCCTTTGCCAGCACCCTCCAGAGCAGCTGAGCCATTCACAGTCCCTCCTCGCCCCCGTGGCAATGGCTCCAAGCGGGATGCCCAGGGCACCTTTTGATGCTTCTCCCCAGCAAGAGCAGGGTGGCAGAGCAGCAACGGGAGCAGACGATGGGGAAAGCCCACATGCTTTGTTTGCAAAGCACCCTTGAGCTTGGCCCACGCTCTGCTGCTGGCCCACGCTCTCCTGCCGCCCCCCACCACAAGAACCACGCCATGGACACCAACCTGTGCTAGGTGCCGGCTGGGTGCTGCCAGCTGCATCGTTATGGTTGTCATAGCAACTCTGCCAAACTCCCGCGCAAAGGGTGACGGGAGCGTGGCCGGGAATGCTGCCAGAGAGCTGGAAGGCTGAGCGGCTGCAGGCAGAGAGGGATGCTGGTGGGATGGGGGCTCACCCCCCATGCTCCCTGGTGAGGTCAAGGGATGGAGCTGGAGCTGGGCTCCTCTGTGGAGCTGTCGAGTGCATGCCATTCTCCAGAGCTAAGTGTCTTCAAGTTAAGGATTATCCAGCAGAATATAAAATCCTGATAAACAACGAGTGCTTCATCTCTGGTTGGTTTTCTGATATGTGCAGCAGCGGAAACCTGGAAATGAAAGCACTGATTATAGTACTGATGGGTTACAAATAAATCAGTCATAAGAAGAAGGAGAAACCCCCTGAAAATGCACATCACAGGTCTCAAAACAGAAATCTGAATAAAACTGGCACTTTTCCCCTCTAATTCCCTCATCTACTGCATTTCCTCTGCAGCCATGGCGAGCAGGGATTGCCATTGTGTCCTTGTGGGTGTCTGATAATCTTCCCTAAAGGGTACTTAACTAAGCATGTTTCAAGTATAAAACCAAAGTTCTTGTCTCCCTCCCATGAGTCAAACACATTTGTTTATTGTTATCCTTTTATCACATTTTTTGTGCCCAACATTACAGGCTGGATGGTAAAAATTTTGAGGCAGGTGGGGAATCTTGGGTTGAAAAAATGCACCCACCTCTGTAGATGTGAGATACAGCTCGGTCTTCCCTGTGTGTGTTCATCCGCCACCTTCAGTGTTTGTAGCATTGAAGGTGGCTTAAACACTGTGTCCACGCTCAGGTAGGACACAGGGTGCGCGTGAGGGGATGGTGACAACCAGGGAACATGCAATTTTCGACTGCAATTATTATAGCAGATTATGATGGGCTAGGAGGAGAACTTGGGTTTCCCTTGATGCAGTTCCCCTTGTTCTGGCCTTTCTAGCCAAAATATGGCCCCAAATTTCCTTCTTGCCTTTTTTTTTTTTTTTTAATTGGTTTTTCATTTCACTCTCATGAACATTGGTCACTGCCACCGAGGAGCTCCAGCAAAGCCTCCTCCACCAGGGTGTGATGTGGCTTCAGTTCTGTTGCTGTCCATACGGTTTTTGCTTCAGTTGTCTGGCATTTGATTAAACCTTACATTTATTAAGACTGAAAGAAAGCTGTTAAATCAGTCAGTGTAAATTATGCTTTAATTCAGCCCATTCTACTGCCAATACAATTTGTTGCAATTGACTTTTAGCTCTCCAATTTCTTTCAGTTTGGACACATCGAAGAGCAAACTAAGCAAGGGGAGGATGCATGGAGGAACGTGCTCTGAAACACGCCATTTGTGGAGTGAGGTCCCATGACACAATGCACCTTAATTTTTTTCAGTTAAAGAGTAAGATTTTTTTTTAAATTAAATTAACCCCAAAGACCTCAGTATTCTACATCTGAAACTGATCATTTTCTCAATGAAAGGAAACAGCTGCTCCAAGTTGAGTTTGCTCTCATAAAGCTTGGGGAACCACCCAAGTGAAATGCCCGAACCAACTGAAAACTGTCAGAATCAATAATTTCAGTCTATTCCGGGAATTCTGTAGAATAAATAGAGAAAAAAACATTTAGAGAAACATATGTTGGAACTCTTTAAAGGTGAAGAATGTGACAACAACATACTGTGGAAGTAGGATGCTCAGATGTGTGTTTTGTTGCTGCTATATTCAAAAGAAAAGCCCGAGAAAGCAGTGGGAGGGTCTTGGACTCCAACCAAGCATGTGTCGGGTTTAGCCGGATGAGCACAGAGTGGGGGCAGCGCTGAAGGAACTTCCCCACCACTCTGTTTTTAAGAATTATTATTACAGGATTTAGGAAGGATTGAAGTGAAAGGTTTGAGATGTAAACATCACTGGTTGCCTTTGGCTTAAGAGGCAGCCTTGCAGGAAAGCGTTTCTTTAAAACTCTTCCCTTCTTTTTGCTGGGAGCTGCTCTCTCAAGACAAAAAACATGTTGGTTTTACATCAAAACAACCTAAAGAACTCTGGGTTATCTGAAATGTTGAAGCACTTACATATATATGCAAAGTGAAATGTTCAAGTTGTTGAAGCTGATGCTTAGGAGATACCCTCTCCCCATGAGTGTCTTTCACTGGAGATTTACTGCTAATTCTCTACTTAACTACCTGCAACCAGACTGTTCAAAGGTAGTGTTGTGTTAATTATTGAAGTTACCCAAAACTGAGAATTATTTACTGCATAACTGTGCAGTGCTTTGCAGGACGCTTGATATTGTTTTAAAACAGGCAGATCACAGTAGGAAGATGGGGGCAGATAAATTTGGGCATACTCGAGCCAACGCCTCACTTCAAGTCCTTAACTGAGGAATTAATCCAGATTACAAAATGAAACAGCAGTAGCAATTTCCAGTAGAAATACGTGCCAAGTATTTTATTTATCATGGCTTATCGTCACCTGATGTCAGAATGGGACTCATCTACATTTCTATTTTGTCCTTTCCCATTTGCACTGTGCTGGAAAGAGTCAGTATATGTAGGACAGGGTAGGAAGCATCCAAGGAAACAGCCCCAACTATCGTAAGAGAAAAGAATGAATGGAATCTGTGTTCAGAAATATTTTGGAGGGTGAAGGAAGGAGCTCTCGTGTGACCGTACATATATAACCACATGTACTTGAACAAAATTTAACACCAAAAGAGCAGTCAGTCACAATTTCGCTGTGATCCTTAACTTGATTTATTAACTCAATTTCTTTGATAAGTTTTCTGGCAGCGAATAGCTGATGAGTTGGGGATTAATTAAGGTAAAGCAACACATTTCGTACTTGTAGATTCACCGTGCAAAGGCCTTAGAAGATCTCTGGCAGCAAAAGCGAGCTATTCAAAAGCTGGAAGATTAGATTTGCAAGATACCTAAAAATATGTTCTTAAAATATTCAAATTCAGAGGAAAGGCACCATTCGTTATGTGTTGACACAAGTGAGACATGCTTGTATAGCCTGAAATCTAGAGCGGCTGTCTGCTCCAGAAATCCAGAGCGATACAATGATGCTGTCCTTCCACTGTCCCTTCCCCATGGCCCCAGCCATGGGAGCAGGAAGATCTGACTTCAGTCTGCAATTTTCCCCAGGTATCACTGGGAAGGCTCTCTGGATTAGCACACACCTTCTTAACTTCTTGCAGGATCAGTATTAAGGAGACTGCCAATTTGAAAACTCAGTACAAAGCTAAATGGATGAACATTTATAAAGATTTTTGAGTCTCTTCCTTCAAGAAATCTAGTTTTGGAGCATGTTTTAGTTATAGAAATTAAAATTGTAAAAAGAATACCGAAAAAGAAGATGATAGTTAAATAAAATGAATGCCAAGAACATGGATATGGAAACCAAAGTCACTCAGGACAACAGGCTGTGATATATATTATGTGATTTTTTTTATTTTATGACTCCTAACTCAGAAACTGAGTCCTTTTAAAACTGACAGATCTAATTAAAATCTGCATCTTGTATTCTTAGGAAGTAAAATTATATGCACTATAATAAACAAATTCTCTAGTTCTAGTTAAAAAAAAAAAAAATCACTGTTATCTTACCTTGTTTTGGTTTTATTCACAAAGATGTGATTGAAATAATGAGATTATACAAACAGCTCTAATCTCCCAGGAGTTGGAAAGAGATTACAGGTAATTCCGAAATCTTTTGTATTGGCACAACATTAAATACTGTTAGAACCAGCTGCACAGCCAGCCGTACTACGCTCACATTATTTGTGTTTAATGAAATTGTTACTGTTTTAAAGAAACATACCTCTTGAATTAATATTAAAAAATAGCACATCTTAGTTAAAAGACTTTGAAATAAATCTTTTGGGGTTATAATTATACACAGCCTCAATATGCATAAGAATAGCTCCTTGTCAAGAGGTGTAAGGAAGAGGTATGAAAGTTTTGAATAAAGGTCCGGTGATTCTCCGGAAAAATCCGGAGTTTTGAATAAAAGCCGGTGTGAGGCTGTTCCAGGAGAGCTCTGGGGCCAGCGTGGCTCCGAGTGGGAAATGCACATTTCCTGCCTTTGTACATGCAGAGCCCACAGAAACATAGACCACAGCCCTAGGGAACACGTCATCAGGCTGCAGAATTATGGCCCAGGGCAAATATCCACGAGTGTTATTAAGAGCCGCCTTCTATTCTTTTGAGGCTTATAGCTCAGGAGTGAAACGAATAGTTTTAAGGGTTATTTACAATTTATGATGTATTCTATGAGTACTGATGAGTTCTATAAGAATTCAGAGCACACTTGGTTCAGAGTGTGATTTAATGAGCAGAGGAAGCCCTAAACAAACACAGCTACATCTTAGCGGTGGCTCTCTGATAAACTGAGCTGACAGAGTAACTGCAAAGGTGGAAGGCTTATTTTCACATGGGAAGGGAAAATAATTTTAGTGGTAGGGAGTACTCCAACCTTGTGGTGAACTGGTAAGTTTCAGCACGTATCCAGCGCAGAATTAAAACTGTGATCTGAGATGCAATTCTTTTTCTGCAATCCAGAATCCTGCAGGCTTCCTGTAACATAAGGTGCCATTACACAGGGTTGTGGACAAATGCTAGAATCTGGGATAAATATAGTACAGACATTAAAAAAAACCTCCTGTGACGTTTATACTACACTTATTTATTTATTGTTCTACTTCAAGATTGTCAAGGTTATGTGTTTTATCTCTGGACAAGCGTGGACCTCACTGGAGGAGCTGAAAGGACAATGCAATGTCCCTGTGGTTGGTTGTTGTTAAATCGGCAAAAATCCCCAACCACCACAAGTTCTGAGCAGGTTTCTTTGAAAACCAAGCAGAGGCACGCAGCAGGTCATTGACTGCATTTCAGGTGTCCGCCCACACATGTATGAAAAGAACATACAAAAAGGGCATAAAAACGAGAACACAGCACTAATATAGAACAAGAAAAGGACCAGGGGCAGCATGCACATGGAAGAAGGTCTCTACACCAAGTATTTTTGCTTGTTTGGGCAGAATCCAAGGAAATGGGATCCTACAGATACTCTTTGTGAAAAGACAGCATTGCACTCAAGTTTTCATTTCGGCTTCACACCTCCCCTCCCCTTGTATGTTGGTTTTTTTTTTTTTTTAATTGTTTCCTTTTCCTTCCACTTTGCCTATTTCCACCCGTTTGCAACAAACCCATCCTCCAAGAAGTGCAGAACCAACATCCACAGCCTTTACAGCTCCGGTGCATCACACCCCGCCCTCTGCTCTCACCCTGAGCTCCCTGGAACTGGGCCATACACTATGGCACTCGGACAGCCCAGAGGCCACCAGGCCCCCGCTCCCAGTTTGCCAGTCCTGCCACCAAGCGGCTTATTGTTGGAATAATAATAAATAGGAAAGATCAGGATTTGCCTCGTCATTTTCTCCTCCTGATCTTAACGATCTAAGCGCTGTGCCTCGGCCCCAGGCCGCTGCTGGGCCGGGCCGCCTCAGCCCAGGCCCGTGGACGCCTCAGCCAGCGGGTCGCTCTGAGGGGACCGTCCCCGCCGCACGGCGGCGCCACCCGGGGGGCGGTTCGGGTTCTATCTCCTCCCTCCCCAGCCCCACGGAACGCTTCGGGCTCTTCCACCGCACGAAGGGCGCCGGGGAACCCACCGGCTCGGCGAGGCCGGGCGGTCGGGCGGCGGCTGAGGGGATCCCTCGCCTCAGGGCGGGGCGGGGAGGGGCGGGGCGGCGGGTGGCGCGCGCCGCCGCGGCGCCGCGCCCAGCCCCGCGCGATGACGTCAGGGGCGCACGTGGCCCGCCGGCCCCGGTGCGGGCTGGCCCCGCCGCCGGCAGCAGCAGAGCGGGTCCCGGTGCGCCCCGCCGCCCCCGCGCCATGAGGGTGCAGCTGGAGCGGTGCCGGGGCGAGTGGCAGGAGCTGGAGGAGGAGTTCCGGCAGCTCCAGGTGAGGGACGGGGAGGGGGGGTGCTCCGCGCCGGTGCGGTGCCGTGCGGTGCCTCGCCCGGTTTCGTCTCCGCTGCTTCCCTCGCCCTGCCCAGCGTCTGCCTTCCCCATCGCTGTGGGGGTCGCCGGGCTGGCTCCCAGGGCTCCCCCCTGCGCTCCCGGCCGCGCAGCCGCAGCCTGGGAGGGGGCCCTGCAGCAGCGGGGCCGGCAGCGCGGGGTGCGCGCTCCCGGGGGTCTCCCTCCTTCCGCCGCTCCCCTTCCTCCGGGGGTCTCCCTCCTTTCGCCGCTCCCCTTCCTCGGGGGTTTCCTCCTCCGCTGCCCCCTTCTCCGGGAGGCCTCAGGGCAGCCTCAGCAAGGAGCTTCCAGGGGTGCGGGTAGGCGCACCCCCCTCCTCGCTGCGCCCGGCAGGGCCATGGGTGACACCTTCGCCCCAAGCCTGGGGTGCAGGCATGAAGCGCAGCCTGGCGCTGCACCCCCGAAACACCCCTGTGCCCTCATACGGGGGGGTACCAGGTGCTACGGGACATCCCAGACCAAACCACGGCCGTGCCCCGGGTACGTCTGATGAGGCATCGGAGGGGACACGGTCCCCACTGCTGGAGCGAGGGTGGAGAAGGAGGACCCAGCGTTTTCATGCGTCCGTACCATGACACGAGGAGTGATGCAGGTAACCCCTTGCGCTGTGAGCATCGCCTGGCCCGAGTTTAATTTCTTCTGGTGGGATACAATGGTTTTTCCATCTCACAAAAGCGTGCTGAGGGACAGAAAGACCTCGGAGCAGGAGCTGAGAGCTGCTTCTGCAAAAGGCTTTTACCTCCAGAAACCTTCCCTTCCCCGTATGTCATCAGCTCTGTGCCTATACACGTGCTTTAAAGCTTTAAGCTAGTTTTAAAACACGACCGGCTGTTCTCTCTCTGCGTGGCTGTTAGCCTCTTCTAGGCTGTTAAACAGAACGTGCGCCACAAAACAAGTGTGGTTTCCAGATTTAGCTGCTTGTCTTCATTAAAAGTCTGTTCAGGTTGTACGCTTGTTAGCAGAAGGAAAGGTGGTAGTTGGGCGTTGGGAGGGATCGCCAGCTGGTGTGATTTTGTTGACATGCGTGTGCACCTTCTCGCAGAGCGAGATGCTCAAGTCTGACCTAAATGACAGCAAAATGTCAATGGCTTATCCCTGCCTCAGTTTCCCCATCCGTAAAAGGAAAGTAGAAATGTTTCTTGGTGGGTCGCAGCTGCTGGTGGCACAAGGTATAATTCCCCAGGGCTTAATACTGTAGAGGTCAAAAGTTGGGATAACATCTATTATCTGAGAGCTTCAGGGCTCACAATCTGGAGGAGGCGTTGCAGAAGAGGGGAACGCGGCACTGTCCTGAGGACATGGCTCTGCTCCAGCTCCACGAGATGCTGGTGGTGCTTCAGTGTGCTTTGGAGGAAGGCTCTGTGCTCCCCAACAGGATTCAAATCAAACAGTGATGTGTTGGGAGAGAAACCCCAACTCTTCAGTAAGAAAGTACTTCGATGTGGATGTCTGCTCATGCTTGCCCTTGCATGTGGCTTTTTGGACATGCTCGTAGCATCTCTTGCTCTTGAGGAGCCTGGTTTTCCTGGCAGCAGCCTGACCCCCTCCACATCTCTATCACTGCCCTTCAGTGCCCCTTTTTGTCTGGCCTGACTCTTATCTCCGGCTGGAAATGCTGGTCCTGGGCCGCGCAGGAGCTGCTGCTCGTGTTTGGAAGGAGCTCCCTGTTGGCATTTTCCAAGGTACTTTGGTCACCTCCACTAAAAGGGTCTCTTGTGCAATGCCAGCGGGGAAAAAAAAAAAAGGATGGTGAGCAGAGTTTATTGTGTATTGAGAGCAATGCCAGCCACGTGGGGCAAACCAGTCTCTGTTTTGATGCACCCCTGCCCTGTCTCATATTTTGTAATTGTGTTGTAAGTTCTGGGTCAGGGTCTGTGTCTTCCTCCTCATGCAGAGGAGGACCTTGGACTCTGGTTGCAGCTCCTGCCCCTGACTAGCTGGGTGCCTGGCACGGGGCACTTGGGGCTACGCTTATATTTGGGGAGCTCTGACTCGAGGGGCTTTGAAGGGGCTGATGTCGCCACAGCACTGAGCATCCCTTTGGGGGGACCAGCTGTGAGATGGTGTTGGGGGACATCCAGGTTTGCAGAGCACTTTTAACCAGCCACATCTGCGAGCGTTTATAGTTTGGGTTGCCAGGGCAGGGCCTCGTCTCTGAAGCAGCAGCCTGAGAAAGAGCTTGGGGCTGTGGGGCATTGCAGTTTTGGGGCAGGGACATGGGAAAATGCAAGTTGCCCTGCAAGAGCTTGTTAATTTAAACCCTGCCCATGAACATGTAAACCAGATTTTGATTAGGAAAAAGCCCTGCGAGGGCTGCCCCTGAATGTGGTTTGAGTCCCGCGAATGAACAAGCGCTGACCGCGAGCAGGGCTGTTGTGAGCGCGGTGGAAAAATAGACCTCGAGGTACCTTCAGAAAACACCAAGCAATTGCGGTGTGGGGACGCCACGCTGAGCTGCTGCCTGCCCTTCGCCTGCGGGCGAACTGGGCAGCGCGGTTTCTACTGGGAGACGCAAACTGGGCAGTTGTGGCCCTGGCGCTGTGAAACTTATAAACTTGGGTGCAGAGACAACTCTGATGTCTCGTGCTCAGGAGCTCTTCAACTCCGGGCAAAAAATACTCCTCTTCCAGGTGTGCAGGTCCTTTGTTTTTCGGCACGTGTTGTTTCCTACACGGAGAGAGAGCTGTGGCCAGACCTGACCCTCCGGGCAGGTATTTGGCCTGTGGGTTATATGTGTTAATGTAAAGGCAATGCTGAGCTCCCTGTGGTGCTGGTGGGTCCCCTTTGTAAGCAATCGCCTTTCTTGATGAATAAATAACTTCACTACTAGCAAATGTTATGTTCTTCTAAATGCCACCGTCATTTTGAAATCATTATCCTGATTTTTTTGGCTAGCGGTAGAATTTACCAGCTCTCAACTTGCCTGTTTGTGTTTTCAATAAATAGTTGAACACTTTTTTGGCAAAGAGCTTCTTACACCCTTTGAACCAGTCTTTTAAAAGACGCTGTTGCGTGACATCTGGAGAAGCAGAACGAGTTACTGTGCAATCCAGGGAGCCTCGAAGTCCTGCCCTTTGCTAAGCGAAGCCAAACCAATCCTGAAACGATACGAGCTGCGGTGCCTGAACCTGGGTAGTTTGGTCGTTAAGGTTTTTAAATCGGATACTAGAGCTTGTTTTGCATCGCTCCTGTAAATAACGAACAGGTAGCAGCAAGGTCTAACAAGGAGGTGAGCAAAGTTTTGTTTTGTATGGTTTTAGCACCGTGTTTATGCTCTGGGAAAACCGGTGGTAATTTTTTGTGGTCGTTGATGTGCCGGTAGATAAAGCAGCCGTGCAAATAGCCATTTAACCCGCGCCTCGGCACTTACTTTACAAACTCTGTTTTCCAAGTTACTGTAGATCTTAAAATTTGCCCAGAGGGCAATGCATGGTGTCTGGTTGGCTCTTCCCGAGGTCTCTCTGCACTTGGGAGGGTGGCGCAATCATTGCGAAGGGTGGAAAAGTGGACCATGTTTGTTCACAAGCAGAGGGAGGGGTGTGAGAGCAGTGGGCTTGCAATTGGTTAGTGTATCCTCATTATGGGCAGACAAACACTAATTGGGAGCTTCAGAGGTTCAATGAGCTGTGATAAAGAGGTTCTTCTTGAGGAGCATCTAATGCCACAGGGAGGGGACGGGTTCAGTTCTTACGTAGGTTGCTTGAACATGCATAGGGTGGAGATGCCAGTGGTGGCCAGGAGCAACCTAAACCCCAAGGCGTGATTCTGTGGCTGGTTTTGTGGTTTTTTTTTTCCTCTGGCTCCTCATCTTTCTTTTTTTTCTTTGTTTTCTTTTTTTTTTTTTCCCCCCCAGATTTAATCTGGCTGTGAAATCGGAGTTCCTGCTCTGTGATTTAGCCACCCATTTGATGGGGACAGATTGGGGTCAAACAGAGGGTCAGGGCTTCGTTACAGGGTGGGATGGGGAACAAGGAGCTCCTGAGTGGGAAAGCTCATTAGAAAAGAGGAAGTGAGATGAGCGCAGAGGGTGCTCTTTGTTTTGCAGGAACTTCGTTATTGTCCATTTAAGCCGTGTTGGATCCATGCTGGTTTGGTGTCACCCCCTCCTTGGTTGTTTGCAGGGGTGTCTGTTGATTCCCAAAAAAACAGGGGTTTGCTTGCTTCCTTCAGAGGCGAGGACCAAAAGCAATATGTAGCCTAGAAGGGCTCTTCCTACCAATCCTCTCCTCTTCTCCTGCAGGAAACGCACAAAGTTTACAGGCAGAAACTGGAGGAAGTCACCAGCTTGCAGACAGCCTGCAGCAGCTCCATACACCGGCAGAAGAAGACACTAAGGGATCTGAAGCACAGCCTGCAAAGGTAATGGGAAACCTGGAGGGTGGAGGAGGCAAGGATGGGATGTTTCTCCTTCCCAAAGGGCTGAAATGTTTGGATTTTTAGCATTTTAATATGCAATCTGTGTCGCGGTAGTAATTTTACTCCATATTATTCTTGAGTCACCTCCACCTATCACAGCCCGGTAAAACATTCGTAACCCCATGAGAGATGGGGTCCTGTAAATAAAGAAGACCCTTGAGGGAGCCTGTGTGGGTTTGCATCCTTGCAGTATGTGCTATGGGCTGCAGGACTGTACAGCTTTTGGTCCATGTGTTTTGGTAGGTGAGCAAAGCTTTGCTCCGTAAGCTGTGCTGGGAGAGCGGCATCAGTCCCTGAACCTGAAGGTGTAACTCGCTCCTGGGTGGATTTACAGGAGGGAACTGGCTCTGGCTGCTCGGCTGATCCCTGGGAGCCACAAGCTAAATTCCTTGTGTGCAGGTCTGAATACACCACCTCCAACACCACAGGTTGCTAACGCCTCTGTGCGCTGCTCTCTGTTTGACATTAATTGGTAAAACTGCACTTTGTCAGTGAATCATCAGCTGTGTTTTGTTACATCCTGAAATATTTAATGCCTGAAGAGCTGCAGCCTCTGTGAGGGCAGTGCCTGAAATCACGCACAAAGTTCCCGAAGCGGAAGGGGTTCCTGCAAAAAAGCACAATATTCCCTAAGTGCTCTGCTAGGGAAGAGGTATGGAATCCCGTCACTCGGCTGAGATGAAAAGAGAGGCTGATTTATAAACCAGCTGGTTTAAACCTACAATGGCATAAAGCAGGCAGTGAAATAAAATCACGGTAAGCCAAATGGTGCTGCAGAAATGTAGGAGCAAAGCGTGCAATGGCATCAGCTCACACAGTTAGCTCTTTAACAGCGTGGATTTTATGACAACGCTGTTTTTCCTTTAAATATAAAGGAGGTAAAAGCATGAACGGGAATATCTTGTTTCTGTGTTCTCGCAGGTGCAAGCCCAGAGCGAGTCCTGAAGAGTTTGCCCTCATTCAGGAGATCAGCTCCCAGATCAAGGAGAGGCAAAATGCCTTCTTCGACATGGAAGCCTACTTGCCGAAGAAGAACGGGTATGTGCTTCGCTGGGGAGGTACACGCTCCAGGAAGGCTGATTTTGTTAAAGTGTTCACAGCGGTGTTGTTCCTGAGGGATAATGTGCATGCTGAAGAAATACATGTGAAACTGGATTAGTCATAAATCTCTTGCTGAGCTGCTGTGTCAGTTGTACACGGAATTCATTAGCTGGAAGTGCGTGTAAATGTACTGCGTGTAGGCAGTGCAGGTTTTCTTGTTAAAATAAAAGTAACTCTGCGTTGGTGAGAGGTTGTGGAATTCAGTGGTTCACACTGATGTTTTCCTGTGCTAACTTTCCTGTGCTAAGAGAGAATTTTCTCTCTTTTTTTTTTTTTTTAAATAAATTAGTGTTTTCACCAACTTAATATATACTTTGCTTCAAGTGGAGTTGCTAGGACAGATTTCTTTCAGTTGTCAAGGGCTGCTTAGCCCCTCAGAAGTTTCTATCAAACTTTTCTTCCAATTTCTCCCTGTTATTTTTGGTTTTGGACAGTGCACACTACGTATCTCACCCTTAGACTGTAGCACAGAAGGGGGACCAGCAAAACAAACCTTTTTTCCTAAATTCTTGGAAATTCTGAACATCTTTCTACGTTTAAATTCCCCTCTGTACTCTTCTCTCTCTGGTTTGCCTTAATTAAAAACCTACAGCAAATGTGGCTTTGGTGGATATACCGGAATTTTCAGCTCCGATCTGGGTCGTCTCATGGTGTTCAAAAAAAAATAACTTACCTGGATCTGATCTTGTGGGTGTGTTTTTTTGTTGTTTTTTTTTTTTTGTCTTCCAGCTTGTACTTAAATCTGGTGCTGGGAAATGTGAATGTAACTCTCCTGAGTAACCAAGCAAAGTGAGTGAGTGTTTCTCCGTATGTGAATATGGGTTTACTCTGGGGCCATCCGTGGACATGGACTAAAGTCCAGACACGGGAATGGGTTTCTCTTGGATCTGATAAAAGACGAACTGCCGAGGGTGGGCAGGTCGGACCATGACACGGGGCCAAGCTAACGCTTTGTGTAGCTCTGATCAGTTCTGTCCATCACTTGCTTTTAAGACCAGCCTGTTGTCTTAATTGTAAGGGGATATTTTTTTGCAATGAAAAGTGGTATTGTGGCTTCTAGGCATACAGTGCCTCAGAAAATGGAGGTGTTTGGGATTTTTTTTAAAAAAAAAAAATCTTACCATGCCAATGCAGAAACCAGCTCTTATGGACTTAAGCCATTGTCCTGCAGTGTGATGGCCATGCAGCCTAGATGAACCCTGCAGGCAGAACACTGCCTTTCACTGCCGTCTGCTGGTTTTCCAAATGTTTCAAGCAAAACCTCTGTCTCTGGGCTCAGCATGCGGATTTGTATCTGGTTTGAAATAAGTGAAGCTGCATTGCGGTAAAACACCCGTTTGTGTCTGTAAACGGTGGCTCTTCCCTTCCAGGTTCGCCTACAAGGACGAGTATGAGAAGTTCAAGCTTTATCTGACAATAATCTTGTTACTCGGGGCCGTCGCCTGCAGGTTTATTCTCCACTACAGGTAAGCCTGCGTTTTTACTTCTAATCAAGTATTTTGAATAAAAGTGTGCTGGGGTAGGACTACCTTCTCTTCTGTTAAGGATGGTGAGATGGGCTCGGGCAATATTTAGACTTTGAGTAGTTGGACAGCTGGACAGCTTTTACACCTCCAATACCAGCAGGACCTGTGTTTTAGCTACTTGCTTTTCCTTGTTTAACTTTTTTTGGAGTCTCTTGTAACTAAGAGAAGTCCAACCATGTTTCCTGCTCCGTTGTTTTTCTGGCATCATGCTGTGCTTTGGAATGAGCAGTTGATTTTGTTTGTGGGTTGTCCCAGGCAGGGACCGGCACCGAGCTGCAACTGTGGGGTTGCAAATGCAACCAGAGAGGATTTGCGTGAAGTGATCAGAGCTGAAACGTTATCTCTAGGTCACAGATAAAGTATCTGAGCACCAACAAGCTTCCAGTATTCAGTTTTGCTTAAAAACCAGGAAAGTGTTGGGGCTGGGCACTTCCACTGAGGTCTCTCTGGGTCTGGGTGAGTGTAGGATCATATCAAAGAGCGATGCTGCCGTATGCAGAGGCTGTCCCGAATCCCCTTGCCTTCAAGGGTTTGCGAATGGCAAAATAAAGGCTTTTTTTCCCCCCTGAGTGTAATGCTCTTCTGCTCTTTTAGTTGATTGGATTTATATAGATCTCATGGAATCTCCTCATTGAATTAGCCTGGAAATGCCTCTCTAAATTGGATCATCCACTGCTTCCATGGTGCTTTCTCTCCTTCAGAAGGAATTAATGTCATCTCTGCATACCTGCTTATCGGCTCAAGATCTGCAGTGTTATATCACGGGGCACTTCCCGGAGGAGAGGACTCTGAGCCCGGTGGTGCTGCCAGTGCTCGTGGCTCTGCATGTGGATTAGAGATGTTCAGGACTGAGACTTTGTGTCCGTGGCCTCACTTAGGCAGGTTTTCATTTGTCCAAAGGGAGGGAGGAAAAACACTGATTTTTTTGAATGTGTCTTCATAATTAACAGGATTTTTTTTTTTTTTTTACTGTGTGTTTTTCTTTTTAACAGGGTGACAGATGAAGTGTTTAACTTTCTGTTAGTGTGGTATTACTGCACGCTGACGATACGGGAAAGCATTCTCATTAGCAATGGATCCAGGTACCGTGCCACCTGCGAAAACTATTTAAAGCATGAAATGTCCTTAAGAGAAAAACAAGCCACAAAAGCAGATTCAGCTTGGTGCTGAACCCCAGCAAATTGGAGATGCTGATGCATCTCTGCAGGGTCAGTTGTCTCCTTCTCCCTCACTTCCAAGGGCAGACGTGGCCACTAAGGTTTGAGGAGGGAGGAGAAGGTGGAGTTCCTGAAAGTCCATGAGCTCTTTGTCCAAAGTGTTGGATGTTCTCAGTAGCTGTGGGTTAGTTGTAGATGTGGTGTGGAGTATAAGCGCGTGTGTGTTTTTGGTGAGGGGACCAACCCGAGGTACTGGCTCTACACCCTGTGGTTGGCGTGGCTGCCCCACGGGTCACTGCTGCGTCTCCTGAAGCGTTTGACTAAATTAGAGTCATTTCGAGGGAAATTTGGTGGTTAGGAGATAATTGTGTAAAGAGTTGGGAACAGAAGTAAAACGCTGGGAGAAATGAACTGAAAGATGATCCTTATTCCAAGCCTACTTTCTTTATGGCACCATGTATCCTAGGGCAGGATAGTGAGGTCCTGCTGGTTAATCACTCCTGGAGCATCTCTGTTAGGCCTGGGTCAAGAAGTTGCTCCAATTTGCACTTGTGTGACTCAACGTGGAGTCTGATGTTAGATTTTAGCAATAACCTGATGGTTGCATGTCCCTGGTTTTCATCATCCAGATGGGCTGGTGCAGGGAAACCACAGCAATTGCCACGTCTCTTCCCAGGACACATTTGCAACATTTGCAGCTCCCTGTTGCATTAATTAATTGGGCTTCTAATGTGACTCGTTTGCTGCCTTTTGAGCAGCCACCATCGTGTTAGCCCAGCTTCATGCACTCGTTCCTGCTCCGAACACTGCACAGAGAATGCTGTGCTCCCTTGTAGTGGTGCTTTACAGAAGTGGACCAGCACTTGCATTAGTGGCAGGAGTCAGTGTTGTCCTAATTAAGTGGCAATGCCTAATGATAAGCTGGCAGCAGCTTTTGGCTCCTTGTTTCAGCCAGTCACTTCCTTCACTGAAGCCAGTTGCTTCCATGATCTCCTCAAAATAGGGATAGGAGGGAACGTGTCTGGGAGTCTTGTGTCAGCATTGCTGGTGGGACGCTTGTGGTCCCCACTCCTGATGCAGGAGAGGGTTTGTGCCTGGAGGCAGACACTGGTGTGGCATGTGTGGCGGGAAAATCAGAGTCCCCTTGCTTTGCCCAGGGGCAAAATCTTAAAAATGGGCTGACTTCTGGGATCTGCTTGAGGACACAGTTCCCAGCGCTGACCGTGGGCAGCAGGGATGAAGCAGCTTCTTCTGCAAAGCACGGCTGATCCCAGGGCTGCTGTGGGTGGGATGTCTTGTTTTGGGGTGCTTTCCAGAGGGGGGATTGCAGTAGGGCTGGAGACAAAGAAGGGAAAAAAAAGCATGGGGATGTAAAATCGCTTGCCCAAGGCCAGCAGAGAAACCTCTGAGCCTGGGCTTGCTGCATCCACGGAGGTTGGTCACAGTGACTCGGGTGCTGTCTTAGTCACACACCTTTGGTTGGAAATGCCCCAAAGGAGCTCGTCGTGTTGGCTCAGTTTCCAAAGCAGTGCTGTCCCTTGCTCACTTCACTGTAATTTTCTGAGCTTTCTGCACTGTTTGTGTCTGAAAAACAGCCACCTCATAGGAAGGACTTGGAAATGTCACATTGCACAGTACAGAAGAGGGGGGAAAAAAAAAAAAAGGGTGTGTGGGCTGAAACTTCTGCATCATTAGTCACCATGGCACCTTGTTCTGTGGGAACTGCTGCTTCTTGCTGTGCTGGAGAGCTCGTGGGAGCACACAAGATGTGCCCCGGTCCTGAGCCTCCCTCCAGCAGTTGTGGATTCGTGCCCCCGAACAGGCCGTTTTGCCGGGACGTTGCTCCACAGCACCCCTTTTTGCTTGAGCTGGGCCGTCTTGTTTTGTTCCCTGTCCTTTTTCCTTCCCCAAGTCAGGATCGTTTTTTGTCTATAAAGCCAGACTTACAGTGCTAAAATCCATGTTTCTTGCCTAACTGCCCCTTTTTTTTTTCTGTTCAGGATCAAAGGCTGGTGGGTGTCTCATCACTACGTTTCCACGTTCCTGTCTGGAGTGATGTTAACGTGGTGAGTCTGCTCTCGCCTGCTCCAGGTGCTTCAAGCCTGTTTCACGGTGTTTTGCATCATCCGAGCATTTAAATCCAGCGTGACCACGAAGCTGTGGCCACGTGGACACACGGCGAAGCATCAGGCGGGATGTTGCAGATGTTTTCAGTGATAAGTACAACACTGCAAATATTTACACTGCTGATTTGACCAAAAAAAAAAAAAAAAAAAAAGAACCACCAAAACCAGAAAGAAACCCAAACCCCGCGCCACAGTTGTGCTGGTGGTAGCAAAACCTCTGCAAGTCTCCCGATTTCTGTCTCTGTGTAACTAAGCAAACGAGCAGCGCTTTGCTTTAGAGGGGAGCACACTACAAAATGAATTCTGTTTGGTGCCTTTTCTGAACCCAGATTTTACAGAGTATCGAGCCAAAACTGCCAGTTACCTTCCGGTGGGTGGTGGTGTTGGTCAAACAGTTCGGCGATACACCCCCTGTACGGCCCCTGGGCAGCCTGGCTCAAATTTGGCATCAACTGATTTTAGTTAATAATTAAAAAAATGTTTTAAACCAACAACAAACGTTTCTGCTCCTGCATATGTAAGGGGACGACACGGTGGCTGGAGCAGAATGTGCCCTGTCCTCTGTCTATCCTGAACTACCTTTAGGAGAAGGAGCACAACCGCCCCCTGCTCCACCGCTTGGATTCTTGCTGCTGAACGGCTTTGATTGCTGCCCAGAGAAAACTACAAGAAGCAAATGCATTAGAGGAGGAAGGATTTATATGTGTTGGGGAGGGGAAACCTAATCAATGAGAGCTCTTCCTACACGCCGGGGTTGGGATGTGCAGCTGTAGCACCCTCTCTGGGCTCCTGATGGGGTGGAGTGGGCTGGGTACCAGCGCCCGCTTTGTTTGCTCATGGGATCCAGTTCGGCTGAGAAGGGGGAAGGGCACTGCATCGTATGCTTTTTATCAAACAAATAAACCTCCTTTGTATTTTGCTTTCAGGCCGGATGGACTCATGTATCAAATGTTTCGCAGTCAATTTTTAGCGTTTTCAATATTTCAGAGTGAGTATATCTTACCTTGCTAATCCACAGGATAAAATAGTTTTGTATTTTATGTGCTTAGAAGAAAACACTTCTGCTTGGTAAATACTGGATTATTAAACTGTAGAAATATAAAGATAGAATACAAAAATACAATGTACAAATATAAACAATAATGAAATGCTGTTGGATTAAACATTATTAAAATAGTTTGATATGTTTATCATACTACTAAACAGCCAATGCAATGATGTTTTCTCTCCTCCAGGTTGTGTTCAGTTCCTACAATATTACTATCAAAGGGGCTGCCTTTATAGACTCCGTGCTTTGGGGGAAAGAAACCACTTGGACCTTACAGTAGGTGAGGTTTTCTGCAATACTTGGTTTGCAGTTTTTAGATGCTGTGATAAGGAGAGGGCTGTGTGGCCTTTAAGCGTGAGCTTTGCAGAGCTGCCACCCCTCCTTGGGTCCTGGGGGTTGGGAGCAGAGGGCTCTGATCTCCCCCAGCTCTCGAGAGGGCTAAGATGGAGGTTTTGGTCATCCCCATCTTCATCTTCCTCCCATTACCGCTCCTTCAAGTATATATTTTTAATTGGTTGGTTACTGCAGAGGACACAAATAGTTTTTATGGGGTGGTCTGGGAGGGGGAGGCTGCAGGCTCTGGTCCTGGCTCTGTTCTATGCTCACTCTCTGCCTCTTCTCTTAACCTTTTCCAGAAGGATTTCAGTCCTGGATGTGGCGGGGGCTGACGTTTCTCCTTCCCTTCTTGTTCTTTGGGCATGTAAGTTGGACAATCCCATTTCTCCCTCTGCTGCGCAGAGCTGGGAGGGTCTGCCGTTGTGGTTGCAGCCCCATAAAAAGGTGCTTTGCATCCCACACACCCGTGGCAAATGTTTCTAAGGTTTGGGTTTGGTTTTTTTTTTTTTTGCTAGTAATGAAATTGGGTTTTGTTTTTTCCCTTTGTAGTTCTGGCAGCTATATAATGCAATCACGCTTTTTGGACTGTCGAGGCATAAGGAGTGCAAAGAATGGCAGGTAGGTGTTGGTTCTGCTCAGAAAAAGCACAGAGCTGGGGGAAGAGGGGGTGTTTAATCACATCCTTAAAGATACTTGGGCATCTCACCCCATCTAAGTATATCAGGATGATGTGGCACAGAGCCTATGCAAGAGAACTCGAAATAAGCGTGAATTACTGTAGGTAAACCTGCACCCATGTGTGACCACACAAACTGAAAGGCAGAGCGTGTAGGGGGAAGAGGATACATGTGGGTAAACATCTCTCCATATTGTTTGTGTATTCAGACATTTAATAGCAATGGCTGCTGAGCTGCTGGTGGTTCTTTATGGCTGATCCATGGGTTATACATACAAAAATACGATGGCAGTGAATCACTTTAAAAACATTATCCACTATTGCCCCACTCGTAGGGAGCCTTCGACTTATTTTCTCAGTTGCTGTCACCCATCAAACATGTCTGTCCATTTTCCAGCTCTACAGTTGCTCCTGTAGATCCAGACTGGACCCCATCATGTGTGCAGATAATGTGATGGTCTTTATTTTGGTCAGATCTTGCTGTATCCATCTGTTGTGCTCACTTTGTTCACTGGCGTTAACAGGAACAACACAGCTTCCTGCAGAAACACGGCGTTCCCCCACGCCTGTGCCACACTGCTGTTCCATGAACGTGCTTGTAGCGTTCATTAGATTGGACTTAACGATTTGATTTTGATAAAGAGTCCAGCAATGCTGAATATAATCCATGTTGTAATATTAAAAAGTAGTAAATGTTACATAAGTGATCATTATAAAAATATACATCCTGTTGACCCACCCAGTTGGATACAGGAATGTGTATTTGGCGACAATCTTCTCACATGCTAACGAACCCCTGGCCTTGCCAACCAAGCCCCATCAGAGCTCACTTAAATCTGGCCAAACAGTACCCTCAGTTCTCACCTTTTTTCCCCCCCCTCTTTTTCTCCCTTTCCAGGTTTTCGTGTTGGCTTTCACATTTCTGCTGCTCTTCCTCGGGAACTTCCTCACTACTCTCAAAGTGGTGCACACTAAACTCCAGAAAAACAAAGACAAAATGAAGAAGCTGTGAACCCCCCGCCCCATCCCCGGCGTGCTGGCTGCCCTCCCTCTGCCCGCTGGGTTGGGGACAGATCCTGTGAAACCCCAACTACGTGATGGATGGGGCTCGGAAGGACTCGTCCATCCCCGTGTTCGGTGAAGGATACGGACTCTGCCAGCACAGACTCAGTATTACACAAGCATGGCTCTCCAGTCCGCAGTCCCGCTATTTATCTATATTTAATACAAAACATGTTCGCTTTTGGGTTTGTTTTTCTTTCTGTATATACAGCAACATGCACCTGCCTGGCAAAGCGCCAGCGCTGGGACAATGTGGGATCTACTGTAATTCCAATTCTGGAATGATATTTAACACTTTCCAGTTTTATTATTTAAATTCTAGGTATTGGATTTGCAAAGGTTTATGAACACTCCAGGTTGATCAGTAAATACAGACTGAATGTTGTTTTTTAAAGGCATTTGTTTAAGGCATATTTTCAGTGGCAATACTAACCTGTGTGTACTGTGAAAAAAAAAAAAATGCCCATCTTTGTACCATACTGCTGCTATATACACTTTTAAAAAGCTATTTAAAGAGGAGAAATCCTCTTTTAAAAACAAAAATAAGCAAGCAAAATGAGTTGTTAAATGGCAGGGAAGTCCGCCAGCCTTCCTCCAGGGAGACCAGGTCCTCTGTCCAGGCCTGGAAAAGACCTAAAATAAACCATTCAATATGCAGCTGCTTCAGCCCCTTTTTAATAACAAATACACCTTCCTTTGGGTTGTTTTTTTCCAATACACTGTTCTTCCTTAAAATGACCTTGATTAGTGGCAAAAGTGCAGTTGCACTTTGGTTTCTGCTTTCGGTGTTTTTTTGTCCCCAGTGCTGTCCTGGAAAGGGAAGGACAAGCTGAGCAGAAATATTAAATACTTTCTTTACATGCTGCGCTTGTACCAATAATTAAGAGAATGTAAACACTCGCTCAGAAGGAATGTGGAGGACAAATCCCGACTCCCATCCTGCTTAACTTCTTGTGCTGCTTGAACTTACACTTACTCATTCAAAGAAGCTTGTTTTGGGTGCTTTAACCTCTGTACCTCCCTAAGGCCAGCTGTGGTATCGTGAGCTGCTTTAGGCAGCATCTTTTTCCCAAGGTCAAGGCTTCCTTTGAGCCACCAAAAGCCCAAATTGGGCAAATGGCTTTGGCAGAGCGTGATCCAAAAACGATGTCCTTCTCCCAGTAAGCGTAGTCATGAAGAAATATATATGCGCTACAGACTTGAAATGGTTTCATCAGTTCTGTTGCTGCGAGGCGAGCAAAATTACCTTTACAGTGTTACTGTCCTGTGGGCATGACAATAAATTGCAATTTGCATATTTTGAACAAGTTTCGCACTAGCTGGGCTGTATCTTGCTATATTAACTTTTGTCTTTTGCGCACCCTGTGATGTTTGCTTTTGGTTTTTGGTGTTTTTTTTTTTTTTTTTAATCCTTTGAACTCCCCAAATGATGATTGTTCTGTTTTGAGAGCGATGCTGGAGCCTGCTGGATCTGAGCAGTGGACTTGGTTCTCCAGGGGTGGGGAGCTCTGCACGTGGTGAGTAACTTGAGTTCTGCAGCATGAAAAACTGATTAAAAAAGCAAGAAAGATTCCTGCCATGGAGATGAGGGTAAATGCAGTAACTTGTTGCGCGTTGAGGTTTCAGTTTCATACTGGGTAAGGAAATGCGTGGTTCTGCATCCTACTGACAAATGTCTTCTGGTAGAGAAAGGGCTACAAAATTCTTCAAGATTTTTCTATAGTAAAGATGTGCGCGAGCTGGTAACTTTTTTTAAAAAACTTTCCATTTTAAGCTTGTAGGGATTCACAAACAATTAAATCACAACAAGATAGGGGAAATAAAAGGTAAGATTTCAAAGATCAAAATCTTAGGATGGGCTGTAGTTTGCCTTATACAGAAAGCTTTCAGCAACACCTGTACAGCAAAATCCTCCTGCCCCGCATGGGTTTGGTTTATAGGATGGTGACAAAACTAGTGGTTGCTCCTGAAATTTGAGCTCTCACTGCATGCAATGTGTAAAAGAACTAGATTTGAGGCACATGTACAAGGTTGTGCAGTCTGGGAGCATCCCTCATCCTTAAACAGGCAACTAACACCTTCATGACAAAAGGGAAAATTTTAATTTATAGCAGTGGGGATGATTTCATCAGTTAATGAACATGAGTTTAGTATTTCCCCTAGCGTGCACCAGTATTTGCATGTCGTGTGTTAAATAAGCTATATAAGTTTATTGTAAAGCTGACATTGTTACACATAGTGGCTTCTTGGAGCACATCTAACTTTGAGTGCTGTAAATATTTTTCCATGATATTCCATTTCTGAACTGGAGCAGCCGATGCGTTTCCATTGATAAAATACCCCTTTCTACTACAGCAGCAGCCCTTGAAGGAGACCTCTACAGGTGCAGCTCTGCAAAGCTGGGCCAGTGGTGCAGGGGCAGTAGTGGATGCTCCGTCTGCGCGCTCTGGGGGCAGCTCGAGGCTAACTCATACCACTGCCACCAGGTAAATTGGTTTCAACAGACAGAACTTCATTTCTGTCTCTTCAAAGGTGCCTGAGAAGCTGCTCTACCATCACATCTAAAAAGATGTGTCTTTTGTGCTTGAAGAAGACAGTAAATTGTAGCTATAACATGCCACAATTACTCTGCGGAGTTAAAAAAAACGCCACTAATTAACATACAGTAACAAGTCACTGTTCATTGCAATTTAAATAGCAAGTCCAAGACCTGACTGGTGGTCGTTTGCGGTTAGGAGCAAAAGCAAGATGGATGAAGGCACACAGCGTTGGTTAGCCTTGATAAAGAACTTTGAAGGCTTTGTTAGAGCAGTGCAACAAAAGTGCAAAAATACTAAAAATAATTAAAATTTTAAAAATTGTCCTAAGAATACAAACATGTAACAAAAAAAAAAAAGGTCTTTAAAGTTAAACTGTTCTTAAAATCTGAATCGCTTTGCTCTTGTGCAGTCAATGCTCTCTTGCAGTCCAGATCATAACACTGAGCACGCTCTCTGTTTCTTTTGGCGCTTGGCTTTTTTCATGGCATTTAGTGCAATGGTCGTTGCTTCTTTAAAAACGTTTTCTATGTTTTCACGACATTTTGCTGAGCATTCCAGATAAACTTCTGCATTAATCTGCTGACAAGCTGCTTCACCCTGGAAAAACGAAAGGTAAGAAAATATGTAAACCCAATGTATGAGAGAAGGAAGGTGAGATGGGAAAGGGAATTATTTTGTATATCTTCGTATCAGGAGGTCAGGAAGAAAGAAGCTTCTTTCCAGTACAGCGCTAGAGCGTAAGTGGTATTGTTAATAAATTGAGGCAGTGTTAAATACACTAGTTTTTTTCCCCTATGTTGATCTAGAGCCTGGCCTAACAGTTCAGTGCATTAGAGACTCTAAGATGCAGACTGCTGATAGCGTAAAAATATTTTTAGTATTAAATTTGTTCAAAAGAAATGCTGAGGTGGATACTTAAGTGCAGATAAGATGCCTACATGGCAGTATTTTTTCAGGCCTGACCTTAACTATTATGTGATGTCACCTTTAGTAATGAAGGTCACATGCAGGAACAGAATCTGGACCAATGCCTTGTCTTGTTTTGCTGGTGCACATGCAGGAACCCTGACTTCTGCTTTGGAGCATCACAAGGGCTCAGCCAAAATCCTCGTGTACACAAATGGGTGCCTGCGTTTCTCGGCCTCACCCAAACGTATGCAATGGGGACAGACTAGAATCTAAAACATTTGCATGCAATCCTGGTTGCGCGAAATCACTACAGACAAAACACAGTGATTTCTTACTTTGCTTGTGGTCCTTTTACTGTCGTTGGAGAGTCAGCCCCCAGTTTTGAATGCTTGTGAGCCTTAAGAGTGTGAATTCCAGGTCTGCAACCCGCAGCTCACAAACTGCATTTATTCATTATAAGCCCTGGGAGTGGGGTCACTTGAGCACTCGGGCTTCTATAGGGGGATTTTTTTCTTCAGCAGATTTAAGTGAGGTTTGTGTCCTTCCAGTTGTTTGCAAGCTCCTGTGCTGGCAGATACTGTTCAGCTCCTCTGTGCCTGGCATCGGAAGCATGATGTCACGCGACTCAAGATGCCAACAGCTGTAAAAGACTGAGGTAGTGTATATTTAAGGGGAGAAAAACCAAGTGGGAGGGTCCATATAGGAGACAAAGTTTGTACATCATGTGGGGCCTGGAACTTAATTGCATGAGGCCTCAGCAGACTTGCCAAAAGTATCTGTTGCTTGCCCTGAGCCTCATGTGTGAGTGTGATGAAGGGGGAGTTATTAATGCGAATGAGGGACAATCTGCAGTTGTTCACAAAGTGACAGGATGGGCACCTCTTGTGCGCAAGCAAAAAGTCCCAGTGTGGTTTAGTGGTGATGCAGTTGCAGTTTCTTTTCATGCTGTTTAGTAAAAGAAGTGAGTCATTCAAGGTCTTAGTGCACTTAACCTTGTTCCCTAAATTTGTGTCTCAAATAATTTGAAGGCTGCTGTTCTTGCTCTGAGATGAGAGGAGAAGGATGGCTTTGTAGTTTAAAAAAGAAAAAAGTGGGAGACCAGAGTAGAAAGGTCTGATGGGACAAGCTGTTCCACCGCTGACTGTTTCTCCTGTATCTATGCCAGTCTTGTAACACTACTTGTAAGTCTCGCTGCTTTGTAATACTTAAATTGAAAACATTTGATAATATGTAGATTATTTTTTTTTAGATTACTTTAGAGACTTCAAAGAAAAGTCTCTTGTGTTAGAGAAGCCTTGCAGATGTTTTTGCTATTGTCCTTGAAAGGATTTGTTTTTAAATAGGGTTTGCAAAGCACTTTTTTTTTTTTTCTAGAAGAGTCATTATTTTTAGTCCTGTAACGTGTATCCTAGCATCTCCAGGTTTTCTCACAATCCTGATCAAAGTACCAGTGATGGGAGCAATGTATCCTAATAAAAATTATGAAGGAGGAACAAACTTGTCGAGGGTTACAAATCTGTAATAGGAGTAACCCAGATGTGAAAGGAAACAAGAATGAGATGTAATAAGCCTAGAAGGTGTAGCATGTAGCTACTAGTGTCCTTTTGGACACCCCGAGATATGCAAAACAGTCTTCAAATTTCTCTTTACAAAAAATGGGTGGTGATTTGGCCACTTCCAAAAAGCACTTACAGAAACCCCTGTTAGTGCTGACTGTCAATAATTTCTTTATCTGGACATTGTGATCACCTAATTTTAGCGTATCTGTGATTGTATTTGTGAGGAACAATGCCACTGAAGTAAGTGTGCTTTATCTTTTGCAAAGAGGACACCACTTTAAATGTACTTATATTTACCTGGTTGTAAGTAATGGGTTCCTGCTTAGAAGCCCTGAGCTTGCGCAGCTGTTCTTTGTCTTTCCGAAGGTCGGTCTTGCAGCCGATCAGTACGAGCGGGACACCTCGGCAGAAGTGATTCACTTCAGGATACCACTAATGGTAGAAAAACAAAACTTACATCTGGCACTTTTTTTTTTTTCCCCTGAAATTGAAACAATAAAGCCAAGGAACAGAACCAGCACTTAATATATGCTCCAATTTCAGAGTTTGGAAAGTTGTTAATCTAGTGCTAGGTGCCCAACATGCACTATTTACATTACAGAAACATTTAAAAGTTCTACCCAAAGTCAGTTGCTTTATAAAAACAGAGGTAGCATCTGTCTCTATGCCAAAGCGCTTATTTAACATCTGTTTAAATTCAGAAGAGCTCCTCTACAGTCATATTTAAGAGCAGAATTTAGACCAAGTCTTGCTTTGTTTTGCTGGTGCTATGTACAGGGAACTCTAGCTTCTACTTCGGAGCATTACAGAAATCCTAGTACAGAGAAGTGGTTGTTTACCTCTCTCCCCTGTAGTTAAATGTGATGGAAGTAGACTTTAATCTAAAGTGCTTCTGTGCAATGTTGGTCGTGTGACATCGCTACAAATAAAGCAGTGGTATTTGATCTTCGTAGTGCACAGCGGAGTCACCCCCAGTTCTGGGCACTTAAGAGCCGTGGAAGGGTGAGCCCCAGGTCTAAGGTCTGTGACCTGCAGCTCAGTACGTGGTGAGTGATCGGTGCATCTACACGCCCAGGGCCCAGGACACTAAAAGCATCAGCTTTTCTAATCTGACATCTCATCGTATATCAGGCATATCTAATTAATTTAAAAGGTTGAAGCAATTACAAAAGCCTCTTACCTTAGCTGCCACATTCTCATAGCTAGTGGGGTTCATGACATCGTAACAAATTAACACGACGTTTGTGTTCTGGTAAGAAAGTGGTCGTAGCCGATCGTAGTCCTCCTGTCCTGAAAGACAGAGAACGTTTTGGTAAAAGAAATCTCTGTCCTTAACAAGCAGCATGATGGGAATATGTAAAGATACATAGTTGAGATCGAGAACAATGGTGCTACGATTGCACAGACTGCGAGTTTTCCATACTTGTAAAATTCCTTCCCTTTAAATGCAGGAGTTTCCTCTTCACTGACAAAACCGATGCTTTAGAATATAAAACATGTCCGTGGCAAATTTTAATAAAAAGCCTGCTTTGTCCACCTGCTAAGTACTTAGAAGCAGCTCTAATCGCCGATTGCCAAGTTGCTGCTCACAGGCAAAATCAGCAAGAGGAATCTGACAGTTATCGACTAAAACATTTGCAATTTGGCAGTGGCTCCATTCTCCCAAATCCATTTGCTCATGCGATGCAGTGAGGAGGAGAAATGCTGTATTTGCCAGATGCAAATGCTGAAGTAAAAATCTTAAGTGGGGAAACCTGCTTTTCCCAGCCCGGTGAGCTGAGAGGAAGCAGCAATTGGCACTCTGTGCCTTCCGCACCACTGCTCGCTGTAGCAGCACGAAGGTGATTTTACATGACTTGCTACAACAGGAGCTGGGCTTAACCGGTCTTTGAAGCAGGACTACACAGCAGATCTTAAGGATGCTGATGAATTCTGGAAAAGCAGGGGATTTGTCATACTTCTGGTTAGGGATGTTCTAGCACGTGATCTGACAAGAGGAAGCTAATTTGCTTCAGACCTGTACTCTTTCCCCTTGCTGTATACATGGCTGAGCAGTCATATCTGTGCTGGGGTCTGAAGGTGTCTTGCTTTGAGAGATTAAGTTCAAGAAAGCAGTAATTACCAGATATAGTTGGCAGCTCACGGAAAAAACCCAATCTTTTTCATTTGAGATTTTTTTTCAGAGACTTAATAAGGAAGAAACCATGATTTGAGCAGTTTGTATAACTGTCTGCCACCTGAATGCTGCCCCTGAAATCAGGTATGTCTCCGTGATCCACCGAATTTCCAAAACAAGAACTGGGAATGCCATTGCTTCCCATAATCACCACAATGTACACACAGCCAGAAACTGTGCTAGAGGGAAATTACACGTCTCAATTCTTTTATTGATACTTCAAATGAAGGGCTGCTGAAAATTTCAACGTGCCCTAACTTTATACCAACTACCTGCCCTGGCACCCGGCTCAGTCCGAGTCCCATCACTCCAGCCAACGTGCTTGTCTCAACCTGCGATCTGAAGAACTGCAGATACCAGAAGGCAAATAATTCTACAATACTTTGCCTCCCTCCTTAATTTAAACGATGGATTGAGATACAGGTTATTACAAGGCAATCCCTACTACATAAGCCATTACTCAGTTTGCCTGAGATGTTTGTAGAACAGGAATCTTAGGTTTGGACCACTGTATTTGAGCTCCCACAAAAGCAGTGTACTCTGTGGGCGACGTGCAGAACAAAGAAGGATTGATCCCTCAATGTTTAATCCAGAAATAATAAACAATTGACAAAATTATGCATGTTGTATAAATACTCAGAGCAAAGACTGTGCTACTTAGCCCTTCTTATTCTCCCAAATCCACCTACTTGTTTGCAACCGATTTACCATTTTGTTGTTGAGATAATCCTCTAAATGCATTAACCACATTTTTTTTTTCTCTTCTAACTTCCTCTAGTGTTATGTGCCGTGTGTAATCTTCCCCGTTCAAGTTCATGGCTCTGAGCCTCTACTAACGTAGCTTGTAAAATCAAAAGGTCCTCCAAGTTACTGCTGGGAACAGGACCATGCCCTTGGAGGAAACACATCAGTTTGCCTGGAATCGGAACATACAGCTAAACCCATACCATCCTGGATGGGATAACAGAAGAGGTGTCTTCAACGATGTGACACAAATATGCTGCACTGCAAGTCAAAAACTATAGAAATGCCCCGGTGAACTGCACCTTCATCTTCAAAACTAACTGTGCGGTTTTGTTTTTTTAAGCAAACTAAGAAAATAAACACATAAGGAAATGTTGCTGTGCAAAATGTGGCTCCATGCATATTTGGAATTTCAAATACAGAGCACAGAACAATGTATAGTGCAGAGACCACAGGGGGAAGGTTAGAAGGTAATTGCTTAACTTGCATTATGGTCAGATGATTGCAGCGCTTACTTGGAAGGAGAGGAAGCAATTCTTTAAGAGCTCAGATGCAGTTCTTCAGTTGCTGAGATGTAACAGACCCAGATCAAGCTGTGTCTAAACATCAGCATCCCTCTCACTGAAAACAATCCCTTTTACCCCCTGTCCTTAAGTGCTGATAATGAAAATGTGAGAGGACCTGGGAGACTTCTTCTCTTACAGCTGCTCAGATTGTGGTTGAGCTAATTTGGCACAGAGTTAGGTCTTCTACTAGAAGAGTTTTAAAATGAGGGAAGAGGACTAAACCTAAACAGTAACTCAATGTATATGCAAAGCCCCCAAGTGTGGTTCCTCAAGCACAGGGAGCTCCAGTTAACAAAAAGCATGCTGTAGAAGAATCAGTTAAACATATGCCTACGTCTGAGCATATCTGTGACTCTCCTCTGCCTTCTTCAATTCATTGTAGCATCAGAGACCCTGTCTTTTTCAAAGAAAAAACTTCATCCAGCTAAATTCACCTAAAATTTCCTACTTGGTAAAGATCGCACTCCTGCATCCCTCTGACGTGCTGCATAACCCATGAATCTGCAGCCGGGCCCTACGAGGGGGTGGGACCTCAGGTGATGGTTGAGGGTAAGCAGGGGAAGAAGTGAAACCACAGGTCTCGATCTCATGTGCACGTTCACCTCTGTCTGCTCTTCCTCACCAATTCACCACTGAAGACGTGCCAGCCTGTGCATTGCTCAGCCCGTAAAGGAGCTCAGCAGCCATTGCCATTGACAGAAGGGGGTAACCGATAGAGTCGAGACTTGCTAGCCCAGAAGGCCACCAGTATGTGCTGTCCTAACGTACAGCAGCCCTGTCCATCGCCACCAACCACCAGTGGGTCAGGAAGAATGTAATATCCTGCCACGGGGTCCAGACCAGCCGACCATTTCCTACATATGGCCACGTGTCGTCTGTACTAGTCCACACTCGTGGTTTAGCATCGACATGGACCCATGCGGTGACGAGCCCTCGCAGGCACACAGAAGCGCACCCAATTCTCTTTGATTTGTTACTCTGCCGGCTCCATGGGAACACCGCAGTTATTAGCTTACCAGCTATGTTTTTTCACTAGTCAGTTTAAACAAAATTAGGAAACACACATTCTTAGCAGGAATAAAATGAGTAGAGAAGGACACTCGGGGTGTCCTAAAAAGTTGGGGGTTTTCTGTCTTCCTCAGCCACACCCTCCTTTTCAAAGTTATAAAAAATTATCCTTGCATATAACGGCTTTTAAAATTTCTCTTAAGGCCTGAGTGCCGTGCATCTGTCATTACAGACCTGAAAAACCCCGCTGGAGGCTTCGCGTGTGCTTCCTGCCAGTCAGAGTGAGCACCCACAATGATGAGGCATTACTTCCTCCCCAGCCTTCCCCCACTCAGCACAGCGCTCCTTGGTCTGACAGAGCCCTGCGCCGAATGGCGACAGAAATTGTACCTTGTATCTGAGCTGCAGCTAAAGCATCGACACCGCTCCCTTAGTGTGTAAAAAATTAGAGTTAATTTACCTCTCAATGCCTTTGCCTCTATCAAGCACAGCCAGAAATGGAGACTTTTAATTGAATAAACAGTTGCAAAGCCTGTCTGCAGGCGAGACAAGTGCTATTACAAAGCCTTTACGCATTGCGTAGGTATGCCACCAACTTCCTGCAACAGCAAGAGGTGTTTCTGATGAGGAAGATACAGTAGCATAGCACAAAAGTCTCACAAAAAATGTTATTCTAGCATATTTTAGACTCGCTCATTAACTTCATTTGTTACCCAAATTCTTGTCAAAAATAAAGTACCTTTTGTAGCTTGAAATGTTTGATTCTTAGGCACTTTGTTTGTGTCCTCCTCCTTCAGTAAGCAGAACGAGCTCAAAGTCTCAAGCTGCACAGGACTTGACAATACAAAGAATCCTTCTAACTTTAAACAGCCCACGGAGCTGAACCTGTCCTTTACCCTCCCATGAAGCTGATGTACATACAGCTTTATTCAGTATTGCTCTTAGCAAGATCCTAAAAATATCAAAGTCCTTTCTGCGGTGGATACATCATGAAGATGCAGTGACGCTTTTTCGAAGAACAGCTTTGCTTTCTCCTCCCCTCACTGCTACATGGCACTCATCTGAAGCCTTTCACCACAGAAATGGTTTTACATCCTTTTGATCCCGTTTAAATGACTTTATGATAATCTGAATGATTTGGGAACCTTTCAGAATGAGAAGCAAAACACAAGCGTAAAGCTGTCTTAGGATTTTAGAGAAAAGTGAGACCACTTCAAGCAGTTCAGAAAGTCAGAAGATGATTCATAAAACGTGGCTAATATGCTGCATGATTAAACCAGTGTACTTCCAGTAATCAGGTATATGTTTAGACTCCTCTTTAAGCCGCAACTGCTGCTGAACACCCACCCCAGATCATCATCACCCAGCTGAGAGAGGAACTTAATGAGCTGCTGCGTGATATGGCAGAAGCAAGTCAACATAGTGAGACACAGATTCCAAAACTGCATCTCCCATGCTGCACCCACGTGGCAGAGGGACAGGAGCTCTTGTCTCCTGAACTGGACACTCCCCTTGCTCTTCTCTTACTGCGCTATCTGAACTTAGAGGACAGGACACAACTCTTGGTCCTAGTCTAACCCTTATGGAACTCAACATCAGTGTTGTATTAGTAAAAACAGGATGGGATTAAAATGTGTGCTCAAGTGAGCTCTTCCTCAAGCGTAACTTCCAGCTTCGGGAAGAGGATGAAAAGCTGCTTGAATCAGAGTATGACACAGATCTGTAACAAACTATGTAAGCAGCTTTGAAACAGAACCAGAACTCAAGTCTTTCTCACTCCCAAGCAAATGCCTTAACCAGGGTGGCAATGTCCCCCTTTTCTTTGCACCAGATAATCTTCATGTGTCTCATGCAAAGCAAAAGAAATTTAACAGGAAGGAAGGAGACAAGTGTCAGCATCCTCTTAGCAACTTGCAGCCTAGTGGCCATGACGCTGTTGTGGGAGGTGAAACATGTTGGGTTTCAATGTTTCCAGATGACAGATGGAAAGCAATTGCTCTTTCATGGCAGAGATCTCTGCCAGCTAGGCAACAATGGCATCTCCACTTCCCAAAGCGTCTTATGGGACACAAAATACTCCCCACTCAGTTCTACAACGGAGCAGTGCTTTGGTCCAAGACAGTATTTATAGCTGTGAACTAAATGTGGAAGAGTAGACACTTTCTGCTAAAGTTACATGCCTGAACAAGGAAAGAGGGCAAGACAAGCCACCAGCACAGGTTTGGTGAGCGTTCTCTGGGCTGCTGGTGGCTGTGGGTCTTGCACTGAGCTGAGCTCCCCGCGTGATGCAAGGAGCTGAGCACTTAGGTCAGGCTTGCAAGAGCTTGGTGCTGCAATACTGAACCTGCCCTAACTACCACCAGTTCTGGATCCAGTCCGTGTTCCTTAAAGCCTGGAAAAGTCTCCAAACGTTGGAAAGTGCAGCTTGATTTTAAATGAGCCAGCCAAGTATCAAGAACTGTGTGACAGGCAAAAATTCCACACTGACAGCGAACAAACATAAAAACTCGACAAGTTCACTGTGGCAAGTTCTTTGTTCCAACACACAGTATTAAGGAAATCCCTCTTTTGCGCTAGATTTCAGCTCTTCTCTTTTCCTTTAAGACTTAAATACAAAAGCCTTGCCATTCAGTAGAAGCTACATTACCCAAATGATTGGATTCAAAAACAGTAACATTGACACAAGAAGATATATTGGCAAACTGGGTGCTCAGTAGCGGACATAGTGCAGTAAAGATTAGCAATAAAATTCACTTTTAGATTAAAAAAATTTAAAATCATCTATTCAGATATCATGTATGATATGCAAGAAGGTAAGTGTATTTTACTACTATTAAAAATTTATATGGACTGTGTTTGATTCTTACTTGTCTTGGTGTAAATTTGGAACAACTCCACAGGCTTAAACTGAAACAGATGATTTTTGGTGAGCTGAAACGGAGCACGTGTCAATTTTAGGGTTCATTAGGAACGCAGCTGGGTAAGTCTAGAAACTTTGAATGAAGTTGAACACAAACCATTTCACAAGTTCCTGAAGTGAACCCGAACAAACTACCAGCATTTTCAAATCACTTTTACAGCTACAGCCTTTTTATTGTGAACACAAACCAGCCTTTTTCTCCTTCACTATTAGATCACACATGGCAGGAGATTAAAATGTTTTCCTGGTTGATTGTATTATGCTTTGCATCTGGGAGCTGAGTTTTAATACCTTCAGATATGTTTGCTATTTGATGTGTTTTTTCTTAATAAACCGGGTTGTTAAGATAGTGAACGAGTCCATGGCTAGAACTGCCATTACATGACCGACCCTTTTTTTACTGGAAGGCACATTTACGCACGCAACAGGTGAGGGCTGTTGCTTTGTTTGTAGTTTAGCCTCCAGCAATCTTAACTGAGGTATTACACTCACAAGTATGTTACTAGAAAAGCAGTTTGAAAATATGTTCCAGCTTTACAGCCTGCAAGTATCAGCCTGGTTTAAGTTGACACAGCAAAAGCTGCTGGAACAGAAAGACGGGCAGGTTCACTGGAGCAGCATTTTACACCGGTAAAAGCAGTTTCTGCGTATTTGCCTGAAATTAGGCAAACCCGGGGGCTGGGTTTGGGTCAGTCCCAGACCGGTGCCCCAGCAAGGTCCCATCCCAGGCCACACACAGGCCCCTCCTCCCGCAGCCCGAAACTTGTCGGCATCGGGGAAATGGAAAGCACGATGTGAAATACACACACACACACTCCCACACACACACCCCCCCACTCCCACACACCCCCCCCCCACACACACACCCCCACCCCCCTACACACACCCCCACCCCGCTTACCTGCGGTATCGTACAAATTCAGGGTGACCTCCTTTTTCCCCACCGTAACGCTGGTCGTGTACTTCTCGAAGACGGACGGGGCGTACTGCTGCAAAGGGAGGAGAAGCGGTTCTAAGGCAGGGACGGGCAGCCCGGGCGGCCCCCGGCCCCTCGGACCCCCGGCCCGGCAGGGCCCGGCGGCGGGACAGCCCGCTCACCTCGGGGAAGGCGCCCTTGGCGTACACCATCAGCAGCGACGTCTTCCCGCAGCCGCCGTCCCCCACGATCACGACCTTCACCTCCTTCTTGCCCGAGGGGGCGGCCGCGCCGCCGCGGGAGCCCCCCGCCGCGCCCTCGGGCAGGGCCCCGTTGGCCGCCTCCATGACGGAGCGGGGCCGGGACGGGCAGAACACGGTTCCCCCCCAAACCGCCGCCGGCGGGCTCCGGGCGCCCCGGGGCGGGCAAGCACCGCCCGCGCCCCGCCGGGGATTGGCCGCGCCGCGGGGGCCGGCGCCTCAGGTGCCTCTGGGCCCCGCCCGGGGCCGCGCCGCCGCCTCACGCCGCGGAACCCCCGGGACGGCGCGGACCGAAGCGCCGAGCCCGCCTCGGGAGCCCGGAGCGCCCGCGGCGTCGCCTCTTCACGGGCTGCCGGGCGCAGGGATGGTCCCGGCCCCGCTGGGCACCACAGGAGCCTCCTCAGGTCTTCTCCCCAAAATCCCCCATCCTCCACATGAGCCTCCAAGGCCTCCATCTGCCCGGGCCATTGGGCCCTGTCCCCTTCATACTTTCTGTCGACCCGCCATGTTACCCGCACTTGGGTGCTCATCCCCACCCAGCAACTGTGGTGCCGGCGTCCTCCTCCCCGAGTCCTCATTTATTCGCTCAGGGAGCCCCTTTGGACCTCAAGCACCATGTTGGTTTACCTCACGTCACCAGCAGCTGAGGGGATGTCTTCCAGTTCGAGCGCCATGTTGGTTTACCTCACATCGCCAGCGGCTCAGGAGATGTCTTCCAGTTCGAGCGCCATGTTGGTTTACCTCATGTCACCAGCGGCTGAGGAGATGTCTTCCAGTTCGAGCACCATACATCGCCAGCAGCTGAGGGGATGTCTTCTAGTTCGAGTGCCGTGTTAGTTTACCTCACGTCACCAGCAGCTGAGGGGATGTCTTCAAGTTCAACCTCAATGCCTGCAGCAGTGGATCCCAGTCCTGATGGCTGAGGGGAGAGCATGCAGTAGGTGCCGGTGGGGTGAAGGCAGAGACCTCTCAAAATGCTCCCCAAAACATGTCTTGTTGCTGGCATTGGGAATGGCGGGGACTCGCTGCTTGTTTTCTACTGTATTTACCGCTCGAGTAGGAACTGACTGCTCTGCTTATTGCTCATTCACCCAGTGCCACCCATCCAAGGTGAGCTGTGATGAAAATAAACCGGAATTTTACATTTTAATGGTGGAGATGCGATGGCCCCAGGGATCTGCCTGGCGCTGGTTTGTACAGTTGGCTTGTACGGGCAGGGCATCACAACAGCCACATATGTTTGTCCACGGTACACGTATCAGGGGAGTGATGTTGCGTTCATGACAGACCTGCTTGGGTGCCAATCTGCCACCATTCTGCACAAAAAAAAAAGTGTCTTTTTCTTAGCAGGGATTAACAGTGTGCTTCGTCTCAAATAAAGCCTGCCAGTTCTTAAGAAATCAAAATTGACTTTAAAATTTTTGAAATGCTACTTGTGGGAATAGCAACAAAACCCCGAGGGCATGCTTGAGTGTACCGAGATCATTTAATTCAACTAAAAAAAAAAAAAAAAAAAAAATCACAACTCGAACAGGGTTTTGCATTTTCTGCTGCACAGTTGTGTCACTAGATGGCCTTCCAGACCCAATGCAAGCACGACTGGAATCCCCATCTCTTTCAAGGGAGACCCTGCTTTGTGCAGAGGGCAAACAAAAAGCAAGAAAAGGATATTTCAGCGATAGGGAGGAGGAGGAGGGGCGCATAAATACCCAACAGTGTCATATAATTCAATTAATATTAATAAAAAAGCAGCCAAATTCACACCTATTTAAAGCTAAGCATTTTACTGAGGAAAAAGCTGATGCAAGCATGTAGAATACACAAGCTGTCAATAAGATGCTTTATGAACCGCAATCTTATACACCTTATCTGGAACACAGTAAAAGCCGTCAGCTCCATGTCGACTGCATGGCTTGCAGTAATATTTCTAATGGAAAATACAACTATTTTAGCTAACAAGCAAGGTCTCAGCCTACTGGTACTTCCTTGTAGCCACAATTGCAGAGAAGAGTAACAGCACACGCCATCTGCTGTATACTCATATTATTAGTTTATATGGTAATATAAACTAGACAAGAACAGGGACCTGTTCTTCCCAAATGTCTTTAGAACTAGATTTTTGAAATGCACTTAAGAATTTTCTTCTTGATAATACAGACCCCAGCTTTACAAAGACTTAAACGTAAACCTAACAGTAAGAACAAGTAGCCCCATTTATGTCAAAAGAAATATTCATTAAGTTAGTTAAGAATGTGCATAACAAGACACAACCTTAAATATTTATTTTTGAACTTTACCAGTGATATTAATTATTTGTGTTTTCAGCAATGAATTCCCACTGAACTACACAGCATGTACATATACAGCAAGAGACAACACCCTGAAGAGTTTACAATAGGAAAGACAGACCCTAAAGAATGGGAGTTACCATGTAAGTAGAGCAAATTTCCAATAAATTTCAGATGTTACACAAGGGCAACGATTGTTTACTGTGTGCAGAGACCCTTACTGAAGAATAATCTCTGCCCCACAGAATTTACAGTGCGAACACACAGGGCAAACAGGCAAGGGGAAACTGTAATGTAGGAGAGCTGAACTGTACCTTGCACACACAAACAAGTTATGGGTGACAATGTCATTGTAAGAGGAGAAGCCCATGACAAAGCTAGATATGTACTCAAGGTAATTTGATTTGTTCACAGAACAGTTGTACAAAATTGTTTTTTCAGTTGTGTTTTTGCTCACAGTGCAAGCACTCTTTTGACCCTCACTCAACCCTGGAAATATCCTTTTTTTCAAAATCAAAGCTCCCAGTGTCTTTGACTTTCAGCTGCTTCTCAGTATCCATTTTTTTTTTAAAGTGTTTCTTGCTGTTTCTCTTGCACATGCAGAGCTCTACCATCTGGTCCTCATGGCCTGATATTTTACACACACGCCCCCACCCCGAAAAATCCCTTGGGCCACATGATTCACCATCTATTCAGACCTTGCCATGTGCCTGTTTTTTGTGTAGTAGCCCCTACTGATGTAAATCCCTTGTTTCATAAGGGCTCTCAATTGCTTTTTTCACTGAAGGCAAGGTGGCTGTGACACCTGCCAGTTTCTAAGACATTTAACCCAACCTAAAACATTATTACACTGTTGTTCGGCTGAGTAGGAACCATATTTTTTTTTCCCAGTGGGAAGTGCTGCCAGAAAGGTATTAACTTTCCAGACTATTAAGTAATGTGGAAAAATTATATTTCAATAAGAAAATTTCCTTTCTGCCTTTTCATGCCTTAGGAATATAGTTCCTGTTTCACTTGGCTCAAGCAGCCTATGTACTAAATCAGTGCAAAAATCTTTCAATAAACTCTACATAAAATCTGTCCAAATGCTACCATAGAGTTCAGAGGGGTATGAAAGAAAACAGGACAATGGTTTGCAACAGGAGGTGTTAGCCAAATTGGGCACATAACTCGGCAAAATCAGGCAGCAAATATTCAGGCACTTTGATGTAGTTTGGACAGATTTTGTTCATAAACCACACACTGACTACTACCTAGAGAGCAGCTATTTATAGGGAACACATAGTGCTTCTTGGGTTATTTTCTTTGGTATGCTTTAGATTGGGGGTGCCAACTATGTGGGCCAAGTATGGACTACCTGATGTATGTGTGGCCAACGTGCTGTATTTTGAATCTCACCTTCCATTAGAAACAGAGTTTTTGGCTTTGCAGTTGTGGGAGAAAAAAACCCTCCACTTTACAAATTTGAAGAGTATGTAAATCAACATGGTAACGTCTCAGCCTGATACAGTAGGTGCTTAGGGGCAGTTTCAAGTTTCTGTTCCTCACTGAAGTGTGAATTCTCAAGCCAAGTTCTGCTGTAAAAAATGGGTAACACAAGGTTAAGATCATCCTATGCTTTTCTGGAACATCAAACACAATGACTGATCTCTGAAAAGCATGAAATGAACAGGCAAGTGTCTGCCAACACCACCCTAACTCTGCCCCCACGGATCTGGGCGATATGTGTGTCTCCCAGATGTGCTGGCACGGCTTCACTGAGCGATGGGGAGGAATTTGTCAACACAGGCTGGCAGAGCTATCACAGGGATGCTGCATCTCATCCTCTACCTCTGTGCTGAGAAGCAAATCTGGAGATTCACTGGAGAGAGAGAGGGATTCAAAATGCCTTGTTTCAGGCGAGATCTGCAGGTTGTGTTTGCTTTGGTAGCTGTGGCTGGTTTTACCATGGGAACAGCCAGAAGCAAGGAGTTCAGGAGTGATGTGCAGCCTTGCTTGTGGCTGAGTGAGAGCACAAGGCTCTGCTACAGATCTGCATGAGATTAATCAGCATCAGATGCTTCTCTGCGTCCACATCTGCAGCAAAGACTAATCCCATCAGGAAGTAATTTGGGGAAACATAGGAAAAGGGGCTGTAAATAGCTTTCCTTCCAACACAATGCGTTTTTATCCAATATCCAACTCTTCTCTTCAGTATACGTCCCTAAAATCCCTCTAGCTTATACCTTCCCATGTTTTCATTACCCAATACTCCACTTGAGCCAGGAAGCAGCGAGATGTTAATTTTTTTTTTCAAAATCAGAGTGCTCTTCGCAGTATCTGCTTTCTTCATATTATTTTTCCCTTCTATTCCAAAAGTAGGTAATTCTTGATAGATTTTCTTTTAAAGTACTTGCTGGTTTAGGGACAAGGGAGGCTGAGACCAATAGGAGTGTATGTTAATTAGGATGACCACAGCACTAAAGCAGGAGTTGCATTCAGCATCTTTACACAGCAGGGATAAGTATGGAGTAGGTGAGTCTACTGTGGATGGCCAAATCTGGGTTATGGTCACCAGAAGTTGGCTGGTAGATTCCACTAATCCTGAAGTATGTGGAGTTGTACTTTTTGTGAGGATCTTGAGAAACTCAGGTTTAAATAATCCCAGGTTTGGCTTGCTAAATATGCTTTCTACTATGTGACCTACAATGCAACCTGAACAAGCATGTGTTTTTCAGAGCCATTAGAAGAGTCAGGCTTTGATCAACACTTCATTGCTGCATTGGCTATACAACAGCCATCACTCTTGCATCTGGCCCAGGCAGGAAGCTCTGAAACCTTTTGGACAAGAATTTGGGAAACTGGGAACATTCATAGGAGAAAAGGGATGGCAAAGTAGGCTATAAGAGAAAGGACTGTGGATGAAATAGGGGCAGGCTTTTGCTGAGTAACATGTAGCACTGACATTAAAGGGCAATTAATGTGTGCAGTTTGCGTCCTCCCCTCTGGTATTTGTGCAAACTTCCAACAGGAAGGCAGCAACTGCAGACTGAAGAGACGATAAAATCCTCTTTTTATATCCCTACGGGAGACACCATAATTTCTGCCTGATTTTTGTTGAGTGCTAGATGTATAGGGAGCGCTAAGCAGGAAGCACTTGCTCTGTTATCATCTGGCTGGGAAGGAGCTCATGCATAGGGATGGAGGTCTGGCAGGAACTGGAGAGGTCTGTGGCTTCTTGGCATCCCTAGGCAAAGGACAGGCCCAGACTGAGTTTATCTCAGACCTGAGAGTAACCATTAACCCAGCCAGAGCAAACCCTGCAAAGAAACAGCGATGCTCAGAGTAGGCTAATTAATAACTTGAGGGGCTGGAAATAAACCCAGTTGTAATTGTGTCATGTTTGCTTTAGAGCTGTGATTTTTGGCCTGTGCTGCGCTTGTGGGAGCTGGGTGGGTTGATGGTACAGAGTGGCCTGGCCGAAGGTCCTCACTGCAAGCCACCGAGCGGGTTGGGAAGGTGTTTGAGCAATCGTGGCAGTGGCTTGGTCTGCTGTGCACAGGCACGTAGAGGGCAGCAACCTGCCAGTGTTGCTCCAACCCACAGGTCATTGCCAAACTTGGACTGGTGCGTTGCCCTGCGTGAGCTCGACACCGCTGTCCTTGATGGCATGTTTCCTGTGCGTTTCTCCCTTCCTACACACATTTCACCCTTCCTGACTCTCGTCGTAACAACAGGCACACTGTCAAGTCCCCAGTTGCTTACCGGGATTAACACAGTAGCTCTGATTTCTTAAGGCGGGGAGATTTCCTGGTTAAAACCACTCTAATTAAACGTACATTTCTCATAATGCCAAAAATGCCCCTGCGTGAAAGGCAGCTGAAACTACTTGTAAAATGTCAGTGGCCCCGAGACCTTTAACGGTCTTAGAAGTCTAACAATAGCATAGACAGTGCCTGTTCAAAGATACAGGGCTCCAGACAAATGGAAGAAAGAAGCAAATATAGCATCCCCCTGAATCAGATGTTTTAGACAAAAGTCTTCCAAGTACAAAACACATCTGCCTGTGTATTTCTTAAGTTTTTTATTGACTTGAAACACACACACACAGAGCCCACAGCAAATCATTTCTACTATAGATCAGGGCGGGCACCTCTGTTTCCCTTTTAGGAGTCAGTTTTGGACCCGGAGAAGTGTTCTCATTCCACAGACCTCCAACAAGCAAGCCAGGGCTGGCCAAAGAGGAGGGCAACAGCTGCTCAAGCTTTAATTCCTCTCCCCACCCTCCCGTGCAAATGTGCCCCTCAATCCTCTGTCTGGAGGAGCTGTAGAGAGGAACATGTAGCTCCCCCGCTTCCCTGCCAGCTCTACGGGCATTTCCTGTTACGCAGCCAATTGCATGTTGGGCACTGGGACCATAAAGTATTTTTTCATGTGGGCGACTGAGCGGTGGTGGAACTGGAATCTCTTTGGGTCACATTCCCCCCCTTCTTATACACCACAGCAGGCGTTTGTGATAATTTACTGCCACAGGAACCACTTCCTGCACGCTGCGACCAGCAAGAATTCCTGGACTGCTGGCAGGAATTGTGTGGGGAAAAGGAAAGACAACGTGCAGGGGAAGGTGTTAGGAAGCAAAGGGAACCCTGTTCTCCATCAGCAGCTCCCAGAAAAGAGAGGGGGAGAAAAACAGCGATGGTTTTGCCAATTTAGTGGAAAACAATTTCAGTTGGGAATTAGCGACGCCCTGCACTCTTGAAGGTTAAAACAACTGAAGTATCTGGAAAAGGTATTTTAAGACTTACCTTGAAAAAAAAAACAAAACCAAAAAAAAGGTAAAGCAAGTAAGAAAATAAATTAGAAACTAGGCTAAGAACAGAGCCTGTAGGAATTAAGTCTAAACAAAAGGCAGGGGCTATCCAGCAAGAAAACCACAAATGGCAGGGGATGAAATGTAAAACCTACAGTTCACTGCAAAACATGAAAGATGCTGTTGTATTCCACACCTCTTCTTCCCGGGTGTAGCTGTCTCCACAAGGTGAAGGGCAGTAATGAATCAAGCTCCTTTCCTCTCTTCCTGTATTTTCTATTCAATTATTCGCAGGCTGTGCAAGTTCTGCTTTATTTCCCCTCTCCATATGCCACACTCTCCTCCTGGGTTTTTTTTTATTCCGAACTGTGCATTTGGCCTCTCTCCCATTTCTTTCTCCTCAGTGCGTGCCCCCTGCTCTGCTAAGATCTGCTGTCTTTGTAACCTCCGCTGTGCACATATGCTGGCTCTCCCTTTCCCTTCCCCGCCACCCCCTGCTTTTGGGCCATCAAGTGTCCCTTCGCTTTGCTCCAGCATTTTTGCCAGGGGGCCCATCAGCCAGCCAGAAAAGGAACAATTTTGCTATGGCCACAGCTCCTGTTTTCATGCTGGCGGCTCCTCTCCACCGATCAAGGGGAACCCATGTTGCTCCCATAGTACAGCTGATTGGTAGCGAAGGCAAAGACGGCTCTGCAGCTGCTTAGCAACTGGGAGCTGCTGTTATGCAGCAGCATAGAAAGGCAACGGATGGCACAGCATTCGCTAATTCTGCGTGTTCTGGCCCACTCGTCTGAAAACCATGGCTTAGTGGAGCAGCTGGGGCACTCCCAACTGTCCTGTCAAAAAATAAATCAAGATGGGGATCCTTAACAGCAGATTTGAGAGGTATCGCGACAACGTCAAAGGCAAAACCATCCTGGTCTTGTGTTGTACGTTGTTTGCATCACACCAGTTAAACTGCTCCAATTTGTAAGCTAAACTCATTCCATTTGATCTTTGTCATCACTTTTCTGGCTGCAACATTTTACACTCCATCACTTATAATGAGAATGTTCCTTGTATGTGCTGCATTTGTTAAAAAGGCTCACAGGTCGTCAGCTACCATCACTTCTAGACTGTTTAATGATAGCTGTCCAGATACAGAAGTATTTTAATGCATAAATATCCTTTTAGATTACTTATCTGTGTCTTCATTTCCTTTTGATGCAAGCTCTGCGAGTGCCTGGATTCTTTAAATGGTACATTCTTTTCATTCTTTTTTTGTTGTTGTTGTAAAACTGTACTGTTTAGGCCATGAAGTACTGAACTGAAATGTTTAGTAATTTGATGGCTTTAGAATGTTGATTAGAATTGCCAACCCTCTTGATTTATTTAATGATTTTTAAAAGCTTGACGGTATTCTAAAAAATAACTGGTTGTACATTCTGATGGGATCATCGCGTTTCAATAGCAGCTGCATTTCAATAGGCAAGAAACAACAAAAAACATTCTGCAAGTCAGGTGTTGAAACGGCTTCTTTATTCCTTTATAGCTCAAGAACGATTAGATCTCTGAAAGCACTCACTACCTATCTTACAGAGGCGGCTTTGTCATAATACTAGCAGAAATAAAATGAACAGATGCAGTTTAAAAAGAAACCAAAAAAAACAGCCCTGGCAAATATCCAACATGTCCATCAAAAGTTGTATGGATCTTAAAACAAAATAAATGTTTGTTCCACTACTGGGTATCACCGTACATCTCTCTGCACCCAGGCAGCCAAACAACACAGCAGTGATTCCCTGTCATTGTTCAATGCTCACATCCCATGCATCCTCACAGCATGCTGGGACACAGGTGAAATCTGTCAGAAGGTTGCTTACTTTGGCTGAGAAATTCCCTAGACAGATCATCTGCTGTCCTTAGGAAGAAACTAAAAATTTAATGGCAAAAAAACCAAAGAGGCAAATACCCTATCCGTATTCCTACTCAATAGTCCTTCGATATTCTTAGCCTGGTTTGCTAAATATAAAACAGCCTAATGTGTCTGTGTTGCTTTATGTCATTTTTCCTCTCCTTTCTCCAATCTCAATCAAATTTGGCAGTGGGGAAGAAGTCCCAAACATATCTAGGTCTTGAACGAACACCTGAGTAGAGGCACCACCTTGGTCTCGGGGACAGACAGGCAGAACTCAGCCCTTGCCCATGCCAGTTACCCCTTGCTCAGCCAGACAGGGCAAGCAAGACTGGGAAAGAGCTGGAAGATTTGTCAGGGGCATTTGTGGACACAAATCCATGGGAGATAAAGCTTCATGAATTTAGCTGCTGAGAAAGAAACTGTTTTAAGCAATTACAAGGTTCAGTGGTAAATGGTAATAGCACTAGTAAGAGATTTCTGCAAGAGGGCTGATGTGCCGTACTTCAACCCCCATGAAGCATTCATGTGATTACAAGTAGAAGAATGTAAGAGCAAGAAGGCACAATCAAATGGATGAGAATCCATCTAACAGGAAGGTCTCAAAATGCAGTTGTAACCACTGTGGCCTGGACGTGTCATCTTTCTTTTGTGGATCCTGCAACTACCTCTTTTGGGCCCTACATTATTTAACGGCTATGTTATAGACACCAGGGCAGGAAAACGCTGCAATGTGCCTCCTGGCTCCCTTCCAGCTCCTAAACTGGGCTTTCTTCCCATGAAACTGGGGTGTGGCAAAAGGACGGAGTACATCCAGACCTCCTCTGGACACAATACTGACACGGCTGAAGTGTACACACACCCGGAACCAGGAAACTCCTACAGTGGAGACAAAAGCAGTTGTTTATCTGGAAGAAAATATAAAATCATTACCAATCAAGTCTGTAGGTGACACCCAACAGTAGCAGGAGGGGCTATTAAAAAAATAAAAAGGCCATTGCAAGCAACAAAACTGTCTAAGGACTTATCCTTCTCAAGAGGGCCAAGTGTACAGCCATACATGCAGAATGAAGGACGGGGATGCCATCCCAAGAAGGAGCAGATCTTAGGAGCTGTGCTGGGAAACCAGCTGCAGGTGGGCTGGTGTAATCCCTGGATGGCTAACAGAGACATCGCTGCCAGGAGGGCTGCTGGCGCGGGTATGATCACCGCTGATCGCTCTGTCCCCTTCTGCCCAGATCTAAACAGTGAAAAACTGGAGTGTTCACAGGGAACCGCAACAGGAGCGATTACAGGATTAGTAAAGATAGACCCAAGGGGGAGCTCTGCAAGTCTGCAACCAGAGCGTTAAATGCTCAGTTGATCAGCCTGTACACAGCTATGCGGGGACAGAAATCTGCTAATGGGGCATTTCTCCGTCAAGCAGACACAGCAACATCCAGAAACTGAAAGCAGAAACTAGACAAGTTTAAAAAGGTATTTTGATTTCTAGTCTGTCAGGTAGCTTTTGATGGAAACAATTTACTAGCTCTTCTCTTTCTCACAGCCCGTTTTAAAATGAAAATCTGATGTTTTCCTCAGATGCAGATATGCTGTAGTTAAATTCTTTCAAATGAGAAAAAGCAATGAATTCACAAAAATCTTATGACCCACATAATGCAGGAAGTCCAAGCAGATGAACCTAGGTCTCTTTTGTCCTTTATAATCTATTAATCTAGTTCATTTGCACAAGCAGTGGATTGTAACACGACAACCTTCCGTATAAAGGATTCTGTGTACAAGCCAGTCTAAAACAAAATGTTGTAAACAGTCACGATCATTGTTTGGCAGAACAGCTGCATATTTTTTATTTCACTTTGCCTCTCAATCTAATTTGCTCTTGTTGCAACACTTTGCCAAAGAAATTAAATCACTTCTTATTGATAACAGACAGTGAAATAATTAGCATAAGAGTTTTCCACTCAACAATGCAGGGGAGGGACGCTGTGGGCAAGAACAAACCCCTTTGCTTCAAGAATGTGCGTAGAGTCACCACAAGCTGTTCAGAGAGAAAAAAAAATATCTTTTTTTTTTCTTCCCTTTCCCCTGAAAGATCTCTTTCTTTCTCTAAAGAGTCTCACGCAGTAAAGCAGGGTCAATCTTACTCAAGTATGAAAGTCTGGTTTGACCTTTCTGGGATTTAAACACACTGTACCAGAACATTTAGCTTTTCAGATTCGAGGTTCAGCCATGAAACCACCCACTCTGGGAGTGCAACCGGTCTCAACTGCCTCGGTGACTTTTAAACTACATTGAACATTACAGTCATTTAGAAACTCAAAAAAAAAAAAAAAGGAAAGAAATTTTCATCTCAGACTTACAAAAACACTTTCCAGAAGTGCTGAGGACCCACACAATTCACTGGGTCGGCACGGCGGGCTCGCTGTACAACGCCTGCTGCCCCAGCAATTTCTGGCCCTGGTCTGCACGTACACGGCGCCAGGCACACGCTTTAGGACCTCTCCCAGCTGGAGCAGCCCATGGATTCTACCATCGGGAATGGCCGTCCTGAACAATGATTAATTGCAGACAAAGATCGTCGTCCTGGAAAAATGCGCAGAGAGGTGCAAGTACGGACAAAGCTGTCTAAGCTCCCACAGTATTATGGTCTGGCTGAATCGCTTCAAAGCCTGTGCTAGGCAGAGCTAGTTTGCTCCAGGATTAAACAGAGCAACGTTAAGGTTTAAATGCAGATATTACTAATATCCAAATATCTATTTAAACATAAATTTTAAAGCCCAGGAAAGTTAACAGCCAATGGTGCCTAAATCTGCTCTTTTTTTAAATCGCTTTACGTGCTGACTTAACTCATTATGATGCAAGCTGCAGAAACGTTTTCATTACAGTTCAAAAAACCCCTGCAAAACCAAGAACAGATCCATACCGTACTTTGATCTACACGTCGCCTCTTTCGGCCATTTCCAGGAAGCTAAAATGCTTTTCACCTCTATTGAGAAACAGCAGAGGAGCACTTTAATGGTGGTTAGCTAAGAACAACGTCACCGTTTCTTCCACGTTTACTAGCAGGTTATTATTTAAAGCAACTGTAGAGCAGGGTGGCTGTTGCAGTGCTGGCACGGGTAAGGGCCAGGCGTTTCGGGATGGTCTGGCCGGAGAGGACGCGTCTCGCAGGGATGGAGCAGAGGGTCTGGCTCCAAGAGCTTCACCCCGAGAGGGGGGCACAGAGCCCAGAGGTAGCGTTTTAAAGCCAGCCTGGCAGTGCGGAGACATGGTTGGTTTTGGTTTTTTTTTTTTTTCCTCCCTCCTCCATGGAAACGTGTTATGTTTTTGTGCGGACGGTTTGTCGCTTGTTCTCGACAGAGCCTGACCCGGTGAAGACCGAGGAAGGAAGGGGGGGGGGGGAAGGGAAACAAGAAACGAAGAGATGGAGCCTAAGCCCTCGCGTCGTTGCGAAAGGCGCAGGCTGCGGTGCCTCCTTCGCGGCAGCACCCTGCTCCCTCGCAGGAAAACACCCCTGAGCCTCGGCACATACCACAGCACAGGTTTTACAGACCCACGGAGCGGCTGGTCCTGAGCCGCAGGAACTGGCGGGCAGGGCGCACCCTGCCCGGCACATGCCGCTCCCGCAAGGCAGCCTCTGCCGAGCAGCCACTTACCTTCTCCCTCCCACAGGGTCCGCAGGACGGTCCTGCTCTAGCCTTACCAGGGAGGCCACCTCTCTACCAGTGTTTGCTTTTTCCTCCCTGTCCTGCCCTCTGAAGTGGTTGCTCAAGCCAGGCTTTCCCTAGCCCACCTAACCTGGGTCTGCAGTGGAGCACAAGGTGTAACTCCCCGCAGAGCACAAAGGCTTGTGAAGCTCCGAAATAACCCCCACGCCTCCACCCAAAGCGAGCTGAGCTGCAGAAAAATCTGCTCGGGAAGAAAAAAAAAAAAAAAAAAAAAAGGCAAAAAGAAGGAGGAAGAAAAAAAAAAAAAGCACATGTAACACCTCAGACGGCCATGGCGGCTCGCACTGCAGCACGGCAGCCGGCTCGGCGCCAGCCCAGCCCCGGCTGCGGGCCCGGGGAGCCGGGCGGTACAGGCCGGGCGGGAGGAGGCAGGGCAGCCGCTGCCCCGGCGGAGCGGCCGGGCGATGGCGGAGGGGGGGGGAAAGCCCAGGA